>NC_136249.1:22465000-24865000 GCF_053564925.1 Oryzias latipes | reverse complement strand
AAACATTGTTTAACTATTATCTTCAGTTTGACTATATATTTGAAGAAGTGAAGGTATAAGTTTGAGTGAATGAGTTTGGAACTGAGTGACTCATAGACAATGAATCCTGAAGTGCAATTTTATAGAGGAAAAAGTGAAACAGTGAATTCCTTTTGAAATGTGACAATTTAAAATGCCACAGGCCTTTTAAACAAATCTCTGTCATTTCTGGGAGCAAACATTCACAAACAATAATAGCTGTCAACCAACACAGTTGTCATATTATTAATGACATGTAGAAAGCTTTAGCATGGCATTCTCAGGGGGGGGGCTCCTTAAACTGGAAAAAATCCCACTTTAAGTGGAAAACATTCAAGATTGTTCTCTTCCTTTTGAATTTTTGTGATTTTTCCTTTAAGAATCTGTATCTCTACATCTCATCCTTTTCATGACACATAACTGTTGTTTTTGTATTTTTGTAAGCAGTGGCTTTGGCTACATGTTTCACCAGCTTTAGGTTAGGTTTTCTGTGCAATCCTGATTCCATCTGTCCTTGACTTTCTGGCTCTTTTGCACAAGTCATTAAGCCCAGAATGCTGCAAGATTAATAAAAAGATAATTCAGAGTGCTACCATAATGGAAATGCTTTTTTGTCCTTGTCACGGTTCGATTTTACGATAATCTCCTAGATTAGGATATTGAACATTATGATTATGCATGAGCGAATGGGCGACTGCCACTTTGAACCAAGTTTTTGTCTTCCATCAAAGTTTTCCATCAAAGCCACAGTACAAGGTGAGAATCCCACACCCTCCATTTCAGTTTTAGCCCAGCAGTCTGGGCAGGGAGATTGGGTCATGCTCTATCAACTGCAAGCAGCACCAGGAAAGTTGGCCACCATATTTGTTTAACAGGCCCAAACCTATATGGAAACCGGCATTGGGAGAGTAATGGGTTTTTATATATCCTCAAACTCCAAGAGGCAAACAAGCACCATTATCAGCGGTTAGACCACAGTGACATTGCCGTTAACTTAGTAAAGAGAAAATCTTACCACGAGGTGAGAATACCCTTTTACGCTTCTTTTTTTTTTTTTTTTATTGAGCTGCTCTATGTGTGCCTGCAAACATGTCATTTTCTCCACCAAAGTCAATAAAACGCCTTTTTCAATATCAGAAAACAGTGTTGCTTATGCTCCATTGCGAATATATGTGTGATTTTCTGACAGGTGGATGAATTGTTGTTGGTTTGCTGCTGCTTATTTGTGTCTCTGGTAATGGGGGGGCCACTAAAACCCGTAGTGGGGCCATTCTCAGCACTGTTCCTGAAGGACTGCTGGCTCTGTGCCCCCCCCAGCTAGTGGCATTGTTATCTGTCAACGGGGTTGCCTGACACAGTGGCAGACTTTTGTACACAAGGAGGTAAACAGCAGTGACACAGAGACACTCCAAGAGCTCCAGGAACAGCGGCTACAAGCAAGAGAAGCCAGAATAATTTCAGCATTACAGTAGCAGTAAAGACCACACAAATAAGTAAATGTGTGTCAAAGCAAACTGATGAATTTGGTGGTGGGTTAGAGGGGGAAAGCCAGAACTGTTTGGACGAGGGTTTTATTCTTTCAGATATATGCAAAATGACATGCAATTTAGCCAAGTTGTCATTCGAAATGAGAAAAATGAGCCTTTATCAGTGAAGCTGGACCTTTTCAGACAGCGACGCAATAGAAGTCTTATTTATTCACTGCATCACTCCTCAGAAGATGTTTGATTTTGTGCCGCAAAGGCTCAGCATTTATGTGACACCGAGCTAAAAAGACTTGCCTTTAAGTTGTGAGCCCCTGAAGGTCTAAAGCTATGTACACAACAGCCTCAGTAACTGCCATTCAACTGTTTTCAACAGAAAGTCTATGTAAACTTACATAAACCTGCATTTCGCATTTCAGGGACTCTGATTTGGTAGTGATGTATGCGTGATGATGTTTTTTCTTCCTAACTTTATTGAACAGAGTGCAAGTATACAACACAATCAATGTGTAAACAACATAAAATGCAGTGACAATAACAGTTAAGGAGGTTAGTTACTTCAACACATACAAAGATTCACAAAAATCCATAGTTCTGAGAGTCTCTGCAGTGGGATATTTAATTGAAGAAAATATGGTGTTTTCTGATTACATTTAAGACATGTTAAAGCTTTTAACATGTCAAGACATTGCAAGAAGATAATTAATTATTTATGTAATATATCATGTTCTGCTTTTTGAGTTTCTCAAATAACAAAATGGTACATCGGGGGGTGGCGTCCTTTAAGTCACAGGAGTGCCAACCGCTTGAAAATTGATCATGAAGGAGAAGTTAATAATGACACCAAGTTTTTTTTAAATATTGTAAAATAGCTATAATTTAAAACCCTGGAGCAAGATTCACGAGATTTGCACCGCTTTGACATTTCCCACCAAACCTCTACCAACTGCAGGTGGCGGACGTGCGCTACCAAACAGTAGAAAAAGAATAAGCCCCTCCCTGCCACTCCCTGCTTATCTGGGCCGAATGCCCATTCATAAACGTGTGCATAGATGTGTACATAGCTTAAAGCCTCCAGCGCATTTAATCCTAAAGTGGTTCAGATAACTATATTTTTTTGTAAGGTAACAATAATGTAATTTTAAAAAGGATTGGTTGGGGAAAAAAACCTGTTTAGTTGTTACACAAGAACTCAAAACCATTTTTGGTTTGTTCTAGGCAACACTACGGAGCCCGTGTCCTGACATTAAGATGTAAAAATATATCTTGTTCCCACAGATTAATATCTTGTTACCACAGGTTATTATGTCGTTCGCACGAAATACTATTCCGTTCCCACAAGATACTATTCCGTTCCCACAAGATATTATTGCGTTCCCTCAAAATACTACTCCGTTCCCTCGAAATGATTAACTCGTGCGAACGCAATAATTATGTCGTTCGAACGCAATAATTAATCCGTTCGAACGCAGTAATTATTCACGTCATAAGTCATTCACGCGGATGTGCTCTCTGTACGCCGGCAAAACTAAGCCGCTTTCAGCGGTAACTTCCGTGTCTCTGTGACCCATATTCGTTCAAAAAAGGAACATGAAAAACAAAAATGATCACTTTATTACTGTCTCAATGAATATAAGAAAAATATCAAAAGATTTATGATAACTAGGCTGCTTTGTCATACGATAGCTCCTGCTAGGCTACTACTAGCGCCGCCGCAGAGCTCTTTGGTGTATGCCGGCATTTGGGCAACTGGCTGGTCTGTTGTCAGACAGCTGATATTGTAGTTTAGGGTCGAATAGGAATAATACTATTCAGGACTTGTCTTTTATTAACTTTAGCAGTCAGTTGCTTTACATTCGAAGGCTATAAGGATACATGCTAACTGACTAGCCGATCATTGATCCTGTTATTAATTTACGTCATAGATTTACAGCAGATACCTTCACATTTCTGTCTGTGTGTGTCTCATTACATTGCATTGAAGACACGCAGGATGTTTAGAGAACAGATTTATTTATTTTAAAAAGCACAAAAGCATCCATCGTATTCACGTTCACATCATCTGGTACGCCCTCCGGTCATCTTGCTGCAAAAGCCGCTTCCTGCCGCTACTTCCGTGTCTCTGTGAGCATTCAATAAGGGTAAAAATAAAAGCAAGAATGGTCGATCTGTTATTGTCTCGATGAAAATCTGAAAAATATCATATTAAGCTGGCTACTTCGCCGAAAGCACTTACCTTTAGCTTGTAGCATAACAACAATAGCGGTACGTCACGTTTCCCAGAATGCTTTCCTGCCAATCATTGGCCAATCACCGTGTCCCTGTGACCAAGGTCTAACAACAAGACCAATGGTTGGCCGCAAAGCATTCTGGGAAACGTGACGTACTGCTATTGTTGTTATGCTACACGCTAAAGGTAAGTGCTTTCGGCGAAGTAGCCAGCTTAATATGATATTTTTCAGATTGTCATCGAGACAATAACAGATCGACCATTCTTGCTTTTATTTTCACCCCTATTGAATGCTCACAGAGACACGGAAGTAGCGGCAGGAAGCGGCTTTGCAGCAAGATGACCGGAGGGTGTACCAGAGATCATCATCATGTGAATGAACGTGAATACGATGGATGCTTTTGTGCTTTTTAAAATAAATAAATCTGTTCTCTAAACATCCTGCGTGTCTTCAATGCAATGTAATGAGACACACACAGACAGAAATGTGAAGGTATCTGCTGTAAATCTATGACGTAAATTAATAACAGGATCAATGATCGGCTAGTCAGTTAGCATGTATCCTTATAGCCTTCGAATGTAAAGCGACTGACTGCTAAAGTTAATAAAAGACAAGTCCTGAATATTATTATTCCTATTCGACCCTAAACTACAATATCAGCTGTCTGACAACAGACCAGCCAGTTGCCCAAATGCCGGCATACATCAAAGAGCTCTGCGGCGGCGCTAGTAGCCTAGCAGGAGCTATCGTATGACAAAGCAGCCTAGTTATCATAAATCTTTTGATATTTTTCTTATATTCATTGAGACAGTTTTAAAGTGATCATTTTTGTTTTTCATGTTCCTTTTTTGAACGAAAATGGGTCACAGAGACACAGAAGTTACCGCTGAAAGCGGCTTAGTTTTGCCGGCGTACAGAGAGCATATCCGCGTGAATGACTTATGACGTGAATAATTACTGCGTTCGAACGGATTAATTATTGCGTTCAAACGACATAATTATTGCGTTCGCACGAGTTAATCATTTCGAGGGAACGGAATAGTATTTTGAGGGAACGCAATAGTATCTTATGGGAACGGAATAGTATCTTGTGGGAACGGAATAGTATTTCGTGCGAACGACATAATAACCTGTGGTAACAAGATATTAATCTGTGGGAACAAGATATATTTTTATATCTTAATGTCAGGACACGGGCTCCGTACAACAGCAAGATAATGTTTTGAACATAAAAATGAATACATTTATTAAAGCGAGGAGGCATGATAAACATCAAACCACTGCTAGTGGTGCTGGTGCTTTTATGTATAAAATAGCAACAGTTATTAACATTTTTGCAGTATTGCTTACTCAAGAGCCACAGACAGTATGTAGTCCTAAACTGTTAATTATATTTTAGACCTTAAACTTGTAATAAAAGGATTAAGACATGTTTATTTGTAGATCAGCCTTTAATCATCTGAAATTAGTTGGCTTTTCTGCTAATACCAAGATGTGCAGAAAGTATCTAATGCAATAATGTTGATAACGTTGTTTATGACAAGATTGAATCCCTCGGCTAACGGAATAACTCTCAATCACAAACCGCAATTCGTTGCTGGTTTCAGCCCTCAGTAGGGAAAAGTGTGGCAATCTTAATTCCTTAAAAGTAACTTAAAATAGGGTTGATATGGTCCCAAGTGAAAAGCAACAGTTAACATAATCATTCAGAGAGCAAAAACAAAGCTGCAAGTGTTAAATGTGTGAAAACAAAAGACCAAAGTATGCATTGTGCCTTAGCACTCTTCAAAAGCCAACAAATTGAAGTTTTCACCTTTCTTACGAATTTATCAGTTCTTTGTGTAAAATTAAGTCTGAGATTTTCAGGCACTCTTTGCATGCATGCTTTTTTAAAAAGGCCCCACCTGACTATTTCAGTCAAATTAAGGTCTGAAACCGGTCCAAACTATGTTGAGTGCATTTTGAAGCAGGCCACATAAATGGCATCCCAACAAGCTAATTGTTGGTAAACAAAGACATTTTTCTTCTTTATGACTGAAAAAAATTGCTTCTTCAGTATCACACCACACTGCTTTGCGATTAAACTTGCCTTTAATCGCAAAGCAGTGCGATTAAAGGCACTACAATAAAATACTACCATATGTTATTGTAGTATAAGTTGTCTTTTCCTTGCACAGTGGGCAGGGGAACGACTTACACAATTTAAAAAAATAAATAAATAGTAAGAATCACTAGAGGGCACTGTAGGTGTATATCAGTATTTCTTACTGAGGCCAATGCAAAAAAAGAAACGCTGCTCAGTTGTACGCCAGGCTTGGCGGAATTGTTCCAAAGCAACATAGAGAATGAAGAATTTAAAAGATTAGGCCAATGTACGTTGAAAGTAAAATCTGGTTGAACTTTGACCAATCAGGGATTCAAATTAAGTATTCATGTATGGATGTTGTTTTTCAAAACACTGTATAACCAATAGGTTGAAAATTGATCATGGAGGACAAATTAATAATTACAATCTATGGCCGGCCGGGATTAAATGACTTGAAGTTCTTCATATATCGGCTATATCGGTGAGCCTTTTTCCACTGTGCTTGTGCTAGTATCAGAAAGGGACAGTTCAGTTTGAAGACAATATGCCAAAGTGTGTCCAAAACCTGTATTTAGCACATCTTTGAACGCTCGTACATGCCCGGTGAAGGTTGCATTATGCTCCAGTGGGACTTGTATATTATTTCTCACTTCTTTATCATGCATTTTTTGGCTGCTGCAACTTAAACTCCGAAGCGATTTATAGTCCAAAAAAATGTGGTAATTTCCCCATAACTGCTTTTGAAATTTAAAGAGTATTGTTTCAAGCTGTATTTTGCAAAAAAAAAAAAAAAAAATGCAGATACTGACAAAAACTGTTAAGTAAGCAATCAGAAAGCAATGAAAACGTGTCAAATGTTTAATCTGCACTTAGCTTTTCCAAACTGGAGGGTTTCCCTCCCTCACAGGTGTTATGTCTCTCAAAGTGTCTAAGCATCATTGTTTCTCTTTAAGGAGAGGCTTTGAAAGAGCTCTCAAATTAGATTGGGGGATGACGGTTCTTGCTCATTGCCTGCTGCACCTTTAGTAATGATCATGATGCTAAGTGTAGAGCCTGTTGGGGAATAATAAACTGCCTGTCCTTTAAAAAAATGAGCTGAGTTAGCTTGAACAAGTGATGAAAAAGGAAAGAAAAAGAAAATTAAAGCTACAAGTAGCATTTAGCGGGCCCGAGCACGTGCGACCGCATGGCACGAGCGACCGCCCCGTGAGCAACGCCCTGCTCGAGCCATTCTCGTCGTTTTTTCTTGTCCATTCTGGAGCTCCAAGCTATTGTTAATACGACAGCAGCCTGGGGGGGGGGGGGGGGGGGGGGGGGGGCTGTAATCTGTTGCCTTAAGGGACAAAGACTTTTGCATATAGCATGAAAAAAATTCAAGCAATGATGATAATTGCTATCACTGTCCCTAAGGATGAGAACAATAGAACTCATTCAATTTCCACTACAATGTCTAGATGAGTGTCAGCTATGTCTGATAACTTGGCCAATTAGCTGGACCGGGATCTTGCAAAGTGCAGGTGGTTAACGTCCAGTGTAATGAGTCTGTGGACGGCAACAGTACAGCATAGCTTTTGGTTTCCACAAGAGAAGAACTCCTGACACATCTGCCCTAACAGACAACTACAAGAGGAGTTGAAATGTATAACACGGTGAAGGAGTTTTTGTGCAGAAAAAGGTACAATTAGAAAAGCTGGTAGCAGTGACTGCAGATGGGACTCCTGCTATGATCAATAGACAAACAGGTTTCATCACTCACTGTAAAGCTGACCCAGACTTTCCAAAATGTCTGCATTACTGCTGCGTCATTCACCAGCAGGCCTTATGTGCAGAAGTGATTGGCTCTGGACATATAATGACTCTTATTCTGAAAATCGTAAACAACCTCAGCTGCAAAGCAAAACAGCACAGGATTTTTAAGGTGCTATTGGAGGAGATGTCTGTTGAATATGGTGAATATGAACATTGTGAATCTGAACTTGCATTCTTGACTGACATTACTGGAAAACTAAACCACTTGATCTGCGAGCTGCAAGACAATGGCAAAACTATTTTTTTTTGACCAGCCTGCCTGAGCCAGTGTTTTTCTTGTGGGGATCTTTTCTGCCAGGGCTTGTCAGCTTGGTCAGTGGATGTTGCTGCAGTTGTCTCCCTTGCTGGGACAGCTGGAGTTAAACACAGCAGCTCACGGCTCTGAAGTGGACCCCGTTGCTGTCCCAGTCTGGATGGGCACTGTGGCGATGTTCCAATGGCCAGGCTGGCTCCTGGTATAAAGAGATTCCCAAATACCATTTCCTAACCGCAGAGCCAAGGATGTGTTTACATGTTTAGGTCAAAAATGTGATGGACAGCTTCATGTTGTCTAAACATGCCACCCTGTTATTAATCCAGTTGATATGGTTCTCCATCTGTGTCTAGGTGATAGAAAAGCATTTTTTTTTATATTTACAGCTCTAAGCAAACAAACAGTTGTCTATATAAAAGAGCTTTTACAATTGTGCACTTTTAGCAGGTCTCTGAGTTCATGTGACCAATGTATGGTGGATTTTCACAGACCTTGTTTAAAACTGAAGGTGAGAGAGACTTAGAGAAATGGCTTCATTGTTCTGGAGTTCTTTGTTTCATCCACAGAAGAGTAGAATTGGTGATTGATTTTGAAAAGCTGCTGAAAAAAAGTATCTTTTCAAATTGCAATTTCTAACTTGGGTTTTACATTTTGTTTTCCATTTTTTGTGCTTTATTTGGGAAGCATTTGTTATTTGTTTGGTGTTTTTAAGGTTCTGCAAATATACACATCATTTTTTAGAGACATTTGTTATCAGTTGTGTTTGTTGATTTGTAGTTTAATTTCATTGGATGTATAGATGTCGTGTGGGGGGGGAGGCTCGACAGCAGGTAGGACCCAGGCGCAGAGACGGGAGGCAAACGGGTTCAGGGCAAGTGGGTTTATTTAACTAACAAAAAGCGCTGCAGAGCAGGATGACAAAACTAAAAACAAAAACTTACTGTGGCTTGGCAAGGGACATGGACGCCAGACAAGAAGACGTGATCAACATGAGCAGAAGTTAATGGACCAGCACAGGAGGAAGGCAGAGACAAGACTTATATACAGACAGGGCAGACAAGACACAGGTGAACACGATTAGGGCAGATGGGGACCAAAGGAAGTAAAACTCAAAAACATGACAAGACAGGAAACCTTTCAAAATAAAACAGGAAACAGAACCAAACAAGACAGAACAAGAACTAAAGCGAAAAAAAAGACAGCAAACTGAAACCATGACAATAGAAAGGAAAAGAAGTTCAAACATTGATTATAAAAAAGGATATAAGAGATTAAAAAAAAAGAAAAAGGAAAAGAAAAAAGATAAAATATTGATTTAATTGCATTTTGAATGAATAAAAAACAATGATTAATAGAATCAGAAATCAGAAAAAGTTTTATTGCCAGGTTCAGTAGAGCGCACTTTACAAAACGAGGAATTTGACTTGGTGTATAGTGCAATTAAGAATAAGTTAAAAATTAAGTTAACAACAACAACACACTATATACAGTAGAGTAAGGTGAATTAAAGTGGGAGCACAGATGGGCTGGGATGGTGGGGCCTGTAAGTGGCACCGACAGTCCTTTGGTGGGCGGGGGGGGGAGGGGGGGTCACCTGGGGGAGTTGGGGTTCTGTTCAGCAGGCTGGCTGCAGTGGGGAAGAAGCTGTTCTTGTGGCGCGAGGTCCTGGTCCTGATGGACCGGAGCCTCTTGCCAGAAGGGAGGGGCCGAAAGAGATTATGTCATGGATGAGAGGGGTTGGCTACAATCCTGGCTGCCCGCCTCCAGGTCCTGGAGATGTGCAGCTCCTGGAGAGACGGGAGGTGGCAGCCGATCACCTTCTCTGCTGAGTGGATGACGCGTTGCAGCTTGGCCTTGTCTCTGGCCGTGGCCGCAGCGAACCAGACTGTGATGGAGGACGTGAGGGTGGATTCGATGATGGCGGTGTAAAAGTCTACCAGCATCTTTTCAGGGAGGTGAAACTTCTTCAGCTGCCTCAGGAAGTACATCCTCTGCTGGACCTTCTTAGTGATGGAGCTGATGTTCTGCTCCCACTTGAGGTCCTGGCTGATGATGGTTCCCAGGAAGCAGAAGGACTCCACAGAGGTCACCGGGGAGTCACAGAGGATGGCAGGGGGGAGGGGGGCTGGGGCCTTCCTGAAGTCCACTGTCATCTCCACTGTCTTCAGAGCATTAAGCTCCAGGTTGTTAGCGCTGCACTATGACACCAGCCTGGCTATTTCACTCCTGTAGGCCGACTCATCTCCGTCAAAGATGAGGCCGATGAGTGTGGTGTCGTCAGCAAACTTCAGGAGTTTGACAGACAGGTGACCAGCTGTGCAGCTGTTTGTGTACAGGGACAGTAACAGGGGTGAAAGGACACAGCCCTGGGGGGATCCGGTGCTTGTGGTCCGAGTATCTGAGACGAGCTTCCCCAGCCTCACATACTGCTGTCTGTCCGTCAGGAAGTCTGTGATCCACCTGCAGGTGGAGTCAGGCACATTCATCTTGGAGAGTTTTTAATACTAAGTCTAGACAGATTTAACACAGGTTTTTGGATGAAAAAGGATTTTTTATAAATCATCTGTTACACTTTTAAGTCTGAAAAAAATATGGAAGGCAGCAAACACAGATCCCTACCGTTTTTAATTTTTTTGTGCTGATATTTGAAAGATAAGTTATGCAAAAAAATAGGTGTTTGCAGTTTTGCCTAAAAAGACGTTTTCGGACCTTTTTGGATCAAATGTTGTCTAAAAGTTCACCTGTAACTTCAATCATTCTGAATTTTTTTAGGAAAACTAAACCACTTCAACTGTGATCTGCAAGGCAATGGTAAAACTATATTTTTTATGGAACAGCCTGCAGTGTTTGTTGTGGGGATCTTTTCTGCCAGGGCTTGCCGGCTTGGTCGGTGGTTGTTGCTGTTACCAATCCAGTTGATATGGTTCTCCATCTGTGTCTAAGTGATATAATCAGAATCAGAATCGTTTATTGTCATTGTACATGGGGATACAATGAAATTGCAGCAGCCTTGGAGTGAAGGAGTTACATAAAATAAAAATAAAAATAGAATAGAAAAAGAAAAACTGTATTTACAACTCTTAACAAAAAATGAACAATATGGACAGAAACTGTTAAATATTAAATATTTGTGAATAAAATAGAATGGAATTACATGAGTTGCTGTGAGCACAGCTTAATAAATATCAAGTTATTGCACAGTGACCCGGTTAGACAGTCAGGATATTGCACGCATTGTAGTAAAATTAGAGTGAGGTGTGGTTGGTGGACGTATGTGCATTCCGTATGATAATTGCCTGTGGAAAAAAGCTGTTTCTTAGTCTGTTTGTCCTGGTTCTGATGGACCTGTACCTCCTTCCAGAGGGCAGCAGTTCAAACAGAGGGAAAGCAGAATGGGTGGAGTTAGTGGTGATGCTAGTCACTCTGCTGAGGCAGCGAGACTGGTAAATGTCCTTCAGTGAGGGGAGGGGGCAGCCGATGATTCTCTGCGCTGTCTTTACCACTCTCTGGAGACTCTGCCGTTCTGCTTCGGTGCAGTGGGAAAACCACACTGTGATGCCATAGGACAGAATGCTCTCAATGGTTGAGCGGTAGAACGTTACCAGCAGCTCCTGGCTGACGTCGTTCCTCCTAAGTTTTCTCAGGAAGTGCAGGCGTTGCTGGGCCTTCCTGATGACAGTCATGGTGTTGTTAGACCATGTGAGGTCAGCAGAGATGGTGGTGCCCAGGAGGGTGAAGCTGTGGACCCTCTCCACACAGTTTCCATCAATGTAGAGTGGGGGTGGATCTGTTCTGTTTTTTCTGAAGTCCAGGATGATCTCCTTGGTCTTGGTGGTGTTCAGGATGAGGTTATTAGCCTGACACCACCTTGAGAGTTTCAGGACTTCGTCTCTGTAGGCCGTCTCGTCGTCCCCAGAGATCAGCCCCACCACAGTAGTGTCGTCTGCAAACTTCACCACGGTGTTGCTGGTGTGGGCTGGTCTGCAGTCTGCTGTGTACAGTGTATACAGCAGAGGACTCAGCACACATCCCTGTGTGGAGCCTGTGCTCAGCGTCCGGGTGGAGGAGAGGTGGGGGTCAAGTTTGACTGTCTGTGGTCTGTTTGTCAGGAAGTCCTTGATCCACGAGCAGGTGAGTGGGTGGAGTCCTAGTTCAGACAGTTTGTTGACCAGAATGTCAGGAATGATTGTGTTAAAGGCTGAGCTATAGTCCACAAAGAGCATCCTGGCGTAGGTGTCTCTGTGTTCCAGGTGGCTCAGCGCAGTGTGGAGGGTGATGGAAATGGCATCATCCGTTGATCTGTTTGCTTTGTAAGCAAACTGGTGGGGGACGAAGATTGGAGGGAGGGAGTCTTTGATGTGTCCCAGGAGCAGCCGCTCCAGACACTTTGTGATGACAGCAGTGAGTGCAACTGGGCGGAAGTCCGTGAGGAAGGCTGTGGATGAGGACTTTTTGGGTATCGGGATGATAGTGGATGACTTCAGGCAAGCAGGGATGAAAGCCTGAGCTAGCGACAGGTTGAAGATTTTTGTGAAGACCTGGGAGAGTTGATCGGCGCAGGCCCGCAGAACCTTTCCGGGAACTCCATCAGGTCCCGCCGCTTTCTTGGGGTTTACCCTGCTGAACATCCGTGCCATCCGTGCCACGTCCATAAAGGCATTGTTTTTATATTTAGAGCTCTAAGCAACCAAACAGTTGTCTATATAAAAGAGCTTTTACAATTGTGCACTTTTAGCAGGCTGAAAAAATTATCTTTTTAAAATTGCCATTTCAAATTTGGGTTTTAAATTTTGTGTTCTATTTTTCTGTGCTTGTATTGGAAGGATTTGTTATTATTTTGTTTAAAAGTGCTACATATTGTATATACACATAATTTATTTAGAGAAATTTGCTATACGTTGTGTTTTTTGGTTTTGTAGTTTAATTTCATTGGATTTATATTAAGGAAAAGAAGTTGCAGCATTGATTAAAAAAGGATAAAAGAGACATTTACTGTCTAAGTCTTATGTTACATCTGTAGAACTGTACTGAGAGTTGGGTTTTGTTTTGGAGCACATTCATATGTTTTGTTTGTAAAAAAAAAAGATAAAATATTAGGTTAATTGCATTTTACATGACTAGAAAAGCAATGATTATTCATAAAAATCTATGAAAGACATACAAAACAAATGAAAAAGCAGTCTGCCCTCCCTCTTGTGTCTAAACTATTGTCACCTCACTTCTGGGTTAGTTAGCATATGAACTGGCAGCTGGTGTGTGTGTGTGTGTGGGGGGGGGGGGGGGGGGGTGAAATTTGACTCCAGCAACAGGGATGATTGAGGAGCAGGCTGCAGCATGAGGAAAAGACTTAAGCATGTAAGAGGAAATGACATCCTACAGTTGACCAGTTCATTTTATATCTGTAAAGAATATTCAAGAAGCATTTAGACATGTTCAGCTATATGCGTGTGAAACTTGGTGTGGATATTTGAAGCATAAGTAATTTTAAAACACACTTGTTTGGAGTCCAGACGGAAAAAGCACAGGTTTTGGGATGAATCAGGATTTTTTTAAAATCATCTGTTTCACCTGGACTTCTGAAAAAAATATGGAAGGCAGCAAACACAGATCCCTACATTTAAAAAAATAAATGGTGTTGATATATGATGATTAAGTTATGAAAAAAAATAGGTGTTTGTAGTTTTGCCTAAAAAGACGTTTTCGGACCTTTTTGGATGTAATGCTCTCTAAGATGTCACCTGTAACTTCAATCATTCTGAATTTTTTTAGGAAGCAGTAGCACATAAATGCCTATGAAAGTTGAATTCTTGGTGCTGATAACCTAAACAGAATTTATGCTAAAAATCTTTGTTCAGTCCAAAATTTCATTAAAAAAATCAAGTGATGAAGTTTCTCGTAGACCCTATAGTGTTACATATCAAAGCTGGAGGTTATTAAAGGCATCTAATTCTGAAATCTCAGCTTCCTGAGACAAACGGCTGATTTATAATAAATTTCTATTATTTGGGTGCACATAATCGACCACTTCCTGTTACGCAGGCACCGTCAGGTGTACACCCATGAAACTTTACATGATGAGAGAGGACCCTTCTGAGTATCTCCAGTTTTAATTTCATGCACATCGGACAAAGCAAAGAGAAAATACAGGGCAGAATGTGCCCAATGCAATAACTAGGTGGCGCTATAGAGCTCGTCCAAGATTGTCATATCCATGGATTCAGAATAGAAGCTTCATCATATCCATTGAATTTCAGTGAGATTGGACAAGGAATGTGCACGTGAGAGCAACTTTTGTGTGCATAGCGAGATGCCCAACTTTGCCGCTCTGTCACGACCACACCCCCGCATTGAAAGTTATGGTTTTTTGTCAGAGTAAACTTCAATGGCTTTTCAACAGGTGGACGTCATTTTCAGGTGTGTCGGCTCATCCTACTCGGAGTAGTGATGCTCCAAGTAAAACATGTCATTTCCTCTTGCCAGCAGGTGGCGCTACACTTTTTCCAGATTTTTTCACTGCAGATGTGTTCAGAGTCAGACTACAATCATGCACATCAATTTTGGATTAGATTGGATTATGCATGGCTGAGTAATGGCCATTTTTCTTTTCATGGCGTGTTTTCGAAACGACCTCCAATTTTGACGCGCCGCCATGGTCACAAACATCCATAAAAACTTAAAAGCTTCGCAATTTAACATCGGACATGTGTCTAGTTTACAAAACCAAAGTTTGGAGTCATTACTCCAAAATCTCTAGGAGGAGTTCGTTCTAGAGCGAGGCCTGCAAATGTCCAAAATACAGCAAAAATGACATATTGTCATCAAAATATCAGACTTCCTGTGCGACTGACAGGTGGGTCCTTTCAGACTTTTTTGTAGGTCTCCATCTGAAGAACATGCCCTGTAAAAATCAAGCTTGTACGTTAAAGCGTATGCGGGGCGTCGGGACAAAAGTCACTGTAGGTGGCGCTATCGAGCCGTTTTTGTGCGCCCATGCCAATCTCCTATAAAATACGAAATTTTTCGCGACTCCTGATGTGTGTGCCAAATTTGGTGAGTTTTGGGGTATGTTAAAGGCCTCAAAAAGGCGACTCTTCCGGTAGAATAATAATAATAATAATAATAATAATAAACATTCGAATTACAATAGGGTCCTTGCACTCCGTGCTCGGGCCCTAAAAAGGCCAGTCAGAACATCAAAAGGCCTCCCAGTCAAATCGGCAGAGTCTGTTTATGTAAAAGAGTGTTTGGGGATGAATGCTAACCCAAATGAGAAGCAGTGACTGGAAGTCAAAGAAATGGCTAACCTAGTTTGATGACACCATAAGAAAATTCAGCCAATCTATATTGGTATTAGCACAGATTCCAGTCTGCTTTTGACTCAGAGTTGGAGACATCCGAGTCTCTCTTCTTCCACACTGCGATTTCCTTCATTATGTGTGTTTGAATGACTCTTCTGTCAGTGGAATATGTGAGGTGACGCATCCATCCATGACCAGTCTCGGCCCATTTTTAAGAGTTCTGTAGCTTGTTAGGAATTTTTCTTGAGCGCTCATCACACTTCCCTTTCTTAGCGAGTGCTCTGTGGACTGTAAAGGTACTTTAGAAATCAACTCGGAGGAATTATTTTGAAACTCACTTTCCTTTTACTCAATTAAGGAGAAAGCCTGCAAAAGGGCGGCCTCTCTCTCTCTCCCTCCTATGTCTGATTTTGTGCTCATTCGCCGTCCTCCATCCTCTCTCGTTCTTGCTGCGCCCCCACTTTCTCTTCCTTCTCACCCCGTGTCTCATGTTTGTGTCCCTGCACTCTGTATCCCCTCAGCTCTCAAGGACAGCCGGTTCCAGCTGGTGAATTTCTCTGACAACGAACTCCGGGTGTCTCTGTCCAATGTGTCACTCTCCGATGAGGGACGTTACGTGTGCCAGCTCTACACAGATCCTCCTCAGGAAGCCTACGCAGACATCACTGTCCTGGGTAGGTGTGAGGAACCATGTGTGAACCCCTCTCTCACACAGACACGCACTCTTTTATTAAATTCTGCTTGATTATAGATGGTGAACATGAAATAATTGTGATCTTTGATTCTGATATCTTTAGCAACTGAAACAAAATGTCAGCCAATTAAGCTCTTGCAGTGTTAGACAGCATAACGAAAAGGAGCAGATGCTGAAACTGATGGCTCAGACCGAGTCACTTTGGCAGCTGTGTTGACTCTGTGAATCCTGGTGAATGTTGACTTGGCTGCTCCAAACAATTCCCTGTTGAGAGTCAGCTGTGCCACACTTTGATGCTTAGGAAAGAAATTGCTCTAGTTTAGCTTTATTATACATGCAGTCTTCATGGGGGATTGAAATGAATTAAAAGCACTTTAAAGATATTACTTCAGTTGTACAATTGAAATAAAGATGCTACATTCCTGCAACAACAAAGAGTCCTTGAGCGAAATGTCAGTAACCTTTTATCTTATTAGAGCTCTCAATTAACTGACGTCCGACAACGTTTCACTGAGGATGAACTGAGACATGATGAAGTGCAATTGATATGAATGTACACATGGCGTGGACGTTGCAGTCACGTTTCTGAGGTTTTAGGGCAGCATTTTGCTCACTTAATGCTTAATCATGCATAACTAATGAAAGCTGCATGATGAACAAAGCCTCTGGTCTATTAAGTAATTACTATTTCATTTGTCTTACCTGCAGAACACGACGGACAAAGTTAGACCTAATTCGTGTACAAATATGCTGGAATGGAACAGAATTTATTTCTAGGATTTTGTGACCATAGATAATCACCATCACACGAGTATAAAAACTATAAACTGGGGATTCCACAATATTCCCTCCCCCAGGGCAGAGATTTGGTGGAAATGTATCAATTTCCTTCACACAGTGCTTTGTAATGTTACACCCTACTCAGATAGTTTTTTTTTTATCCCGTTTACACTGTTGACGTTCTTTGAACTACCAATAACTCTTCAACCATTTATGCAATTAACATAATTTCTGCAGATTCCGAAGCAGAGAAGAGCTGCGTTGCACTGTTATGCACCGCTAGAGTATTGTAAATTACTTTGATTAGGGGTTAGTCAGTACTCTCTTTTGCGGTGGCAGCTGGTTCAAAATGCTGCTGCTCGTATTCTGGTTGGAGCACCAAAGAAAGACCACATTACATCTTGGCTTCCCTTCTTTTATTTTAGGGTTCAGTTCAAGATTCTTTTATTTGTTTTTAAATCTTTGAATGGTCTCACCCCGCCCTACCTCTCTGAGAGTCTTTCTCCCTACACTCCTCTCTGGTGCCTCAGATCAGCTGATCAGCTTCTCATATTTGTGCCCCGTAGATCTGAACACTCTGCATTTTAACCTCCGTGATGCATCCTCTGTCCATTTTTAAAACTAAGCTTGAAACCCATTTTTACAGCCAAGCTTTTACTCTTCCATGTGACTGCTCGGTTTACTGCATTAGTACCGGTTTTTAATTATTTTATTTCTTTTATTGATTTGCTTGTTTTTATGCTTACATTTTATCCGTTGCTGTTCTTGATGTTTTATTGTAAAGTGCCTTGTACCAGTTTTGGCTGTGTGAAAGCGCTTTATAAATCAACTTTCCCATTGTAAAGTTTTGGATAAAAGCACAAAACCGACATGAAAAGCCGCTTTTCTCTGCGTCAGAATCATCTGATTCACTTTGGTTGGACTTTAGAGACTTACGGTATGTCAAAGTGCGCATCTTATTGAGAGTTCACCGGCGATATCTCTGGTATTAAAGGGTTAAAAACCTACAATATGTTCATAACATCACTTGATATTAATCAAGTCTTTACTGTCTGTAGTAATGCTAATAAGCATTGTAATAAAACATTACACGAATGTATACTATCCTAGAACACACTCATTTATTAAGTTGACTAACAAGTCCAGGTGGTTACCCACAAGCCCAAGTCATTTCTTTCTTTGTGTTTTAGTTGTATTGACAGTTAGTTGTATTGCTTCAGCTCTCTTGCTTCAGCTCTTGCTGAAATAAATGTTGATCCTAATGGTATGTAGTTCACAAATAAAAGTGCCAATCTGATTATATTTTGATCTATTGTAAACGTTTTTTTGTTTTTTGTTCATAGCTTTTTAGCCAAAATCCAAACACTTGTCATTTTCTAGGGCATAGTTTCTGCAGAGCAGCAGTGGTTTATTTTGTGGGTGGGACCGTTGTTGTAGAGCAACCTCGTCCCTACTTCCCATCACCCATATGTTTACACGCTCTCCCACATCCCCAACATCACATTACCCTTGCAACAAAAATGGTGAGCAATATTGGAGCCAGTTGACAGCTCAGACGAACGAGTAAAACAAAGACACGCACGGATATTTGCAAGTGGAGCCATCGAAATGGAGCTGGGCAAGGAGCCTGCGGCCTGCCAATAGTGGCTTCTACAGAACAGTTTCAAGCGTTTTCAAACAGAATTTTTTTGTCTGCTCCTGATTAACAATTTCAAATAAATACTCAGAAATGCAAATTTTAGTGGAATTTTTTTCTTTATAAGTCGATCATGAGAAACTCAATTCTCAATGGAGTGGGTTTTTTAAGAGTTTATTAGAAAAGGTTTTACACGTACTTGTTTTCGAAAAGCCTACTCAACAACATCAACTACTGGTATCTCATAAACAGGAGAGTTTATAAGTAAAGAAATAAAATAAAAGAGAGAAGCAAAACATTTTACATAATTTTCTGTATTATACCTTCACTATACTTTAAAAAATTATAATAAAATGACTTTTCTGGGTGCTGATATCTCTGCTTTTCTGTCCGTTGCTATGAGTCAGTCCCACCAGGCAGCCCAGTCATCGAGAGCCGGGAGGATGTGGTCAGCGAAGGGAATGAGACGGAGCTCACCTGCATAGCCATTGGCAGCAAACCAGCTGCCTCTATCAGATGGATGAAGGGGGAGGAAGAACTGACAGGTTGGTAAAATAACAGCCTCTCCCAGTTTGCTTCACGTGCTCCAGGCCTGTCCACTTCCCTGAGAGTCCTGCTCTCCATAGACTTTTCTTCTCTGTAAAAAAGTAGCTTTACACCAAATCTAAGTTGTACGGATTGTATCGACAGGT
This sequence comes from Oryzias latipes, assembly GCF_053564925.1. Taxonomy (NCBI): domain Eukaryota; kingdom Metazoa; phylum Chordata; class Actinopteri; order Beloniformes; family Adrianichthyidae; genus Oryzias; species Oryzias latipes. The sequence goes on along the minus strand of NC_136249.1, from coordinate 24,846,019 downwards.
TTATGTACGAAGATCACCTGCTGCTTTGAGCAGTTGAAGAGAGACAGCGCTTTCCTCCTCTTTTTTCTTGAGACACGACATATTTTATATTCACAGCTGCAGCATTTCCAGCTTGTATTATGTCCGTAATAAATTTGTATTTGCCTTGAAGCTCTGCTCATGTTAATGTTCATTACAGAGATCAATGTTTGGATTTAACGTTGCTTAAATATTTATCGCCAACATTTTGTTTCACCTCAACGGTTGATGTTGTGTGCTTTTGAAAAAGTTTTCAACCCCATATTAATTTCTACTCAAGTCAAAACATCCCTTCATGGTGTAAACAGTGATGCACTTTTATTTGCATGTTTTATCTCCATTTCGGCGCTCTCAGCTGCCTGCAGGCGCTTGCAGAAGCAGGTTTATAATTTAAAGGGGTTAGAATTGAAATTTTATTACCTTTCAGTTTGGATTTTTTAAATTATTTATCACTAATTGTACAGGAACGGGGATATTTAGTCACTTTGTATTTACGCAGAGTGGTTGTTCCTGCCTGTTGTCAAATTATATATGTATTAGAATGGAGAGAATGCATTTAGCTTGTTGGGAGATTAAATATTTAGACAATCTGAAGCTTTATGCCATCTGCGCTCGCAGTGTTCCCTACAGGAGATGAAGTCAATTTCTGTTTATGAGTGCAGTGTAGGAGAGGGAAAAAGAACAGGACAGTTAGATCAGCAAAATGCCACCGACACGCTGAGCAGGGCTAATCCATAGTGGCAGCAGACACATAAAGAGAGCCAGAAAGTCACATCATCGTGTACCACACAAGAACACAAATCACTTCTCATTATGGACATACTCAACAATTCATTAGCCCCGCCTGTGTTGAGATGCAGAGCTGCACATCAAGTTGGTTTTTGGGAACCTCTGTGATCACGTTTGTCCTGCGCGTGAGTGCTCACAAGGCAGTTTTAGAGCCAAAACGTAATTCATTTAAACCAATTTGCTCGTTTTTTGTTTTTTTTCGCTCCCGTAGGTACAGGAAAGCTGTGATTTGCCTTTCAATTTACCACAAAAGGTGGCAAAATGTTCATTAGCATAAACGACAGCTGCAATATATTTTTTAACTGCACTACAGACCAGTTATTAGCTGCTAATATTGCTAAAGTGTTGGGAAAAACGAAGTTCCGTCTGACTGCTGCATTTAATTTTTTTTTTTATATAAATGCTGCTGCGTCACAGAGAAGTAGAAAGAATTTTAAAAGGTAGAAAACCTTGTACTCTTAGAAATGGACCAAATTCCACTTTCATTCTTTTAAAGAATTTGACAAAAGGAATAATATTTATTTAGGAAAAAATACTTTAAGATCATCAAGTCATGGAGAAAATAAAATTGGGGTTAGTCATGTTTCTAGTAATTGTTTCCAATATCTTTTAAATGTTTTTCAGTCAGTTTTATTCAATTTTCTTTTTTTAATAGCTTTTATTGTTACTTGGCCAATAAAGTAACAACATTTAATATTTAATTCACCTCAGAGATGTGGGCAGGACTGTTTGCGGTGTAAGCCTGCCCGTGCTTCCTATCATCCCTTTATTTACACTCTCTCCTGCTGTAGCTTACAGCCCCTCACAACCCAAACCTAACGTTACTGGTGGAACAAAAAATGGTGAGCAATATTGGAGCTATTCAAGTCTACAGTTATGAGCCAGATGTCTACCGGACAAGGAAAACAAAGAAATAGATGGATGTAGTCGCCGACAAATGGAAGCATCAGAGCAGGCAGATTGTGGTTTGCTGCAGTATCTTGTTTTTTCCCACAGAATGTTTTTGTCTGCTCCTGATTCACACCAAGTTAGATAAAGAATTACTCAGAAAAGCAATTTAAGCCTAATTTTGCAATATATTTCCTTTATCATGAGAAAAAGGCCTTCTTAACAGAGGACATGAAGTTTGCTAATGTTAGGGTAGAAGATGTTCATGATAAAGTGAGGTGGAAAAGGATGATTCGCTGTGGCGACCCCTAATGGGAAAAGCCGAAAGAGAAAGAAGATCATGAGAAAAAAGCCTCAAGAACATGTTAAATTCCCATAAGTTGTAAGTACCTCGGAGCGTGAAATTTGACCCATCCCCTGGATGGCGGGGAACTGCAGACACAGCCGGACGTGGGAACCATTTGGTGCTTAAACCCACCAATCCAACCCCTTAATGCTGAGTGTCAATTGGGCCACATTTTGTTATTTGGTGCGACTCAGCCATGGATTTTATCTCACAACCTTCCAGTCTCAGGGCCTACACTCTCCCACTAGGCCATTAGAACAACATTTGTTCTGTTCTTTTTTCAGATTTCTTATTACAATGTCAAGGTTTGCTTGGTTTGGTTTTGCTTTTTATTCTTTTACCTCAACTTGTTTTTTCATCAACTTGTTAAAATATGTAGTTTTAAAAAAATCAGTTTTAGTTATTCAAAACCAGGAAATGGCAGGTTTATATTTATTAAAAAACTGTCAAGACTGAAAAATAGCAATTAGCCAGAAATGGTTTCCTTTTTTACTCCCTGAAATCAGACTAAGGCCAAAATGCCCCAGGAGACAGTTTTACAGACCTACAACAAATCGGTGCACAATAACTTGAAGAAGCACCGAGGAAAATGACTCAGTCATCCTATCCAAATGAATATTCCAGGGATATCCCCGGTTTGGCTGTTTTTCTTGTAGTTAAAATGCTTTACATCTTGTGATGATAAATCACCTGCAAAAAGATGAGTAGAAAAGGCAAAACGCTTTAAGTGCAGCACAAGTTCTCTTCTCCTTAAACAGCATCCCCTCCTTACATCATTATTTTCTCATTCTAAAGTTGGTGAGGGTGAATCTAAAGTGCACTGCAAATTCATTTTAGACTGCTTTACTAATCACAACAACGATGCCGCAGTCATACATGTCAAAGCCATTTTGAGACGGCTTGATCTTTGACGGCTCTAGAGTGTGCCGGCTGCCAGAAGACTCAGGTTGTAAGCCGAGAGAGAAAATGTCACCCTGAGAAGAGGCCATGCTTGATTGCACTGGGATTGATCAGTGCTCGAAGCTCACAAGAGCATTTGATTTGACTCTCAAATGTCTACTGCATTCATGTTTGAGGTGGTCCGTGACCGGGTCCACAGTTGTTCCCCTCATCTGGGTTTGGATGACAGTTCTTATTGGCTAATTCAGTTTGACATGGACATCTGCTCTGCCTGTACGAGTCTGACTCTCACAACTGCATTTTTTTAGTACTTTCTTAATTTAAAAAATATTGGTAAAATGAATTATAGCTTTGAAATGAAGATTACTTTAGCTGTAGAAATATTTGGATGGCAATGAAAGGCTTTATAATCTCAGTAAATCAATCACATCTAGTGTCTTTTTTCCAGGAAAAAGTCATAAAATGGAATTATGGTAGTTTCATGATAATCATCCTTTTATAATTTTATCTGGAATGCTCTGAACACATTATGCTGTTGAGGTCAAAAATAATTACTAAAATGAAAAGTGCAAGCTGTACTTTGATGAAAACAGCAAAGAATACATGGACAGGGAATAAATGGAATTTGTTGCTCTTCAAAATTTGGACAGCTCCACACGTCGCATTGCTCTTCTGCCTGCACAACACATGGAAGCCAATGCTAAGAACCAGACAGAAATCCAGTTTTAAGCTTAATTTTCTTTATACATGTCCTCCTCCATGAGAAAAATGCTACAAGAGCATGTTAAAATAAAACCACCAAAAACATAATATATACTGGAGTGGGTCTTTAAACATTTAAACTTTTAGCGTTACAACTGTTTTCATCTGGTTTCTCACAGCTGTCATTAAGATGTTTAAATATCTACCAGATATCTGAATTTTGTGATTTAGGTGTGAAACAGCTTTAAATTCTTAAATCCTGTGCAACCCCTTTTAATGGTGTACTGAGAGATGGCCTGACAAATAAACAAGCTATAATTGTAAAATAAATGCTTTAACACTGGTTTGATGAAAAGCTAGGATTTAGATAAAATTCTTAGTAGAAACTTTATAACCCACAGCAACACTATAGTTAGTGGTTCAGAAGACAGCAACTCGTTTTTAGCACCATTTGTGAACTAAGTTGATCCATCCTTTTTTGTAGTGTTGCAAATGCATTGTCTAATGGAGACTGCACTCCAGTCAAATGCTGGAATTAAGCTGAATTAGGCAGAAATAAACTGAGACACACAGTAAAGTTCAACTGATTACTGTTGTTTGCAACTGTTATAAGGCAATTAGAGAGGCTTGCCTAGAGAACAATTTCTAATCACCATATCCCTCCAGTTCACAGTCCATTTCCTTGTACTCTTTGGTGCACAGGGCGCACCCTTTGGCAGGTATTTCTGGAAAAGCCCTCGCTGAGCTTACAAATGTGATCTAATGTGCTGTGCTTTGCTCCCGTGATTGCCGGGTGACAAAAAGATGTCTTAATGTGCATTTCTTATCGCTTTTTTGGCAGGGAACAAGCCAGCACTGCTCCCAGCACTTCACTCTAATAAAGAGGAGTTCATTGCTGTGGCTGTGCTTTTAAGAGTAAAAACAGGTCTCAGAGATACTGTGTGCACTTAATGGCTGCTCTGTAGGGCACAGCTAGATGTGCAAGATACATTTTTACATGTTTTGTTGTTTTCCAGTGCTGGTCCAGCATGTGTTATGGTCCAGAAACTGCTCTGCCCTCAAAAAGCAAGTGTGATTTCAAATGGCTCCTTGACCCACTGCACATGGTTGGGGTGGGGCTGTAATTATTTCCTCACTTCATTAAGTGCAAGTAAAGCATCACACTCAGCACTGTAGCTAATGCGATGCCCCTGTGGCATTGTAAAGCTCTCTAAATGAATGCCCCTCTGACAGCCTTGGGCCAAGTGGGCAGCAGATTACTGCAGGGTTAGCCCCAACAATGCTCCAGCCTGAAGCAGCAGAAGCATTCATTATCAGGCTTGATACGACCCAGGCGCTTCTCGCTGATCTCGTCAGAATCGAAGGCCTCAGGCTTGTCTGAATCCTCTGAAGTCTCATTCTGGCACCACATAACTGAATAACAAATTAAATGTAAATGCCATCTGAAATTACTCCACTTTGACAGGTAATATGCTCTTAATAGCTGTGACTATTTGCCTATTACAGCCTCTGCAGCAGGTAACTTCTGCAAGCATCTTAATTTGCTTTTGAACTTTTCAGCTGTTCACGTCATTTCCTTTTTTTTATGCTTTTCTAGGTGAAATGACAGTGGAGGAGATGTATGACAGGATGTTTACCGTCACCAGCCGGGTGAGGTTTTCTGTCACCAAGGAAGACGATGGACTCCCAGTGGACTGCATCATTGACCACCCAGCTGTGAAGGACCTCTTGGCAGAGAGACACTTGGAAGTGCTATGTGAGTGATCCAATTTTTTTTCCCTTAAATATCCAATTCGGAACCAAACCACACAGTGCCAGAGAAAGTCCCATTGCTTGGACAAGCTAGCAGTTTAATTAGTTACTCGTAGTGCTGAGGCAAAGAAGCTACAATGCTTCAAAGATTTCATTAAAAAGAAATGATAAACAGAAGTTTTGGAAAAAATAACTGGCAGACTAACATAGAAATTATACAGCTGAATAAGAAACATGGTAACTTCAGAGATACCAAAGCTGGGTCTTTGATAGTCTCTCATTTCCGTCGCTTGGCAAAAATAAGATTGTTGTTTCACTCCACTATAATTTTTCTGCTGGACTAAAGAACTAGCAGTACAATCTGTAAACATCTGTTACGTTTTTGCCTCTAGTTTAGTGCAACTGCATTTTCCAAGGTTTTTTCCATGAATTTTCCATGGTCAGACCCATTTAACGTTTCGCCAGAGACCATTTGGATGAGGATTGGGAAGAACGTCATGTGGTCAGATGAGACCAAAATGGAATCCTTTGGCGTAAATGCCACTCGTTCTCTTGTAATAACACATTTTTGTTCTATGGGCTCATGGAGTGGTCTACCACCTTGATAGTTTCTGCAAGCAACGCCACCTGTGTGCCTCTTAGAGGTTTACCCATTTTTTCTCCCACAGACAGCCCCTATTCACCCATAACAGCTCTTGTGGCTTTCACATTAGATATATGTCGTCCGTTCAAGAATGGACTGAATGCATGTTCTTGAACATGCTTCGATCATATGGTGTTCACACAGGTCTGTCGCTTCCTGATACTGGCGTGTGTATTTACAACTGGAAGAGGTTTGGTGTGAAATGTCAAAATGGTGCAAATCTCATGAATCTTGCTCCAGGCTTTTTCTTTCACAGCCCTTTTCCGATTTATGAAAGAAGTGGTGGCATATACTTCCAGCCGGGCACAAACCGCAATTTTGTATCTGTAATTGTAATCCTTGACACTCATGTTGGCAGAGGTCAACTGCTTTTTGGGGCACAAGTTCACCTCTGAAAAGGGGTTTGGATGTTTGTACCAACATGTTTACAATAAGGTGTCTGTCACTGCTCCATCACTGATGTCAATGCTGCAGTGGATGCAAACGGTTGTTTTTTTTTAGTCCAGCCAATAGTTAGTAAATCTTCTCTTTTCTTAACTGCAAATGCTGAAACATTTCTTTATGGTGAGTCTCATAGTGGTGCTGAATGTTGTATTCTTTGAACACTGCGACCTGTTGATGACATACCAAGCATGGGGGTTTTGCATTCAGCTTCGAGAAAAAAAAAACTCTGTCCATTTTTCCTGGAAAGCTCTTCACTACACTTCACTTTTTGACAACATTTTGGTCTTTAGGGTGTCACTACTGATCATCCTTACAGCAAGATAACAGCGGTGAGGCTCATAGGAAACCAAAGTACATCCTACCCAGAGCAGAGCGGTTAGATTTTGCTTTTGGCACGTGCAGTTATGCTGTTTCACTTGTTTTGCTTTTTCTTTGCTCCCCCTAGTGGCGGAATTGCGCATTTCGGTTATTGCTTTGAAAAATTATAACTCGCCACAGGAATGGACTAGAAACTTGCTTTCTTTTTTAAACATCCTTATGATTTTTACTCTCCATGTGTGGGCCAGACTTAACCACCCGGCGGGCCGGATGTTTGACACCCCTGCTTTAGATGTTGAGAAGATCTGCATGGAATAATGGACCAAAATAGCTGCTACAGTGTATGCAAACCTGATAAAGACCTACAAGAAACATTTGACCTCTGTCATTACTAAACAGGGTTACATTATAAAGTATTGAAATAAACTTTTGCTCATCCTAATACTTTTACATTTATATTGTTACTGAACAAAAACTTTTTTTCAAAAACCTTGTACAAATAAATACAGAGAAACCTCAGTCTACAATGTCATTTCCTGGATTCTTTGTTTTGATGTGGTCAAATGACACAAAGTTTAAAATCATGTCTTGGTCAAATATCTAAAAAATATGCTCAATGAGTAGCATTTTTTTGGCAATTACGTCACACTAAGAAGCAAGTTGGGTTTGGACGTTAATCGTCTGAACCATCAGACCTTTAAAGTTTTCTATTAAAGTGCTTTACATTCATCATATTTAGTTATCTTAACATGTATCAATCTTTAAAAAAATATTTGGAAGTCTTAGGTTAGAAATAAGAAATTAAAATGATGTCAAAAGTTGTTTGGATGTTTTTAAAGAAGTGCCCTGATTGACAAGACAACACAAGTTGCTAACTACTGTCAAACATCAAACAAATGTGAACGTAACCTTTTGTAGTCTGTCCATTTTTTTACTTTTTTAAAGGAAGATAACTGTTTTGTGTGACCTTTCAAGAAAAATAGAAAGCTTCACTCGAGCTGCTTGACATTTTGGTAATCTTTTGCTCGCATTGATAAAAACGAAAAAAAAAAAACATCTTGCTTAAAGCGACTGCAGACCGACTATAAAGCTATAAAGAAAACAGTTTTGTCATTTATTTTGGCTTCAAACAATGAATTAATTTCTAAATTTGAGAAAATGATTCTTTTCACTTTTTTTTGTTTGTTTTTTTTGCTTTCAGATAAGCCTGAGGTTAAGATTGTGGTGACATACCCCGAAGGGTTAACTAGAGAGGGAGACAACCTTGATTTGACGTGTATTGCAGAAGGAAAACCACAGTGAGTATTCAACTGGATCATATATTTTCACTTTAATGCTTCCTTTAAAGTTTAAAGAAGTGTTTTTTTGTTTTTGTTGAAAAACAAGTTTCATATATTCATTATGATTTGATATTCTGTATTATTTTCAGTCTTACTTAAAACAGAAAAAAAAAGAAAAAACACACAACCTCATAAATATATATACATGCATGCGTACGTGCATACATACATACATACACACATATACACACATAAATATACACATATATACACTGACCAAAAATATAAACGCAACACTTTTGTTATTGCTCCCATTTATCATGGTATGAACTCAAAGATGTGAAACATTTTCCACATACACAAAACAACCAGTTCTCTGAAATATTGTTCACAAATCTGTCTAAATCTGTGATAGTGAGCTCTTCTCCTTTGCCAAGACAATCCATCCTACCTCTCTACCTCTAGGTGTGCCATATCAAGATGCTGATTAGACAGCATGATTATTGCACAGGTGTGCCTTAGACTGGCCACAAGAAAGGGCCACTCTGAAATCTTCAGTTTTGTTTTATTGAGGCGGTCAGGGGACTCAGACAACCAGTCAGTATCTGGTGTGTCCACCATTTGCCTCAGGAAGTGCGACACATCTCCTTCGCATAGAGTTGATCTGGTTGTCTATTGTGGCCTGTGGAATATTGGTCCACTCTTCTTCAATGGGAGGGCGAAGCTGCTGGATATTGGCAGGAACTGGAACACGCTGTCGTATACGCCGATCCAGAGCATCCCAAACATGCTCAATAGGTGACATGTCCGGTGAGTATGCTGGCCATGCAAGAACTGGGATGTTTTCAGCTTCCAAGAATTGTGTGCAGATCCTTTCAACATGGGGCCGTGCATTGTCATGCTGCAACATGAGGTGATGTTGTTGGATGTACGGCACAACAATGGGCCCCAGGATCTCGTCGCGGTGTCTCTGTGCATTCAAAATGCCATCAATGAAATGCACCTGTGTTCTTTGCCCATAACAGATGCATGCCCATACCATAACCCCACCACCACCATGGGCTACTCGATCCACAACATTGACATCAGAAAACCGCTCACCCACACAATGCCACACACGCTGTCTGCCATCTGCCCTGAACAGTGTAAACCGGGATTCATCCGTGAAGAGAACACCTCTCCAACGTGCCAGACGCCATCGCATGTGAGCATTTGCCCACTCAAGTCGGTTACGATGACGAACTGGAGTGAGGTCGAGACCTCAATGAGGACGATCAGCATGCAGATGAGCTTCCCTGAGACGGTTTCTGACAGTTTGTGCAGAAATTCTGTGGTTATGCAAACCGATTGTTTCAGCAGCTGTCTGATTGACTGGTCTCAGACGATCTTGGAGGTGGACATGCTGGATGTGGAGGTCTTGGGCTGGTGTGGTTACACGTGGTCTGCGGTTGTGAGGCCGGTTGGATGTGCTGCCAAATTCTCAGAAACGCCTTTGGAGACGGCTTATGGTAGAGAAATGGACATTCAATTCCCTAGCAACAGCTCTGGTGGACATTCCTGATATCAGCATGCCAATTGCACGCTCCCTCAAAACTTGCGACATCTGTGGCATTGTGCCGTGCGATACAACTGAAGATTTCAGAGTGGCCTTTTCTTGTGGCCAGCCTAAGGCACACCTGTGCAATAATCATGCTGTTTAATCAGCATTTTGATATGGCACACCTGCGAGGTTCGATGGATTGTCTTGGCAAAGGAGAAGTGCTCACTACCACGAATTTAGACAGATTTGTGAACAATATTTCAGAGAACTGGTTATTTTGTGTTATATAGATATATAGATATATATATAGATATATAGAGATAAAGAGATATATATATATAGATCTATATATATTTAGATAAAGATAGATATAGATATAGATATAGATATCTATATCTATATATATATAAATATACATATAGATGAGGTTGTGGCTTCCCCATACTGAAAGTGATATTGTAAAACTCAATTTTTCAATTGGGAAATACTGTTGCAGTGGTGTGCCTCAGGGATTGCTGCTAGGATCATTTCAGTTAATTTTATAAATTGACAGTAAAAAATAAAGAAATACATAAGTTTCAAACACCAATTTTATTTAGATTGAAATCAATAAAAAGTTTAAAAATGGGAAAACTAAGTTTGTTTTGGAAAATTACTTAAACAAAAATCCAACCTATTTATGTCATCATATGTGATGGTATGCCAGCTAATCTTTCATAAGTTGCCAAGAATTTTTTTTTTATTGTTCAGCTGCCAATTCTCGTTTAGAAAGACAGCATTTCCTTTCTGTAATATCTAAAGGAGACGCTTGAATGTGCTGGAATATAGTTTTCTCATCTAGGCTTCAACATGTCCACCACTACAGGTGGCATTTATTTAGAAAGCTTTTCTAGTAGTCTTTCACACAGACTGTTGGCAGTAAAATAACAATAATAATAATAATAACTTAAAATGAATGAGAAGTTGTAAATGTACTTACCCATTTAAAGTTATTTTTGTTTGTTTTTTTAGAAACAAAATTTTTAGTAATTTCATACCCACTGCTGGAACATTTTAAAGGTTTTTAGTGTCTCAACTCATAAGCATCCCCCCCCCCCCCATTTTGTTTTTATTGCAATTATTTTTCTGGATTACATCTGAACATAGTTCGCATTTCAAACAAATGCTACAAAAAGATAGTGTGGAGGTAAACAAATGCAGAAAACCTGCTCTTGCTGATGGAAACAAACAGTTAAAACAAACTCAAACATTACAAACAGAACTGATGAAACCTTGAACCACATGAGTAAAGCAGTGCTAACAAAGCAAACATGACAGAGTAACTGAAAACCATGATCTTAAATAGACTGAATGACAATTGATTGAAACTGAAACAGCTGAGTTGATTGACCACATAAAACCTGGTGTGATCAAGAGAGTGTGGTTGACAGAATCTGAAGCTTCATGGCCAGAACAAACTTAAACCAAGAAAACAAAACTAAAATGTATTAATCCCAACAGCAAAATGTGTAGTTTTATCTGGATTAAAGGAAACAGTAGTCCGAATATATAATTTTGAGTTTAAAAATGGTCTTGTTTGGATTAAAAAAAATTAGGCCCAACTCATTCAAGAAAATTTAGCATTTTTCTAAATAAGGCTTTAATTTAAATTCTTTGTTCTCATAATTTCTTCATAGCGTTTTTTTCTTTATTTTTAGCGATGCATTTTAGGTACTTTTTGGAACTTTTGCTGCTTTAAGGCAGTCAGACAGACTTTAACATTTATCTTCCAGTGAATGTGTAGCTGATAAATGTCATCCTGTACATCATTGAACAAGCTGCCAGCAGTTCTGTGTTGATCTGAGATCTCACCTTTAATTTCAATTAGTCTTAAGGATAGGATAGCCTGACTAATGTTAGTGGCATTTGTCCTCCTAACAGTCCCCATCAGATCAACTGGTTGAGAGTGGATGAGGATGTGCCGCCTCATGCTGTGGTTACCGGCTCTGATCTCTACATTGAGAACCTCAACAAGTCCTACAATGGCACTTACCGCTGTGTGGCTTCGAACACGGTTGGAGAGGCCTATGATGACTATATCCTCTATGTGTATGGTAGGTATTTCTATAGAAAAAATACTATTTAACACATAAATGATTGGATAATAAGAGGTTATTCAAAGGCTCACTAAGACCCAGGACGTTAGCGTTAAATTGTTCACTTGTGATTTAGCTTGATTAAATATTTTGACATACAAAGAAATAAGTAGGAGCTAATTGTTTGAAAAAGACAGAGAAACTCAAAACAGTACAAAAATTGTTTATATATGTGCATATGCATTGTTTTATCAATTGTCATTTATAAAAATTTTTTAGAAAATGTCTGTTTCGACCTCTCTCTTGTGGTCATTACAATTTCGAAGTACCACTCTGATCATCTTCTGATTTATTGTAAATTATTATTATAATTAATTATAACCATGCCATTTTTAGCCAATTAAAAAAAAAAGTTTTTGTTTTCTAGAATGTAGTTTCTCCAGGAGTTCATTAAAAATTCACCTCTTGTGTTGTGAGCAGGAATACTGGTGCAGAGTAAGCCTACCTCCATTTCCCATCATCAGTCTGTTTTACACACTCTCCCGCAAGCCGTCAGGCCCTTACAACCCCAACCTAACATTATGAGTGCAACAAAAATGGAGAGCAATATTGGAGCCACCCAGCCATACAGTTTTGGCCAGATGCCAGCTCAGATGAGGGAAATGAAGACATACATGGATCTATTTGTCTGCCAGTGAATGCATCAAAATGGAGTGGAGCAGGGAGCTTCTGGCTTATCGATTGTAGCCCCTATGTCACATCTAGCTTATTTCAACTGTATTTTTTTTCCGTCTGCTCATGATTTATAATGAGACACTCAGAAATGCATATCTACAATGCAAATGATGCAAATGTCCTCCATCATGAGAGAAATGCCACAAGAACATGTTTACAACACCAAAAACAATTTTCATCAGAGTGGGTTTTTAAATTTGAATCAGGGTCTTAACCTGACTAAACTTTAAAAAATGTTATAAACATGTGTGACAGATTATATTAAATTTCTCAATTTTATTTTCACTTTCTCTTTAATTGTCATTTGTTTTATGTCCTTACGTCTGCCAACAGGCTCTATAATAATACACAACCAGCTTCTGGTTTCACTTTTAGACATTGTACGCTAGTTTTATCCCCAACTCAATATCTTCGTCTGTTTGATTATCTTATAAAGCCACATTACTTCCAGGTTAAAGGGAGGTTGGTTTAATGGAGGAAAACTAGGATCGTGAATTTCCAGCTAAGGAAAGGATTAGCACATTTTTAACCCCCCCTTCATGCAATATGCTGCTAAGATACAAGAATTAAAATGTGGAATACATTGGCGATTGCCATTTGATTATTGACTTTCACTGAAGTTGATGGAGTTTCCGTGTGTTCAGCAGCCAAACTGTAAAGGGCAATAGACGGACCATCTCTCCCAGGACTTGTCTTTAAATGCCACAGACTGTTGGCGGCTCTGCGTTGACCTCTCTTTATTCAGGCCTCATTTTCTTTATTCTTTAACAACACTGCTGTCCATTTTTCTTTTGCCATTTTACAACTCCTGTTTTTCTTTTGTTTGTTTTTTTTACTTTTCATTTTAGCCAAAGCTGCAAAACAAATCAAGGGAGGTGAAAGTTTCTTTAAAACACAAAGGCAATGTGACATCCCTGAACTTCACACGGCTCAGACTTTCATTTCCCATTTTTGTTGGCCAGCAGGAGTGATGGAGATGAAGGGGAAAATACATTTTCAGTGGAAGCTGCTTGTTTAGCTTTCTATCCATTGAGAAGTTGCTCCCTGCTGCTCAGAAAAGCACTTTGTGTTTTACTCCCAGGTTGGAATTGGTTTGTGTTGTGAGTCAAAAAATTTACCAGTGATCAAGAAGTAACTAGAAACAGGCTGTTTATGCTCCCAGGCAACATGTGTATTTCCTCAACATAAGTGGACACACCAAACGTGTATGCCTTATTAAGATCCATTCAGACCAGTATCTTTATAAAATAAAGAGTTTTAGCAGTCAAACTTTTTAATAACTAACTAACTAAAAACTCTATAACTAAAAACTATTAGTCCATATAAATCAACCTGTTTCGTCAATGTAAATATTAGCTATCCACCCCATTCCTTCTAAAGCTACGTTCACACTGCCCTCAGCAGCATGCATTCAAGTGACCACTTGCAAGCCCACCTGGGGCTTCCAAGTTCAAAATTCTCGCAAAGCACAAATAGTCCAAATCGGGCACCCATTGAACGCACATTTGAAGTAACAATGAGTAAAACTGTGACCAATGTGACCAATCAGGGACTCTGATTTGGTAGTGACTTATGGATGGCGTCCTTCCACTATACATGCTCCAGAAAAGATATACTATGCCTGTTCTTCAACCACTCTCCAGTCAAAACCCTCCTTGTAGACTCTATTGGTTGACCTAGAAGTCACTAAAAGTTGTATGATGAAGTAATTACCTAATTAATTGCATAGAGCATTTTGGAGGAAAATGCTAAGACGGACATTATTTTAAAAATCCCACACTGTTAAACTGGCTGAGATTTACTTCATAAATACTTTTCCTGTGGTGGAGCTCAGATCTTCCTCCGCTTTACTAAACAATTAGTTGATGTTTGTTTAAAGTTTTTCATTTTATTACTGTTGATTAATTGAAGTGTCACTTAGCAAAATAATGTGCTGTCTGCAAGTAAACACCTGGACCAGACAGTGTTTTAAACAGTTCTCATCACATGTGATTCATCATGTTGATTCACACTGCTAGATCTGCATCAGTTCAGATGCAGATTTGCATGTTTAATTGAAATGCAGCATCTCCAAAGAAAAATATTCAATTCAGTGGTTTGTTTAGAAAGCTACAACAGATTTTTTTCTCAGACATTGGTCTGTTGAAAGATCAATTGCGGGGTTCCTTGTGATGAAATTGTTTTGTTGTCAGTCAGCAGACTTGTTTTGGTCATGCTGACAGCAGCAGACCGCATGTAAAACCACAGCAACTTGATATTTATTTGTCTGTCTCATCCACCAGTATGGAAATGGATTTTAGTAATAAGAATAGTTGAAATTGGGTTTCACATCAACACTGTCATCAACTGTATGGTATGCACTGACTTGGGTTTTATGGACCCATTCCAGTCATCTTTTGGTCTAACGTAAAAACATTGTTAGTGATCTTTTAATTATGATTATGTCATTCTTAGCCAATTGAAAAAAAAACTCTGTTGTTTTCTAGAACATAGTTTCTCTATGTCTACAAGTGAACACATCAGAACGGAGAAAGAGCAGGGAGCTTGTGGGTTGCAGTACTAGCTACCACGTCACTGTTACAGGCTTTTTCAAATGTCATGTTTTTGTCTGCTCCTGAATCCAAATTTTCAAGATGAATTGTCTTTATATATGTCCTCCCTCATTAGAAAAATGCCACATGATAAAAACATCAAAAACACAATATTAATTGGAGTGGGTCTTTAGTGGAAGATGAGAGGCAGAGGTGCCTAGAAAACTGTTCAGGTTCAAATACATTAAGAGAGAATAGCAGGAAATCAAGTCAGGTTGAAAGTTTTAGTTGATATTTTGTAAGTTAGAACACATTTTCAATACTCAAAAACTTGTGCAACAAAGAATTGTTGAAGGACAAATACAAAGCCTTTTTTTAACAGAGCTGAAAGAATTAAGAATTTTGTTTGTATTTAGGCTGCTTGTAAAACTGCAATCTGTGTAAAAGAAAACGATTTCACCATTTTCCTACTTCTGAACAGTTTGGTTAAAGCAACATGCTATTTCCCCTCTCAGAAGTATGTGATTTCTTCCCTGTTTTTTTCTTTCTTGTAACATTCATGGCACTGCAGCGTCATGGCTATTCATCTTCGTGCTCTGCCAGGCAGATGATGGCATCTGCTTATTCCCGTAATGATCACTCCCAGACAAAAGCCCAGCATATGCCGGCAAATGACACACTCAGAGCAGATTATCAAGCAATCATGGCTAAATTTTTAATAGGCGAGGAAAGATTCCCTGGAAAACAACAAGTGTAGGCAGTGTGTTTTGGGGGTTTGTTCCTCAACAAAGACGAGTGGAAAAGGAGGTTTTTATTTGCACATACACAACACTGTAATGTTGCGCTATAATATTGTAATGAATCTAAATTTTCACTGAAATGCCTGTGGAAAATTCTTAATTCCCAAATATTTGGTCTTTAGTGCTAAATAATGTATCACTCGAAACAATTTCCCAAAGCAAAGGGCAGTAACTACAGCGTGCTCCTTAAAAAGAAACACATTGTCGGGTTTTGAATCTCTTGCCATGACCCCATAAATTAATAACTTCATGTTCACATATTTTACCAATTTCCATTAAAGCCCATTTCTCTAGTGTGTGAATGTTGGAAGCTTTATGACCTCGCCTCTCTGTAATGAGTCACAGGAGATTGGTAATAGGTGTTCAAACTGCATATAATTATGTCTGTGACTCCCACTTCTCTTTTCTGGAGGATTTAATGCCAGGCAAAATCATGTTTTGGTCCGTGTGAGGATTTGTTGTCCCAGGCTAATCATGTCTGCTACAGTGGCTTAATTAGTGTGTGTTTCTGCTGCATTGATTGCTCTTAACATGATAACTTTGTGTTGTATAACTTTTGAGCATCAATGCACAACCTTAACCTACCACTGAGCATCCACTCGCATTTTCTAAATTTATTTATACCTTGTTTTCGCTCCGGACTATAAGTTGCAGCTGACAAAAGATGCATAGTAACAAAAGAAAAGTCATATACAAGTCGCACTGGAGTAGAAGTCGCACTTTTGGGAGAAATTTATTTAACAAAATATGGGATCAAGAACAGACATTTTATCTTAAGACGCAAATCATAGTACCAGAATAGATAGCAATAATATACTGAATAAATGCCTGCTTTACTACTATAACACATTGATGCTCATTTAGCTTTATGAAACATAGGAGGAATCTGGTTTGTTTGTGCAACATATGATAAACATAGCGTAAAGAACATGCTAACAACTAAACTCTAAGTATGACTTTAAGTTACAAAATCCATTGAATTCTGTATCCTTTGTGTCACTTTTGAACAAGTTTGCAGAGCCCGGGGTAATGCTACACATACCAGGCTCGGAAATGCACAATCAAGCAACCGCTTCTTTTGAAAACCTCATATAAATGTGTGTAATTGTGCATTTTTGGCTGCAGTGTTTTTACGCGTCGCTAAGGACGTTTTTAAGTCTATTTGTGGGCTCTACATACAAAACGCACAGCATTCAAACGTCCACTGAAAGTTAAACCAGTTGGACTTTGACCAATCAGGGACTCAGCTTTGGTAATGATGTTTGGATGGCATCCTTTTCGACACATGCGAGTGTCAACCATTTGAAATTGTTCATGAAGGAGAAATCAATAACTGCTGTTTTGTGCCGGGCCAGAATTATATGATACCAGTCTTTCATGTATCAGAAATGAGCTGTTAAGGAAAAAGCCTAGAGTAAGATTTGAGAGTTTTGCACCGCTTTGACATTTCGCATCAAGCCTCTTCCAACTGTGAGGACATGCACTAGTTTAGGCTAGCAACAGTCCAGTGTGAACACCATATGCTGAAGGCGTGTTTAAAAACTTGGATCTTGAATGCACCACGTATGACCAGTGTATGTAGCTTGAAGGGTGACTATTGTTGTAAATATTGGGCTATATAATATTGAGCTATATAAATAAAATTGAATTGAAATGAATTGCATTGCATTGCTTTTAAATGAATTGAATTGCATTTAAATGAATTGCATTGCATTGCATTGCATTGCATTGAATTGAATGGATTGAATTTAATTGAATAGCTTAAGACTGAGTCGCACCTCTTCTTCTGCATTGCTGTCTGCATCAAACACAGATAGACGCTTACAGTGCCCCCCAGCGGTTGTTGCTATTTATTTTTATTTAAATCACATTTAAGTCGTACTTGAGTATAAATAGCACCCTCAGCCAAACTATGCAAAAATCCACAACTTATACTCAGAAAAATATGTTATTCTTTTATTCTTTTACGTGTTTTGTTTTATACATTTCTGGTGAAGCTATTAGACTTCAAACAAACAAAGATCTTCTTCAGTAAATGACTTTTTTTTAAAATAAATCAATAAAATTGTACTTGCTTTCTTTTCTAATATAACATTGACTTAATGTGTCAAATATAAATATTTTTTACAATTTTCTGATTGGCACATGTTTACATTGTCTTCAGGCCCAAGTTAAACTGTCTATGAATTCTTTTTTCTCAGTCTTCTGTCAGCCTCTGCCTCAGTCAGTCCTGTGGGCTCCTCTTATTTGAAAAAGACTAATGACCTTTCACTCTGCGACAGTCTGGACAGGTGGGAGGCTGATGTAAATCCACGTCAAATCAAGTCCCATTGTGTGGCATGTATTGTATATGGGCGGTCGAAAGGCTGGGAAAGAGGCTTGTCGTGCTGTTCTCCACAAGGGTTTGTCTGCAATAGTCTGTGAATTGTGCCCCCTGGCTGGTGTGTGCTAAGGCTGGAAAGAAGCCTTTTACTCTCAGAGGTGACCTGGTGCTATAACTCACACACGCTGCCGCTCCATTTACCACCACGACTCTGTCCGCAATTGACTTTTTGGATCTATAAATCCTCGGCGGACAAAAAGTCATAGATTGACAGCATGCAGCAAATTTAGGGTTTGTCAGGGTTTTGACATAACATGAGCATGAGGCTCCCTGTTCCTATGAAAGGCTGCTGGGAAGCTGTCCTTGTGAATTGCACAGTTACACAGTCTGGGGTGACTGTCAGCACCTCACAAGATTAGTTTTTCGCAAAAATATTTTACTGGTGAAATGAACAAACCTTTGAAGATACCTCAGTGTTTTCAAAGACCACTATTTAAATATATACCGTATATTCAGAATTGTGAGTTGCACTCCAAGTCGCGGAAAAAAAAAGAAAAAATAAATTCCCATTTAAGTCTCTGCGGAGTATAAGTCGCACCTTTGGGAGAAAGGTGCAATGCTTCCGAATAAATCCGCCAAGCCCGGGCGTAATGCTGCGCTTCCATCGTGCATGATTCACGCGTCGAGTTTGCGTCTGCTGCCACTTTTTCGACGTGTAAAATTTGATGCAAAGTGCTAGTCCAAAAATAAGTTCAGAAACTAGATTCTTTTGTCCCGTGTGGGCGGACCTACCTTCAAGTTTGTAGTCTTATCGGTACATGGAAGCATGGATATCTCATTTATAATGCACGGAAGACACAGATGACATTGAGAGATCTGATTTTTTTATTTTGAAGAGCTCCACAAAAGCAACGGTAAGCACATCTCCATCTAGACTGAGCTTCTTCTGCTTTCCCATCAGTAGCAAATTCTGATACACCTACTAGTGGTTGCTAATGGGAAACAACTGCTAAAGGGCAACTAGCTGCTAGTGGGAAAATGAGGAATAAATTCGCCTACTTATTTATGAGTCTTTTTTTTTAAACATAAGTCACTCCTGAGTATAGGTCACACCTATGGCCAAACTATGACAAAAAACAACTTGTAATCTGCAAAATACAGTAACTATTTTTGGACAGGACAGAAAAACAAATTGAAAAAAATACCTTGATGTTGGGAAGAAATGTAAGTTTAAGCAGGCATGCATAAACAATTTTTCCTACATTGTTTCACTTTGTGGTTTAAGTTTCTCAAATCAAATTCCTTGCTGCCAAAAATATGGTTTCTCAAAATACAGTCATATTTCAGCGCTTATAATGCTGAGCCCAGAGTCATCCAGCCTGGAAATTGCCCATGGAGAATTCTTGTTCGTGTGGATATTATATGTGCCACATCCTATCCTAGCCTTTGTGAAGACCCTCATCCCTGAATGGCCAATTTCCCTCTTCCAGACACTGACATTTCAGCTATCACACTGCCTTCGGTCATAGGGAAAGAAATCTAGCCCACCCCTCTCTTCAAATGCTGTCAGAAGAGAATCTGCTCCTGATACCCCCATACCACCCTCAACACCACCTCTGCTATTCACTCCATCCCCGGCGGCAGCATTATGCTGTCCTTGATGTTTTATCATTAGTTTGGGAGTGTGTGGTCCCCCACTGCTGTCTTTTGATGGAGTGCAGACAGTAAAGGCTTGGAAACAGCCTGCCAATTTCCCCTGCTGCTGCTCTCCCACAGCAAGGGGTCGTGCTATCTTCCCCCTGCACCAGAGACTGGCATATATTCCCCTGATGAGGAAACCTTTCAGTCCTCCTTAGTTCTACTGCATAGCTGAATTGCTCTGCATTTTGTCTTTCTGATTATTTTTTTTTGGAGGTTACTAACAGAGCTAATCAGTGCAGTGCGGGGCAGAGGATGCTGCTTGAGGCTCTGCTCGGTTGCAGCAGGAGACCAGAGTAGTTTAATTTGCAGTCTGACTTAATTATTGTGACTGTGGAAAATAGCAGCATCTTTGCTTAAATGCCAGCCATTATTATTTATTCCTAATTAGAAATGTATTAAAAAGTGCATGCTATAAGGCAGTATAATCCAACTAAAGCAGTGACAAACATGTTCAGCTCTTTGTGTTTTTAGTAATGGAACACGAATGGTTCAGTGGGTGCCATGTTTCTCTACCAACCACTTCACTGTAAATTAACTAATTCTTAAGATGATGCCTTATACATATATTGAAATAAATCATGATTCCAACATGGTTCAGCCCATAAAACACCAACCACTGCAGCACATCCGGTCTCTGTCATGCTACGCTTCCTTTCAGCGTGATCAACTATCCTTCCCTGATCTCATCAAGGATGCAGCAAAATGTTTTATTGTTTGAGGCTTTAAATTTCAGGCTTCAGACAAACAAGAACAGACTAAAGTTTGAGATTTCATTGTTCTTACCCTGATGCCCTCCGTCTGGTGATAAAAAAGAAAACAAATGTATTTAGTTGCTCTGACAGAAACAGTCATATGCTCAGGTGACACAATAACCAATTGTCATCCTTTTGTGTTGTGATTATTTAGCCCAAGATCAACCTTTTCAGCATTTGGAGCTGGATGTTGGATGGATAAAAGGATAGACAAACTTTGCTGAGACATCCTGGACAACAACAACAACAATAAAAAATAAATAAAAAGGCTTTTATTTTGTCCACATGAAAAACCTTTTTCCTACTCTGATCACTGCCTACCAGCAAATGCTTTCATGTAACATTGAGACAGAGAATGAGGACAGTAAAAAATGTTTCTTCCAAGAAGATGAAGATTTCTTTACTTTTTATTATAACATTTTTATTATAATTTATTTTTTTGAAATGCAACTCTTTGTAGGTATAACAGAACCAAAAGAAAAAGAAAGCCTTGTATTAAACTGGTGAAAGTCTGCCAATGGGAACTGGTTTTATCAAGAATTCTTATTTTGAGAAAAATAATTCAAACCACTAACTTCATTTTTTAAGAGGTCTTATTACTTTCTTAAGACTTGTTTTTTGCAGTGTACACTATGACTTTATACTCTTGTGTTTTAATACTACTTTCGTAAATAATGTTTTGAAATATGTTTTCATTTTATTCAACTCATTTAAAGTTTAGTCAATTTTATTTGCAGGTGATAGCAGCCAAACAGGAAGATTGATGGATGACTGAAAGTGAAGCTTCGCATGAGATAGAAGGACTGACGTCTTAAGCAGCTTTTTTTTTCTCCGAAGCAAAACATTTTATATTTTAATAATGAAAAAAACATGCACATTCACACTTAACAGTTTTTAAATCATGATTGTGTCACTTTTTTTCTAAAAAGTACACAGTAAAATACTTTAGCACATTTCTGAGATCAAAGTAAAGCTGGTTGGTAAAGCTGGTAAAAAGTCTATTTTTTTGTATATTTGCAATTTAAAAAAAGGATGTACATAAGATAATTTAAGAAGACCACCAAGGAATGTGCATACATAAATGCTGATTGTGCACAATACACTTGCTTTAATATAACTAAAAGGTTTTTAAGAAATGGAAACAAAAAAGTGCTTGTAAAAATACATCTACCTTGTTCAACTTTTGCTAAAAAATACTTGACCCTATCTTTATCATGCAGTCAGACAGGTGGTGGATCCATCCCAAAACCTCTCCAGCATGCAGGTCAAAGTGTGTGATGCGGGGAACCCCACATCGCCACCTCTTATCTCCCACTTGAAAGCCACTTTTGGATAAAAGCAGCATGTTTGTTCTTCATCTTGCTCAACAAAACCTACTTTTTTACTGTTACCATGCTCGCCTGACATGGATTTCAGTTTAGATTTCAAATGATGTGAATCAGTCAGGAGTCACATCTACTAACATAGCCTTTAAAGTTCACTCTGTAGCTAAAACCTGCACGTTTTTTTTCCGTTTTTTTGTTGTTGTTTTTTTGTTTTTGTGTTGTAGCTCCTCATCTTCAATAACTTTTGTCTCTTTCTTTACTCTTGGTCTTTATTTCTTATACATGTTCTTTATTTTTTTTCCCACTCTTTTCATCTAGATGCTCCCACTACTACTCCCACACCCACCACCAATCCAGTCAACACACAAGGTACTGTATTCCCCCACCGCTGTCCCTCTCAGCAGCAGTGTGTGTGAGCGTGCATGCATGTGTGATAAGCTGTTCAGCGATGGCGTGCACTGGCAGTGAAGAGAGCCTGTGGATGGTCAGTTTTAATCAGATAGTGCTGCAGATAGGTGAGGATGAGGACGGGAGGCGCGGGGCTGTTAGAGACACCTGTCACAGCCCTTTCCACTCCTGTTTGATCTGAAGAAAACTTCACCAACCATCTTATCAGCACCTGCAGCTATATTTCATCATATTCCAACGCCCTTTACATCTCCTCCACAAATGCCAGTCACATTTTGTTTTTGCAAGGCCGCAAAACATCAATAAGCATTTTTCCCAGACATATGTCGTGGACGGTGGAGTTCAACGGCAAGGTTTTAAGTGCACCAAGTCTTTTGTTCCCTTTTTGCCTCAAAAACACATTTCGATATAAACAATATTTTGTAGGATGGCTATTATTTCAAAAGCAGCATTAAGGTTAGTGAGAAGGGTAAGGCAACCTTGGGAGTTGACATTTGTATATGCCAGAATGTGACATTTTAATACAAAAACATATCCTTAAAGAATAGATCGGTTTATCAATAGCTACTTCAGGAATATTTCAATTTTTCTCTTTTTATCAGAAGCGCTCTGAAACTCAGATAGTCATGAAAATCCAGGGCGAGCAATAATAAGTTTGAAATTCAAAGTGGGGCTGCATCAAAAGCTTTAATATTCTAATGAAAAGCTTTCAGAAAGCATTCATTTATATATTCATTTGATCAAACAGCTGACCTTTTAGCGGAATTTTTGTGCATTATGGGCCTATTTATTGAAATATATTTCCCTGCACCGCCGCTCTGTGCCAGTGCACGTTTAGAATGATTGTCTCTTGATTCTTCAAAGCTTCCCTCTTCTGCCTCAGCTGATAAATCTGCAGCGTTCTCATACCAACGATGGTGCCGCAGCCATATTCCGCTCTCTGACTCCCTCTGGGCGTGGTAAGCCTCAACAGGAAGTTGCTTTGCAGATCAGCGTATTACTCCAGTTTTTCTATCGCCTCTTGTCCTCAGAGAAGAACTGTAGCAGGAGTCTCCGTGTTTTAAGAAACAGTCATTTCCGAAAGAGAGGCTTGAAAGAGGATTTACTGTGAATTATGTGGAACATGCTGGGCGGATGTAATTGAGCTTTCTTGCACTTCACTACTCTTCTAAATACCCTGTCACTGGGGCAATTCTGAGCTGGTTTGCAGTAGATTGCTTTGCACTGCTTTAATCAGCATAACCACACAGTATAGAGTTTTCCTCTAGCCAATGAAGGAGCAAACATCAAAGTTTCTTGTGCATTCATTATGATTACACTGGGAAGGATCAGTACAACCACCACAAACATTTCCTGTTGTGGTCAAAGGCCTCTGAAGTGCTACTTTATGCCATTTCAAATTTACAGGTGCCATCACCATCTTTTTTATCAATTTCTTTTTCTCATAGTCAAATCCATCATTGCTACATTTTAATCTCAACTTTAATGTATTTATCAGCTGCAACCTTTTAGGAGACTTTCACAAATGGGTTGGATTTTACTGCTAAACTGCCAGATCCATTCACAAGTTCACAAATTGATTTTAACCAGCTTCACATGATTCAATAAATATCAATGTTTTTGTTAAATTTCATTTCTGAAAACAACTTTTTTTGGCTGTGAAAAGAAAAAAACTTTCACCCAAGTAGTGTCTTTATATGAGAAAAACTTTCACGGCAAACTATATCCATATTTATGATAATACATTACCTTTGGAACACAAAAGGAAGATGTCTTATGAAATATGAGTTATTTTTGCAGCTCATTTTCCTACCTGGAAGTATGACAAATATCTCTGAGGCATCGCCTTTTGCTCCTTGTGTGTGCCGCCCATTTCATGACGTCAACCTAGAGCCGGCCTTGGCAGCGTGACTGCATTTCACCCACGAAACAAACAACATTTAAATTTTTACAAAGATGGATGTGCATATAAAATTAAATCATTTTTGTCAATCACTGCTAGCTCTCCAGAGAAAGTGGGTGGGTGTGTGTTAGCCTGGGGGCGGTGCTGGCAGCGCAGACTCTTCCTGGAAGGGGCGGTTACTCCTTTCATATGTCACAGTGTGAAAATCCACTTGTTTTCTTGGATTGGTTTGGTTTGGTTTGGGAGGAGCTGGTGCTAAGAGCGCAGGATCAATGCATAAATGGATCAAACAACTGCTTTGGGGTTATAATAGACGTAAAAGCTCAAAAAATTGATTTTGCATAATATGGGCTCTTTAAATATAAAGCATTTTCATACATGGGAAGCTGCAGTAAAATACATTTTTCCTTGATAAAAAACAAAAACTTTGATTTGAATAATTAATGTTGCATGTTTTACATGTTGACATATTTTATTTCTTATACATATATTTTAATCTCGCACTATTTTAAGAAATTATTTTTGTTTTTTAAACATTTGTGTTTAAATGACCCACAACAAAGTTAAAGTTCAGACTTTCTGCAAAGAATCTGCAAAACCTCTTACTTAAAATTATTAATACATTATCTACAAAAGAATTAATAATATTTTCAGATTAAAATTCTGATTCATGTAGAATCACCCATGTTACAAGAAAAAAACTGCATTAGAGTTGAAAAAGGCTCTTCTCTTTTATGCAAGTTCAGTCATGTCTTCTAAATAGTTTTAAAGTTGTTCATGTTTTCTTTCCCCCTGAAGTGATAGAACTAAAAATAATAGAACTAAAATACTAAAATTCTTATAGAACTAAAAATACTTTATTTACAGATGCCACATTGCAACTGACCAACTGTCTCTTGGAGATTTTAATTTATGTTTAAAAGAATAATCAAGATCTAAATACAGTTTAATATGTTTTCCTAAAATCATCAGTTTTATGGCAGCCATACTACTGCCCTAGCTTGCTAGTTCCACAGCTAATTTTTTATCTTTACACCACAAAACAGAATTTTATACTTCTACAATTTTATGCCTAAAACTAAACATATGCAGTCCATCCACCATGACATCAGCAAAAACAGAAGGGTAATGATTTTTTTAATATGTCAACTGAGGAACTCCAGCCAAGTCCTCAGTGACTAATCTTTTCACCAGCTTTGTAAAATATTGTGTATGTATGAGTTCCTCTTCATATTTTAGTAATTGGGAAACTAAATCCTGGCCAAGCTGGATTTCCTGTCTTACAATTGAATGGCTTAGAAACTCTTATTACACCACAGCTAAGGTGCAGTTTTTTGAAAGATCTTTTTGCTTTTTTTCGGTCACGTTGATAACATCACAAAAACTTAAAACAAATGGGACAAGGTCAAATTTTAAATAGTTTTTTTCTTCCTAAAGTTAGATTTTTTATAATGTTGGTGTGGGATTGTGGCTTTTTACTTAAACTTTTTTCAGAAATAGTTAGAGTGTTCAAAAGACATTCAGACACCAAGAGCAAATAAATTAACCAACACAGAAAATAGGACCATGCATTGTGCAAAAATGTCACTTAATTTAATATTTTGTTGTTTTTCTGCATTTATATTCATATTTATAACCAATTTTCAGGAGTATATATTAAAAAAAATCTTTTTTTAAATTGTTATTTTAGGTAGGTAAATAAATCTCGTTACAATTTAGCACTTAAGTAGCAAATTTTGCCATGAAAGCAAAGGTAATCAGTGATATTTGGTGTCATTCAAACAAAGTTAGCTGGTAATATATTATTTCCTTTAATTATGAACAGTAGATGTCATTCCATAATGTATCTAGAACAGAGCCAGTAGGGCCTTTTTAGCTCTCATTAGCATGAAGACCACACCCCCTGTAATTTCTATATCTATAACCGATGCAATATCATAGTAGCCTCTTATTTATTATTTATTTATTTTACAGCTAAATTTCCATAAGGTTTTTTCCAAATAAGGAATCTAATGGAGAATGCACATTTTTTTTACTTTCAGAGAGTTTTATAAGAGTTCACATCACCATGTATTGTGCACTGTGTTTGGAGGGTGTTGGAGGTCATACGACACAGATCCAAGTGAATATTTCTTTCGTGTGAATGAAACGTTTTACTTCTGTGCTTCCACCAAATTATTACAAAAAGGCAGAAATGCCTATAGTTGGTGGGCTTTTAAAGGCAAAGCTGCAGCAGATATCTGTGGCACTGACCCTTGCCGATACCAGAGCCAGACAAATCACATGGAATTCCATAATGGTTCCTAAAAATCAATGTTATGAGAAAAGAAATAGAATAACTCTTCAGAATGGACAGTGGATAGTTGAAATGGATGGTGAAATAATGTAGGTCACCATTTTTTCTCTCTTTTGTCAATGATTGTATTTCTTCTGCCAGCAAGTGGAATTTACCCACAATCCACTGCTATAGAGGAATAAAGTGACTCTTTGGTGATAATACTTGAGCTCATCTGATGCTCCGAGGCAATCCAAGGCTGGAACATCATATCCTGGATAAGTCTCCAGTTAAAACCCCTTGTTGAAGAGAGCAAAGAGAAACAAATGGTTGTGTTGTAAACTTGAACATGAGCCCTCTTCAGCAGATTACGCTATTACAGACTTTATAGACTTCTGCTAATTTATATAAACTCGTGAGTTGTGGAAGGATAAGGATCAGATGCTCATACCACTTTTCAGACTCAGATTTCAGTCTCTACCTCTTTCGTAGCTTTAGATGTAAACCCAGAACATTTACTGACTGGACCAGTAATTTCTGGCATAATCAGACACAACTGAAACTTGCAAAGTCCATTCACCTGCCAATCTGACAACACACTCTAAAATGTGCACAAGTCTCTTCAACAAATAAACTGACACCAGACTGTAAGTAGGTTTATTTTTGGTGTAAAGTTTGACTTCTAACAATGGGTGTCAATAGCAAAATATTTGAAACCACTCTCCAGTAGTCATTTATTGAACAACATCATTTGGCAAGTTTGCTTAAAATTCAGGAATGTAAATGTACAAATGATTATGGAAATTTTGTTTAAAGGGCTTATATCATGAAAGATCTTGTTTTTTTAGCTTAAAGTGAATTATAATGTAAATTCCTTGCAAAAAAAAAACAACCCCAAAGCAGTGTTTTGATCCATTCATGCATTTCTGAGCATTCCTCAAACCTGCGCTGAGAGCATCAGCCCCTCATAAAAACAAGTAAGTTCTCACAATGTGTAACAAAGTGGGTAACAGCCCCATCCAGGAAGACTCTTCGCTGCCAGCACCGCCCCCAGGCTAACACACACACCCACTTTCTCTGCAGAACCAGTGGTGATCGACAAAAATGATTTTGTTTTATATGCACAATATGCACATCCATCTTTGTAAAACTTCAGATGTTTGTTTTTGTGAAAGAAACACAGACACGCCGCCAAAGCCGGCTCTAGGTTGACGTCATGAAATGGGCGGCACACACAAGGAGCAAAAGGCGATGCCTCAGAGATATTAGTCATACTTCCAGGTAGGAAAATGAGCTGCAAAAATAACTCACATTTCATAAGACATCTTTCTTTCGTGTTCCAAAGGTAATATATTATCATAAATATGGATGTAGTTTGCTGTGAATTGTATTAGAAAAGCATGACATGGACTCATGGACCGAAATGCGGTGCCTCAGAAATCGAGTAGTCTTACTTCCGGGTAGGAAAATGAGCTGTGAAAATAACTCATACTTCATTTAAAAAATCTCTCTTTAGTGGGCCAAAGGTAATATATTATCATATACATGGATATTTACTATAAAAGGTTTAGTAATAGTTTGGTATAGGGCCTTTAAGTTCGTATTTCAAAGTTAAGAAAGAAAAAGCTACTCAAAAAGTACAAGAAAGTCTTTTTTCCTTTCTAACATAAATTTCTCACAGTTATTTCTGACGGTATGTTCCTCAAAGACATCAGGCATTTAAGGTTAAAAATATTTCAGAGCAGTAAAAATCCCTTATTGAGGACTAAAGTTGTCGTCACACCTGCCACAGTGTTGTTTAGCTTGAGTAATGGAGAGATCAGAGAGCATTTGTCATTCATGATGTGGCCTTTTTACTTTATTGAATCTCTCATAAATGTGCTGCACACGGATCCTTGGTGTCATTAGGTTTAAGGGAGTTTTTAGGGTCAACTATTACATGGTTTATAGAATTCATAAAGCGGAAAAATAACTACCAATAAGAGATTTGCAAGCCAACATTACAGCACACATGAACCTGGCCTCTGCTGAGCCCCGTCGACTTGATCATTCTACTAACTGGGTCTTTTTATTGGATGAGCCATGAGGGATTTGTAGATCTTTGTGTCTTCACATCAAGGCATGGAATATGTACACTTACAAGGCTTTAGTGCCGTTTATGTGCCGTTTTTTTTTTTTTTTTTTTTGCCTAGTGAGATAAAGTCACATGATTGAGAGCAAAAATCTGAATTTTTTTTCTTGTTCAGCATGATTGGTGCGTAGGGATTATCAGTGCTGATGTTCCTGTGCTATTTAGTGTTCATGTTTCTGACTTTGAACCCTTTTCTCCATTATTGCTACAAGACAACCAAATCTTCAACAGTTCTAGCCGTTAACTATTTACAATCATTTTTTTAATTCCCACATGTATCTGCACCCTTTAAAGAGATTGTCTGAAAACACACAAAAATTGTTTAGAGAATCTTTCTTCGTCTGTCTCTGTTTACTTTGGTTCCCAGTTAAAGTTTTATTTATTTATTTAAACTTCACATATTTTATTCTTTTAAAAATCCATCAAAGAAAAAAAATATTACCACGGCCCATTTTAATTGGTCTCTAAGGAACAGGTTAGCAGGTCCATTGAAATAATTAATATTTTTTTACTCAATAAAGTATTAGAATATTGTGAGGCATTTTTTTTAGCCGTAACAGGATTTAAAGACGGAATAAGCTGCCATTGAACTTGTGATGTTCCTCTTTTTTGCAGCCC
This sequence comes from Oryzias latipes, assembly GCF_053564925.1. Lineage (NCBI taxonomy): Eukaryota > Metazoa > Chordata > Actinopteri > Beloniformes > Adrianichthyidae > Oryzias > Oryzias latipes. The sequence continues at coordinate 24,816,822 of NC_136249.1, read as the reverse complement.
ACTGAGCACTTTTGAAGCCCCTGACATTGGGCAACTTCACAAAGAGAGAAACGCTTTCCTTTTCTTTCTCATCCTTTTCCGTTTCCTTGGTCTTCATGGGGTAAACGCACACAGGAGGGGAGGATGCATTGGATAAAAAAAAAGGGGCCGACTGTTTTTTTGTTTTTTTCTTGTTTGTTATTTGTCCTTCCTGTTTAAAGAATTTTATCAACTTAGAAAAAAACTAAAATAACCTGCCACTGAAGGGTTCAAGTTTCTTTCGCAGCCATTCTATTCCGTTAAGTTAGACCTTCACCTTCACTGCTCTCTCCGACTCCATTAATGTTACTCCACCAAACTTTCCATTTTGGAGGTTCCAAAACTAAGGAGTCTATTTAAGAGGTGAGGGATGTCACTGAAAGTTAGTTGACAACTTTCTATTTAACATGTGATTAAATGTCCAAATAAGGGTGATTCGATTTCCATAAGTTCACTTCTTTTATCTTAAGTTTGCGACAAAACTGTTATTGATTAGCAAATCTGCACATCAACACCTCTTTTAGAAGATTTGTGTCATTGTGCCATGAAAGCCGTAAAAAATGTTCTTTTTATTTTAGGATAGAGTGCTTAAAAGTTTGGGATGACACATTTACAGACCTTGTTTGAGACTTTATCATATAAAAGAGGTGCTGCGAGGGAGGAGGGCAGCAGAGATGAAGACTACGCCGGCCGATTGGCTTCCTTGCTGAATGCTAAGGAATATTTCACAGCCATTTCCACTGGTTCCTCAATTGTTACCAAGAGAAGTTTGTGTCCCTGCATGGAGAAATGGCATCAGCAGACTAAAAAGTGGCCAGAAAAAAATACTGATGCGCTAAGGAAGATAATCGCAGGGAATAATTATCATCCGGATGAAGGAATGATGAAAAAAAACAGGCCTCTTCTGGAAGAAGATGACCTCTCGCATTTGTCTGATGAAGAAGGAAGCACAGGCTCCTGGTTTTAAGGCACAGAGAGACAGAGTGACACTCCTTATGTGCGTTATAAAGTACACTACAGTACTGTCTTATTGCTCTGAAAAAGAGAAAAACTCTTTATGTTGAGCAACATTCCAATGTTCTTTTCATAAATGTTTGAAAAAGCATCAGAACATTTTCAGAAGGGTTTTTGATGAGTAAGGATCGGTGATGGACATTCTTCGGCTGTGAGGGTGGTGGACGGAGGGTCCATATACACAGTTCCTGCTCATTTACAGGCGTCTCTGGTCCCCAACCCCCGCGAATATGGGGGGAATACTGTTAAGCCTTGGTTATAAATGCCCGTACAGGTAGATATGTGCTGTGAAAAATGGGCAAACCTGTACGTGGTAAGCAGGTGGCCCACACAAAATTTAAAGATCATAGATTGTGTGATGAGCCTGGACAGCAAAAATGTCCACCTACCTTTTTTTCATATTAGCATGCTACAGCAGACAGGTCGTAACAAACACTTTAACAACACATAAGGGTAAGTAATGGTGAAGTATGTGAGATGCAGGCGCGTTGTACAGGTTTTTCCTTTTTTTTAACCCTCTAAATCCTGGGCATTGCGCTAGGAGCCTGTCAGTGTTGTTCACATGATAAGTGTGCGCTTCTTTCTTGCAGCCTGACTGTTAGAATTTAGGGTATTAGACAAGCAGAGCCTTTGTGTGGGTATCCTACACGCAGCTGCACACCCCATGTATCCACCTTATGAACAACTAGAGTCTGGGGTAGGGGCTCCATACGGCAGCTTATCCCGTACGTCATAAGTATGTGCAACATACATTATCCTTACAAATACTTCACGATACACTTAGCACATTGACGACAATTCCATTGACAGAATGTCTATAATTCAAGACACACCTGCAATCAGCATAAGGTGTAATGACTCCTGCCAATGGTACTCTATGGGCCTGGACAACCCAAAACCTGCAGCACGCATACGGTGACCTATATGTGACTACTGCTTTACACAAATATTTCAAACTGCACATCCACTCATTGATCTGTCCAGAAAATGTCAGGAGTAAGTTTGCGGGGGCTTCTTGTTTCAGGGAAAGAGACATGGTCTCCATCACAGCTGTATCATTACATCTATAAATCCAAACATACACGTGTGTAGGTGATGCGTTTCCTTATGTAAGCAGAAGAGTGTCAAAATGAAAAAATAACAGAAATGATGTGTCCTTATAATCAGCCTAATGACAGGCCCACCCCTTGTTGGCAGCAGCAGCAGTCTTATAGGATTCTCTGTAAGTGACCAGAGCAGCAATTAGTCATTGCAGTGTAGAGACAGAAAGGTGCAACTGTAAAGCCTCTGACGCAGGGACTTCAGCTAAGCAAAATTCACAGTCGTGCAGACACACAGGCATCAGTTGCAAATCCCCTTTATTCCTTCATAAATCCCCACGGCTGCGCACATCCTGTCACAATGCCAGTGTGGGCATGTCAACACTCCCAGATCAAGCCTAGGGCAGACAGAGCTGTAATGGTGATGTGGACACCAGCCAGCCCCATTACAGACATAATCAAATTCGACTTAATTCAAGTGTGAGGCCACAGAGGCTTGGATGATAACACTGTCTGTCATTTTGAGGTTTTGTTTTGTTTTTTTACTTCTAGCTTCCTGCCATTATATATGCAAAAACAGGATACTGAGACTGCGTAGTCACTGAGATGCTTCCTTTTGGATATGCTAAAAGGGCTAAATGTTAAAAAGAGAAAAGGTTAAACAATATTGGAAAACTAGGATATCCGACATTGTCTGATCTGGAGCCTTCTTATCTCATTATCACAAGAACAGGCAGACGGCTGGATCCAAGTACAGCAGGTTTATTAGCTCAGCTAAAATTCCACAAAGATAAATCAGGGTCAGGTAGGCAGGGGTCCATGATAGGCAGGAAAGCATAAGAGAGACAGTGTGGTCAAAAATCCAGGCGAAAGTCGGGGCAGGCAGCAAGCAAGCACACAAACAGAGTCAGAAGACAGAAGATCAGGTCTAGCTTTAATGCTCAGTAATGAAGGCAGAGTGGCACAAACAATAACACTCATCTCAGCTCAGTGCAGTGTGTTAAGTATGCTGTGGTTGATTGATTGAATGAGAGTCAGGTGTACTAGAAGGAAGTGTGGCTAGAACTCTGGAGATGGTTCCCGCTGGTGACCAGAGGGGGAGACAGAGTTCTGACTTCTGACACATAATTACTGAGCAAATTACGAAACAGAAATCTTCTCAAAGAAAATCTAATTTAGCTGATGATTCGTTTGATATTTTATAGTTGTTGTTCAAAAATGTGTTTCACTGTTTAACCTAAAAACAATCTTACTTAAAAGTTCCATTTTTTATTTTGGGGATTTAAAATTTTATTTAATTTGTTTCAAACATGTTAACAATTACAATAGAATCAACATAATACAAATTTATAGATAATAGCAACAATAACAACTATATAGTAATACCATTGCAAAACATGTTTGAAGGAAGAAGGCAGAAACTTAGATTATTGAACTTGCCCCCCAAAAAACAATATTTGTAACATCAGGATATCTATGATACTCAAATAATTAAATACATTTCCTCAAATGGATTATTGCAACTTTGAATATGAGCCCATCAATATGGGAAAATTAGCTCTGCAATGGTTGGAGTGCACAGGATGCTGGACGTGCTGGAAAAGAGGCCACGGGGGAAACCATCGTGTTCTGTTTGCGGCACGTGGAGAACAGCAGATGAGGCTTCCCGCCGATTCTGCGTTGAAATCAATGTCACATGTAGCTTAACTTATTCAAATTAGCATTGAGTAAAATGTGAAGCCCCATCAAGCTCACACACACGTGCTTACAAATGATGCTCCTAAGGAGATATTGACAAAGAGTTTGTTCAATGTCCTATCATGTCCCAAAACATAGAACTGGTTAACAGATTAGAAAGATTATTTTAATAGCACATTAACCCACAAATTTCTATCTTTTTTTTTTTACTTTAACTGCTGCAAACAGAATTACCTTCAACTTTTAAATAAATTATTTTTATTGACTTCACTTTCAGGAAAAAATGGAAGCAAACTTGGAAAAAAGTGGCATTTTTCCCCCAAAGGCAACATTTAGTGTGGGCATAATGGATTACTATGCATTTATACAAGTATTTGAACCGTATGCCAGTGCTCATGACAGCTGATCTTTAGAAAAAAAAAAAATGTACAAAATATGTTAATGACCCACCCCAATGAAAAAGAATGTTTTTGGTGTTTTTAACAAGTTAAAAGAGTAGCATTTTTCCCATCATGGAGGACAAATATAAATTTAGGATTAAAACTGCGTTTCTGAGTATTTCTTTATTCAAATCCCTTTGGATCAGGAACAGATGAAAACAGGATTTAAAAAAAGCTCGGAACTATGACGCAGCTACTGCCATGGGTGGGCCAAAGTCCTGCTTGCTCAGCTCTAATTCTAAATCCATTACTTTCAGTCAAATAGCTCTGTACGTTTTCATTTCCTTGTCTAAGCTGCCATCTGGCTCTAAACTGTGCGGCTGGATTCCTCCGATATTGGTCTCCGTTTTTTGCTACGCTAATACTAGCTTGGGCTTGTGAGACGGATGTCGCCAGCAGGAGAGAGTGTAAACAAAGGCATGCTGGGAAATTAGCTAGGCTAACTTCTGCCAACAGTCCCAGCGACAACCCAGAAGCGAATTTCTACTGAGCTCCAGCCGATCTGCAGAAAGTATGTCTTAAAAACAACACAGGGTTTTTGATTTTAGTTAAAAATTGCATAATTATAATTAAAAGACCACTGAGAATGATTTTACTATCGAAATTAATTAATTAAAATAATTGTGCATTTTGTGGTACAAGCACCAAGTTTAATGTACCTTAGGATCTCTTCTTTCAGAAAAGCATGTTTGCCACAAGAAAATCCAAGTTTTTAAAATATATATATAATATTATTCTGTCTGTACCCCTTAAGTTTGCATTTTGTGCAGAAATAGCCCATATTGTTGAGACTGGGAAAAATAAACATTAAATATTTTTGTAACAATTGAGTGTTGGTCGCCATCTTTAATCATGGTCGCCATTTTAGGCTTTTTCTCATGGCTAATGTACTTTTCTGAAAGAGGGGATCCTAAGATACATTAATGCAAAATTTAGTGCTTGTGCCACAAAAGCCACAGTTTGTCTGAAATACCAACCTAACCGGCTATGCTAAAAATGGTTCAGTTCAGGACACATGAATGATACATGTATACCAAGAATGTGGATGAAACTTGTTGAAAACATTTTCTGCATTAGCTTTGACAGGATTTAAGGCTGTGTTTTACAGACTACTTCTGTGGTAAACTCAGAACCTGATAAACAGCTATCTAGCCATGCGCTTAATGTAGGCTACATAAAACTCAACCAAGCATAACAGTTGATAGTGCAGATGTTCTACCTTTTTAGGCAAACTCTCCCATGGTGCACAGAGGGAGCCGGGATCCTGATCGTTTCCATGTGGATGTGTCAAACAGTAGATGGGAGGCAGGGTAGGGGCGGTGGTGGGAGAAGCAAAACCAGACAGGACCAAGCGCAAGCCATTTAGTGGGTGCATTTTCATTAGCATGGAGCAGAGGCTGTTCGCTCTCCTTTGGGAATGAGCTGGGCTATCTGACATCCCTGACACAGTAAACAAACTGTGCCTCGCACCCCCCCTGCCTCGCACACACCACTGCACAGCAACGGCGAGCCCCGTGAAGACAAGTCTATTTTTGGAGCGCACTCAACTGAATCCAAACTTTTCTCATTAATTACTTTTATTGTTACACTTCTTCCAACATGCCCTCACGCTAAGTGCCTGCCGCTTGATTGAGGAGTTGTTTTAGCTCTACGTGGTACTCCGTCACCAGTTGTGGACTCTTCAATTACGGCCTTAAAAGTGTGAAGAAATTCTGCACCCACCAGTCGTCTTTTATCAAAATCATTCAAGTTCAGGGCATGACTAGTGAGATTGATAGAAAATTGAGCTGCTCCCTCATGCAGCAAAGACCAGAGCACCAACCCCCCACCCCCACCCCGCTACCACTCTTCCATCAGTCCAAATGTGCACAGATATAGACTATTGATAAATGCTTCTGAACTATTCTGAGACGGGAAATTTAAAGGCCTGAAATTTTGGCTTGTTCTTCTGTGGAGAATGGATAAATCTGGCTAAGTGCTGGACAGTGATACTCTCTGAGTTCTGAAGCAGTCATGTATTTCTCTGCATGGGGACACAAGGTGCCAATTCATCTCTAGACGTGTGTCTATTTCAGGTGATTGAGCTCTATAGCTTCCAGAAATGGCCTCTTAAATCAAAGTATATTTTGCAGTGTGAGAATTTTCAATACAATGGCAAGCAGGTTACTGTTTCATGGTGAAATAATGGTCTTTATTTTTGTTTAACCTTGCTTCAAGAGGGCCTTTAGAAGCCAAAAAGTGCAAAACTCTACACTGGGTTGGAGAGATCATGTGACCGTACTGGAAGTTCCCTTATTGACTGGGAAAATGTAATAATCTTGAATAATAATAATAATCTTATTTTGTTGCTTTCAGACTCCAGAGCTGGCGGAGCGCCACAAAAAATTGACCACGCTGTCATTGGAGGAGTGGTTGCCGTGGTGATGTTTGCAATCCTCTGTGCACTCATTGTTCTTGGTCGATACTTTGCCAGACACAAAGGTAAATCACAAGCTTTGCAATTACACTATCATGAAGAGATCAAAAAATTGTATGTACTTTTTTTTATTGCTAATAGATGGAAGAGGACTAAAAGTTATAAAGATTTGGGCTAATTAGTGCTTACTCTTTTGCAGGGACTTACTTTACTCATGAAGCCAAAGGTGCGGACGATGCCGCTGACGCAGACACGGCCATTATTAATGCAGAGGGGGGACACAACAACACAGACGAGAAGAAGGAGTACTATATCTGAAGTGGACAGGCCAGGAGAGACGGGTGGGGATGCTGCAGGTGGTGGTCATGGTGCTGTAGGAGTATTATGTCAAACTCTGATTGGTTACAAGACAGCGTGGGAGAAAGGATGGCAAGATTTAAAGAAAAGAGACGGGCAGAAAAAAAGGTGGAAAATAGGACTGGTACAGCCAAGGGATAAGAAGAGGTTGAGTCTCCTATCCGACCCTTCCTGGACCTCCGTGTCCTATACTGTACAGATTGATTATTTTACAGACAATTTTGTGCCTTGTTCTATTTCTTTTGTTTGTTTTATGGTCTTCTTTCAAAAGCTTGTTGGATTGATTTTTTTTTTTTCCGCCCCTTGTACTTCACTTGATCCCGTGTTGCTTTTGGCTTTTAAGGAGGAGATTATAAGGGTCTGGTGTTCATGTGAGCTGCTAGCTTTTAGCTTGTATGACCAGATCTGAGAAGTCAGCTCATCCATACATCTTTCCTGCAGCCTTCAGTAAATGAAACAGGAGTGTCAACACATTTCTTCATGTTGGGTCAGAAGTCCTTTGGTGCCTCCATCCACAGGGCGATTACTTTCATCCCCTTCGAATCAGGTTCACTGTACCAATTGCTTTTGTAAGCATCAGGCTAGAATGCTCATAATGTAGGGGCCATTATATTTATAAACTCACTGCACAAGTCTTATTTTTGTTTTTTCCTAATCTCTTACATTTACTCCCAGAATTCCACCAGCAGCAGTTTTTCTATCACCTCATGGCTGATGCAGTTTAGAGACCCCATTAAGACTGCTTTAAACTGTGCTGGCAGCATTTTAGAGGCAAATTGTTTCATCTACCCAAACGCATAGGTTTAGGTACATTCTTGTATTTCCATGACATCTAATTCCAAAACACCTTACACTATCAACACTTCACTTCCTATTCTTCATTCTTTCCGGTGTCATCCAAACAAAAAGAGCAAAGATAATGTACAAAAAAGGTACTTATTAAGAAAGTAATTAAAGGACGTTTTCCCCAGACAAAGGTTTAACAATCTATAAACTGTAAAATTTAGATTCTGTATGATCTTCACATAGTAGGTCACTCTGGTCAGTTTGCTTTGGCGTCTGGAAACAGAGAGGTGCTGCTGGGAGGCTTCTGAGGCACTGCAGCTCCTCTGGTGGAATCACAGATCCCAAAATGGTTATCTAAACAGAACTGGACCTGTCAGAGTCTGCAACAAATGTCAGCGTGGTGCAGGCTGTGTGTAAGATGTTGTTTAAGAAAATTAACCTTGGTTTTGTGAAATTACTCCAAAGCAAGAGCTCAGAAAAAAATTCAAATGATTGACGATAATCAGCAGCCCATAACTTGGCTACCTGAGATGTATGAATGCTTATTGTTTTTCTCTGTCAGTGGAATAAGGCTAGCTTTTCCCTTTACTTCCTGTTATTTTGTCACTAAAATATAGTATTAGGATGTAAGTTAGCATTAATTTAGAACTAGAATTCACTTTAACTTATTTAATATGTGAAAAGTTATCTGATTTTAATCCGTAATAATAAAAAGGGTAAACCCCATGGTGTCAATGTATGCATTAAACTTTATTGTTGCATTAAAAAGCCCCCAATTTTGACTGCTCATCTCCAGTGAATTGGCCTTTAGGGGTAGAACCTATGGATTATTTTTGTCACTTGTTTATCACTTTTAACTTTATGAGTGACATATCAGAGGGAATAAACATGTGTGAAATGTTCAATGTTTTACTTTCACTGTTGTGTATCATGTCTATGTAAATCCCCATTTTCTGTTTAAGAAAACAAATCTGCTGCCTCACAAAAAGAGGTCATCTTCTGGCTTAAAAACCCATGCCAAGCCATTGCCTGTACAGTTAAAAAAAATGAATGTCATATTTCATTGCTCTGTACAGATGTTTTATCTTTAGGTCAGTGTTGAATCTCGTAAGGTCACAGGCTCCTACAGCTTCTCAGAAATTTGTGCACAGCTTTACTCTAAGAACTTTTCTACTCCCATCTTGCAGCCTCAAACCTTCAGAGTAGTAGCCTTTTGTTAAAAAAAGAATAAAGATCTCTCTTTTTGTGTTTGGCAGTGTACACAGGTTTTATTCTGCTGTGACTCACAACTGTGGAAGCAAACATCGTTTGATAATTTATGAAGATGATTCAGTGCTGACCAAGGCGAAAGACGATTAGCAGATTAAAAACAAACAAGAAAAAAAAGGTTAACCACTGCCTTAAACTGATTTTTTGAGACCCATCTTCACAAAAGAAAAGACTGAAGGACTTATTTTAGTGCCTTCCTTTTCTGATATTGAGGTATTTAACAATTCTGGTGCCCACACTTATCTTGTCGGATCGTGATCTTGAAGGACAAATCCCTTCTAACTGTGTACACTCTCCATAGGCATGCATCCCATTCAAAATCTACAGAATTTACAAATAATAGAATAAATTCAATGCTTGGAAATAAAAGAAAGCTTTCCATGTTTACCAGCGTGACAGCTTCAGACGAATAGAACACCTTATGCCAATATGTTGAACGTAGAAAGTTCAATTTTGCCAGAATGACTTCGTCAACTTTGCTGACTCACTCAGTGAAATCTTAAAAGCATTTATGGAAAGGCATAAATTATATTAGAATATAGATAAAAATGAAAATGCTTTCGGGATCACAGCAATGCGGTGTCATGGGAACAGTTCTGTGCAAGACATGTTTTTTCTGGAAGGTGTTCGTGTTTTTCAATGGACAGACATTTACAGACGGCCCAGGCATCATTATGATAACTAATTTTTTTAAGCATCATATCTAGTATGTTGTTGTTTTTTCACTTTCTCAGGTTCATGAGTGTTTAATGGTTGTTTTTCTGCATCTCAGGTAGAATGCAAATTCCAGGCCCCAAGTATATTCCAGTAGTTCAAGAGCTGTTGACAATGTTAGGTAATCACAAGGTGTACATGTTTTACTGAGTTGTACATGTTACTGTGTTCTGAATATGGTGCACTGTTACAATAAATGTTAAATATTATTTTGCATAGACCTAGTTCTCAAAGACGACTAGATTTGCTAAGCAGACAACAATGATGTACAGTCAGTGTTACCCAAATCACAATGATGTTCATGAGACTTCTTCTTCCACTGTAACACTTTGCTCATACAGTATCTGTTAATTAGTAATTATAGGATGTGACGACAGATAGTCAATCAAGTATCACGCATAAGTCTCCAGAAACGATGGTGGTTGTATTTACTGTGACGCAGTTTTATGAATGATCTGTAACGTCTTGGATATTTGGGTGAAACTCATTTTTAACACCTGGGAGGAAGGAAGGGTTTGGGGCAAGAAGGTATGGAGTGCAGATTGTTTTTTTTTGACGCCCCCTATTAAAAAAAATTGCTTTTCTTGATAAATCTGAAACTTCTCTATGTTTCCAGGTGACATTTTTCCTTTGTGTAGTGAAGAGGATGTTTCTCATATGACCATGCATATTTTGTATTGGTTCACACAAACATTTTTACAAAAGGAAAAAAAAATCTGAAGAGTACTTGTCTTAATAAAAAGATTTCAATGTCAAAGTCATGTGCGGTTGTCATTTTATTGGTATGAATAGTTTTATTGGGTTTACTTTAATAAATTTAACAATTCCGCCAAAATGAGTGGATTGAGATAGAAGCAACGCCACTCCAGTTATCTTTTGATCTATTTTCAAAGCGTTCAAAGTGTTTTTTTAATAATGATTATGTTATTTTTTAGATCCAATAGAAAAAAACGTGTGTCATTTTCTAGGACATAGGCCTTAATCCGAATTGTTACCCTACCCCTACGGCTTCTCCCTCTCCCTACATTTATCCCTCTAAGTGGAGGAATATAGAAAATGTAGCGAGGAGAGTGGTGGGGAAGCAACTCAGATTCGGACATAGTTTCTGCAGAGCGGCAGCAGTTCATTAGAAATTCACCTCTGAGTTGTGGGCAGGACTAATGTATTGGGGTAGGCCTGCACTAATTTCCCCATTATCTCTTTGTTTACACTCTCTCCCTCTAGCTTGCAATCCCTCACAACACCAAGGTAACACTATCGGTCCAACGAAAATGGCGAGCACTATTGGAGCTATCCAGCCGAACAGTTTTGAGCCAGATGCCAGCTCAGACTAGGAAAACAAAGACATACATTGATCCAATTGTCAACAAGTAGATGCATCAGAATGGAGCGGAGCAGGGAGCTTGCGATTGTTGTCTTTTACGCTACTACTACAAGCTCGTTCCTATGGCCTTTTTTCATTTGTTACTGATTCATGATTCTTTGAATAGAAAAATACTCAGAAATGCACTTTTGAGCTTACTTTTCTTAATAAATGTCATTCATCATGAGAAAAATGCAAAAAGAACACGTTGAAAACACCAAAAACACAATTTTCCTCTGAGTGGGTCTTTAAATTTGATGTGCTGAGTTCACATCCATGACTGGCACGGCTGTTGTTGTGCACATACAGAGGATGAAAATGCTTTATGTGACAAAATGACTGACACCTTTCGGTTCCATGGCCCACATTCAAGTTTCGAGCTGAACACATGAATGTAATTTGACAAATTGATAGGCATTTTGAAGAACAGGACCTAATTCATAACCATAAGCTATTCTGTCATCATAATTCTGTCAGCACCACCATTTCCCATTACTTTAAGTGATCCATCCCAGGTAAAGGTCAATAACATTATTCAAACTTTAATGGGAGTAGTTTAACCTCAGAAAGCAGCCACTTTTCTCTCTTACTCATGCAGTCATTTAAATATAATGCTTCTCTCAAGGAGCATGAGGTGTCTCTGTATTGATTTTCTTTTTGTTTGTGCAACAAGGCAGATTACAGATCTTTGACAACATCTTTACTATCTCGCTTTCAGTCAAATGGAGTCTAAATGTACCGTAAGTTACTTTCTAGACGGACATCTTTTTAAGCAGCATTCCAACCAGACAGTGATCCCTGGACAACAAGCATTTGCTGTTCAGGAATTCAAGGACGTGACTGTTGGGTGGTCATTTTTCAGGTACTTGGAATAGATCCCATTTAAATGTTCAATTTTAATTTAGGATGACACGTTCAAGTGTAATTAGTACAATGGGGAAATTAAGAGTGAACGAATGTCTGAGCATGGCTTGTTTAGATGACTAATTGATTGATTGAGATTGATGGCATGCAACACTTTGCTCCGCTGAGGATTTATTAAATCATGTAGGATTAACTTGTGGGAGAACAAAGACAATATAAAACATGTCTTGTCTTTATATTTTTCTTACTATTGATGAGTTGTTTGGTACAGTGTGGCTTCTTTAAAGACTTATTGTCAAAGTTTTTAAATCCAGTTTTCTGTTTGTTACTGGACTCCTACACTATAAAAATCAGATGGAATTTGTCTTTGCAGGTACATCCTAGTGTGGTTTGCTACAGTAGGTCTGTTTACATGATTTCATGCATTAACTGTAAATGAGAACTGGACTGGGTAATTCTTTCTCCTAGGGCTGGGCGATATTGGATTTTTCATATCACGATATTGTTTTTTTCATATTGTGCGATAAAGATATTAAAAACGATATCAAATAACTATATTTTTCAAAGTAATCTTTATTGCACACAGTTTTAAAAGACCACAAATAAATTCAAATGTTTGAACTTTAAAGTTTAACAGAAAAATAGACAAAAAATTGACACACAATTATGTCAATATAAAAAAAGTGCAATAAACTAAAAAAAACTCCCAAGAAACTCCTCAGTTTCTTTAAAATGCTCTTCAAGAAATTAAAGAAAGCTTAAAACAAAAATGTTCTTATTTAAATACTAGGCTACAGCATTTGTGATGTCGCAATGTCTCTTCAATTTTTTGTCGTATGGCATTGGAAAATGCCGAATGTAAAGACTGCTGCTGCAGCGCAGGTCTTACCGTTGTTTTTGAAGTCTGGCATTGAGCATGCTCGAGGGGGTGGTGCTGCTTTAAGTGAGAAAAAAGGTTGGTGGTATTTCCACATTTATTAGGAACGCATCTTTGGCACAATTTGCAGTAGACGTTACTTTGACTTTTATCCGACTTTAGATAACCGCAAAACGTCCACACGGCGGAACTTTTCAGGCCGGTCCGTTCTACAATGCCTCTTGAACCTTCATCTGCGCCCGCTTGGCCCGAGTTTGTTAACTTCTCTTCAGACGGAACATTCATTTTCTGCAAGTGTTGGGATTTGCAACGCATGCAGATACTAGCTTGCATCCTAGCTTGTAAATAACGTTCACTCTAACTAGACGTGGCACAGTTTATTCAGTGATTGGTCTAGCCCTGTGATAATTAATTCTGATTGGACAAGAGGGCGGGTCTTCCGGGGGTTTCTCCCGTGTTCATTTAAAACGAAAGTTTATCGCAATAGACTCATTTCACTATCGAAAAAAGGTAATATCGCAATAACGATAATTATCGTTTTATCGCCCAGCCCTTCTTTCTCCTTGTGTTCCAAACAGGATGCACCAGCTGGCTCTAACAAGCCAAAACCCTGTGCCTTCTATAGAGAAATAAACAGCAGAATATCCATTATTGCTCCGATACCTTTTCTTTTTTACAGGTTCTGTTATTTAAACACTTTTCTGTAGTTCATCTAATTTCAGTTATAAACTGACCAATCAGATGCTTTAATAAAATATGTGGTGCCTACTGCCCCTCTACGTCCAGCGTTCAAAATATTTGACAGATTTCATGATGATCCGACAAACTCATTCCCGAGTGGTGAGAGTGGTTGCCACAGAAAGGTTGACACAGAACGACTTGATTGTCTCCATGGCGGTGTCCATAGTACGAAAACCGGCGACTAAATTGGCTTTTTGTGGTTACTGATAACGTTGTACTGTTAGTTATTCTACTTAATTATTCTACCATTTTTTAATCAGCATATCTGGGGTGTTTTTCCTGATAATTAGAAGAAAAAAAAAAGTACTAACCGATACACACCCAATGCATTCCTCATTTGCAAATAAAACTAGGATTTATTCATTCAGTGTACTACTTTATCCTTTTTCTGACAAAACTGTACTATTAGTGGTGAGAGAAATGCCAAGTCATGTCCCATGAAACAGATGAGCTGGTTGTTATCAACAAGGATAAGGGACAATCACCTGAAGTTGTGACAACCACAACACAATTATCTCTGAGTGCTGCAGTATGACCCAGAGAAATCGGCATTAATTTGATGCACGCACAGCCTGCCTCTTAATCCTGTTTGAAAGTATCAGAGAGAAAAGGCTGGTGTTTGTGAGCTGATTAACTCCAATCCTGAAAGATGCTGTGAACAGCACTACTGGCTCTAATATTAGTGATGCTCCTCTTCGATGCTCAATATTCGAATTTGTAATCAGAGATTGATGTTTGCTAAAGGGAGAAAACGTGCTTGATGTTAATTTTAGAATTTCTGGTGCAAAAATAATACCGTTTTTTTTTCTTAACCTTCCATCCCCAGAGAAGAAAGGTTAAATGTTTCAAAAAGGATATCTGTGATTATCTGCTGAGCGTATGCTTCAAGCAGCATCCTCTGATTTTCCTCCCACCAAATCTCAAGGTGACTCCCCACTACAGATGCAAAAAGAAGTTGTGTTTTATTTTTTTATTTTAGAAATTCGCTCTTAATGTTCCGCTTCACAGAAACCACCCACATACAATAAGCAAAGCAAACATTTCCCAATCTTCTCCCCTTATCTTTTATTCTTCTACGTCTGGATGCAATCTTTCTATCAATTTTAGAACTGTTGATGCATAATTAATTTTGATTATAAGCAGGCTTTTAATTGAATCACCACAATAACTATTTTTGATTATCTTTCAAGATATTGTCTGAAAAAAAAAAAGGTTTTTGCTGCAGTACAAGTTTATTTAGGCATCTTTTGTCTGAGATGCTGCAACTCCCAGATAGATTTTTTTTGTATGTTTTGTGTGAGTCTGTTGTCAGCATATGAAAGAGTTCTATTTTTGTGGGGCCGAGTGTGTAGCAGTCTAACGCTCAGTGCAGAGCCTTGAAGTCAGTCACGTGGAGCACAAGTGAGTTGCTGCAGGAACATCACCACTTCAATAATTTATCACTCCGAGTCTATTTTGACTTATTAAATTAATTAGTCTAGTAATTAAAAGTTACATGTTTTAATTAAATTACTATTGAATGCTGACAGGCGCTCTCCAAAAGCGGAGAAAAGCATTGTGGGATACAGGTCGTCAGCTTGGATGAGCTTTGACTTCAATTCAGTCCCTTTTGGGAAGATGTGGTTAAGTTTGAATTTATCTGTTTATTGTCCTGTAACCAATCAAGTCGCAGCCTTTATTGCAGGCGTTAGAGATAGCAACACACTGAATTGTTCAAGGAGGATTAAAATAAGAAATAGGGTTTCAATTTTTAGTTCAATTTATTTAATGATTGAAAGATTCTGGCCTGTAAATGTTTTAAATACTATTAAGAAGTGGGTAAACAACCAATGTTGGTATGATTAATGACAGTTTACATATATTTAAAGAAAAATCCGGTGAAATGCCAATTTAAAGCCACCTTAACACAACAGCTCAAAATATACCAGAAACAATAACAAATTGTAATTTTTATCTTGCATTAAGTTTTTTTTTCCTATTGTTCTACAGCTTTCTAAAGCTGCATGATTTGACGTTTGCCCAGTTCAAATAAATCCGAACAGACGTGGAGTTGTTCATTTTTTGGCATTTTTACAGCGTTAGCAGTAAAAATATTCTCATTATTTGTGTTTATTTACACTGATCCCCCATGCTGCTATCAGGAAAGACTGGAGTCTCCTGTTAACTGCAACAGAACTGGCAGCAGAAGTTCTGAAAGCTTCAAAGTTTTGTTAAACGTACACTGGCAAAGCTTGAAAAAAAAATACTTTAGTTTATATGATGTAATTTATCAGTAGCAGTGTTTTGATAAATTAAGAAGTGTATGATTTTTAATTGTCAGGTACAGCATGGAGCCTGTTACTCATTTAGAAACTAATGGTTTATTGTATATTGGTCATATTTAGTCTTTTTTATTGTTTTTTTTTGTTTGTTTTAGTTACTACACAACTATCACTCCACCTTTTAGTTTCCCACCATGCAGCTTTTTCAGCTTCTGTTTAATACAGATATTGTTTGAGTCCAAAGACTTTTTTATTAAGTCAAAAGTCATCATTGAGTTTTTCTAATTTTTCTTCTGCCATATTAAAGCTTGGCTTGAGTACTTCTGGTTTTTTTTTGTTAGAGTAGTTTCTTTTTTTTCCCCAATGATTAAGGTTTTCATCAGTTAAGTCTTGGTTCTGGACACTGGCTTTTTTCCTAACATAAAGCAGTTCTGACTTGTGAATTGCATTTCGTGTTAATTTGTGGATGTTAGGCTCACGCAGGTTCAATAGAGGGTGTCTGCAATATTTTGCAGATCTGTGCATAGTAACAAACAACTGGAGAAAAGGGAAAGGCGAAGAAGAAGCAGACGATAAAACAATTCCACTTATCACTGCATGTATTACAAAAAAAAATTACTTAAAAGTAACACCGAACTGTGGTGGTCCTGCAGTGCAACAAATCACTCAACAAAAAAAGATTATAATGATGATAAACAAAGTAAACATTGTTTTTGCTGGACTTGATCTGACAGATAATGTCCCTTAAAATTTAATTTCATTGGAAAACCTTTTCCCTTACTGGTAATTACTCCTACAGGTGACCGCTATCACTAAAAAAAAATGTACTGGAGTGCACGCAAAAAATATATTTTAGAGCGTTTTATACTTTCCCTTCAATTTCACATAATCCAGTCACCTCTGTCTCACTGCAGGGATGCCAGACAATGCTAAAGCTTTGGGGCTAGCAAAGAACAACCACATAATACGTGACTAGAGTTCAAGAGTTGTGGCATCATTTTGATAGCACACTGCATTTATGCTGATTGTAAATAAATAAATATAAAATTATGGTAAAGTGATCAGTAGTTACATACAGTGAAGCATGAGAAGGGCAAACTTAAGTACTCCAACTCAAAGCAGTAGCTACTTTGCAGTGTACTTAAGTTAAAATTAGGTTTTGCCTCATTACAGCCGAGGATTGATCAGCCGATGCAATTGGAAAGCTCACAGTTACACACTTTAAAAAGAAATTTGTCAACCATACTTGGACTAAACAAGCCTTTAAGATGTTATTTTGGCATAAAGACCTACCCTAACGGCATTTTTTGGTGTTTTTAGCATGTTCTTGTTGCAATTATCTGATGACTGAGGAAAAATATTAAGAAAACTAAACTCAAAATGGCATTTCTGAGGATTTATTTAAACAAATCTCTGTGAATCAGGGGCAGATTAAAAAAAATGGTTTAAAAAAAAAAAAAAAAAAAATTTGTATTTGTAATGTCTAAATAAAAAAAAATACTCTGGGTGGGCCACAACTTTTAAGCTTTCATTAACGGGGAGGGGAAGGGGGCCAGGGTTTCTCTATGCCAACGGTCCAACTAACAACTCAGAGGCAAATTTCTAATGAATTTTTGACACTCTGCTGAAACTATGTCCTAGAAAACACCACAAGCTTTAGAATTTTTAATCAAAAAACCACTGGAAATGCTTTTAATGTGCATGTAAACAGGTGAATGGGTCTGTGACTGTAAATCGCTTTGGGCCTTTGAGGTAGGTAGAAAAACGCAAAACAAGTATACACAATTCAGCATTTAAAAGAGGATTGGAATGGAATTTCAGTTTGCTGAAAATTTTTGTTCAACTTTTTTTTCTCTCATAATTTTACCTTTCTGTTTCGGTAATGATTGTAATTTCCTCTGGCAAAGCAGTTTAAAGGCGTCTACAGAGGTTTTACATACAAGTATTTGTCATTCAGCCTTGCATTAGTTTCTGGCTGGTAAAGTGTTGTTGGACAGGGCTGTTTATAAAGTTTCCTTGTGCTGTCTTCTGTCTAAATACACACCAACCATGATGGCGCAACAGCTGAGATTGCACACGTGCGGCGAGACAAAGTACCATGAGATCAGAGCGTCACCTAGGGAATAAATCCAGAGCTATCACAGTCGTTTCATTTTAGGACATGAAAGTCTGCATGGGAGATGTGCAGCCAGCCAGTGTCAGCGCTCTCCAACCAACTCTCTCCGAATGCGAACAAAAGGCAACAGAGCTGCTGAGACAAGAAGAATGTGTGCAGGAAAAGAACAAAAGCAGACAAGTTAATGGAAACAAGATGGAATACACTTTTTCCACTATGCTTAATTAGTGTTTTGAGGAATGGTAGCAGGACCAATAATAATGTGTCATTTCTGAAATTTCATTATGCGCCATAAGTAATTATGGCACATGTGAGGGTAAACAACATTTTCAGTTATGTTTATAATTACCTGTAAACACATCATTAGGGCCTGTACCTCTGTTCAAGAAGCTTTCACACTTTCTACCTTGGTTACATATTTACCCGTTTGGGTTCCTTTACTGTCTTTTTGTGTCAGTTTGATGCAAGTGTGCAAAATCTCTCTCTAATTAGTGGTAAAAGATCTCTGAATGAAGTGCTGTGTAATATTTAATCAAGCTCAAGCTTGGGAAAACAAGCTTACCAACTTTATTTATTTATTTATTTTAGCAGTGCTAAAAAATAAACATAAAAACTTGTGAAAAGCAGAGCAGATTTGTTCAGATTTGCCAGTACTCCCATTTATAAATGAGACACTAATGAGACGCTTTATAGAGAATAGTTTGCACCAAAATGCCTAAAATGTAACTTGATTTCATTTCGAACGACTGAAAAAACAATTATTCTCCCAGGGTTCTGCAACTTTTAACGCTAAAAGAGTTATTTGTTTGAACTTTCTATTAACCAAAACTTAGTGAGCGCCGCAAAGTCCCACTTCCCAGTTTAGAAAAACTATTTTTTGTGGCCATGAAGCCATTTATACATAAATGTAGCTTTTAAATATTTACAATAACTGAGTTATAGCAGTGTTTAACTATTTATTTATTGTTTTGAGTTTTTAAAATATACGTGTGGAATTTTTCCTATGAAAGACAACAAATCTAATTAAAGCTACAAGTAGCATTTAGCGGGCCCGAGCACGTGCGACCGCATGGCACGAGCGACCGCCCCGTGAGCAACGCCCTGCTCGAGCCATTCTCGTCGTTTTTTCTTGTCCATTCTGGAGCTCCAAGCTATTGTTAATACGACAGCAGCCTGGGGGGGGGGGGGGGGGGGGGGGGGGCTGTAATCTGTTGCCTTAAGGGACAAAGACTTTTGCATATAGCATGAAAAAAATTCAAGCAATGATGATAATTGCTATCACTGTCCCTAAGGATGAGAACAATAGAACTCATTCAATTTCCACTACAATGTCTAGATGAGTGTCAGCTATGTCTGATAACTTGGCCAATTAGCTGGACCGGGATCTTGCAAAGTGCAGGTGGTTAACGTCCAGTGTGATGAGTCTGTGGACGGCAACAGTACAGCATAGCTTTTGGTTTCCACAAGAGAAGAACTCCTGACACATCTGCCCTAACAGACAATTACAAGAGGAGTTGAAATGTATAACACGGTGAAGGAGTTTTTGTGCAGAAAAATGTACAATTAGAAAAGCTGGTAGCAGTGACTGCAGATGGGACTCCTGCTATGATCAATAGACAAACAGGTTTCATCACTCACTGTAAAGCTGACCCAGACTTTCCAAAATGTCTGCATTACTGCTGCGTCATTCACCAGCAGGCCTTATGTGCAGAAGTGATTGGCTCTGGACATATAATGACTCTTATTCTGAAAATCGTAAACAACCTCAGCTGCAAAGCAAAACAGCACAGGATTTTTAAGGTGCTATTGGAGGAGATGTCTGTTGAATATGGTGAATATGAACATTGTAAATCTGAACTTGCATTCTTGACTGACATTACTGGAAAACTAAACCACTTGATCTGTGAGCTGCAAGACAATGGCAAAACTATTTTTTTTTGACCAGCCTGCCTTAGCCAGTGTTTTTCTTGTGGGGATCTTTTCTGCCAGGGCTTGTCAGCTTGGTCAGTGGATGTTGCTGCAGTTGTCTCCCTTGCTGGGACAGCTGGAGTTAAACACAGCAGCTCACGGCTCTGAAGTGGACCCCGTTGCTGTCCCAGTCTGGATGGGCACTGTGGCGATGTTCCAATGGCCAGGCTGGCTCCTGGTATAAAGAGATTCCCAAATGCCATTTCCTAACCGCAGAGCCAAGGATGTGTTTACATGTTTAGGTCAAAAATGTGATGGACAGCTTCATGTTGTCTAAACATGCCACCCTGTTATTAATCCAGTTGATATGGTTCTCCATCTGTGTCTAGGTGATAGAAAAGCATTTTTTTTATATTTAGAGCTCTAAGCAAACAAACAGTTGTCTATATAAAAGAGCTTTTACAATTGTGCACTTTTAGCAGGTCTCTGAGTTCATGTGACCAATGTATGGTGGATTTTCACAGACCTTGTTTAAAACTGAAGGTGAGAGAGACTTAGAGAAATGGCTTCATTGTTCTGGAGTTCTTTGTTTCATCCACAGAAGAGTAGAATTGGTGATTGATTTTGAAAAGCTGCTGAAAAAAGTATCTTTTTCAAATTGCAATTTCTAACTTGGGTTTTACATTTTGTGTTCCATTTTTTGTGCTTTAATTGGGAAGCATTTGTTATTTGTTTGGTGTTTTTAAGGTTCTGCAAATATACACATCATTTTTTAGAGACATTTGTTATCAGTTGTGTTTGTTGATTTGTAGTTTAATTTCATTGGATGTATAGATGTCGTGTGGGGGGGAGGCTCGAGAGCAGGTAGGACCCAGGCGCAGAGACGGGAGGCAAACGGGTTCAGGGCAAGTGGGTTTATTTAACTAACAAAAAGCGCTGCAGAGCAGGATGACAAAACTAAAAACAAAAACTTACTGTGGCATGGCAAGGGACATGGACGCCAGACAAGAAGATGTGATCAACATGAGCAGAAGTTAATGGACCAGCACAGGAGGAAGGCAGAGACAAGACTTATATACAGACAGGGCAGACAAGACACAGGTGAACACGATTAGGGCAGATGGGGACCAAAGGAAGTAAAACTCAAGAAACATGACAAGACAGGAAACCTTTCAAAATAAAACAGGAAACAGAACCAAACAAGACAGAACAAGAACTAAAGCGAAAAAAAAGACAACAAACTGAAACCATGACAATAGAAAGGAAAAGAAGTTCAAACATTGATTATAAAAAAGGATATAAGAGATAAAAAAAAAAGAAAAAGGAAAAGAAAAAAGATAAAATATTGATTTAATTGCATTTTGAATGAATAAAAAACAATGATTAATAGAATCAGAATCAGAATCAGGAATCAGAAAAAGTTTTATTGCCAGGTTCAGTAGAGCGCACTTTACAAAACGAGGAATTTGACTTGGTGTATAGTGCAATTAAGAATAAGTTAAAAATTAAGTTAACAACAACAACACACTATATACAGTAGAGTAAGGTGAATTAAAGTGGGAGCACAGATGGGCTGGGATGGTGGGGCCTGTAAGTGGCACCGACAGTCCTTTGGTGGGCGGGGGGGGAGGGGGGGTCACCTGGGGGAGTTGGGGTTCTGTTCAGCAGGCTGGCTGCAGTGGGGAAGAAGCTGTTCTTGTGGCGCGAGGTCCTGGTCCTTATGGACCGGAGCCTCTTGCCAGAAGGGAGGGGCCAAAAGAGATTATGTCCTGGATGAGAGGGGTTGGCTACAATCCTGGCTGCCCGCCTCCAGGTCCTGGAGATGTGCAGCTCCTGGAGAGACGGGAGGTGGCAGCCGATCACCTTCTCTGCTGAGTGGATGACGCGTTGCAGCTTGGCCTTGTCTCTGGCCGTGGCCGCAGCGAACCAGACTGTGATGGAGGACGTGAGGGTGGATTCGATGATGGCGGTGTAAAAGTCTACCAGCATCTTTTCAGGGAGGTGAAACTTCTTCAGCTGCCTCAGGAAGTACATCCTCTGCTGGACCTTCTTAGTGATGGAGCTGATGTTCTGCTCCCACTTGAGGTCCTGGCTGATGATGGTTCCCAGGAAGCAGAAGGACTCCACAGAGGTCACCGGGGAGTCACAGAGGATGACAGGGGGGAGGGGGGCTGGGGCCTTCCTGAAGTCCACTGTCATCTCCACTGTCTTCAGAGCATTAAGCTCCAGGTTGTTAGCGCTGCACTATGACACCAGCCTGGCTATTTCACTCCTGTAGGCCGACTCATCTCCGTCAGAGATGAGGCCGATGAGTGTGGTGTCGTCAGCAAACTTCAGGAGTTTGACAGACAGGTGACCAGCTGTGCAGCTGTTTGTGTACAGGGACAGTAACAGGGGTGAAAGGACACAGCCCTGGGGGGATCCGGTGCTTGTGGTCCGAGTATCTGAGACGAGCTTCCCCAGCCTCACATACTGCTGTCTGTCCGTCAGGAAGTCTGTGATCCACCTGCAGGTGGAGTCAGGCACATTCATCTTGGAGAGTTTTTAATACTAAAGATGTATGAAAGACATACCGAAAAAATATGTCTTTCAGTGTTTAACTGGCTGTCTTTGGATTATGCATGCCTGAGTAATGACCATTCTTACTCCTCATCTCTCTGTTCACTGCTTGCTAATTTACATAGCAGGGGTCCCAGCAGGAGGGGGCGGGGTTGTAACACGACTCCTTCAGCAGAGCCAGGCTGAGAGAGGCTTTGACATGTAAGATGTTAGATGTTAGAATGCCAGATGTTAGAATGACCAGTTCATTTTATATCTATGAAAATATTCAGGTAGCTATGGGACATGTTCAGCTTTAGGTCTGTGAAAATTGGTGTCGATTGTTGAAACATAAGTTACCATAAAAAAATGTTTGTTTGGAGTCTAGACAGATTTAACACAGGTTTTTGGATGAAAAGGATTTTTTATAAATCATCTGTTACACTTTTAAGTCTGAAAAAAATATGGAAGGCAGCAAACACAGATCCCTACCGTTTTTAATTTTTTTGTGCTGATATTTGAAAGATAAGTTATGCAAAAAAATAGGTGTTTGCAGTTTTGCCTAAAAAGACGTTTTCGGACCTTTTTGGATGTAATGCTCTCTAAGATGTCACCTGTAACTTCAATCATTCTGAATTTTTTTAGGAAGCAGTAGCACATAAATGCCTATGAAAGTTGAATTCTTGGTGCTGATAACCTAAACAGAATTTATGCTAAAAATCTTTGTTCAGTCCAAAATTTCATTAAAAAAATCAAGTGATGAAGTTTCTCGTAGACCCTATAGTGTTACATATCAAAGCTGGAGGTTATTAAAGGCATCTAATTCTGAAATCTCAGCTTCCTGAGACAAACGGCTGATTTATAATAAATTTCTATTATTTGGGTGCACATAATCGACCACTTCCTGTTACGCAGGCACCGTCAGGTGTACACCCATGAAACTTTACATGATGAGAGAGGACCCTTCTGAGTATCTCCAGTTTTAATTTCATGCACATCGGACAAAGCAAAGAGAAAATACAGGGCAGAATGTGCCCAATGCAATAACTAGGTGGCGCTATAGAGCTCGTCCAAGATTGTCATATCCATGGGTTCAGAATAGAAGCTTCATCATATCCATTGAATTTCAGTGAGATTGGACAAGGAATGTGCACGTGAGAGCAACTTTTGTGTGCATAGCGAGATGCCCAACTTTGCCGCTCTGTCACGACCACACCCCCGCATTGAAAGTTATGGTTTTTTGTCAGAGTAAACTTCAATGGCTTTTCAACAGGTGGACGTCATTTTCAGGTGTGTCGGCTCATCCTACTCGGAGCAGTGATGCTCCAAGTCAAACATGTCATTTCCTCTTGCCAGCAGGTGGCGCTACACTTTTTCCAGATTCTTTCACTGCAGATGTGTTCAGAGTCAGACTAAAATCATGCATATCAATTTTTGATCAGATTGGATTATGCATGGCTGAGTAATGGCCATTTTTCTTTTCATGGCGTGTTTTCGAAACAACGTCGAATTTCTACGCGCCGCCACGGTCACAAACTTCTGTAAAAACTTAAAAGCTTTGCAATTTAACATCGGACATGTGTCTAGTTTACAAAACCAAAGTTTGGAGTCATTATTCACAAATCTCTAGGAGGAGTTCGTTCTAGAACGAGGCCTGCAAATGTCCAAAATAGAGCAAAAATGACATATTGACATCAATATAGCAGACTTCCTGTGCGACTGACAGCTTGGTACCTACAGACTTTTTTGTAGGTTTCCATCTGATGAACATGCCCTGAAAAAATCAAGCTTGTACGTTAAAGCGTATGCGGGGCGTCGGGACAAAAGTCAGTGTAGGTGGCGCTGTCGAGCCATTTTTGCGCACCCATGCCAATTTCTCATAAAATACGAAATTTTTCGCGACCCCTGATGTGTGTGCCAAATTTGGTGAGTTTTGGGGTATGTTAAAGGCCTCAAAAATGCGATTCTTCCGGCAGAAGAAAAATAATAATAATAATTAAAGCTACAAGTAGCATTTAGCGGGCCCGAGCACGTGCGACCGCATGGCACGAGCGACCGCCCCGTGAGCAACGCCCTGCTCGAGCCATTCTCGTCGTTTTTTCTTGTCCATTCTGGAGCTCCAAGCTAATGTTAATACGACAGCAGCCTGGGGGGGGGGGGGGGGGCTGTAATCTGTTGCCTTAAGGGACAAAGACTTTTGCATATAGCATGAAAAAAATTCAAGCAATGATGATAATTGCTATCACTGTCCCTAAGGATGAGAACAATAGAACTCATTCAATTTCCACTACAATGTCTAGATGAGTGTCAGCTATGTCTGATAACTTGGCCAATTAGCTGGACCGGGATCTTGCAAAGTGCAGGTGGTTAACGTCCAGTGTGATGAGTCTGTGGACGGCAACAGTACAGCATAGCTTTTGGTTTCCACAAGAGAAGAACTCCTGACACATCTGCCCTAACAGACAACTACAAGAGGAGTTGAAATGTATAACACGGTGAAGGAGTTTTTGTGCAGAAAAAGGTACAATTAGAAAAGCTGGTAGCAGTGACTGCAGATGGGACTCCTGCTATGATCAATAGACAAACAGGTTTCATCACTCACTGTAAAGCTGACCCAGACTTTCCAAAATGTCTGCATTACTGCTGCGTCATTCACCAGCAGGCCTTATGTGCAGAAGTGATTGGCTCTGGACATATAATGACTCTTATTCTGAAAATCGTAAACAACCTCAGCTGCAAAGCAAAACAGCACAGGATTTTTAAGGTGCTATTGGAGGAGATGTCTGTTGAATATGGTGAATATGAACATTGTGAATCTGAACTTGCATTCTTGACTGACATTACTGGAAAACTAAACCACTTGATCTGCGAGCTGCAAGACAATGGCAAAACTATTTTTTTTTGACCAGCCTGCCTGAGCCAGTGTTTTTCTTGTGGGGATCTTTTCTGCCAGGGCTTGTCAGCTTGGTCAGTGGATGTTGCTGCAGTTGTTTCCCTTGCTGGGACAGCTGGAGTTAAACACAGCAGCTCACGGCTCTGAAGTGGACCCCGTTGCTGTCCCAGTCTGGATGGGCACTGTGGCGATGTTCCAATGGCCAGGCTGGCTCCTGGTATAAAGAGATTCCCAAATACCATTTCCTAACCGCAGAGCCAAGGATGTGTTTACATGTTTAGGTCAAAAATGTGATGGACAGCTTCATGTTGTCTTTTGATGTAAGTTTAAACCTAAACATGCCACCCTGTTATTAATCCAGTTGATATGGTTCTCCATCTGTGTCTAGGTGATAGAAAAGCATTTTTTTTTATATTTAGAGCTCTAAGCAAACAAACAGTTGTCTATATAAAAGAGCTTTTACAATTGTGCACTTTTAGCAGGTCTCTGAGTTCATGTGACCAATGTATGGTGGATTTTCACAGACCTTGTTTAAAACTGAAGGTGAGAGAGACTTAGAGAAATGGCTTCATTGTTCTGGAGTTCTTTGTTTCATCCACAGAAGAGTAGAATTGGTGATTGATTTTGAAAAGCTGCTGAAAAAAGTATCTTTTTCAAATTGCAATTTCTAACTTGGGTTTTACATTTTGTGTTCCATTTTTTGTGCTTTAATTGGGAAGCATTTGTTATTTGTTTGGTGTTTTTAAGGTTCTGCAAATATACACATCATTTTTTAGAGACATTTGTTATCAGTTGTGTTTGTTGATTTGTAGTTTAATTTCATTGGATGTATAGATGTCGTGTGGGGGGGAGGCTCGAGATCAGGTAGGACCCAGGCGCAGAGACGGGAGGCAAACGGGTTCAGGGCAAGTGGGTTTATTTAACTAACAAAAAGCGCTGCAGAGCAGGATGACAAAACTAAAAACAAAAACTTACTGTGGCATGGCAAGGGACATGGACGCCAGACAAGAAGACGTGATCAACATGAGCAGAAGTTAATGGACCAGCACAGGAGGAAGGGAGAGACAAGACTTATATACAGACAGGGCAGACAAGACACAGGTGAACACGATTAGGGCAGATGGGGACCAAAGGAAGTAAAACTCAAGAAACATGACAAGACAGGAAACCTTTCAAAATAAAACAGGAAACAGAACCAAACAAGACAAAACAAGAACTAAAGCGAAAAACAAGACAACAAACTGAAACCATGACAATAGAAAGGAAAAGAAGTTCAAACATTGATTATAAAAAAGGATATAAGAGATAAAAAAAAAGAAAAAGGAAAAGAAAAAAGATAAAATATTGATTTAATTGCATTTTGAATGAATAAAAAACAATGATTAATAGAATCAGAATCAGAATCAGAAATCAGAAAAAGTTTTATTGCCAGGTTCAGTAGAGCGCACTTTACAAAACGAGGAATTTGACTTGGTGTATAGTGCAATTAAGAATAAGTTAAAAATTAAGTTAACAACAACAACACACTATATACAGTAGAGTAAGGTGAATTAAAGTGGGAGCACAGATGGGCTGGGATGGTGGGGCCTGTAAGTGGCACCGACAGTCCTTTGGTGGGCGGGGGGGGAGGGGGGGTCACCTGGGGGAGTTGGGGTACTGTTCAGCAGGCTGACTGCAGTGGGGAAGAAGCTGTTCTTGTGGCGCGAGGTCCTGGTCCTGATGGACCGGAGCCTCTTGCCAGAAGGGAGGGGCCGAAAGAGATTATGTCCTGGATGAGAGGGGTTGGCTACAATCCTGGCTGCCCGCCTCCAGGTCCTGGAGATGTGCAGCTCCTGGAGAGACGGGAGGTGGCAGCCGATCACCTTCTCTGCTGAGTGGATGACGCGTTGCAGCTTGGCCTTGTCTCTGGCCGTGGCCGCAGCGAACCAGACTGTGATGGAGGACGTGAGGGTGGATTCGATGATGGCATCGTAGAAGTCTACCAGCATCTTTTCAGGGAGGTGAAACTTCTTCAGCTGCCTCAGGAAGTACATCCTCTGCTGGACCTTCTTAGTGATGGAGCTGATGTTCTGCTCCCACTTGAGGTCCTGGCTGATGATGGTTCCCAGGAAGCAGAAGGACTCCACAGAGGTCACCGGGGAGTCACAGAGGATGACAGGGGGGAGGGGGGCTGGGGCCTTCCTGAAGTCCACTGTCATCTCCACTGTCTTCAGAGCATTAAGCTCCAGGTTGTTAGCGCTGCACTATGACACCAGCCTGGCTATTTCACTCCTGTAGGCCAACTCATCTCCGTCAGAGATGAGGCCGATGAGTGTGGTGTCGTCAGCAAACTTCAGGAGTTTGACAGACAGGTGACCAGCTGTGCAGCTGTTTGTGTACAGGGAGAGTAACAGGGGTGAAAGGACACAGCCCTGGGGGGATCCGGTGCTTGTGGTCCGAGTATCTGAGACGAGCTTCCCCAGCCTCACATACTGCTGTCTGTCCGTCAGGAAGTCTGTGATCCACCTGCAGGTGGAGTCAGGCACATTCATCTTGGAGAGTTTTTAATACTAAAGATGTATGAAAGACATACCGAAAAATATGTCTTTCAGTGTTTAACTGGCTGTCTTTGGATTATGCATGCCTGAGTAATGGCCATTCTTACTCCTCATCTCTCTGTTCACTGCTTGCTAATTTACATAGCAGGGGTCCCAGCAGGAGGGGGCGGGGTTGTAACACGACTCCTTCAGCAGAGCCAGGCTGAGAGAGGCTTTGACATGTAAGATGTTAGATGTTAGAATGCTAGATGTTAGAATGACCAGTTCATTGTATATCTATGAAAATATTCAGGGAGCTATGGGACATGTTCAGCTATAGGTGTGTGAAAATTGGTGTCGATTGTTGAAACATAAGTTACCATAAAAAAATGTTTGTTTGGAGTCTAGACAGATTTAACACAGGTTTTTGGATGAAAAAGGATTTTTTATAAATCATCTGTTACACTTTTAAGTCTGAAAAAAATATGGAAGGCAGCAAACACAGATCTCTACCGTTTTTAATTTTTTTGTGCTGATATTTGAAAGATAAGTTATGCAAAAAAATAGGTGTTTGCAGTTTTGCCTAAAAAGACGTTTTCGGACCTTTTTGGATCAAATGTTGTCTAAAAGTTCACCTGTAACTTCAATCATTCTGAATTTTTTTAGGAAAACTAAACCACTTCAACTGTGATCTGCAAGGCAATGGTAAAACTATATTTTTTATGGAACAGCCTGCAGTGTTTCTTGTGGGGATCTTTTCTGCCAGGGCTTGCCGGCTTGGTCGGTGGTTGTTGCTGTTACCAATCCAGTTGATATGGTTCTCCATCTGTGTCTAAGTGATATAATCAGAATCAGAATCGTTTATTGTCATTGTACATGGGGATACAATGAAATTGCAGCAGCCTTGGAGTGAAGGAGTTACATAAAATAAAAATAAAAATAGAATAGAAAAAGAAATACTGTATTTACAACTCTTAACAAAAAATGAACAATATGGACAGAAACTGTTAAATATTAAATATTTGTGAATAAAATAGAAAGGAATTACATGAGTTGCTGTGAGCACAGCTTAATAAATATCAAGTTATTGCACAGTGACCCGGTTAGACAGTCAGGATATTGCACGCATTGTAGTAAAATTAGAGTGAGGTGTGGTTGGTGGACGTATGTGCATTCCGTATGATAATTGCCTATGGAAAAAAGCTGTTTCTTAGTCTGTTTGTCCTGGTTCTGATGGACCTGTACCTCCTTCCAGAGGGCAGCAGTTCAAACAGAGGGAAAGCAGAATGGGTGGAGTTAGTGGTGATGCTAGTCACTCTGCTGATGCAGCGAGACTGGTAAATGTCCTTCAGTGAGGGGAGGGGGCAGCCGATGATCCTCTGCGCTGTCTTTACCACTCTCTGGAGACTCTGCCGTTCTGCTTCAGTGCAGTGGGAAAACCACACTGTGATGCCATAGGACAGAATGCTCTCAATGGTTGAGCGGTAGAACGTTACCAGCAGCTCCTGGCTGACGTCGTTCCTCCTAAGTTTTCTCAGGAAGTGCAGGCGTTGCTGGGCCTTCCTGATGACAGTCATGGTGTTGTTAGACCATGTGAGGTCAGCAGAGATGGTGGTGCCCAGGAGGGTGAAGCTGTGGACCCTCTCCACACAGTTTCCATCGATGTAGAGTGGGGGTGGATCTGTTCTGTTCTGCAAACTGGTGGGGGACGAAGATTGGAGGGAGGGAGTCTTTGATGTGTCCCAGGAGCAGCCGCTCCAGACACTTTGTGATTACAGCAGTGAGTGCAACTGGGCGGAAGTCCGTGAGGAAGGCTGTGGATGAGGACTTTTTGGGTATCGGGATGATAGTGGATGACTTCAGGCAAGCAGGGATGAAAGCCTGAGCTAGCGACAGGTTGAAGATTTTTGTGAAGACCTGGGAGAGTTGATCGGCGCAGGCCCGCAGAACCTTTCCGGGAACTCCATCAGGTCCCGCCGCTTTCCTGGGGTTTACCCTGCTGAACATCCGTGCCATCCGTGCCACGTCCATAAAGGCATTGTTTTTATATTTAGAGCTCTAAGCAACCAAACAGTTGTCTATATAAAAGAGCTTTTACAATTGTGCACTTTTAGCAGGCTGAAAAAATTATCTTTTTAAAATTGCCATTTCAAATTTGGGTTTTAAATTTTGTGTTCCATTTTTCTGTGCTTGTATTGGAAGGATTTGTTATTATTTTGTTTAAAAGTGCTACATATTGTATATACACATAATTTATTTAGAGAAATTTGCTATAGGTTGTGTTTTTTGGTTTTGTAGTTTAATTTCATTGGATTTATATTAAGGAAAAGAAGTTGCAGCATTGATTAAAAAAGGATAAAAGAGACATTTACTGTCTAAGTCTTATGTTACATCTGTAGAACTGTACTGAGAGTTGGGTTTTGTTTTGGAGCACATTCATATGTTTTGTTTGTAAAAAAAAAAAGATAAAATATTAAGTTAATTGCATTTTACATGACTAGAAAAGCAATGATTATTCATAAAAATCTATGAAAGACATACAAAACAAATGAAAAAGCAGTCTGCCCTCCCTCTTGTGTCTAAACTATTGTCACCTCACTTCTGGGTTAGTTAGCATATAAACAGGCAGCTGGTGTGTGTGTGTGTGTGGGGGGGGGGGGGGGGTGAAATTTGACTCCAGCAACAGGAAAGATTGAGGAGCAGGCTGCAGCATGAGAAAAAGACTGAACCATGTAAGAGGAAATGACATCCTACAGTTGACCAGTTCATTTTATATCTGTAAAGAATATTCAAGAAGCATTTAGACATGTTCAACTATATGCGTGTTAAACTTGGTGTGGATATTTGAAGCATAAGTAATTTTAAAACACACTTGTTTGGAGTCCAGACGGAAAAAGCACAGGTTTTGGGATGAATCAGGATTTTTTTAAAATCATCTGTTTCACCTGGACTTCTGAAAAAAATATGGAAGGCAGCAAACACAGATCCCTACATTTAAAAAAATAAATGGTGTTGATATATGATGATTAAGTTATGAAAAAAAATAGGTGTTTGTAGTTTTGCCTAAAAAGACGTTTTCGGACCTTTTTGGATGAAATGTTCTCTAAAAGTTCACCTGTAACTTCAATCATTCTGAATTTTTTTAGGAAGCAGTAGCACATAAATGCCTATGAAAGTTGAATTCTTGGTGCTGATAACCTAAACAGAATTTATGCTAAAAATCTTTGTTCAGTCCAAAATTTCATTAAAAAAATCAAGTGATGAAGTTTCTCGTAGACCCTATAGTGTTACATATCAAAGCTGGAGGTTATTAAAGGCATCTAATTCTGAAATCTCAGCTTCCTGAGACAAACGGCTGATTTATAATAAATTTCTATTATTTGGGTGCACATAATCGACCACTTCCTGTTACGCAGGCACCGTCAGGTGTACACCCATGAAACTTTACATGATGAGAGAGGACCCTTCTGAGTATCTCCAGTTTTAATTTCATGCACATCGGACAAAGCAAAGAGAAAATACAGGGCAGAATGTGCCCAATGCAATAACTAGGTGGCGCTATAGAGCTCGTCCAAGATTGTCATATCCATGGGTTCAGAATAGAAGCTTCATCATATCCATTGAATTTCAGTGAGATTGGACAAGGAATGTGCACGTGAGAGCAACTTTTGTGTGCATAGCGAGATGCCCAACTTTGCCGCTCTGTCACGACCACACCCCCGCATTGAAAGTTATGGTTTTTTGTCAGAGTAAACTTCAATGGCTTTTCAACAGGTGGACGTCATTTTCAGGTGTGTCGGCTCATCCTACTCGGAGTAGTGATGCTCCAAGTAAAACATGTCATTTCCTCTTGCCAGCAGGTGGCGCTACACTTTTTCCAGGTTTTTTCACTGCAGATGTGTTCAGAGTCAGACTACAATCATGCACATCAATTTTGGATCAGATTGGATTATGCATGGCTGAGTAATGGCCATTTTTCTTTTCATGGCGTGTTTTCGAAACGACCTCCAATTTTGACGCGCCGCCATGGTCACAAACATCCATAAAAACTTAAAAGCTTTGCAATTTAACATCGGACATGTGTATAGTTTACAAAACCAAAGTTTGGAGTCATTACTCTCAAATCTCTAGGAGGAGTTCGTTCTAGAGCGAGGCCTGCGAATGACCAAAATACAGCAAAAATGACATATTGTCATCAAAATATCAGACTTCCTGTGCGACTGACAGCTTGGTCCCAAGAGACTTTTTTGTAGGTTTCTATCCGATGAACATGCCCTGTTAAAATCAGGTTTGTACTATAAAGCATATGGAGGTGCTCGCGAAAACAAATTTTGCAGGTGGCGCTATCGAGCCATTTTTGTTTACCTATGCCGTTCTCCTATAAAATATGAAATTTTTCGCGACTCCTGATGTGTATACAAAATTTGGTGAGTTTTGGGGTATGTTAAAGGCCTCAAAAAGGCGACGGAAAAGTCGGAAGAATAATAATAATAATAATAATTAAAGCTACAAGTAGCATTTAGCGGGCCCGAGCACGTGCGACCGCATGGCACGAGCGACCGCCCCGTGAGCAACGCCCTGCTCGAGCCATTCTCGTCGTTTTTTCTTGTCCATTCTGGAGCTCCAAGCTATTGTTAATACGACAGCAGCCTGGGGGGGGGGGGGGGGGGGGGGGGGGGGCTGTAATCTGTTGCCTTAAGGGACAAAGACTTTTGCATATAGCATGAAAAAAATTCAAGCAATGATGATAATTGCTATCACTGTCCCTAAGGATGAGAACAATAGAACTCATTCAATTTCCACTACAATGTCTAGATGAGTGTCAGCTATGTCTGATAACTTGGCCAATTAGCTGGACCGGGATCTTGCAAAGTGCAGGTGGTTAACGTCCAGTGTAATGAGTCTGTGGACGGCAACAGTACAGCATAGCTTTTGGTTTCCACAAGAGAAGAACTCCTGACACATCTGCCCTAACAGACAACTACAAGAGGAGTTGAAATGTATAACACGGTGAAGGAGTTTTTGTGCAGAAAAAGGTACAATTAGAAAAGCTGGTAGCAGTGACTGCAGATGGGACTCCTGCTATGATCAATAGACAAACAGGTTTCATCACTCACTGTAAAGCTGACCCAGACTTTCCAAAATGTCTGCATTACTGCTGCGTCATTCACCAGCAGGCCTTATGTGCAGAAGTGATTGGCTCTGGACATATAATGACTCTTATTCTGAAAATCGTAAACAACCTCAGCTGCAAAGCAAAACAGCACAGGATTTTTAAGGTGCTATTGGAGGAGATGTCTGTTGAATATGGTGAATATGAACATTGTGAATCTGAACTTGCATTCTTGACTGACTTCTTCCACTTTCGGCTTCTCCCATCAGGGGTCGCCACAGCGAACAAGTCGCATGGTAAATTTGGCAATGTTTTACGCCGGATGCCCTTCCTGACGCAACCTTCTCAAACCGGGCTTGGAACCGGCAGAGGTAGAGAAGGGAACGGGGAGCAGCCCGGAGTCGAACCCAGGTTTCACGGATGGAAGGCGCCGCAAACCAGCACGAGCTAAACTGGCATTCTTGACTGACATTACTGGAAAACTAAACCACTTGATCTGCGAGCCTCAAGACAATGGCAAAACTATTTTTTTTTGACCAGCCTGCCTTAGCCAGTGTTTTTCTTGTGGGGATCTTTTCTGCCAGGGCTTGTCAGCTTGGTCAGTGGATGTTGCTGCAGTTGTCTCCCTTGCTGGGACAGCTGGAGTTAAACACAGCAGCTCACGGCTCTGAAGTGGACCCCGTTGCTGTCCCAGTCTGGATGGGCACTGTGGCGATGTTCCAATGGCCAGGCTGGCTCCTGGTATAAAGAGATTCCCAAATACCATTTCCTAACCACAGAGCCAAGGATGTGTTTACATGTTTAGGTCAAAAATGTGATGGACAGCTTCATGTTGTCTAAACATGCCACCCTGTTATTAATCCAGTTGATATGGTTCTCCATCTGTGTCTAGGTGATAGAAAAGCATTTTTTTTTATATTTACAGCTCTAAGCAAACAAACAGTTGTCTATATAAAAGAGCTTTTACAATTGTGCACTTTTAGCAGGTCTCTGAGTTCATGTGACCAATGTATGGTGGATTTTCACAGACCTTGTTTAAAACTGAAGGTGAGAGAGACTTAGAGAAATGGCTTCATTGTTCTGGAGTTCTTTGTTTCATCCACAGAAGAGTAGAATTGGTGATTGATTTTGAAAAGCTGCTGAAAAAAGTATCTTTTTCAAATTGCAATTTCTAACTTGGGTTTTACATTTTGTGTTCCATTTTTTGTGCTTTATTTGGGAAGCATTTGTTATTTGTTTGGTGTTTTTAAGGTTCTGCAAATATACACATCATTTTTTAGAGACATTTGTTATCAGTTGTGTTTGTTGATTTGTAGTTTAATTTCATTGGATGTATAGATGTCGTGTGGGGGGGAGGCTCGAGAGCAGGTAGGACCCAGGCGCAGAGACGGGAGGCAAACGGGTTCAGGGCAAGTGGGTTTATTTAACTAACAAAAAGCGCTGCAGAGCAGGATGACAAAACTAAAAACAAAAACTTACTGTGGCATGGCAAGGGACATGGACGCCAGACAAGAAGACGTGATCAACATGAGCAGAAGTTAATGGACCAGCACAGGAGGAAGGCAGAGACAAGACTTATATACAGACAGGGCAGACAAGACACAGGTGAACACGATTAGGGCAGATGGGGACCAAAGGAAGTAAAACTCAAGAAACATGACAAGACAGGAAACCTTTCAAAATAAAACAGGAAACAGAACCAAACAAGACAGAACAAGAACTAAAGCGAAAAAAAAGACAACAAACTGAAACCATGACAATAGAAAGGAAAAGAAGTTCAAACATTGATTATAAAAAAGGATATAAGAGATAAAAAAAAGAAAAAGGAAAAGAAAAAAGATAAAATATTGATTTAATTGCATTTTGAATGAATAAAAAACAATGATTAATAGAATCAGAAATCAGAAAAAGTTTTATTGCCAGGTTCAGTAGAGCGCACTTTACAAAACGAGGAATTTGACTTGGTGTATAGTGCAATTAAGAATAAGTTAAAAATTAAGTTAACAACAACAACACACTATATACAGTAGAGTAAGGTGAATTAAAGTGGGAGCACAGATGGGCTGGGATGGTGGGGCCTGTAAGTGGCACCGACAGTCCTTTGGTGGGCGGGGGGGGGGGGGGGGGAGGGGGGTCACCTGGGGGAGTTGGGGTTCTGTTCAGCAGGCTGGCTGCAGTGGGGAAGAAGCTGTTCTTGTGGCGCGAGGTCCTGGTCCTGATGGACCGGAGCCTCTTGCCAGAAGGGAGGGGCCGAAAGAGATTATGTCCTGGATGAGAGGGGTTGGCTACAATCCTGGCTGCCCGCCTCCAGGTCCTGGAGATGTGCAGCTCCTGGAGAGACGGGAGGTGGCAGCCGATCACCTTCTCTGCTGAGTGGATGACGCGTTGCAGCTTGGCCTTGTCTCTGGCCGTGGCCGCAGCGAACCAGACTGTGATGGAGGACGTGAGGGTGGATTCGATGATGGCGGTGTAAAAGTCTACCAGCATCTTTTCAGGGAGGTGAAACTTCTTCAGCTGCCTCAGGAAGTACATCCTCTGCTGGACCTTCTTAGTGATGGAGCTGATGTTCTGCTCCCACTTGAGGTCCTGGCTGATGATGGTTCCCAGGAAGCAGAAGGACTCCACAGAGGTCACCGGGGAGTCACAGAGGATGACAGGGGGGAGGGGGGCTGGGGCCTTCCTGAAGTCCACTGTCATCTCCACTGTCTTCAGAGCATTAAGCTCCAGGTTGTTAGCGCTGCACTATGACACCAGCCTGGCTATTTCACTCCTGTAGGCCGACTCATCTCCGTCAGAGATGAGGCCGATGAGTGTGGTGTCGTCAGCAAACTTCAGGAGTTTGACAGACAGGTGACCAGCTGTGCAGCTGTTTGTGTACAGGGAGAGTAACAGGGGTGAAAGGACACAGCCCTGGGGGGATCCGGTGCTTGTGGTCCGAGTATCTGAGACGAGCTTCCCCAGCCTCACATACTGCTGTCTGTCCGTCAGGAAGTCTGTGATCCACCTGCAGGTGGAGTCAGGCACATTCATCTTGGAGAGTTTTTAATACTAAGTCTAGACAGATTTAACACAGGTTTTTGGATGAAAAAGGATTTTTTATAAATCATCTGTTACACTTTTAAGTCTGAAAAAAATATGGAAGGCAGCAAACACAGATCCCTACCGTTTTTAATTTTTTTGTGCTGATATTTGAAAGATAAGTTATGCAAAAAAATAGGTGTTTGCAGTTTTGCCTAAAAAGACGTTTTCGGACCTTTTTGGATCAAATGTTGTCTAAAAGTTCAGTTTAGGAAAACTAAACCACTTCAACTGTGATCTGCAAGGCAATGGTAAAACTATATTTTTTATGGAACAGCCTGCAGTGTTTCTTGTGGGGATCTTTTCTGTCAGGGCTTGCCGGCTTGGTCGGTGGTTGTTGCTGTTACCAATCCAGTTGATATGGTTCTCCATCTGTGTCTAAGTGATATAATCAGAATCAGAATCGTTTATTGTCATTGTACATGGGGATACAATGAAATTGCAGCAGCCTTGGAGTGAAGGAGTTACATAAAATAAAAATAAAAATAGAATAGAAAAAGAAATACTGTATTTACAACTCTTAACAAAAAATGAACAATATGGACAGAAACTGTTAAATATTAAATATTTGTGAATAAAATAGAATGGAATTACATGAGTTGCTGTGAGCACAGCTTAATAAATATCAAATTATTGCACAGTGACCCGGTTAGACAGTCAGGATATTGCACGCATTGTAGTAAAATTAGAGTGAGGTGTGGTTGGTGGACGTATGTGCATTCCGTATGATAATTGCCTGTGGAAAAAAGCTGTTTCTTAGTCTGTTTGTCCTGGTTCTGATGGACCTGTACCTCCTTCCAGAGGGCAGCAGTTCAAACAGAGGGAAAGCAGAATGGGTGGAGTTAGTGGTGATGCTAGTCACTCTGCTGATGCAGCGAGACTGGTAAATGTCCTTCAGTGAGGGGAGGGGGCAGCCGATGATCCTCTGCGCTGTCTTTACCACTCCCTGGAGGCTCTGCCGTTCTGCTTCAGTGCAGTGGGAAAACCACACTGTGATGCCATAGGACAGAATGCTCTCAATGGTTGAGCGGTAGAACGTTACCAGCAGCTCCTGGCTGACGTCGTTCCTCCTAAGTTTTCTCAGGAAGTGCAGGCGTTGCTGGGCCTTCCTGATGACAGTCATGGTGTTGTTAGACCATGTGAGGTCAGCAGAGATGGTGGTGCCCAGGAGGGTGAAGCTGTGGACCCTCTCCACACAGTTTCCATCGATGTAGAGTGGGGGTGGATCTGTTCTGTTTTTTCTGAAGTCCAGGATGATCTCCTTGGTCTTGGTGGTGTTCAGGATGAGGTTATTAGCCTGACACCACCTTGAGAGTTTCAGGACTTCGTCTCTGTAGGCCGTCTCGTCGTCCCCAGAGATCAGCCCCACCACAGTAGTGTCGTCTGCAAACTTCACCACGGTGTTGCTGGTGTGGGCTGGTCTGCAGTCTGCTGTGTACAGTGTATACAGCAGAGGACTCAGCACACATCCCTGTGTGGAGCCTGTGCTCAGCGTCCGGGTGGAGGAGAGGTGGGGGTCAAGTTTGACTGTCTGTGGTCTGTTTGTCAGGAAGTCCTTGATCCACGAGCAGGTGAGTGGGTGGAGTCCTAGTTCAGACAGTTTGTTGA
The DNA here is from genome assembly GCF_053564925.1 of Oryzias latipes. NCBI lineage: Eukaryota > Metazoa > Chordata > Actinopteri > Beloniformes > Adrianichthyidae > Oryzias > Oryzias latipes. Next base: position 24,779,194 of record NC_136249.1, on the reverse strand, counting down.
CCAGAATGTCAGGAATGATTGTGTTAAAGGCTGAGCTATAGTCCACAAAGAGCATCCTGGCGTAGGTGTCTCTGTGTTCCAGGTGGCTCAGCGCAGTGTGGAGGGTGATGGAAATGGCATCATCCGTTGATCTGTTTGCTTTGTAAGCAAACTGGTGGGGGACGAAGATTGGAGGGAGGGAGTCTTTGATGTGTCCCAGGAGCAGCCGCTCCAGACACTTTGTGATGACAGCAGTGAGTGCAACTGGGCGGAAGTCCGTGAGGAAGGCTGTGGATGAGGACTTTTTGGGTATCGGGATGATAGTGGATGACTTCAGGCAAGCAGGGATGAAAGCCTGAGCTAGCGACAGGTTGAAGATTTTTGTGAAGACCTGGGAGAGTTGATCGGCGCAGGCCCGCAGAACCTTTCCGGGAACTCCATCAGGTCCCGCCGCTTTCCTGGGGTTTACCCTGCTGAACATCCGTGCCATCCGTGCCACGTCCATAAAGGCATTGTTTTTATATTTAGAGCTCTAAGCAACCAAACAGTTGTCTATATAAAAGAGCTTTTACAATTGTGCACTTTTAGCAGGCTGAAAAAATTATCTTTTTAAAATTGCCATTTCAAATTTGGGTTTTAAATTTTGTGTTCCATTTTTCTGTGCTTGTATTGGAAGGATTTGTTATTATTTTGTTTAAAAGTGCTACATATTGTATATACACATAATTTATTTAGAGAAATTTGCTATACGTTGTGTTTTTTGGTTTTGTAGTTTAATTTCATTGGATTTATATTAAGGAAAAGAAGTTGCAGCATTGATTAAAAAAGGATAAAAGAGACATTTACTGTCTAAGTCTTATGTTACATCTGTAGAACTGTACTGAGAGTTGGGTTTTGTTTTGGAGCACATTCATATGTTTTGTTTGTAAAAAAAAAAGATAAAATATTAGGTTAATTGCATTTTACATGACTAGAAAAGCAATGATTATTCATAAAAATCTATGAAAGACATACAAAACAAATGAAAAAGCAGTCTGCCCTCCCTCTTGTGTCTAAACTCTTGTCACCTCACTTCTGGGTTAGTTAGCATATGAATAGGCAGCTGGTGTGTGTGTGTGGGGGGGGGGGGGGGGGATGAAATTTGACTCCAGCAACAGGGATGATTGAGGAGCAGGCTGCAGCATGAGGAAAAGACTTAAGCATGTAAGAGGAAATGACATCCTACAGTTGACCAGTTCATTTTATATCTGTAAAGAATATTCAAGAAGCATTTAGACATGTTCAGCTATATGCGTGTGAAACTTGGTGTGGATATTTGAAGCATAAGTAATTTTAAAACAAACTTGTTTGGAGTCCAGACGGAAAAAGCACAGGTTTTGGGATGAATCAGGATTTTTTTAAAATCATCTGTTTCACCTGGACTTCTGAAAAAAATATGGAAGGCAGCAAACACAGATCCCTACATTTGAAAAAATAAATGGTGTTGATATATGATGATTAAGTTATGAAAAAAAATAGGTGTTTGTAGTTTTGCCTAAAAAGACGTTTTCGGACCTTTTTGGATGTAATGCTCTCTAAGATGTCACCTGTAACTTCAATCATTCTGAATTTTTTTAGGAAGCAGTAGCACATAAATGCCTATGAAAGTTGAATTCTTGGTGCTGATAACCTAAACAGAATTTATGCTAAAAATCTTTGTTCAGTCCAAAATTTCATTAAAAAAATCAAGTGATGAAGTTTCTCGTAGACCCTATAGTGTTACATATCAAAGCTGGAGGTTATTAAAGGCATCTAATTCTGAAATCTCAGCTTCCTTAGACAAACGGCTGATTTATAATAAATTTCTATTATTTGGGTGCACATAATCGACCACTTCCTGTTACGCAGGCACCGTCAGGTGTACACCCATGAAACTTTACATGATGAGAGAGGACCCTTCTGAGTATCTCCAGTTTTAATTTCATGCACATCGGACAAAGCAAAGAGAAAATACAGGGCAGAATGTGCCCAATGCAATAACTAGGTGGCGCTATAGAGCTCGTCCAAGATTGTCATATCCATGGGTTCAGAATAGAAGCTTCATCATATCCATTGAATTTCAGTGAGATTGGACAAGGAATGTGCACGTGAGAGCAACTTTTGTGTGCATAGCGAGATGCCCAACTTTGCCGCTCTGTCACGACCACACCCCCGCATTGAAAGTTATGGTTTTTTGTCAGAGTAAACTTCAATGGCTTTTCAACAGGTGGACGTCATTTTCAGGTGTGTCGGCTCATCCTACTCGGAGCAGTGATGCTCCAAGTCAAACATGTCATTTCCTCTTGCCAGCAGGTGGCGCTACACTTTTTCCAGATTCTTTCACTGCAGATGTGTTCAGAGTCAGACTACAATCATGCATATCAATTTTTGATCAGATTGGATTATGCATGGCTGAGTTATGGCCATTTTTCTTTTCATGGCGTGTTTTCGAAACAACGTCGAATTTCTACGCGCCGCCACGGTCACAAACTTCTGTAAAAACTTAAAAGCTTTGCAATTTAACATCGGACATGTGTCTAGTTTACAAAACCAAAGTTTGGAGTCATTACTCACAAATCTCTAGGAGGAGTTCGTTCTAGAAGGAGGCCTGCAAATGTCCAAAATAGAGCAAAAATGACATATTGACACCAATATAGCAGACTTCCTGTGCGACTGACAGCTTGGTACCTACAGACTTTTTTGTAGGTTTCCATCTGATGAACATGCCCTGAAAAAAATCAAGCTTGTACGTTAAAGCGTATGCGGGGCGTCGGGACAAAAGTCAGTGTAGGTGGCGCTGTCGAGCCATTTTTGCGCACCCATGCCAATTTCTCATAAAATACGAAATTTTTCGCGACCCCTGATGTGTGTGCCAAATTTGGTGAGTTTTGGGGTATGTTAAAGGCCTCAAAAATGCGATTCTTCCGGCAGAAGAAAAATAATAATAATAATAATAAACCTAACAGATACAATAGGGTCCTTGCACTCCGTGCTCGGGCCCTAATAAACCTAACAGATACAATAGGGTCCTTGCACTCCGTGCTCGGGCCCTAATAATAAACCTAACAGATACAATAGGGTCCTTGCACTCCGTGCTCGGGCCCTAATTAAAAGGAAAAAAAACTCATACAATTTGCATTTCTGAGTATTTTTAAATCTCTGTCAATCAAACTGTCACAAAGAAGCTGGATTTAAATTTATGAGCCGTTGTGATGATAGAACTGCCCAGGGGGCATGCACAAGCTCCCTGATCTGCCCCGTCTAGTGTGCAGAAGCTCAAGTGTGGGAGAAGAGAAGATGGCACATTGCTGCATTGCCCACACATAAAGTGCATCCAAGGCTGGATTTTATTGTTGGCCGGACATAAATAAAATTAAACTTAAAGTCCCGTTAGCTGTCGCGCACCTAGATGCGTGAAATGTGTTACCCGCATTTGTTGTCTCTCTCTGACTGAGTTTGAAGGCTTGCTGTCCCGCATTAACCAGAGAGGGTAAAAATAAAAATGATAAAATCAGGGGACCTTTCTAACGATCTTATATCTGAAAATAATGAAAATATCAAAGTTTAGGAGGCCCGAGCAGGCCAGCTCCCCATCCCGCAGCAGGTCTCTGTCTGGCCACGAGCTCGCCTCCTGGGAGTCAGTACAGTGATCGGGATTGCTCCAGCTGCATGGGCCCTGGCTGCGACAGACTGTCCAGGGTGTACCTGCCTTTGCCCAATAGTTGCCGGGATGAGCTCCGGAAACCCCAATGTCCCAAAAGGAAAACGGGGGTTAAGAAAAATGGATGGGAGTTCAGGAGGAGAACTGTTAGATCGATCCGCAATATTGAATGTGTATTCTCCCGCTGTCACTGAAAACCTCACATGCCTAAAGTTGAGTCCCTGACAGGCTGACACAACATGGCAATCTCGCCAGAGTATAGATTTTTTAACTCTGGCCCACCATGCCACGCCGCCCAAATCACTTCGCAGGACCTCAGCTTCTGCCACATGAACCGAGTTCGGTGTGAACACAGCTCAAGTGTAACCCATAATCCTAAACTTAAGACTTCCTCCTGGTCCGTGCAGCTAGGAAAAAAGTTCAGCACAAGCTGCACGCATTTCGAAAATTACGTTCGAATAGTCACTGCCTCTTTATTTGCTGTTCAAGTGAATTCAACAACCTGCATGTGCATTAAATCAATTCTGAGCCACAGCCAGGGCTGCTTGCTAGTGCAATGTAGCCTTAATTATAATGCAATTCAAAGCATTTTTCGTGGACTTATCAAAGTATCAATTAGGAACCAAAAATGTCACTTATCACCACTTCTTTATGGCTAAAGATAAACCTTTGAGAATAGAGACTGTCATTCGGTGTCGATTATGCCTTTGGCAGGCTATCAATGATTCTTACCTTATATTTATGAATATAAACAACCTTAGTGTAGAATAAAGCTTTTTTCTTTAAACTACATATTAATACAATTCTATACTTTAATGCCGCTCCGGAGCATCAGGTTGCAAACCCTTGCCCTAGCTTGTTTCTAAAAGTAAGCTCTACATCAAGGGTTAAATGCAAAAACATCAACAGAAGTTTTAAAAACCCTAAAAGGTTTGGTCATTTTCTTTTACTACTTCCCATTTATTCTTCTACCCGTCTTTGTGAAACGTGACACAGCAAACTGATTTTTAGGGTCACTGACCAACTGTAAATCAACAGACCCCAGAAATGTACTGTCCAGCCACCTGCAGCAGTATCACGATACACTGGTAGCCCTGCTACCAAGTCTTGCATGACTTTTCTTTCCAACCTTTATTCTCTTGATCTGAGAGACCTTAAACAAACACTTTAATTCCCCCATGGATACAATCCCCTCACTGCAGCAGGGACCCCGTCCACGTCTTTGTTTTATACACTAGAGATCTTTCATGGTTTTAAAGAGGAAAGTCCCAAGACACCACATGCATCATTTACAAGTAAAAGCCCCTCGTGCCTTTCCAACTTTGTTACTTCTCGGATAAATCCACCATCTAGCAAAAATTGTTTTGCTTTTTTTAATTTCACGCACAAAATGAAAATAAAGTCAAGAGTTCAAAATGGACAGATAAAACAAAAACCATGTGCTTGAAAAGGAGTGGGAACAAGAATAATCTTGTATGATGTTGTGCATATTTCTATTTAGATTTTTTTACTTATTTTTTTTGAAATTCAAAAATGTCATTCTGCTTTTCCGGCTGTTATTCATTAGTTGAAGGTCAAGAGCATTATTTGTTACACAATCTCAGCTCTACACTGTTTTTTCCCCACACAGACACACACACACACACACACACACACACACACACCCTTAGCTTGGTTTGTTTCTGTCAGACGAACGGCAAATTAAAGACCTGAGTTCTAATAGGCAGCTATTGCAGGCAATTGAAGATTCTTTGCGTTAACTTGAGCTTTAATCACTTATTTAATCACAAAGCATTGTGCCTCTGCTCTCTTGCATCATCTGGAAAGCTGATTTTTCTCTCTTATTTTCCACAGGAATAAAAATGCTGCCAATAGTCATACCCTTCAGCTAAACTAACAAGGTTCTTTTTTGTTTTTGTTTTGTTTGTTTTGTCTTCTTATTGATTGCAAACTGTTGTTTTAAGAACATAATTAAGCAACACACATCATTTTTAAAGGACCTTCATCGGTGGTTAGACACTACTTTATGCAGGAAGAAAAAAAAAGACAAAATGTGTAAGATTGTGATGTTTGGGTCCAATAGGGCTGCAGATTTACACAATATAATCAGCAAGACGCTGAAAAGAAAATGAGATTGTGCCGAAAAGTGGAAATTCATATTGTTTAGCTCTTGCAAAGCTCATCTGCTGCCACCCAGGACAATGTGGCATGAAGTCAAAGTGGCAGAGCGGGGATAAGACTTCTCTGCTGCTGGATGAACAAGGAAAAGCAGCAGAAATTGATGTTTTTGCTTGTAATAACCCGAGGTACTGCTTTATATGCACACATAAAAACATCTATTTTAAGGTGCAATTTCAGGCCATCTCACACTGCCACTTCAATACAGAGGGAGCACTTTTAAAGAACACATTTCTTTATCCATATTCACAAGAAGAGGGAGAAAAGGGAAATCAAGTAATATTTAGTATGACATGAATTCCAAAATAAAGCACTTGGAGGATTCATCATTACTCCCAAGTAATGCCTTAGACGTAGGAGCTTCTACTGCACCATCTTTCTGCTTAAACATGCACCGCACTCCACAGTCAAGATCCATCAAAGAAACAATGAGGAGGTCTACATTCATAAAGTTCCAATAATGTTTTGTAATGGAACATTACGCTGTAATGAACAAGTGAAAATGGTTCTTTATGGAGCCTCTGATGTGCCGTGAACCATAGAAACACAGCTACTGCCATGCGCCGTATTACTAATAGATCTGCAGTGTGCAGTCACAGTTGCAGCCATAAAAGGCTGCAAGTTGTTTCACAAGAATTTAAAGGTTCCTAATGCACAGTTTTGTTCCAATTCAAGCTGCCACCTCCACCTGCACATAGGTCAACTTTTTTTCCGTCGTCTCACCCATCCCTGGAGAGATGGCAGTCATTTCACCTTGTACCTGCAGCTGTTTTTGGTGCCACACACCTCACACTTCACCTATCTGCATCTGGATGACACCAGATGCTGCCGAATAATTTCACAAAAAGGGTGAAAGTTCCGTACCTTCCCAGCTGAACCTCAACTTCAGCTTATATTTCCTTCAAATTAGACACATTCAGACATGCAAATGCAATTTTCTCCAAAATTTCTTACTTTAATTTCTCCACTGCAGTGTAAACCTTTAGGGGGAAACACCAGAGAAGAGCCCCCCCTGCACTCATTACATTTGAAAAATAACACTAACTGGATCCTGAAAGGCGGCGTGTCTCAGAAGCATCACAATGTGCGAAAAAGCAGAAGGGGAACAATTCTGCTTTTTTGAAAAGCTTGATAATACATGCATATCTTGTTGTGATCCAGAGAATTCAATAGCCTATGGAAAAGGATTGCTCTCAACGTAAACCATTTTGCTAGAGGCCGCTGGCTTTCCTCAGGTCCAGTCTTCCATAAATAATTTGCCTTCAACCTTCACATGCATAAAAATCGCAACTTGTTGGTTATGAGAGAAAACAGTGAGCGTGCACTTTGAATGCCAATGTGGCGATGAATAAACAATGCCTCGCTGCTCTAGGAGCAATGCATAGCTGCCGGGGAGACGTTGCTTTGAGTCCGCAGGCTCTCTTAATGGTTTTTGCCACAGACCGAGCTTTTCAGTCAGCTGTGAATAGGAGGCTGTTTTGATCTGGACGGAACACTTCCCTAATTTTAACAAAGTAGTGATTTCCCAGCCACACTGGACATCCATGCTCGATTTTCCTGGCTTCCTGATTATCCTCCAGACACTTGACTCTATATAAATCAAGATTCAACGGCAGTTGTGTGGCTACAAACTTAAAGAAAGGCAAAAAGCATCACACAAACTTTTTCAGCCTGTCATTCACAGCTGAGTTCGCCGTTGCGGAGAGTTAGGATCTATGGAATTCATCAGATGTTTGTGGAGTTGCATCTAGAATTAAAGAAGTCTTTAAGTTAAACTTCTAAAAATGTATGTCAAAATTAATCCAACAAATGGTATTTTTTGGCTCTTCTGCTGTGTTGATGAACATGCATGTTGCAGAGCAGATCAAAGCAAGAGCTGACTTTGCTGTGTTACAGTGCCATCTGGTGAGCATCAGCCTGCCTCACTGGTTGGTGCAATGCAAAGCAAAAACGGGATAAAACTGGAAACAGAGGCAAAGATAAGGCAACATAAAAATGAATCAGAAACAGCTATTCTTTTTAACACCTGAGCAATTATCAATATTGTAAGTTGACAAACACATTTCCCTAAAGATGCAGTTTGTGATCCTCTCATAAATCTTCTGAGGTTATTGATATTCCTATAATATGCTATAGCTGCTTGTTGACATCAGATTGTATGTGGTTAATTATGAGGCACTAATAAATGCATCAAACCAAACCCCTTTAACTCAACTAAAAGATATTTTCAATTCTTCAAGAAACCTTAAAATAAAAACAATTTAGTGCTGAAGCAAACACAGTTTTTATACAATATAACCTTAATTTCACACTCAATACCCAAAAGTAAGAAACAACTATTCCCTGCAGCTGTCACCCTGTTTTTTGCAATTACACAAGACAGATGTCTGTCATTAGATAGAAGCTGTAGGGAAAGAAAATCAATTACCGTTTAGTGAGTTCAAAGAAAAAATCCTGTGTAAAAAATGTCAAGAAATGTCTGTAAATTCCCTTATCACCTGAAATGCTGGAAATGGCCTAAATATTTAATCCTACCACAGACATTATACAGCTGTGCATGTCAAATTTCCTCCTCACTTCCCTTCCATCACTTACTAGGATTATACTGAATTTCAAGAGCACGTATTTTCCTTGTTTCTTTTTTTTCCTATCCTGTCCAGCATGGGGACAAAGAAAGGGCAAACAGGGGAAGTCAGCTGGTAGAGGAACAAAAGGGAGGAATAACTACAAAGGGTATTACAGTGGCACACGTTAAAACATCATTATATACACACACAATCGATGGCTTTGTTGTGCATGTCCTTAAACATTAATACACTCGTACAACTATACACCAAGATAAAATACACCTACACACATGCACACACACTGCCAATGCATTCCTACAAAACTTTACCCACTACATACAAACTTGCACTCATCTACTTAGAATATACACATACATGATAATTATAAAAACACCCTGAAAAACACAACACAATAAAATATAACATTGTACTTGCAAAAGTTGAAAGGTTTGTTTTAGAATTTTCAATAGACCTGGTTCCTTTATGCGAGTGTTTTTTGACCCTCGATACAAAAAAATGAGCACTGGTAAAGATAGAACTGATTTGTAAAATATAAATGTATTCAAATTAAAACTATTATCTGATTTGATTTTCCTATGTTTAGAACAATGGCTGAGCTAGAACATTTTATATCGGGATTTAAAATACTTTACAAGGGTGGCAAATAAAAACAGCAGTGGAATGGAAGAAGAGTTTATCTAATGCTGAAATAAGCTTGTATTATTGTTTCTTAATCTTTGTCAGTATTGATACGAACGTTGACCCAATAATTGGGGGCCAAGTAGGGTGGTCAAAGCTTTAGCTGAGGGGGCACCCTTTTTGACTCCTTTTCTAGAACTATAAAGCCATTTGTAAAGATTTCCTGTTTTGATGGGGGTAATTGGTTGTAGTTCCTAAAGTATTTCTTTCCTCATCCTTATTTTCTTTTTTTACAGGAGCTACTAACCAAAAGGGCCACACCAGAGATAAAAAACAACAAATGCCACATATGTTACACAATATTTCAGAATGACTCTTTTTATAACTGAAAATATTTTTGACCTTCTGAAACACAAAATATATCTCAATGCGCAAAAAAATAATAATTTTTTCAATATTCCTTGATATCTTTCTAGTTAATTATTAAGTGCTCCTACATTCTGGCTCCTAAATGTTGCTGGCTCAGCAAAACATTTAATATTATTTTACAAAAGGAACCTTGATGACAGACCAGACACTTGACAAATTCTAACAAAATTTACTCACCTTGGTCAAAAAGTGCACATCTTTCCGGAAAGTTACTGGTGTTAGTCAGTTCTTTAAAGAATTTTAGTTTTGCACTAGGAAATGTTCTCATAACCTGACCCATCATTCCTCTAAGTTCTTGGAGCTGTCTTCTTCTGGAATAGAAATCGATATTTGGTCATCTGCGAACAAGCAAGATTTCTGGCTCTCACAGACCTGTAACTTCTTATGTAAGAGGATCCTCTGTCCTCCACTCGTTACCTGTATAAATGACACCTGTTTGAACTCGTTATCTTTATAGAAGACACCTCTCCACAACCTCAAACAGTCACACTCCAAGCTCCACTATGGCCAAGAACAAAAGGCTGTCTAAGACACCAGAAACAAAATTGTTGACCTGTACCAGGCTGGAAAAACTGAATCTGCAATAGATAAGCAGCTTGGTGTGAAGAAATCAACTGTAAAAGCAACTATTAGGAAATGGAAGACCACTGATAATCTCCCTCCATCTGGGTCTCCCCACAAGATCTCACCCCAAGATCTTGCGGTAAATGATATTTTCATTGACTTGCCAGCAAGACAATAGAGGAACAACTTGGGTACCTAAAGTCTCAAGTGATTTTAAGTACTGTACTTTGTTGTCATTTTAAATTCTGTTATGATGCAAGAATTCAAAAGACTGCAATAACTGATAATATATCTTTATTTTTGATTAATTTACACTAAAATAAGTCATTTAAACATAACAGACTGTAAGTATCTATGTTTGGATTTGAAATAGCACATTTAATGAGTAAAAGGTCATAATCAATTAAAAACTGCACATTGTTAAAAGTTCTCCATAAAGAGGATGAATTTGACTTTCTGTGACAAAAACGACAATGCAATACAAAATACGTTTTTCCACTTGACTGCATGAGCTGAGTTGCATTTAAGTCAAGCATATTTTTCCATGGCACCTTGGACTCACAGAGATCATATGTTTTTTTTTCAAAGGCTGCAAGATACAATATGTAAAAAAGAAAAACATGAGACACTAGAAAGTGTTCATTTACCCTTAATTTTACCTAGCAAAAGTGCCATTTTGCCTCAAACAATGAATTCAAGCAAGCTGCATTTTTTTTTACAGAAAATATATATGTATATCAAGAGTCTCCATGTACATCACATTAAGACAATGTGTTTAAACACAGTTATCCTCAAAAGTGCTTCTTGAAGTCTGAGCAGACTAGAATAAAAAACAAAATGTACAGTACGTTAGCCACACGTTAGCTGTGTTTTTATACAAATATAATACATTTAAAATGGATGTTTTTTTTTCATATATATAGCTCTAAAAAACCTTTATTGAAACCAGTTAATACCTTGTCATCCCTTTTTCATGAAGTTAAAACATTACATAAAAACTTGTCAGAAGTATTTTTCTTAATCAATGCTTCTTACAGTTACTTCCAGATTTTGAAATCATCGACAATGTGGTTTGTTCCCACCACATAAAATGTTTCTGCCGGTCACAGGGTGGTCCCAGCAACAGCCTTATTTCCACATTCTCTTGAAGTTCAGTCATTCCTTCTGGACTTATTGTCTATTCTTGAAATGTTTTGCCTCACATATAAGAGCATTCATTAGTATTGTTGCCCTTAATGAGACCATCCAATTGTAGAAATGTGGGTAATCCACTTAGTGGGTATCTGTGGGGCTTCATCCACTGACTGTAGGAAGTAGGAATAGGACCACTACCACCAACAGTACCCGCTGGTACTTCCTATTTTCTGTTGCTCTACATCTTTTAAACGGGTTGCTAATTCTATTTTGTTAATGATATGTTTGCTGTGGCACAAGTTATTCAATTTATGAACTGACCAATCAAATATTTTTTTTTAAAAAAGGAGGTGGCCTCTCGTCAAATGTTCGAAGTATTTGATTGACAGATTCTCCTGAGAGCGCTTTCAGTGGAAGGTTTGTGCTCTTGTAACATGCTCACTACAGATAGAGTGGTTGCCATAGAAACTCTACCACTCTTGTGGTAGAGTGTCCGCCGTGTGACAGGAAGGTCGGGTGTTCAAATCCAGGTAGAGTCATATCAAAGACCCAATGCCTCCCTGCTTGACACTCAGCATTAAGGGGTTGGATTGGGGGGTCAATCCACCAAATGGTTCCCGAGCGTGGCTGTGTCTGCAGCTCACCGCTCCCCCAGGGGATGGGTCAAATGCGGAGAACAAATTTCACACGCCTAGGTGTGTGACAGCTAATGGGACTTTAAATTTAAAATGTAGACTAAGACCGACACGGACAAATTATGGCTTACTGGTTCCAACATGGCAATGGACATATAGCATAAAATTGGCAACTGAATTGACTTACTTTGGTTGGAACCGAAAGTACGTTATTTTCTATAGGTGACATTACACTTGCTTGTCCAGTTCTCTATATACAGTCAGTGGCTTGAACCCAGTCTCTTTCAGACTGATTAAACTCTTTGGATGAGCGATGAAATATTTCATGAAGAGGAGACAATTAGTCCACATCTCAACTTCAAATCAACGTTACCTGAATCTTCATCTATACTTTTTTTCACATTATGGTAGCAGCTTCTTAAAGTTAAAACAATCACACTTTGAAGACAACAGTCTGTTGGTCTGGTTGGGGATAAAGTGCAATCCTCCTTTGGCCCCCTTTGTGGAAACGGATACAAAGCAGGGGTGGGAATCACTCGTAGACGCCTGCCTCTGGTCTCAGTGGAGGACGATAAAAGGCCTCATGGCCCAGAACATTTGACAACAGTCTCCGCCCGTGTATTGATGGGCCAGGTAAATACCCTGCCCCTGCTTTAGTGGCTCTAGTAGGTTTGTGTCTAGGTGCTGCAAAGTACCCCCCCATGTGGTCGTATTGTGTTGGCCTGACCTTAGTGCTCTGAGTCCTTCTGTTGGGCTGAGCAGAACAGCATTCCCTATAATCTGGATCCAGAGGTGATTTGCTGTGGTGGTGATAGTAGTGGTGGTGTTCTCTAGTGCTCTGAGAGCGCCTAGGTCTCTTGAGGATAGTGGGCCTCATGACCCCAGAGGAACTATTGAGCACCATTAAAAGATCGTGGTCCTGACCCCCACTGTGGCTTCTGTCATTCCTTTCCATGGTCTTCAGGTTGAGACAACCCTTTTCTGGAAGTGAAGGGACTTTGCGAAGCCCTTGCTGCTGTGAAGAGCCCTGTTTGATCTGAATCTGTCTCAGAGGTCTGGAGTCTACAGCAGAGCGGTGAGTGTTACCTTGGACCTTGGGCTCTGCCTTGGACACAGAAGAGGTTGTGGGTGAAGTTACATTATTAAGGGTTTCTGTTCTGCTGTTGGAGAGAAGGCTGGCATCTCCTGGATCTGACTTGCTCCTTGTGTGCACTATGTCTCTGCTCCTCGTGTCGACTGGAGAACCAGGACTACCATAGGAAGAAACAACTTGATATGTGTTTTTATGTCGGGATTTACTCTCATACTTGAATGGCTGATGTACAACTCCTAGGCCTTCAGCATCTCCAGCCTCGTACAAATTGGTGTCTCTGCTCTCTGTGTAAAGCTTCCTGTTTTGGGGGGAAACGCTGTGTGGAGAGTAGTTGTAGTGATCGGACTGTCCTCCTCTAGTGGAGCGTACAGTGTAAGACTGACTATGATGGGCCCCTGTCTGCAGACAGGGCTCTCCTGAACAAAATTGGGCTTCTGCAAAATTCCCATCTGTACAGGGTCTGTAGTAAAACTCAGTGTTGTTGAACTGTGGCCGCACAGAGTGAAGACCGGTCTGAATCAGCCTTTGATAGGGAGCCTCTTGACTTGCCGTTTGCTCGAGATAAAACATGGCATCAGAGTGCAAGATCTCTGTATCTGGTAGGTCATAGTGGCTAACGTGGGGGGCATGAAAAGAGCGAGCCCTCCGGATTGCCGGGTTCACCACCACTCTGTCTTCTGACCTTTGCCATTGCCCTTGCTGTCTGTGGCAGCCACTGATAAGGTGCTCATCTTTACGGAAGCGTCTGTATTGAGGTGACAACGGGAGCCTAAGACCATAAGTACTATATCGGCCCTCTGATGATTGCCTGTACAAGCCTTTAGGCCTAGTGAGGTGTGGCGGCAAAGCATTGGGCCGTTGGCAGCGTGACTCAGGAATTATTCCTGAATAGTTTGGCAAGTGATAAAGATGTGGTCGATGCTTACTGTAGGCATCATCTACATGATGGGTTAAGACATCCAGAACTCTGTCTCCTTCCAAGCAGTAAAGATGAGAAGAGGGGGTTTGTAACTGTCGAGGAAAAACCTCCTCAATGGAGGCTGGCATTGATGACTCTGCTAGCACAGCGCGGAAATTAAAAGCATCTACAGAGTCAGTGTTGGCGTATATAGGAGAAGCTGACGGGCTCCAGGCTGGGCAGACGGGCTGACAGGGTGTTGAAACTCCAACACTGTGATACGCGTGCTTGCCATGTGTGACTTCTTCCGACTCTTTGTCGTCTCTCTGTTCCCTTCCCTCTGTGCTCCCTTCATCGAAGCTCCCTGATCCAAGAGGACTGACATTAGGAGTGAAATTACATGTGCTTTCCTGACTGTCACTGACGTTTAGCGGCTCTGAACGAAGGTGCAAACGCTGAAAATGAGCAGGGTCAGGGCCGCAGCCCACTTCCGAAGGGCTTTGCCATGAGGAAAAGGGGGACTTGCGAGGGAAGCAGTACTCCTGGGGACACCCTTTGACGTCCAGAACTGAGGGTCTAGGCGGGTGATGCACCTCCTGTCTCTGGATAAGATGCAGCGGGGTGTTGCTCTTTCTTTGGGGGCCACTGGCGGCCTTCTGGGCAGATTCAGCCAGGGCCAAGGCCAACTTGCGTGCAGCACTCGTCAAAGGAGGATGAGGAGGAAGAACAGAAACTGAACTCATAAGTCTATCTGTTCCTGGGGAGGGATAAGACAAACAACGCTACAGTATGACAGGACAAACAAAGCTATGGTAAGACATGATGGGACAAGACACAAAAGCTTTCATAAGAAACTATAAAGTTAAAAAATTAGATAAATACTAGCTTTACACATTAAATAACAAAAATGTTATAAGAGGAGTGGTACTAACCTGGATCGGGCAGGTTCTGTGCAGACTGACTGATGTCTGTCATGGCTGACATCTGACTTGCAGAGCTGTGTGGGCTGCACCGCTGAAAGGACACTCTGGACTCTTTTCCATCTGCCACTGGAGGCTTAGTCTTATCTACTTGGGGAGAGAAATTTGGCTCAGGGGCCAGAGAGGCAGTCTGACCATCTGCCAGCATTTTAAATGATTTTTTCTTCAATTTGGGTGAGAGCTGCTTAGCGGTAATCTTTTTCCCACCTTTACCAAGAACAGGGCTGACATCTGGAGAGTGCGGGCTACCGAGGTTGTTTGGAGAGGAGACAGGCTCAGACTCATTGGAACATCCTGCATTTCTCCTCCATTTACTCCCATCTTTGTTGCGTTGCAGAGCAGGCGTTACTGACTGAGGACTGCACTGAAAACTCATGGGGTCAAAGTCTAGGAAAGAAATGCCTGTAGCTGGCGGGGAAAGATCCAGATCGTCTTCCATGTTTGGAGGAGAAACACCTGCAGTGCAGGTTTGATCTTCGTCGCTTTGCTCCTCATTTAGTTGGGGGTTTTCAATGTCATCTTTTCTCCTGGTCTTGTGCAGGTCTTCTCTGCTGACTGGAGAAATGGCCCCACTTGTTGAACGAGGTCGGAGAGGGCGGTAACTCGAGCGATCCCCTAAGGTGAAAAGTCCAACATTGATTCTTATTTTTTGCCATCAGTCTCAGAAATAAACAACAACAAAGTTCAACTAATAATTACCTTTTAAATTTTGTAAAGAAGTGAGAGATTCTTCACTTTTCGTAGAGCGCAATGTGCCGCTGTGTCCTCTTCCACCTGCAAAAATTTGAACAAATGTTTTTGTATTTTTCAAAGCCTTTCAAGAAATCTACAAGAAATATTTGGCAATTACATTTTATATGAGATATAGACAGTATTAATAATGGTGAGTTGGGTGGTTTGGTAAGTTTGCTCACAACAATGTTAGTTGAAGATGCAAAAATACTGAAGTAAGTACGGTATTCAGAAAAAAAATACAGTATCTACCCACTGTCTCAAATTTGATACTTACATAAAACTGTACTATAAAGAATTAATTATAAAAACATTTTCCAGTCTTTCAATGCAAATCGTAATCATAAAAAAATTGTAACAATCCATGACTTATTCTCACCATTAAGTTTAAAAACATAGCAAAACTTTTCCCGCCAATAGTGCTTTTGAGATTTAATGGAATCAGACATTTTGAAATAAGCACTAAAAGCCCTTCTAATGCCCGTAGTGGAATGATGATGAACTACAGGGCAGACAACATGCAGACCAAGTTAGGTTAAATGTTTTTTAGGAGACTTTGGGTCATGCCAATGAGACAAGAAGTCGCTGAAATCAAATACTATGATACAAATGGTCATATAGGGTCAAGATGTGCAAGAATTAAATTACATATTTAACTGGAAAAAAACAGTCCTTGAAAGTAGCAGAGAAGCATGACATTTTCAGGCTGCTTGAGAAGAAGCGGTGAGCTGACCTGGCAGTGCAATGCTCTTTATCTCATTTGGTTCACTGGGGTGTCGCTTCAGTTTACGCTTGGACACAGAGTGTGACTTGCCCAGGTGGAAAAAAGAGAGCCAGTTCCCCACAGGAGATTTTTTAGCCTTGGCAGGAAGCCGCTTAGTGCTGCAACACAGGAACAAATCCCATTTAACACTTTAACTTGTCAGTCTTTTTAAAAAAATGCTCCACTAAGGAGGAAGATGACATCAAAAACATTAGAGGGCAGGAACCTTTAATTTTTTCCATGCTTAGGCTTCTAAATCATTAAGTAATGAAAACAGTTATTCCCAAATAATAGTGTTGAGTAGTTATTAGCACAGATTTCATTTTTTTTTTTTTTTTTTTTTTTTATTATAATTAGCACAGATTTCAAATCACAAGCATCAACAATGTTGGTATGCTCTGTTCTTAACATAAATTACCACAATCATTCTATTAAATACATTTAAAATAATGTTTAGTAAAATCATTTACTAATCAGCATCCACGTTAGAATGGAAGAAACAGGAGCTGAACACATATAAGGCTGGTATATGGTCTGTGAACAGTAGTTTTCTGGCAAAATACTATTGATATTGTAATGATTCTGTGGTTTAGTTTGGTTTTCTGTTATTCTTGGACATGTTTTTGGTTTCTTTTTGTCAGTCATACCAGTTTCAGGTTCATGATCCACACTTGTCTTCAGTTCAGTTAATTGCCCTCAGCCTATTTAAGTGTCTGGTTTCCTTTTCATCCTTGTCAGGTCATCTACTCTACTCTGCTCTGTCATGTCACCGTTGTTTCTTTGTGGGGTTTGTCTTGTTCAAGCTTATTTATTAAATGTCTAACTTTCTGTCACCATTCCTGGTCTGGTCTCCTGTATTTTGGGTCCTACACCAGTTCCTGACAGATCTATGTAACGTTTCTCTGAATAGTTTGCCATGTCTGAATTTTCCCTAAAAATATTGCAATAATTAAACCTAAAGAGTTTAACAGCAACATTGTTTGCCATTGTTTTCCTGTCTCTAAAGCCTCAGAATAAGTTGTTCTGTTAAAGTCCCACTCCGGTAATGTTTTGATCTCTTTTAAAAGTGTTCCCAGTTGTCGTTTAATTATGATTTTGCCATTTTTAGCCAAAATTTAAAAGAAACTGTCATTTTCTAGGACATAATTTCTGTGGAGCGGCAGTACTTCATTAGAAATTTGTCTTTGAGTTCTGGATGGGACTGTTGGCACGGAACAAGCCTGTCCGCTTCCCATCCCCAATCTGTTTACATGCACTTCTGCTAACCAACAGCTCAAGAACCGGTGCAACAAAAATGGCAAGCGATATTGGAGCTATCTAGCTGTACAGTTTTGAGCCAGATGCCAGCTCGGACGAGAAAAACAAAGATGTACATGGCTCTAATCGTCTACAAGCAGATCCATCAGGTCTTTAAATTGTGTTGAATGTGAAAATTATGCAAGAAATCTTTCTTTTCCAATGTTAATAAATACTAAAGCATCTTTTAAAGAGCTAAGCCATCTTTATCTTAAGTGCAATGTTGTTTAATTTCCTATTAGAATAAAGTTCAGGCATCCCGAAACCTTTCTCCGTGTGGTGAATCATTTCCTCTCTAAAGCCTTAGAGTATGTAGGTGAAATATCAAATCACGCCCCTGCAGAGTGATGAGCAAGCAGAGGAAGGATTCATATTAGACACACATGGAGGACAGCTGTGGCAGCTCATTAATCTACCTCTCCACTGGGAGCTCGATGACTGTGTGGAACTTGCCGAGGAGAGCTTCAGGCCCCTCCCCGACCTCAATGTAGTCACTGTGGGTGAGGCAGGGCGTGGTAGCCGGCGAACCAAGCTGTGCTTGGGTACGAGCCTGGGCTTCCTCCAAAGACAACAGCTTGGTGGAAGGGGAGCAAACCATCAGGGACTTTGGTCTGGATAAGGTGCTTTTACCTAAAATGGAATACAAGATGAGATAAATTCATCAAAAAAAATTATCTTTTATGTTAAAAACCTACCAGTGCTTTCTCTAATGATGGTGTTGAGTTTGGCGCTAAACAGGCTCTCTGTGTTGTTGAGGATAAACTCCACCACCACAGACTGGATGCGCACTTCCATGAACGCAGCTGTGCCACTAAAACAGGCCGACTCTATCTGTCTGGACCTAAAAAAGAGCACAGCACACCATGACCTATTTCACTGCTTTGGGCAACTGAGACATGCCCCACTTCAGCGTTACAGAAAAGCCTGTGACTTCAGCAGTGCCATGACAGTGATGGTTACCTGAGCAGGTTTGGGGCCCAAACGATGGCCAGGTTTTTGGTGTGCATGTTAGTGATGCCGCTGAACGTAGCCAGACGGGAGAGGTGCCTCATGAGGAATTCCAGTGTCCTGGAAATTTAGAATCAGGTTAGCACTCATTTTTCTGCCAAGTTATGGAGACTCATGTAGGTCATTGAGAAAAGTGTCATCTTTCCTGTTACCAGCAGGTGGAGCAATGACTAATATCGTACTGGATTTAGTGCAGCAGGAAATACATTGACATGAATTACTTTTTCTAATGGAAAGCTATTTAATAGATCTGAAAATAAGCTAAAAATGAGTAATTTAACTGCAAATTCACTTCAAGGCACTGAAGGTGTGCTTCCTTCTGCTCAGTTTTAACTTAAACTTCCGTCCAGCAGAGAGCAGCAGTGAGCCTTCGAGCTGACCTGTAATGTGGAGGAGGCAGCTGCTGGATGACATTGTGGATTTTCACCAACCTCTCCTCATCCGTTGCTGCAGACACAGCTTCCTGTGAAGAAGCAGCGAACAAACCAAGCTCACATCTTTGAGATAATTAAGAGTCAGAGCAGGAAGCTGCTTTAACATCTCCACAAGTCTTCCTTTATCTTTTTTAAGCATCCTGTTTCAGTTGATTCCCAGCCAGTTTCAGCAAAACTATTCCATATTGTTACTAGAAATCGTGACATATTTTAATGTTCTGACTTTGAAAATAACATCAAATTGAATGTCTGCTTTTTTCCTCTCAGTACCCTGACTCTGAGGTGCCTGTTTTCCTATTCGTCCCCCGCATAAACTCCCACCTCCACCACTGCCCTGGACCTTACTGAGAACCTGTCGTAGAGCTGGTAGGTGAGCAGAGGGTTAGGCAGCTCTCTGAAGTACAGCTTGCACAGGGATCCCACTGAATGGATGTCCTGCTTGAACACATCCCTGCTCAGGTCTGGGATCTGCTCCGAGTCAAATTCATGCCTGAAAAGGAGAGACACACCTTGTGAATTATGCTGCTGCTTGCCCACCAAGATGAAAAATTAACAATTTATGAAGCCATAGAACAATCCTGTTTGTTTCCTTTTTATAATTATCTAAGAGTTATTCTAAAAATAACAAAATATTCCCAATTAGGGTATAGTTTCATTTTCTATATTGCTAAATTTGAAAAATCCCTTTAAAGTATGGTTAAAGGGAATATTATCATTTATCAGAAAAATTATTTAGTTTTTCTTCCTCTCATTATATGTGATCAGAAGAAGGAGCTCCATTCAGGCCATTCAAAGTTAGTTTTAGTTTGTTTTAGAAAAAGAAAGTGAGACTAATAACGCCCGTAACAAGACTGTTTTCCAGATATTTAGAATGAGATCCTCAGAACCTGGTGTTGCTGGATTCACCGTACTGTTTCAAGTCAACAACATGAACCAACCTCAGTTTTTGAATGTTGGAGGAAATCCCTGAGAGTCTGTAGATTCCATCCACCACTCCGTTCTTCTCAATGAACTCGGCACAACTCTTGACCACCTGTGGGACTGCCAAGAGAAAACTCAATAAGCAAGTTGCTATTATTTATCCACAATTATCGTGATAAATGTGATTTGTATTTCAACAGTCAGTCATAAAATTGATTCTTTAGGTCCAGTCTTTCCTCCTTGATCAACAATTGTGACTACATTCTTTCCATGCTAAAAACTCTGTAGCTATTGTGCGAATGTGGAGAATAAGGACTGTATTTTAAAAACCCTCCCCCCAAAAAGGATTTTTTTGGTGTTTTTAACATGTTCCTGTGGCATTTTTTTGCATGTTGGAGGGCATATATAAAAAATTTCAGATTAAAACTGCATTTATTCAAATCGTTGTGAATCAGGAGCAGACAAAAAATGCTGTTTGAAAAAGCATGTAGCTGTGACGTAGAAGCTACAGTCGGTAGACCACAGGCTCCCTGCTTTGCTCCATTCTAAGGCATCCACTTGCAGACAAATAGATCCACTTGCGTCTTTGTTGTCCTCATCCAAGCAGAAATCAGTCTCAAAACTGTTCGGCTGGATCTAATATTGCTCACCATTTATGTTGTACCACTAATGTTAGGTCGGGGTTGTGAGGGAATGTAAGTTAGTGGGAGAGCATGTAAACAGATGGATGATGGGAAGTAGGGGTGGGCTTACTAAGCGCCAAGAGTTCCACCCACAATTAATAGGCAAATTTTTAATGAACTCCTGCCGCTCTACAGAAACTATGTCCAAGAAAAATAAAAGACCAGATGATATAAAAACAAAATAGTCATATAATGTAACTTCAGAATATATGAATGCATCATGACGGGCAATTTTTTGTTCTATTAACTGGTTTCATTCTCCAATTCAGTGATAATAAACTTTTGGCGAATCCAGCACACATCTTTCCTGAATTCTCGCGTCTGGTTGATTCGAAAGGATCAACTGTCAATAGTACAAAGTAAGCCACAAAAACAAAAAACAAAGTTTTACCATTAAATATTTTACCTTCATGTTCACAGTTGTGGAGATGCTCCCCGAGGTCACAGCCAAACACCCGCTCTCGGAGGATGCCACGTTGCCGGAGCTTTTGTGGCGGCGGCCGAGACTTCATGAAAGACCTCAGAAAGGTTACGAGCTTCCCGTGTTTCTTAAACACTGACATAAACACACATTTACATATCAGCCACATATGACATATTTTCTGAGCCTTTAGTCAAATTTCCTCAATGAGGACTACCTGGTTTCGGGATGGTGCTCTGAACACTAGAGGGGATCTTCTCATTTATGAGCTCAACGCAATCACTGGGGAAGAAACCAACCTGCAGGAGGAAGAGAAAAAAAAACAAGTTAATGCAGGTAGGGATTAAAGGATTTTGTGGTTTTAAAAAAGCTGTTTTTGAACATGGCTTTTACCTGAAAGCCATGTTTCCCTCTCCACCAGCCCGTGTCTTCCTTAGGAGGCATGTCGATGACTGACACAATGTCCCCCACCTGCAGCACAAAGAGGATAACATTCACACCTCAACACACAAAGGCTTCAGGAGAAAAAAATATGCTGGAACAGGACGCTAAGACAGGGACAACCTGGGCGACGCCGAGCGACACCCTGTTACCTCGAAGGTTAACTCGTCTGTCGCCTGCGCTGTGTAGCGTTTTGTGACGTGGGCGGCTGCGATGGCGGGGACGTTGATCGATGCTTCTTCCGACACCAACAGATGGTTCCCCTTGTTGTCAATCTAAAGGAAAAAGTAAAGACGACATGTGAGCCCAGCTTTGAGAGGTCTGGAGCTTCATCAAAGGCAACCAGTTCTGGGTTGAGTTATTTTAGTATTCTTGGTCTTATTGGCACTTAGATCAGAGTTCAACTGATGCTTCCTGCTCTTTTACAGATGGAGAAAAATTTGTTATTACTCTTCAGATAATGTGCTATTTCTTCTAAATCAGAGGTCCCCAACTGGTACCCGTCCATGAAACATTTGGTACCAGGCCAAAGAGAAAAGAAACATTCTGTTTTATTTAAAATCTGATTCTGAATGAAGTTTTATTTTGGAAAAGTACTTCTTTACTCAAGCTAGCAAAGTTAACAAACAACAAACATATTTGAAAAGTTTTTTTTCGCAGAACAGAAGAAGAATAGAAAAGCCTTTAATTTAAAAAAAAAAGGAAATTTGAAGCCAAAACAGACAAAAACAGGAGTCTTTACTCAAATATGGATTCATTTTGACATCTAATATTATTTTAGAAAGTTAGTTTTAGTGATATGAGGCTAAAGTTGGCACCCATTTCTTAGCTTCCACTTTGACAGTTATGGGTTAATGAAAAACCTATATTACATTTTGTTGGTTAATACGGGGACATCTAGTCTACAATTAAAGTTTAATCCAGCTTCAAATATGATGATGAGGATAAACTTTACCCTCAAAAGGTAATGGAAACTGTAAGCTATAAAAAGAAATCAGACGCCCACTTCCGGCTCATACAGGCGAGTCTGGGAAAGTAATCTCTGGCATTAAACCGGTCTGTGGCCTGAAAAAGGTTGGGGACCACTGGTCTAAACCAATATGTCTAACTGTCGGGTTTGATCCAGCTTGACTCAAAAATGCATATTGTGACCTGATTCCCTTTTGAAAAAAAGCTGTAAAGGTCCAGTGTAACAGGAAATCTTTCATACCCTACACAATAACACGTTACAACAACTCACAGGGGAACAGATAACGTTTGCACATTCTTGCATATTTTTGCCTGCACTGTTGTAAATAGTTGTTAAATTATTATACCACCTTATTTTTTTTCATTTACTTGTTTTTATTTGATTCTATTTTCTTTTTATGATTAAAAGATTAAATGTAAAAAAACAAACTACATTCTGTTTCTTGTTGGAAAAGCAGTTACCTCCATCCATGTCAGCACTGGACCACAGTTGATCTTGTTGTCTGCGATGGCAGAAAAACGCGACAGGTAGGCTGCCAACATTGCTGCAACCAACTGAAGGGAAAAGGATGCAACATAAGATTTAGAATGTCACTGGCAGACATGGGAACTTTTCTCTGGTCTCTAACATCAGAGATTAAAAGAGGTCATTGTACCTCAGAGGTGTCAGTCAGTGTGCTTTGACGTGGAAGTTCAGTGAGCTGGGAGTAACGGCGGTCATAGATGCACAAGTGGAGGTGTTTGTCGAGCACCCGGAAGTCTTCATAAGATCTCCTTACCAACCAGCTTCGCCCCTGATAGAGAAAATACAGGAAACCCATCAGAAGTCTCATAAATTTTGTTTTTAGGGGTTTTGTTGGATAAAACCCTCAAGGCCATTTAAGATGAATTTTCAATTAAGTCCCACTCTGATCATCATTTGATCTATTGTAAAAGTGTTCCTATTGCTCTTTTAATTATGATAGTGCCATTTTTAGGCAAAATCAAAAAACCTGTGTTGTTTTCTGGGACATGGTTTCTGCAGAGTAGCAGTAGTTCATTAGAAATTCACCTCCGTCCTCCATCACCAACAAAATGCCACAGGAACATGTTAATAACAAAACTAAAAAAAAACACAATTTTCATTGAAGCGGGTCTTTAAATAGTTTAACTGTCAAAGCAGTCTTACCTGACAAGTGATCTGGATCAGAAGGATTAGTTCTTTGGAGTCCAGACCAACCTTTGGCCCTTCATTCTGCTCCTCTGCAAAGGTCAGCTATAGGGAGAAAAGAACCAGGAAACAAACACTAAGAGAGCAGTGCCAGTCTAAATATTGTATGAGTGTTATACAGCAACCTTTTTGGCATACAAGAAGTGCATCACATCCTCAGCTAATGAAATAATAAAGCCATATTATAAGTGAAGGAGAGAAACTCAAGCAGCTTGAAATCATGGGAAATTGTGAAATAAGACGGGAGCTTTCCCTTCCATTTAGATGTGATCTATATTCCCACATCTGCATAAATCATGCAAGGAAAAATGTAAAATAGATCAGCTGCTGTATTTCTTTTGCTGACATGTTTCATGTACTCCAAAGCTAATAAGCATCTAAATCCTGAAGTAGTTTGGGAATATATTGACAGGCGTAACTAAAGACTTCAAAGGCTCTCCAGCCAAGGGAAGTTCTGGTTATTTATAACTGCAACTCATCCAGATACTGTTACACAACATACTGCGACCTAGTTACTGCACAAGAGCAATGGAATAAAAGCAGAACCTTATAAACCACAGAAAGAGAAAATGCATTTATAAAAGAATCAAAATTAAAGAGTTATTTTTCCCCACAATGATTTATCCCAAAAATTGATCAAACCCAAACTTTGACATTCAGTTTCTGATAGATGTCAATGGCTAACCCAGTTATGATAACTGTTTTTCGGAAGTAGTTTGAGAAACAGAGGAAATTTTAAAAGAAAAGATAACAAAACCCTCACCTATGCTCTAATTAGCATTTCTTTCCCCTATGATGCTAAGACCTCCTTTCAAAATAAAGCATGCTAATGTCAAGAGGATCTTGCACAGAAAGATACCCACGTCTTTTCATTTATTTCCAAACATCTGCAGCTAACACGACAGCCGGTAAACAGTTCATGTTACCTCCCTCTAAAACATCTCAGATTTCCATCTGCAGCTGAGCGAAGCAGCCCTTCTTTGTGCGTGCAGTTGCAAGCTTGGACCACAGCGAGCTCCTCCAGAACGCCAAATCTTAGCTGAGTGCAAAAGACTTTAAAAGGTTGCACCTCCTGACTCACCTTCTTGGTGTCTCCAGCTTCTCTAACGAACTTTGGATGATCCCATACCCATGCTTTACTCCAAGCATAAAACATAAAACGAGCATGCTTTTTCTCTGTGTGCGCCTGAGCCCCCCCCCCCTCCTCCTTGATTCTCTCCTCAGATCATTTCACCCTCCTCCCCATCCCGTGCTCCATCACCCTCCCCCTCGCATCCTTTCTTTTTTTCTCCGGTGACAAAAGGGGGTTTTGCCAGAAAATGGGCTCAGCCAGAACACGCAGACGCAATAGCCCGTCTATATAGCGTGAGACAGATAGATGACCCTTCCTCGTTTCAAAACAAGGAGAGCTAATCTGGAGAGGGAATCAGTCGGTGTGGCTGCAGACAGAATCCATCCTTGTGTTGCCCTTTGCTATTCTGAAAGCAGAAGATCTGATTTCTGCCCTCCCTCTATGCTGCTACAGTCTCAAAATTAAAGGCAAAACAATAGCATGACAGGAGGCAGAACAGCAGAGGCTCACCATCCAGTTTGAGTCAAAGATTTTTGCGCATAGTGGCTCACAATGCTCTTCTGTGCTAACCTTTATTTAGTCTTTATAAAAAAAGGGTTTTTCAGCTTTTTGTTTCATTATGAAGATTTTCAAGGTCAATGGGACCCTTGTGCTGCTCCAATTCCATCCCCAGAACAAATGAACTGGTCACAGTCACGGCAGCCTCAGCAGGGTGTTTACCCAAACGGAGCTCCACGATCCAAAGGAGTAAAGAGGCCGGCTGCAATGCAGCTCATCAGCTCATTACTGCAACATGCATGGATGTAACCCAACAATATGCACCAGGAAATGTTCATGCACATTTTTGCATTCAGCCAGCCCAGTAGCCTCTGGATGTGCAGAGAAATTGTGTGCACTCTGCTGGTTAACATATGGAACTGCACCAAGTTTATCCAAGCGGTTAACAGCCATTTTCACACGAGGCTGAGCAAACACTGGGACCTAACTGCACCTCCTTATCAAAATGCTGGTAATTAAACAAAAAAAGTCTGCATTTGTTTCTCCCCTCCTGAGTAAAACCTAACTAATAGTTAAAGAGAAGAGTAATGATTCGGCCGTTAAGCATTTCTGGATCAACCCAACAAAACCGCTGCTGAACTTGAGCCAAAGACCCAATCCCAAAAACACAGTGAGTCTCTGCTGAATACTGTCAGAACTCACCTGAACGTTGCCAAAATCAACAGTTTCATAGTGGAAGTGGGCGCACTCTGCCAACCTGGGGAAGTGACCTCTGGGGAACGTTAACCTGAAATAAGCAGAACAGCAGCTCATCACAATTTAAGTCACGGTGTTAAGGAGCAGAGCAAAGTAGGGGGAAAAAAAGCTGCAAACCAGAGGGATCAGACCAGAGTATGTGACAGAGATCACCATTATTTCACTGGACCTAATTTCAGTGGCCTGAATAAAAGGCCTGGTTTGCAGCCTATAATAGCATAGTCGCTGTCAACGAGAGCGCCTACTTCTTCATGTTCTTGACCTTCATGCTTGCTGTACTGACGCAGGAGCGCAGGAGCGGCTCTGCGGGGAGCTCGGTGATGTCATCAGTCCTCACCTGCAAATGCAACCAACAGAAAAGGAAACATATTATCCCGTCACAGGAATGCAAGAGTTTTCTACAGAAATACATTCAGGAACCGAGGTAGACCTGAAAGAAATCAGTTTTTTTGGCTACAACCGTAATAAAAACATTGAACATGTGTTTATATTTCGTTAGCATGTAAAGTTTTTTCAACTTTACTTTTAACTTTAAAAAAATGTATGATCAAATTAAATATTCAGGTTGCGTATTTAATTGGTGACATGCAGGCTGCTCTTTATCAGCTATACTTCTTAAATCTTTGTTGAAAACATAGAAAGTTTTTTTTACAATCCAGACTTAAAAAGTATTAAGTGCTATTTGAGAGCTGAAGTTATAGTTGCAGTTCAAGGAGTGCTCTTTTTTTTTTTTTTTAAATAAGCCAAAAGAAATTCTGATCACTGATAAAATCTGCTGTTATCAAAATCTGCTGTTCCGCAAAGCACTCAGCTGAGGAACTATGGATGTTAACATTCATGGATGTAGATGTGTTGCTTCCAAGTCATTCAGAATGAGTGCAAATGAAAAAGAAAAAAACACTAGCAATAAATTTAAAGGGATATTAGGATAAAAAAATATTTACAAACAGTAAAAATAACATCGCTACGAATGAGTTTTAGGGCCACCAAAAAAAAAAAAAGTAAAATTACAAGATTTTAAGTCGTAGATTTAAAAACGTAGATTTACGAGAACAAAACTCATAATTTTATGAGATTAAAGTGAAAGTGAGCACACAGAGCAGCAAGTGAACGCCATGTTCACTTGTTTGGAAGCTCATTTGTTTGATTTACGATTTATTAATGTTTTATTTATTGATGGTTGGTTTGCAGGATCTCTGCAGCCCTTGATGAAGCCATCGGTGTCCCTGCAGCTGTCCACTTGAATCCTTTCTTCTTCTACCAAAGACCAAAGATCTCTACGTTTGTGTGATGCTTCCGTCTGAGGAGAAGCACTTTTTTGGGGGCATTTTTAACGTTCTTATGCTAATATAACAGACTACTTTCATTCCTCTTTATTGTTTTATGTTGAAACGGGACGTATCATCTGGAGGGGGGGGCGTATGTAACACTGTTTACTTTCACATTGGTGTTCGGATGACAGGTTCATGACGTAAGGTGACAGATGAACTTCAGGTTATGTGAATGAAAAGGAAAATAAAGGCTGCAGCGGTCCTCTACACCCAAACGTGTCTCTGAGCTCCTTATTTTACATGTGAAACTCCGCTTTACTGGCATCAAACCCCGGAAAGCTGGCTCCACTTACAATAATCTGATTTTGAGTCGCCAAAAGGTTCTGAATCTCTTTGTTTGTTAAATCTATCCAGAAATAAAGCTTCACAAAAGGCTTCACATATTTCATCTACAATCCAGGCTCAGATAAATGGAAAACTTCTGTGTTTTTTCCTTGTTAATCTATGACTTTTTTCTCGTAATTTAACAGTTATGACTTTAGTTCTCGGAAATTCACGACTTAAAAGTCATAATTTAAAATACATTTGTTTTTTGTAAACTGGCCCTAAAACTCCGTCGTACATCACAAACTAAAATGCGCAAACCTGAAAAAAGGGGAAAGGCAGGAACAAAAAACCACTCATCAACTCAGATTTTAATTATAGTCTCCACAAAACAAAATAGGTTTTAACAAAAAAAAAAGAAAAAGCCAAAAACAAAAAACCACTCATCAACTCAGATTTTCATGTTTATAAAAAAACATGACAAGAGTCATTCAACCAAAATGTCCTCGCCAAATGTTGCAACTTCATGGGACTAGAATATTTTCAGTGATCAAAACAGGAATCTTCTGTTTTAGAAACAACTGCTCTCATGCCTCTGAGATTCCTCCATACTTTTCTACTTCTGCTTCACCCTTTGCATTTGCAAGTCACAGCTTTATATATAGAGATGAAAAGTCTAGCTGTTGTAAGGAAGGCCAGAGTCGCCTCAAGGAAGGACATCAAGTCCATGTTCATTTTCTTGCACTGATGAGTCAGAGTCATGTGTGTGACTGCATGTACGTGGGCGCTTACCATGGCATTGGATGTTTCTAGTGGCTGCCTCTCTTCTAGAGGAGTGCTGCTGGTAGCTGGAAGTAAGGCATTGCTCATCTCTAAGTCCACAGATGGGAGCCTATCTCTGCAGACAGACAACATTTAAAAAATAAAGGAATACTGAATAAAATCATGGAAGTTTTACATTCAAAGACCCACTCTGATCATCTTTTGAACTAATTTAAGGCATTCTAGTGGTCTTTTCATTATAATTATGCCATTTTTAGCTAAAATCAATAAACCAGTGTTATTTTCCAGGAAATTGTTTCTGCAGAACAGCAGTAGGTCATTAGAAATTCACCTCTCAGTTGTGCGCGAGTAAGCCTTCTCTCACTTCCCATCATCCCTTTGTTTACACTGCCCTACAGCCTCTCACACCCTCAACTTAAAGGCTATGTCACACAGCCACTACGTAGATTTTGCCCATACTGTATTGCATGTATGAAAATGGGTCATACGTGACTGTAAATGGAGAAAGTGAGAAAAGTCATGGTCTTCATGTGAAATTTTCACAGATGTATTACAAATGAACCACGTTAAAACCATGAAAGAAGTACGAATAAACCACGCAAAGAACAACTAAATCATTGTAGAACATGAACCTTGCAATCCATTAGTGCTTTGTGGATCAATTACATCATTTTAATGTGATATGTGCGTTATATACGCAATATAAAAGTAATATATCGGTGGTACATGCATGAAAAGTCCATTAGACATACATGGAACTGCTATGGAAAGCAACAAATTTGTGTATGCATATCGCAAAAATCACCCACAATTGCATAAGATTTACATAAGAAATTTGTATAAACTACGTAAAATTATGCTTAAACTGCGTAATTCTCAACCAACCAAAAATTTTGAACAGCTCAAACTGAACACATACAGATCCGTTGGCTGAAACCCTCAACAGACACCACATCAATGAATGGCGTATACTTAAATAGCTCTTTTCTACCTACAAGGCTCAAGGCGCTGTAATGGCAGCTCTGCTACCGAGCACTGGCGCCAACGTAACACCAGAGGCAAGGTGGGGTTCAGTGCCTTGCCCAAGGACACTTTGACTTGTGGGTGTGCAAGGCGGGAATTGAACCTGCAATCTTACGATCATGGATCAACCGCCTTACCACTGCACCACGGGCGCCCGCATGTATAACCAAAAAGCGAAATTTCATAATTGGAAAATGAGCAAGATGTACGTAGTGGCTGTGAGACATGGCCTTAGACTATAACACCTATGTTACTGCCACAGGCGTTTTCCAAATACATTTTTAACCTGTTCCTTTTTCACAACAATTTGAGTAAAGACATTTTCAGAAGACCTTGCGACAGACTGGCAATCTGTCTAGGATGTCCCGTGCCTTAACCCACGAGTGGCCGGGATAGGCTCCAGCAACCCCGTGACCCCAAAAGGGACAAAACGGGTTTTGAAGATGCCTGAATAAATGAAATGTTCAGTTTTTTGTTTTTTTTACCTCAAATTTCTTCATATATATCCCCCATCATCAGTAAAATGCCAACATGATTTTCAGTGAAGTGGGTTTTTAAGAGTTGGAGAAAAAGCACTAAAGGCAGCAAGTACTGGAGGCTTTGTCATGGCTTGGACTGCAGTCATGACACTGCAACAACAAGCCTCAAATGGCATTGTGTGCAGGGACTTTTATTGGTAAATTACAAATGTCAATCCTACAAGAGGAGACAAGTAGCAATTTAGTTCAAGCAAAAAAACAAACTGCAGTCCTGCAGTTTGCATCAAATCAGGATCTTCAGCTTATAATAAGCCACTGAGTCTTTTATTTGCGCTCTAAGCTTGTCTGTTCATTGGTCCATAAAGCAAACCACACACAAGGGAGTGCTTTAGAAAACCTTTCCGTCTCATGTAACTCAGCGTATTTGGGAGTGAAGGGCGAGGTCCCTTTAAACAAACTTTAACGAAGCTTGGATTTATTACACTGACTCAGTCTGATGAGATCAGACAATCTGACCTCAGACACAGAAACACTGTGTAATTTTTGTGTCCACTGTGGCACAACAAAACATCCAGACAATGAAAATATATGAGGAATAAAGTGAAATCTGCACCTGGTGAATCTTGAAAAAAAGGACAGTTTGTGCTGATAACTGGGTCACGTTTTAGCCTCAACACTATTCCTATTTAATTCAGACAGTATCTCAAATGCAAACACACGTACAAATGCCCACATAAGCGTTCACATACAGTGGACGCACACAAATGCAACTCAAAATGCACGGCTTTTCATGTCCCAGATAAGCTGACATGAAGCAAAGGGAAGAAAAAAAGGAGCTCACCCTTCAAGGACGTCACTACTTCCTGGTTCTCCCTGGGGTCCTGAGGCAGCATTCTCAATCACCGCGGCAACCACACATCCAGTCTCCATGATGCCGCCTTGCTGCAACAGCCCGCTGTTAAGAAACGTGAGTGGGAGGAGAGAGAAGCAGAAAGCAGTGAGGGTAGGGTCAGTAAGAAATCACACACGGGGCAGGATGAGTCCGAAACCATGAAGCTGCAAGACGCTAACCCACTTGAGGCTGCAGTGTGGGCATCTCTCAGGGCTGCAATCCAGGGAGCCCAGACTGTAATCTGTGATGACATCATGCTACACTCTTCAGGGCTGTCTCAGGGATAAAACATGACAGGCTGCAAGTTCAAAGGATATCAGGTTTTTTTCTTGCAGCTCTGACGCAAAAAGGTCTGTCAGCGTCATCTAAAGTGGTCTAACAATGGGGTAATAAACCGTTCTTAAAATATCCTTATTAGTTTGGTTTTTATCCTGACAAACTGTAGTTTTATTTAGAGATGTGGATCTATGATGAGTAAGGCGGGGCAATGTAAACAAATGCATAGTATCTTAAGCTGAGTTAAAACAAATCTAAATTGCTGTAAAGGTATGACAGGACACAACCACCTCTGCCCATGAACCTTTGGTAGTCCATGGCCTTTTAGCATGTTTTTACAACTTTACGATTTGCTCTAATAATTTCTTTTTAAAACAGTTTTTTGTGGCAATGCTTAATTCAGATATGTTTCATTATTTTACACAGTAATTCCACAACTGTGAAATGGAAACTGTACAAAAAACTAAATTCCAAGTGGTAAAGTTTGTCCTTTTTTTTAAAATTTTGATCACGTTTTTTATGATTTATAACAAAGATCAAACGTGCAGAGACAAAATAAAAATGTATGAATCAAAA
Source organism: Oryzias latipes (assembly GCF_053564925.1). Lineage (NCBI taxonomy): Eukaryota > Metazoa > Chordata > Actinopteri > Beloniformes > Adrianichthyidae > Oryzias > Oryzias latipes. The sequence goes on along the minus strand of NC_136249.1, from coordinate 24,747,591 downwards.
TGGCCTTTATGCACTGCAAACAAACAGAAGAAATGTCCTGATTAAGCAGACTTCACTGTGTTTCTACAACATTCCCATAACCACTTGCTGAACCAATGTGGGCTAAGCAATGTCCTGAGGGTATGTGGGCTCAAAAACAGGTCATTGTAAGAGCTCTGAAGTCCACCTAAAGCAAACAATCCCTTTAGTTAGCAAACTGAGACTACATGACTTGACAAAAAAGATAAAAGAAAAAGAAAAACTTAACTTAGGAGCTCCTCTTGTTAATAAAACCATGTTGATTTTCTTTTTGATTGGTCAAAAATGGAGGTGAGAGTATATACATTTGCTTCTTCCCAAGCAAAGCAATAAATTAAACTCTGCTTGATAGTAGGTACTAACCCCTATAAAATGAATATAAAAGTGTACATTTTTTGCAAATCTTTATGATTATGAGAATAACTTCTTACATTTTTATGAATCTTTGTTTTTTTCTAATAAGTGCATTTCTGAATTTCTGAAATGGATTTAATAAATTTAATCCAACAAATTTATTGTATTGTCTATAATTATTGCTTGAAATCTAACAATAAATCAAATAAAATCAATATCTTACTTTAGCAACATTTTTTTAATCTGGGTTTTATGAACCAGTCAATTAAGCTGAAGGTTTTTGCTTCAAAAGACATTAGTTTTGAGACTGCAGCAAAAATGACCTTGTCATTAGTTTTCAAGTTTTAAGTATTGCTGTATTTCAAGATTTTGATCTTTAAATTTTATAATTGATATTCCTTTTTTAAGCCAGTGTGGAACATGGAATATGAGAATTGCTGTTGCAATTGCTGTTGCTGTTTGCAGTTTATTTCAATAATTATTTTATCATTTCTCATAACAAGGGAAAATGTATTTAACTCAACAAAAAACATAATTAGATAGCACAGTTTTCTACACTTTTGAAAAATAGTTACATTGCTATGGCATTGATAGACCACCAGATGGCCCTGCTCTATGTCAAGGTTAGATTTAAAATCTTTAAAAAAAATGTTTTCTGCCTTTGAACTGTTTGGTTTTGTTATTCTGTTCTCTTTATGTTTTGGTTTTAACCCATTTCGTTTTCTTTTTCTGTGGTAATAACTACTATTATTTGCCACGGTGCTAAACTACCTGTAGTAACAGTGCGAAAATAATCAACTTTTTGTAAAATTGAAAGATATACTTGCCGGACAAGTTTCTTTTTTTAACAATAATGCTGTTAAACTCCTGTGAACAAATTTAATGGAGCCCTGCTTTGCATTTATGAGTAGGCTCTCATTAGCTTAAATGAGGGGCTGTTGTGGAAACAGTTTCCCATCAGCCCCTGTGGCCCAGAGTCCCACTGAGCTGCTGCTGATGAACATCCACAAAGCCTCCTGACTCAGCAGAATGTGAACGAGCAGACAGAATACGGGCCAGGTCAGATTCCACTCCATCCAACGTTCATACTGTATCTCCTTTCAATCAGACAAAACAAACTTGCCAAAGCAGAGCAAAACCTATCACACGTGGGGCGGGAACTTCACTGACTGATAACAAACGTTCCATGAACCAGTGCTTTAATGGCCCTTTTGGGTTCAGCATCTGGATACTTTTATAAAAAATTAAAAAAATGCAAAAGCAATATGCAACACAAGCTTAAATATTTTAACAATCTTAACTAAGGTTCTAGAACTTAAATGCATCGTTGAGATTTCTGATCGTTTGAATCCTTCTTGTGATTAAAACAAAGCAATTCAGTGAACAGGACACATGACCTTGCTGATTGTTTCACCTCAGACTGCAAATCTTTTCAAGTGCAGGAACACGCTGTGCAGAACATTGCAGAGCACAAGACAAAACTGTGGGCTTTAAAAGTGTCTCTGTGCAAGAAGGTTCACAGATGTGTGCATGTGAACAAACCTGCAAACCATTTGACAAAGAACTCGCAATTATGAGTGGTGAAATGGACAAACAGCACAAAGAGAACGCTGAACCAACTGTGCAAAGCAGACTCACATACAGAAACCAAAATGTGCCACCCTCTCTGTTAGATTTTCTTTTTTTAAATTTCCCTAAAATGTTCCTGCTCTTTCTTTTTCTTTTGGTCTGATGTGACTTTAAAAAGATTAATTTCAGGAGGCTTTAGTGATTTCATTTGGGGCTGGAGCATTACTTAAAAAAACATTCTCCATTTAAGTGTGTGTTTTGGTTGTTTTTAACATGTTCTTGTGGCATTTTTTTATGATTTTCCAACTTGCCATTAAATCAGACTTTAGATTTATATTGTGGGCTGTTCCCTTTTTTGCACCACGCTTGAGCAGTTTGTTGCCAGGTCAAATGCTAGAGTCTACGGTTCGCACTGAAACTGGAAGACCGTAGACTGATTTCACAGTCGGGTCACACAAAAATCATGAAAATGGCCCCTAATCTCTTCCTACTGGACTCAAAGTATTGAGTATTGGATTGACAACTCTTTGTTAAGATTTTTTTGGAATAGATCCTTGTTTTCAGGGCGCCCAGCCTTTGTTGGTTTGACACAAAGTTAAGATGTTAATGTAACCATCTGCCAAACAAGGTGAACTACACACCTCCTTACTCTCAGTTTTTCATTGTCCAGGCCAGTTTTGAACTGTGAATCCAGTGCTATAAAAGGGAATCAAACCCAAGTTCATAAAAGTTAGTATAATTCAAAACCGCTAGGCAGCAAGCACAAATTTGAAACAATTCTCAATTTTTTTTAATTTAAATGTTGACATTATTTCTTTAACTTTAACCTTTTAAGACCCAAGGTAATATTTGAGCTAACTCTCTACACATATAGTCACAGGGTTCCAGTTAAGATGAGTTAACTACTTTGGTAAAATAATTCAAAAAGTGAAGTCCATGCATATGGATGCCATGTCGTAAAATTTTAAACACTAAAAATAATCATTCTACCTTAAATTTTTATTCTTCCAAGTGAAAGTAGATGATTTATCTACAAATTTTTGGACTTCTTGTTTTCAAAAACCACCTAACAAGCTTCAGTTTCCAACAAGACTGCCTTGGACAAAAGCAGCTCCCTTCACTCTTGGCACGCATTCTATAATTACATCTCATTTGAAGACAAACAACTCCAGCATAAAAAAAAAGGATTAGCAGCTACCTGCTGAGCGTTTTGATGTTTGGCATTCCATCATGTTCTGACAGAGAAAGGCTGGTCTTCAGCGGCTGTCATCACCGCCTTTGTGTTTTACAGGATGCGTGGCAGGTTGCAAAAGCAGAACAAAAAAAATATCTTAAATGGAGTTGAGGCCATCTCCAAGGTTTGGTGAATGTAAAGTGACACTTTTCGAATAAGGCAGGGAAGATTTTCACAGCTAGCTTGCCCTTTTAATATATTTTGACTTTTGATTTTACACAGACAGTGTCTGACACGTCCACAGCAACGATGTCAAAGTCAGTTTCACGCTCTCATTCGAAACTCTGGTCAACAGTAACAAAAGGAAAGAGAAACCGCAGAAAGCCACACAGTTACCATGACAACATTCGTTGTTACTTGATGCTCCACCAGCCTGGTGATGAAGTAACAAGGAGGCAAATGAAGCCTGAACCTTTGACCTGTAGCCCTGACAGATCATCAGCCCCTCTGCGGCTCTGCGGGATTCATCCGCCATGAGCCGCTGCCGCCAGAACAAAATCCGTCATTGTTGTTGGAGCTTTGTGGCTGGTGTCACCTTGGTGGAGAGATGGCGATGGGGGTGGTGGTGTGGGGGTCATTTGATTCTATAAGCTTCTTAAATTCGACCACGGTGAGATTATTTCATCCCACGACTGAATCTTGGGAGTCAGTGATGAAGCCCAGAACTGAGATCCAAATATTAAATCAACAAGCTGATCTGTCGGCCAGGAAAAACAACAGAAGCGTAACAGCGAGGCGTTAAGCGAAAGATTCAGCCCTTTTTCAATAAGATCTAAAGATAAGGATTTTTTGAAAATCATTAGTGTCAGCCAAATATTTATGGAGTACGATGGGAAAGCTCGAGAGGAACGCTCACATTCAGGCATATAAGATTACAGAAATATCCACAGGCTTACATAATACACTGGAAGATCTACAGCAACTGCAGGGACACAACTCTGTTTTTGAGTTTGTCTTTTCCCACTGGACTGCATTACCTCATGCTATTTAAATGGTGAGTCCTATAGCTTGGTGCTCAAGATGCCAATGTTCTCACTTATTTACTTGGCCTATTATGTGTAAAAAAACAAACAAACAAGAAACTGCAATTGAAATTAGGTGTAAAATCAGATGGTGTTTAATCACAACATAGAGGCGGCTGGATGGCTCAGTTGGCTGCGTGTGGGACAGGTGCATGGGAAACCAAGGTTCGTTTCAAAGGGGGCTAGACCCTTCACAAGACCCTTCACACTATACTGCCTAATACAAGGGGAACCAAGTCTGGGTCTCCCTGTGCTGGTCCCCAGCCCAGATAAAATACAAGGATGGGTCAGGAAGGGCATCCTGCATAAAATTATCTGCCAAACCACCTGTGCCAATCAGTGAAAGCTGTTTCGCTGAGGTGACACCCTGAGGGGTTATGTCAAAAGGTGAACAACATTCAAACACAACTTAGAACACGTGACTGGCTTTCAAACATTTTTAATCAAATTTCCTTTAATTTCAAGTCGATGCACGTTCAGCTTCTCAGTTCCCATTACACTAGTAAAAACTGCTAACATGCTTTTTATCATCTCTACATGCCAACAAGAGAAGACGTTTCACAATATTTTGACAGTTGTTGTAAGGTGGTTAAAGACACTTCCCTCTAATTAAAGGATCACTTGGATTTGTTTTACGAAATGCCAAAAAAAGAAGGAAAAACCTTAAACTAAATCAACCCAAACCAGAAGAGTTCACATTAACTATAACTGTGGTAAAGCCAAGTTTACAGCATAACTTTAATATTTAAACAACAACTAATTCTGGGATTTTATGAGATATTATCTCTGCTGAAATTCTTAAATCAGATTATGCTGAAATGAAATACACACTCGTGCAAATTAACTTGTGTTTAATTAAAAGAAATAAAGAATCAAATGCTATTCAGTTTGATTATTCCACCAAAAGCAGAAAACTACAAGACAAGAAAACATTGAATTGAACTCCTTGTCTACAATGTAAAATGATCCAGCAGCACCTCTCTGGAAACAAGAGAACTGCAGTTTTCGACAGCTTTGCAAGTCATTGTATGGATGTAACGAGAGCTAAAATATTTACAATTCACGAGTCAATGATTAAAACAGGTGCACCGGCTTAAAATGAGTAAATGTCATTGAAAAGTAATGAACTGTGTTAATATAGATTTTAAAAAATTCCACATTTGTTTGGGGTTTTTCTATTCGTTTGTTTGTATTGTTTTTTTCCGAAAGTGTGATGCAGTAAAGCTCAAAACGCAGTCCTTTATAAAATCCAAACTGGAAAGTTTACAGCCAGTGTACTCTGACCTGTTGGGCCTGATAGATCACAGAGTGCTAAGCGCGCCCGGCGCGTGCGCACTCGCGCGCACACCCGCTACGATGTGTCAACTCCATCCGAACAGGGTTTCAAAAAAATAAAAGCCAAATGTGCGATCAGGCCAGCCGATGCGCCGGAACATCATCCAAACATACCTGTAAGTGCGCGCGCCCCGCTCCTCTATGCCGCACGTCGACGAGCAGACATGCCGTCAGCATCGCACGGCGGACACGCACAGGCTGGACGCGTGCTGATCACCTGAGGTAGATCCGTGCAGGGAAAAAAGCCCCGGCTAGGTGCGGCATAGCTGTGGCAGTGTAGGAGCGTCCCTCTCCGCAAACTGAAGCTGCCGAGAGCGCGCGCGCCGCTGAACTGGTGTCGTGCCCGCGCCTGGGATGTTTTAACCCTCTGGGAATCCCAGAGCTTTTTCGTCTTTTAAAGTCAAGCACCCAGATCTGAGGGATGCGTGAGTGTGTGCGCGCGAGCCCCGTTCATGATGATGATGAGGAGGATGGTGTCCATCCAGTGAAGGAGCTGCAGTTGTGTTAGGTAATGCTTGGTACAGAATTACATAACGCTCCAACATAAGTGGGTGGCAACAGTGAGAGGAGTGAAAACTGCTGTTGATGTCTCCCATCCTCACACATTCTTATTCTTAAGGGATGCTATGAAGCTCAGCCTCTCATCATGCTTGATAAATTACTTAATTTTTGTTTTTTTCTCCTGTCATAAACATAAATTATCACAAAGCACATAATACATATAATAAATTACCCCCATCCCCCCCCCAAGCATAAACTTGAAATTTAGGTGAAGAGTCTGAGTATTTAAACAGTGTTGAAGAGAGCCATTCATTTTCCTGAAGAGTATGCAGATAAGTGCTCTGTTGTTTGCTTTCCAGCCTGCCTGAGGGAGAACAAGCAAAAGCACAAAGGTCAGTCTTACAAACTTCATCTTCTTTCCCTTCATTCAGTTTCCTCATTGAGACTCAGCTGCCACAATATTGTAGTAGTTTTACTTAAGTGTGTCTGTCAGATTTAAGTCAATTTGATTTTTTTTCTACTTTTCTTTTGGAGGGACCTGAAACCAGACACAATTCTGCTATCTCTGTGACCTAGACATGGTGTTTTTTTTTCCTTTTCTTTTTTTTATTCATAGCCTCTGACCTGATTAAAGAGCTTCATCACCCTGTTTTATACTAAACTTTCTACCCAACACTTACACCATGTGTCCAGCATATGTATTACAGCTCCTCACAAAAAAAAAAAAAAAAAAATAGTTCAAAGACACACTCACATAAAAATGGTGTTTTAACATGTTCTTGTAGCATTTTTCTCATGATGGAGGACAAATATGAAGAAAATTGGGATTAAAACTTCATTTCTGAGTATTTTTTTTATTCAAATCATTATGAATCAGAAACAGACCCAAAAATGCAGTTTGAAAAAGCTTGTTGCTATGTAAACTCTACAGCAGACCACAAGCCCCCTGCTCTGCTCCATTCTGATGCATCTACCTGTAGATCCAAGTAGGTCTTTGTTTTCCTCGTCTGATCTGGCATCTGGCTCAAAACTGTACGACTGGATAGCTCCAATATTGTTAGCTGTTTTTGTTGCATCTGTAACATTAGGTTGGAGTTTAATTTGATTTGATTTGAAATGGTTTATTTCAAGCAATCAAAATGAAAAATGCACAAATCAATACAATCAGCAATTATACATTCATACAAACACGTATCAAACTTAGGATAATTAGACATTAAATTAAAGATTGCTTAAAAGGGAGTGGAAGGAAGCGAACTTATATAATCCCACCCCTGTTCTATCATACCATTTTCATGACATGATTTATCATGTACGGGGCTGTAAGTTACCGGTAGAGCTTGTCAACAGATGGATGACAGGAAGTGAGGACAGGCCTACTCCACCCCGACAGTCCCGCTCACAACTCAGAGGCAAATTTCTAATAAACTAGTGCTGCTTTGCAGAAACTGTTTCCTAAAAATTTACATTTTTTTTCTATTTTGGCTAAAAATGGCGTAATCATAATAAAAAAAAACACTGGGAAGGCTTTTACAATAGATCAAAAGATGATCGGAGTGAGACTTCTAAAAAAGCACAATAAAAGGACAAACTCTTTAGATTTTTTATTATATCAAAATACAAAAATTCGAGAGGAAATTTTCATATGGGACTAAGTTCTTGAAATGATATGGTGACATGAGTACAACACTGTTTTCATGTTTCCACAGACGTGCCAGAGATAAGAGCATAGATCATGTGCTAGGCCCATGTCTACGTCACGTGGGCCACCAGGAGAGAGCCTGTGCATTTTCCCTACAAAGGCTTTTGTGATGGCGACTGTTGCTGTACATCCAGGCCGGCGTGGTATCAGACCAGAGGGTCAAAGAAAATAAGAGCGATCCATGGCAGTTGAGCATGAGGAGTGTGTGTAAGACATGAGTTCACTTGACAGCAGAGCGAACAAGAGAAAACGTAATACAAATATTGTACATAAGGCTTTGGTGCAGCACCATACAGTATGAGTTAATTGCTCACAAAACGTTGAGTGAAGCTTAAATAACCTTATGTAGTGACAGAAAAGAATGACACTTCTAAAAAAGAAAATAGAAGACAAAACCATTGGGTGATCATTTAAAAAAAAGTTTTTAAAAAACAGGAAAAGAAAATCTCCCAGGTATTTACATATAAACATTGTGGTAAGCTGACATAAAAATCATATACAGAATGTAAACATGTGATGTACAGCACAGACATAAGTGAATGGAAGTTAAATGAAATGTCAATTTTCTTTCTTCAAGCACTACTTGGTTTGTTTGAGTATGAGCATTTTAGCTAAAACAGTCAACGATGTAGCGCTTATTGTAGCCTACAATAACTATACATTCTAATTTCTCAGTGCTGATACACATGGAAAAACAGAGAATACAGAAAATACTACATACTTTTAGTTTCCGTCCAGCAACAACCAGCTTGGATGTCCACGATTGATTGCTTAATAGGCGTTTCTGTATTGTCTCTACATGCAAGTTTAATACAATAAGAAATCAAATCTATCAGTATCATCCTATCAGCAACTAGTGATGCACTAAAGGCAATAAGAAAACAAACAAACAAACAGAAGAAAACAACAAAAGAAGAAAACCAATTGCTAAGAGTACATCCAAAGCAGCCCTCTTAAATGCTGTACATGTTTTTGTTGAGTGAGTGAGAAAACCAAACGCCCGGAAGACTACATCCTTTTTTCAAAAAGAATTAAATAAAACATGTGGGGAGGATGCATGAAGTTCCTAAAACCTTCCTGCCAGGAGTGTAAAGTCAATTGTGGACAGCTCATGGCTACACTGGACACTACTAACAGGAATTATTCCTTGAAAGAGGTGGCGGGATGATATGAGGCTACTACGCCCCCCCCGGTATGAGTCGTGTGCTTGAAAATCAGAGATGTTAACCAAAGACCTCGCATGTACAAAAAAGATCTCAGTTCCCCCTCCCACATGTCATGTGGTGAGCACTAATCGAAGTCAGGCTATGCTTCTCCTTTTAGGCTGGGTAAATAATCTCATTATTCTCACAAATATACTTTAGAGAGGGTACCTTGGAAGCACAGACAAACATTGCAAACACACCATAGAAAACAGGCCTTTGTGAGTTCAGTTGAATGTCACAAGTCTATTTGAGGTTATACATCTACTTTCCAGTATTGTCTATCACTTGTTGTCACACTGTTATGATAAAGACGAATAGTGTCTACCCAAACTAGTTTACAGTAGCTGCTCAGACCCACAGGGCTGAGAAAAGTCGCTTGTGGAAACAGAAAGGAAAATCTTTAGACTTCTATTCTACAGCACCACAAAGTTAAACATAGCACCAAGTTGTAATGGTCAAAGCAACTATGCCCTAACACACTTGTCTTCATCAAACTAATGTAAACACGACTTCCTCCACAGCACGTTTTGTACATGACTACAGCATGTCCGTTTTTCAAACTGAAAAGTAAAAAAAAAAATTATGATAACTTTAGTTTTATTTGCTTTGGACACGTGAAGGCGAAGAGATCTGAAGTGAACCTACATGTGTGCTCATGAACGGGCAAAATACAGTATTACTTTGTTCCAGAAATATAATAGAGGGCAACACATTTCTGCTTCTAAAGCTTTCCCCAGTGGGCATCCACATACTATACATCAGAGAAAATACTAATCAACTTGTGCAGCCAGCAGGCTATGGCAATAATACACTGTACGGTACTAACATTAAGTATTTCTTTTCTTCTCAGATAAAATTACGTCTGCTAAAGTATGACAAATTAGGCACCTCAAAATGTTTTATAAACATTATTCACTTAAAGCCGTACTGTAAGCAAATACTTTGATATAGAATCTAATTTCTTTTAACTTGGGATCCTTCCCGTATTTTTACACAGCCGCAAAGCAGGGTCCTCCTGCAAAAACTGGGTAGGATTTCTCTTTACAAATACAATACACAGCATGTACAGTACATAACAAATATAGATTATTTTTATGTTGTTGTTGTTGTTTTCCCCACGTCTAACCAATTTGTTAAAGTAGAATGTGCACTTTGACGCTCAGGCAATCCCCACTTTCTCTCTGGTCATTCTTGTGGATTTTAAGTGCAAGTAAAAAAACAAACTCTGATTTGATGATTTGATGAGCAACAGATTTAGCTTAAGCAAAAACAGCAAAATCTATTATTGATCCAGCAAAGGGAACTTGGCTCAGAACCTGTGTGGGTGAGCGCTAACGGGAATTTGGGCCAAATAAGCCGAAGGATCATCTCACTGACCACAGCTGTAAGCAATACAATGAATCATTCAATGCACTGTGATATCGGGACATTCATCTCCTGTACAGCAAAGCATACATTCATTATCGGTTAGTGTTGAAAAATTAACAAACATACAGAGAATTAGCTAGCAAGTAATATACAGTTAATAATAAACAGTCAGGGTGGCCATGTGTCTGAATATTTTCCCATTGCTTGTTAACAGCTTCATAGAATAGTCACATTCTCCTTTAACAGCTACTGTAAAACATTAATGTCCTCACGGTACCGCTGGGTTTACTGTTGTTATTTTTATGTACAGTTCTTGCCTTTGTCTAATCTTATCATCTGTTTTTTTCACATTTCCATTTATGTCTGACAGTTAAAGTAGTCTTAAAAGAAAAGAAAAGAACAAAACGAGAGCTGTGCATCTCCTGTAGTATTTCCCTCCATGTGTCCTTGGCAAATGGAGTAAAACCAGTCATTGCATTAAAAGTCCCTCAGAGAGACACAGATGAGAAGGCAAAGAAAAAGAAAGGCAGTTTATGTTAGAAAAAAATGGAAAAATAGCAAAGGCAAACAGAAAAGAAAAAAGGCACCTGAAGATGTGCCGCATTTTTCAAATCATTTCTAGGTGATGAAATACACAAAACTTACAATTGTTGCTCTTTTTGCTGAGCATTGAAGTCCCACTTTAATGTCATGCTGCAACGACACACTGAGGCATCAAGTACTGAAGTCAGTTGTTGGCATTGGATCACAAATCAAAATAAACAGAATTTACTTACTGATACTAATAATTAAATGCATGTAAATTAGATAAAGTTAGGCCATGGTATTATAGTTTTTTTTTAAATTTGATGAGTGGTTGGTGATATAAACCTTTTTTTTTATACTTTTCATATGTCAAAAGGTCAAATATGCACAGTATACCACAAGAATTACAGCAACTCTGCGTTTACTCTGAGGTATATTTTGTGGTAAGAACCCTGTGTTTAAATATTGACGCTAGTTGTATTGTAGGAAAGATACACGCCTGTCCCTGCACGAGGACGCACCAGGCTTAACAGTACGCTGTATCACTGAAAAACCTAAAGATATGGACCTCAATGATCAGTGAGTGAAAAATCTTTCATGTGTTGTGACATACTTGACCAACACATTTTATTACTGTAAGAGGAAGCTTAATTCCCTTGTTTTACTACTTATTTACAGTATATATTTTCAGAGCATCTTCAAGTGAAAATCCGTAGAGAGGAGGAGCAGCGAAAACTTCCAAAAGCCATTGTTCTTGTTTTGAGATATCCAGCCCAGAAGAGTTCAGCGCCACCCAAAAACACAGGTCAGCTTTAGGAGATAATAAGAAACATATTTGCTTGTCACTGTGCCGGAGCAGAGAGGGCTGAGGTGGGGTTGTCAGGAGGAGCCGGTTTAGTCGAGTCCAATGGCTTGGTGGGGGACCGGGTCAGCGGAGAGTCCCATAATTTGGGCCCTCAGAGTCTGCGCCGGCCAGAATGCCTGTCTGGTCCTCCTCGGACTGCCTGCGGTGAAGTAAGGAAGTCAAGTAGCTGTAAGGGTGTTTCTTGTTTTGCTTTTTCCTCTTGGTGTGGAAGCTGTGTTCCCTTCCCCCTCGGGGTGTCTGAGATTGCTGCTGGGTCTGAGAGTGAGGTACACCTACGAGAAAGCCACAGGAGTGAACCACCAGTGCTTGCATCAACGTCATTTTTAGGCGACAACCAAACTGACCTGCTCTGGCGGATGTTGCATTGTTGTTGTTGTTGGCAGCCACTCCCTTGGCTTTAGTAATGCAATGGTGTAGCAGTGCTGGTAAGCTCTCAGACCCGGCAGTATCCCTAGACGCACCTAGAGGTTCCCTGAGAAGACGAGAGACAGCATAGCACACAGTTCAGGATTAATCCAGCCGCCGCGCCCGCTCGAGTCTCAGAGTGAACACAAAGAAAAGACTTTTTCATTGCTACTTCCAAGAGATGCAATCAGATGACTTAATGAGCCCTTGAACCTCTACTGAGAATCTTTCCACTAAGATGATGGAATTCCACTTTTATCTGTATGGATGAATGAAACAAGTTAAATGTTAGGAAAGATAAAAAGAGAATGAAAACAGAAGAAAAAGTTGGCAGAGGATGGCAGTGGTTTTTGGTGAAAATACCTTTGTTCTTAAACAGTCACTACATTGAAGACCTAATAAGGGATCAAACAAAAGCTTTAATTAAGCTTTATCTTTTTTGTATATTAGAAGAAATTTGCAGGTCTATTTTACGTAATGCAAGTATAACTTTTACTTTCACTCATTAGATTCTGGGTCTTAACAGCAGTGACTGCTTCAGAAAATTGGGCAGTGTTTATATTTTTGCAGTATAAAACTCATAAAATGAAAATTATTTGACACATTTTGAGATCGCTATCACAACTTTTGCTTAAACTAGACCCGATGTAATCATTTTTGCCTCATCATCGATGGGGATTGACAACCTTTTACCTGTCAGTAGGTTGGAAAAGGGCGGTTTCAGTCTGTTATTGAAAAACTGCTTTTTTTTTTAGCAAAACAAAACAGGCAAAATGACAAAGTGCTGAAAGCTGCTGCCAAATTGCAAACAAATAATGCTTCAGTTCAAATATATATTCTGAAATTGTTGTTTTCAGATGGTGCTGGTTAACATTCAAGATTTCAACCAAGTTGATGAGTTTTTATGATTGCTAATATTCATTTTTATCATTTAGGCTTTGAACCCAAAATCCTTAATGCTTGTCTAGAGTGTTTATGATTAGGATTAAATAACCTTAAAACAGTTGGTTATTGTCCACAGATGAAAGTGACCAACAATATTACTAAAGTCTTTTAAATGATGAAGTTTTACAAAAACAAAAGGACATACAGTGTTCCCTGATTTTTGGCGGGGAATACGTTTGATAAATAACTCACGATATGTAAAATCTACAAAGTACGATTAAAAATTTTTTAGCGGTAAAACTTGATAAATTTTTCTCAGACAGACATTAAAATTTTCCCACTTTTCTTTTGTTTTTAAGCTCTAAAAGTTCAAATCTTGAATGATCTGCTTGTGATCATAAATGTATGTAGCTCTGGCAACGTTGCTGCAATTGCCACATCGTAGAGGAACAGAATAGACAAAATCGACAGCCAATCAAATAAAAAAGAAGGCATGCAAAGTGGTGCTGAAAAAAACTGCAAGGTCAACTGCATAATAGTGAGAAAACACTTTATACTTCTTATGCCAAATGTCTTTACATATTCAAATTTTTTGTCTTGTGCTACTGGCGGGTCGTTAAACAAAAAAAAAATCCTATGTTTTATCCATTGCTGCTTTAAAGATGGCTTATAGGCAAGAAAATAATATAAAACTCTTGTTTTTAAATGAAAACTGCAGTCAAAATGCAGAGACAATTTAATTTCCTTTAATCAGAAATTTTATTTTGTGTTTATGAATATTAACTGAGGAACAGTTCTGCTGTTATTCTAAGAAAAAAAATTAATTTAATGCCAAACCGCAGTTGTGATGCTCACAGAAAAGGTTGCAGACCCCCCCCCCCCACCATGAGAAGTTTAAATTGGTCCCTTTTTCTTTCTAAATCAGGAGGAACAATTTTCATTTCATGAGTGATACATGCCAAGTAGAATGGAAAAAAATCTCTATATAAAAGCACCTAAAAGTAGAATCACCTTGAATGTCTTTCACTTTTGTATTTTTGTTCATAAGACAGTTTACCTTAAGAATACTCTGGTTTTGCAGTCTCTTATGGAGAGTTTAAACAAGGTCAATGACCTTACATACTCTGAACACAAATATAAATCTTGTGAGGTTTAATCTGTGTTTCAATGCACATATCTTTCAAAAAAACTCCACTTAATGAGGTATGAAGTGAAGCTTTTGTGCCAAACTGATTTAAAAAACGGTCTAGGAATGCAAAGCTTTAGAGATGCTGTCCATCATTTGTCACTGCGGAGAGAGAGATTGAGAGTCAGAGAGGGGTAGACAAAAATCGGAGAATTGCAATAGTCCTGGACAAATAAAAGACGTTTCAATCAACAAAACAGAAGATTGCAGGGGAGAGACACGGTTTGTTAAAATATAGTCCATTTCCATAAACATGAACACTGTACAGCACACTTTCATAAACATGAACACTGCGTACAGAGGCTTCACCATGCTGACGGGAGGAGATGGCAGGAAGAGGAAATGGCCGTTAAAGAACAAGTCACATGACAGGAAGAGGAAATGGCCATTTAAACAGTCACATGACAGAAAAAAACAAAAGCACTTTGAACAACAGATGTAACAAAGAATTTAGTTTGAGAATTGTTGTTATTTGTTTGGTCAAAGAGAGAAGTTTAGAGAATGCATGCATGGCATTTTGCACATGGAACAAAACTTTAAAGGGGAATACTCCAGTCAATCATACATGCCTATTTTTTTTGGCAGAAAGAGTTGACAGTGTTCAAACACTGAAAAGTACAAAATGAGATACTTCTCCAAACAGTCCATAGCCACTTGTTAAGCTCGGCCACAAGCCTAAATGCTGTAGCCTCCACCACAGCAGGCTGACTGTTCCATGGAGCTATTGACAAATGTGTCATTATTAACATTAGTTGTACTTCACTCGAATCCTGCACAACCCAAAGCGATTCCCCTTTAAAGGAGAGAGTGACTAGAGCCCTCCCCCTGCTGACCCCTCCCCTCTCAGACATGGGTCCGACCCTTACCTATTGTGGCGTAGGGGACCGGGTCACAACAACGCTGCCCAGATAGCTGAGATCAATCAAAAACAAATCAGGTAAGACCCTTACCCTCTACAAAGCAGCAGCCCTACCAGCTACTTTCCTTCACCGGCCAGTGATGGTGCATGAGCAAGCCTTTGCTTCATGGCTGTTGCTACAGTAACACTGCCTCTTGTTCGGATGTGAAATCGGGCTCGCGAATATCCGGAGCAATAATCATAGATCCTAACGGTTGTAGTTTGGAAGTTACTATCCTGTATCTTCAAATCTATACACACATCTCAGGTGTTTAAATACGTCTAAATAATTTATTCAGCAAGATTTTTTACTGTAAGAAAAGCAACCTTTTAATGATTTTTGCAAATATTTTAGTATTTTATATTTTTTTTAAATATGTGACAAGACCATGGATGCCATCATACATGACTGTAACACAGAAAATGTTTAAATAAATAAAATAGGTGGTCAATTAAATTTAGATTCTCTTTCATTTAACTTTTAATAATTCATAGTGAAATGACTTAAAAGGGAAAAAGAGGGGGGGGGGGGGGGTCTAAAAATATTCTGGGGACATTTTGTTCAAATTTCCAATTTCTAAAAAAATTAATTAAAGCAAAATAAAATAAAAAAATTGAAATAAAATGGACAAATTAAAGTAACATTAAGCCAAAATGTCAAGTTATAAAAACTGTAAGATAATTGTAAAAAAAAAAAACTTTGTTGTTTTGGGATTTTTTTTTCTTCATAATTGATCAATTACTTTAACTTCTTTATAAATTGTTCTAGTATTTTATTCTCTGTTTCTTCCCCAGGAAAAGCCAGAAAAAATTGACATTAGACTTCTCTGAATGTTTGGAGTTTGACCTGGGTTCTCCCTGAAGTAAAAATATTTGTTTTAATAATAACATATACAGGGTTAATTATTATAAATGATCAAATTATATTTAAGAAAAAAAAGTTTAAATAATGTATCAAAACCTCTCATTTAGAACTGATTTATGTCGCAATGAAATCAGTATTTTAAGATGAAATCTGTGACATCAAATTATTAAGACAAATATGTAAAAAAATGTAAAATAAAACTTACATCTAGAACGTATTCATGTCCTTTAAACCTTCCTATGCCGCTGAGATGATTTTGATCTAATAACACACTGTGCTAAATGCAATTACATGCGTTCTGCATATTGAGAGAAATATGCATCTTATTTATTTCTAAATGGACAAACAATTTAAATGTTGGATAAATACGGGGGAAATTTGGAAAAGAGAACAGATGAGGAGACATTTCTCCTCCTAATATGAATATATGACTATTCTCTATTGGAATGGATCACCTACCCTGAGGCTGATATCTGGAGCTGGGAGGGCTCTGAGGGTAGCATCTCCTCCTCTGTCCTCCTCTGGGATGGCCTCTGCCCGAAAACATCCCTGCCCTCTGGAGGAGGAGAGGGAGACTGGGAGGGGTAACTGGCTGCAGTGGAGGCATAGGACATGTGGGCATGGTAACTGGGGGTGGGCTGCTTGGCACCCTGACTCTGAGTGGGTGAGGCAGACAAGGACGACCTCCGGGAGAAACTGACAGTGGCTGAGGGCTGTAGGGTGATCTCAGGCATCTCCAGAGACCGAGAGGTGCGGAGGATGCTTGGGCGTGGGGGGGGCCGCACTAAAATATCTGGGGAACCTGGCTGGGTACTAAGGGGGCTTTGGGAGAGTGGAGACAGACGGGAGGGTTGGAGTACTAACGGGGGGAGGCTGGGGTCTGCCCGGCGCCCTGCCCTCGGGCTGAGCCAGGACTGAGGGCTACTACTGGGGGCTGTGCTTGGGCTCCCTGCACGGGCTGCCGGGTCAGGGTAAGGCAACACTGGTATACCCACACCGTGGGCCGTGTGTCTGAGATGGCCGAGACTCTGGGCCTGTTGCATAGCTAAACGCCTAACCGGAGGCCCTGGGGGCCTGTCTCTGCCTGAAGGAGCCATAGGTACCTCCAGTTGCAGGAGTCCAGGGCTCATTGGATCTTTTAAATGAGGGAGGTGAAGGCGACTTGGGGGGAAAGAGTGAGGAGGATACGGGGGTGGGTCAGGAAGGTCCTGGGGGTGGTGTAAAGGATGGTGAGGTGGATATCTGAACCGTGGGGCCTCTAGACCCAGAAAGGGTAGCTCATGAGGCTGCCAGCTTTCAGGTGAGCGGGGAGGAGGGCTGTGTGTGTGTGACAGAGAATGGCCAGAGGCAGTGTACTGAGGGTGCTCCAGCTCTCCACTCTCCTCAGGAATGGAGGGGTAACCAAAGGGCCCCTCAGCTGTACCTGGGGGCGAGGACAGAGCAGAGCTACGCGGGCTGATGTCAGGCATATAGAATGGTGGTGGAATCCCTGATTCAGCACGGCTGCCTAGATACCCATAAAACGGGCCCTGGGGAAAGCCCCTATAGTGGGAGGTTGGGGCCTGCCCTGAGGGGTGAAGTGCACTGCCCTCTGCAAAGCTCATACCTTCCATGGGCCTGTGCAGGCGGGGGCTGTAGGTTGGGGGCTGCGTTGACTCCAGACTGGAGGACGTTGGGGAGAGCTGAGGACGTAGCGTGGGCATGATGGGCGGCAGAGGCCCAGGGTCAAAATCATTCTCCTCATCGGACTGCCGGAACTCAGGGTACATATCTGATTCCTCTGCGAATGGGAAGCCCTGGATGCGGCGGGCAGGCGGACTGGTCTCCATGACGAAGCGACCGTCAGGACCACGGCTTATCAGCTCTATAGGTGTGGTGACTTCAGCCTCATGTTTGGACACACTGTATTTCTTGCTAGCTATGGCACGCTTGGTTTTCTTGTAGAAAGAGAGCTCTTTGTCCTTTTCTCTTTGAGGACTGGGCAGCTTTCTGACGTAGAGGCCTGGACCATGGGAACCCTCCGATGAAATCGAGCGTGGTCGAGATGGAGGGGAGCTCTCTGGACTGATCTTCCCTGATGATAACCTTGAGAAGAAAACAGACACAAGAAGTTTGTTGAAATCTATTCAGATCAGATGAATTCCAAAGGGCAAGTGGAGTAATTATTCTAAAGACAACAAAAAATAAAGCTTTAATACTGTATGTAAAGACAGGAGGCATTTTGGCATCATAGCGCTTTCTAAACAGATGACACAAAACAAAGCCCAGGCACTCAATCAAAGCAGCCATTATAAACGACGATATGATAATGAACAGATTATGCTTGCAGCACCATTCTGATAGTGCATCAGGTAATGAACCAAACCCCTTGAGTTGAAAATGGCAAGATAACTACCAATGTAACTATGGCAACAGGATAAAAGTTTTTTCTAAATTGAAAGTTTTAGAGCAAAAATTGGCCCAGTTTTGAAATGATGCACCAAAAAGTGACAGGAGAAACAATTATGGCGTCTGAAAAACGTTACCAAAAAAACTTTACGCCAATGAAAAAGTTTAGATCTTTATGTACATATCTTTTCTAGTTGGAAATTTGCATCTACAGAAAACAATGCAAGAAATGAATGAAAACCTTTGAATAAAAGCCATGCCCCAAATTATTCATACCCTTTTGTATGATTTGTATAATGTAATTTGCTGTGATGGCAAAGCCATGGCAAAGCCATCGCAGCAAATTACATGATAATAAAAACAAGCTTTTAAAGGTATAAACTTTTTTTTTTTTTGGTAAAATAGACTTAGGTGCTTAACATTGGAACGTGCCTTTCTAACATGGTGGCCTTTAGTTCCCAAGAGATTCTAGGTTTCATTTCTTTTCATGCCACCAAAAACCCATTGAAAATAAAATGTTATTTAGAATGTCTACTCTTAAGCATTTTTGTCAGAAGTTACCCAAATATACCTTTCTCTGTGCATGTTTTTTGAGCATTTCTGTCTTTTTGATTTATGTATTTATTTATTTATGGAGTTATATAATTTCTGACTGAGCTCCAACAGTTTGCAGCTAATTCAACTCAGAAGTTGGGTAATAGTGACCTAGAAAAACAGAGTGTTCTGAAAAACAAGAGTTTCTTGACAAATATTTTCTAATAAATTAAAGATGGAAAAGAATTAACAAAATGCTAAAATTTGTGTGGATTTTTCACATTGAGCCACTGACACCAATTTCCAAAATTTCGTTCTTTGTCAATCAGAATGTTTTTGGAGACATTTTTGGGGCTTCCCTGGAACTGTCTTTATATTACCCTCATTCTATCCATCTTATGAGCCAACAGAATTTGAGGGAAGCAGAAAACCTTTAGTTGACTGCAGCTCTAATTGCAAACTGCAATTAGGGCCTTTGCTTATCACTTCATCACACACGCACACTGTACTTCCACTGTAGTTCTCTTTGCTTTGTTACTTCAGTGGGTTTGACATGCCAAGGAGAAAAAAATGAACGAAGGGTCCAGAACATTACATTGCAATTATTCCCCCATACAAAACAAGGGACATTTTTGGGGTTTCATGCTTTTGCCGTCCGTCATCAAACCGACTATTGTGTACCAGAAAAAAGAGAAGTTTCCATCGTGTAGCCCATTAACAAATGTTGCAGAAGTGATTAGTTTATCAGCATTATCGTTGAACCTTGACTAATGGTTAGAGTTTAGAACATCAATCTCTAGAAACAAGAAAATTATCCAAAACATCCTGTCAGAGAGTTGGAGAAAATCATATTTGCATCCCAGTCTTAGTCCCATCCTGAATTTGTGGAGGGAACTAAACACTAGCGTGATAGTCTTTAATACAAAGACAAATTGCTTTTAAGTAGCATTGGGCTTTCTATCTGTCAAAAAAAATATGTAACCAGAGCTTCTCATGGGTATGGATAATTTTCAGAATAATTGCAAAATTGAATGAATCCATTTGCACAGTTTTTATTAGTTGTACATGCCAGCAAAAGTACTGTAGTTTACTCCTGGTGTGGTGTTTGAATGTCTCTGCATGCAAATACGAAAGAAACAGGTTCCACTACAAGTACAAGTGTTTGCTGGTCATTTCTTTGCAGTGCATTAACCATGCAGCCAAGCCAAGTGCGGAAAAGCACACTCTGTATTTTGGTGCAGGCAGGCACTCACAAGGGGCTGGCCGGCGGGGGCAAGAAACTGCTGCTGGCAGGCTCGTCCCAGCAGGGCTCTACCCCTGGCAAGGGGGTGAGAGGAGGCCTGCGATGGGAGACAAACGACATGGGCCTGGTTCATCTCTAACTATGCTACTCGCAGGAAGGGCTAAGTGTAAACTTCCTGACCTGCCTGGACCATTTCATAAACACAAACAAAAAGTGATCTGATACTGAAGATTTACATGTGTTTAAAATCATGAGCACTGGATGGAATTTCTTAAGTTAGAAATGAGTGTATTTTGATATTAATATGCATTTATATATGTACACAAGATTTACAGACACAAAGTACACATATGCACACACACACACAAACTGTACAAGAAACAGCAACATTAAACATTGAGAATCATGCAGAAAGCAGACAGCCCTTGAAGTTTAGGAAGAACAGATGGATCAAAAAATCAATTCATGTACAGCAGCTTGGGAACTCTGGGTAATGTGTTTTTAAAACGCTGACTCCGCTGCCTTGAACTCAGCTTTATTTTTCCATGATCTGCAAAAAGGTTCCCCCATACATGTTCTCCAACACCCTTTCCAGAACCTCCATATTTTTTTGCTTCTCATTCATGCGCGTTTAACACGCCCCACTCCCTTTAATTTACCCCTTATCCTCGCTCACTGCAGCTGGAGAGAGCATGCTTTGTGTAATAAGCAATAATACTAGCTGCAGGTGCTAGTTATAAAACTTTCATTATGATGCATGTCTTGTCACAGCGTGCATTGACCAAAAAAAAGTGGTTTGAAAGGAGCAAGAGAAGATGAGCAGTAGTAACCATCTTGAAAAGGCTGCAGGAGCCCTGAGGTAGCTTTACTTACGGCGACTCAATGCTTTTCCTGAAGTGTGTCACCGACAAGGGAGGATCTGAGAGGGGAAAAAAAAACACTAATATTTAGCATTTCAGCATTTCATGTGCTAAACCACGCACACACAAGTAAAACATTCAGATGGGATGTAGAGAGTTGCATCCATAGTTTAGAAGAAATAAAAATAGGACACCCACCCACTACAAAACAAGCAAGACACATATAAAAAACACTTTTCTACCTTGAAGCTACAGACTTATTGAGCAATCCATCAACTACTATGGTCAGCTTGCACTAAACACGCTACATATGCAGTCATCTGATGCTTATAACGCAGCTCGAACTCTGAGCTGCTTGATAAAAATTAGCAAGCTTGTTGACTTTGATCACATTTTCAATTCTCATTTAAAAAATGAGGTCATAAAATGATGTAACTTCTTAGAACAAATATGTGGCTTAAAACATTTTTTTGGGCTTGCAGCAGGGCTAAGTTGCTGTAGGAGCCTGTAGTTTAGCTTTATACTTTATGTTTTGAGTTCTTTGGTATAAAGACAGAAGTGACAGGAGCTCCTGCTGCAGGTGAAAAAAAAGAGAAATAATTTGTGCTTCACGTCTCTGAACACCTAAAATAGAGCCAGAAAGCTGCTAGATGTATTTTTAGCCAGCTTTTATTTAGGAATTAGATATGCTGAGAAAATCTGAAAACCTACTAAATATAACATTAAAGTCAAAACCTGAAAACAATACTACAGACGTAAAAAATGAAAATACAAATGACAGGATCTGCACTTACACCTGCTCACTCCTCCCCATATTTTGTCCATTTACTCTAGGGGTGTAACAATTATTAGACCTAATCAATGGATCCATTCATATTCCTACGATTCAACTAGGTCGATCTGTCTGAAACAAGATGTTAATTGAATTATAAAGTCATTTCAAAATGAAATAAGTCAATTATATTGATATTAGAAAATACCATTTGGGTTGAGGCACGGTAAACTACAAATTATAACCTGAACTGAATCATTGCTAAAATGAATTGTTACACACCTAATTTACCCCTAATTTTGTTGCAGCTTGACCCAACTGTATTTTAAGAGTTCATTTTTTAAGATTTTCTCTGGACTTTGGATTCTGGATTTAGTCGCTTAGTTTTTCTGGATTTCCTTTGACCACTCTAATCTGGACTACTCACAGACTCACTGGTCTACATACCAACATTTGTGTGCTGGAGTCTCAACTTACTCTCCATTAAAGTTGAGTAAGCAGAATTAATTGGTTACATTTTTGCCTGGATCTGAACCAACCATTGTCTTGCTTTCTTGCATCAGCAACTGACAGTATTTACATTTCCTGGGTTCTGCCAGTTAACGTCCCCCCACTGAGCTCCATATAATCTGCATCTTTAGTCTCTGTGTGCGTCAGCTTGTGCTGTCCAGTACATTTCTGACAACAATAGACTGAATAAATAATTTTCAAACAAAAAAAATGCTGTACCACACAAAAACCTGAGTTGATTTATGTCAACTTGCTGTTGGTGTGCTTTTGTGGAAAAATAATACTACTTAGTCTTGTGACACATTGGTTAAAGCTTCCCTGCTTGACTTAGACATTTTTTACACGTGTAAGTACAAGTGAGAGGCCAACCGGGTTTACGCTTGAGTTTTCGTCTGTGTTGCTTATTCACAAAGCAAGCTGCTAGAGTGCTGAACAGTACTGCTGCTGCCAGAAAACATATGGTTGCCACAACGCCTGCCACCACAGGCCGCGCCAGCCCCTCTTCAGGCAACTCTGCACCGGGGAATGGATCTGCTGAGGCACAAAAAACATGCACAAGACATTAGAGAAAACTGGATTCTTACAAAAAACTTAAGTTTCTTTGTTAAAAAAGAAAAACAAAATCACTCACCAGTACTAGAAACTCCTACTACATTGCTGCTCTCACTGATGAGGTCATCCATTACTGCCATCACTCGAAACTCATACCAGGATTCCTACCAAAGAAATATGGTGTTTGATGATGGTTTGATGATCTGGTTTTTGTTTGAATCTGTGTAACCAAGACACTGTTTGACTCTGTTTTAGAGAAACAGGACTGTTTTTTAAAATGTCTTCGTTCTGTGACAGCAACAAAAATATACTGTTTCTTTTACAATAAAAAAGCACTATTTCACAAAATATAAGGTTTGTTACTAAGCAACAACCCTCAATAAAAACAAGATACTATGTTGGACATGAACTCCCTGCTCTGAGCACTCAGCAAAAAGGAAGGGAAGAGGGGCGGGGTTGCTCCACACCAACAGTCCCACCCACAACTAAGAAGTGAATTTCTAATGAACTCCTGCTGTGTCCTACTATGTCCTAGAAAAACAACACTGGTTTTTGGATTTTGTTTAAAAATGGCATAATCATAATCAAAAGAGCACTAGGAATGCTTTTAAAATAGCTCAAAAGATGATCAGAGTGGGGTTTTAAAGACATGTGTCATAAGTAACATTTAGGGGTAGTGTTGATAACTGACCTGAACAAGATCTCTGGCAATGAGCTCAGTCTCCGTGGAAGGGATCAAGTCATCCAGAACCTCCCACTTCTCCCCGAGGCGGAACTCCACGATATATCGGTCGATGGGTGAGGAGTGGTTGGCTGGAGGGAGCCACGTGAGGAGGACACCATGCTGCGTGCGATTGGCTGTGAGGCACCTTGGTGGAGTAAGAAGCACCAGTGGTTCTGGGGTACCCAGAGGAGAGCCTGCGGCCAGGGCGTAGTTTTAAATAAGCTTTTGAAAAGCATGAGAACATGGAGCATTATGCACAATCAAAGACGTTAAAGATAGTGCTGTTTATCTGGGCAATATAGATTGTGATTTTTTTTTTCACCTAAAGCAACACAGTGGCAGCACTACATTATTGCACAAAAGGCATGGCATGGGAAGTGAAAGGATCTAAAAATAGATACATAAAATCATTCACAGATAGAAGCAGGGACATTTTGCTGTGAAAACATGAGAGTATCAAATTTATCAGAGTTTGCAGATTGAATTTGAGTCCTTTTGTGTTGGAACCATCCTGGTGCACAAATGCAGATAAGGTGCTTGACTAAAACACATCGATATAGATTGGCTGCTTGTTCACGCAGACATTTTTATGTCTGTTATAAATCACAGTTTGGAGGCAAACAGGATTTTTGAGTATCAAGCCATGAAGGTCAGGCTCACTCTGCCACCCTTCATTTGTACTAAAAACCATTTTTCGAAACAAATGTTTTAGATAATCAGCTTATTGAGTGACAGATACCAGCTGGGGCTGGATAATGACACACACACACACACACACACAGATGGTTGAATGAGGGATATGCAACTGCACAATACATAAAAGACACCTTATTGTGAATTACCATCCACTGACAGAATGGCATGTGGGTGTCAGTGAATTAGGTCAGACTTTTGCAAGCCTTAATTAAGATTTTTTCCAGTGCAATAATGCTTTCTTTGTTAACAGCAGGTCAACATGTGACACAAGAGCTGAACTGTTTCAAGTGTGGTGACATTAAATTCAACAAAAAACACAATGTTCCCCATCAAAGATGCGACATTCACATTTAATCTTTTTTTTTTTTAATCTTTGCTTAAAAAGAATGCAGGTCAAATTTTTCAAAATTGATTTGGGATCCATCCATCCATTTTCCATTTTGTCACTTTTGGGGTCAGGAGGGAATTTGGGAAGACATTTCAGTTTCATTTGTCAATCCTTCCTGGATATTTACTAAAAAAGGCCATTTGAGACTCGTTTGATTTTAATAAAAATCCTTTAACAAACGCATTTGTGTGCTCTCTTTACAACCCTTAAACCAGGCATGTCCAAAGTCCGGCCTGTGGGCTAAATGCGCCTATATTCACATTTCTACCGGTCTGCAGGCTCCTGTCATCAAACCAATGGTATGTTTTGCCCCTTTCTCAGGATTTCTTGATTGTGATTAGCTAAATTGTTGTAAATCTGTGCCAACAACCTGTGTAAACTTGACCTTTAGAGCCTTAAGGCCAAGTGAGAAGAACAGATTTATTTCTGTGATCAAAACCACAGTGGTTTTTATTTTTTATTTAACCTTTATTTAACCAGGAAAGTCCCATTGAGATTAAAAACCTCTTTTACAAGGGAGTCCTGGCCAAGAGGCAGCAAAAAGTTACAAACACAGACAACAAATAAAATTACAATTTTATTTACAAATTTTTTTACAATTTTTTTTTTTTATTTTTTTTTTATTTACCAAGGCTGTGTCCCACCAAGGTGGGGTAGCCTAGACAGGGCACACAACTTTAGCTCCCTCTGTCTCTTCCCCAAACCCTCCTCCTTCAGTGTGTGCTGAATAAGAAAACTATTTGTGGTATTTTCTTTTTCACATGATTTACATTTAGAAGTTTACAGTGAACATTTAATTGTGAATTATTTATAACTCACAGTAGGATTTTTCCTCCAAACAGACCTTTCTTTATTTTATCTCTTGTCTTTAAATATGAAATACACAGTAATTTTGGCAACAGAATCAGCTGGAATTATGTTAACTGCGTAAACGGCTGATAGGTTTCAGTAGTCTAAAGTATGTCAGCATTGGAGCTAAATCTCCGGTGATTATAGGGTTAAGGTGCTGTGGTTGAACATCTGTAGGTCAGACTTGAACAGTCGCACATTCCTGCACATATTTTCAAGTTGTCAATTCACAAACAACCTCTTCCTTTATCATTTTTTCTCATTTGAAAGATACCAAATTATCTATCAAGTGGAACTAATTACATTAATAACTGTGTTTATCTTTTTAGCACACCTCAAATGAAACAGCACCGCTATTAATGTCACTAGTTACACCCAAGGCCTTCCTGCCATAACTCGTTGAAAAATTGCAGTGAGGGTTGTTATTCCTGTCATCAAACAATGAAAAGTGTTAGCTCTAAGTGTTAAAACCTATTTGCAAACATGCTTTGTGGACAGAATCAAACCTTCCCAAAAACTGCCAGTCATGCCAACTAATCAGGAATAACATCACAGCCAATAGTTGGAATTTTCAAATGTGGTTACAATAGTACCTGTGGTGATTTGGGAATAACACATAGAGGATTCGAGCACCTTGACAGCTTTAAATCTGCAGGTATGGAGGCAGAGAAATTTGCTAAAAATAAAAATATAATAAAATAAAAAATACTGTCTTCAGTTGGCTGTTTCTTCTTCCTTTGGAGCCTGTTTTTCTTTTGTTCTCTTTTGCTGTTATTCTTCTCTTTCAGTTTTACAAAGATGTTTGGAATTATGGGTGGGGATTCAAGCGCACCTGCAAACCATGACTTCACTACACTCAACTGCATTTACAACCATCCACACCCCGCCAGTCCATCAGCTTTGTGTTAAGGTCACATCTGCGTTTTTTCTTTACTCACTCCTTAACCAACATAAATCTTTGGAGGATTTGGAATCCACCAGTCTCATTTGAACAACAATAAACTGATTTTTGGAACCTCAGTCACCTCTCTCTGACCATGAAAAAAACATTTTCTGCATAAAATGAAAGTGAAAACGTGTCAGATTAACTAGTCTCTGACCAGGAATGTAATGTCCTAACAATTCAAAATATCCTTTTATTTTTGATCATTTGATTCTAATATATAGAATTTTGAAAGTATTTTAAACCAGTCCCGCCCAGCCTGAGCAAGTTATCTACTTTGACGAGCATCCAAGAGAGGAAAAAGGGGTATTGGCCTATTCTTGACAGGCGCCAAGATGCCGTGCTGGGCGTCGTCAATTTAGGTTCGGTTTGCTTCTGTAAGAAATACTGTTTTGTGCGAGTGTTTACGTGCATGTCAGTGATGCGTATTTCCCCTACCTCAAAATGCTTCGGATAACATTCAGCTTAAAATCCTAAACAGTGGAGCATGTTTTCTAGACAGCCCATTACACCTCTTTACATGAAAGAAAATAGCTCAAAGTGACGATAATCTTTAATTTATGTGCCCTTATATATCATGACTGTTGTCTGAAGCTTGATTCAAACCCCAAATCCTACAGATCAGAATGGAACAAAGAGCACGTGGGATGAAAACAAGTCCAAACCATGAAGACTACACCCTTTTTTCTCTGGATTTAAAGGCTCTGCTATAGTCTTCCTGTCAGAATTCAGGGCCCTCCCTAAGAACTACAGTGGAGCTCATGCCTCAACAAGCTGAAGGCATGACATTCCGTAGGCGGGCACCTATGGATATTTGTTGTGGAATTTGAATTTTACTGTTGAATGTACTGTAATGCAAAAATCACACACCAAACATTAGTTCCCCCCCCGAGAAATAATAACAATCAGAAATCCAGGATTTTAGGGAAAAGGGAAAAGAGGTGGTTTGACAGTAGTATGACAGTCTAGCTTACTTCTTAGCACTAAAGTCAAACATGTTTATAACTCATTTGAAAACATCTTGTTGTCTATGAATCACCAAAACAGGAAGACTAAACAAAATTTTTTATTCATAATTATTTATCACCCTCCCGGCCCATATTCAGAATTTTTAACTATTTTTTTCTCACTTTCGATCAACTACTGTTTTAGACTCTGATAAAAATAATAATAGGGGATATTAATATT
This sequence comes from Oryzias latipes, assembly GCF_053564925.1. NCBI lineage: Eukaryota > Metazoa > Chordata > Actinopteri > Beloniformes > Adrianichthyidae > Oryzias > Oryzias latipes. The sequence continues at coordinate 24,720,007 of NC_136249.1, read as the reverse complement.
CGTTTTGATAAGTGACTGTCTAGGAAATCCATTTCAGGTTTATCAGATAATGTTGGTTTCACACAAAATGTAAATGAACCCTTTCACTGTCACAAGCACACCATGGACCTTGTTTTAACTCATGGTATAGAGATTAGCCAGCTGAGTGTCCTTCCTCTTAACCCAAAAATTTCAGATCCCTTTCTAATTACCTCCCAGTTACATTAGAACATGCTTCTGCTCCAGTGAATAACAAACAGCTTAGAAGAACATTATGTGATCGTTTTGTGTCTGAGTTTAAACTCAAAGTTCAACCAATACATGCTGACCAAATACTCAGAGAGCAGCTCCCATAGCTTCAGTCCTTGTAAAAACGACCAGTTTGTTAATGATGCCTTTCAAGCCCTCAGGAGAACACTCGATGTTGTTTTCCCTTGAAACCTAAGCTTGTTAGGCGAAACAGAGTAGCACCATGGTTTAATGCTGAAACACGTTCTCTTTAACAAGTAACCCGTAAGTTGAAAAGAGAATGGCGTCGCTCCGGCTCAGAGCAGTCTCTGAATACCTGGAAACGTAGCCTCTTAAATTATAAAAAATAGCTCTGTGTAGACCCGGAACCGAGTACTGTTCAACCTTAATAGCAGAGAATGGGAATAATCAAAGATTTCTTTTTAGTACAATGGCCAGACTAACCGGCAGTAAGAGCTCAGTGGAACCACATATTCCTGCTACTCTCAACTCTGAGGATTTCTTAAATACTTTGATAGTAAAATCTCAAATATTAAACATAAATTGAATCGAGTTATTCCTAACTTCAGCCCAGAGCAGGCTGAAGCAATAGAAGTGAAGGCATCCATATAAACTTCTTTAACATTAGACTGCTTCACTGCTGTAGATCAAGCAAAAATAACATCATTTATTATGGTCCCCAAAACCTCAACTTGTCTCTTAAAACCTAATCCCCACTAAGCTTTTTAAAGAAACTTTCCCCCTAATTACTGAATCTATATTAACTATAATAAATAACTCTCTAGAAACAGGTTATGTGCCACAAAACTCACTTATGTTTCCGCATACAAGCATCTGTCTTTCACACAGTTACTACGTTTGAGTTTTGAATAGGTCTATTGTGATTAACATATATATTTACACATCACCAGAGGGCAGTGTGCTCCTGCCATGCCAAATGATAATTGTCTGACATTATATGGTGTAGCTCAGTCAGTTTTTTTCTTGTGTGGCCAAACATGGACTGACTAACCTTTGATTTGCAGTACCCACCTGCAGTGGTGACTGTCACAACTTCACTGAATGGGCCTGTACCCAGTTTGTTTTGTGCCAGCACACTGAACTGGTACTCCGTCCCAGGCTCCAACCCTGACACCACCAACCAGATCTGAGCACCAGAAACTGGCATTGAATGCCAGTCATGAGGACCAAAGTCTATTCTCTTTGACCTACGAGCAGACATGAAACACAAGTCATGTAAGACACTAAGATAAAAATAGCCTTAACATCATCTATCTAAAAAAACCTTTTGCACATAATACAAGGTTTATAAAAATAAAAATAAAACGTTAAGAATAATTTTGTAAACATTAATTTTGTTTCACAGGACTAAAGATACTTATCAAAAAACTCCTCTGAAATTCAAGTATCATATGTGGTATTTAGTTTAATTGCTATTATAAATATTATCCATATATTATCCATATTTATTATATAGCAAAATATATTTAGACTAGTATCCAATGCTCCTTTTTCTGCATTATGATATTCTTTAAAAATATATTTTACTCTAAAAAAAAAAGATTAACTTGATGAAGTGTTTCCTTCATAGCAATCCCTTTATATGGACATTTTACACTACAATCTTAGTGTCTAAAGATGACGTCAGGCCTAAAATGTTTCAAACATAATAGAACTGAAAACACTTGTGTTGTTTTGTCTATTTGTATGGACTCTTTTCATGATAATTTGATGACATAATTTATAACTTTTACTGACAAAGAGGACAAACACTATTGCAAAATGATCCATTACTATTCCAGTTTAAGTAAAAATAGAACAATAAAGTTATTGGAAGGAACCTTCTAAACTAAGAAATGCCTGCTGTTTAAAACTATCTGCGCTAGTTTAAAAAAAATCATTACAGTTAACCGTTACATTTTTATGATTATTCTAGCATTCAAACATTAGTGTGTCTAAACTCAAGGATACTATTTTATGCCTACTTTATTATGATCTTTATTACTTTCAGGGAATATTCCACAAGGCTTCAAAATGCCTGGCTTTACAGTGAGAAAGATTTTTATTCAACATGTAATAATTGTTCACAGAAAAACAATTTTAGGGCTTTGACTCATTATTAGCTCTGGAAGTACACATGATTACTCTGTCGTATCTTTATTGCGATCAGAAATTATGTAGCCTATGCTCCTGAGGTATTTTTTTTTAATCAATAAGGAACTATGTGTGGTTTCAATTAAATAAACACAAGGTTGAGTTGGATATAATTGCAGTAAACAGTCTATCATACTAAATTTAGCTTTTGTGAATATTTATTTGTTGTGAATAAAACTTAGAATATTTGATAATCTAAGTTTTTATCTGTGCAGCTAAATAAATTTGCATTTTCTTTGCAAAAATGTTTGTTTGACTGCACTGTCAGACTTGCAGACTGTTTCAACACCTTTCAAACTTCTGCTACTGTCTTAGAATAAACTAAGAGCACTCACACTGGACCGTACCACACAGAGAATGTCTGCTCGAAGCCGCCATCATAACCAGGCTCCCAGGAGACATTAGCAGAGGTTGTCGAGGGCAATACATGGATACTGACAGGAGCGTGTGGGCTGGTGCCTGAGTGGTTTACAAAAACAGACGAGTGAGAATAAATTGAAACAGCAAACAGGCTCATTTGTCCTTTATTCTGCAAAGATAATTATCTGCTTAAGTTCACATGAACATTAACAAAAATGCACAAAGACTTTTGTAACAGGTTTCATTGCCAATATATAAGAATATATGAGCGTTTCATGTGTGTGGCAGATCTCTCTGGATAATACGATGCATACTGAGGTGACCACAAGCATGAGGTCAAGTTCATCCCGCCCACCTAACAGCTGTGCGGCGTGGACCAAAGCCAGTTGCTTCTCACTGGGATTAAAGAGGGACGTGAGCATGGTCTAAGGAGCGCAGCTGCCTGTGCCACCCCGTGACCCAGCTTCGGCTGGTCACATGCAGACATGCTGCCAGCTATGCCACCATACATCTTACCCGCAAACAAACTGACTGACATAATCTTTAAAGGTTTCAGTTAAACCTTTAAACAGCCTGATTGTTATTAATTTAAACAGCAATAACTAAATGACAACAGGATCAATGAAATTATGTAATCAAAATAACACTATGTATAATTAAGGATCAAATGTTGAATGTATTCATTTATTTGCTTGTTTGTTTAAATCATTTACTGAATATTTTCAAGGCTATTTATTCTTTGTTATCTCTTTCTCTTCATTATTATCTCATTTTTGGAGCTATGGTAACAAATCAATTTACCTGTCGTGGAATCAATTAGGCTCTTTCTATCTATTTTATTTTAACCTTTAGACACAATTGATCTATTTTCTTTATTCTTTAGTCTTCCTCTAACAAAGTAAAGCCTCTTTTAGCTGTAGTACCACTAGCATACAAGTCAGATTTTTTTTTCTCAACACACCTTTATTTGGTGCAAATAATTTTCAATGTAATATCCAACATATAACAATATTTTTGTTTATCTTTGGGTTCCTCCTCAAAACCCTTTACTTTCAGCAAAAACTTATTTTATTACAATCATAAGACAGAACCAAGCAATTCTCTGTGTGTATTTACAGCAGAAGTACTGTAAGTTAATAACTCTTTCCTAACACTTGTTTAAAGGGAAAAACGTCTGATTTTTTTGTGCAGCAAATTTTTAAAAAAATGAAAAAAACTAAAAGACAACCTTTAAAAAGTTGAATTTTGTACTTTTTGGAGAATAAAAATCTTTTTCCCCATCTATACTGTTCCTTATTTCATCCAATTTGAACTGAAATCAGACGTCTGTAAACGTTTTTGGCGATGTAACTTAGCAAAAATTTTCACTCTCCTCCGGGATTGCCTGGTGTCCCTGACAAGAAAGGGGATTAGACTCATGGTTGAGGCGGTTTAAGATATTCCTGTGAAATAAAGCCTATCCAGGCATTGGTGGTTTACATATTAAATTCCCAGGTTAAATACAAAATTGTCAGCAACTTTTTTTAAAGTAGTAAAATATATTACAATTGATGAAGATTTTCCATGCAGTCTCCTTTCTTCAAGTTCCAGTTTGCCATTGTCGACACTCTGGACAATCGACTTCGGGGACAAAAAGACGTCCTTGATGCAATGACTCGACGGAAGCGAACATTGTCCCATTAAAAAAAGTGGATATCACACACAGCAGCCACGGATTCGGCCTTTAACTGAACTGTATTAAGCTGTTACAGATAAGATCAAATGAAATTTTAATGACGCCCGAGAGGAAATAAGGAGGAGGTAAGGAGTTTGAAGGATGAGTCGCTTTAGCTCAAACTATACAGCAAATTAACAGTTAATGAAAGAAAAATATTGAATGCAGAACAGTAGTTTTATTTGTTAGCAATCAGAAAGCACAGTGCAGAATCATACCGATGACTAGGATACGAGTGCTGGCAGTGATGCTTGTGACCACGTTGGTGGCTACACACTCCCATTCCCCATGGTCTTCCTTGCTAAGGGACAAAAACTGTAAGCTGCCGCTGGGTAGGATGTTGTGCTTACTCCTGCTTGGCTTCCCCACCTTCAATTGACATGAAAATTCCAGTAGTGAGATTAGGCATGGGGTAAAACAAATAAGAACGGATTGGTTTCAAGACACTTTATTTGTTATGCTGTGGCACCTTTCTCCAAGTAATGGTTGGTATATCAGGGTCTCCAGAAGCAGCACAAGGGATTACTAGTTCTCTCCCAGCCTCCTGACGGTACTCCCCCCCAGGCCTCACATTAAAGTAAGGGGGATCCTTTACACAAACAAATGCATTTCAAAAAACAAAAAAGGTGAGAAAGATACAGAAAAGCATTCACAACTACATGTGGGAAATGATCTACCTTTAGCACCAAAGTGGCAGGGGGGGACATGCCCATGGTACCCAGGGCGTTATAAGGCACACAGGTGTAGGTGCCCAGGGAGTCTTCCGTGGCCTCTGCCACCCGGATACTTCCATCAGGTAACAGGCTCCAACCAGGGTACTAAAAGAAGAAGGGGAGTCCATGGAAATTTGAGTTTTTAGGGCGTTTTGAAGCTCTCAAAGTGTCATTAAAGGAGTTCTGGACTACACCTAAAAAATATAGATCCTTTAAGTCATGTAAACAAGAAAAGAAATGTCAGAATAATCAAAGAAACTGTGTTGGTGATAAACGATTTAGCTCTAACCCTTTAACACCAGAGCTTACAACAAAATAAAACATGCTCTTTGACACACCGTGACTCCTCAACCGTTCACACAATCGACGTGAATCAGTTGATTCTCACGTATAGAAAAGTTAATTTTCATATAAGCTTTGCACCAATATGCAAAACATTATTAACGTAGAGTAATACAAAGCTGTTTTTCCCCGCGACAATATCCAATGTACATAGATAGCGTAAGCATTCACGACTGGGAAATCTTACATAACAGAGCAAAGCAGCTTTCATTCCGATTCAGAATTTGCACGAATTTCGTTAATTGTGTAAATGGCTAAAATTGGGGTAGTCAAAAGAATATCCAACATCCAACAGCTAGAGCTCCACTGAAAAAAGGACAAAAATTGAATGTTTTTTACATTCACTAATTTAGGTACATCCATGTAAAGGGTACTGGACTCTCTGAGTGAGTGTATATATATATATATATATATATATATATATATATATATATATATATATATATATATATATATATATATATATATATATATATATATATATATATATATATATATATATATATATATATATATATATATATATATATATATATATATATATATATATATATATATATATATATATATATATATATATATATATATATATATATATATATATATATATATATATATCACAGAAACTAACATATTTGTTAAACGCAAACCTTCTCTACTCTGAGTGAGTAGCCATCCTTTTCCCACTTTACTGATGTCACAGGCGGGTTGGCGTCCACTGGGCAGCGTATGATGCCTGGCAGTTTCCGTGGAACGTAGATGACCGGCGGCATGTTGATCACTCGAGCGGGATCTGGACAAGGAAGAATGATCCCAGTTCTAAATACTTGTACTAAATACAGCATCCTTCTTTTAGACTCATCAAATTCCTGTTGTAGACCTGTTGGCTGCAAACACGTGATGTGCAATTCTAAATTAGCTTTGTTCAACAGACATTTGGTTACAGTAGAGACGGTTTCATCAGAGTGGAGGCACTGTCGTGTTCAACAAACACCTTCCTGCTAGAATCAGCTATTAGCAAATAGGTGGCCTTATATTGCCAGTAATAAAACTCACTTAAATGTGTTTATGACCTTGACCTATGATATACAGTTGGGAGTCAAAGACTTAAAGTGTACCAAGAAAGCATCTCTTGCACCATCACACCACGCAGCCAAACTGATGCAAAGCAGAATGGATCTAAGTTATCATGCTATCCATACCAAAGTCTGCCCCATCCTCTTAAACTTTTAACAGAAATCAAAACTCATCAGATTAGGGAACATTTCTCCACTGCTTCATTGCCCAGGCATATTGTTGCTTCAGTTTTTTGCTGTTTTTTTTGTTGTTGTTGTTGACAACCGTGGCAACCAGTGTGGCCTCCAGCTTCTGCAGCTCACTTGCTTCAAGGTTAGACATGCTGTGAATTCTGAGATTCTGCATACTTGTAATTAATTACCTATTGCAAATGACTTCACTTTTCTCTCAGTAAAAACCAATGTGGATATTTTCTTTTAACTGGTATTAAGGCAACTGTTTTTGAAAGAATTTTTTAAAGAGCAAAAATAAACACAGAGCATACAAAGGAACTGGGAAAACTGGGAAAATCGTTTGTTCTAGGCGCAGTCTGCTTCATTTGATCGAGCTCTGAACGAGCTCTGAACTTTCCATTTGGGCTGTATTCAGACTGCCGTCAAGCGGCCTTTCCTGGTTTGAACCAAAGCTCTGGTTCACTTTAAGCAAAGCAAATGTGTCCAGTCTGAATACACCCTTAAAATGTGAGAATACTTTTGGTGTTACCAGGCACTCCAATGCCACAAAAAGGCCATGTAGACAAAAACAGACTAAGATCTCATACTCGCTGGAAAAACAGCAACAGTCCCAAAAGAGCGCATAAGTGCCATCTGAAAGCCTCTTCCCATTTTATTGCATGAAGGACAAAAAAACAAAAAAACATTTTAACTCTGTCCAACTGTTTCATATTTCAAACATCAAAGCGTATTTGAGGTGGACTCTCATAGCTCTATGGTACATTTTAGAAGTAGGTGACATTATGGTAATAACATTTCCCAGCAAGCCGGCAACATAAAAGGAGTGCTGAATGGGGAATTATCAAGAGAAAAGATAAGTGAAAGCCAGCAGGAAAGATTTGAGTGTATCCACTGTGTTCGCTAATGCAGCGCTGCCCTATGGCCTGGAGGAGGGAGTTTTCCATTTTTTACATTAATCTCTTACGCCTAATGATGTATTTATATATTGTTTAAGGTTCAAATGGTGACTGTTTTTAGATGTTATGAAAAGTTTTTTGTTATATTTAGGTATTTTAGGAAAGTATAGTTTCAAATAAATGTGTTTAAAGCGTTGCTGTTGGATTTGAGATGCTAAGGGGATGAGACATTTGAGATTGTAGTGCAGGGTCAGACCTCTGCATTATTACTCCAAAAGCTACAGTAGGGTGTTAACTTTTCCCTCCATTCTGTCAATCCTAACCCTGAACTTTTTTTTCATCATTCCATCATACTGCATTTCATTAATTATGGCAGAAAATACAACTAACTCGTTAAATGTTTTATCTGTTTTAAGAGTCTGATACTTCATGGAGGGTCAATTCTTTACCATTAAAGGTTGGGGTGGGCTTTTGTTATCCTAGCCTATCTTCACACAAAGTTAGAGTATCAAAACTCCATCTAAAGTCCTTAAACAGAAAACATTTGAACATGTTTGGTTTCTTTGCGTGTTTTAAGCTTTTGCTATGCAAGGAGTGTAACATTTAATCAACGTCATCGGTTCATCGATTTCTATTCCTGCAATCAGACTAAATCAATCTGTTTGAAGCTAGTTGTTAATCAAATTGACCTATACCATTATAAAATCATTTCAAAATGAAACATATCGATCATATTGATATTGGAAAATACCATTTGAATCAAGGCCCAGTAGGCTTAATTTACTATATTGTATAACCAACCAAGTGCATCACAGTGGAATACACACTTGTGATGACAGCCAAAAATGATCAAGATCATCTTTACAGTCCAATGTGTAGAAACACTTTGAATTTAGCAAAGACATGACATCATACAGTGTGATAGAAAGTTATAATAATGTTCCCTTTGGGTTATTTTGATGTGGAAAAACAAAGGTGGACTGAACTTGATGTAATACATGTATAAAATGTAATTGGATTTGCCATTAACTCTTGTTTACCAGTACTTGTTTGTTTGTACACTATTTACACTTGATAACCTTGCAAGACATACAAGGAATCTGGAAAACCTGTTCAGTATCCAGGTGCTTATCTCTGATTCACACTGGTTGATTTTTTTCCTAAAGATGTCCTGGATAAAGTTTTAGGTCAGTAGATGGGATCATTTAAAATGAACCAATAATGACAATGAATCGTATCGTCAACATCTAATTATTATATAAATTGCTGTTAAAATGACACATTACCCCACTTTGCTATGTATCCATCCAAGCAAGTGAATGTAGCACAGCCTTCAAATCAAGCATGAGATTTTTTAAAGCTTTAGGTTAAACACTTGGAAAACTTAAGTTGAATTAAATGTGTGATGACCCTTTGTTCAATTCTTTGGGCCTATGGGAGAGGTTTAGGGTTTCCCAACGGACATGAAGTCTGCATTCATTTTGCAGGCTGCTTCAAAGACACCGGCTTCATTACATTCTGCTGCATGATGTCCAGTGATGCCTGCAATGCCGTGAATCCCTCAGCTCTCTCTCTCCCTCTTCCTGTAGTACAATAATCAATTCCCAACAGCATCTCTGAAGCAGATTAACTCAAGACAACACAGAGGCCTGGAGAAATATTTCCTTTGGTCAGGAACAGCCGTCCTCGCTCCCAAACGACAGCCAATGCACAGGAACGTCAGCATTTTAAGCAGGAGAACCGGATTCCATCAAGAATGATGGAGTCAGGGAATGAAGTTGTGTCCAGCTTTATGTGATAGCAGGAGCAGGAGTGATGTAAATGATCAAACACGTCTACAGGGTTTCCCCTCATTCCAGTCAGGAAAAGGGGCTATGTTGCTAAAAACTACAGCAGCTTCCATACGGATGCTGCCGCTGTTCGCTGAGAGCGCTTGTTTCCCACCCCTCCCCCTTCACTTTGTTGCCACGGTAACACTCACACTGAACAGTCAGGTAGGCTGATGCTGAGGGCGAGATACCGAGGCTGTTGCTCGGACTGCAGGTGTATTTCCCGGCATCCTCCGGCTTGACCCGGAAGATGATAAGGGTGCCATCGATGAGGATGCGCACCCGCAGCTTCAGATCACTGAAAGAAAAACACGTTTTTGTTGTTTTTTTGTATTTTTATTACACTGCATTGCTGAAACACACCAACAGGGACAGGGTGGATATCTCTTTTGCTGATACTAAGTTGCCTCAAGGTACCATAAGAGAGCAGCAGAGAGTCAAACAACAGCCAGAAGAGGCACCCAGAGAACACAGAGTACAGAGCAAATGACTCAAACAAAGGTGCTGACTGCCATGTGCTGCAACCTTTATGCTTTCATGCCTCACATCCTTTACTGCTAAACACACCAGTGGACAGAGCATATACTCCGTTTGTTTTGTTAAAATTAGTGATAGTGCTTGCTCACATTGGAGGCTCACAGAAGTCAGGCTCCTTCATTTTATTCTGAAACAAACTGTCCTAAATTGGATGTCTTTTTGTCTTTCTTTAAAAACAGATGACTTAACAGTTTACAGATCAGTGCAAAGGTTTTTATTTCTACTTTCCCTTACTGTAACTGTCTGGACCATGGAACCACTAGCAGAGAACAGTCAAACTCACAGGGAAGCAGACTCATCCATAAACTGATAAAAGTTGTTTATTTTGACATTGTGATGTTTAGATGACAACTGCACCACCTTCCATCTTTTGGTGTAATTTTTAAATGAGGTATGTTTGTTTTGGAGACACGCTTTTTAAAACAGTCTTAAACTACGTTCACACTGTCCTCGGCAACACACGTTCAAGCAACCACTTTGAATGAAAGGTCTATGTTAATTCATGGATATGTGCGGTCAAGCATCGCTACGCAAGTTTCTATGACCGTTTTCAGCTCTACATATATAACATGCGGCCATTGAACAAGCGCTGAAAGTTATACCAGGTTGAACTTTAACCAATCAGGGACTCAAATTTGATAGTGACGCATAGAGGGCGACCCTTTAATTCGCTGAAGTGCCAACCATTTTATTACTGAAGTGCCAAACTGATCATGGAGGAGAAATTAATCATTTTGGTTTATGCCTAGATGGAATTCTATGACACAAAGTTTTTCATATATAATAGAGCTTTGAAAGAAACTCAGATATTTGCCTGTTGTTGCTGTGAATGTGACGGTGGTGATCACAGCTTTTATTTGACAGTGGGTTTCAAGACAATAATAAACAAACTCTAAGACTAGCGAGATCAGCTTCAGTTTGACGTTTTGCTCCAAATCTCTTCCAACTGTAGGTGGCGGACATGTGCTAGTAAACAGTAAAAGACAAGTTCTTGACTGTGCATCAAGTGCCCAGTGTGAACATAGCATAAGAAATAATCAAGAAGATGAATATATGTGGAGGAATTCTGCTTTCTTATAAATACAAAGGATGAGACGTAATATATCTTTACCGGTAGTTATCATCATCATCAGCATATAATGACTCAGTTTTTGTGATTATTTTTTAGGTTGCTTGAAAAGACTTAAAGGCTGTATGATTTCTCAGGGATCCACCAGCAAGAGACGCTAAGGCACTAATGTACTTCAGTGGCACTTTTTAAGTGCATGACCTGTTACCTGAGATGTACTTCTGTGACTTTTTGACTCCTAAAAAGACTGATTGAAGACCTGGATAAACAGCCTTTTCCCTGTGGCTGTGCAGCTCAACTTTGACTACTTTACATGTATCCTCAGGAAGTTAGAAATGCTGTTCCAAATTGGTTTCGACACTCCAAGTCCTACAGAGACTCACCTTCACTGTCTGTCAAATCCTCCAGTCCCTCGTTCATTCTGCCTGTCACTTGTTTTCTATGAGGCCCGAAACTCTTGAGAGCCAGTGAGAGGTCTGGCCTGCACTTCAAATCATCACAGCATGAAGCACATAGATGACACCAGGCCTAGGTCACGGGGTGTTATTATCAGAGCACACTAACTCGCCTGGCACATGCCAGACGGGCCCCCGTTATGCCCACTCTAACTGCCTCTAGGGGCACAGCAGGACTAGACGCTCACACACACATGGGTGCATAGATGCCAAATGCCCTTGGACAGCCAGTCAAAACACAACTCTGTTAAGAACTCAGAGACACAATGTTACCCACATCCCCAGACCTGGAGGATAAAGGCCTCATGGTGTCAGTGTGGTGGTGCTCTAAATGTCAGAGACTCTTAAGTCTTAACCACTAATAAACCTCCTTTCATAACCTTCAAGCAGCTTCAGGACAAAAGTAACTTTACTTCTTGAAGTAGACGTTATCCTCTTCCCAAAACCAGGTGTAGGTCAGGTTGCCGGGATACGCCTCTGCTTGGCAGGTGAAGAGTGCATTCTGGGATATGTTTACGGTGACATTTTCAGGTGGCGAAACAATGTATGGAGGTCCTGAGAAGGCAAGAGAAAAATGTTATTGTGTTTTGTAGCAGCAGAAAAAGTACCTTTTCAACTTTTAAAGGCTCCTAAAAGAAACCTTTAGCTTCAATCTCTGGTCAGGCCATCTGGTCATTTTTTGTTTTCCACCAAAACTTCAAGGAAAAATCTGTCCATGCCACATTTATAAATGTAGTTGAACCAACTACCGGTACTTTTTAACAGACTATGCTCTGCCACTATAAAAGTGTGGGTTGACTGTGGGCTGCTCTACCTTTTCCATGGTGTTAAAGTCCCAATTCAGGGTGAGAAACTTCCAAAAACTGCATGTGAGCTTTGTGCCTGTTAAAACTGCTTCAAGAAAGCATCTGGAAACCCCCCAAAAATGGGTCTTTAAAAAATATTGACATATCACATCCACTGTTACCTTCTGTTACTTTGCTTCTGGCTTAATCTATCCAAGAAACGTTTATTGTAGCTGCCCTAAATACCAAATCTATGTCATCAACAGCTTTAGATTCCTTTCTTTAAATATGAAGTTGCATGGTTATACTACACAAAAGGCTGACAAAATTTCTATAAGATATGTTTTACCCTTTTTTTTCTATATTTTGCAGAAAATTACAATCACAAAGGCACATATTGTGTCCTGGAATCTGTGATCTAGTAGAACTAATTCATATTGAAAATAATATTAAAATATAATCCAAAAATTATAGTGAACAGATTCTTTATCGATCCTTTATCGATCCTTCAAACTGCCATCAAGCAGCCTTTCCTGATTTGAACCAAAGCCAGTAAAAAAAGACCACATGAATCAAAATCTCTTCACTCATTGGTCAGGAATTACGAGGCCGGAGCAAAGCAAATAAAGACAGAAATTATGGAAGGCCTGCGCTTTGCAGTCCTCTCGAGGTTCGTTCATCCAAACGTTATATTTTGCTGACCAAATTTTAAATGTCTTTATCAACATCAGGCTCAACACTTTACTGCTGCTTTGATCAGGTGGAGACGTGCTGCAGAGCGGTTAATGGGGAGACAATAACTAAGAAGGCACACTGATAAGTGTTTGTGACATATAGATAGTGGGGAAACAGTGGGAAGCAATGCGTATCACGTTAAAAATTCTTTTAATTACCCTGCATTCATCCGATCACATTTCAGTGAGTTGGTATGTCTCATCGTTGTGGTGTTAAGGCCTTAATTTAAGAGACTTCTGTTAAGGAACTACAAGGTAGCTTTGAGGATGATATCACAGCAGAGCGTGCTGTGTAACGAGACTCAGAAAATAATGCATGAAGCGCTTTTAGTGCTGTTAAAATAAACACTCTAACAAGTAAGGAGTTTTACCCTTTTTTTCCTGTTTGATAAAACGACAAACGTTGCTTTACATTTGTCCGTAGCTCACCTGTTGCTACATTCTGACCCTGTTTAGAGCACGTGACGTGGCCATTTTGGTCTGGTTGTTCCCCTCCGAGGACTGACTGTATTCAGGCTGAGGAATCTCAGAGCGAACCGAAGCTCAGTCCAATAGGAAACGAACCGAGAGACCACTTCAAAAGATGGGTCAGAGAGCGGTTCCCGGTCCTGGACCAGGGTCCGCTTGGGTGAATTCAGACTGAAAATTTGTGTCAGATTATTGGGGGAAACAAACGTTGGTTCACTGTAAGCGGAACAAATATGTCCAGTCTGAATACACCCTAAAATACAGTGAGCAGCCACCTAATGTAATCCTAATAGTCGTCAGAATTGCAGCTTCTGCGTGCTTCACATTGTAACGTCTCCATCCCCTGAGGTTCTGAAGGGTTTGCTCTAAAGTCTAAATAAAACAGCAGGAGATATGAAAGGTAAGCTGTCTTTTATGAGAGGGCCTAGATCAAAACCTCCTACTTACTTTCCTCTCAGCTTTGGCAAAGTTTGATAAATCAGCTGAGACACATGTGCAGTCATCTTACAGTCAAACCCACATGATTGTGGTGAGAATCTTCAGATATTTGCCTGGTAGTGGTGTGAATGTGAGAGTGGTAATCACAGCTTTTATTTCACAGTGAGCTTCAAGACAAGAATAAACAAACTCCAGCAAAAGTAATTTGTTTCATTATTTTCTACCATCAATGTGAGTATGCAAACTACATGCACTTTCTTCAAGTGTGCTTTGCTCTGGTCTGAAGAAAAACAGGAAACAGATTTGCCAGACTTCATTGGGAAAAGACAAGGCATCAATTCAACACCCTGACTGGAAAATACAGTTCAAAACCTTTCTCCATTGAGAGTCTTTGTCATGGAAACAGTTTATTGCAGCATTATATTTTATCATCAAATCATTATTCCAGCAACAATGACTATAAATTATGGAGTTAATTCAGTCTCAATAATCAGAAATGCACACAACCGGTTTTACAAATGCACACGCTCCGATTCACAAATGTCATTTTATGCAAACGTGAAAAATAAATTCGGAAATACACACCCTGTGTTTCACAAACACACAGATTGTGTTTCACAAATGCACACTAAATGTTTTACAAATGCACAATAAGTGTTTCTCACAAATGTGCACACTGTGTTTCACAAAAACATTTTAGAAATTCACAATAAATGTATCAGAAGTACACAGTAGGTGCTTCACAAACATGATTTTTAGGTACACATGTGATGTGAACTCACAGATCATTCGAATTGCAGAATGTGCATTCAAAATCCCGTTCTCGTTTGTGAATCTCCCCGTGTGTGTGAGAGATTTTTCTACGGTGAATATTGAGACTCATCTGACGGAGCGGGTCAACTAATGTCACCATTGGCTAGTGAATCTGTCAATCAAACTCATAGGCAAAGCAGGCGGGTTCGCTTTTAGCCAATCGAATGGCCCCTTACACTTTCTCTACGCTTTCTGCGGGTGGCAAAAGCCCCGCCCATATTTGATTCTGTACCAGTCGGTCGTTAGCGTGTTAGCCTTAGCATGGCTTGTCGGTTTATTGCCTTCGGTTGTCAAAAATTACTGGCTTGTGCAACTTTTCAGTGGACCTGGAAGCAAGGCAACAGTGGTTGAATGCAGTTGACATTGAATCCATCGAACTCTGTACTGGTCATGAGATTTAAAATGAATGTTTCACTCGGGATTGTTTGTACGTTATTCTCTTAGCTTTCATGCTAGCGTCATTTCAACACTCAGACACGGTTTTGATCATATGAAGGTGGAGGAGAAAAATCTTCAACTTCCACAGGTTTTGTGGAGAAACTGGCATCACTTTGCTCCGTACCACGCAGTGGGACTACATTACCTCAAGTTCATCTCACTGTCAATCACAGATACCCAATACACCTCCCCTGCTCAGCCCGAAGTCACTTTGCTTGACCTTAATTTTATTTTTTTAATAACTCAAATGTCATTGATTTTATATTGTAACCATATACATATACACCTCTTAGCCAGGTCACCCTTGCAAAAAAGATCCTCATCTCTCTGGGTTTTATAGCTGGTTAAATACTACACAACAAAAGATGGTCATAGAACAACAAAGTGCAAACATTCACCCTTTATTGCAGAGTAAAATTCAGTGAAAACATGGACAGATTAAAACATCAAAATTTAAGCAAATGTGGGATCTCTACTGATTTGAATTTTATTTAAACTGGAACTAATTTTCATAACTTCCTTACATACAATGAAGTCCCTTGAACAATACAGCAGTATTGATTTGAACTCTGTCTTGCCCCGCTCAGTCTCTCTTCTTCTGTATGTAATTATGTCGCCTAAATTAAGTTCTAAACACACTGGACAGTAAAGATGTAGGTCCACTCCCAAACGGTCTGAATTCCACAATGGATTGATGTCGTCTTGCAGTTCCAACATTTGTGGACCCAAAAGGGGACTGTCCCATACCAAGACATTGATCCCAGGATGAGGTTCAGTCATGGATCCACTCTCCTCCCATTCAATCTCTGGAACCAGCATACCCTGACAAAAAAAAAAAAGATACTGTTTATGAACAGCACTGTTTTTTTTGTGTTTTAGATTATGTAGGAACAGTGACCGACTAATAATAACTTATATTGTTGCTTGCAGGCAGACCTCATATCTCCATAACTGTTTATAATTTGCAAATAAGTGAACCTTAACAAAGTAGTGACATTAGTACATCTGATGGCTCATAATGCCATGCATTGTGATGCATTTTGAATTTGCAGATGTGCTATTCTTCCTACAAACAAACAATTTAGGGAAATTGTTTGCACCACACAACAATAATCCTTTTCATTCATTTTCGATGAAAATTCACTGTAGTCATTATGATTTCATGATACTCTTCTTGATACTTTCCACTTTAGTCAAACTGCACACAAATCAGTTGTCCAGTACAGTGAGATTAAATAAAGCATTTACCCGGGGATCAGAAACAGGGTTCTGGGTCAAGCCCAACTGCCACAGCTGATTTGGTGTCATGCTTTGCTCCGTCCTGATTGGATGGCTGTCCCACGCGTCACTAAAGACATCCAAACTGGCCTGAATGCATGGTAGAAAAATGTAATGGCAGCAGAATACGTGATGTGACTGATATTGAGAAAGTCTTCGTCCTCAGGAGAGTGCAGGATGTTGTAATATAAACCAGTAACAGTCATGAAGACATCACACCAGAGGAGCTCAATCCTGTATTTGAAAAAAAGCAAAAAGAAATATTATATTGTCAGATTTATTTTTAATACATCATTCACTTTTATGTATCAGGGCTCCAGACTAACTTTTGTCACTAGGAGCATAGTGGCCCCTAACTGAAAATTTTAGGGGCACAACCAGAAAATTTAGGGGCGCATACCGTAAATCAACATTCTAACCAAATCTACTAATTTCCACTGTATTACAAATAAATACTTTAATAATAGATGCAGAAATTACAATGTGCTGTTTCTAATTCAGTGTCACATTTTATTCTGCACTTTTGAAGATGCAACATGAAGGTAAACTGACAGCACCATCGCTGTCACGACAGTACAACTAAGTAAAAATAGTAAAAAAAATACCATACATTTAGAATAAAAAAAAGTTTTTAGTAACAAGTGATTACCGTAGTAACCTTTCGTAATTTCACAGTTTCAAATAATACTTAAATGTATGTAAATATTAGAGGATGGAAATTCATGTTGGTGACACCAAATAGGTGCAGCCAAGATGCACAATAAGCGTGTTTGAGATCACCCAGATGGACGCAACACTGCACAGATCACCTGGTGTGTGACGTATATTTTTGTTTTTGCTCCAACATCACCTGTCAATCAAAACAAAAATATCACGAGAAAGGGGTGAGAGCAAGACCCCAATCAGAGCGAATGCAGCTGGAAATTTAGTATTGAACTGACTAAAAGTTGCCCTACAGACTAAAAAACAATGCATTATGGGACATGCGTCCTGATGGGTTTTTTGTAGTTCACTGATCAATTAAAATAATTTAAAATACCAACTGATTAAAAAAAGGCTACATCCATTACAAAACATTAAAATAATTATAAAAGATGTAATATCACAGCTCATACTTAGGGGGAGAGGCATATTAAAACGAAATTGAATGTTAAGGACAACTCCTAATTCCTGGTCTCTTTCAGTCTCGCTGCAGCTTCGACTTCATGCGAGTTTGAGACCCCTGCTGTACACTCTGTCACTGGTACACTAGCTGCAGGTCGGAAGAACGAATCAATAGTTCACTTGCTCATAGCTCAGACGCACATATCAGGTTGTGATGATATTTGTCTCCGTTTCCTTCCCACGGATGTTTACGCGCTCGATTATCTCTAGGCCCCGCCCCTCCACACATTTTAGCCACTTGCAATGACTTTCCCTATTCTTCTCAGATTGGCCGCCTCAGGCATCACTCAATGAAACGCGAGTGTGTGCTCGCGTGTGCTCGTGTGTGCTCCAGTCTCATGAGTATTCGCGCGAGTGTGTGTGTCTGCCTGCGTGCGTGCGTGTGCGCTCGCGTCTCATTGATGATTTCATCTCTCATTTCATCGATCATTGACGTGCTCCTTTCATGTTTAATGTATAAAAAATACGGAGGGTGGGGGAGGCAAATTTACTGGTAGCACATGTGCGACTGGGTGTAAAATTCAGTCGCACACTCTCAAATCTTGGTCGCAAAATGCGACCAAATGGACGCAGTCTGGAGCCCTGTGTATATATTAAAGCTTCTAAAACTAGGTTCAACTCACCGTTGATTGTGTGTACACTTTTCCCACAATGAAGCCGTTTGTGTCAGTTGTACGTACTGTGAGCATTAACTCGGCTATGCCCACATTTTCTCCTCCGTGATCTCCTCTCACCCTGACAATAACATGAAAATCATGTCTCAAACACATAATTACAAATGCATCGCCAATACGGTACACATCAGTTTAAAATGTAATGTTCTTATGTATGATGCCAATAAGTAGAATTTCTAGGTTAAAAAAATTGCAGGAGTGGGTTACATGTATCACTGGGGGAAAAATTGAGGCGAGAGACTGAGGGGGGGGTAAAATGTTATTCATGAGGGGAAAGAGTTTTAGAGTTGCCTTTGTTTTCAGAGGAGTCTAAAAAAAGTAATTTTATTTTTGTACAAATAACCAAGTACTTATACTGCCTGATATGTGAATAAAATATTTCTTTATGAATGACATGAATACCTCAGAGGAAAGCCATAAACGTTCACAGCGTCACTGAAGAAGGCCAAGTGGGTGTCTGCACAGTTGTTGTCTGCTATCTTCTCAGGTACAAGATCTATGGAATACAAGTACAAATACTTTCAACTGACAGATATTTACAGCGGCAAAAATGCTAAATTCCCAATTGACAGGTAAAACAGTAATACAATAGGATGATAAAATATGAAATAGAATAGAATAAAAGGGTATTTAATAATCCCTGAGGCCATCTTAAAAAAAACACATAAACACACATTCATTACAAATAGAAATATTACAAAATAAAAAGATTGATAAAAAAAAGGTAAATAATTGGAAAATCAGTGGGTAAAATTAAAAGAAATTACTTGTAAGATGCCCTGCCAGAGAGTTGTATTGCCTGATGGCACGAGGAACAAAAGATTGTCACGCTGTCACGCTTCAGTAATTCCTAGAGAATAAATAAAAACACAACAAACATGGATTAGATAATTTAGCTGTCTGATCTTAAATTACATAATTTTCAAATATATGAAAGGGGAATTTTTTAAAACACTCTTGCTATGATTACTTGAGCTTGTATTAAAGAACACCTTTAAAAAAAATCAGAGACAAGACACTGATCACAGGAAGCCTGTGTGTAATACTTACAGTAACTTCTACTCAAATCACTGTTGACAGCTGATTTCTCCCATCCACCCTTTCTGTGACTACTTATCGACTACAAAACAGCCTAAAAACATAATGTTTGGGATTCTTGTCATTACGTCATTGGAAGTAAAGATACGGGGAATTTAGTGGCTGTCACTCTGACACAATCTCACAGGGCTGGTCATCACAATGAATGCGGGTTCTAACGTTAGAAACTTAATGAGGCTTCTTTCATTCAACAGTGGATTCATGTATGTTATATTTAAAAAATGCCGTTTTCATGATGAATGTCATATGAATTAACTTTGTTGCACATATCCACCCAGTCTTAAAGTCTGGGTTGTGAATATGCTGTGTCTAACTTTAACCCGGATCGCGTTTACATAAAGGCAGCACACGGAACAACTAGCTAGTTAGCATAGCATAGCATCAGTGTTTAAACAAATCCCCGTCTCCAAATCAATACTTTGTATTAAACTTTCTTTGCTGCTGTAAATCCGGCATGCTTTTCCCCTTAGTTCCTTATGAATCATGTTAACAACCTACAGATCATTGGCTATAGATGCTAGCTTGAACCGACACCGGCTTGAACTTCACTCACACTCACAGGCAGCCACAACTTGCACAGGCTAAGCAAAACAAAGCTAAGCTAATTTGCGGTGGGGGTACTCTGCAAACGACTCGGCTGCAGTGTTCATAAAGCATTCACACATGTCACTTGGCTAAGGAGAACGCTTCAACTTAGTGTTCAATAACATTACAGGACGTACAACGAGGGAATGATCAAATAAATGCATTACTTACGGGCTGAGACTGATCCCGTTCAGAAGACCTCTCCGCCATGTTTGCCGCCCGCGTCCTCTCAACTGCTGTGCTGAACAGCTCCCTCCCTCGTCACTTTGAAAGTGAAGAGTGTAAGGGGCCATTCGATTGGCTAAAAGCGAACCCGCCTGCTTTGCCTATGAGTTTGATTGACAGATTCACTAGCCAATGGTGACATTAGTTGACCCGCTCCGTCAGATGAGTCTCAATATTCACCGTAGAAAAATCTCTCACACACACGGGGAGATTCACAAACGAGAACGGGATTTTGAATGCACAGTCTGCAATTCGAATGATCTGTGAGTTCACATCACATGTGTACCTAAAAATCATGTTTGTGAAGCACTTACTGTGCATTTCTGATACATTTATTGTGAATTTCTAAAATGTTTTTGTGAAAAACAGTGTGCACATTTGTGAGAAACACTTATTGTGCATTTGTAAAACATTTAGTGTGCATTTGTGAAACACAATCTGTGTGTTTGTGAAACACAGGGTGTGTATTTCCGAATTTATTTTTCACGTTTGCATAAAATGACATTTGTGAATCGGAGCGTGTGCATTTGTAAAACCGGTTGTGTGCATTTCTGATTATTGAGACTGAATTAACTCCATAATAAATCAATAGTATTTTAGTTTTTCAGACAATAAATTGAATTGCACCCCTTAGCCCTACTGTCTAGCTCAGACGTCTGTGTTTATAGAGGACTATACTACAAATTAAACAGGTGAGAGAACAGGTGTTTTAGGAATGTTTCATTAAAAAAAAACAATACTTTGAGTTAATTTTAGCCGGTACAGCAGTAACTAGCACATTTTTACCTAAAAAGCATTATTAAAAGATTCTGTCACTGTTAACATCGCATGCTTTGCAGTTTTATGTGGCAGTCTGGCATGTTTGCACATTCTAACCTTTAACATTGTCGAATGCCCTGAACTTTCTAAGGTTTCTGCTCTGTCAGCAGGCTGTAATTTTCTAAACTCTGGCTTTTAAAGAAATGGGCAAATCAGAGGGACAAATGGAGCAATATACTTCTGTTTTTCCCACCTATATTTACCAGCATCAGCATCAACGAATTGATGAGAAGTCCCAAAAAAGTACCTGCTTTACTTTGGAGGCTCACTACAAAATATTTGATACTTACAAAATATTTTTAGACATTCAATGTATTTTACCAGGTTTGAAATTGTTTAAATTTCTCTTTGCTCAACACTTTTTCAAGCTTTTCTTGAAAACAGCAGAGTTGAGAATGTTTGCTCATTGAGAGATAGGATCTAGAAATAAAGAAATCCTTGTGCTCCATAGTCTTACGATAGAAATACTTTATTTAAGACTAAAGAAAGCTCAACTTGATGGTTTAAGAAATGTTCATAAGATATCTAAACGCATTTTTTTTGAACAGAATTTCCTCAGAATGTGGAGCAGTAACAAAAAGATAAAAAAGTCCCATTAGCTGTCACACTTGCGTGACATTTGTTCTCCGTATGTGACCCATCCCCTGAGAAAACATCCCCAATCCAAACCCCTTAATGCTGAGTGTCAAGTACAGAGGCATTTCAACACCATTTCTAGAGTCTTTGGTATGATTTCACTGTGAATTTGAAGTCACAACCTTCCAGTTTCAGGACAGACAGTCTACAATACCACTGATTTAGCCACATTAAATCTCAGTTTTCAACACTGAATACATTTGTTTTAAAGAACATGAGATGAGGATTTACTAAGATGGGCCAATTTGTACTAAAATTGTATTCACATTTTGTTCTAAAATGAGTCATTTCCACTTATTACTCTATTTTTTTTCACTGTAATCAAAATGAACTATGAATAGGTAAATAAATAAAAGCTCAAAAGATACTCTCCATTTGATTAGAACTAGCAAAAACTACATATTATTGGGCTGTATGATATTTAATTGAAGTACCGGTAATTCTATCTAACTATTATCATTTTTAGCTTTTTCTCTCCTTGAATCCTTGTGTGGAACCCCTTTTTTCTATATTTTGATATCTTAGTATAAGATTTATGAAGAGAAAATTACTTCTTGCATGGACAAATCATTTTACTACTTTCCTTTGTTTTTTTTTCTTAAGAATAGTGCTACTTTCTTATTCTTAGGCTACCTCTCTTGCAGTGTGGTTCTCTAAAAGCTGGTGACAAAAGAATTGTTGTTTTTATCTACCTGCCTCATTCATCAAATATAGGATAACATGTTGGTTTGTACTTCTTTCAGGGACATGCAGAGTGGACAAAGAAGACTTGGATACTAGGATAAAAGAAGATATTTTAAAAATACATAATATTATGTGCATTTGTTTTGATTAAAAAAAAACCTAATGTAGCCATGAGGGGCCAAAACCAGGGTCTCATTGTGCCAGTCTCATTCATGCCCTGGTCAAAACAGAGGGTTGTGTCGGGAAGGGCATCTAATGTAAAATCTTTGCCAAACCAAATATGAAAATCAGACCTAAAACTGATTTGATGTGGTGAGCCTGAAGGGAAAAACCCGAAAGGAAAAGTAAAAGTTGAAATAAAATACATTTTAATCAGAGGGTTTCAACACTGCCTGTGGAACTGCTGCAACATTTTTACAAAATATTCCACCTGTTGGTCACACTGCACTGTTAATGTGATGTTGACACGGTTTTACAAATGTGGCTTCAATTGTAGAGAAGTCTTACAGTTAGTTTGCCTTTAAATGTTTAAAAAGAGAAGCCAGGCCACTGCCGTGTTGTGTCTTAATTCCAGTGAATCAATCGCATGCATTAGGCACGCTCCTCGCTAGGTCACAACACAATCACCGCTGATGTTCGTGTTTGCAATGCCTCTGTGTTCTCACACTTACTCTGCTGTGAGCGCAGATAAGACTAATTCCTTTGCTTTTTGCACCGAACAGAAGTCAAGTGTTAAAATGGACCCACTGCCGTAAAAACAAGATGCTCAGTTGCTTGTTAAATACAGTCCGTTAACTTCCTGAAGCCCTGCTCTATACAGCGGCTCAGAGGAACTAGCGGCTGGTATCACAACCATCAATCTGATCCGTGCCTAGCAGAAAGCCCGGTTAATGGACCGGAGACAGACAGTGACGTTTTCGCAGACGGATCCTGTTCTACACACGGCTGTGCACAAGAGCGTGTGCACACCTTCACACGAAAAGGCCTCAGAGTGAACTGTTGGATCGCTCATGCAGCCCCACACGGTATGTTACACACATCAGTGCATTGCTAGAGAGCCAAAGTTCTTTGCCTTTGGGTTTTCACATTGAAATTTAGCCTGCTGTGCTGAAGAGCACGCCACACGAGGCTGCAGGTCGAGATAGGGAGACCTGCTAACAGGAAATATGATTAATGAGAGCATCTGTGAACAGAGCTTACTGTACAGCAACAAAGCAATATATGGGAATGTTTACCTTGAACTAGCAGGCGGGTGGTGTGGAGCACTTCTCCTTGGTCACTGTACGCTCTGCAAGTGTACGCTCCTCTGTCGTCTCTGGTGATTGCAAGGATAGTCAAACTGCCATCATGTACCTGTGATTCAAAACAAATCAGCATTACTTGTTTTTATTGTTAAGAAAGTTACCTAAACCCAAAATGTCCCAAATCCACAATTTTATTTAAATTTCATTCTTTTGTTAGCTTATAAAAGACCCACTCTGATGAAAATTGTGTATTTGGTGTTTTTAGCATGTTCTTGTGGAATTTTGCTAATAATAGAGGACATATATAGAGAAAAGTAAGCAGTTTTAAAATGCAGTTTGATTAAAAAAAACAAAAAAGTTTATTGTAGATTATCATGTAGATGATAGGCTGGGCAGGCCAAAAGCTCTGCAACTGGGAGGGGAAGGGGGGGCGAGGTTGCTCCACGCCCACAACTCAGATTCAAATTTCTAATTCCTGAACGATGGTGGAAATTCAATTGTGCCCAACATCATTAACCTTTTGTTCATACAGCATTTTACTGCAATGCGAAACATTATTCATGCATTTAAGTAAAACTTTCTATTTTTTTTTAAATTTGCAGGGGTACAAGAGTTTTTTTAAACTGAGAGCGGGGAAAAAAAACTGCAAAATAAAAACATTTAAAGCTGCTCGCCTTTGACCCAGCCTTACTTGCTGAACAGCTGCTACACACCCCTTTTCTCTTGGTCTATATAGAAAATTCATTGGCTCCCCCCTTCTGTCTCTGCCAGCCTGGTCAGAAATGCATATACATTGATAGAAAAAAACAACAATTTTTTTTTTCAAAATGGCAGCTTTTCTGTTGGTTTTATCTCCATAGCAACGATTTTATGTTTTGGTCTGCTAGGGATAATGAACAGATCTATGTACGTTTGAGAAGAATTGGCAGAACAAAACTTTTGCATTTCCTTAGCAATGAAGGTCAAACGATTAACAACAGCACCCTCTGTTGTGTTGAAATCAATACACAGCACACAAACTGCACACAGAATCAGGTCCAAAATGGGATTTGTCTCAGATCTATAAAGGAGCCTTCTTTATATAAGGTAAAATTATACTTGGATCAAAATAAACCCAGCGTCTGGACAGCCCACTAATAAAAAGAAATTGAGAACAGTTTGACAAGAAAGCAAAACTGCCTGTCAGATCCGCTAAAATGTGTAAGTCCGTAGCCCTAATCTGAAATGTCTTATCCCTCTAAAAGCTGGTTGTTGCTAAAATAGTTCCAGGCTCATTTCACTTGGGAAAGTTTAAAACCAAATTAACATGCATGTTTGTTGGACTTCTCAGTGATGAAGTAAGTTTAATAAATTCAAACATGCTGGGAGTTTTCAAAAAATCCTTCAAAGTCAGTAAAGTGTCAGGTTTAATTAACTTCTTTTCTGATTCTTGCTTCCTCTAACCTTGGAGAGGTTGAGCTCGGTGCCACCAAGTATCCCTGTGCGCAATCGCTGAAGAGAACCAGGGAATGGTGGGGAAACACATGAAGCAACACTAATACAGAAGCCCTCATAAATTATGCAACAGGTTGCAAGAGTTTGGGTCTATTCGAGTCATGCACAGCTGTTGTCTGTCCATTTCCTCAGCTGAGAGAACCGAAATGTTTATTAGGCAGGAGATGATCCTGGTGGAAAAAATCCAAAAGAAAAAACGTCAAACTTCTGCAAGTCGGCTGGCAAACTGTCTCATCATCTATCACACTTTCAGTTTCAGTGCTATAAACAAACAACACGTGTAAAGTCCTGAGAGTGTAAACTAATCTCTGTTTGTTCTTTCCCTGCAATATGAAGAAAACTAATTTTGGCAGTATTTAAAAGATTTGGGATAAATTAAAACTATTATTAAAACTATTGTTATTTTAATAAACTGATAATTCTATTGTTCATTGTGTTAATCTTTGCTGGTTTATGGATGGGTGTACTTCTAATTTCCATTTTACAGCCACTCAACGGCCCCTCCAGACCAGAAAAGGTCTGCCATAGCTCAAAGTCCTCATAACCCACCACCACTGTACCAGAGATAGCTACCAAAAAAGGGGCCTATATAGCACCCCCATCACTTTATTAGACAGTAAACTGAAACAGCAAAAAAAAAAAAAAAAAAAAAACAGTTCAACTTTTTGAAATCTGCCCCCCGCCTTTTAGGTTTTTGACTCTAACCAGCTTCTTCTTCTTTTACAGTCTTTCTCTGTTCATGTTTCCTGTGGGACTTAGTGGTTTTAGACAAATGTCTTAAGAATTTACTTGTTTTCTTGCGACGTTTTTGAAAATTCTAGCTTGTCAGTCGGCATTAATATGTTCCTCATACAGAAAGAGAGATAATGAGATCAAACAAGAGCTGTGAATATAAAAAAAAAGAATAAATATCTTTTAAAACGTAATCCTGGAACACTTTAATCGATTAAAAAAGGAATACATAGAATAATAAGGTAAACGAACAGGTCAGCCGCATCATTATGCCTATATTAGGGACAATTCGACAATTTTTATGTCAGGGGGATAGACTGAAATGGGGGGGGGAGTAACAGGTGTTGATTAAAATGAAAAATGGGATACTTAGGGTTAGGGTCGTGTTTACGTTCACGGTTAGGATTAGGGTAAGTCGTATAAATTCTACTTCTTTTTTTTTTTTTTTTTTTTTTAATAAATTCTACTTCTGACCAACGATGTTAAGAACCATCTTATTTGAGACCAGACCCCACACAAAATAACAGGGAAGAGAAGCTTGAAGGCATCTTATGTCACATCCACCTCTCTGACACATCAAAGGATGATGTTCAAAAATGTGAAAATCTGCTTTTGTTTCCCACCTTGCTTTTTTTATGTAAATTTATTTCAAAAAGCAACTGTTTTCATCTCCTTTATTTTTTCCTGTGCCAATGAAAAAAAGTCAGATAAAAAAAAAGGTGAAGAAAGAAGATTTCCTGCTTGACTCAAGCCCTGTCTGTCGCATTCCTCCTTTTCAGCACCCCGTCTCCCTGGATGTGGCTGTGCGGGTGAGCAAATATACCATGAGTCTCACACATTCTCAGCACAAGACTTCACTAAAGTTTAAAGGGAGGTACACAGAGCAAAGGATGAGAAAAGGTAGGAAAAGCAGCAAAGCTGAAGGAGCGACATTCTGTTCCCCCCATGAGATTTTCCCATTTAGTCTAACATTCATTTTAGGACTAATGTAATATTGATGCAGAAAGAAGAGATTAATTATGCATCAGAGTGTTGTCTAATCATTTACTGAGGGGATGGTGTTAAAAGAGGCGACTGAAGGGAGAGATGTTGGAGCTGGGAAGCAAAATGAAAGGGAATGAAAAAGAGGCCCTTGACAGACTCAGTATGCTCCTGTCACTTCCTCTACAGTATATCACACAGGCAGCTGTGAAGACCTGATAGCGCCTGCAGCAGACTGCACTATCAGTGACATATGAGAACGTGAAGGCAGGCAGAAAAGCAAGCAGACAACCACGACTGTAAGACATCCTTTAAAAAATGCCTGTTAATGCTTCTACACTTACTAACAGTTTTTTTTATTATTATTTTTTTGTTTGGTCCTTTTGTTGAGTTAAACTCCCTTAAAAGACAAAGCGCCTGACAGAGTCATGACCTGTTCTCCACCTCCAGAGAAAGAGATATTTGCAGTTTCGACTCAAGCTGCAGCATCATGTGGCTTTAATGCATCACTGCTTGTTAGCGCTTCTGCACTTTCTGACTCATCTGTGATGAAGCTGTTTGTTCAATGACTCTAACACCGGCAGAACTGAGATGTGTGTTTATTGTTGTAGCAGGATATAGCTGAGTGAGACATTTTGCTAAAATCAAACCACAAAGTGTCCATGACAGAAATCCCTTATCAAAACATCAGATTTTTATTTTCCTTTTTGAGAGGAAGGAACGAAAATCAGTAATCAAAAGGCAACAAAGTAAGCTCTGATACGATGGCCCTGAAGTGCAAATAACACCAATAAATTACTCAACGTGAAAACATATGACAAATCTCAACAACAATTGAGAAAGCAAAACAAAAGTAACGTTTATTACTACGTTTCTATGAATTGCGGATGACAGCCAGAGTTCTGGTCCCTCCCCTTTCTCGTGTTTGGGACCATGTGACTTTATAGCCTCACGTGAGTAATCAGGAGGTCACAGGTGACTGTTGTCAGTAAATTCTCAAACTACGCATACACAGCAAGGATCATTTAGTGCTTGAAGCACTGCCTCTGGCGGTCAGGAGGGATGAAATAGAACAAGTGATTAAAAAAATTACACTTTAGAAATCAAAACAAAGTTACAGATAAAATGAAGCGAAATAAAAATGAAACTTTTTGGAGAGCAAAATTTATTTCCAGAAACCAATAGATACTATGGGTCTTCGCTGATTGGATGATGACATTTGATTTTTTTGACATTTGGGTTTCTTCAAATGTGTCTCCAATGTTCGCATTTCGGAAAACAAAAGTAATTTCCAGAAATCAAAATGAAATGTAAAAAAATGAAGCAAAAGGAGAAATCAGAAAAGATAGGTATTATAGGGCATCACCGATTGGATGATGATGTTTGACCAACATTTCAACTAAACGCTATTTCTGGAAATTAATTTTGTTTTCCAAAACGTTTCATTTTTATTTAGTTTCTTTTTATTTTTTGAGAATTGTGTTTTGGTTTATATAATTTTGTTTTGATTTCTAAAATATTGTTTTTTTATTTGTTTTTGTGATTTGCACTTTAGGGCCACTGTAGTTGAAGGCTCTGAGGGGTTAAAGCTATGTGTATAAACAGATATTTTCGTATTCAGATGACACTTCATCTGAATAAAAACCTGACTATTTGCTTCAAAATTCTTTTATGTATCAGTGTTTCTGATACAGTTCTTCAAAAACATTTTAAACTTTTAAACAGGCAAAATAATATTTCTCCAGCTAAACAAGAGTATTATTAAAAGACCGGATGTGATGCAGATCATAGCATACTTACTGTACAGATGGGCACAGCGGATGATGCCATCTGTGCACCAAGCCTGCCTCTATTTTTGTGCTCAATCATAAATCTGAGTTTGGGCCGTTGTGATTTCTTACCGAGTATTTGGCATTGGTTGCAAGCTCCTCCCCTTCCCTCAACCAGCTGATCATTGGTTTTGGATTTCCCTGGGCAGAGCAGCTTAGCAGAGTGCTTCCCCCTTCTTTAGCCTCCACATATTGGGGTGGTGTTGATGTAAATGAAGGCGGTGCTGTGGAGAAGACAAAAAATTTAAACCATAAAATACAAAAGCGTGATTTTTTGGGGGGACTTTTATCAGTGCTGGACTTCTCTCATATTTGTCCCTGTCTTCTAGTGAGATCAAAGGTTTTTCTCTACGTTCTGAATCCAGATCAACCTTTGCACGGTTAAAAACAGCGCTTTGAGTCATTCTTTACCCCCTTCTTTTAATGGCAGTTGGTTAAAAATCTGCTTAACCGTTGGATTCAGTCCTAGATCAGGTCACCAATCCACACACAGGGTTACGCTTTCATAATCCATGGTTCCTGATCAAAATTCATGTCCATGTCAGATATATTGTACATTTCTGCATTTCTGTCAAGAAAGACTACTTCCAAAGCGGCTGCACAGATACCTTATAGTGAATATGCACCTGCACTGAGAACAACTTGCTGCCGTTTGTGTATTTTTAAAAATACAAGAGAAAACCCTCCTGCACCTTCACAGCATTTCCACGAACAGCCACAAGTCATCTGTCAGTAACATGCAGCATCATAAATCAGCTGCTTTTAGAGTTTCAACAATATTTTTTAAGATAAATAGTATATATACTTATAAAAACAACAAAAAAAGGGGTTCCGCTCAAGTGGGTCAGCTCTTGCCGGCGGGAGTCTGGCCACGCATCCATGCCACCAGCACCTGGCATGGATGAACAGATTGCCCAATTAGCACATTTAGACATCTGCCTGTCCATCCTGGCCTCTCACTGCCGAACACTCATTACATTACATGACACGGTCGCTTAATGGAGATTCTAATAAAATGCAAGACTGATTCATGCGTCCCGCGCTCATGCATTTGATGGGTCAGTAGGTGCATTAAGCTGTTCATGATGTGACATTTTAGTTGTTATGAGGAATCATTTTACAGTAATATAAGCTTCACTGATTCTAAACTCTGCTGCAATGATAACATCCTATGCTGGCTATCTTTGGAGTGTTTCGCAATTACTACGATGCAAGCATAATTTCAATTTACCTATTAAAAACACGTATTACTTTCAGTTTAATTTAAGATTATAGATTTGATCAAATTCACTTTAGTTTTTAGTGATGTTTTTCTGTTTCCTCATAATTTTCTTCCTTTTGACCGACCAGAGACACATTTTGAACTTAATACTTAGAAATAACATTATACTTAAGGGGGATTTAACCACTTAACATAGTTTTGCTATATAATTTTTTTTTATAATAATCCATTTTAATCAAATTCTATTTATCTTTTTAAATTCAACAACAGCACTAAAACATATATTTAGTTGTTTATTCCAAAGAAAGAAATGTTTCCTGGTACGTTCAGATGAAAGTGCAGAACCATAGCATTCCAATTTGTATTTCAGGACAGGATGTAGTTCAATTAAACGTTTTTTTTTTTTATTAATTAATTTTCTGAGCAGAATACATTTTGTCACCACTGGGATAAATTAATCACCCTATGTCCCCTTGTCATATGGCATCCTCCAGGTATCTATTTTTGGACCTGTCTTCTTTAGGATTCACTAATGATTTATAGTAACATAAAAGTTGTTCTCCTATGCATTTATTCCATCAGGAATAAGTTGTATACAGCTATACCAACAGAATATCAACAGTCCACATATTTAATAAACAAATATGAACTATGTTTAGTTTTTAAAATTCTCTAAAGTTCCCCAAAAACAAGTAGCAACTGCAGTTTTCAAAGAAATAAAGGGGAACTTTTTAGTGTGGTTGTTAATTCTTACTTTATACAAAAACATTCTTATAACATTTTAGCTTAAGTCAGAGATATATATAAACCACAATACATTTAATCTCCTTACTTTTGCATCTGATTTTCTTCTGAGCGCAGCCAAAAGCTCATCAGACAGCTTTAACTGGCTAAAAACCGAGCAGTACTGACCGGAAGAGGAAGTAAGAACATTTAACTTCCTTAAAAACTGTAAATCGGCTCCCTGTAGAATCAAGAATTGATTTTGAAATGTTATTAATAACTCATTTGGTTTACAGGAAGCAGGGCCTGAATATTTGACAGACTGGATGGTGCTATAGAACCACATGAAACCATAATGCTCAGAGGGAAAGGATCTGCTGCTGGTGCCTTAGACACAAACAGGGAAACAAGCTTTTATTTTTATGTAGTTACTGAACCAGTTGCCTGATGGGCTAAGAAATTCCCTAAATATTACAGTTTTTTTATCTTAATTGTAAAAGTATCATTTATATAATTTATTTTAATCCATTATTACTTTTATTCATCCCCTGTTCTGATGTTTTAACTCTAAAATGTAAAAAATAAACATTGGCATCTATTTTTCCTACAGCTTTTATTTTAATTTGCTGTGTATCTTAGTGAACAAATAAAGCTGTATTTTAGAGGCTTTGGTCAATGAAAAAGGCTTCTGGCATACATTCAAGCAAGAGAAAGTAAACACCATAGAAAAGTAAGAGATTTTAACAAATTTCCTCCTAAGCTATCACACAAAAATGTTTATAGCAAGTTTAGAACAGTCACAACTTTGCATCATCTTTACTTTTTATCATGTTTGATGCAGTTTTTTTTTCTTATTTATAAAAAGGTATTAAAGCAAAATTGCTTTTCTGTAAGTGCTGTTCTTTTACTTAATATATTGCCACTTAAAGTGCTGTCTTTAGCTCCACACCTATTTAAGAAGATTATTCTCAAGGGACAGGCATCAGCTGACAGGAAGTAAGTTGCACACGTGGCAGAGCTGGTGACAGCCACAGGTACAGCGACCCACCTGGGATTTGTTTCCCGTTGTCAGCTGCAGCTTGTTATAGAGGAAGTGTCACCATGGTTTGGGGAAACTTGGGAATTGTGCTCGAAAAAAAAGCAATCTGGGCATGAAAATTCTGCCCTGCTTACTGCAGCTCTATATTAATTCTATACATTAAAAGATGGTTGAGGGAGTCACAACTCCCACTGTTCGTCTCTGCCGATAACAAGACATCAGCAGATGGCTGCAATGCTGAGATGTTTGTTCCAGCCTGTTCTTTAAAGGCTGAGAGTTTCTATCCTTGTCCTTTGCTCAGAGACCTGAAAGTGATTTAGCAACTTTTTGTCCCTTCCCTAGTTCTTTTCTCTATTTGACTCCAAGAGAATACACTAATAGAGTTATGGAGTTTTATTCACTTCACATCTTGAATCTCAAACTGGGTGTGATATTTCCCGATAAAGAACTGTTTCTAATAGCCTTATTCTTACCTAACATTTTTTCAAGGCTGCATAGAACCAACAAGATGAACACAAAGTTCCAAAATACAAGCATGTTCTGATCCTCTGCATACAATTTAACATCTGCTGCAATAAAAAAAAAGTGTTCTCATTCCCATTTACCTTTGAATATTCTGAGTAATACACCATTTTTTAGATTTACTTTGGTATAAATGATGAAGCTACTAATCCTAACAGACCACAATTCAGGACTACATTTCCCAGAAGAGTTTTCATCATCCTCTGTAAAAATTTGTAGACAATTTTAATATTGTGTTGAGATTATTTTCAAAAGAGATTATTTTCACAAGGACTAAAAACTTTCTCACAAACAACAAAATAACCACCCACGCTGAAGTTAAAAAGAAGTATTTTGTATGATCATGTTTTAGCATTTTTTTATTTTTCTAATGATAGCCTGTTGTTATCACGAAAATTAGGAAACAAACACAAAAAAGTTTCAAAAACAGTTGCATTCCGAGAAAAATAAAAAGTTATTATCAACAAAGCTTCTCCTTTTTAAATGTCTTTTTTGCACTTTCAGATTAAGCTTTCCAAACATTTAGTTAATTTATCCTATATACTTTCTAACAAGCAATTTTACCCTTTTTTGTGATGGAAAATGAAAACTTCCCAAAAAAAAGGACATTTAAAGACATAATTTACTTCATAGACTTTACTAATGTGTTGCATCTGGAAAAACTGACCATCTCTCCACGGTTCCTGTCTTTGCTGTTAGACTGCAGTCCTTCTATGTGCAAATATTGTGTCTGTAAACAACTGTAGCAAAAAGTGGGGGGAGGAGACTGTCTCGTGAATTTCTATAGGAACTTTTGATTGAGATTTTTGAAAAGGAATACTAAACGAATGCATTTTTTTTTTATTTGGCAAAAGCAATGCTTTAATTTTTCACTTCTGCACGGTGCATCGACTTTAAGGCATGTTTCTCCTATTCTGTTTGGTTTAGGAATAAAAAGGTCAAAACAAGATTTTACTATCTGTCGCTTGAAAACTGGACAAGCATTTTTTTATTTTAAAGGTTTGGCCACATGTCAACTTCAATTACTCATGGGGACAAACAGGCAGGGAGTCCACTTGAGATGAAAATCAGTCCTGCTGAAGCTTCAGAAGAAAAAAGGGAGGAAGACAGGAGAGAACATGCTGAAAGAGAAGGGAGAGGACCAGAGGAGGGGGCTGAGAGAGACAGGACTTAGTGTATTTTTCGGGCACAAGGCCTTGCCATCTGACACCTGCCACTGAGTGGGCATGAATCCCCTGTCCGCTTGGCAGGATGTTTAGGCCAACCAACAGGAAGTCAAAGGAGGAGTTTATGCAAAAACAAATGGCTAAAGGAAGCAAGTGTCCTCAGTGTCTGTGCGGAAGCCAGTCAAAGATGGCACCTGCTTACTTCACAGACATCCCATAGCAGGCCCGTACATGTTGTACTTCTTTGTTGCATGTCTAGACTTTTAAAAAAGCCCTGATTTTTTTCCAACAAACGGGAACCTTTTTCACGTAAAAGCATCACAACAGATTAGGTGTGTTTGCTTCTGACCACTCCATCCCAAGCCACGTCAGATTTCATTTTACATCGAGGTCACATGGGACGGCATATTTTAAAATGTCAAATACATCTGACATTAAGGGGTATTATTAGCTCCGCTGCTGCCGCCTGAAGAGCTCCGTTTTTTGTGAAAGGCCTGACAGGAGTGACGGAAGGGAGAGTTGGAGGGAGGGAGCGGGTATTGGGGAATCTTGATGAGGCAGCTACAGAGATGCAGTATGTCTGCACAACAAGACGTCTATACACACGCGCCTACAGATGCTCACAAAGCCCAAACATCATGTGAGTGTGCAGGTGACACTGGCAGCAGAGTACTAACCCATTTGTGCATTTTCACTTTTAATATCCAACAGAGGTCTCTTTTAGGCTTTTTTTTCAGTGCAGATGTGGTACCCAGAGCACAGAGCTAAGAAGGTCTTATGAAATGATCTGTTTTGTGCAGGTAAGCATTTTTTCTAAACTCATCAGGTCACGAAATGCTTTTCATAAATGTCTTTTAGCAAAAACTTTCAGACTCACCACATGAATATGCTTCATCACATCGCATATGCATGATTTTCTCACAGCAGTCACAGGTTCACACATCAAAAATACACACATTAGTGAGACTGACATCACTTTGCTGCAGAATAACACTGAAGATCAGAGATCTAAATGATTTAAACCCAAAGTTTCTGCCTTAAATCAGTTGCCAATAGGAGAGAAATGATTCATTCAGTCGATCCAGGACACCTTTGTACAAAACTTCAAACAGTGGGACTCAGAGAGAAATAACTGGGTACTGAACAGTGCAGGTGAAGCTTTACAGAGTCCTTGTATTTCTTGCACGATAATTAAATGTGTACAAACAAACAAGTAAACAAGAATTAATAGCTAATCCATTTACAGTTTAGATCACTGATGTTTTTCCACATCAAAATAATACAAACGGAACATTATTAGAACATTCTACCACACTGTATGGTCACATCTTTGCAAAATTGATATAGTCAATTTATTTCATTTTGAAACAACTTTATAATTGTATAAGTCAATTTGATTAACAACTTGCCACAGACAGATCGATCTGGTTGGATCGTAGGAATATAAATCGATTCATCAATTAAGTCAAATAATCGTTACACCCCTAGTTGCCAAGCATGACTCTTATATAAATCTTGTTTTTAATTAGTTCTGATCTGTATAATTTGCTGAACTAATAGTTTTTCCACCACACCTGCCACCAGTTCTGACTGCACACACATGAAGACATTCAGGCTCCACAGAAAGCATTTCTCACACTAACCAGATGCAGCTCTTACAGCTATAAAACAAGTCGACGTCACTGTTTGTGGTGCTCTGCAACAATGTACAGACACACTTCACACAGGAGCCACTCGGGTATTCCTGGGAAACGCAAAGGTGCAGATTTTTTCCAGCCTGGTCATCAGTTTGATAGACTCTCAGACTGTCTGAAACCAGCAACAATCAATCCTCCTCTAACCAGCCTCTGAGTCCTTTTTACTGGAAGCTCTTTTGTGGGGAAAAAGCTGCTGGCCTGACTGTCTCACTCATTATTCTGACAAACCCACTGATAGCAGGGAAATCCTGTAACTGCATCATCGCAGTTCTTTTACATCATCTGTGACATTTAAAAACATGAATAAAACAGGCAAACTTAGAGTTTTCAGCGTTAAATGCACTGGATATTTCCATCATTTTAACTACATTTCACTACATTTTTAACAATATAATTTGGGGGGGAAACAGAACTGTTTGTCAGGCAACATGTGGACACATATTATGCGGCCTTGCTGACTGGTGCAAATGACAACATTTACATCACAAAGGCCTCACACACAGGTGGACACAGAAACCCTGAATTGGTTGTTGGGGGCCAGGAACTTCAAAGCACGCATTAGTTTACATACATCAGGCAAATTACATTCACTTAAATTCCCAGAACTGACAGTCAGACCCAAAAGGTAGTACCCTAAAGGTCACAGAAAAACATTCTTATGAATCAAGATGATTAAAAAAAAGACACAGCTATTTGTTTGTGATTGCATTTTACATTATAGAGAAATTGAAAATACCTATTTGGTGTTTTGTTTTTCTGCACAGAATCTGATTATTAAGATTATTCTGTTTCCTAAAGAAAAAGTAAAAGTATGTTTGTTTTGTAAAAGAAAAATGGAATTTTGCTTCATCATACTATCTTGGATTAAGGTTTATTGTCAACCAAACACACACGTAGCTCATTTCCAGAAATGTTCTAGGTGACATAAACAGTTTCCAAAATACCCTTAAAAACAGGATAGATTTTTTTTCAAATAGAGCCTTTACATTTTCTAATCAAATGGACTTTTTTTGTTTTATTTAAACACACAAAGCCATGTTCTTACTCACCATTGACTGTAAAATGCACCCAGCTGCCGTTGTGGAAGGTGTCGTACTGTTGCTCCAGCATTAGGACCCTACACTCATACCAGCCCTGGTCCTCTGAGCGTACTGGGTCGATCTGCAGGGAAGCCTTCCCATGCAGAGAGGCTCTACCTGCAAACAGAGGTGAGGCACTGCTGGTTACCACTCAACCCATGCAATCTTTTGTCGCAGTATTTGCACATATTTTGGCAGTCTGGTCATTAAAAGCATCGAACATTTCATTGCTGCTTCATGCACCCTGACATCTTCGATCTAATAAAAGATCACAAGCTAAAAAAAGAGCGCACACGTTATTACAAAAAGATCCATGATTTACATAATGAAATTACGGGTGTGTTTATTGAATTTATGACCACAGCTGGAACACGGTGCTGAATGCAGAAAATAAGTAGTCTAGCAACAAAGTTAGCAGCACCTTAAAAGGAAACTGAAACTAAAAGGAAGTGGAATGTTTGAAGCTTGATCATAAGTTGTTCAGTATTTAAGTTATTGATGTTATTGTAGGTACCTAGGTCAATATGTCAGTCTCATATTTATTACTTTGTGAAGCCATCATCAGTTTGTAAGTTTCTTTTGAAACTAAGAAAACGCAGCCTTCTAGACTGCAAACACATTTCTACAAAGAAGATATACAGCAGGGCAACGGTAGTCATCAATTCTGCAGGTTGTCCCACATAAATTGAAAAGAGGTCTGTAATGTTTGTCATGTGTAGTCCTCAGTTTTGAGACAAATTGTAAAAAAAAAAAATCCAAAAAATCACAATGTCTGATTTTTGAAGCATTGATTTGTATAACGGTACAGAAAATAAACAATTCAGTCAATAACAAAAGTTTATCTCAATCCTTTGTAATGTAACCCTTATTGGTAATAATAGATGTCAATCATTTCCTGTAGGTTTTCACTGCACACACTGTAGCTGCTATTTTGGTCCATTCTTCCATGCAGATCTTCACAAGAACTTTGATGTTTTGGGGCTGTTGCTGGGCAACATGGGTCTCAACTCCCTCCAAATATTCTCTACTGAACTGAGGTCCAGACACTGCCTACAGGCCACTCCAGAACCTTGAAATACTTTTTACGTAGCCACTCCTTCTTTGCCCAGATGATGTGGGTAAGGTGTTCCAGTGATGCAACTCAGGATTCTTCCCCTTCCAAACGCAGCAATTGGTGTTTCTACCAAGAGTTCCATTTTGGTCTCATTTGACCACATGACATTTCCCAATCCTCCTCTAGGTTGTCGAGATGGTCTCCGGCAAACTTTCGGCTTGGACATGCACTGGTTTAAGCATGGGGACTTTTGAACTACTGCAGGATTTAAAATCCATGACAGCCTAGCATGTTCTCAAGATCATTTGTACCCTAAAATGTGAGGTTGTACAAGAAGCCTAAATGGAGGAAGATTGTATCTTATATTTATTCAATTTTCTAAAAATTGCTCCAAAAGTTGAACTCTTCTCAGTCTGACTGTCTAACCCTGTAGTATTAGCGGAAGAATCAGATTCATCGTCATAATCTGTTGGAAGATTATGATTAGCAGAAACAGTCAATGGGTTACTGTGATTTAAAGAGCGTCAACACCAGGGCTAAAGCTCTGGTGTTAAAGGATCGAGGGCCTATGGTGAACATTAAAGGCCTCTCCCAGCTTTTTAGGTAGGAGAACTTGCAGAATCAGTGACTGCAAAATATTATTTTGCCCCGATCTAATTCTGAGACATTTCGGTTTATTTGTTTTAACCTTTGACCTGATACATACTGTGCTGCAGCTTTTGAGCAGACTGTGTTGATCCAAAGATATTATCAATGTTGGAGTTTTATTTTTATTTTGCGTACATAAAAACTCATAAAGTGCAGTAGTCCAACGAAGTTTTGATGCCAAAGCAGCTTCTCAATTATTGTACAAACGACTACAATTGTTTTAAATGTAATTTAAGGGCTGCAAACTGTTTTTAAGCTTAAAAGCTGTTAAAATATATATAAATCAATGGTTACATTTCATTCCAGTCTGGGATTGTGAATTTTAGGTCCATCATGCTTCTGATCCATACCTGCTAAAAAATTAAGAGGAAAAATAAAAAGCAACATAGTTAATAAAGTTCAAGAACTGTTGCTCTTTTAAAACAGACTTTTTGAGCAATTTTAAATGTTTCAGATGTTTCAGTGCAAATACATATGTCATTGCTTAACATCAAGCACCTCAAAAGCTGATCTAATTCCATACGACACCTAGCCATTCTTTTAACAGTTTAAAGATCATGGTGTTTCAACATTACGTAACACCCATCAAGCTCGAAAAGTTGTTGTTGTTGTTTTTTTGCTCAACCACAGCTTCCTTTTAATTAAATTAAAATATTTGGTGCCACTGTGGAGATATCCTGCAATTCACAGAAATCTCACTTCTGGTGGAAGTTTTCATTTCCCACCTCCTCCTACTTCAAAGCTCAGGATAAATTGGAATTCTGAAGGGAGAAAATCACAAGAGAGCAGAGACGTTCAGGAAAGTAAGCATGGAGAAACCCTCAGCTGCTAAGCTGTCTGTCTTCAAGCTTCCAGCCTGCTGCTGACATGGCTGCCGCTGACAGCCCAGCAGACTAACACATTTGCTTCTGCTCTGTTTGACAAGCGCTCAGAGATGGAGCATTTTGCCCAACTTTGATGTGTAGATGTACTGTAAGCACAGCTTCCTGTTCCAGACATCTGGGGTGGTCCGAAATGACTATACCAGCAAACCTGAGTGCTAGAGACAGACACCCTACCCTGATGCTGGGCTCAGAAACAGACATTTTATTTTTATTAGCCAAAAATCAATAAAGCAAACAGAAGGCAGAAGGAGAGGGACGTGCTGTCTCACAGTCAAAAGGT
This sequence comes from Oryzias latipes, assembly GCF_053564925.1. NCBI lineage: Eukaryota > Metazoa > Chordata > Actinopteri > Beloniformes > Adrianichthyidae > Oryzias > Oryzias latipes. Next base: position 24,681,027 of record NC_136249.1, on the reverse strand, counting down.
AGGTTGTCTTTAAAAGTCAGGTCTATTTTTACCTGACGTGCTGAGGGAGACAAGTGGTGGCGTGAAGGGTAGGAATCAACCTGATCTCCCATTTGTCAAGGAGTGAGAGGGTGAGGCTGTAAACAGAGTTAACAGCGCTGTATCCACGGAAAGACCGCCCCCCTGGGCATGGACCACTTAGACGCTACAAGTTTGTCTCCTCTGAGGACACACAGCTCTAACACGATCTTCAGATCACACTATAGCTTTGTTGGGCAAAAAAACAGAGAAACAAAAAAACGTTATCTTCTGATGTGACAAAAACGATCAATGAAGAGTTCAAAAACTATCTTAAAAATGAAAAGAATCCATAAAAGTCATGCCACAGCATTCTTCAAATATTAAGATTTTTCAAGTACAGCTGTTTTAAATGCTGTGTGAACTCCATTCCATTATGATGTTCAGCAGAACTGCTATAAAACATCTCTTTTATCCAATAGGGAAGAATAGCAAAAAAAATATAGTTTTTGGATATTTCATATTATATTTGGTTTCAAAAATGTATTTATATCATTTTAAAAGCATGTTTTCTTTTTTTCTGTTAAAGATGACATACTTTTAATAGTATTCTAAAAAAAAGAACATGTAGATGTGGAATCATGCCATTCAATTTGAAAAAGTTACCGTCCTGGTGGTTTTTCAGAGAAATTTGCTACCTGCCGCTGATTACCTGAACCAAAAGTGTTTTGTCAATAAGAAGTCAGAACGCCAAAGTCAATTGGGAAAAAAACAAGAATGACACCACAGGGCTGTATTCTGACGTGGTAGGAAACAGGAACTTTAAGGCTCAGTTTACACTCTAATATAACAAAGTTTAGTAGGAGTATTGACTGTAATTTCATCATAAATTTATGGAGCAGTTGTTTTCTGATTTTTGGATTTTTTTTCATGTTTCTAAAAAAGACAAATCAATATTTTTTTTTCTGTTGCCGTAGTAACTTCCCACAATAACAAACATTTCACACAGACTTTAGAAAAGTGGATCAAGTAAATGTACTGTAAACTGGTCCTTCTTTTTTTTATTAATTGGGACATATGGCTGTCTGAAACTGCCACAATTACTGGCATGAGTTTCCATCTGCATGAGGAGACGAAATAATTTAGTTTTTTTTTTTTCTCCATAGAGCTGCCTCTAATTGCAGTGACATTGTTCTACTCTTCTATGACATGTTTGCTGCATTCATTAGTCAGCTAAGCTTTAGAAAGAAAGTTAATATTTTCCCCCTCTTTAATTTTAAGAAAAATGCTCCATTTGACTGTTTCAACACACCACACATACACGTTTGCATACAATTATTGTGTATGCTGCTCCAACCCTCTTTCAGACAAAGGAAAGACCCGTTATAATTCAGTAACTAAGAGACAAAAGAAGCGCCCAGTGCATCTTTTATTATCTATTTTAGCAGGAGATCTACCAGACTATTCCCTCTGAAAGTAAAGAAAATTATTCAATCCCACAATTCCTTGCAATACTAAAATAGAAAACAAAGCCTGAGATGCATGAAAGCATCAAAAGCTCATCCACACATTTGAAAATTGCTTTTAAGCTGACAATCCAGTGTTTTACGGATAAACTAGGCAGATTTTGTAGACTTATTGTTGTGAAAGCACTTAATGCAAAACTGAACTTACTAGATGGGCACAAGCTCAAATTTAAGACATTCTAATTATCCTTTAAAATGCAGCACTTCATTTTTGTTTTTGTTTTTAAGAATTTCATGTCATCACATGGAAGTTAATTGCAATTAATCAAAAGACAAAATTAGTAAGATATTGACATTAAAATTACGCATAGACAGCAGTGTCTTCAGACTGGACACATTTGTTCTGCTTAAAGTGAACCAGAGTTCGTTTCCCCTGATAATCCGGAACAAATTTTCGGTTTAAATACACCCAAGCCGACCCTGGTCCGGGATCAGGAACCGCTCTCGGACCCATCTTTCGAGGTGGTTTCAGTTAGTTTCCAATCACATCGCTCTGAGATTCCTCAGTCTGAATGCAATCTATTCTTAGAGCAGAGCAACTGAACCAAAACGGCTGACGTAAAGAGTAGGAATGTAGCGGCAATTGAGCCGCAGACAAATATGGAACAACGATTGTCGTTTTATCAGACAAAAAAAGGGTCAAACTGTTTGTCTTTTGGCAAGTTTATTTTAACATGCCTGAAAATCAACTTAATTTTTTTTCTCTTTTCGAGTAAATGATGCGATGGATATTTTGCATGACACTTTGATACGTATCATTTGTACTACAACTGAGGTGGAGTGAGATTAGGTCCTCCAGCGCATTTTGGGAATTGGTTCAAATTTAGTTCATGTTTCTATCTGTTCTGTGAATAAATTATCCTTTTTGACCACAGCTGTTTACCAACAAGTTTAGTTACACCCTTAACCTTATATAGAAAGAAAGACATTGCTTATTTATTTAAGAAGAGTAATTAGTTTAAATAATTCACAAAAACAAACTCATATTGTGTTAAGTTTTGATTTTTTTTAAAAACAACTTCTCCTTCAGTCAAAGTTTTGTGAGATGCTCTTGACCCCAGACAAATACATACAGAATGACCTTACTAGAGCCTAATGCTCAAACCCTGCATTGTGAGAAGTGTTTTTGAAACATTGCTATGTACAAAATGCTCTACAAATATTGTTGTTTGGGTAGCAGCTGGGCAACATAATCAAATTTACTAAACTCATCCATTTTTTTTCTACTGAGTGATAATTCATGGAAATAGTCCAAATAAGCTCTTAGGCCACATGAGGATATTTAAAACGCCATAAAGAATATCACAGAATCCCATGACACCAAGAGAATTCAATCCCCAAAACAAGCTTTAATCTTTGTTATGAGAGTGACCATAATCATGATGCATCTGTTCATGGACCATTTCTGAAACAGAGGATTTTGTTCACTTTCTTGTGATGCACCTTTCTGCTACATTAAAACTTTTTTGTCCTGAAGCTCACACTTATTTCACAGTATTTCCATAGGTGAACCAATCAGTTTTAAGGTTTTCATGTGTTTTGTTTAGGTTTAAGTAGTAGGGCTTGGATCACTTCTGTCATTGTTCTGGCAATTTTCTGTCTTCTCAAAGATCCTGAAGACCATCCAGTTTCCCACAGTAAGAAATCAAATGTGTCTTGTGGCAACAGGAGATTTTCAGTCTAGCTGAGAATAACGTAAAAGTCTTGCCCTAGTTTTAAAAGTACTGAACGGTGGATCAAATGGGAAATGAGTTGCTCTGTTCAGCGTTTTTTTTGTTTCACTCTAGGAAGCTTTGCACCATCCATGCCTTTGTTTTTACCATCCCTAACTTTCATGTTTGGACTGAGACTCATGCCATTTTTTGCATCACTTTGGCCAAAAAAAAAAAGCTGCAACAGATTTCAACATAAAAATTTGAATCTCACTTCATAAGAGGAAGCCAAGCTCCAAACAACTGACGGGCAACGGTAATTAGTTCCTGAAGGTTGCACTTAAAGAGCAAAACATTTTTCTTAGGAGCAACTAGAGCAAAACGTAGTAAAACAGAGTTTATTTTGGAGGTGGTACTTGTGTTTATCCCCACAAAGTGAATTAGAAAAAGCAATCAGAGGATGACAAACTCCAAAAACATTTCTATGAATATCCATTCAAGGAGGGCCCTAAAAGAGAGTATTTTCTTTGAAGTGACGCCATCCGTTGGTCTGTTCTGGGTTCAACTGATGCCCATATTTTTAACACAGATCTCACTGCCATCTTGGCTTGATATGACATCACTGAACTATAGATGAACTTTAGCAAACAGGCAGGACAAAGACACCTGCAATTTGTCAAGGAGATGAGCATACCTTAACTTTAAATCAATTTAAATATCAAATGTTGAAATAAAACTACAAGGTTTGATTAAGAAAACTAATTCATTTTTTAGCCATTGTCTAATTCTTGCAAATGGGCAGGGACTGTGATGGGAAAAATTATATTGTTAAACTGAAAATTATCAAGACTTATACTACTCATGATTATGGAAAAAGTGTAAAGAGAGACACATTTTCATTTCCAGCCAGGGTCTAGACTGGAAACTTGAATGAAAGAGAAATGTAACTCAGTGACTATTTGAAGCTATTCCGTTCTTGCTTCTAATGCTTACACAGCCCAGACAATTAATTTTTGTGATGTCTCCTAGGTTTTTGTTTTTTTGGGACACCAGGTTTAGGTTGTCTTACAGTTTTTCTCAGTCGCTTTAGTACAATTCTCAGATCAGAATGAAATTCCCAAAACTATTTGTTCAATCTTGACATCATGATGTCACTTGTGCACATCATATAAGCAGTTTCTCACTTCTTTGAACAAGTTGCAATTGCTTTGGTACATCCATGCAAATGATTATGTACAATTCTCTGCTCTTTGCTACATTATCAATTGTTTATGTCATGTTGATCAAAATCAAAATGTTTTCAAAACTATATAATTATAGTTCACTGTACAATAGTCTTATTCCTCAAAACACCTAGTCATTAGTTCATCGTATAAGTGAATAACTGCAAAATGGTTGACCAAGTTGTCATAATGTAACAAACATATTTCGCTCCATTGCAAGAGAGGATATTTGCTGTGATGTGGATGAGAATTTGTGGCCTAACATACAGGAACAACAAGAGCTGTAGGAAGACCACACCAATTCCTACTGCACTGCCTGTACTGTTGTACAGAATATTGTCCTATCTTTTTTATCCTTTTGTGTTACTGTTTGCAGTCGTTTTTTTCTATGCTGGTATGACATGGTCTGTCAACAAATTACAATATGAACAATAAAAGTGTAAATGTGAATCTTGTCCAGTCTCTTGCAATCAAACAAAAAGGTGTAACTTACATTTTACAATAATTGTCATCAAAACTTTAGCCATAGTTAACATCAGAACCTCCCTCTAAAGTACACAGTTATATTGACAACATGACTAAGTAATTTGACTGTCTTGTTCGTAGACAATGACACAAGGACCTGACATTCTGATGACACTGACATGTTCAATGACATAAAGACTTAGTTTTGAGAGATGAACTAAAGATTTTGTGCAAGTTACAGACTTTTGCGAAAAATCCATGGTGTTTTGCTGTTTGTACAAATTGTTTTGAGAAATGCACACATGTATTTGCAAACTTTAATTCTGATCTGAGAATTGTACTAAAGCGACTGAGAAAAACATGAGTATGAAGCAGAGCAGGGAGCTTGTGGCTTGCCATAATAGATTCTACAGCACATATACAACCATTTTCAAACTGCATTTTTTCGTCTGCTCCCAATTCTCAATGAATTGAATAAAGAAATACTCAGAAATGCAATTTTAAGCCTCATTTTTTTAAATATACCCATCATCAAAAAATTATTTCAAGAATGTAATAAAAATACCAAAACCTCAAATTTCATCATGAGTGGGTGTCTTTATGTTTCTGAACTCTTAACAACTGCAAATCAAAACAAAAACCCTTAACTGCCATTCATTGACATTTTTAGGACCTTCAACAGTGCACTTATAGTGTACTAGATAGATAGATAGATAGATAGATAGATAGATAGATAGATAGATAGATAGATAGATAGATAGATAGATAGATAGATAGATAGATAGATAGATAGATAGATAGATAGATAGATAGATAGATAGATAGATAGATAGATAGATAGATAGATAGATAGATAGATAGATAGATAGATAGATAGATAGATAGATAGATAGATAGATAGATAGATAGATAGATAGATAGATAGATAGATAGATAGATAGATAGATAGATAGATAGAATATATAATACTTATATGAAAATATTTTTGGCGAAAAATATTGTAAATTTGCAGTTTTCCACATGCTACAGTTTTTCAGTTTGCTGCTGCGGGCTCTATATGGACTACTATATAAGCACGTAGTCTAACAACTTACAGGCTTTAATGTGGCGTGCAGAAGTATATGTTGTACATATAGACATCATACATATGTTTTATAATAACCTCCAATGAAGCATGAAAAAAGAGCAAATAACAAAACCAAGACTGTCACACAAAAATGATGCAATGGGTGTGAATGGACAGAGAAAACAGCAAGCACAGCTTGACATTAAAAAAAAAAAACTAAAAGGGCCCCAATCTTCACAAACACCACCTATACCAAGACCCAAACACCAGAGTTATTAGGACCTAATTGTAAGTCAGCCTTGCGAATGAAAAAGATTTGCAAGGCAATTTATTTGAAATCGCTTGTCAGAATTTGTTCTGCTCTCAGCAAGAACTTTGATTGAGTCGTCAGCAGTGCAAAGTAATCGATACCTTAAAAACTAATAAAAATGCTATGAGATGATTTAAGACATCCAACCTTTCACTACAATACCCATCAGCTTTAGAGGTAAAGTACACTTTAAGACAAAACTAAAAAGAACAGCAACAGTAAAACAAAAAGGAAAAAAATACATTCATGTTACATTTTACTAACAGTCCAAATTAGTTTATGGTTTCATTGATAAGCACCAAAATTTCAAAGCACATATTGTGACTATTTGGAACCTTGGTAGTTGTGAAACTTTCCAGACTTTTCACAAAAATGTCAGGAAAAAACATCAAACCTTTTTAATTACCTTGTAACTAAACAATTATTTTAAACTACTGGGATTACATAACATAGTTATAATAATAATAATAATAATAATATTATTATTATACTCAAATTAAGCAAGAAGTTCCTCCAGGTTTGACACTGACAGGACAGATATTGTAAGTCATTTCTGCTCACAGCAGTAAATTTCTACAAGGATTTTCTATTGTGAGCGTTTCCGAAGACAGGGTTGTTTGGTTTTAATTGCCCGTTTATTTCCTGACAGCTGTATTTGCGTTAATGCTTCAGAACATCATTTGCTTTGATCCTTTATTGTTGAGACACATTATACGTTTTTATTTTCATTTTCAAAGCTTGACAAGAAAAACTGACACTAAACAGTAACTACATAACGTTGGTGAGAATCACTGGAGCAGTGTAGGGAATGTCTGTTCACATTTTAATAGCTTTCAAAGGGGTCAGACATTCAAATAACATAGAAGTAAAACCTGAATCAACAACAATCTTCAGTTCAACATCATGCTGATGGTTGTGGAGGCGACTAAATAAACATTATGGCCTCTGGATTAGTAAAATACTATGATTCCTTTTTTTCCTCCAAGCCTCATCCTTCTTAGCAAGAGATAGAAAATACAATTTAATTTATCTGATCCCTTTCTTTTTATGTCAAGTTTTTTTTCATCCTTTCCTATGTTACCGTATTTTCCGGACTATAAGTCACCCTTTTTTTCATAGTTTGGCAAGGGGTGCGACTTATACTCCGCAGCGACTTATATTAGAACTAAATTGAAATAAATACATTGTTAACCCTCCTGTTATGTTCATTTGTGAGGAACAGAGATGATGTTCCTGGCTAAATTTGATGTATGAGGTGTTAAGTGTTAAGAGTATGTTAAGTGACTCAGAGAATCAGCAAACTTTTTTTACAATAAGATCTTGAAGGCTAACAACATAATATTCTTTTTTCCAAGGATTTCATAGATTCCGAAATGCAATAAAAATGACAACTATTTTTTTACAAATACAGGATGAAAACAGAGTATTAGTTGGCCAATGATGCTTCATGAAAGGAATAAATAAATAAGTATGAGAAAGAATTACTGTGAAATTATGAGATAAACAGTCTGCTATGATTGTGTCATATGAGGTTGTGCAAGTTATTAGTTCTTGGTCTCAGATTTTGTAAAATAAATTTCCCGTCAAAATGCGACTTATAGTCCAGTGCGACTTATCTGTGTTTTTTTTTCTACTTTATAAAGCATTTTTGGGCTGGTGCGACTTATACTCCGGAGCGACTTTAAGTCCGGAAAATACGGTATATTTGTGTAAAGATGACCTCCACCCTATCCTGTTAAGACAGGATAGGGTGTAACAGACGGAGAAAAAGGGAAAATCTAATGGAGATAATTCTTTTATCTAAAAAAAAAGGAACATCTTTGCAAGTAATAAACCAAATTAAGAAAAGGAACCTATGCTTGCATTCCTATATATATATATATTTTTTTTTTTTTTATTGAAAATGATAACTGAAAGCTTCCATTAATCTGAAGAAATTTTGTGATGAGCATCTTTGGGTTTTGTTTAATCAAGGCTTTTGGTTTTGGTAAAGCCAGAGCTGCTTATCCATGGGAAGAGAAACATTTTCTACCATAAACAGCATGAAATTCTGTCAACTCCATGCTTTACACTATGCTGGGTACATAACAGCATTATGGATTTAGTGTGCTTGTGTACTAAAAACATTTGCAGGACGCTCTGAAATCCCCATGAAGACAGACTCCACAACACAAAATCTACTGGGTTTGATCTCACCAGTGTACTCTGGGTCCACATGAGGAGGGTAGAAGCGGAAGTAGATGAAGAAGGGAATAGGGACTCCAAACTTGAACCATTCCACCACATAAGGCGGCTGCTGGCCATCCAGGGGAGGGGACACGTCACACCCCAGGATCACGCTCTCTCCGGCGCGTGCCGTCACAAAGCGGGGCTCCTCTCTAACGCCGTGGGCACCTGCAGGGGGGGGGGAAAGAAACTTTAAAGTCCCACTTGGGTCGTCTTTTTATTATTTAAAAAAAATTCCAGTTGTCTTTTATTTATGATTCTGCAGTTTTAAGAAAAATCTAATAACCTGTAGTTTTTTTAGGATATAGTTTCTGCAGAGCAGCATTAGTTCATCTGAAATTTGCCTCTGAGTTGTGGCCAAGACTGCTGGCTCAGTCAGCAGGTCCTCTTTTCCTATCATCCCTTGGTTTACACTTCCTCCCTCTATCTTACAGCCCCTCACAACCTTAATCTTGCAACGGGTGCAACAACAATTACAAGCCAAATTGAATCTATCCAGCCGTTCATTTCTGAGCCAGATCCCAGATCAGATGAGGAAGACCAAGACCTATATGGACCTATTTGTCTTTAAGCCGGTCATTCGGAATGGAGCGGAGAAGAGAACTTGTGGCCCGCCGACTATAGCTCCTATGTCACAGCTATAAGCTTTTCCCAAAGACATTGTTCTGTCTGCTCCAATTTGAATAAAGACATACTCAGAAATGTAATTCTATTCTAATTTTTCTTTATATACTGTATGTCCTCCATCATGAGAAGAATGCTACATGCTAAAAAAGTGGGAGTGGGTCTTTAAACTCAGCAGTGCTGGAGTGTCATGTGCAGAAAAGCATGGTGCGGGATAATCCTCATGCATAGAATTCCTGCAGCACAAGCAGGAAAATCTTATCTGGTTCAAGCCACACAAGACTAATTCATAAACAATACTCAAGTGCCAAAACAAGAGATCGATTGGAGGTATATTTTGTTTAAAGTGTAAGGCACTGTACAAAGCAGACCACGCAGTCTGAGCAGCTGCCAGGCACAGAGGTAGAGCCTCTCTTTTTAGAGCCTTATCATGACCCTATTGTCATCTGTCACCTGCATCTGTTGATGAGCGTTAGTGGTGGTACCATACTGTATGCTATCAATGAGCTGCCAAAGGGGGTTCCATTGATCATAGCTGGCTGTTGCTCAGATGGGCTTTAGTATCTGCACCACCAGGCCTGGCGTTTGGCCACGAATGTCCTGGCACGCTGCCGAGCATTGACCTATCAGACAACTCAAAGGTCGGCATACCTGCCTCAGCAGAACGCTCATTCTGGGAATGGATTTTCTGCAACTGCCACCCCCGCTGTCTTTGAGCCGACTGCATGTCCACCGTCAGAGCAGGATGACTACCAGCCCTCACCCAATGAGGGGGGGAGGGAAAAAAATTGCTTCAGGGATCAAGAGACATGCTGACGTTTCCCTCCAGAGGACCACCAGCTGAATAACTTAACGCTTTCATTAGCAGTATCATTTGCATTATCAGGACTAATTTTCACTAAAAACGTGTACTAAGGACAGAGAGGAATTACAGGTCTAAGTAGTCCTGTCGCTTCGGTCAATAATGATGTTTGCTTTTCTTTTACACTAAAATCCAAACCAAAACACAATTTTGTCACCGTCAAAAAAATAAAGTTTAACGTGCAAAGCTCTCACTTTGCCCATACAGGCCACATGCCGTGGCTGATTTAGGCATAGGCACAGTGGGCAGTTGCCCAGGGTCTTAATGCTTTAAACAGTATTTCAGTATTATTCAGAAAGCTCCCTCCGCCTCATTATTATTGTGCCCTTAGTATGAAATAATATTTGCCCAATCACAGACACTCACACACAAACAATCATATGCAGAATTATTTTTTGTTTTGTAAAATTGTGAGTTTCTGAAAGAATTCCGATTGCTTGTAGTCCAAATGAGCAACAACCTGACAATGTTTCAATGGAACAAATATATCAATGGAAAACAAAGTTTCTCTGAGGAAACAAAGACACTCATTTAAGGAGGTGTTTGGGGCTGTGAGTGGGGGGTGGGGGCTTTTTAAGGGTGCCGTTCATACTAGAAATGCCCTTTAGTAATTGTGTTTACCAGTTCAATCTCTATTATCCAGTAACAGAGTTAATCCACTTTGTTCATTTAAGCCAGCACAGATTCTGCACTGTAGCACAGCAGATTTATCCAAATGATACATTCTGAAACAAAGATGTGGTTTGCTGGTCACATGCGTCTGTGCTGGAATCTCCCTTGCTGTTTTTATGGCATGTGTGGCTAAATAGGACCTTTATTCGAAACAAAAACCAGAACTTAGTGTATATCCTAAAATTCTCCTAGTCATCCAATCAGAGGCACTGAAAAGATCTGCTCAAACTATCCCTTTCAACTCTTTTTTTTTTTTTTTTTCCACAGAGCCCCATGCCGCTTTGTAACATTTTCATAAATACATTTCTGCACCACATCATACCATGACTGGGTTCAAAGATACTTGTCCCTGTTTTGAATCTGACACATTCCAAAATTACAAAGACACAATTCAAATTTTGATTGAGATCTGATTTCCTTAGAAAAGTATAAATCAAGTGAATTTTGTGTAAAAGTCCTACAAAATAATATAAATATGTCTTCAGAGAATTTTAATGTTGAAAACCTTTAAACTTTTAAAAATAGTGTGCTCAAACATCAAAAAAAGACATTAGGTGTTCAAAACATGTGACTTTACCCATCAACTATACATATAAAAAGATTTTTATCGTAAAAAAGAATTCAGAAGATGATGTGTCTTTCATTAAATTATAAATCATAACCAAATACTCACTTATAATGACGAAATTTACATTTTTCTGCCTCTGTAAAGTTCAAAAAGCATGATTGCTAAAATAAAAATCCCTATCACTTACGTTTTGTTTTGTTAATTTGATCCAGACAAATATTTAATAACTTCAGATCTGCATTAACACCACTAAAAATTTGATCAACTTTTACTCTGTACTTGCAACTATTTAAACTAAAAAGATGAAAAGAGGTTTCCCTTTTAAAGGAGCGATGCTTTTCCTCTAGCAAATCATAAAACTGAAAAACAGGGTATATATGAAGCACATAATTTTCACAAAAAGGTAAATAGGAACACTATATAAAGGACCCCATGAATGGAAAAAAATAGATACATTTGCCAGTACTCATAGAAAACTAAGGAGAACTGTTCCCTTCACTCGTTTTTCAACTTACTTTTCTACCTCTCCAAAAAAAAAACGCATGCCTTATGAAACACACTAGACACATTGTTTAGTTTAAATAAGTAGAGTCACTTGACATGAAACACAGGCTAAAGCTCTCTGGCACTTGAATGCTAAAATCCACTGTTTTCTCTGCAGACAGTTTATGATGAATAAGTTTAGCAGCTTAAGTTTGAGTTGACAATATTTTAAGGTGCTTGTGGTGGGGAGAACTTGTTTTGGATACGGAATATACTCTGAGGACCTTAAAATATTACAGGGCTAATATGTCTCCCCTCCCTTTATGAGCTTCTCATAAGGCAACAATCAGCACCAGTTTGGTGACTGCAGTGAAGACTCGGAGACTGCAGTAGGTTTTATAGAAGCATGGTCAGGGGGGAATATTTTTGGCTTGCAATTGAGAATTGCTTGCAATTTTGTGATTGCTTTAGCACCTTAAATGTCAACTAAAATGACATTTTGGAAAGAACACAACAGATTTGCGTGGAAGTTGCAAACCTCTTAAGGTGGATCTACTTAAATCAGATGTCTCAAAAATCATTAATTGTTTCCTTTTACTTTAGTTTAACTGATAAATGTTTTCTAAATCATTGTCAGACTAATCCCCTGTAGACTTTGGCACTGATTAAACAGACAGCCCTACAAAGAGTCAGTCAGAGTGAATGCTTGGGCTTCAAGTAATGATTGTTTAGCTACATTATCGACCACTGCACTAATTATTTTTTCAATTAAAAGTTTAAACATTCACCTCTAAGAAAAAAAAGGCTGAAAGTTTAAAAAAAGAGCATTGCTGAAAAGGATTTTTCTAATCTTTGGTCTAAAATATACTTTTGTATTTCATAATATAATTTAGAGTAGCTATCTAGAGTTCAAATCATTATTATACACACACAAAAATTTATTCCACAAATATTTATTACCTTTACACAAGGTTAAAAAAAAAACAATTTTAATCTAAAATGCTTTTCTGTGACAAAATGTTTTTTGTCTTCTTAAAGATCTTGTGCACACAAATAAAAGATTTTGCTTTTGAGTCGCTCTATAATTTGATTTGCTCCATAAAAGTTGCATGAAAACAATTAACTTTGCCGTCCAGAAATTCTTGAAAATACGTAGTTTAACCCCTAATTCACAACACACCATTTAATCCAGGACTCTACTTAATTTAGCATTATATAAATATACATAAGTGTAAATAAATTCCTGGATGAAGGGATTTAGCATAAAAAAAACAATTTGGGTTAAAAAAAATTAAAACAACTTTAAACATCTATATTAGGCTTACATTTTCAGCTTTTAGATCTGTGTAAATCGAAAAAAGATTCAAATCTTGAAAAATTTGAATAAATGTCTCTATCAGAATAGCAAAATGGGATCCAGATTTCAAGAATAACCATTTGTGGTAACCATTTATAAACGATAAATTGATTAAAAGGCTAATTGCTAAATCCTATTCATCCTTAAACCATACTTTAAGATGGTTATGTGTGCAAAAGAAAAAAAGAGAAGCGGCAACAGAATTAGGCTGACCAATACACAAAAAATAATGATAATATTAATAATAATAACAAAATTTGAAAACCAACAAGAGATGTCTGCTCGAGGTCAATCAACAGCTGTCAAATCATTCCTGCAGAGTAGCACAGGCACGCATGGTTAAATCCTCAAGAGCTTTCAAGTGGCACCAGCTCAAAATGACTCTTAACACAAAACCCAGCCCACACCATACTTTTGATAATGACTGCAGATCTGTACAGTAAATAGCCCCTTCTGGGCAAATTTGGGATGATAATCAGGCAAATAAAGAGCAGCGATAGACTTTATAAAGCTCCAAGAGTCACAATATAAAAACTGAGTTCAGCTGAGTTCACTTAGGCAATTTCAGATGAGCAAGTCTCAGATTTTCTAGCATAAACTCGCTAAGCCTCTTTTCCTGAACCCCAGAACAATATTTTACAGCAAAAAAAGCTCAAATCTAATTTTCAACTGCTTTGATGTGATTCAGCCCAGAGTTTGTGTCAGTCACTGCAGGCACAGACTCTGAGTAGGGAGAATCAGACATTATAAAGCTTTGGATTTTTTGCATGCATGCTTCATTTCAATGAGGGCATGAGGAGGGTTTAAGGCCGAACTGATGCGGGGACTGTAATGGAATATAAACTGGACATGGGCTGCAGAGAGAATCTCAAGGACGCGCAGCCACTGGGCTGGATGGGCCACTGACAGGGCGGTAATTGAATGCCAGCCTGCATGTACTGAAGGTCACATCAGAGAATGGCCTTAGTCTGTGCAGCAGTACGCTTGTGTGGGTCTGCAGTTGTGTTAATCTCAGAATTTAAAACAAAACATAACCCACAACAGAATAATTTCAATTTAGGTGTTCTTATTTTTCCTTGGCTTTCTTTGTGTATTTAGGAAGTCAAGAGTTTTAGGTTCCTGCCAGTGTCATTCATAGTTAATAACCATTCTCCCCCACCAGTTTCCTCTATTACATCTGGTGGAGAACATGATCTCTACAAAACTACTCAACTATACAAACTTCATTCATAGTGTGTCTGCAGGGCTCGATTTGTTGTTGTTGTTGTTCTCAATGCACAGACAGCAGTTCACAAATATTTTGAAGGCATTTATTTTGATACAACAGAAAAACTAAAGTAGGAAGAATTTGGAATGACTCATCGCTTGGAAGACCAGTAGCAAGTTTGGGGTTCAGTATCTCAACCATGACCTAATGGTTTGCTGACAAGAACTTTACCGTCTCACTACGGAAAACACTAAATAAAGGCATTTGTCTTAAATCGTGACTCCACCCACTAACACACGAGCAGACACTTGAAAAAACACGTTTACCACAGAGATTTGGTAACCCTATTTAGGATTATGATAACATTTCCCAAGATATAATATATTTATATTTCAGTTTACCATTGATTCCCAGATTGAAGAAAGAAATCAATTTTAAACACATTGTGTTTGTTTAGCGATGTTGACTTTTAGCCACCTCTTGGGACTTCTATACTGAATCGTGTATTGACTTTGCTGAACCAATTAATATGGAGCAGCAGGAGTCTCCACAGGACATGTTAAGTGTTCAGAACAGCAGATTTTAAGATTCACAATGTTCCTGAAAAGATAGAATTTTGCACTTTTGATAAATTGCAACTTAAATTTAAACTATTTCTATCTGTCAAACTTTTTTTTTTAAACAGCTTTATAAGTACACTGAAATACAGTATTTAATATTTGGTTTCTGGTGGTTCCAACAAAGCAGTTTTTCTTTTACCTACAAATGACTTACCATTAGGCAAAGGTTTGCGATTGCCTGGGGCCCCCAACTATCTAGGGGCCCTGAGCGGAAAACTTAAAAAAGAAAAATTAGATCTAAAGTAAATTTTACATCCATAATTATTTTACTCTGTCATGAAAAAACACTCCAATCACTGAATTGGCTGAATATTGATTGCAAGTTAGCGAGCAGAGGCAGCATTGCCAGACAGGGCGGTTTCCTGCTCAATGGGGTGGTTTTAATTCTGACTTTGTGGGCAAAAATTGCTTTTGGTGGATGGACATAATCTTGACCGGTTTGGGGTCGGTTCGGGAGCTTTTACTTCCTGGTTGAAACACATTTCAAGTGCAGTCTGGTGAGACGGGTGACAGGCAGTGCTTCACCTGTCGTCTTCCTCAACCTGCTGTCATGAGATCTAAAGCCTACTGATCATAAAATAAATGTGTCCACTAACCTTTTCCATAAATGCAAATTAGAGGTTTGGTTCTAATCATTTAATAATTATTATCCTCAAACTCCTCTTTCTTATGTTTTACAAAGACAATTGCTTATATTTTATCTCACCTAAATTCATGAAAAGTAACAATACAAGAACAATATCCACTTTTGTTCATGATAGGCTGATAAGTTAAACTAAAAATCTTGTAGTGTTTAAATATTTGTGGGGTTTTTCACTTTCCTTTTTTTAATATATGAGGAAAACATCAGTGATTGGTAGTAAAGTTATTGCATGTTTTTCTCTGACTGCCTGCAGATATTGTGGATTTAATTTCATTAAAAATGTGTTGGACAAAGTTGGACTTTCAACCAGATCAGAAAGTAATAAATGATGGAGTATTATTTTCTACTAATTAACCACTGATTAATATTTTGGGTGGGGTTTTTTGTTAGGTCTGGTGGTCTTTAGACGATTTCTAGGCTGGAAAACCGTGACTATTTGGCAACACTGGCAGAGAGGAAATGATGATTCAAAGGAAAATGTTGGTGAAATGAAGCATAGTGATCCGTGGGGCGATGAAAAGAGGAAAATAAATGTGTTGCCATTCTTCCAAAAGTGCTGGAAGACAGATACAATAAAATAAAAGTCAGAAATAAAAAAAAACCTCTAAATTAAACTAATTAATCCAACCGCTGTAGAGGGCCCCATGTTGTTGTTCGTCTGGGGCCCCCGAACTGCTATGTCCGCCGCTGGATCTTATCACTATTTTTTTTTTTATTATTGATTGACTATGTCCCAGCCTCCCAACACTGTCAGGCAATGCTCAGTCAGGGGTGCAAAGGATGTGCTGACACCTGCTTGGACATGCAGCGAGGAGACAAACATAAAAAAAAGGGATGAGTGAGATGGACTTACCAGAGGTGAAGAGGGAGCCACTCTTGCAGATGTGCAGCAAAAATGAGTCAAAAATTCCTTTTTATAATAACCAATAAGATATTTGATCCTAATCATGTAATGAAAAATTTTCTGCAACAGAAACCTCTATTAGTGCACTAGTATCGCTTGTCTGATTGAAGCTTCTTTTAGATTCATTCCTTTGTATAGATGTCATAAAGTAGAAAATAGAGAAAATAGATCACAAAACTCCTAATTTACACAACTGACAGTCAGATTTCTATAAACTGAAGCCAACCCAACCTATAAAGCAGGGTCCTCAAGAGCCTCAACCCAGCCTGTTTTCCAACTCTCCCTAACCAGCTTGCTAACTCAAGAGATTTCACATCCTGATTGACTGAACACACACCTGATTTAGGTTGTCAGAATCAAGCAGTCCAGGGAGGGCTGGAAAACAAACATGGTCGAGGCTCTTGAGGACCAGGGTTAGCCACCCCTGCTATAAAGGTTATAAAGTAGAAAATTATTTCAATAAATCAAAAGTAAATGTAGTATAATATATTAAGAATGAGTTAAACGGGTCTACAAAGAGGGGAGCAAAATTCACTTTTTATATTAAAGCATTATAAGTAGATTGAAAAAATATTGGGATGCTGAAAATATAAAGACCAAAAAAATAAAAAAATAACCCACTGGATGACTCTTTAAGAGCAGGGCTTCTGAACCCTGCAAGTGCATTTTCTGCAACTATCAGTAGGAGCACGTCAGGCTCTGGTTTAATCCTTTATTTCATTGGGAGCTTTCGAGTTTTTCAAGTGTCTACTTCAAACTCTCCAGCAGGGACAAACATATTCATGCACTCTCACCACCTTTCTTTTTGTTTAAAACAAAGCTGTGATTTTTTTTCATTAAACATATTCAGAATTGCATTTGTGTAACAGATTACCTTCTGTTTGTTTTTACACCTTTTTCACAACCTAATAGTGGTCACATAAGAACAATTATTATTAATAAGGTTCAACCACAGATGATTAAATCTATCATCTATAAATTTTCTGTAAGTATGTCAGCATATTCAGAGTTTAACTAATTTATTCAAAGTAAACTTTAAACATGAGTAAAAACAGGTGTAGCAAATGAACAATGACTCATCGTTTGCTTTTAGAATTGTTCAGTTCTATATAGGATTACCATGACTACTATATATATCGAAGTTGATATTTTCACAACACACAAAGGAAACTGAAAAATAGAAGCTTAACCTAAAATGACTGATTCTGCTTCCCTCTGTTTCCCTTCTGATGAATTCTAAAGGACTACATATGTTTGCAGACCCAGTGAGTTGAGTGGCTATACCAAAACCACATTAAAAAAGAAAAAAGAAAAAAAAATTTTTCCCCAGAATGCTGCAGGCTTTGTTTGCAAACTCCACTGGGACTGGACTGACTGAAGCAGAGGGGAGGGGAGTATGGGTCATCGCCAAAGAGAGCTGGCAGATGCCCAGTGCTGAGTCTGCCATCCACAGCATGAGCACAGTTCCACTCTTAAGCTCATTACTAAGCTTTACTCTCACGATTGAGATGAAGTACAGATCAGAAGGAGGGGGGAAAAAATGAATTTGAGTGGGAAAGTCATGCTTTTTGTCTGCTGGAAATTAAAAAGGAGCAACAATAACAAAAAGCTGAACCGATTCAGAAAATCATTTCTGTATGGTCTCTGATTAAAGTATGCTGAAATAGAAACAGAAAATACAGAAAACAGTAAAAAAAAAAAAAGATCATTAAATCAGAAAGATGGCAAAAACCAAGTATAGTGCCATGTGGAAAATAATACTACAGTCTATGCTTTCTAATAAATGCATCATTTAATAAAAACATTCTAAAAGGAATAAGGATATCAAACACTAACTAAAAAAATTGGTTAACTTGTAATTCTAGTCACTCTAGCTTAGAAGATATTTGCAAAAACGTTGCTGCACTGATTTAATGCTTACAGAAATTTTAATTGTAGTGATACTTAAGATCACATAATATTATTTTCCACACAAATTAATGTTTCGATTACATTACAATAGCTTTTATTTAGAAATAGCATTTATACTCCAAACATATTCCTATTAAAAATTCAGACAACATATTTTTCTATGTCTTTAAGTATATTAGCATTTGAATGCTCTATAGAGGTTCAAATTTTGGTAAGAGGGTATATTATATTTCTATGTGTGTTATAATTTATGATTAAATATGTAGGTCAGATCAGTGGAAGATGAGCATTTGATAGGGAGTTGTGTCATGTAATTGATACTTTTTTTCCCACCAAACTAGCAATGGATCCGTAAATGAATGGAGGGAAATTTGATTACATAATAGGTGCTACTAATGCTCAATACAGCCTGATATGAACGCATTGTTTGTTTTGGCAAGCAAAACTGATGAGATCATTGCATTGCACTTGTCGCTATGGCAACAATTTCAATCTGATGGGGCTCTGGGAAGTTAGGAAGGCTCCTTTTTAGTTGTTTTTTTCACATTCTTGTTTGGCAAAGTGTCCTATGTGAGACTATCACCGTGTGCTGCATCTTCAAAAGTATTTAAATGATTAGTAAAAAAATATATTTATTTTCTAGAACAACATAAAATTGTAACAATATGATTATTATCAGTTTCACTGATCACTGTGAAAGAAGCATCTTTCTTTGCAAATATCCATACACCATCATTTAGAAGAAGAAAAAAACAAGACTATTTGCTTATAACAAATGCAGCAGTTCTAGTTTTCATAATTTTAATCAGACGGTTCTATGTGAATTTAGCCCAAATTCACAGAAACCTGTTACAATAGACTGGCTTTAGCTTAGCCAACGTGTTATTAGGTACCGGTTTTTCTATTACAAAGCAACAACAGTCTGAAAATGTTCTAAAACGTGGAAATGGTTAATTGTGCAAGTTTTTATGTTCAATATCAGAGTTGTTGTTTTTTTAAATCACCTAACTTGGCAGTTCACCTGGACATAAGCTATATCAAAGCAAATACAGTAAGAGAAAAGCTCAAATTTAAAAGGATAAATTAAAATCAATAATAAAATACAGCAGATCTTCTTATGACTTTCCTCCTGATGATAGAGTAAACCTTCATCTTTTTGACATTTAAAGTTGGACGTTAACACAGGATTCTAAAGGGAACCACAGCACGAATATGAGCTGGTTTTATTATCCTTTACATAGTAAATTTACTGGTTTATCTTGTAATCCACTTTGTATTGCTTTTATACGAGTGCATCCTTTAAGTCCCACTCCAATCATCTTTTGATCTATTCTAAAAGCATTCCCACTTGTCTTTTAATTATGATTATGCAGTTTTAGCCAAATTAAAATAACCTTTTTTGTTTTCTAGGACATAGCTTCTGCAGAGCGGCAGGACTTCATAAGAAATTTACCTCTGAGTTGTGAGTGGGACCATTGGTGAGGAGTAAGACTGGCCCCATTCCCCATCATCCATCTGTTTTACACTCTCTCCTGCTAGCTTACAGCCCCTCACAACCCCAACCTAACATTACCGGTGCAACAAAAAAGCAGAGCAATATTGGAGCTATCCAGCCATACAGTTTTGAGCCTGGTGCAAGCACAGATGAGAAAAACATACATGTACATGGATCTATTTTTCTGCAAGTGGATGCATAAGAGTGTAGTGGAGAAGGGAGCTTGCGGCTTGCCATTGTACCTTCTAGATCACACCTTCAAGCTTTATCCAATGGCATTTTTTCACCTGCTCATGATTCACCATGACTTGACTCAAGAAATACTTAACAATGCTATTTTAAGCTTAAATTTCCATATATATGTTCACCATCATGAGAAAAAAGCCAAAGAGCATGTTATAAACACTAAACGCATAATTTTCGTCAGACTGAGTCTTTCAAAATTTTGAATTTGGCTTAACATTTTCTATTTTTTTGTCTGTCATTTCAAAAAGTGAAACCTGTATGTGTGTATTAAATAAAATCAACTGAAACGTTTTAAGACTTTATTTCATTTGATTTCAGCATGATTATGGCTCAGAATAATAAAGATCAAGATCAACATCAGACCAAGTTTAAAAAGAAAGTTGTTTTCTGCTTAAATAACAGGCTTCATCCCAATTAACCAAACTTTAAAATAGAATATGGAAAAAAATCAATGTTGGAAATGTATGGTGTCAATCAAACATCTGCAAATGTTTCCCGAGTCTTTAAATGCTCTATCAGTCTGGGTCAGTAGGCTTTCCAATATTGGGGAAGACAGCTAACTTAACTGATACAGAGAAGAAAGTTATCAACACCATTTAAAAATTTGGAGGAGCATGGTAAGGAGGGGACTGAAGCAGAACTTGGTGCATCAAGAGCAAACTCACACGGATGAGCATGGACTACAAATGTCACATTCCTTCTGTCAAACCACTAAATCAAAGACAAAGGCAGAAGCCACTGACATGGGATGAGGTGAAAAAGAGCTGGACTAATGCTCAATGTTCTCTCTTTTTCACCAAATAAGATTTTGCATTTCATTTAGAAATAAAGGTCTCGGAATGGAGGAAGAAGAGTGGAGAATCCATGTTTTTGAAGTCCAGTAAGAAGTTTCCATAATGACTGATGCTTTGGGGTGCCATGTTGGCTGCTGGTGTTGGTCCACTGCATGTCATTGTTAATCCAGTCATCTACAAAAAAATCTAAAAAAAATTCATGTTATCTGTTGACAAACTTTATAGAGATGCTTATTTTATTTTGCAGCAGTACATGGCACCTGTCCAAATTGTCAAAGGTACTAAAAGCTATTTTAGATATCGTCAACTGGATGATGAATAATACCAGTCCCAATAATGCAGATCACCTGAGCTTTCAATGAAACATGGGCTTCCGTACTGTAACCCTATTTCCATATCACAGTGCATTACTGCATTAATCCATGCAAAATGTGAACTAACCATGGGAATTAAGACAGTTTTTTAGAGCCTGCCATTTGTCTGATGTAATATTTACATTTTTTGAGGTATTGAATTTGGGTTTTTTTATAGCCATAACATCAAAATTACATGAAAATAAGCCTTGACATATTTCAATGTATGCGTAATGGTTGTATTTGATATATGAATATCACTTCGTAAATTAATTGGTTAAAATGTTTTAATATTTTAAGGATATTCTGATGTTTTTAGATTAACCTGAATTAGATGATTGTTCCCAAATATAGCTAGTCATTAAGGACCTGTCTTGCTTTTGTAAAACTTTGATTTTTCTATTTTAACCTTCAATAAAACTACAAAGTTCCAGTATAGCCAAGATTTAAAAAAGACCAGTCATCTTTACATTTTATTATAACATTGGAAACTTTCATCTAAAAGCCCCCAGTCAGTTTCAGCATCCACATAGAACCAAGACTGAATAATTTAAAAGAACAAATTTATGAACCAGATTCAAAAAAGAGGGATACTTCATCAGCTCCGAGGAGAAGGACAGATATGCGAGTGAATCTTTTTTTTTTTTTGCCACTAGATCTATTTCTTTCAGTAGCATTGGTGTCAGCCCATGAGGAAGGATTCATCAAGGAAGAAAGAATACAATAAAAAAGCCAGCCCAACAAACTCCTTAAAATCACAAATCTCTGGCATTGAACCTAAAACATTAATCTTTCTGTAGTCACTTCCTTCAGCCAAAAATAGACATTTAACAGTACCATTTCTCTGCTTTTCCCAATGACTTGTATTTACTACCACTTTGCTGCTAGAATCCCTCTTGCTTTTGTTTGATTGGTTGCCAACACACAGCTTGTTTAACTAACCTCAGATTTTCTGTAACCATATGCTGCGCACCCCCATGGGTACTTGGTCGCAAACAATGTCTTTTAATGTCCAATTACTTTGACTAACTGCTCATGCGTCAACCTGTCTGTGAATGTCAAGAAAATTTTGATTGAAGGTAAACTAGACAAGTACTTTTGTAAAGGATTCATTTGTAGAGTGTTAAGAAATAACATAATCAAAAAAACACTTTAAAATTGATGTTACTGGGAGTATTTTTGCACAAATATAGTAATCACAAATAGTAATTTTATACACAAATAGTAATCACTCTTATTATTGCCTGACAAAACATGAGCTTCAGTAAAAGATCACACCTATTAACACTACATAGCTTTTTGTTATACTATGGGGAATGACTTATAGCCCTTGAAAATAACAGTAACTGATGCTGTGCTGAGAAAATCACAGGTAATGTGTGCCTTGTTGTGTTTTTGTAATATTTAGGTTCAATTTTTACAGATGGTGAGACTGGGGATGGTATTATGAAATACTTATGAGTGATTCTTTTATAACTCCAAAGCTATGTTCACACCAGGCATGTGAGTAAGAACGCACTAAATATGGGTTCTTGAACATGCCTTTAGGCCACGGTGTTCACACTGGACAGGCAGGGGGGGCTTCTTCTTTTTCTACAATTTACTAGCCCATGTCCACCACCTACAGTTCGAGGAGGCTTGGTATAGTACGAATCCTTGATTGGTCAAAGTGCATCCTGGTTTAACTTTCAACGGCAAGAGTTTTGTACATAGAGCCAGAAAATGGTTGTGAAACTTTGCAGAGCTTTAGCTCTTTTGGGTTTTTGCATATATGCAAAAACCCAAAAGAGCATATAAACAAGTGTTTATACGCGTTTACATTGACTTTTCTTTGGTAGCTGTAGCATGAACGCGCGTTGCCAAGGGCAGTGTGAATGTAGCTTAAACCGTTCTACCTTGCTAATCAATGAATCCCACAACAAACATGAGACAGAATCCACTGTAGATTCTACTAAGGAGGTATTCTTATGGCTCATCTTTCAGGCAGGCATTTATCACAGAGAGACATGGTTTATGAAAGCAAAGAGCAATTTGCTCTTAAGATATTTGTGTTTTTTTAACAGATAGAACACACTGAAATAAGCTATGTAAGCATGGTCAAATAACAGTGTAAAAAGCAAAATGTCATGCTAATTTTCCTGAATTCCTAACTATAAGAAGGCAATCCCACGAAGCAACCAAACCCAGGTAGATGAAAAAGAAGTTTCCTTGCAAATGAACTCTGATGTGTTAACACCACCAATACACAATTCAAACTGGGTCCTCTGGACTTTCCTTTCCTAATTTACCTGAATTAAATCCGACCAGCTAGCTTACGTAAAATCTAAATTGTTTATTAATTGTTTTAATTTACAAAGTACTCAGCAAAATATCAACTAAGCAAGAAACAGCATACAACCTATCATTGCAAAGGACATTCCAGGCCCTCTTATTCCTCTATGATAGAGAAACTACAACTGTCTAAATGGCCTTGTCTGTTTTACCTCATCTCGACTAGAATGTGCAAGGACTGAAAGGAAAGTGTGCATTCATGGAGCCATTAGCGTGGGGATAATAGAACTGTACATTACAATTGTATGTTCTGCTGTTCTCACTATCCCTTTAGCTTTTTTCATACTTCCCACTCAAGGGAGGACTGACACACCTCAGATGTTACTGGTGGGTTGTGTAAGTAAAGAGCTGAAATGGGGGTTTAATGTTAATGTAGAGCAGACGTGCCTCAATGCCGACAGTAGTCGTTGCAGAGGCAACTGTGTGCCCGAGCGAGTCAGCACAGCAGAAAGCACTGTTCTTGCCAGCGACTCTACTGTAACTCAGCTGATACTGCATCCCTTGCTCACTGTGTGTAAGCATGCATTGACACGGTTCCTTAGAAAAGGGATCTTTGTTACAACTAAAAGACATGATCGCAAGAAAAACGCTAAACATTTCGATTCTAACATCAAAAGCAGTTGAAAAGAAAAGCTCTGAATAAGGTGATAGTGTATTTAAAAAAAACAGATGTATCTTCTTTGCACTTTTTTGTAGAGGTGCACTAATCATCCAGCTGGAGGTCTGAATCCAGTAGCTAGCTACAGCTGTAATCAGTTTAAACCAACATTGGCCTTTCAAGCACAGCAAAAAAGTAAGAGGATAGACCAGGAGACAAAACACAATTGTTTTGGTTCTGCAATACTCAGACAGCCCCTGAGACAGATACCTGATAGCCACTCACACTTTAAGCATGGATACGTTTTTGTAAATATTGAATTAGTCACTGCATAAACCTCTAGGCATGAAATTTTTAATAAAAATATACCCTGCTCTCACCAATTTAGATCAAATGTTCTTTCAATGTATCACAAAAACACAATCCAGGGTAGTTTCCTGTCTTTTAGGTTTTTTAAATAGGGAAAATGGGGGAAAATATGTCTATTCATCTTGGTGTGGTACTTAACCCTACATTGTATACATAGATTATAAAAAATCATAGCCGTGTTTTATTATGGGCTTTTCCTATCTCCAACATTCATAGTCTACATTGCTTTTAAATGCTGAGAACACCCATGATTAATCTGAAAAAATAACATTCTATTCCAAGCCATGTTCTTCCACTTGTCTGCTTTACATTCTCAACTGAACAGCGTTCTCATTTTACGATTTCACAGAATAATTTACTCTAACAGAGAAGTAGAATCTGTCATATTGTGCTGCTCCAGTGACACACACAAGTTGAATTTGGTTTTAGAAAAAAAGAGCCTCATTAGCACTGCTTCATGACTAATAAAAACTGCTTTTGATATAAGTTTGCCTCTTGATGCATTGAGAGGAGCATGATATGTGCCAAAATTGGTTGAACAGTTTTTGAAATGTTTCTAGGAAAATTTAAACATGTGTTTTTTTACATTTATGCCTAACACAGAGCAAAGTGCACACATGCAGCAGACTTCCCTTTAATGCAGGGGGCCAGGTTTCAGCTCAGCTGCCTTGACCTAAGCTTGCTCTCTTCTTTTTCTTATTTTAGAGCAAATTGTGGCAATAAAGAATCTGACCAGTAGCCCCAGAAAATAATGAAACAAACCTTAAAACTTGCTACAAAATAGTTTAGCTGTGAGGTCAGATATAGTCCCTTTTCTACAGAAGAGCACATTTTAGATCTAGAGAACTATTTAAAGCAGTTTTTCTGAAGAAGAAAAAGGTTTAATATGGGTTGACAGCAGGTGCTTAACTGAGCTAATCAGCTGTGAGCAACTAAAAATTCACACTGGGGTGCCAAGTTTAACATTGCTGGCTATGTATTTTTTAAAACATTTCAAGTCCCACTCCAATCCTCTTTTGATCTATTCTAAAATCATTCCCAGTGGTCCTAATTCGGACTATGTTATTTTCAGCCAAAATCATAAAAACCTGTGTCATTTTCTAGGACATAGTTTCTGCAGAGCGGAACTATCCATCCATCCATTTTCTGAGCCCGTTGTATCCCTTACGGGGTCACTGCCAGAGCCTAACCCAGCCACAGTTGAGCAAAGGCCAGTAATTCATTAGAAATGTTTCGCCGAGTTGTGGGTGGGGGTACTGGTGCAGAGTGACCCTGCTTTTATTTCCCATCATCCCTTTGTTTACACGCTTTCAAGCAATTACAGTCCCTCACAGCCCCAACCTAACATTACTGGTGCAACAAAAATGGCAAATTTGAATAAAGAAATACTCAGAAACACAGTTTAAATCTTAATTTTCTTAATGCTAAAAGAACATGTTGAGAACACCAGAAACACCATTTTAATTGAACCAGGTCTTTGAAGTGCCATTATATTTGAAGTATAGTATCCTCAATAAAAGAGCAGCTACAAACAATATGTCAGCTGGTGACAAAAATATTTTATCTGGTAAGATAATAACTCCCACCTCTATTTACTGATTTACAAGGTGCTGATTTGTTACTGAATAAGGGTGTTTAAAACGTAAAGCGCTATCAGTGTACTGAAACCCCCATTTGCATGATTGCCTTGAGATCTGTCCCTAAAATCAATGATATTTCTGTTGTGGTTATCCTACTGACCTAGGGCATCTTAGAAGGAGTAAGATCTGTGAACAGACCAGTTCAGTCTGGGTATGAGGGGTCATTGGGATCAGTTACCAAGCGACGGCTTGGCACATGTCTCCCTCATCTGGACGCAAGTGGAAAAGCAAGGTTAAGTGAGTACATGGGTCAATACAGAGTGCAAAAAAATATGGCAAAATGGACAATATGCAGTTTTCACTGCAAGAATGAATATTTTGTGAACCTCCATGATCAGCACAAGGCAACCTGCGGCCTGGATGTGTAGAGCGCATCACGCTCAACGCTGTGACCCGGCCATGCGCCGTGCCAAATTCAGCATTTCGATCACATGCAGGCACCAGTGGGTTCTGTCTTCTTCTTTTTAAATCAGCTGGCATGCGATGCATCATTTAGCCAATTTTCCATTCTGATCACTGAGACGGTCACACCCCTCTCTCCAGAACTCAAATGGGACCGCTTGCCATGATTAAAAATAAATAAATAAATAAACGCACACATTTCCCCGTCGGCAGCGAGGACGCACTCATCCCATTTGCTCACTCAAATGCACATCACAGATCTCACACGCATCCACCTATCTGTCAGCACTGCCAATCTTTGTCATGATCTATGATATGGTATGGTTTTTTTCTTTCCATAATTGCAATGGCAGATTTTTTTTCTTCCCCATTTTAGATATCATGAGACAGTTTTCTCCATGATGCTACCACACCAGGGCTGAACTTTCACGTCACACATATGCATTAAGGTTTTTTTTTGTACCCTGCAGTTCATATGAGCAAGCATCCAAACATATCCGGCGATGACAAAAAGCAGCACCGCGCGCGCACGGCACAGATCACCCGCTTCCAGACGCTTAACATATATTGCACTTCAACTCACCTTGAGCGGCCGTTCCTCTGGTGCTGAATACACTTGCTATCAGAGTGGCCACATACCAAATCATAGTACTATTGCCGACCAGCTATTACCACACAAAGTGCCCCGTTCAACCAATCTCTCATATTCGACCTTGCACCTCACGGTCTCAACAAAAGCCCTTCTTCATATCCTATATTCTTCCCTCGTGGCGTTTCCCTTCATCCCTTCCCTCCCCCGTCCTTCCATCCGCATCCTCTCCCGACGAGACAGAGCACCTGCACCGTTGCGTTTGTAGTAGACGGAGCCGTTTTACGAGCGCATAGTGAAACCAAGTGTGAGAATGCAGCCACAGGTCCGCCTCTGCTGTCATTGGATTGGCTGCTGATTGAGGCTTTGGGGCGTGTATTGGCTCTCTGTACGCCCCGCACCCGAATGACAGCTGAACTGCCGTGCGCCGATTCAAGGTGAGTTGGAGCGTGCCGTAGTAGTGGAACCGCAGTATCATGCGCATTGATAGGGAGCCGTGTCCACATCTTTAAACACCGCTCTGAAACTGCCCCCACGTGCACCATAACCGCCCATCATCCATGCATCCCTTTTTTGTAAAGTCTTCATCAGCATCTCCTCGTTGTTGTTTTTTTCTCTGGGTTTATTAGGAATGTGAAAGGGGAACGCTGGTGGAGGTGTGTCTGACTCATCCGCGGCTCAGCCACATCACAGCCGTTCGGCTGCTGTCGTGTCCCCCGACTGGAAAACGCTGCGATTTCCGCCGCGTCCGGCCGCATGTGATGGGTGTGGCGGCGTTAAATTCGGTTTGCCTGCTTTTCCTCGACGGCCGCGAGGAACTGCAGCTCCGCCGAGCTGCCCACTGCGCACACATGGCTGGAGCTGATAAGGCTGCCACAGATCATTTCCCTCTGCTTCATCCACGCATGACCACAGAGGATCCATAACGCCTGTGCGCCTTTGGCTGCTTCACACTAGCTTAGATCCAGGGCCGGCCCTGGTCTTCTGGGGGCCCTAAGCGAAATTTAATTTGTGGGCCCTCTAACTGGTCAGCAGCACCAAAAAAACGCAACTGTTGTTGTAATATAAATGAGATCTGTCTATTAATACATTTTTGAATTATTTTTGCTGCCGAAGAATTGAATACAGTATATTAACTGCATGTTGGATGCACATTAAGTGGTGCCAAACAAATTTTAAATGCAAAGAAAAAAAGGAATGACAAATGTATATATAAATAGATATATATTTTTAATGTAACATTAGGTCCTCAACAAATGACATTCACAAAACTCCAAATAATTAAAAACAGCAACTTAATAGAAAATCAAATAACGATAAAACAATCCAACATAAAGAACACAACAGCTCAATGAGGGGATTTTGGAAAGTCAGAGTCTTTATCAGTCTGAAAAGGACCTCTCTGCACCAAATCCATTCTTACTGGATCAGAGACTGTGGTTGGTCATTCATCTGGACCAACTGGATTTGAGGTACCGGTAGGTGGGATTTTGGATCCAGTAGGCTCCTCTTTCATACACGCCTCTCTTGGAGCCTCTGGAACATAAGAGACAGAACTTCAATAAAAGCAAACAGTGAAAAGTAAAACAGTCAAATGTTTCCCTTTCAACAGTAGAAGTGGTGACAGCAGTTTCTTCTGCAGCTAAAAAACAAGAATTATTATTATACAATTATCAATGATAAAGTTAATAAAATATCTATAGCAGAATATTAATAATAGTTTAGTGGCTCATTTAAAATCTGTGTACAGGTTTTTCACAATTTCATGATCTTTTTATATATTAATAAGAGATTTATTGGTTGTGTATTTGCATGAGATCATATTTATTAATTTAATTATGAACAGTTTGGGCACCATACTTTTGAGCTTCTGTTTATGAAAAAGGGGTTATGCAGACACTGTTTTTTTAATTACTTTACATGCTTTTAAAATTACCTGAGATGACATCTTCAGTGAAGTCAGGATCATCTTGGGATGTCGACGCTGCACAACCTCCAATATTTTTGATACTTTTTGAGAGCAGAAGAAGAAACTGAATCAGAATTAGTTTCGAGTTTTCCATTGGAAATTACGACAAACGGGGTCGTTATGTGTGGAAACTTCACCTCGGATCAATTAGTATCTTACGTAAAAATTGCGCAGCTGCACAGAAAGACTGGATAATGTAAAAAATACGGCCCCAACATCTTCCAAACTTACCTTTTGATTGGTGTTGAAGTTCTTCGTCTTTTTCTGTGGCATGAAGTTCTCTTGTTGTCGCTTTGATCAGCGTGACAAAATGTGCTTGTTTTTTTCTTTTCCCCAACTTTATTGATACAAACTCCTCTCGTAAATGCACACTGTGCCAGGCTCAGATGCAAATATGTTGACCAATCGTTGCTAAGAGTGGTGTAACGTCATTATTTGGGTTGCCAGATTGGTTCAGGTGTGCTGACAGGGGGGATCATCAAAGTGCAGGCAACTTTCTTTTGCACAACATTCAGAGCGCACCTTGGTACGGAGGTTCTATGAAATGGGTTGCCAGATTTGGGTCTTTTTTATATTATTTTTGTCGCCACTTCGGGGCCCTGGTGGTGACGGGGGCCCTACGCGGCTGCGTAATTCGCGTATAGGGAGGGCCGGCCATGCTTAGATCTCACCCAAAAAAGAGCGTTTGCACCGCCTGCTGCTGCTTTACAGGAGTACAAACGTATGTGTGATTCACCACTCAAGTCTTATAATCTTACCTGACGTTTGTCTGACTCCTTCCCTATCCTGTTAAGACATCTATGTCTCAAATCAGAGTGTATCTTTTTAAAGCTCGGCAGTTTCTATTCATTAACAAGTTCAGTCTTGCTGAAAATACTTAAATATTTAGATAGGTTTAGTTAAACTCAGCTTCAATTGGGCTGGAATTCCAAAAACCTTTTCATCCTAATACATAGATAGATAGACAGACAGACAGACAGACAGACAGACAGACAGACAGACAGACAGACAGACAGACAGACAGACAGACAGACAGACAGACAGACAGACAGACAGACAGACAGACAGACAGACAGACAGACAGACAGATAGATAGATAGATAGATAGAGAGAAAGATATCGTGCACACCTAGGGACAATTTAGAGTAACCAATTAACCCATGAAGTATGTTTTTGGATGGTGGGAGGAAGCTGAAGTCCCAGGAAAAAAACCCATGCATGCACGGGGAGAACATGCAAACTCCACACATAAAGGTCCCCTGTTGTTGTTCTGTTTCAGGTCCCCCAGCCTAGACTTGAACTGGGGGCCTTGTGAGGAAAGCTCAGTGACGTGGTGCAGCTGGCCAGGATAGGCTCCGGCAGCCCTGTACAGTATGTACTGTACATATATGTTAGCAGTGTAACGACTGATCGATTAATTCAATTCAATTTTATTTGTATATCCCAAATTCACAACAACAGTCATCTCGATGGGCTTCGTATCGGTAATTGAAAAAGTGAAACATGAACTCAAAAGGATCATGAATACATAGAGTTCAATAGGAAAACACTAAAATGAACTAACAAACTGACTAAGCTATACTGGCATCCCTACCCTTAGACTCCCCTTCGCGGTAAGGAAAAACTCCTAAAAAAACGGATTCCGGAAAAAACGAAGAAACCTCAGGGGTGCCCACATGAAGGAGGGATCCTCCCCCAGGACGGACAGGCGATTTACCAGAACTCTTGGAGAAGGATTAACTTATCTAACTCTACAACTACATATATAAAGTCCAGCAGACGAGCTTCATCCAGATGGAGTTGGGTGTACAGTCAGGGGCGCGAGTCGAGCCGGAGACAGGATCCACAGCCAGGTGTCAGAGCAGGAGCAGAGACGAGGTACACGGCCAGGTACAGAGCAGAGATGAGCCAGAAGTAGGATCCACAGCCAGGTGTAGAAGAAGTAGTAGAGGTGAGCCAGAGACGAGGTACACGGTCAGGTACAGGAGCACGGATGAGCCAACTGGACTCTGGAAGCATTCCCACTCGTCTCCTAGTTCAAGAGGAGGTAATTAATTGTCATCCAGGTCTTGATGTCTCTGATGCAGGCATTCAGTTTCTCTATATTGTCATTCTGGTCAGGTTTGAGTTAAAATGAACTCAGTTAGGAATCAAGTCAAAGATCAGTGGTAGATCCTTTCACTGCAGATTGAGAAATCCCCAGTTCAAAACTGTGTGCCCCCTTGTCATGAACATTTAGATTTTACATGTTAAGATCTCAGTTATCGCTGTTAAATTTCACTGAACCGATACACTACAAACTTCAAGATGTTGATTTAAAGAAGCCTCTGACCAGAAACATAAACTACATGTGTGCCTTACCACTGTCTTTATATATGCTAAGATTTGATTATTTAATTCAAGCCAACCAAAGATAAGAATTCTTTTAAAATCTACTAACTTGAAATGAAATAGCCAGACACTTATGTTATGTAGGACTCCAAGATAAGAGTCGCCATTTTTGCGAGTCCCCTTATTGAGAACATTCTATGCAAGCATTTGTGTAGCATAATTAAAAATAAGAGTCAATACCAGAAATGCTTTTTCATTTTTAAAACGAAGCTGCATTTGTTGACTCAAAATTAAAAAGAAAAAGCAATCCGCCAAACTTCTTTTTCTTCCTCAACACCGCTTATTCTGTCACTTAATTAATTAATTAATCATGGTAGCTCAGCATTTACATGTTAATCCATCAGCACAGTTAAAATTCACTAAACTAATACATTAGAACCTCCAAGGTGCTGATTTGATAAAGTCTCAACCAGAAACATAAAATGCACAATATGAGGTCTACCTGTTTTCCGCTTACTGATACTTTATAAATTCTACGATTTGATTCATGATTCAGCCCAACCAAAGACCAGAATTGTTTTTGAATCCACTAACTTGGAATAATATAGAATGCCACTTATTGTGTAAAACTGCAAGATAGGCATTGAGGTCCAGTATTTTGGCACTTAAAACTGTGTGAGGGTATAGCTCTGTGGTCAAGCACTTGACTGCAGATCAAGAGGTCTCCAGCTCAAACCAGGATGCCCCCTTTTCTTGGAAGCTCAGCATTTACTTGTGACTCCATCATCACAGGCAAATTCACTAAACCAACACATTAGAACCTCCAAGGTGCTGATTTGATAAAGTCTCTAGCAAGAAACATAAACAATACAATATCAGGTGTACCAGTTTTCCACTTACTTTATAAATTCTATATCTCGATTCAGAATTCAACCCAACCAAATAGCAGAATTCTTTTGAATCCACCAACTTGAAATAACATAGAATGCCACTTGTGCAGAACTCCAAGATAGCCATTGAGCTTCAGTTTTTCTGATAAAAGACATTGGGGGTATAGCTCAGTGGTACAGCCTTTTAATGCAGATAAAGAGGTCCCCAGTTCAAATCTGGGTTCCCCCTTATCTTGGAAGCAAAGCATTTACTTGTTACTCCATCATCACAGCAAATTTTCCCTAAACCAATGAACTGCAAACTCCAGGGTGTTGATTAAAAAAGCATCTGACCCAAAACATAAACCACGCAAAATTAACCGTACCAGCTTTCCACTTACTATTTTTATTCTATGATTCAATTCATCATTCAGGCTAACCAAACACTGGAATTCTTTTTGAATCTACTATTTTGAAGTGATATGGCATGCCACTTATGTTGTGTAGAACTCCAAGAAAGGCGTTGAGCTCACAGTAAACACAATTTAAGATCACTGAACCAATAGACAATGCACTTCAAAGAGTTGATTTAAAAAAAGCCTCTTACCAATAACAAAATGGCACAAATTTAGTTTTCCACATATTTTCACTGACTGCATATATTCTTAGATTCCATTAACGATTCAGGCAAACCAAAGACCAGTTGTCTTTTTTAATCTACTAACTTGAAGTTTCCTAGCTTGTCTCATATACTACCATGTGCTGCCAGGTAGCTTTTTTTGGAGCATTTATCTGTGTGGTAGTATAGCTCCATGGTTGAGCATTTGACTGCACATCAGTACTTCTTTACACTTGGTCCAAATATCCTTAACTTGCAGAACTATCCACAGACCTTTTTTAAACACATTTTTAATACCAGTCCACATAGAAAAGAGACTGGCTCATATCCCTCTCTCAGCATTGGGTAAACTGGTTTATTTTGTTCATGAAATATTGTTTTTCATGACCACAAAATGTAAGCTGCAACAACATTGGATAAACATTGTAGTTTATTATGAAATCATAAGTTCATCAGTGTGGTATCTTCAAAGTGAATGTTCCTACAGGTTAGTGAACAGAAAAGGAAGGGTGTTTTCAAAGTTTTGTGTTTAATAACAAAAAAACTTTGTGTTTTTAACCAGCCATTAAAGGGGACATGCCACTTGTGGAAATAAGTCTCTTTTTCTAGCAACAGCTCTTTAAAGCCAGTTTTTTTAATGGACGTCCATACAAGACAGGCTTCGTCTGAATTTATGTTAAATCTGCAGCAGCTTTCTATCAATGGCAGAGTTTTTAAAAATGTAATGTTTACGGTTTAGCAATTCATTAAGACCTGCAAACATTTTGAATTTTCTACCTTCATTATTTCATAGTGATACTAATATAAAACAGGTTCTGTTCATACAGTATGTGAATTGGGGTATAGACTATAAGTCTTCACAAATAATCCATCATAAACAAGTTAAAACATTTGCAACTCTGGTACCAGCAAAAATTTGTCCAAAATTACAGTAAGTGCTCATACTAAAATCTATTTCCTTCCGCGCATCACATCAGTTTATGGCTCATTTGTGAAATCCATAAATACCACAGTGTAAACTGCTATAGAGGCAGTGTCTGCACAATCTCTGTACTTGATAATCCCTAAATTTCCCCTCTTGTAATAGACAAACAGAGACCAAAAGCTCTCGTCTTCATAGAAGGATGCAGCTCAACATGCTTTAGTGAATGTATTGAGTTACTATTTTTTTTAGCAGCAAACACTGACAGTTTTTGAATGCATCTGATTTTGTACTTTGATTAGAACAGCCTGTTCCTGAATGTTTAATTGCACTGCAGCTACAGATACCCTGGCTCTTAATACTGTAGAAGGATTAAAACTCCTGATTGATAATATCAGTGTTTACTTTATAGGCAAAGTAAATGTGCTCACTGCAGAGTCAGAAACTTTGCTTCCAAAAAAAGGCTGACAGATAATGTTGCACACA
Source organism: Oryzias latipes (assembly GCF_053564925.1). Taxonomy (NCBI): domain Eukaryota; kingdom Metazoa; phylum Chordata; class Actinopteri; order Beloniformes; family Adrianichthyidae; genus Oryzias; species Oryzias latipes. Next base: position 24,646,698 of record NC_136249.1, on the reverse strand, counting down.
GGCTTTTTGAGCAAAGGGCTGACAAGAAAGTGCAATTATACCAAAACATGCAACAGAGGTATAGCTCATTGAGGTTTTTAAAACCTTTAAATAGACAATGTCAGGTGTTTTGGAGAAGTTTCCAAACAAAGAGATCAGATGAAGCAACATCCATTTCATTTGATCCAAACAAACTCATTGTTGCTATTTTTAAATCAGTGATATCATTATGACAAAAATATGCCATCAAAACGGGAAAGCATTTTTTCAGTTTCTGGGAGACAAAATGTTTCTGTCAGTAAGGAAACCTGTATGTCAAGTTGTTTTGAACGAGGCACCAATCACTCACAAGCATATAAAGATTTGGTGGGCTGTAGCAAGCATTCATCTCTTTGACTCATCTGAATCATTTAATTAGGGAAAAAAAAAAGATTTTGTGGGGATGCCTGTTAGTGACTTTTGAAATGTTTTAAAAAGTCCCTGGTTACTTTTTTCACTATATTAAGTCTTCATTTCTCAATTTTTTATTGGAACATACAGAAAAAAAGGATATGCACTTAAGTAATTTTCTCTTTTTGACTTGTCTTTAATTGCTTTTTAATTTTTAGATCTCTTTTATCAAATGTATTGCAGAAAATGTACAGACTATCAGCATCAACAATCAACATTGAATGACTTTTGTCACTTTTGTCACTCATTTTGTTTATTGACCACCAAAACGTCTTTGTCAGTCCCCAATTTTGATATCTGTATTGCTTAAAAGTAAGTAATTAAGTTTATCTATAGAGCACCTTTCCCAGACAGCAGTCGCAAAGTGCTTACAGACAAAAAAATAAAACAACATAAAAATATGTAAAAATAACATTAAAATAACCTAAAATACAGCACAGTTAAAAAAACATAAAATTATAAAATACAGGCAGCCAGCCAGAGGCCCATTCAGTGTGACTGGAAAGCTTGATTAAAAAATGGGTTTTAAGTTAGCTTTTAAAAACATCATTAGATTAGGGGGAAGATTGATTTGACAATACATCGCCATATTTCATTTGGCTATACTTGTTCCGATTTGATATTATTAAGATAATAAGTCAAGACGATATTTATTTTATAATTTGTATGCCTCCTTCAGCATCTGACTCTTGTTTTCCACTTAAACCCCTGACTGCTAGTTTGAAGCACACCACACTGAGATTCTTTGACCAGCTCCACACCGCACCAGACCAACAAGATGTCGCGAGAACCAGCTTGTGTTAAATGTTCAGTCAGCCTTGCACTGTCTAAGACATGTACAACTTAGTTTTTACTTGGGATGGGTAACAAGCCAAAACTCTGTGCCACGTTGCAGCCAGATTGCGGGGCTTTGTGGCAGGCTCAGATGAGGATGACTGAAGCAGTGCAGCTGCGCAGCGGATCATGCACGGAGCCCCAGTCAAAATGCCATTGGCAAAGTGGGCGAAAGTTTTACAGAACTTCACAGTAATGGATTTTATTTCAGCGACTTGATGAATCAGAGAGATGTGAACAACGCTCTGAAAAAAGGCTGGTGAAATATGTGTGGGATGCTGCCCTGCAGTGCAGACTGTCACGTAAATAAAGCAATGTAGTAACTTATCACACTTTAATTTTTTGGGAGGGAATTGGCTATTTTTAGTTTTTATTTATTTTTAAAGCACCCATTCAAATGCCTTTCAGGCTCCTGATCCATTTAATAGTACTGGAGAAGCTACATTTTACCATGTTTGAAATGATCAGCACTTTATTTCCTCAATCACACTTTCAGAACCTTATTGGTTAAGGCACATACATTCTATGTTTTTCTTTTCTTATACTGAAAAATATGTTGTTTTGAAGAGCAGGCAGATCTGACTGTTCCCTTTAATAACAAATATATTTTAAGTTACCAAAAGAAAAGCATTATGAATTTGCTTGGGTAAAAGCAACATGTAGGCCTATATGAGATAAAACTGCAGTACTTAACATTGTGATCATTAAATGTTACCATTTTATTACAATGAAAGGCATATTCATATTCAGGTCATAAAGTCATAATCCTAAAAAAAAATACTGAAAATTGTTTTGGTACAACATCACGATAGGCATCGTGAGATGCGTATCACGATATGTATCATATCACCAGACTCTTGCCAATATACACCCCTGGTATAAACCCTACTAAACAGAGAGAGAAAATAAGACAAAAGATGTTGAAAACCCACTACACGAGAGGAGTGATAAGAGATTTATAGAAAACTACTTTTGCACTCTATCCCTCTGTCTTTTTCTGTACTCTACTTTTCTGTTTGTACGGGAGTAAGTTGAAGGAAGTCCTTTGGGTATATCTAACATGATATAAAACCTTAACCTCCCATTTCTGTTCATTTGTTAGCTGTTTCCATCTGATTGCCAGGTCTGGGAATTTGAGCTCCTTCCTTATCTGAACCTCAAGCTGCTACTCTAAGTCCCTCTCCTGTTCTGAGGAGCCTTACAGCTTTTCAAAGCTGTAGCCAAATGTGTGTCAGCTGCAGACTGCAATATGCAGAATAAAAATCAAACACCACATAGCCTGAGGAATCTGCCCAGATTTAAGTACAGACTGCATCTTAGACATACTTAAATTAAGGCACAAGCGGAAGAGCAGCAACCAGAAGAAATATTAAAAAAAGAGAGGAAGATGTCTTGCTTCAGAAGTGGACTAATATTAGCTGCAACAAAGTGAGTAAGAGGGTTTTATTAGCTTTTTTCTCTCTCACACACAGATTATTAGCCAATAAGGAATTCAAAAAAAGGGATAGATCAACAGCAATGACTTGCGGACATCATAATAAAAGACAGACAATGGATTTTAAGCTTTTCAGTCAAAATCAGTGTTCTGGAGGTCCAATGCTCTGTCCAGCTTCTAGGGGAAAAGTGGTTTGGTCAAATCTCTTTTGGCAAAGTCTTGTTTTCTTTGTTTCAGCATTGATGTCCTTCTGGGTCTCCAACTACAGCTTCCTTTTCCATTTAGATGGTGAAGGATAGTGTAAGCAAACTTTGCACCCTCTGCATATTAGACCAACTTCGATCTTATTTTTAGCTGATTTCCCAGTGGTCTTTTTATAATGATTCTGCTGTTTTTACCCAAAATCAAAACACCTGTGTTGTTTTCCTGTGTTATGGAAGGGACTGGCGAGCTGCAACCCCGCCCCTTTTTACCTCCCTTATGCTAAGAGCTCAGAGGAAGGAACTTGTGGCCTGCCCTGGTATATTTTACACATCACAAATAAGTTCTATTTCAACCAACATTTTTTAATCTGCTTCTGATTTACAACAATTTGAATAACGAAATTCTCAGAAATGCAATTTTGACATTTTTCTTTAAATTATATACATCCTCCATCATCAGGAAAAGCCAACGTGTTAAAAACACCAAAAACATGATTTTTGTTGGAGTTATCTTTAAATTCCAAAAACATATAAATAAAAAAACATTTGCAAGTGGAAATTTTTTTCGGGAAAACTGAGGGTTTCCAGGGAGCCATTAATTTTGACCCTGCGTTTGAACTCTGACTTTAGAATTTCATTACAATAGGTGGAGTAAATGATCAACAAAGATATATATATATATATATATATATATATATATATATATATATATATATATATATATATATATATATATATATATATATATATATATATATATATATATATATATATATATATATATATATATATATATATATATATATATGTGTGTGTGTGTGTGTGTAAAGAATTTATTGAAAAAATATGTAATAAATCTTTCCAGGAAATGAAATTTTCCTTTACTTAATCAATTTTAAAGATTCATTGTATTTTTCAGAATTCATCACAAATGTCAGGCATGGTTAACATACTACACCTATATTGACATTTCTTGAACTTTCAGTTTTTCAATATTAAAGTCCTCTTTGAAGTAACAGAAAATGCCTTCTTTCCTTTTTTTAAATATACTTGTAGATTTTTGAGTGAGGTTGCTGGTTGATGCTTTAATATCCTGTGATTATTTTAAGTGAACAGACAAAAGATATTAAATCAATGACTAAATGTGCCAATAGTGAATTATTTATATTTTCTTGTAAATTTTTAACTTTTCCAATTATACATGTCGATGTAAATAAACATATCTGGTTCCACATTGAGACAATATGGTAACTTTGATGGAGTTCAAAACTGTTGAAATATTGTGGTTTTATGCCCTGATATCATAGTTTTATTAAACATGTTTGTGTTCATGCATGAACCCAAAACATTATAATACTATAGTAGAATAATCGCTGCATTTCTTTGTTATGCGATTATTTTTTAAGGTACATCATTTTTCTTGGGCAGCAACAAAGAAAAACCACAAAGGGGCCTCGGAACAAAGGCAAATTGCCTAGCAACGGTTGCAGGATATTGTGATGTAGTGGGAGTGTTCAACAAGGGCAACAGGTTCATTTTCACCTCTGTATTGTAGTAAAAGCAAAGCAATCACACCATTCTGAGAGTACAGAATACTTTAAACATTGCTTATACATTAAAAGTTGACTTTTAATCGTGTAGTGTGATCTTTAGTAGAATTAGCTATACTAGAAAATAAATATAAATTTGAATTCCAAAACAACTCATTAACTAGATATTCCCAAAAGCCTTTACATGTGCATTGCTTTTGTTGCGTGATTACTAGTGTGACAGGTGTGTTCATTTCTTGTCAAACACTGCCATCTGCTGTTCATGTCAGGAGCTGAGCAACATTCATTTCAGTAAAACAACATTATTTCATTGTCAAACATGGTCAAAAGTGTGCATGCTTTAAATCAGTGCATTTAGAGACTGTCAATAAAAAAACTCCCAAAATTTTTAACACAATCAATTAATTATATATATTATATATATACTATATAGTATTATGAAATCACTTTAAAATTAAATAAATTGTAAAGTAATGTAATGTAAAAATGTAAGCGCTTTGAGCACCAAGAAAGACGCAGATAAATCTAATCCATTATTATTATTAAATTGATTTGATCAATATTGGAAAATATCATTTGGATTGATGTATGGTAGAATTAATCTACTATAATGTAAAAATTACCAAGTACAACACACACGTGATGACAGCAAAAAATTAGCAAGTCATCATTCCAGTCTAATGTGTGGAAACACTTTGAATTTAGCAAAGATATGTGATCATACAGTGTGGTTGAATGTTCTAATAATGTTCCCTTTGAATAATTTTTTGTGGAAAAACAACAGAACTTTGAGAGACTAAAATGTGAATGGATTTGACATTAATTCTGGTTTACTTGTTTGTTTTTACACATAATTAATTTGCACTCGATTATCCATCCATCCATCCATCCATCCACCTTCCTCCGCTTATCTGGGACCGGGTCGTGGGGGCAGCAGTCTAAGCAGAGATGCCCAGACTTCCCTCGCCCCGGCCACTTCCTCCAGCTCCACTGGGGGGACCCCGAGGCGTTCCCAGGCCAGCTGTAATCTCTCCAGGGTGTCTAGGGTCTTCCCAGGAGCCTCCACCCAGTGGGACATGCCCGGAACACCTCTCCAGGGAGGCGTCCAGGAGGCATCCGGACTAGATGCCCGAGCCACCTCAACTGGCTCCTTTCGATGTGGAGGAGAAGCGGTTCTACTCCGAGCTCTCCGTGGGTGACCGAGCTTCTCACCCTATCTCTAAGCGTCCAGCCACCCTACAGAGGAAGCTCATTTCAGCCGGTTGTATTTGGGACCTCGTTCTTTCGGTCATGACCCAGAGCTCATGACCATAGGTGAGTATTGGAACGAAGATCGACCGGTAAATTGAGAGCTTTGCTTTTTGGCTCAGCTCTCTCTTCACCACAACAGACCGATACAGCGACCGCATGACTACGGACGCTGCCCCGATCCGCCTATCAATCTCACTTGATTATCTTGCAAGAAATACAAGAAATCTGTAAAACTTCACCTGCACTGTTCAGTACCCAGGTATTTCTCTCTGAGCCCCACTGGTTAAACGTTTGACTAAAAATGTCCTGGATTGATATAAGGTCAGTGAATCGGATTGTTCAAAATGAACCAATATATAACTATAACTATAAATCATATCAGCAACCACAAATTATTATTTGAATCGAATCATTGTACCTGCTACCTACTTTGAAGTGACATTTGAGCGTATATAAAGTTGTTGTTCGCCTGTTTGACATATTCCTTCAGGGGTCACCACACAGATTCAGCATTCACTGATTCGCACATTTGATATGGCAGAGATTTTTACGCCAGATGCCCTTCCTGAAACAACCCTGTATTTTAGCTGAGCTAGGGACCGGCACAGGGAGACCCAGGCTTTGGGCCCCCTTGTGTCTACATAGATAGGCAGTAGCATGAAGGGTCTTGATGACCCACTCTGGAGGAAGCTCGTCATGCCCTCTGAAAAACGAACCCTGGATTCATGCATTTAAAAACTGAGCTATCCAGCTGCTGTTTGAGTGCATAGTTATATCAGTTTCGCTCTATCATCGGGTGTAAAAAAGAAATTATTTGAACATTCTTTTATTTAAAGAACTAAAATCCCGGTTGTGTAAAATCAGAGGGAAATTTAAAAGTATGATTAAAATAAATCAAAAAAAGATGAGGAAGAAATGGGGAAATAAGAGAACAATTATTTTTTTTCAAAGAGAGACGTGAAAATCTATTTGTCTGATGTAGTCAGTATGGTACGGTAATTAAAAAAAAAACATAAAGTTGCATGTTTCTTTAAATGGTAATTTTGAAAAAAAAAAATACATCTGACCGCTAGAGGGGTAGGTCAACGGTTTCCCACGATGGTGCAAGCATGTGTGGTTTGTCCTGTGATGCTGAGGCACATCCTGTACTGGCCCATTGGAGCTATGCGTCTGTTAGAACCAGTGGTCGGCTGAGGTTTGGGGCTATACTGTCATAAAAGTCCAAGTCTTAACTGATAAAAGTGAAGGAAAAGCCCTTATAGGTGGAACTGCGCAAACTTGTGTGCGCCAACATTAGTGCAAGTGTTTGCTAAAAAAGGAGGAGGCGGAGCTACGTGGCCCCGCCCGCCGCCGCCTGTCAGAAAGCGTTCGGGGCATTACCACACAATGGACGCTTGTAGCTATGGAAACTCGTCGATGGCAGCATCCTCCAGTGCTCTCCGTCCTCATCCTCATACCTCTCGGAGGTGGTGACTGCGTGCAGCTGTAGCCGTAAAGTGATACGCTTGCAAGATGGCGATGGCGGGGCTCGTGGCGTGCTTTGTGCTGTACTCCAGTTTAGGTGAGTTTTTATTTTTATTTTTGGCAGCTTTTTTTCCCCCTGAGCTGGTGGTTGGAGGTGAAACCGGAGCCGGTGCAGGGGGCTGTGTGAGGGCGAACGGCAGAGCAGCCTGATGACACGCAGACCGTGTACTGTACTTTACGCGCTATCACTGAATGTGGCATATCATATGTATGTAAACCAAACGATAATATCGAGCTTGGAAAATGACGTAGGAGCGTAGTTTCACGTTAAATTATATCGTCAATGAAGCACCTCCTTACTCTATTAAATTCATTAGTAGATTAATGTTGCAATAAAAAAGTGTTTCTGTTTTAATAATAAAAATAGGGGGGCAAGCGCATGGTGGTGACCTGTGGGTGTCCCAGGCCTGCAAGAGCGTCGACACGTTTGCTGCACACAAACATGCTATGCGTTTTTGTGCAGAGACAGCAAAAACGAATCAAAAATGTTTCTTTCGATTAACCTTTTGTGATCACGTGAAGCTCCAAATGCCACGCTGGTGCGTTGGTGAGAGTAAAGGGGCTCATTTTTGGCTGATCAGCCAAAAGAAGGGTGACATCTGCTCTCTAAGGAGCAAAGTGGCAAAATCACTGAGGGATTGACACTATGAATAATATGTAAAGCTCTTAAATACAACATAAAATCACTTTTTTTTCAGGATGAATCAAGTAGCTGGGGATTAAAGGAAAGAAAGTCTGACTTAGTAACATGCACGCACAAAGGTGTTTGTGGTGTTTTTAACATGTTCTTGTTCGGGATTCGGGACACATATAAAGAAGATTACGCTTAATATTGCATTAATGAGTATTGCTTTATTCAAACCATTGTGAATCAGGAGCAGATAAAAAAAATCATTTGGAAAAAGCTTGTAGATGTAATGTAGGACCTTCAATGTCAAGCTCCCTGTTGTGCTCCATCATAATGCATCCACCTGTAGATGACTAGATTGATATACGTCTGCGTTGTTCTCGCCTGAGCTGGTATCTGGCTCTAAACTGTACGGCTGGACAGCCCCAATATTGCTCACCGTTTTTGTTGCACCAGTAATGTTAGGTTAGAGTTGTGAGGGGCTGTAAGCCATTTGGAGAGAGTGTAAACAAAAGGGCGATAGGAAATATGGGCAGGTTCACTCCCCCCCAACAGTCACAACTTCTAAATAACTCCTGCTGCTCTGCAGAAACTATGTCTTAGTAAGCAACACATGTTTTTGATTTAGGCTTAAAACTGCATAAACATAATTAAAAGACTGGGAACAATGGATCAAAAGATGTATGTGTTGGAGTTTGCATTAAAATCTACATTGTAAAAGCAGCATGTGTATAAGTGTTTTATAATGGATTTCCATGTGTGGATTTCCATGTGTGCATTAAAGTGCAGTTGGAAGAAATATCAATTATTTATCCTTGAGTAAAATAGTAAAACTTTCAAAAAATCTGTCCTGTTAACCTTAATTTTGTGATATGTGTTCCAACACCTGATGCTTTTTTGTTAGAACTTGAATGAGTATGAGTTAGTCAGGTTGAAGCAGTTACATTGTTCATAACATTAAACTAATGAAGTTAAAATGATCACATCCATAAATCTTTTTTGCAGCCTTGAAACAACAAAAGGCCTTTTCTCCCCCTTTGTCTGGTCTTGGAATGTCCAGTTCTGCTCCTTCACCTAATTGAAATTGCTTGAGCCTTTTAACTAAAGCCACTTAGTTTGATTTGAATTTTTGATAAGCTTACTGACTTTTTCCACTTATGAAAATTAACAAACAAGAGGGCATAGAGAAAATGGGATGTTAGTTGATTCTTTGCATGTTTTATTTAAGATAATTGTGGAAAAACAATCATCTCTTAAAATTTGTCTGACATTTTATGCTGAAATTTAATGAAAAGGTTCAGATAAACATTTAGGTTGTGGGATTTTGGTTAAAAACTTCACAAGCATAATTCATACACCACTCGGAACGTTTTTATCAAAAAATTATGACTTGACTAAAGGAAAAACTGACACAAGATTATGTTTTATTCCTCTGCTCCAAAATGAAGCCTAACATGTTTAAAGTAATTAAAAATCATATATTTAGCCTTTTCATTTCTGTTCCCTTCCAGGACAGGGAAACTAAAGAGGTAAAACATAATGGAGCTACATTTTAATAGCTCTTGGCTAAGTCTGTGATGTTTTTCTGACCCGTGTCATATTTGAAGCCTCAAGGGATTTGAGGAAAAAGGAAAAAAGAAAAAGAGACGCTGCAGAAGAAAATAACATTAGATGTGTCTCTTTCTTATATGTCCCTGAAGTGCAAATGATAAGATGCTCTAATGTACTGAAAGAAGTCACTCCAGTGTGCTGTGAATCCCAGTGATGCTTGCTCCATTGCCATGCCTTCAGCATATTTGCAGCAGCTGCACTGGAATGTCTGGGAATAAGCTTTTTATAGATGCACTGCAACTTTTGTCGCAGAGTTTGGGGACGGCGGGTTGTTTTCATAGCCAGAACATAAGAGGATTTCAGAATTTAGCTATTTAAAAGCGGGTATCTTTTAGAACAGGCTATAGACTTATTTTCCCTGTGCATTACAATAAGGGGGAGATTAAACTAAGGCTGCTTGTTTTTTATGAGCTTTGCGATTATTTCCATAAATCAGAATTACTGCCTGCTCTTTATCGTAGTCATTTAGGGACAAAGGATTGTTGTCTAAAGGGTTTTCTTCTAAGCCTGCATTGGTAATTAGTTACATATTGTTTCGATAATTGCCAACCTTTCCCACGTCCAGTATCTTTAAATGTTTGGGAGTAGATGGGAAGCACCGCTAATTGATTCATCTTTTGCAATCAGTAAAAGCATTCAAGATTTATTTTAACCTTTTAACCCAGAGTGCTGAGCCCCAGCAGTATAACCTACATTAGAACAGAACACGCTGTAGCTCAGGAGATGGAGCAATCGCCCTCTAATCGATTCAGAATATTCCCCTGGAAAGTCCTCGGGGGAGACACTTAACCCCATGTTCTTCCCTGATATCATAAGTCGCTTTGGATAAATGCACCAGCTTCGTGAATTAAAAATTAAAACTTTTTGGAGACGTGTGGGCGGTGACCTTTGCTCGAGTGCTTATCAAACCAGATGTTGTCCTGACAAATCTGGACGTGTTTCCTGTGAACTTTCGAGTGACATATGACATTCAGCCGCGTTGCAACCCACGCAACCTTTGATCACTTGCTTCTCGGTCGTTGGAGCTGATGATGTGTCGTCATGGGTCGGCAATCTGGAGTTCCGATGGCGTTTCCAAAACAAGTCAGATTGTGCCCCGTGGTGTCAGGAGAAAGCCGTCTGAAGAGCAGCGACAGGGCCCGGGTCCGTGCGTACGCTGACAGACGAGGGGCTCCTCATCTCTCACAGGATGTCCAGTCACAGCTGTGGTAAAAATAGATCTTGATGTACAGGGTGGGAAAGTCAGCAGCAGAGGCGGAAGCTGAGACTTGGGAGTCAAATCTCATCAAGTATCCTCACTCAGACTTTGGCCGGACCCGTGTTTTCTTAATTTTCCAGCTGAGCATCGCTTAGAATTCTGCAGGCTCCTCTTGTCATATTGTGCGGCGCATCTCAGGGTCACTGATCTGATATCTAGGTTACTCTAAATAAGTACCACAGTGTCTACAATGCCCCCAGGCTAACACTGATGTCTTGTTGTATTCAGGAATAACTCAGTTGATTGCTATTGTCTTAATTCTGCCCTCATTTGAAACCCTTTGTTCTGTCCTCACTGGGAGCAAGAATGCCTTCATTACTCAGCGTGGGTGCAATTATTTGCATGTCTACCCAACAATTAGCGGATCTGGGAGCGGCTCAGACAAAAAGGGTTAAGCGAAGTGTACCAGGAGAAGGCAGAATAATGATTATTTATGCTTTAAAGAGACAGTAAATGGTCATTTTCAGATTTTCCTTTGTTGTTGTTGTTGTTGCGAGCTCCTCTTCCCAAAAGCTGTACATTTTCCACTGATTTTTTTACATTCTTCTTACCCAAATGAAAAAAAAAAAAAAACATGTGACATTTAAAATCAGTCCCTGAATCTAAAATGACCATATATCATATGTGGTCTAAAAATCTAGATGGTTCACTCTATGTTTGAAAATTAAGCCAAATGTTCCTTTGTTTATGTTTTTTTTTACTTTCAATTTAGATACTTTCAAGATAATTAATTGATTTTTTTAAACTTCACAACAAATTTAACATCAAAGTTTTCAATTAAAGATTGAAAAGTTTTTATTGTGTGGATTTAATAGAATAGTTGTAGTTAAGTGGTTTAAAAACACTCTTTTTGATGCCTTTAGGCTTTTGTACATTTGTTAAAACTTCAGTAATTAAAAATAAAAAAGTACCCTCTGATATCTACCATAAATCAGGGGTCTTCAACTTGTAACACTAAAAAAGCCATTCAGATCAGTTACTTAACAACCAAAACTTAACCTTAACCCACTTCAATGTTTAGAAAAAAAATCACTTTATTTATGTTTTTGTGGCCATTTAGCCATTCATTTGGCCTCCTTTGCAGTTTTACGTAGAAATACTGTGGTTATGTTTTAAAATGTGACACCCATACTGCTGCATTCACTTCAAAGATCATCTCACCAAAAGAAATCACATATCTTCCCTTTTGCTGCATTAGAGATGCGTTATGTTAGACTGAAGCCAAATCAATAAAGACAAGGGATCAATTTTCACACGTTGATGTTCAGCAAAGTCTAAATGAATCTTGTCTGAATAAAAGATACCATTCAGCAACATCCTGATAATTATCTAATTAACCCTCACAGCTGAATCAAATTAAATAGGAAACAGAATTTTTCTAACACGGGTTTAATTCCCAATACTAGTTCTGTGTGGGCCATGTGTTCACTAAACTGTAGAATTTAGGAGTTTTAGCCTCAGGCATAGTTTTCCTTAAATAGGACTGGAAGTAATTAACGAGAGATTTTCACACCAAATCTGATCCCCAGGCTCCTTTCGGCTCCTCTTATTTATCAGTCTAATTCAACGGCTGTTAGGCAGCATGCTGGTTTGATGATGTCCGCTGATGAAAATGTGTATTATCGGGGTTACTCAGCGTTTAGTGTGCCGATTGTATTTTTTTCCTTGTCTGCAGGCCACATTCCATCAGCCCTTGGAGTAATCCTCCGAACCACGGACAAGATTGTTTGGGCAAATGAGTTTGAGCGTAAGTTGCAGGGCAATCTCACTAACTGCTTCACCAAAGTAGCTTTTGTTTTTCTGGTTTTCACTCCCTGTCTCTTTCTGTCACGCATGCCGCTGCCTCTGCCTCTGCAGCCATCGAATTAACCTGTTTGATAGAGTCCATTTCAACAAACAACCCAAGGATTGAGTGGAAAAAGATTAAAGATGGCATCCCGAGTTACGTGTACTTTCAAAACAAGATAGCAGGTAAACCTCTTGAAAAATCTCTTTATGAAAAAAACCCATTAGCCAGTGCAGCACGGAATATCAAAGCAATGTCTCTGAGCATAAAATAGCTGCTGAATGAATGGTAGCTTTAAAGAGGTTGGCACCGCAGCCTGTTTTTGAACTGTGAAGTCAAGCTGTGGGTTAGAATGAGCGATTGTGAAGTGCTTTTCTGTCTTCCTCTCTCTTTAATAGGGGACTTGGAGAATAGAGCTCAGCTAAGAGAGCCAGCCAACATTCTGATCTTCAATACCACTCGATCAGACACTGCAGAGTACCGCTGTGAGGTGGCTGCCATCGACGATCAAAGGGACTTTGATGAGATACTTATTAGTCTTGCAGTTAGAGGTGGGAAATGTACACTCACCACATAACTAGTTCTTAGGTTCTTGTCATTTAACCGGAAGGAGAACCTCACTTATGCCTTTATTGTGTTTCTTTCATGCAGGCCATATTTGATATTTAAAAAAAAGAAATTGACTTGTTGAAAAACAGCCTTCCACCACTTTCACGTCAGTGATTAAATGGCGTGATCAATACCACTTTATTTCTAAAACCCAAAACTGCATTCAGCTGCTGTGGCTGTGTGGTTGCTAAGCAACCAGATTTAGCCTTGGGAGTCCCTTGCAGGCTTAGCTAATGAGGCTGCTGGGACGAAAACCAGCAACAATATCTTGCAGACAGGCTATTTTTTATTTCTACTAACCAGACATAAAGGAGATAGATGTCTGAAAGTTGATTTATTGCTTCAAAGAAAACCAAATAAAAACAACATTATTTGTCTTTGAAACAAGGGGAGTAATCAGTTCCGGCTAGGGGGGAAAGTTTTGGGTCACTGCATTAAAAACACACTTCCCATTTGCTTTATCGCAGACAAATTTTAGCTTTATCTCCCAATGACAGTACTCTGTCTGCCACCACGGACCACAGCAGACTCTGGCCGGCTCTCAGACAAACCCACAAGAGCCGGTGCCAGCAGTGTTTGCAGCAAGTGGCATAAACAGACCCCAGACTCACTCTGTTAACTGACACTGACTCATAGCCTTTTGCTGACAGCAAATCTGAAATATTTCCAGTTCCTTCACGCACAGCCACCAGCCGTCAGAATAGGTTAGCGCTGATGTCCTTTCTGTCATATCTGTAATCATCTTATTTAGCTTTCTGAAGGAAAGTGTGAATGTGTCTCCAACCAAAACCTTTCAGTCAGTGTTTGTCCCAATTGAAGCCCCACATGATGAGTTAATGGATAAACGACAGTTTATGCTGGTTTTGGACTGATTTCATGCATTTAGCTGCCTCTTTAGTGCCCAAACCATGGTTGTAGTATGAACCATAATGAACATTGTGCACTAATGTGCACTAACCGACATGACTTCTTGCCTGCGTCCAGTGAAACCTGTCGTGCCACGGTGCAGCGTGCCAGAGGCTGTAACTGTAGGAACGTCGACGGAGCTGCGATGCCTGGAGAACGAAGGCTTCCCGGCTCCTCAGTACCGCTGGTTCCACAACAACGAAGAGCTTCCTCAGGATCCCAAAAACAGCCCCAGATTTGTCAATTTCTCCTACACCATCAATCCAGACACTGGCAGCCTGGTGAGAGATGCAGATCACCACAAAAACAAACATCTTTCAATACAGTCTTTTTTTAGAAATAACATATTTGTCTGTTATTTTTCAGGTGTTTGAAAGACAGTTTCATGTTATGTAATGTAAACAGCTTAATCTGAAAAAGCCTTTGCCATGGAATGACTAATTGCAGAATTAATCCCTGTATGTAAAAATAGCTGCTGAGGAGGGTCGACCACACACCGAAAGCTGTATAAGCATTCCAGTTCAACACAAAGACAAGTATTTTAAAGACATCAAAACTGGGGGTAAAAAGTCCTCCATCTCCGTATGACCAAAATGTCAATTCTAAGAGTCGTCTCAGAACAGTCTGTGTTTACAAAGTGTACCAGAGCCAGATATCCAGCAGCATCTTGTTGACAGTCCAGTCAGTGACATTGCCTTGGGAATATTTTCTGAATATCTTCCCAGAAATTTCGGCGAGTGAGAAAAGAAGACGCAGGGGAATACTACTGCCAGGCAAAGAATGATGCGGGTCATGCACAGTGTCCCACACAAGTGATGGAAGTCTGTAAGTTGCCGTGTGCACACAAGTTTTTACTAATCCTGTGAAGTGAAACATCATTGAAAAAGGGAAAATTGATGTCAAGTAGATGTAGCAAGAAGAAAGTAACAACATTGGGAGAATAAAATAAGGAGGACAAAGAATGCAGACAAGTTTACGGCAACCCTGTGTTCTCTCCATCACCATGCAGACAGCTTTTTTTTGCTGAGGTTCTGATTTTGCATTGAAATGGACACCATGGACAGGCTGTCACAATGTGTCACAAGGGTCAGGAGTGCATTCAAGTGGGGTCATGTTGATAAGACCTGAGGGCCAAAAACATCCCACGAATATGAGACAGTAAACTCCAGACAGAGGAAAAGCTCGGATTTAAGGTTTTGCAAAATCTCCAGCACAACAGGCCCTTTACTTAAACTTTTTCATCATCTTGAAAAACGTATCTCCAAATGTATTACCATATTTTCTGCACTATACGGCGCAACTAAAAGCCTGAATTTTTTTCAAAAAATTACAGTGCACTTTATTATCCGGAGTTCTTATATATAGATTAATTTTGGTTGTGCTTTCGGATGTCAAAACGATTTTTAGAGGTACACAGTACTCTTTTAAAATGTTTGGTTGTGTGTTATTATAAATACACTAAAGCGACTACAGGTAGCGGTGGCAAAGAGTCTTTTTAAAGTGTTACTAACAAAGTTGGGGGTTAGTCCCGGTAATGTTTGTTTTAGCGGTATTAGTCTGTTGTTTTACTTGTTACAAACAAGGTTGAGAGTTACAGGTATCGTGAGTTTGCTAATGCACCCAAGGCTTCTAACGTGTTGCGTGTTACAAACAAGTTCTAGAGTTACTGTGAATGCAGCTAATAAAGTCTTGACTGATGGACTTATCTCTGACCCTTTACTCTCGCTTAATGCGCCTTATATTTTGGTGTGCCTTATATATGACACAGGTTCAAAAATGGATTATTTATTACAGCATGCCGTATAATCCGTTGCGCCGTATAGTGCAGAAAATAGATAAGCATGGTAAGACTGAAAAAACCTCAAAGGATCTACGGTAAGCAAGAATCATCATCCTAGAGATGCAAACTAAGATATTTTTTCAAAGAAAATCAGCATGGTGCTAACATTAGAAGAAAATGGCCAAAAACTTTGAAAATGAACCAAATCAAAATGTGATGTCTGAACTAAAATACTTATTTCCACATAAACAAATTGTAAATCAAAGAATTCACACATTACACATTACAGACAACTTACTGTACAGGTTTATACCACACTGATGTATTACAATACAAGTATATTAGAAATAAAGATTTGAAAAACGATAACTATAAATTTTAATGTAAAAATGACATTATATGTGATGATAAAGGTTTGTTTCACCTATGAATAATGTGTTTGGCCTTTTCTTTTAATGAGACGTTGCCTTTATTGAAAAGAAAAATAATATTTGCATCTATTTTTTCACTACTTTTAACAAGGTATTTATGCACAGTTTATATTTATGCACAGGTATCTCAGTGCACATTTATGCACTGATTTAGCAAGTCGTTGGCACATGACTTGCTTCTGGTTTTCAGAAAAGAACAAATTGTAACACACATTTAAGTCTTATTGTTTTGCAATATTGCGTGGCATAACTTAAGGAAAACAAAGGCGTGTATTTTTTTCTTTGCAGATGATGTAGACATCATTGGAATTGTGCTCAAGTGTCTTGGTGGAGTGTCTGTGGTCATCATTTTGATGGCTTTTCTCTGTTCCATTAGACGCATGTGCCTACAGTATAAATGTCACAATGAAAATCAGTGAGTATCATTTATCTCTATGAAAAGATAGAAGCAACATTTTAAAATCTTGTCAAGATTTTTGTATTTTAATGCTTTCTTTCCTCTCTCCTTTTTTTTTAGCTATAACTGGCCAACACAGAACAACGGTGTTGAATATGCTGATGCAGATGAGGTAAACAAAATAGGCAAAGAAATGATTCATTTGTTTCCATCCATAAGTATTGTTTTATATATATATATATATATATAGCTAATTTCTACTTTGTGTCTTTTACAGGGTCATTTCCGTCACAAGTCTTCATTCATCATTTGACAGCTGATAAAATAGTTAAGGAAAACCCCTGTTGAGGTCAATGTGGAACAGATATGATCCAGTTGATCTAAGTTTAAAATGGCACATTGTTTTCCAATGCACATCAAAATCAGATCAGCTGACTTGCCAAAGTTATTATTAATTCAATATGT
Source organism: Oryzias latipes (assembly GCF_053564925.1). Lineage (NCBI taxonomy): Eukaryota > Metazoa > Chordata > Actinopteri > Beloniformes > Adrianichthyidae > Oryzias > Oryzias latipes. Next base: position 24,629,601 of record NC_136249.1, on the reverse strand, counting down.
GGCAGCACATTTTTTTAGAATCCAACTTATTTTTTACTGTGTTGTAATTAATTGTTTCTTTTTGAACGTTTGCAATTTACACGTTGATTTTTTTTTTTTTTTTTTCTCCAGACCGTTTTCCAACACAATTGTATCTTACGATAACAGAGTTTTAAAGCTGTTGAGTTTGATATTTGGTCTTTGGCATTTTGTCACTGGTCACTGTAAGGTACATTTTTAGACCAATCCCCTTTGATAACTCACATTTTTTACGGTTTCAGAAAACTGTCTGACACCAGACATACATGTTTTGAATTGTTTCTCGCACAAAATAGTCCAAACTTGTCTTTGTACATAGTGTAGATAGAAAAGGCAAAAAAGGGATGGTCAGAACACACTCATAAAGGCACAAATACCAGCCTTGAGATTTATGAGGATATAATAACTACATTCAAGTACAGAATAAACAAAAAAAGTTTGAATATGATATACCTTACTATGCTGCAATGTATTTACTTGGAAGGTGGTGAAGCGTTACTTTTTGGAGTGTTGTTTCTGTGCATAAGTGACCTTTGGTGCTCTAAGATTTTTATTTGTCAGTATTGGACATATTGCCCAGTTTTGAGTCAGTTCTCTATGTCCAGCATACAAATGCATTTTTTTAATCCTTTGATTTTATTTCATTGAACTGTATTCATGTAAATACTGCAATAACCTGTTTGTTGGAAGTACATTCACTGTATTTAGTGTTGAGTGTTTTCCGAGTGTTGAATCTGTCTATAACAACTGTTTCTTTTCTGAGGCTTATGTTGTTTTGTGTATTAACTCAGGAACTGTGAGAACATGTATGCTGTTCATTTGATAATAAACTTATACCTTCTTGTTAGTTTGTTTCTATTAAATAGATTTGAACTCTAATATAACAAGTGTTTTTTCTTGTCTGTAAGTATTGAGAAATAGTGAGTTTTTTTTTTTGTGGAAATTTACTTTAAGGTTGAAAATAGTGGTAAGTAACAGAGTAAAAAAAAGGATAACTTTTTAAACAAAAAACATAAAGAAATAGGCTATTTACAGCTAACACAATGTTGACATTTAAAATGACACGGAGCTTTTTTAAGTCGTAATGGTGACCTGATAGAAAAATAAAAATAGAAACACTTTCCAAGAAATTTGAATGAAGTGGAAAAGTGTATGAATTTTCATAATTCTATTCAAATAATGTGACTTTCATAGAATATAGATTCTGGGCCCTCTTTTTAATTGATTTCAAATATTTGTTTATTTTTACATAAATTGGGATTCCGGACCATAAAACCCCCAAAAACAGGATTTAAAAAATGTTAGACACTTTAAAGAAATCCCCAATTACTTCTCAGTTTTTGCAAAAAGATAAAGATAAATGAAATGATCACTTCAAATAAATAACAATTTTCAATATAGTATTACAACCTTCAATCATTCATTAGTATGGGCTGGAGACAGTTCCTGCTGGAAGGTGAAATCTGCATCTCCATCCAGATCCTGAGCAAAAGGAATCACAAAATCCTCTAAAACCTTCTGGTAGACTGTTGCAGGGATTTATAGATTGAAGAAAGCAATGGACTAGCAGCCCAAATCAACTTACTTCAAATAATATTCAATTTAAGTTTATATGGAAATACAAACATATCTTTAGTTAACAACTGAATCACTTTAGGACAGTTTTTGTATTCACAAATTTTATTTTTTTAAACCGAGACCCATTTTTTTTGTTTGTTTTTAAAAATGACCTAAATCTAGGATATTCTGAAAATCCCTTGGTTTACATTGTAAATTGTGCGCAAAGTATTAATTTGTCCACAACTTTGTTTTTATGCAGACTTTCTTTTTGACAGGTACCTTACCCTATGTTAGTCTTTGTTCCAGTTTTTTTTTTCTTTTCCTAGTGGAGGTTATAGTTGCCTTACAGTATATGGTTTTGAGTTACTTTATGTTCTAAGGAAAACCAAGAAACATTTTTTTCAAAATAAACACAAAACACAGTATTGTGATTTTATTTTTTTAAATAAAAAGTCAAGTTGCAGAATCGGATTTGAAAAATTAGGGAAGTACAAAAATAAGACAAAACAAAAATTAACTTTTAGATTGAAAGAGCAAACTGTAAAAAATAATAATAAAATGGTGGGATTATATGATGTTTCTTTAATAAATGTGTTGGAAGAAGGTTCAAGGAAGAATTTCATCAGATAGCTCTAATGACATTCAAGCAAATAATAATCATAAAACATGTATATTTATTACTTTAAGCTTTATACACACATATTTAAACAATCGTGCACAAACACAAACTTCCGGTCATATTTTGAAAAAACACCACCCGGAAGTACTTTAGCCAACACAGATAGCGCAAGCTAACGCTACACTTTGGTCTTTTGACAACATTTTCTATCTTATCCTTTTGAGCACAAACATGTAATAGAAATTACGTTTACCGTAAATTATTTTTTTTCCGAGGACTTTTTTCTTTTGGACAGTTTAACCGTGAATTCAAAAAAGGAAAACGAAAAGATAGGAAACGGCTAATTTTTCTGCTGCACGAATGAGCTTTTTCTTATCGCCGTCGTTCTTCTAGTTTCTCCTGAGTGTGGGCATGTAACCGAAGGAGCTCTTCCCGGTGATAAATCCTATTTTTTTTATTTGAAACACTTTATAATAATTTTTCCGCTTCGAAGAACGACTGGCCTCGCACTCCCTGGCAGGCCTTTAGTTTCTGGTGATACTATAGTTTAAAGCATTTAGGGCTCTTCACTTTAATTTGATAACAAGTTGGAGGGGAGATTCGACAAGGAGGACAACCTTCATGCAATAAGAGCTCGTGTAGAAAAAGCGTCATAATGAGTTTCTTCAGTTTTGGACAAAGTGCAGAAATCGACGTGGTCTTGAATGACGCTGAAACGAGGAAGAAGGTGGAACACAAAACCGAGGATGGGAAGAAAGACAAGTACTTTCTTTTCTACGATGGCGAGACCGTCAGTGGAAAGGTGAATGTCACGCTGAAGAACCCCGGAAAGAGGTTGGAGCACTACGGCATCAAGATCGAATTCGTCGGCCAAATAGGTGAGTGGATGGACGGACGATGCACACACAGCACAGACACGTGTTCAAACACTCGTTCACCAACTGAAGGAAGAGGATCAGACATAAGTGGAAAACTTGGTTAAAGTCATCGAGTTATGGAAATGTCTTGTTGGATGGAGGAGGGAAACGTGACAGCTATGATGCCTGTTCTCGTTTGTTGTTGGGAAGGATAGGATAGAAGGCAACGGGTAAAGGAAAATGGTTTAAATATGTGAAATATGTCTATGTTTCTAGCATGGTTTTTACATAAACTAAGATGGAACTGGATTATCTTTAACAAGCAGAAAGGCTTGAACTAACAGGCACTGTTCTGAAATGCTGTAATTGTTCATTTGTTGCGATTATAAAAAAAAGACTGCAACTTTAGGTACACTTCCTAAACACAGCCTAAAAGAATGTACCCACTCCACTCCAATGAAAATAGGTTTTAACATGTTCTTATGACAGTTTTCTCATTGTGGAGGACATGCATAAAGAAAAATTAAGCTTAAAATGTAATTTCTGAGTTTCTTAATTTGAGTTGTTGTGACAAAAAATGAAGTTTAAAAAAGTTTGTAGTTGCGACGTAGAAGCTACAAACGGCAGCCCACAAGGTCCTTGCTCTGCTTTATTCTGATGAATCCACTTGTGGATGATAAAATCCACGGACGCCTCTGTTTTGTCTCGTCCGAGCTGGCATCTGGCTCTGATATTGCTCACCATTAGGCTGGGGATGTGAGGGGCTGTGACCTACTGGGAGAACATGTAAACAGATGGATGATGGGATGTGTGAGCGGGCATAATCCACGCCAGCAGCCCCACCCAAAACTCAAAGGTGGAATTCTAAGGACTTCTGCCGCTCTGCAAAAACTATGTTCTAGAAAATGTCTTTTATTTATTTATTTTTTGCATAAAAACAGCATAACCATAATTGAAAGACCACTGGGATCACTTTTACAATAGATCTAAAGACAGTCAGAGTGGGACTTTTGAGTGGCGTATCATTTGTATTATATATATTATATATATTATAGTATGCCTCAACTCCTCTTGGAATGCTTTCGATGGGTTCAGGACAACGTTTATGGGAATGCTGGACTAATCTTCTACTGTTGAGTGGAGTGTTAAAGTCAGACTCTGAGTCTGTCCTGTAATTCATCAAAGGTCCTTTGTCAGTTTAAGGTTAATGTTCTCTCCAGGCCAGTCAAGTTCTCCCAAACCAACTTCTCCTCCATGACTTGCTTTGCACAGTGGTGTGCAGGTTGGAACAGGAAGGGGCTACACGCTTGTTACAATGCTGTCAGACTAGTTCCATTTTCCTGGCAGCTGCCAAGCCAAGATTTCTCCATCAGATTTACAAAGCTTTGCACTGCACTCGGTTGTATATGGTTTGGCTGCACCATATATATGAACCTATTGTGGAGATTTAAAAACCCACTGCAATGGAAATCATGTTTGCAACCTGTTCTTGTAGCATTTTCTCATGATGGAAGACAGATATAAAGAAAATTAAGATTAAAACTGCATTTCTGAATATTTCTTTATACAGATCGTATTAAATCAGGAGCAGATATGTAGTTACGTACAAACTACAACCGGCGGGCCACAAGCTACAAAACTTTACGGCTCTACAACACCGACATTGCTCGCCATTTTTGTTTCACCGCTAATGTTAGATCAGTGTTGTGAGGATTTATCAGCTAGCAGGAGAGCATATTAACAAAGGTCTGATAGGAAGGCCTACTCCACTCCAGCAGTCCTGTCCACATCTCAGAGGGGAATTTATAATGAACTTCTGTGGCTCTGCAGAAACTATGTCCTTGAAAACAGCACAGGTTTTTTAATTGTGGCTAAAAATGACAATCGTAACTAAAGGACCACTGGGAATGCTTTGAAAATAGATCAAAGGATGATGGGAGTGTGTCCTTAATGACTGGACTTGTTGAGCAGAAGCATCCTTTTCTAGAACCACACTGGACTGGACTGAGCTCAGCGCTCCATCGGTTCACAAAGGTTTCTAGAAGCAGTCTGCATGTGCAGGAGCATCACTTTATTCACCTGTGGCCATGGCAGTGACTGTAACTCCTGAGTTCATGAATACTTTTGGTAAAATAGTATGTTTGCAGTTTTGTTTTGTCACATGAGTTTCCTAACTAATCAAATGCTAAAGATTTATTGTCTTCATCTTAAATAATATTTCAAGATGGCTCCTAAAACTGTTCCCAGCTCCTGGCACCATCCCTGTGTTGGCACAATAACGTTCTTTGTCGTCTTTCAGCACAATCGTAAATGGGAAAATATCAAAAATATTGAAGATTATAGGCTAATGTAGTGTTAAATGTATTCATGTTTGTCTTTTCCAAACAATTAAGGACACACATGTCAGACTCCAGGCCTCAGAGGGCTGGTGTCCTGCATGTTTTCCAACTAAACTGTCATTGTAGCGTCTTACTGGAAAAAAAAAATACACCAGAAGGAGGTAATCAGCAGCAGGTAGGGCTGCAGTTCTGAAACACCTGCAGGATGTTTGCCCTGTATGCAAGCATTTCTGTAGCATAACTAAAAACAAAAGCTAACACCATAAATGCTTTTTCATTTTCAAAATGAAGCTGCTTCCCCCTGAAGGTCTGGAGTCTGATTAGAGAGATGTCATGTGATCAGGGAGGGATGCTGCTGACCAATACATGAATAGTAACAATGAATATGATGAATTGTGTGTCAGAATGACGTGAAATAAGTTCTTTTCTGGTCGATTTGACTTCATTAGACTTTTACATTTGTGTTTTGGTGTTGGACTGTGACTCACTGCTTACTTGTGCAGCTGACGAGGACTTCCTCTCCTCATTGTAGCTTCTCTCTGTTTGCCAAAGCCCTGACCCACTTCTCTGATTGATGTGCATCAATGAAAGCACTATTTCCAACTTTCTTTACTGACAAAGTTCATGCTAAAAAGGTAGAAATTGGTTTTGGATTTAGTTTCCAAAAGAAAAAATTCAATCTTTTTTTGAAATGGAGTAAATGTTTGCATTAACCATGTTTGCATGAGTACGATATATCCTGCCCGGTGAATGAATCTTTCTTCTGGTTTTTAGCGGAATTATTTTTTTAAAAGTATAACCCTACTTGCAAAACTACGATAATTAGGGCAGGTTATTATTTAAAATGTTTCAATATCGATGTCAGTACAAATACATAAACTTTGATATCAGTCCCAGATAAGATTCAGAAACGGTTGCATTGTGCCAGTGAAATGCATTAATGCTAGACTAGTCTGGGAGACTTATGGATGCATTTAAATGTTATTTTAATCACTCTGCATTTTCCACATGATCATCCCTGAGGCAGCCTTCATTTTCTTCCTCCTTGTTCATGCATCTGTATGGGAATCACTTCTCTGCATTTAGCTGTTTTTTTTAATGGTCTTCTAGCAGTTCTGAAGTTGTTTATTGAACGCAGCAGCCGAGATACAGACGTGCACACTCACCAGGCTGAAAATGCCACAAGCTTCATGTTTGCTGACTTTTTCTGCTGTTGCTGGACACTTTTGCTGACTTTGGCAGGAAATCTATTTTGCAGGATGATCCCGATTTAACCAGATGGGAATTTAAAGTTTTATTTACTAATCTTACCAATATATGCATCAGAAACCTTGATCAGGTGATCAGGAATTAATAGGTGCAAGATGGTATCCAGTTAGGTTGAGTCATAAAAAAAGTAATGAGCTAGATAAAGGAGATAGGGGGGGGGGGAAGCAAATGGCACAAATAAATTATGTTTTTAAGAAAAAAGGATGGAAGAAATTGAATTAAATTATTTTTCACAATGTTCAGTAAACGTACAAGTATGGGTTTTACTTTAAAACAAATAAGCACAATTTCAGATTTAAACAAAACTGTTATTAAAAGAAATAGATGACTTTTTGAAAATGTCATTCATTCGTAGTTTGGAATGAATCAAACATCCGAATCAGCAAGCCACACTATCAAAACTCACTAAGCAGAATTGGCATGAAAGTATGAATCTCTTCTTTCCACACTAATGAAAATCCCCACTTCTATATTCTGTTTCTGTTTTTTAAGAAAACCATGGTAGCCGTATAGAATCAGTTCATCCCTTTTAGTGTAAAATGTCTTAGCTGAACTTTAAAGCTAACACTTCTTCTTCTCCGTTGTGCCTTTCCAGAGTTGTATTACGACAGAGGAAACCACCATGAATTTGTTTCTTTGGTGAAGGATCTTGCGAGACCTGGTGAAATAACTCAGTCCCAGAGCTTCGACTTCGAGTTCACTCACGTTGAGAAACCCTACGAGTCCTACACAGGACAGAATGTCAAGCTAAGGCAAGTTTGATCATTCACACACTTTATGGGCAGCGAGATGCCTGACGACAGCAGTCATTCTTTAACCTGCACCTAAAAGGAACATTGCAACCTGTCATATTTTCAGTAAGTGCATACGCTGAATCACGTGTCATTTATTTACTTTTCAGATACTTTCTTCGGGCCACCGTGGTTAGGAGACTAAATGACATCACTAAGGAGATGGACATTGTGGTCCACACCCTGAGCACCTATCCAGAGCTCAACTCCTCCATCAAAATGGAAGTTGGCATCGAGGACTGTCTCCACATTGAGTTTGAGTATAATAAATCCAAGTGAGTCTCATGAGGAAGCAGCAGATCTTAGTGTAGTCTTTTGTCAGCAGCTAGTTTTTATAAGAATAATAGAAACAAACAGAAAATGTTAATGGAACTGAAAAACACCCGAACAGGTGGGAATTCTGAGCTTTAGAATTGGAGCCATCAATGGTCACAAAGCTGTCATTTTTCCGAGTGTTTAGGAATTACAGCTCTGTAAAACATTCAAGTTGATCCTGTTAAACTTTACGTTTAAAACAGAGTTAGTTTGAAATTTCCATTTGAAAATCCACCAATGGGTGGAGCTGATGGTGTAGCTGGTGGATAAGTGATCCAACCTTTTTCCACGAGCCCTGCAGGAAAACACAACTGTCGCACCTAAAGATGCTTTGAAATTCTTTAACCATCACTTCAGAAATGAAAGTTCTGACATGTTGAGACCAGATTAGTCCTGAAGACGATTTTCTAAGCAGTTCATGAAGACACTGAGGATGGACAGAAACCTTTAACTTGAGCTCCTAAATTGTTCTGAACCCAACTGTTAGTCTTCATCAAAACTTTGTTTCAGATCAAAAATAGGAATTTTTTCTATTTTTCGTTGGTTTCCTGAAATTAAGTGGCAGTATTTAAATGAAATATATTATTTTTTGTTTGTTTAAACATTAAGACATGGCCACAAGTTTCTTTAGACTTGTAACAGCAGAGCTTCAGCTCCAGTTTTGTCTTTTGACTCCCGTAACTCTTCAACTGTTTACGCAACTATCGGGATTTCTGGATCAGCGATAGAATCAGTGGATTTGCGTTGATCGCAGAAACAATTGAAGAGTTAAGGTACGTCAAAGTGTGTGTGTTTTTTAGGTGTTGCTAGCGACATCTCCGGTGTGAAAGGTTTCAAATGAATTGATTTTCTTTTTTAATTAACGCAGATGTGAAGCTACTTTATATATTGGACATTATCGTTGGTAGATTTCCTTTTCCACCCTCCTATTGTGTTAAACTGTCCTTGTGTGCTCAATTTTTTAACAGGTACCATCTAAAAGATGTAATTGTTGGAAAAATCTATTTTCTGCTGGTGAGAATCAAGATCAAGCACATGGAGATCGACATCATCAAACGTGAAACGACAGGCACCGGCCCGAGCGTATACCACGAAAATGACACTATCGCCAAATATGAGATCATGGATGGAGCACCAGTCAGAGGTACTTGTCAAGGAAAACTATCTTTAGTTGTTTAGTTTTGTTTTTATTACAGTATTTGTTGAACTATAAGTCACAGCAACAACAAAAAAACGCATGTTGGAGATGAAAAAACCATACAAGTCGTGCTTTTCGGAGAAATTTGTCTGCAACATAATACGTGAACAATTATTCTGATAACCATAGCATAAAGAACGTGCTAACAAGTCAACTAAATTCTTTTTAACACTTCAAATCACGACATCTGTTGAATCCTCTGCTTCCAAACGGGCAGAGCGGCTCTTCTTCTGAGTTGCTGTCAGTAGCAAACACTGATACACACACCTACCCTGCCCTCTAGTGGTTGTTGCAAAACAAAATGCGACCTAGAAGCTAGGCTTAGCTGTGGGTTTTTCTCTGACTTTCTCAGGCGAGTCTATTCCAATCCGACTATTTCTGGCTGGTTACGATCTGACTCCCACCATGCGAGACATCAACAAGAAGTTCTCTGTGCGCTACTACCTGAACCTGGTTCTGATCGACGAGGAAGAGAGGCGCTACTTCAAACAGCAGGTCAAAACAAGACCTCTTTGTGTCCTAATTTACTCGTTCTGCCTACATTTTAGGTTTTGTTCCTCCTGGGAAGCAGCTAGCAGGTTTTTATTATCCGTCTGTGTGGATCTACCGTCTGCAGGAAATCACACTGTGGAGGAAAGGAGACGTGGTGAGGAAGAGCATGTCCCACCAGGCCGCCATCGCCTCCCAGAGGTTCGAGGGCTCAGCCGCTTCCGAGAGCGCACTGGAACAGGCCGCCAAGGAAGAGAGCGGGTAGTGCTGCCGCCCTCAGGACCCGTCAGCATCCAGGTCACGACCCCCTGCAGTATCTGGCGAGTCAGCCGTTTCATATGTAGCCGCCACTGCTGATGAAGGAAGGGAGACACGCAAACGGAGACGGCGTGTGAACTATGAAACCGGTTGTATGAGGCATTCTGAATGGCGTCCGGCTCCCGTCGCGTGTTTTTTAAGGGGAATCAAGCTAATCACCTTTCTGCAGTCTGTCCCGTCAGATGATGAAACCCTACATTCTTTAACTTAGTCACTTCCTGATGCTCATCAGACTACTTGATTTCTGATCTCACTGTTCTAAAATCACGACTTTGAAACAAGTGAATCTCATACATTCCATGTTTATTAAATGCGTTTCTAACACTGTCACAAAACAAACAAAAAAATCGGAGTTAACCTTACTTTGCTTTTTTCTCGCTTAGCGTGTTTTATTTTGTTTATTTGTGTCTGCACAAAGTTATCAGAAGTGGAAACTGGAAACTCTTGTTTTTGATTGAGCGAGAGGATTAAAGTATTATCCCACATATTGTTTTTATTTTATTTTATTTTTTAGGCTGTAAATAAGATCATTTAAACCCGTTATCCTGTTCAAGCTTCTATACATTGACTATTGGGTGCACAGACTCACAAAATGACCTTTCCCGTCCACATGCTTTACCTTGGCATTCCACTGATGTTAGGAGAAGGTCTGTGTCCAGTGTTTGTATTAACGTTTCATTCTATGGAGTCCTCTATATCCTCTTTATTAGAGACTTGAAAGTTGTGCCTATGTGTATTAAGCAAATGAAATCCTTCTGCCTCTAACATGATTTTAGTCTTTTAACCAGAGAAAAATGACAGTATAAGTATATCTTTTGCAAAGTGCTAATCAGTCTTTGTTCCCAGAAGTCCAATAAATTGATGCCAAATGGAAGAAAACGGCTCTGTGTGTAACGATGCATGAGTGACGTATATCACAGTTGTCTTTGGGATCAAATCTGAGAAACGTGAAGGTGAATTTGTAATTACATACTGAAAGGCACTGAGGATCGAATCTAAACTCTTCAACTAATTAAGAATCGAGAACAAAACTGTCCACATCTAGGTACTCGTGCAGCAAAGATGTGATCCAGACACAAGTTAAAGGTTTTTTAAAGATCCATTCAGACTAGAAACTGTTTTTGGTGTTTTATTTAACATGTTCTTGTGACATTTTCCTGACGATGGAGGGCATGCATAAAGAAAATTCAGCTTAAATCTGCATTTCTGAGGATTTCTTTCTTCAAATCATTCTGAATCAGGAGCAGGAGAAAAAAAAAAAGGCTGCTTGAAAAAGAGTTTGTGATGTAGAAAACACACCAGGTGGGTCTTAACAAAGGAGAGGGGAAGGGGGGCGGTTTTGCTCCACGTTAGTGGTCCCGCCCACAATTCTGAGGCACATTTGTAATGAACTACTGCCACTCTGCAGAAACATTGTCCTTTTTGATTTTGGTTTAACCCTTGTGCTTTCCTATGACCCCCACCCTTCCATTGAGATGTTATTCCTACCATGATAAAGGTGGAAAGATTTCATGCAATCCATGAACACCAGTGAGGTGTACAAATCATTGAAGAAAAAAGGTTCAGCGCACAGTCTAATGGGTCTAAATGACCCAACTCCCAATTTCAAAGTGTCCAGGATAGCAAAAGGGTTATCAAGGATATAGATTATAAAACAAAGATGTCCAGCCATGTGTGGCAGAACTGCACGAGTCTTCCTCAGATGAGTGAGATCCACTTTATGATCATACTTGCTTCTTCAGCACTTCATATAAAGCGACTCCACTTTAGAGCTTTGTGAAGAGCACCATTTATGATGAGAGAAGCTCCTTTTTTATTTTTATTTTACAACTACTGTAAAGTTATTTTTCCCTCCTTCTGTGGAGCAATAAGACATCCAGCCTCTGCATCACACATCTTAAATTACCTGTAGTCTGCTTTTCCCTCCTGACAGTGGTCAGGATTTGATTTCTACTCAAAAACAGCTAGTTTGAGAACAAAACAAGAAACTTTAGACATAAAAACCTTTATTAATACAGAAATACGACTTATAGATGATTAAAAGTTCACAGGACGGGTTGTTCACAGGACGGGTTGATCACAGCGGCTTTTTGTCCTCCAGGCTCAGGATGAAGTCAAACTCTTCTGTGGGGGCATGAAAACCAGATTACAGCCAGAATATGTGGCATATAGGAGCAAAGGGTTCCCACATACCAGCGGTGAGGGGTTGAACCGAGAGCCTCGGTTTGGTAAAAAGGGCCAGGTTCTTCAGCGGCCCTCCGCTGTCACGATGCTGCAGGTGGTACCGCTTCAGCTCGGACAGCGGAAGAAAACGCCTCGTCATCCTTTGATACTGAACGTCCACCTGCAACAGGAGGCAAAAATCAGCTGTGCGGCTCCACCATCACCACATATAGTCTGTTTGATTTTTGATACCATGCTCCACTTGGGGCTGCCTGGGTTGCTGGCTGCATCATAGTGGGGATCCTTCCTGTCAAACTGAGTGTGGTCCACGTACGCCTCCTTCACTATCTGGATCAGGACACAGATGCGCTTCAGGGAGGAAGATGGGTTTGTTTTTGATGGGAAGGATGACTCACCTTCATGAGCCCCGCCACCCCTGGTTCTTTGCAGTTGCTGTGGTAAAAGAAAGCCCGTTGGCCCACTTTCATCTGCCTCATGAAATTGCGAGCCTGCGTGAAATAGATGAAGACAGCAACTCTTTTCCACAAGCAAAAATAAAAAAAAACTTCAAGTCTCATCAGGATGAGAAGAAGCTTTTGCATTCCAGAGATTGCCTTTGTCTCTAAGTTCTCTTGTGACCATTTTTACCTGATAATTGCGAACTCCATCCCAGCATGCAGTCTGCTCAGGTTGAGCCTTGAGGTCCTCAATGCCAAACTGCAGAGCAAATGAAGTCCTGCTGGTTTTACAATTCAAAGAAAGAAAGAAAAAAAGAAAATCTGAGGGCTTATTTGTACCTTTAGATCAATGCCGTTCTGAAAGCGACTTTCAGGCTCAGACTTCATCAACCAGTGGCTGTAAGTTGGAGAATCAGAGGAGCCTTTTTCTCTTTTCCTAGCAGGAGTTGCAGCTTTCTTCTTCTTGTTGAAAGCAGAGGCCTTCCCCTCATCACTGCTGTCATCTGTCAGACCAACACAATAAAGAGAATTTCTGATAAACGCGACATTTTAATAAAGCAAATATTGATTTTTTTTTCTTTCTCTAATGTTTTAATGGATCTTTAAGTGTTACTTTGATTTGCTCACCTGAACTTGTAGTTTCTTTCCTCACTTTGGCTTTTTTGTTTGGCGGCATCTCTCACCTGCACAGAAAAAAGTTTGACAGCTACTTTAAAATGAAAGATCTTACTGTGTGAAATAACATCCTCAATATGCAAATATTTTGTCAAACAAGTACATTTCATGGTGTTATTGCCATTTATTTAGCCAGGAAACATTTATTTAACGGCACTTTTTGCTTGTTCAACCTTCCAGCAGCACCTTTTAAACTATTAAGCAATTGTTAGAGTAAAAAACTTAAGCCATTTATAGATTGTCAGGAGGGATAAAAAGGGGAAGGAAATGAGTGTCTTTATTTAATCTTAAAAAAAAAAACCAACAACGATATTTTAAACGTCACGTGGCGAGTGGTACAATAAATCTATAAACTTTTCAAAAACGCTTTGCTTTGTGGATTAATAATTTTAAAAATTGGCTGAGTCTTACCTTTACAGTACGCGATGATGTTCAAACAATTCGGCGCGAGAATCTAGCGACACGTGACTGAAACATGGGTAAGGTGCGCTCGATTAACTCACCGGCTTCTCTCGTAGTGATAAACTGCGCATGCGTGATTGTTTTGGTCCTAAATAGGTAATTACAGCTATAAAATATTGTTGTTTTCCTTGACTCAGACATTAATTTAATCACAAAACTAATTTCATCGCCACTTTGGACTAAATGTACAGTAAAAGCTGCAGTCATTCTGAGAAGATGACTCTTGCGTAACTACAATACCCAGCAGCCCCAATTCTGTTACGTCACCAGAGGTAAACATGGCCGTTGTAGGACCACTGTCAAGAATTGCCAGAATAGGCTCCACTTTCTGTCGAAACAACTCTGTAGTATCCTCTAGAAGCTCACAGAGGCGGGGAATCGTTTCATGCATCGACCGTAAGTATCAGAAACAAGTCGTTTGGTTCCACCACGTCTTAGTCTGAACAGTAATGTACATGTCTGTAACTTTTGTTAGCTAACTCGCCAATATATTATTCAGCACAACGTGAGATTTGTATAACCGAAGCTGCAATGCTCAGGCTTTTAGAGGTCAGCTGACTGTCATTGGTTAGTCTGTCTGTAGTCCTCCAGTCCGGGGACAGATTATGCTTCACGCCCCTCTTTGCGCCGCCTTTTGGAGACCGGAAAAGAATCATTACAAAACCAAAGACTGCAGTTTTATGGTTTCTTTTTAATGTCATCTATTATAAAGCATCTAAATCAATGAATCAATCTTAATCAATGATAAATTGGAGTTATTTATCTACAATCCAACCAGATCAATGTCTGATGCAAGTTGTTTATCAAATCAACGCATACCATCATACAATTGTGAATACATATGTCATTCATTCTTGTTTACTTGTTTATTTTTACACATATTTTCTACACTTAATAATCGCGCAAGAAATACAAGGAATCTGGAAAACTTCACCTGCACTGTTCACTACCCAGGTAGTCATGAGTCACACTGGTTGAATTTTTGGCTAAAGATGTCCTGGATCCATTTTAGTTCAATGAATTGGATCGTTCAAAATGAACCAATATGAATCCAACTATTAAAAGGAATCGTTTCAAAGCCTCCTGCTAGCTAAAGTATTTGCCCACCCTCTCCATTCAACCAGTAATCCTGCAGACAAACCAAATCCCAAACTGATTTCTGTATGTAAAACTTGACATGTTTTTCTGTCCACAGCCTCTCATGGACTCACAGATGAACAGAAAGAGTTTCAGAAAGTGGCCTTTGACTTTGCAGCCAATGAAATGGCTCCACACATGGCGGACTGGGACCAAAAGGTTTGCATTGGAGCGAGTGAAATAGTATCAGAATATAAAGTAAAAATGTAATTTGTGCCGCTTTTCAGCATCTTTAGAAAGCACCACAGGGATACTGGTGGACCGACTGTCAGCTTTAGATTTTAAGAATTTTTCCAGTCACATTAATTTATTTTCGGTTCAGTGTTGTTAATGAAAAAAGCCCTTTGTGTTGTTTTCGAGACGCACTGTCCAGTGTTGTTTAATGAACTCTGTCTTACATTTGTTTCCCGCAGGAAATCTTCCCCGTGGAGACGATGCGGAAAGCGGCCCAGTTGGGATTCGGTGGGATCTACGTTCAGCCGGACGTCGGGGGATCGGGCCTTTCTCGACTGGACACGTCCATCATCTTCGAGGCGTTGTCCACCGGATGTGTGAGCACCACAGCTTACATCAGCATCCACAAGTACGCCGTTCAAATTTCAGAGGAATCCTCCCAAAAAACCTTAATTAATTTCAAAAATGAATGGATGCTCGTCTTCAAGTTGAGTCATAGCAACTGGATTTAAAGTCTTCTTCCTTGAAACGTTTCGCCACGGCAAAACGTTTCTTTGACTTGACTTTAAATCCAGTTGCTATGCCTCAACTTAGAGGCAAAGTCATCTGGATGAATTCGTCTTAGATGCTGGGTTGCTCAGCTCCCAAATATCTAAAATAAAACTATCTCGTTTACTTTTCTCCTCAGCATGTGCGCCTGGATGATTGACACCTTCGGCAACAATGAGCAGAGGGAGAAGTTCTGTCCCGACCTCTGTTCCATGGAAAAGTTTGCATCCTACTGTCTCACGGAACCAGGTCAGTTAGCAGGGAACCAAATCGGAATCCAAGGCGGGGCCCGGTTGGAGTTTTGCTCACAAAGATCCAGTTTTTTTTCTTCTTCAAATGTTTGGTGCTGATGCTGAGAA
Organism: Oryzias latipes; assembly: GCF_053564925.1. NCBI lineage: Eukaryota > Metazoa > Chordata > Actinopteri > Beloniformes > Adrianichthyidae > Oryzias > Oryzias latipes. The sequence goes on along the minus strand of NC_136249.1, from coordinate 24,613,851 downwards.
AAGGAAAAGCCCGTCCAGTTTCATCCGTCGGCTTCATAACCTGGATGTGTGTGATGCTGTCAGAAACCTCAGTGGGACTTCAGATCAATTCAAATCCAATCAAACTTTATTTATAAAAAGCACTTATCATGTTTTGAGCAGCTCAAAGCTTAAAATAAAAAAACAGGCACAGAAATTCAAATGAAAATCAACCCACACAGCCCATGACGCCGCACAAAGTGAATACTTTTTATAGACAATGATGTATAAAATACGTTTTTGTTGAAGCACACTGTTAGGAAGACTGCATTTTACCATCATAGACCCTCAGTTAGAGCCTTTCTCTCCAGAGCCAGAGCTGAAATATGACCTCATCAACTTCTAGAATAAATTATTGTTCTTTCTGCTGGAAAAATCCTATAAATGAGCTGCAGCTTGTTTAAACTTGGCTGCACGCCTCTTAACCAGGACCAGAAAGACCGAGACATGTCTGCACTGCCTATCAGTCGGCTGTAGGATCAATATTAAGATTCTTTTTTTAGTTCATAAAGGTCAGATGATGACTTGGACCTCCTTTCTTTTAGGCCTGCATAATATACCGCAAATTTATCGTTATCGCAATATCAAGCTGTGCAATATGCATATCGCAAAAGACAGCAAATTTGCAATAAATGGTTACCTTAGATGTGGCCAAACAATCTTATAGCAGCTTGAAGTGTTTAATGGATTGAAAGAATCCCTTTCTGCATTTGACCAATCAGATGGACCCCTTCACGTTGTTAACTAATCGGATGGCCCCCTATTATGTTGTATGTTCGCCTCCTACGTCAACAAGGGTCATTTGTCGTATAATTTTTAAGCTGTTGTAATGGAATGGGAATAATATTTTTGGTTGTTTTGCTAATTGTTTATATACCGCAAATTATATCGTTATCGCAATATTAATCACTGATATCGCATATCGCGAGTTTTCTTCATATCGTGCAGCCCTGCTTTCTTTTATTCTTTTGAACAGAAATGCATTTTATGATGCTCCCAGAGCCCTCTGGTCCTCAGGTGCAGGTCTACTGGTGGTCACATGGCGAGGCTTTAAAAATCGATTAAATCGATTAAAAGAAGATCGGAGATTAAAGAAAAAGCTTCAAACTTGCCTTTTTTAACTTAGCTTTTAAATATGTTTACACCTCCTTTTGTTGCTGCTGCTGTGTTATCTTTGTCAATTAAAACAAAACTAATTTTATAGACTTTATGTAAAGCACATTAAGGTTATGTGCAACAGGAAAGGGGTTTAAGAAATAAAGTTGCATTTTAAGAAAGCCATGATGTTTTACTTTAGGCAGTGGGAGTGATGCCGCCTCCCTCCTCACATCGGCACAGAAGAAGGGCGACCACTACATCCTAAATGGCTCAAAGGTAATCCAAAGCTGTTTCAGGCCTAATAAAAAGCTTTTGGTGAGAGAAACTATTCTTATTCTGCTTCTCTTTTAGGCCTTCATCAGCGGAGGAGGAGACACAGACGTGTATGTTGTTATGTGCAGAACAGGAGTGAAAGGACCTAAAGGCATCTCCTGCTTGGTGGTGGAGAAGGGAACGCCAGGCCTCAGCTTCGGCAAAAAGGAGAAGAAGGTTCCTCCTTGATCCGCTGGTTGTAATAAATGAAGTCACCACTAGATGGCGGACGCTCACACAGCTGTTGTCCGGCCTGTTGTTTAGGTGGGCTGGAACTCTCAGCCCACCAGGGCGGTGATCTTTGAGGACTGTGAAGTTCCAGTGACCAACCGGCTCGGCGAGGAAGGACAGGGCTTCAACATTGCCATGAAAGGTCTGAATGGAGGTCGAATTAACATTGGTGAGCAGAAAAACACTTTTTTTTAATCAAAAGTTGACCAAAAGGTTTATACCATTTTCAAGTTAAACATTTTTTAGGATTAACAAAAAGGACGAATATATCAATTCTCATTAACATTATTATTATTATTTCTCAATTAGCAAACAGGGTGTTTGTATTCCTGTTTGTGTATTTACAAAAATGTTTTTGATTCCAGACTACTTGAGCATTTAGAGAACTATAATAATGACAGTGTTTTTAAAGATGGAAAAACGTTTGTGCTCCTACGAGGTGCTTTCAAAAACTCATTTCTCCTGTCCTGTCTTCATTTTCTAAATGTAATTTTAAAGGTATAATGATGCAAATCTGCAGTAATTTCCTTTCAAATCGATTTTTACGGCAGTTTAGCTCAGGCGGTAGAGCAGGTCGTCCAACAACCGAAGGGTCGGCGGTTTGATCCCCGCTCTCCCCAGCCAGCCGTCGCCCCCCCCGAGCGCGTCCAGCCTGCAGCTCACCGCTTCCCCCAGGGGATGGGTCAAAATGCGGAGAAGAATTTCCCAATTGTGGGATAAAGAAAGTATCAATTATTAATAATACTTATTATTCTCTTGCTATAAAGAAAAATGAAATAATGTTTTGTTTATACATGATATGGTTAAAAACTTTTCTTTCCCAGCAAAAGCATCATAAACTTTAACATTTTCAGTATTTTGGGTGTCAAATTATGGCCCTGTACCTTTTTTATTGACAAAATTCTCCAGCTAATTAGCAATAGGTGGGCGGGGGGGATTGAGTTGGAAACCCTCCTGCAGTATTCAGTACTTAGTGTCATTACACTAGCACCCACAAGGGGGCAAATTAAGTCTTTAGCTCCTTTTATTTCACATTTGTATGTAGTGTTAAAATTGAGAAATGAATTGATAAACGCACAAGAACGGACATTAATAGAATAGAACAAGGTTTTGACAAAACGTACTCACACATCCACAATTAAAACATATTTGTTTTAATTTATTTGATTATTTATTAACAAATAAGTAACCTTTTAACCTCCACAGGTGAATAAGAGAGTAAACAGAACCCAATGCAGCCTTTTATGCAAAGAATTGCTGTTTTTCTTCTAAAGTAAATTAAAAAGATAAATTATCTTATATGGATGTAATATGGACTGTATGTAATGTTTACAGTTTTTCAATTTTTCTCACATTTTTGCTCTAAAGCTAAAAAAAAAAAGAAAACTGGTCCAAGTTCAACTATGTTGGATAAAAAGTCTCCAGTGCATCTTTGGAGAACTTCATGGTTTTAAGATTTTTGCATAAATTGTGTGCAGATTGTATCAAAGTCCTGAGGTGGTTTAAGCATGACCAATAGTCTTAGCGGTTCTCCGTACACAGTTTGGTTTTTCTTTTTTATCAAGACAGTTATGGTTGATGTTTTTACAAAGACGTTTCACGTTTGAAACCCACTCGTCACAGCTTCCTGTTCTCTTGGGGCGGCGCATGCCAGCTTGTTGTTGGCGAGGGATCACCTGCTGGTGCGGAAGCAGTTTGGAGAGGCGCTCGCCAACAACCAGGTCAGACCAGAGTTTATTTTTTATTAATTCAATCCAAATTGGACAGAGTTGTGTGTCTGTCCTTAACCTTTTTCTCTTTTTGGTTTTAGTATCTTCAGTTTAAACTGGCAGAAATGGCCACTAAGTTGGTGGCGTCTCGTCTTCTGGTGCGGGAAGCTGCAAAGGCTCTACAGACGAACCATCCCGACGCCGTTTCCCTCTGCTCCATGGCCAAGCTCTTTGTGACAGACGAGTGTTTTAATGTCAGTGAAAGTTTATTTGACCACAAACATGTGATAAAATCCTCTTGAAGCTTTTCTGGAAAATCAAAGCGGACGTGCTCGGACTCAGGATGCTTCTCTTCTTCCTCTGTGTTGTGTATGCTAATATCTTCCTCATTCCGCCTCCTGCAGGGATGCAAACATCACTGCTTGTCAGTTGCATGCAGGTTGATCTGACAGGCTCACATCTGAAACCCTGCTGAAGCATGACCAGCTGGGCTGCTCATGTGTGCAGCTCTGCCTTCAGACGATTTGCCTACTGTTCATTCTCCAGAGTCTTGACTCATTTTCCTATAGCTCAGAAGATAAAAAAGTATCCATTAGAGAAACAAAACTGATTTGTTCTTATCTTATAGATCTGCAACCAGGCCCTTCAGATGCACGGCGGCTACGGTTACCTGAAGGACTACGCCGTGCAGCAGTTTGTGCGTGACATCAGAGTCCACCAGATCCTAGAGGGTCAGTTTGTCCTCCTTTTTGTCAAAATAACGGCCATATTTAGAACTAAGACGGCTTCTTTGGATCTGTGTAGGAACCAACGAGGTGATGAGGATGATCATCTCCAGAAATCTGCTGATGGAATCCTGATGAATCTCTTCTCCTGGATCACCAGAACCTTTCCTTCAGCATCATAGTTTTTCTTCAAATGTGGTCACTTTGTGTTTATTGGTTGACGTGATTTCTGGGATTCAACATGGTTGAAGTAAGCAAAGGACTGTTGGACTTTTCGAGGAGAAACAGGACTTTAGACAAACAGAACCATAATCACATATATAGATTCTACTTCTAAAAATGGCATTTTGTTCTCTACAAACCATGCAGCCGAATCCTGATCAGACTGTTCGAATGAGCGCTGATGCTTCAGCTGTTGGACGTTTACCTCTCAGGCTCTTCTGCTGAAAGCATCTTTGCCGCTGCAGCATCAACACTTTACCCATGCGAACACAAGCATCGACTGTGTATGAGAACTGGGCCGAGTGAGTGTGATGTCACCCGTAGAAAATGGCTTACTGCCGGTTCCAACCAAGTGAACTCAATTCTGTCGCCATTTGTTTGCGATGCGGACATCGACATGTTAGAACCAGACATCAGTAAGCAGGGATTCAAGTCGGTCTGAGTCGACGTTTCTATGGCAACCACTCTCACATGTCAGGAGTGAGCTTGTTTGGAGTCCACCCCCCCTACCACTTGACTGCCAGATGTTCGATATGAGAACACATAATTTTATTGATGCCTCTGATTGGCCAGTTTATATCTTAAATACCTATAGAAAAAAAATAGAACTATCGACGTCAGAGCAAGAATGTTTCTTCTGACCAATAGAATGACTGAGTAACAGCTGCTTATTTCTCTACAGAACTCTATGGGATTATGGCTTCTTAGAACCAGCAGGTACTTCCTGTTTGGGGGAGGAGTCACTTAGTCCAGTTCTCATATGCAGTTAATGCAAACAATCAAGCACTCTAGAATGTTCCATTAGTTTGTTTTAACCCCATTTATACCATGCCTACTGCCTTGTGAAAGTACTTTCTTTTAGTCTGATTTGAGATCCTTTACTCAGCAGTAAAATAGAAATACATTCATTTCTGTGGTTTGTGCCTTTTGTTTTGTTTCTACAACTCTTCCAAATAAACCAGTTCCCCCCTAAATGAATCAGCAGTTTGTTTTTACACATATTCTTGGATAAACACTTCCAGAACACTTTATTCAAAAGTCAAATCTGCAGGAAAAGTAGTTCCGTGTTCTCTTTTCCATGTCCACATGTCACGGCTGTGTTCTTCTCAGAATGCAGGAGAACAATTGGAGGAAAACTCACTGGCTGATGAGGATTTTCTGCAGTCCAAACATAAAATTTAAAAAAAACACGGCACCATGTTTGCAGTTTAAATCAAGCAGCTAAAGAGAAAACCTCTCCAAGGTTCACATCCACTACTTAAAGTTACATTCCAGCTCCACATAGGTAGATTACTGGAGAATGTCCTCACGGTTACCACAGCATCAAAGATGGTTTTGATCAGAAATAACGTGGAAAACTGAAGCGCCACAGCCAGGTGAAGTGAAGAAAGTTCAAAAACTCTGCAAGTCAGAAAAACAACTTCATTTAAATGATGAAACACTTTGTGAAGTAAATGATGGTTAAACGGACGCCTTCAAATGAAAGGTGTAAATAAAAATAGACTTCTCTTATGTGAACATGAATGCAGCATTGGAAAACAAAAAAACAAAACCACACGTAAATGTCTTCAGTAAAACAAATGTCTGAATGAAGCCCAAACCCTCCATAATGACGTCCTGCTGCCAGGGGGGGTCTGCTCATGCCCATCTGCTCTGAATTCTTTGCAGTTTCTGCTACACCAGCGAGCCCGCCTGGCTCTGAGCGGGCACCATGACCGCCACCGCCCCCATGCGCGTCAGGGTGGAGGAGCTGATCTGCGGGGACACGCAGAGGGGAGGCGGCACCTGAGGCTGAGCCCCCTCAGTTCTTTTAGGGACGCTGACCGCAGGGCTCCTCAGGACCTGCGGAGGACCCCCGTTTGCAGTGGGGGGCCTCTTGTGTTTCCGGGTGGGCGTGCCGCCAACGTTGTAGCCCGGCAGCCCCTGTAAGGTGTTGGGCTCCCCGGGCCGCAGCTGGTAGGCGTTGATCACCGACCCCGTGTCTGACGCCGACATGGGGGAGTAAGGGTACTGGAAGTTGGGCGGATGGGGGTCTCGTGAGTGGGGGCTGGTGGCTATGGAGGACAGCGTGCCATTTTTGGACACGTTGTCGGAGCCGGTGTTGCTCTTTGCCCACGACACTCTCTTTGGCGCCTGAGCGTCTTCTCTGAGGAGAAAAAAAACAGATTTCATTCTAAAGTCCAACTCCAATCATCTTTTGATTTATTTTAAAAATGTTCCCAGTGGACTTTTATTTATGATTATGCCATTTTGGGCCAAAAGTTTCATTTTTTTTAAAACAGTTTCTGCAGAGCGGCAGGAGTTCATTAGAAATTCACCTTTGTTGTGGGCGGGACCATTGGCACAGACTAAACACGCCCCCTTTTCATCATACATGTTCTTACATGTTCTCCCGCTGGCTTATAGCCCCTCACAACCCCAACCTAACAATGGTGCAACAAAAATGGCGAGTATTATCGGAGCTGTCCAGATTCCAGCTCGGACGAGGAAAACAAAGACGTACACGGATCTCTTTGTCTGCAAGTGGATGCATCAGAGCAGGGAGCTTCTGGCTCTAGCTTCTAGATCCCACTTAAAAGCTTTTTCTAATGTCATTTTTTCATCTGCTCCTGATCCACAATGATTTAAGTAAAGAAATACCCAAAAACGCAATTTTAAGTTTCATTTTCTTTAAGTGACCTCCATCATTAGAAAATATTTTAAGAACATGTTAAAAATGGAAAGTGAGTGTCATCCAGGTTCCGGTTCCGAAGCATCTGCTCTAGAAAAAAAACAAAAAACAGAACAATAAAGTCCAAAGCTCTCACTTGATCTCATTGGACATCTCCTCCTCCGAGTCCTGTCTCCTCTTCAGTAAAAAGATGAAGAGCAGCACCATGGCGACCAGTCCCACCACCGAGCCCAGGGTGGCTGCTGCGATCACGCCTGCATTGGAAGCTGAGACACACAACAACACTGAGACACAGATGGTGCAGGCAGTGAAGGGGCAGCCGTTTGTGAAGGGTGGGGGGACGTACAGGTGATGACCTCCAGGTTAATGGAGCAGCTGTCGGAGCCGGCCGTGTTGCTGGCTCTGCAGATGTACTTCCCTGACATGCTTTTGGTGAGGTTGCTCAGCCTGAGGGTGCCATGCCGCTCGTCTGCAGAGAAGCACACAGTTCCACACACTTTGCAGACACGTCTCATTACAGTTAGAGGAAGAAACAGCACAGAAATACAGCAGTGGTGTAACTTTCTGCACCCAAAAAGTTTGCGTCTAGGGCTTTTATTTTGGCGTGCTGAAGGATCTCTAGGTGCTTTTTAAAAATACTTTTATCACTGCTAGTCATGACACAGCAGCGACGGCGCTCACATTTGCCGCACTATTTGTTAAAAATCCTGCCTTGCAGACATGCTGTGGAAAAAGAAATAAATATTGGGAGGGACTCATCCCAACAAATCCACTGAAATCCAATCTTCCACGGCACAGACGCATGTCGTCATCCGATGGGCTCCTGCTTCTGCGGCAACAATAACCAAACGCGGTGTTTGCCGTTTCCAAATGTGTTGTTTCGGTCAGCCTGGTGTTGTGTTTGTGTTGTCTGTTGCCCTCTGCACCGAATCAATCTTCTAAGCGGGAGAAGTAATGCAACACGGGGGACTCGTCCAAATCATCCCAGATGATAAGTCAAGGTTCACATGATGTCAGCAGCAGACATATTAATGCAAGAGAGCAGAAATCCCTGATCATCGCATCCAAAACAGCTGCTGCCGTGTTAGATTTGTGGTGAATGACGGCCGGACTGAGATTTGAGTTTGTGTTGACACTCAGGAGGGAAGCTAACATGTGTGAATGCAAACAGTGAATGTCCCTCCTCTTCATCACAGCTGCTGTCGTCTTTTTGTGTATTTTTTCATAAACATCCTACAGACATGACAAGAGTATTTTACTAGACACGGTAATGCCTGAAGAGTTTGTTGAACCCATTAACCTGAAGCCTGTCCCACCCATCACTGGGTAAAGGAGCCGACGGTGCAATCCTCGCCCTACATCCCCTTCATTAAACACATAAAAAAAACAATCTCTTATTTTATTAAAACTTTTTTATTAGGTGAAGATTTTGGAAAGTGTTTTGAGCCTTAATAAAACAAAATAGACTGGATTAAAACTTCAATTTAAGGACTATTTTGGTTAATCTAGCTGTGATTAGCAGATTCCTTCAGATTATTTTTGAAAATATGTCTTTAGGGATTTCTATGTGTTCATCCAATTGTCTGATGCCTAAATTTATTTGCTATGATGGAAAAATGATTTCATGTAGATGCAAAGTTGAGCTAAATTTGGAACAGAAGTAGTTTGATGCATATCTGCATCAGTAGGCATCAGGGGGTTAATTAAACACACAAATCACCTTTGGTTCAGTTTTTGGTCACGTTTTTAAAAAAAAAAAGCTATGAAAACGAACTTTGTTCTGCTTTTAATAAACATGTTAAAATCAAAACAAAAAAGGGAAACAAACCAGGTACTTTTGTACCAATTAAACCTTTTGATTTTAGGCATTTTAAGATTTCAGTATGTATATCAAAATGATAATTTCTCTATTGAAAAGGCAAAAAGACTTTGGAGAGGAAAACATTTTGTGTAAATCCCCAGGCTTCTCCATCAGGCTGCTTAATAAAAACACAGTTGAGAACATCACAAACGGTGTTAGCTAAACCTTCAAAATAGCACAACATAACATTGATGAAGACAAACAAGTTCAGCTCAAAAACAGCCCTCCCAAAAACGTATGACAGATTTTTACTTCACCCAAGTTGACTTTTGATTTACTACTGTGACTGCCATCTTGGTCCAGATAAACACACAAATGGACCTAGTACCACCAACATCATCTGTCTGAAACACCAAAACCTGAACTCCCATCATGCCCTTTGCTACCTTGGTTGAGCAGAAAATAAAGATTCTTAAAAGCTGCAGTTTTCACAGTTATGTTTCTATGCTCCGCCTATGGAATGACAACAGGCACCAAGAAAGGAAACAGCATGAGATGACAACATATTTCTGCTAGTATGAGAACAAGAAAAGACATCCTGAGAATTGAATTCTGCATTTTCATAAAAACTATCTAAGCTGGGATCAGTGGTATTTACAAAAAGCTGCCTGTGAGCCTCACAGCTCAGCCCAAACATCCCAACATGTTCATGGATATCTCAGTACTGCAACTCTTTGCAGTTTGTCAGTTCTTTTTATTTAAGTGAGCTTTAATGCAATGGATTTGGAAAAAAAAACAAAAACTTGTGTGTGTCTGTTTTAACCTGTTTTCTCTAACTTACTTTTATGACGTCTAAGTTCATTTTCTAAAAATTAGAATAATTTCTTTTTGTTGAGTTGAAGTTTCAATCACAGATTAAAATCCAAATATTTCATCTTTGGATTTGTGAACCGGCTGGAAGGAACCAAACCCAGTTCAGTCTGGTAAAAAGGGCATCAGCTGACTCTGACTGGAGTGAGTTCAACCACTATTAGATACTTGCTGTGCTGGAGCAGCAGGGCGTTTGGCATTAGGACAATCTGCTTCAAATAAAAGAAAAACTGGTTTTTCACTGCCGTCAGTGCAGAACGCCTGACAGATAAAAGCAGAAAACATTGGCTTTTTTTCTTTTCTTAAGCTTTTCTGAGTCAACTTTATCCATATGTATGATAATATGTTACCTTTGGCACATTAAAAAACAATTATGTCATATCAAATAGGAGTTATGTTTGCCACATGCAGAAGGTAAAAGCTTATTAACATGAAAAGAAGACATATTCACATTACTGCTCAGCAAAACAAGTGAGTATGGTATCAATACACTTAAAGGAATACTTTTTAAAAAAAGTATTAGTACATTTCTAGGGAATAATAAAAGAAAACATTGTTTATTCACTGCAACATTTGGCAAAAATGATTTTTGCTCATTTTAAAATATCAATTGAGCTAACTACTTTAAAACTGTAAAGCATCTAAACATTTTCATAAAACAAGTAGACACAGTGAAAGCACTATGTTGCATCTAAATCTACTATAGGAAACATTCAATATTTAAAGGAGAAATTCAACCTTTTCACACTGCAAGTCTGAAAATCTGACTTTTAGAAAATGATTATATAATGACTGATTCTATGAATACTTGTAGCACATTTATCAGTCTCAACTAAGCCTTTTTTATAGAAATCATTTCAGGGACATTATCCTATAAGTATTCTTGGAAGTTGGGTTGACCTTTTTTTTTTCCTTTAGAGCTTTTCCCCATCTCAACAAATGCATTGAGTTTGAAAAAAAAGTGACTTGTCACAGTGTGAAAGGATTGGGGGGCTTGGGGGGGGGACTAGGTAAAATACTGGGAGAATATGAGTGAAACCCCTTACCCATGAACCCAAGGACAAGCATGGGCTGGGAGCAGGCTCTCCATTCTGGGTTTTTATGCAGAAGGAAAGATGGCAGAGAGAGAAAGACAGCAAGCATGAATGAGAGGTGGGGTGGAGGTGGGGGTGGGGGTGGGGTTGCTGGAAACTGATGTGGGGGGGGGGGGTCGCTGCACTCTCAATCCCAAATCCCACCTGTTCCTCTTAGAGGGGCTGATGGGAATAATTGTTAGATACACTCAGCAGGAAAAGGAGGACTGCGAGAGGATCAGCAGAGGCAAAAAACAGACGAAAAATGCTGAAAGAGAGAAGCCATGATGGCAAAGAAAAGTTCAAAAGGCAAATTCAATTCAAGCCTTGAAGCCATGTGAGAGGATAGACCTAAACGAGCGGCATGGGCCGCAGTGTGTGCACGGCGCTTTAAAAGCCTGGGCTAATGCACAATCAGAGAGAGTAGTTTTCATCTCATGAGTCTGGGGACTTTTCTACTATAAAGTCAGGGATCAAAGCAGTTAAGTCAATAATCAATCAGCCTGAGTCCAGTTGTTCAGAAACAGATGGTGTTTTCTCTGCAGAATCGTTTCAGCATCGATACAAACCGTGCCTTTTTTGGTGCATCGGCAGCACTTAAAGAGGAGGATGCTGTACATCTGTTTGCAATGAGGATTTCATGCTGCCTTTTCTGGAATGTGTTCTTTTGAGGTGAATTTGGGAAAATGCTGAGCAAAAGGCTAATCTTCAAGCATCTAATGCTGCCAATAAAATAAAAATAAGTTGATTAAACAAAAGACATTTTAACACCTCCTTCCCATAAACGCTAATAAAGATAGATTGGACTACATTTGAAAAAATAATTCGATATGCCCTGCAAGAGTAAGAAATGAACCGTTTTATTTTGGTTAAACTGTTCATTTTTAACTCCTCCTTGTCACTTAATTTCAATGAGGTTTTAACAAAAACACATTTTTTATGTTCCTTTGTGTGACCTTAGACAGAAATATCACAACTCAACTTGGCAAAATTGGGATCTAAAGCATAAAAAACTGAGATGTTTGTCCTTAATCAGCGTCTATCTGTAGCTTCATGAGCTTCAAATATTTTTTAACACAAAACTAATCATGACGTGCCATACTGCCAAAAGTATTCACTTATCTGCTTTGAAACATATGAACTTCAGTGATATGTCTTTAATCCACAGGCTTTAATGTGACGTTGGCCACCTTCTGCAGCTATCAAAGCCTCAACTCTTCCAGGAAAGCTTTTCACGGGTTTAGGAGGGCCTTCATGGGAATGTCTGACCACTTTACATAGGCACATTTGTCCCCAGTCTTTGCTCTAATTCATCCCAAATTGAGGTTGAGGTCAGGAGTCAGTCCATGACTTTATGGACCTTTGATTTGTGCTCTGTTGGAACGGCAAGAGGCTGTCCCCGAACTGTCCCAACATTGTTGGGAGCAGTAATTAAGAGCTTCTGAAAAACAACTCCACACCATGATCCTCCCTCCACCAAACTTCACACGTATGGTGTCAGACAGTTTCCATTCTTCTGGCGTCCGCCAAACCAAGACTCTTCCATCCGATTGGCAGACAGAGAAGTGCAATCTGTTACTGCAGAGAGCTGAATTCTCCAGTGGCGGTTTCCTTCATACCACTGCGTTGAGCTTTTTACATTTCACTTTGTGATGTATGGCTGCAGCTGCAGCTGCTTGTCCATAGAAAGCAATATTATAAAGCTTTCTAAAGCCCCGCCCTTGAGCTCATCTAACGGCCACTTGAATTTGGAGTCTGCGGTGAATTTATCTGCAGAAAGTTGCTGCACTTTGCAACCTTGTTTTGTCCGTTTCTTCTTTATTGCAGTTGTTTCTATTTCTTTCCACTTTGTCAAAGCCCTACTGAAAGTCGGCTGGAAAATTGACTGTGGTGGATATTTGAGGTTGTTGCACAGGAGCATCCTATTAACAAAAACACGCTAGAACTGACAAAGGCTCTGAGAGGAACCCAAAACGTTCAAAAGGTAGAATTTGATTCACCTGTGGCCATGGCAAAAGACCGCATCACCTGCATCTATTAATATGGATCAGTCATTTTTGTGGGCAAAATTGTGTTTGCACACATTTCAAACACTTTAACGACATGTTTCCTAATATCAGTTAAATATAAATGTACGCATAAATACGAAGCCGAGAACAGTCTACCCTGCTCCCCCCCCCCTTTTCTCATAATCACGACATCTACATCTACGATCTACATCCACGACATCTCCGTTATCACAAGAAAACAAGGTTTTTTTCTTATGATAAAAGACCAAGTCCTGAGTGACACAGTCCTTCCAGCCTGCCCCTCTCATCCATCATTCTGTAACCATGTAGAATGCCTGCTCCTCTCATCCCATCACTGATGAAATTGACAATAACAGCAGGACCACTGAACTGCAGCCGCCTGCACAGCTGTAGCCGGGCAGACCCTCTCCTGAAATGAAAATAACTGATGTAAACATTGTTTATGACCGACTAGATTAGCACAATCTCTGCCTTAGTTAGACCACAAAGAAATGGATCCTTTGTAAATGTTCCGGTTCTTCTGCTGTTTGACATTATCTCTGAGAAACTGCTTTGTTTTGCTGCAGGTTGTAGACGAATGAAAGAAGCATGGTAGTAGACTAAGTTGGGCAGAATGGCTGTTTGGGTTAATGTTCTAGGTTCCGGAGGTCAGTGAAAGCACCGGGCAGAGAAGTTTGTTGGCCCTGGATTTGTCATTCATCCTTTTGTCGGGGTTTAGGTTTATAGGGTTCCGTTTTTGGTTGAATAAGGGAAATAAAGGGAGGCGGGCTGGTGGATGAGACGAAATTAAGGCGGTTGTGGAGCATAGCTCCATTACTAAATCAAAAACTTCTGGGGCGCATTTCTTTTGCTGTCGTTAAGAGTTGTTGGGCAGGCATTGGTAACGGCCTACAGTAACCATAGAATAAAGAGAATAACATGTTTCCATGGGCTGTAGGAAGTGGAATATTCATTGTCAGAGGACATCATGATGCAACACAAGCTTCTGCAGCAACAACTCATCTCTACGTCGGAAATGACCACTCTGAGTTGCATCAGTACAATTTTCTGTTACTCTGGGTTGAAATTCCTAAGCACTTGCTTGAATTGAGTGAAGCCACGAGGCTTTAATGTGTAACTTATGAAAAAAAGATCATTCAGGGGAGTTTGGCTAAAAGTTCACAGACCGATTCTGCCAAAGTTTAATTCAGCAAACTGCCAGGTGATGCAACGAGTCAGGAAAAGGTTCCTGTTGTTCTGATGTGAACCATTTTAGTGGCTGAAATGTTTACACTCATCTGAATAAAAACAGCATGAATCCCAAGTCTTCTGTAGAAAAGTGGGTTTATGTTGGAATCTAAGCATTTCCGAGTTAGAATTGGAACATTTTTAAAAATGTGCTGCTCAGTTATTTTACGTTTTTCATGAATCAATCAGGAAAATTAATGGATTCCTGAATAGATAAGATAGATTTGCTGAACTAGGAGCGGATCATAACTGTCCTGATGAACCAATAATTACAGTAAATTGGATTATTAATGCATTAGTAATGCACTTCTGGGGTGCAGGAATTGAATAACACATTAGGCCTTGAGTTGGGATGTAAGCTGTGAAGTACAGCAAAACTACTTTTGTTTTAGAAATGCAATTTTGAGTGCTACTGTGATCCATGGAAAACACAAAATGTGGAGTGTAGTTGTCCTTTATTCTGAAAAAAATAATAAAAAAATCCTCAGCTCTTGCATCTTTGGTGTGAAAAACGAATCAATTCCAACGCCTCTGTTGTTAAGAGCAATGATTGCATGAGCAGAAATCCTAAAAATGCATGTTATGAATGCAGATGTGAATGCAAAGCAGACACAGTTTCACCCTCAGGTGTTTCACAGAACATCCTTGAAGACGTTACTCACTCTGGATTGGGGAGAAGAAGACCTCGGATGTGGGTGCAGCTTTGGTCCACTTGTATTGAGGGACAGGTTTTCCGTGGTTGGACTTGCAGCTCAGAGTCACGTTGCCTCTCACCACGGGGTTTCCGGTCATGCGGCACACTGGGGGAGAAGGAGGGACTGCAGAGACAGATTCACTGGGTCAGCGCTGCAACTTAACATGTGAGAGATAAGAATCAACAGCACTGACCTCTTCTCCAGCATGTACATTAGTGTTAATCTGCTGCTGGCCATGTGAAAGATACTCAGGGCAGTGGGCACTCTATATGAAAATAAATAGGTGGTTCGACCCCTCTATATAATTTCCATCTGCTCTTGGAAGATAACTTCATAACTTTACAGCACTTCCAATTATCCAAACACCACTTTTTTTTATTATTTAAGTCTAAACCTAACATTTTCAAAGAATGCTCTGCTCCAAACTGTCTCACTATACCTTTGAAAAGTCTTCTGACACTGTGGACAGTTACCTTTGACGTTAAGCCTCATCTCTCCAGAAATGCCGTGACCTCCAGGGACGATGACATGGCAGAAGTAAAGACCCGAGTCGCTTTCCTGGGTTTTGTTGATGTAGATGGAGAGGTTGGCCGAGGGCATGGTCACACTAAAGCCAACTCTTTTGGTGAAATCATTGTGACCGTGCCCGACTTTACCTGAGCTGAAGTTTATCACCTGTGGGAAAATAAAACAACTTTAGTGGAACTGGCCTTAGCGGACCCAGAGAGGGGTCCATGCAAGATACAACCAAATCCTTTACAAAAAAATATAGATATTTTGAGCTGGAAAAAAAAAAGTTTGACTCTTTTGCAACAGCCATGTCAAGATGTGCAGATTAACCACATCCTTCATGAAGATAATCCTGACATGTACAGATGGTGGACGTTGAAATTTAGGCAGACTTTTCCCTTTGAGATAAGCTGGCAGGCATCACACGCTAAAATTATTTACCATGCGGACGCACAAACACACATGCTGTGGGACATATGTGCAGACATGAGCAATCTCCCCACAAGTTCATGTAAAGCAAAGCAAAACGTGCCATCGTTGTCCTTGTTAATAACCTGACTAATTCCCCTTTAACAATGGTTTCTATCTGCGCCTTGAAACTCAGCTTTCTGCAGCAGCTGTCAGGGATCAGCACAAATGTTGAGCTTCCTTGTAATGCTTTTAAAAAGGCTCTCCTTTCTGGTCCATAGAAGGTTACAGGGGGGTCATAACGGTAAAATTAGGCCAGCTTCAAGTTTGAAATAATATTCGACCACAAGAGCACATTCTACCTACAGAAAACTGACAATTTTAAAGATTAAAAGTATCATTTCTGCACAAAATATTGATGAAATTGTCAATATTTAAAGGTCAATTTATAAACACGTTAGGAGCAGCCGATCAAACCCTCTATAATTTTTTACATTTAATTTAAAAAAAAAAGTTTTTACTGTAAACTTGTTATCCTTTTTCAATCTCAGTTTGAATCTACCTGAAAGTGTTTTCTCAGGAATGTAGAATCAAATATTTTTCTGAATAAAGTTGCATTCCTTGAGCTTCTTTACAGCTCCTGCATACATCTACCCCCTCACCTGCTTGGACTCGTTCCCTGTAAAGTGCCAAATGACGGTGTTTTTGGAAATGTCCGAGCTGGGACTGTACCACGCCTGCAGCACCACCATCTGCCCCCTCACCACCTCCATCTCTTTGCTTGGCATCTCCACCTTCTGAGCATCACCTGAAAAACAAACAGCACAGTCACACATTTCGGTTTGACAGGTAGTTTTATTTAAAATCACAACATTAAATTGAGATTTTTGCAGCTGGATAACAAAGAAAGATTTCATCAAGTTGTAAACAATTGTGGGCATCAATAACCTTTTCAACTTTGTTTCAATGTTACAGCATCATTCAATCATATGGAACGGCAAAGAACAAGACAAACATTTTCAGGACAGGTTTCATGTTCTTTTTAAATATCACACTTAACAAAAAATGTCTAAATAAGCTTAAACGGATCTACTCAATAAAAATGTGTCGACACACAGAAAGGATGGAATGTGCTTGCAGGTGATTCAGGTACAGAGCTGAGAAAAAAGTTGGATTGTTTGTCACTTAAATGTTTCTGATTTTAAAAAGAAAAACTGCATTTTTAAAATAAAAATCGATAATTAGAAATGATTAAATAATATAAAAACGATATCTTAAATTAGGTTAAAACACAAGCAGCTGTGGTTTGTGACATGAATTGAAATGAACATAATCTACAACAAGGCATAATCACAGCCACACAATCTCGATGCAAACAATTAATCAGAACCTGACTGACGAAGTTAGGAGATCCACATACATCTATTATAAAATGTGAGCCACCCTCTAGAAATTAAGGAAGAAAACATTCCCAGAAGTGACCAATATTACCCCTAAAACATCCAAAAGGTCACCAAAGAGCTGAGAACAGAATCCTGAACTACAGAGGAACCGCAGACTACGCCTGACTCAGGCTAGAGTTTACGACTCATCCTATGAAGAAGAGACTGAGCAAAAATAGTCTGCATTCAGGAGCAGAAGACAACAAACCGCTATAAAGCTCATCTCAGCTTAAACAGAAAGTTCTTTATAATCTCAGAGACTTTTAAGACAAATATTTACCTTTTGAAAGTTCTGCATCAAATCTGTTATGATGGCAACACAGCTTCACAGAAAAAGAATGAATCACACCAACAGTAACATTTCATGGTGGTAGAGTGATGATATGGGGCAGTTTGGCTGGATCAGGACATTAAAGACTTACTGTGATAAATGGAGCCATGACTTCTGCAGTTTCCAAAAAAAAAAAGAAAAGAAAAAGGGAATTCTCTGGGAGGAGAACTTCCTCCATTTCGTCACATCCTCAAGCTGAGACATCTCAGTTCTTCAGAAGGACAATGCTCCAAAATCCAGCCCCATCAGTTTATTCTCTAAATGTTACTATTTCTCAAAAAACATACTGATTTAAGGACAAGAAACTAGTAAACTAGTAAAAATCCTGACCGGAATCTCAAACAGAGCTGTTGTTGCTCAGAAACAACACAGTGCATCTTAAATACGACAATTATACCTTTGTTTCCTAATAAAAAGCCTTTCTTTTTACACCAAATTTTGTACTTGTGTTTTATATTTAACATATAAATGTGCTAGATGATCCAAAAAACACAAGTGTGACAAAAAATGCAAACAACATCTATCAGCAGGTGGACCTACAGTTTATGTCCACCCAACTGCACCTTACCTAAATAAATACAAGATACTAGATAAACCTTTAAAAGCAAACAAAGTCGTTTACATCTAAAAGTTGCTATGCAAGGCTGCATCTGTATGAAAGATGTCAAACAACATCGTTATGAAGGTTCTGCAGCCAACAAGTGAACATTTTTTTTTCCATTAGGTCTCCATGCACGTCACCACATCTCTGTTCTGAGTCTAAAGAAGAACAATTCCTTAATATTTCCAAAAGATTTCAATGCAAAAATATCAGAAAATCTAGGTGGTAGAATCAGGGTTCTATATTAACACCCACCCACCCAGCAAACGTGGGTAAAACCTCAATTTGGTAGGCGGGAAAACCGTGTCACTAGCCCCTTTGGCAGGTGAGGCTTTGCTCATCATCTCTGACAGGGGGCTCAAACTCACAACCATGACTTTTAAGTGTCTGCCCCCCCCTCAGTGGCGGTTCTACACTAACTTACTCCCTGGGCGAGTAACCCCACCAGCGCCCCCCCCCCCCCCCCACACACACACACACGCACACATACAAAATTTGACAACATCCTGCTGTGTTCCCTATCTTCTATTTAGCCATTTTACACAAAAAATGCATGAATTTTCTAGACTCGTATTACAGGGGGGTCAAACTCAGTCACACAGGGGCCTAAGTTAAAAACACGCTTAAGGTTTTGGGCCGAAGAAGATAAATGTTTACTGAACACACTAAAGCTAAACTTTTAAACCTTTTAAACTGAACTTTTTGAACATAAATATGAATAAAAACAGGAACACAAGTTAAACCTTAAATAAGTTGTAATATTTTGTTCTCCATATAAATATATTCTGTCAAAATTATACAAATATGAACATGCTGCAGGACAAAAAGCAAAGAAAGCCTGGAAATATTAATAAGAAATTATATCAAATAATTCCATTTTTTTGCTCTTTCATCATTTTTTAGAGAAATTTTTTTTAGAGCTGGACTCCTGCTTCATTTTTAGCAATAATTTCTTAATGTGTGACGTCCTGCGTGTGTCTTTGTGAAGCATATCAGAGGGATTAGATCTAAAAAATAAAACTTATTGTGATTAATATGTTTAGGTCTTATGAAACATTAAAGACTAAATCATAGAACTCATCAGTGTGATTACTCCAGAAATATTTGGCATTTCCCTAAATTCGTGCAACACCAACAGTAGAAATCCTCCAAAAAAACTCAATCCATAAAAAATGGTCTGCCCGCACCACCCCTCCCCCTCCCCTTCCCTCTGACACACGCGGCTCCGTCTCTATGACGGGAAGCGCAGCTGCGGCCCAGAGTTGATTGTTAGATAGAAAATGACTCACAATCACCTGTTAGTGTGATTCAGCCAGCCACCGGCGAGTTGCGCTCCCCTCTCGAGTTTTTTGACTTATGTTCCAAAGACTACCGCAAAGAGGTGTGGCCGCAAGCGTCTTGCAGCAGAGGGCGGTGGTCACGTGCGCATCGGGTCTGCTGTGTCGGAGCAAAGAATTGTGGGAAATAATCTCCATTGCCTGCTTTTTTCGAAATTGGGTTGAGCACGGGTGTTTGTTCTGCCTATTTCCTTTTCATGTGCCTGTTTTACGTTGTTTCACTCTGAGATATTCTTTTTTTTTTTTTTTTTTTTTTTTTTTTTTTTTTTTGCACCATAAGTGTGAAGAGCAAGTAGGAGGAAGACATTCTGAAGAGTCTGATGTGTCAAACAAAAAGCGTTAAGTGTCGGCTGCTGAAGCAATTTCAAATTAAAAGCTCGAAGCTTCCTCTTTGAATATAGTATGTAGCACATTAGGTGTAACGCCTCAGGCACGGCAAATGCCGCCCCCTATGAAGTGCCGCCCTGGGCGACCGCCCACATCGCCCATATCAAAAACCGCCACTGCCCCCCCTACTTGGCTACCACCAACATCCCTCCCAGATTTGGTTCAAGCATTTAATTCAGACTTTATTGAGTAGATTTATTAGTCACACACATCAGCAGGTGGTGCATTCAGGGGCTGCATGGAATTTCTGCACTGAGGTGCTTTCATTAAGAGCTGCACTCAGTGCATTGGTCATTTCTAGCATTTGCTCTCACTGACATCCGCCAACACAAACAGAGTCACTTGTTGCTCCATGTCATTGTAACTCTTTGAAATGACCAAGACCAACAACTACAGCACACTGATCTATAAGAACACACACAATATTGCAAAATGTTGCACATATTTCAACATATGCAGGCTTTTTCTATGCAGGAGATTAAAAAAAAAACATTTTATCACTAGTTTTAATCTTTATAAAAATGTATTGCATTCAATAATAAAAGGTTGTCTTCTTTTAAATAAATGCAATATGCTTCCATAAAAAATATATCAAAAATAATTTTAAAAAATATCTTGAAAAATTGACTGTGGACTGCATTGACTAGAAACAAAAAATACAGATACAATACATATCAATATGTCAATATTTAATACCTCCCCAACGTTTTACTAAGTAAAGATGTAGATAAAATAAGTCAATCCTTTAAAGAAAGTTCTGTATTCAGAACATTTTTTAAAATATCTTTAATTAAAATAACGTGTAATTTCTCTAATGTTATAAAACCTGACTACACTTTCAATTATTATTAGTATTTTGTTTTAATAAGAGAATAATCATCAACTTTATAAATGAAGGGAATAACTTTTTTGTTTTTAAATACACAATACACTAATTTTGCCGGTAATAATAATAATAATAATAATAATAATAATAATAATAATAATGGATTGGATTTATCTGGGCTTTTCCAGATTGTCAAAATGCTTACATTGTGTCCATTATTCATTCATTTCTCATTCATAGTGGGTGATGGTGAGCTACTGACGTAGCCACAGCTGACAGAGGTAGACTTCGGATGTTAGCGGCCACCCTGGCTAGTAACCGAAAAAGTTAATTTAGATCCCTGGTTAGAATTACAAACAACAACAAGAAAAACCCAAAAATTGACTTTCTTTTAAAATGTTCTCTACTTGTTGTGTTTTACTGACATAAAATGGATTAAATTGAGTTAGTTATACAAAAGTAAGGGCAAAGAAATAATAATTTAGGCTTTCAGATGCCAGTTCTCAAACTAAACGGACATATTATAAATTCCTCAAATATGCTCCCTAAAAAAACAAAGTAAATTTAACATCCAGCTAATCTAATCAAACAATAAAAAGAGAGAATTGGAACTGTAGGAATAAAATTGATTTAGTTATTGTTTAACCTTCAATAGAAATCCAAGTTTACAACAATTACAAAAACACAAGTATTAAAACTACTTCAGCTATTAAAAAAATCAACAGTAAAAAGCAAAACCCCACCTGGATCCCTAATATCTGACTAGCGTAATTTTTTTTAAAGGAAAATGTAATTTTGGGTTTCCAAAGGATTCTGTCACAACTACCGTTTAGCATCAACAAGAACTGAGCAGCAGCCTCCATCTCTGAACTGTTTACTGGCTACAAAAACATGAGGAAAGATTATCTTTGCACTTATCCAATGCTTTTTTATGGAGAGGGGGAGAAAAAGCCTTTGCAGGAAAATATGAGGATAGAAACAGAGAGGATATCTGACTCACAGGGCTCCCAGTCACCCGAACCAGACAGCTGAAGCTGGATCAGCTGATCCCAGCACCCAGAGTCCGTCTGCGTCTCCAGTTTGAAGCTTGGTTGAATATCTAAAGCAAGAAATGAAAAAAGAGCTACTGCTGCCGCTAAACCCCTCAGCCGCAGACAAGAAAAGTATCCTGCATAGACGGTTGCGAAGGGATCATGGGTAGGTAAAGATGAAAGAGGGGGAGTGGTATGATCCATCAACAGCAAGCCCAGATCTCTAAATCTCTACAGCGCGGCACGCCTTCTTTCTTTTCCAGACTCAAAGCTGTTTGAGGAGAATTAGGAGGTGGGTGTTGTTGGAGGGGTCAAAGGTCCACGGGGTGAAAAAAAAAATTTAAAAAAAGAGACAAAATGTGCACATTTTTCAGAAAGCGCCAGAAAGAACAAGATTCCTTGTTCACCAGCACTTGTTTATCATTTGTGTTTTTGTGACGGTAGCCTTCTTATTCCTCGTGGGACATCCTAAGCCCACGGCCGGGTTCCCTTCATTTCTGAAAATCTGAGTCTGGTAAGTCCTGCCCACTAATCCCTGAACAATCCCAATCTCAATCCTCTCACCTCACGTGAGCAAAATAGATCAGGCGGGCATGAATATGATGCAAGTCCCAGTTACTTGTCATACTGCTTATGTTATGATAGCAGTTCTTCTCGATGCGTCACAAAAGCACTTTGTCTTTATTCAGGTTATGTGATTTATTTTGGGTCTGGCTGTGATTTGAATGAGGAATACATGCAGAATATTTAATAGAAACTGTTCCCTTTCCAAACGCTTCTAGAAATGGCAACTTTTTAAAGATAAATACAAACTTTTAGACCTCAAGTTAAAAATTCCTTTACCACGATGCACCTTAAATAACTTTTTGGTTATGTGTTTTATAATTTGGACTAAAAACAAAATAAAACTAAACCTTTTAGCAATGCAATGGAAAAAATAAAGTCAGAAAGTGCATATTTTAATAATAATATTACTAAAAATAATATTAGGGAGAAGAAGAATAGCAGTGAAACAATAACTTATTGTCTGTGTTTGGTGTGTATGTAAAATGAAACCATCAGCTCCTACACAAACACACTCACTACATAAAATAGAACTTGTAATAGTATTTCTTTGTTTCATATGTAATGACAACATAAATGTGAATAAATTAATTGATCACAGGATATATTTTGTATTTGATGAAATCTGTAAATTATAAAACTTCTATTGGATGAGATTCAAACCACCAAACTGAAAAGACTGAGGTGTTGCTGTGTCTTCGTTTACTGTCATCTTGTCGTCTATTGTAACTGTTGTCTGAGGAACAGTGATGTTTAAGTTTGGTTTAATGCTTAAGGAAACCAGGAAGCGAACAGTTTCATAGTGTAAAATGATCCACAGCCCTATGTTTGACTTTTGAAAGAAGAAAGAAAAGCATTTTTTAAAACCTGTTATAACTCTCAGTTGTTTCTTAACTTTACGGATAATATTTACCAGCTGCATTTATTGTAAAAGTATTCTTAAATGAACTATCCCAAAACATTGTTTTTATTTTTTAAATAGATCTCAGAATCAAATGACTTGAATGACTTGGGACAAGAAGCCATCACCAGTGGCTGAGGCGGTATCAGTTGTTTCATGTTCACCAAGCACAACCAGTTCATCTTTTCAACGTGGAACACAAAATGAAAAGCCAAAAACCGTCCTCATCTATTATTAAGACTACATCCTCCATGTATGCTCATGTCAGCGGGGCCAGACAACAAATCCATCTTCTGGTCATGTATGCATGAGATTACTATCTTTAACATCCTCACTGTCATGTCAGCATGCTTTTGACTGATAATGTACAGCAAGGAGATGAAACATCAATTTTCAGATTTAAAGCACATCTTTATTCCTCTCAAACCCTCTGATTTCCTCTGCAAACACTAAAGAAGTCTCTGTTCAATACAGAGAGGCTACAGACTTGATATGAATGAATTCTAAAGGGGGTGCAGGACATGTGCAGTCAGTCAAATTTTGAATGGTCCAAAAATACCCTGATAAAGTGGGATCATGTCATGCAGTGCCCTCCCTCCAGACTACTCTTGCATTTCTTTGAGTAGGTTTATCCTCAGAACTGTGCCACCAATTGTTTATTAAATGCAGCAAAATCTTCACTAATCCACGACCTTTCCATCTGGGGAGTGTTTGTGTGCGCAGACGAGCCTGCAGTTCAAGATGTGGATATGAAACGGAATTCAACCCAAATCCTTGGGAAGTTTAAAAAAATCTGGAGTGGTTCATGAAGATGATAATGATATGATGTGTTGTGGCCTCGTTTGACTATGTCCTGATTACATTTTGCCACTGGCTACAATTCCAGCCATGGTTTATTTCTACTAATTGGATTCCTTTTTTTTCTTCTTAAAGAAAACTGTTTTCTTTCTTCTTTTCTGCTGCACATTTGCAATGTAAAGGACTCAAAAACGTTACCCCGCAGCGACACATTAACTAAATAATCACAAAGTTATCCGTGTTTGAGTTGGGGCACTTGTTTATAAGAAATGTGCATTTGCTGCAATATTCTTTGCCGTCTATAGGGGGAAGCAGAATACTATGAAAAAGACACCTGATGATGAAATAAAAAACAACTCAGGAAAAAATTAAGACCCATCCATCTAAAAGCAAAAGTAATGAAGTAAAGTTTGCTTAATTTGGGTAAAAAATGGCCATTTCTAAACCAAAAATATGCAGAAATCCATGCATTTATGGCAGTTTCTTGCATTAAAAAAGAATCCACATTTGATCATCTAACAAGGCATCTTAATCTGATGCTGCTGTTATGATCAAGTGAGGGATAAAAAGTCAGTCCCTCTCTCAAAGCCCTCAGGGAGCCATGTTAGGCTTGTGTGAAGATAAACTGATCCTCTTTAACCAGCCGCACTCTATCTCCCGGAGTAATCTCTGCTTCCACCCATGTCTGTCCCTCATGTGAGGCTCTCTGTGGAGCTAAAGCTTTAGATGGAGCTCAGATTTATCCTCCATGTACACCTCTTCTCTCCAAGTTCATAAAACGCTATGCCTCGTTTTACTGTCCTTTTTCTTGGATGTGATCTAAAGAGGCAAAAACAAAAGCTCATTTTCCAGCAGCTGTTCATGCCAACATGTTTATTATTCATAAACTTTTTGAAGGGTTTTGCTTTGATTTAGATTAGGGTAGAATTTGTAATTTATTCACCAGTGAAAGGTCCATCCAAAAAAAAGTTTCTACTGATCAAAATTGCCACAGTAAAATGGGATTTACTGTTGACAAAATACTGCTTTTTTTTTTACTGCACACCATTTATTTAAATAAAAAAGTTTGAGAGCCTACTAAGAAATATTTAAAATGTTTTGCATGAATGTATGTCTACATTTTCCAACACCATCCAGATGAAGCTGATCAGAACATCAGTTATAGTCCAGTTTTTCCTAACATGGTTTCCTCTCTCCCCTTGCCAGAGTCCCGTCTGTCTGACTGATTGCAGAATGGTTACTAGTGAGAGGCATGTCGGGCGGCAGCTGTCAGCCATTCACAGCCACATCCTGGAGAAGAAGCCTGCTACCTGCTGCTCTGCGTCCAAACTGTAGACTAAGTTTAACAGCTAGTTAAATTCCAGCTATTTCTGAGAAGAAGAAAAAAAAGATGGTGAATCAGATTTTTAGACAAGGGCCAAAAAAAGGTCCTTTCGATAGACTTTAGTTATTTTCTGCAGCTGGTAACATAGCCAACTAACACTTAAGGTACATTCAAAGGGTTCATCTGGGTTTAAAAAGAACAGTAACTGAGGTTGAGTCAGTTCAGTGGGTTGAAATGGTTTGGCTTGACTTGTAAAAAAGGTTTATCTCCATTAATTCTACTATAAGCTTTACCTCACATTTACATGACTTTAGAGTTAGAGTCAAACAGGTCTTAAAAAGTGGGTGCATTTTATAAATTACTTAAATGCCCCTTGCCTTAAAAACTCCCGCCTCCATTATATATAGTGAAAGGCTCTCTTCTGAAACATCTCTAATGAACTGCAGATTTCCTGAGCCACTTTTTATGCAAATCTGATCTATGCTGGCATCTTTGAAAGTTTTAGCAGACAGGGGCTAATGGTGAATGTGACACATTGCATTTCCGGCATGACTACATTGGCTCATATGCTCCACTTGGATGGTTAGCAGGCTGTAAAGTCAGCTGCTTTACTGTCTAGTCAGAAGAACACTCAAAAAGCAACCCCTTGTTCCACTTTTGGATTTTTTTCTTTTACTTAACAGTTTTACGCCAATCTTGGAACTGTTTTCTCTAATATCTATCAACTTTTTGGTCTCTATAATAAAACAAAAGAGTCAACACTGCTGCAAAGGAGTGGCTTCTGAGCTCCACTATGGATCTACCTCAGAGGGATGTTTAAGCGTCAAAAATGATCCCATAAATGGCCCAGCACGCCAGAAACAACAACATCATAATAAATTATTCAAGCAAATTTTCCTTTTGGCTCATTGGAAATTTTGATTAGATGAAAAATGAAATATGGATGACTATAATGTAACTGGAAATCAAGAAACAAACTGATCTCATGGTGATTTCTGGGTTTGCTGAAGGTAAAATGAGGGCAAGCATGAACAGAGACCGTAAGCGAGCCAGAAAATATTCCCCAATGTTTAGATGGACAACATGGACAGGAATGTGGGACAGCAAAATCGCTACACTGCATATCTAACTGACCCTCCAGGCATCAAGCAGATGGTGTTTCAATAATAAATATTTGGAGAAGGTTCCTTTCAATTGGATTACATTAGTGTAATCTCTGCAGTATTTTAAACCATTTTGAGTGTGCTCTGTCATCACTGTCTCTTTAATCCCTCTTAACTTTTGATTGTGTCGATATTGATTCTCCCCATACACACAACTCAAATCTCTCATCACCTTTTGATCCTGGATTAATAACAAAACATAAAACATTAGACAGTGGAATAAGCTAAACTGTTTATTTTTTAATATCCTCTTTTAAGGTTTTCTATAAAACATTAAAGGGCTACGATCCTGAAAAACAACAAGTAAAACAACCTGCCACTTCAGCACCATGGACAGCCTCACGGTCCATCAGTTACTATGGAAACAATAATTGCCCTCCACATACACAATTTGAGGGCTTTTTTTCCCCAAAACAATAAGAATGATTTTTTTTTTTTTTTTTTTTTTTGCTGTATCGTTGCAGCCTTAAAAGAAAACGCAGGCAAAAATGTGATCTTCAGGCACAGAAAAAAGAAAATTACATTCCATTTAAAAGCGATTATAGACACTTTACTGGCTCGGCTCCTTTGTGCCTGTTGCAGCCTTAGTGACATTACTAAAGGTCACAGACACCAAACAAGGTAGAAAATAGCCCACACTTGTTATTTTGGTCTGCTGGTCTTGTGAATGATTTGAGCAATAATCTCATTGTGTCTCAAGCACTTGCTTTCAGATGTGTGGCCTTGTAAATGTCAACATAGACACTACAATGCCTAAAGTCCCCCTCCGTTGGAAAATCGTGTTTTGAGTTATTGACATGTACTTGTGGCATTTTTCTTATAAAAGGGAACAAATACAATAAAAAAATCATTTAATTTTTGCATTTCTAAGTATTTCTCCTTTTAAATCGCTGTTAATGAAACTGTTGCAAAGATGCTGGGTTTGAATTAACAAACTGTTGTGATGTCACAACGGCCCAGTAGTGCACGGGCTTCGCACAAGCTCCCTGATCTGCCCCGTCCAGCGTGTACAAGCTCAGGTGTGAGAGAAGAGAAGATGGCACATTGCTGCGTTGCCAACATTAATTTTAAGTGCGTCCAAGGCTGAATTTTGTTGTTGGCTGCACATAAAATTTAACTTAAAATTCTAATTATTATTATTTATTCATTGGGTATTTATTTGGTGTATAGAACTGAGTGACTGTTGTCGATGCTCCAGACAAATTTTTCGTTTTTTCACTGACAATGACAAATAAAAACTTGAATCTTGAATCAAATGTGTTCTTCAAATTTGTGTTCTCTCTCTGACCGAGTTTGAAAGCTTGTTGTCCCGCATTAAACAAGAAAAAAAAAAAAAGGGGGACCTTTATTACTATTGCCTCGATGAAAATAAGAAAAATATAAAGTTCAGGAGGCCTGAGCAGGCTCCCCATGTCGCTCCATCAGTCCTGCGACAGACTGACCACGTTGTACCTGCCTTCATTTTGGTTCAGATGGGTTCCGAATCACGCAGCGTGGCTGAAATCCCGCTGCTGCAAGACCTTTGCTCCGCACCTGCCGATGGACTTCAGATCGCGTCTGTACCATTGTCATGAAACTGGCCGCCTCTACCACGCAATTCGCGTTCAGTGTGAACGCAGCTTAAACGTAACCAGTAATCCTAAACTTAAGCCTTCCTCTGGGTCCGTGCAGCCAAGAAAAGAGTTCAGCACTGGTCGCACATATTTGGAAAATTACGTGCGTATAAACACTTTCTCTGTGGCATTTCATTGTATTTGCTGTGCATTCAACAATTTTCAGAGTTTCTGAGTCTGTCAGTCGATGTCGTTTGTGCTCCCCCCTTGTGTCAAGCTCATGCTACAAAGACGCAGCTAGCAAAAAGGGGGGGTCGAGGGCGGAGCTACTCAGCTCACCCACTCAGCACACCCATGTAGAGGAGATTTTGGCAACAGAGTCTTCAGATAAACATTAAATATGGCTTTTAAAGACATTTAAGTTTTGGTTTAAAACTTCATAATCATAATTAAAACACCACTGATAATGTTTATATTTAAAAAATTGTCATGGGGGAGTTTAAAGATGCTCTTTTTGTGTATCCAACAGAAATGTTGTAATCAGTAAAATAGAATATCATCGGTATATGCATACATTTCTCATAAAACTTATGTAACACTAAATGTGCAGAGTTTGATGGAGTTTTGTTGGAGATATGTAGTGCATGGATTAGGATTTCAGGTAAAATGTTTCATCTATAGGACAACTTGACTTTTTCTCGAGTGAGATGCTTTTCTACTTTAAATTACTAAAATTGTGTTATTTCAAACTTGTGGCAAATTAGACAAAAGCTATTTTATATTACTAATACTTGGTGCTTTCTGCTGTCACAACCTCTGATGATCATTCAGAACATGTCAAACAGCCCATTCATTCATTACATAACCGACGCATGTGTTTCTGTACTTCTGGTCTTTCCTCTGCTCTATACAGGGGCTTACTAGAGCTCAGGAATATTCTGAGCCTTTTTACACGCCACTCAGTTGTACTCTGGACTCTCACAGCAGTTTTATTTTGTATGGATGTTTAAGCATGTACAGCTTCGTTTGCAGTTCCGGCAGTTATGTTCACACCTGGACTGGTCCTTTTTTCTTCTTCATACAAGATATATTTAACCACAATAATCACTAAGTTTAAACATATCACAGAAACATAAAAATACATGCAAAAATCACACCAAAGCACACATGTTATAAGTGCTAGTCAAAATAAAAGACTTGTCTGCAAATATTACTTGCTGGAAATAGCGCAAGGAAAACATACAAGCATGGCTGCATTAGCTGATTACTTCTTGTGGTTCTGTCTGTTTTGGACCAGTGGATGTCATGGGCCACTACATCCCAGCTGCCCTACCCAAGTCCCCTAGTACTCTATCAGCACCCTCCTCCTCTAGCCCGCTCTTATGTTCTAGTGGCAGGACATAAAAGGCAAACTGGGGGTTTAAATGGGTCTGCACGATTACAACAGAAGTGAGAACATAACCTCCATGCTGCCCTCCACACCAGCGCTGGTCTTTGAAGGAGATATTTATAAATCATTAGTGTGGCAGTTGGGCGAGAGTTGGCTTTTTTATCTTCCAGATCTGTCATGTGTTACCAAGCACATGACAGACTATGCTGACAAGAGTGATAGAGCAAGGACTGATTGAGCTGCTGCAGTCCAGGGTCTAAGGATGACACCCCCCACCCCCCAGTGCTTCACTACTTTCCTGCCCAGGGGAATACAGGAAGGGTTTAATGCAGTGAGTCTATAATTAAGATGCTGAGATATCTGATTTCTGATATCTACTGAGCCCTCACCAGAGAGGAATTACAGGATGATGCTCATTATCTGCACACAACATCAGACGCCTCGCAGAGTTCATCGCTAAAGAGGCGTGAGATGAGATTTCACAAACTTAAGGGAGGTTTTTGGTAGATTTAAAATGACTTTTTTCATCTTTATAGACAAAACGGTTTAAAGTAAATCAGCTCTCACAAATATGTCCAATAAAATATAATTTAATGTACATTAACAGTACATTGGAGCTATAAATTATGCTGCAAAGGTATTTCTTAAATTGCTTTCACCCCAAACACGATTCCCCCATCAGGGGCGTCCAGTCTCAATGTTAAATCAAAGTACAAACGCAATTCAGAGGTCCCGTGGTGCGTTTTGAGCGTCACGTATGGCGGTCTGGCAGCAGTGGATTTTGGACGATTAAATGTCTCAACTTTGGCGAAGAAGCCATGTCTACCAATCAGGGACTCAGCTTAAGCTAGTGATTTTGGACAGTGGATCCTGCTACATGCAGCTGGAGCAACAAATTTGATGCACATCGAAAGAAAGGTGGCGGACGCAAATTTCTCACGTTTGTTTTGAATGCAGCATAACACAAGTCATTAAAATTAAGAATTCCAGATACACTGCCACCCAAACATACAATCTGCTTCTACAAATATTTTTTAACAATTGGGTTGATAATTTCTATCAAACAAATGAGCAGCAAAAAGGTTGCAGAAGTTTTTTTTTTTGACAAATTGCATCCAAGATCTACATAATACTCAACCAAACTTCGTGAAGTTGAAAACTTTGTTGGACTGCAAAATTACCTCATGGTTTCAGTCAAAAAAAACCTGAAGTAATTTCATTTTGGCCCCTAGTCTTAGTCAAATTTAAATGATAGGAAGGTTTTTCCCTCAATTCACCTTACATCTTAATGCCTATCTTCACCTTTAGCAAGGAAATTAGATGATTAATTATTTACATTGCCTGGTGCCCAAGCCATTACATAGGCTAAATCAATATTTTAAAAAAATTCTAATAATAGCACGCCATTTTAAAATGTATTCAGGACAGGGAAGACTGAAATCACTGCAAGGATCCTTAAAGTGTGGGTTTTGGTAAACTGTTCAAAAAAGGGGCAGTGTGATGATTTAAATAAAAATCATATGTTCTGTAAAGTATAGGAGTATGGTTAATCAAAGTGTGTTCAAATCATTGTCCTCCAACAGGCTCAGATGCAGGCTCAGATGGTCGGTAGCCGTGACTCTGCTGGCCTTCGTCCTACCACTCATTACATCCAGCTGTCTAAGAGATGCACATGAACCCAACTAACCCTCCAGCCCACCCACCCACATGTCCACCTATAGGACAGCTGCAAGACCCTGATAGGAGAAAAGGCTGATGGAACAGGAAATAACCTGGAGCTTAGTTTAATACTGGTAGAGAGGAGGAAAAAAAACTCATAAAAAGGGAGCTGGGTTTGACTAACAATTTAGGAATAAAAAGCCTTCACTTCACTTTGATCATACAAATGGCTTTTAAATTGATGCTTTAATTCACCTGGTTTATAATCTTGTATGGCAACACAAAGGCTCTGTTGTTGACTTTCATATATATGGGATAAAGCTTAGTAGTAACTGACCATGCCTGGTCAAGAACACCAGTTCTATCTTTTGGCTGCTTCCTTTAGATGTCCCCACAGGGAATCATCCCCTCCATCTAATCCTATCCTCTGCATCCTCCTCACTCACACCAATTACCCTCATATCTTCCTCCCCTACATCCACGAACCTCCTCTTCGGTCTTCCTCTCGGCCTCCTTCCAGGCACTGCTAACCTCAGCATCCTTTTACCAACGTGCATGATTTCCATATTAGATTTGGTTTTTCTTTAGGTGCCTTTCCTGACGCAACCCCCTGCATTACCTCAGACTGGCACACTAAAAGCTCTAAAAAGAATTTCACTGCAGTTGCACTGTCTAGTCAAGAACATGCACAACCAGGTTTGTTCACATAGAACCTTTTCCAGCAGAGTCAACAGAACTGAGTGGTAAGGATTCACACCATCCAAGTTTCTGCTTAAATATTCTAAGCTGCACTTTTGTCTCATCAGTTACAGTTTGGACCTTAAATATGGAATGAGACCATCTCTGACCTTTGATAATAACAAATAATAACGTCAAATCTTTCTCATTCATCTTTCAGTTTTTTTTTCTCAAGCTAAATTGGATCATCTGCAATCTTTACAAATCAGTTATTCTCCAGAACATGGCAGTTCTGTGTCAGTAAGCCCCCCACCCCCACAGTTGGCAGTGCTTTTGTGCCGAGTGAAACGAGTCGCCGTTTCCTGTCCGACAAGCTCGCAAATCCCAGCATGACTGATGAGCAGGTAATTTCAGTCCTGCTTTAATTCCCTGCCGTTCATTACTGTGCTAATGTGACACTGTATTGATCCCTGTTAAAAAATGTTCTTCTCACAGCTCAGTCCAAGTGCCAGGCCAGTAACGGAGCGACTGCCTTACTGCTCTAAGGCAGGGGTCGGGAACCTTTTTGGCCAAGAGAGCCATAAACGCCACATATTTTGAAATGTAATTTCCAAAGAGCCATACAATAATTTAGCATCCCTTTCCCACACTGAGGCACGGAGACTTAACCTCTTTTAAGGTTCTTTATTCTGGTTACTGCAGACCGCAACAAATGCCGAACAATTAATTCAGCAACTCCTAAGTCTCTCCCGCCGAGACGAGAGCGCTTCTCCCAACTTTATATTCCCCTGCTCCCGTTCCCGCCCTCCCATTTCCCCTTTTCGGCCCATAGTTGAACCCCATTGGTCCAAACTCCCTAACAACAGGCTGAGCGACAGAACTGAGGGCCAATCAGATCTCTGCTTGATCGATGCGTTCCATGAACTCCAGAACTTTTAACGCGGCCCAACAGCCAAGTTAAACTCATTTACTACAATATGTTTAAAACTAAATATACAAGTGAATGTGTGCATTTGATGTAATTTCAACATTTTTAAAGTACAATAAGTCTGTGGATTCTTTTTAATAACATTGTTATGCTGTTGCTAATAAATGATGAGTATTTCTGGTGGTAGTTTTGCTGATGGTCTAGTCTGGTTGATACGTGGTGAGTTTCTGCTTCATGCAGACGTTGAGACTTTAAACGGGATCTTAGGTCTGAATGTTCTGTAGATGTGAGACAGACATGGAACCAAACAAACTCACACGCTGCAGTGAGTGACGGACAGCGGGTTTACGTTTTTACCATCCCTGCGCGATTCACCTGCTGCCCCCCCCCCTTCTTCCTCACACATCCCGTCCCCGAAACTGCACGCTCTTCCTCAGAGACGGGAGCGCGCAGTTTTAGGCACGGCAATTCACAGGTTTGAGGGTGGTACAAACTCTGTGAAATAATAGATAACAGTAAAGTGATAGTTTTCTCTCCAAGCACTGCTACTACTGCGCGCCTCTGGCATCGCATCGCGCCCGAGAAGGACTGGTCTAATGAAAAAATAAAAAGGTATAATTAAGGATTTGTCTGCGAGCCACATGTGACCATCAAAAGAGCCATATATGGCTCGCGAGCCATAGGGACCCGACCCCTGCTCTAAGGGATGTAAACTGGCGGGAGAGTTTAGGCCTTTCCTTTGATGAAATGTGTTACCGAATGCTCTGTGGTGCTGTCACTTCAACATATTTCACAATTTAAAACATCACTTTAATAATTAAATCTAAATTTAAAAAATAATAATTTATTTGTATTTTTAAACGTTTTTCTTAGGGAACAGAAAAAAATAAATAAAAAACTTAAATCCATATACTGCCTACTTGTAACTAATATAACAAGCCTGTCATAAAGTCTTAGGGTAAATGATTAGAGATAACATTCAGTTTTAGAAAATCTCAGAAGAAAAAGTGAAAAACAATGATTCTAAAGAATTTAGATTTTTATCAAGAACATTTGTTTGTAAAGCTCTGGGACTGACACATAACCGACATCTCTCCACCAATCCTGCCAACAGCTCTTAAGGCACCTTTCTGTACTTTAAGTTAAAATTGATCGTTATTTAAAGCAGAATCTAGCAGGATGAATAAATCTTTTCTTAATTGACTCTGAACTTGTTTGTTTACTGAAAATTTATGTAGAATCTGTTCCTCAACACATTCCTTTCGTGTTATATTCTGTTTTTATTTGAAACTTCTAGATATTTGAATGAAAACATGTGTCATTTTTGCAGAAAACAAATTATGAACGATGCAAAGGCTAGATGTCTTATTAAATAAAAGCAAAGTTTTTATTCTAAAACCATTTATATGAAATATAGACGTATAGAACCATGGTTAATAATGACTACTAATAAAGCTATTGCCCTTTTCCCACAACCTACAAGAGTCAAAGGACAGTAATATCCTATCCACACAAAAACACTCATTTCAACATCAATAAGACAGCCATGCACTGGGAGTAATGTGGGGTTCTGCATCCAGTCCAAAAAAAACACATCATGCATCAGGCTGAGAACATGAGATCAGAGGTAGCTCACTCTACGACAGACACTGAAAGCAAATAAACTAAAGGGTCAGATTACCCTTAAAAACTCTTCCACTCTGCCATACATCTCATCTTTGACAGCACCATCAGATTGCTTTTTTCTGTCATTAAGCACAGCTGAGCTGTGAACCCTCAGTCTGCAGAGACCCAACAGAGCTTTTAAGTACCTGCTGATACAAGTACCTATTATTATTCAGACAACTACTATTTATTTCATTTGAGAAAAGCTGGTAGCAGAAGCAAAGCAATGGTGATAACAACGACTGAGTTCAGGATGGATGGAGTAATTATCTATCAAAAGGATGAAAAAGAATATGGTACAATAACAACAAAGGAGCACAGCTGATGTCGTGTTTAGGATAGGTGAGAGCCCTGTAATCAACACGGATTATATCAAAGTGTAGAAGGATTTGATGGCCCCCCCGACACCCCCCGACAGGACAGATTAGGCATCAGAGGCTTTTAAGGGCTCTCGAGGGTCTTCGTCTCGCGAACACATTTGAATCTGTGCTTTTGTTACTGCAAGTGCTGGGATTAGATGGAGAACAGTTGCTCTCTTGAAAGCGGCCGTGTGGCATCTCTGTGTAATGGCCAAAGACATATGAAAGAGATTTATTTGTAATCCTCTTGAGCTACTTTACTGTTGTCCAACACAAAGTTGATGAATAAAAGGCTGTTGTCCTAATAGGCTAAATGTTTTACCAAGTGACATTTGCTCAACTGTGTAATCCAACACGTAATAAGGGAGGTGTGCAAAATTCAAAGTGCTCAATGCTACGTACAGAGAGGTCTTTTAATAGTTAGTAGTTAGTGCCAACAATATTCATATTTTCCCCATTTTTCTATATAAAAGACACGTATGAAGAAGTGTGATTCTTAAAAAAAATGGAGATTGTCGTATCAGTCAGTGCAGTGAGGAGGTGCAGGTGTTTGCCAAAAGATGATAAAACAAGCAGGTGCTCCTTTTTCACTTCATGGTCAAAGCTACAGTCTATCTGGTTGTACCATCCTCAATGGTACACCTGTTGGAATAGCAGGATATTTCCAGTTGGTTTGGTCCACATCAGTCGGCGGTTTGCTCCTGGGAGTGCAACATGTGAGAACAAATCAAACCAAAAGAAAGCTTAATATTTATTAGCATTCTTCTATGATTCAAACAGAGTCTGTGGGAGAACTAGTACTCCTACTAGTACTGTATTAGGAGTTATTCACTGCAAGGTTTCCTCTATGATTTTGATTATTTTCTAAGTTGCAATACAGAAATGTGATGAGTGTGACAAGATCCATCAACCCCATCCATAACATTTTTTTATAATAAAATCCTTTGGTTTTAAGGATTTGGGTTTAATGTCTTACCATATATTTTAGTTTACTTGCTGTCAATCTTTATAAACAGTTGGCAGCAAAGGGGTTAATCCTTTAATTCTGCAACAGTTCAATGGGGCACAGATTAGTTTGAATGAATGAGGTCATTGATAGAAGAAAACATGCACTTGATGAGAAAAAATAATGCACAAAGAATTTAAAAAAAAACACCTTCATTCTGTAGCTTTAGTTGTGCTTGAGTGCAGCTTTTGCTGTAAAGGTCTTCTGAGGACAAATACCAGTCCTTCATACTTCCAGCTATTACAGGCCAACATAAATTCATTTTAAAGACTTATTTGTATTATACGGCTGCGTGGAGTCAGCTGCCCTTTAACCCTTGCAGCCTCACACCCACTCTCTAGCCCGACTTCTCCTGTTCCACTCATGTCTATCTGCAACAGCTTTTCAGATAAGCGATCACTGTTTCTTAGGCCAGGTCGCTAAGCTGCCTCTCCTCTCTCTAATCTTATTATCAGCCCAAGCTGGCTTTGTCAGGGAGGAAGAAGGGATGGACAAAAGTCGCACACATGACAACATTATAGTGTGACCACTGTCATTTGACTTACAAGACAATCGCATTTCAGTGGAAAGACAGATTTGATTGTGAACATGTAAAGGCTTTATCAGCATGTTCAATAACTAAGAATCAATAAACGACAACATCTGTGTACATTAAACAGATAAAACTGTAAAATCTTCACAGTATTTCTTTAAATTGTTGACTTTATATCAGATCAAGAACTACAGAAATTAAAAAACAGTTTATAATTTTACCATTAGCAGATCATTTCTAAAAGAAAACTGCAAAAGCAACAATTGAATCTACACTGAGTATTGTAAAATTTTAAAATAATGAAAATCCTGGAAATGTATACTTTTTTCTTTTTATGTTTTGGCATTGTTAGGTTTTCCTGACTGCACTTTCTAGGCATCAATATAATATGTTGGTGTCTGTAATTTTCTTTTTCCTTAAATGATAAAATAAAGGCAAAAATGAACCCTAAAGTACTCTGCTGAAAATAGTCTCTTTGTTGCAAGATGTACAATCCAAGTGTGCAGTTATATTTAGAGGTGGAAAATACAGCTCTCACCTTTATTTAGATAACTAACCCATTAAAAGAAACTGACTTGAAGTAATAAGCCGGCAAGCAGCAAGTGAGTTGTATAAGTAACAGAGAGCAAAAGCCATTGTTATGGCCTTCAGTTAAACCTATTAGATGTTGGACAACGAGGGCTGACCTCTGCCTCCTCCCTGTCACCACAAAAGATGTTTAAGTACACGTCAGCTCCACTGATAACAACTGAATTCATGACTCAAAAGTTGGGAAAACTATCAACACTGAAGCCAAAACCACTGGTTTTATAATAATGTAATTTTATTTTTAACTGTGAAAGCACTTCACAGATAGCTAGTACAGCTAGCCTCCCCAGCTAGTTTTACAATGTAAAAGACATATTGAGAACTACCCAGTGCACGTATAAATATATATATTTATATACATATATATATAAAACCCACCACAAGATGGCCCAAAGTCTTTAAGTTTCAACATTTCTTACAAGTCAGATGGGTATGAGAACAAGTGAGGGGCAACTGTTGTGAACTGATGGAATTTAAATCTACTTAGCAGCCTGCAGTCTGGGTGATATGGCTAAAAAATAAAATCTGATTTTTCCATTCCGGATTTGATTTTAATGGATTTTTTTCCTCTCCCTGCCTTTATTTTTATTTAATTTATTTTTCTTTAACAAAAATTACAAATGTTGAAATATATTTAACAAATCTTTTATTTTAACAACTCCTTTGGAAATTGTTTCAAAACACAAATTTCAACTAAACAAAAGCTGTAAAAATGTTTGCAGAACAAAGCAGCAGATGTTTTGTGAGCTACAGCTAGCATGAGCATCTCATAAAGAGAAATACTAGAACGCACTCGGCAGAGCATTTTGGCAGCAAAAGCCTTGCGGTAGTAGCTCCCCTTTGATTGCTGCTGTTTTCACATCTGCGCTTTGCGAGCTACCTGGCGGACTGACATTACTCCAAACAACGGAAGCGCAAGAGAGCAGAGAGCTGGGAAAATAAAATCTAGATTTTCCCAAAATATATAGTCTAAAATAATAAATTCAAATTAATGGAATCAACTGATTGATCGCCCAGCCCTAGCCTGCAGGAACCATTTCACAACACTATAAAATAGGAAAAAAAAGAAGGTGGCATAGAAAGTTAACCTGTAAAGAGCAAACACGTCTCAGGAATCTGACTGGACATACGTTTATTTAAGTTGGACTTTTTAACATGGGGGTTGGTGAGAATTTGTTTCCTTCTGACACCAGTTTCCAGAGCTCAGAAGTTGCAACATTTGCTGGTTTCAGGTTAACTTAGGCACTGGAAGGGCTGGATACTTTTCAAAAGAATGACTCGTTAAGATCAATGTTCATTTATTTCTATTTGTATATTTCCCCACTTATCAATCAAAAAACTCTTATTTTTTATATTTTAAATGTTGGGCATTTATTCTTAAAAGATAATGTTAAACTAGCATCAAGATTTAGGTGGTGATCCAAACAAACAAACAAAAACTATGAATTCCTGCATTTCAATCTGATGCTTTGTAGTTCTGCTTTTCAAAACTTGAGCTCCAAAAGCTAAATATTGCTTGCAACAGCTGTTTCTTTTACTGAAATGCATAAATTAAAGCTCTCATTTCTGGGGAGTTAGGGCACAAGAATTATGATAAGAGCATTTATATCACAGAAAACTTTGTTCCAAAACAAGGCTCGGTTCTTTTTCGGGATAATTAGTGAAGCACAGAGGAAAGGAAAACAAATAAATAATGAAACAAAGATTTAAATATCCCCAAACAAGGAAACATATTTGTGGGAAGCACTGATTATCATAAAATGAATGCAACACCACTAGCTGCAGCTTGAAGATGGAAGAATGTTGTTTGAAAGCGCACAAAAAGCGTTTCCCCCCTTTTTTGTTACAGTAAGCCCATAAAAAGCTTTTTTGTTACAGCACAGACAGCGAATCCTCTCCATAATTAAATTATTTCTAGCGCAAGAAAATTATACTCATGAGCATTTAGAAGCAGCTGGTAATCTCTGCTTTTGTTTTCTGTCAACATTGCAACTGTAAATACAAGAGACAGAAAAAGAGGGCCGCATTTCAAGGTAACACGTCTCTAGCTTCAACAGAACTAAATAGAAAGCTGTAAAAAGCGCACTGTTGAGCTCTTTAGCTTGTTTTGAAAAACTTTGTACAGCCAAGCAACACAACTTACTGAATCACAGTGCGAAAAAATCATTTCATTTATCATGAGTTAACAATCAATAGTAGCCACACAACAGGACACATGCATAAAGATAACACCTTACTCCTAATAACTTCTGATGAATTTTCTATGGTCCAAATAAGAATTTTAACTAGAAATCAGCTTTTTTGTTGACCTTAGGTTTTCTTTAGGAGAACCAAATCAATCACTTTTCCCCCAGGGTATGGGTCAAATACAGACAACAGATTTCACACAACTAAGTGCGTGACAAATTGGACTTTAACTTTTGAATAATAATCTATTGATAATTTCCTCAAACTCAGCAACACCCCAAACATTTATTCTTTTTTTTTAGATTTAAAACACAAATACCGACTAACATTTTAGAGATTAAAGAATTACAGTTTTGTAATTTGGTCAACCCATCAACAGTTTTCTAGTTTAAACTAATCTAAAGCCTTGCAACTTTTTCTTAAATGTGTGCACATTTTCTTGTGACATAAAAAAAAGTTTACAGAAAGTTAACAAACAAAAACACTAGTTTACAAAAACAAAAAGGAACATATTTTTATACTGTCTTTGCTAGACTTAAAGGAACATTAACATTTGGACTTTAAATACTGAGTAAACACATTCATATACCACACTTCAAGTCCTCAATTAAAATTTTTGTAAAACCAAAACAAAATTATTTTAACATATATATATATATATATATATATATATATATATATATATATATATATATATATATATATACACATATACATATATATATATATATATATATACATACATACATATATATATATATATATATATATATATATATATATATATATATATATATATATATATATATATATACACACATACACACACACACACACACACACACACATTTACAGAGTTATGGTACTTGAGTGACATTTAAAATGTGTTTGAGCACCAATGGAAAAGTCTTCCCAAAGGCAGAGCTAGAATCTTTCACACTGGCTGTTGTGTTAAAAAACATTTTTTTACAATTCACACAGAGATAGATGGAGGCATTGATTATTTTTTAAGGCACAGATTACACAGTTGTCTGCGAAAAATCTTCATGAATATCGCAGAAGATGCTTTAAGGCTTGCAAATTGAAAAAGTAAGAATGTCTTTTCCTTCCCTGCATTAAGAATAGACGTGTCTGAAGCAACAACAAAATCAGGGTTATGTAGGGGTTTGGAGCAGTGAGACGCTGAATATAACTGCTACTGTCCACAATAAAGGGAGTTCTTGGGGCTGGATCATTTCTCCTTCGTGTCACAGTATCTCTTAAGTTTTCAGAGGCAGATTTGTTACCTGAAAATTTCATGACTTCCCCCCTTTCAATCTGAAATGAAGCATATGATGCCTGAGCTTTGCCTGTGATGGCACCATGGTTACTGAGCTTATCAGGTCTGAGCAGGTTTCTTAGAGACAGCTGTGTTCGGCAGATCAATTTAGAGGGCCAACCAACCCTACGGCTAAAAATAGAAAGGGAAAAATTCCTTTCTGGAGAAAAAAAATGATATGGTTGAGATTCTTCAGATCATAATTGATGTGTTTTAATGCATGATTGCATGCTGCCTCTTTGCTGACTGAGGAGAAAGTTCACAAAAGCAGGTCATCTTCTGTGTTTTTAATTAGCTTTTTTGAAAACAAAACTTTGTTATCAATAGAAGAAAAAGAAGACGTTTCCACCCAATTACCGTGCTTGCTTTTTTTTTCTTTACACTCTTTACAGAAATAGAATGCCATGAGTGCATAAGAATAAACAGAGCTGAAAAAGAACATAAAACAAAGACCTGATTAAAACATTAAATCTTATGCTTCTGCACAGTTTTATTCATCATTTTTTAGCAACAGGTAGTTTCCTTAAAATAAATGAAGGAAACAAAATCAAACTTTTGCATTTGTTGAAAAAAAGAAAAAGAAAAACAGACTTTCGGCAATGTTTAAAAAAAGCTTCAGTCTTTGTCCTTTAAAATAAGCACACAGAGATGTTGCTCTTTTAATAAATAATAGTGGATTAGATTTATCTACGCTTTTCCAGACGCTCAAAGCGCTTACAGTGTGTCTATTATTCATTCACTCCTCATTCATACTTGGTGATGGTGAGCTACTGATGCAGCCACAGCTGCCCTGGGGCAGACTGACAGAGGCGTGGCTGCCAGTTCGCGTCTATGGTCCCTCTTACACGCCAGTGGAGCCACACTGGAGGCAAGGAGGGTGAAGTGTCTTGCCCAGGGACACAACGACAGTTGGCTGGGGGGAGCGGGGATTGAACCGCCGACCCTTCGATCATTGGACAACCTGCTCAACCGCCTGAGCCACTAATAAATTATATAATATAATTAAATGTTTAACCTGTTAGGCTAAACTTTTTCTCATATGATCAATACTTATTGCATTTATTCCAACAAAATAATAATAATTGATACTTTCTTTATCCCACAATTGGTGAAATTCTTCTCCGCATTTTGACCCATCCCCTGGGAGGAGCGGAGAGCTGCAGACTGGCCGCGCTCGGGGGGGCGACAGCTGGCTGGGGAGAGCGGGGATCAATCCGCCAACCCTTCCGTTGTTGGACGACCTGCTCTACCGCCTGCGCTAAACTGCCGCCCTGAAGCAAATAAGTAAAAGGATGTTTAGTGACTCATCACACTCGCGACCAGTATTCCAAGTTTATCGCAGTCTCAAGAATTGACTGATATAGAGGAATCTATGCATTTGTATTATAAAGCTTTTATCCTGATTCTCAGAGTAATTTATTGTTTAACCCTTTAGCATGGGAGCTTAAGCTCCAGTGTTCTAATAACTCTTGCTCGTTTACGCAATAAACTGCTGAGAAAAACAGCTTGGTGTTTGTATGCAACATTTTACTATTTTAAATACATTACTACTGTAAAGTGTTGCATATCTGCACAAAGCTGCTTTTCCCAGCTCCCAGAATCTGTTGGAATTTCATCAATTTTGCAAACAGTCAAAGACTTATAATAGTTCAAACACTGAGTTATTTCTTGTTGCTGGTGACAGCTGAATTGTTAAGTGGTTAACCAGATTTTTTATTGAGTATTGATACTTCTTTTGAACAGTCACAATGCCCATGAACATCAGTACCCACCTCTGGCAAATTTGTAAAAAGAAAAGACAGACACAGAATAAGCACAGAGAATGTTTTCCACTCAGTATT
Organism: Oryzias latipes; assembly: GCF_053564925.1. Taxonomy (NCBI): domain Eukaryota; kingdom Metazoa; phylum Chordata; class Actinopteri; order Beloniformes; family Adrianichthyidae; genus Oryzias; species Oryzias latipes. The sequence goes on along the minus strand of NC_136249.1, from coordinate 24,571,842 downwards.
TGGCACAAAAATGGGAGTCTCAGTGTTTATAAATTCTGTCTAAAAAGCCAATCTTTTATTCACCTTACCCGTCTTTGCTACGTAGAAATCCTATGACCTAAAGCCCTGCTTCTTCTGCTCTACTTATGATAACATTAAAAAAAGTTGTCTACATTAAAATGATCTTTACGCTTTCTAATCAATGCAAGATAAAATTAGCATTCAGATTGTGTCTCAAAAAACAAATAAAGACAAAGCAGCAAGACAGAGATGGGTATCTAAGGTCTGACTATGAGACACAAACATAACTTTTTCATTTCTCTGTAGCAATTCATAAACTGTTGTCAACTTCAGGGTATAAACATTCATGCAGAGCATGGAAGGCATCAGCCCATCATGAGAAAATTTCACTTTCACTGCACTGATCCACTTTTTTTTTGTTTTTTGCCTTGATCACTCGCAGATGGATGTAATTCTGTTCCAGTCACATCTGCGCACATGAGCAGCAGGAGGGTTCACATCATGCTCAAAGGGAAGCAGGCTGTTAGAGCACAGCCTCACACAAACACACAATGTGCCAAGGATGCTGTGTGGGGCAAGGAGGGCCTCATGCCCACCATCAATAAAACCAATGTAGACTATAAAAGCAGCAAACAGACAACCACTTCAGACAAAAATGAATAAATAAGCAACATAGTTCTGATCAATTATCAAAACACAAATGAAATAAAGATATAACTTTGCAAAATGTATGTTAAAGAGAAAAATGCAGTACGGATATATTCATCTATCCATTCATTCATTCATTTTCTGTACACCTGCTTCCTCCTGAACACTCTCACTGGGGGAACTGAAGCCTATACATGCTGCCTTCAGGGAGAAAGCATGCTTCAACCTGGGCAGGCTGCCAATCTATTACAGCGCAGACAGGAACAAATATGACAAACAACCATGTACTCTCAGTCATGATTGTTCCAGAAAGAGAGATCAACTCAAGGTCTGTGTTTTTGGACCGTTGAAGGAAGCCAGAAAATCCACATTTAGTGTAGCTGCAAGGCATCTGCCCTTCTGTTCAGCTGGGCTGCTAGCTTTTCTCATCACTGTGCAGTTTGGCATGCTTGTGTGTGTTTGTGTCTTATTTTGCAACCCAGTGGTAAGTTAAAAAAAAAAAATTCTGATTTAGGCAGCTATGAATGTCTACATGACGTTAAATGTACATCACAACTTTTGCCTGTTTTTAATTGGATTTGATGGTAAAGTAAAGAGGAAAAGACACAAGAACAGCACTGTCCCTAAAGGAAGAAAGTAGTTGGCCTTTGGGGGAATTACAAAAAAACAAAAAACTTGTGTACACAAGTTATAATTGCGCCTGACAGAAAATTGATACACCATTCTCAGAAGAAATGATGACTACATCTTTTAAAATGAAAATTTATGGCAGATTAGGCACTTTCAGTTCATAACATGCTTCAACAGAGATGCATAAAATAGTTTAAAGCATTTCTTTCATTTTCCTTGCTCCACTAAAAACTGTGCTGTTGCCAGGTCTGCATTTATTCCCACACATCTGTCCAGTCTTTGAAGTCTTGCTCGTGTTGTATTTTTAGTCCACTAGTTTGGATCTACTTACTTTCTACCACACTGTTTTTTACACTTAATTAAAAGAGATAATAATTCATTTTTAACAACATTCAATAAACTGCTAATATCGAAACCATATTTTTAGTTCAGATCAGTGTTATTCAACCAGTGTGCCGCAGCACACTAGTGTGCTGTGACCTTATATGGTCAGGTGTGCCGCGGGAAATTACTAATTTTCACTGATCTAAAAACAATTATGATCACCAGAATATCAGCTCCATGTACATCAAAAAAGGTTCAGGCTTCACACTGAGTAGTTTGCCAACAGCTTTGTGGTGCTCTTCAAAATAAATACACCGGATCTCTTAACATCTTCAGTGTCCTTCATAATGAGGGTGAGAGCAACCTTTGACGGTAGCTCCGCCCAAATGCAGCAGGTCTATGAACACATATTTGGACAAACTTCCAGCAGCAACCTTGAGCGGCAAACGTCTGTGCAGAACAAGGTCTAGTGATCCGTACGGATCACGAATCATCCATTAGTTAGAAAATATTTATAAAATAACGAAGCTGAGTCTGTCCAGCATCAGCACTTCTGTATTTCACTACAACTCCCATGTTGCATTGGGTTAATGTGACGGCATCCCTTACTGTGCAGCTAACTGTCATGATGCACAACAAACGCAAACATCTCTTCTAATAGTTTTGAAAGCTTCTTGATGAAATCAGAGGTGAACAGTTTATTTCTCTTTCAAGGTTTGTGTTGGAGAACAAAGGAATTAAAGTCAAAGATTCCTGTGATTATTTCTTTATGAAAGAAAGAACTGGTTTTGAATAAACGTCTGGATGGAAGGACAAATTAAATTTCAGACTTCAAGCACTTAGAAAAATTTAAAGTTAAGTTTAAAAATAAGTAATAACAAAATCAAAGAAACAGCCTTAAGATTAAGTGGCCAACAGCCATTTTAAACTAAAATAAAACAATTTAATCACCAAAAAAACAACAACATTTTTGTTAAAGTTACATGTTTGATTAAACCAAAAGAAAACGAATAAAACTTCAGCGTGTTCACTTTTTGTGACGTTAGAAGTAAACCTATAAACATGTATATAATGTTAGTCTTTTATTTCTAAAATTGACCAAGCATGCTGTGATTCAAAAGTTACAGTTGTTCTTGCTTAAACATAAAAAGATATTTTAAAATGAATTAAAGTTTAGAGAGAATGTCATTTTATTTGGTTTTTGTGAGGTTACATGCAATTGCATTTTAATAAACTGGGGAGGAAAAATCTATCGTTGCAACTTTAAATTCTTTTGCCTCAATTATTACAAAAATGCAGGAGAGACTGTACATTAATACAGACTATAGAGTTACACTTTTTAAATTGTTGCAGTTGCTGGTGTGCCTTGTGGTTTTTGATTTTTGTCATGTCTTGAGTCCAGCTATTTTAAGAGGTGTTAAAATTAAACTTAGGGCTTTACATTAAAACCAGAAATATATTCCTTTTATTAGATATTCAAATAATTGTTTATAAATTTAAGGGTTAAACAAATGTATAATACTCACACATTCGTACAGGTATGGCATTGACATGAGTATAAAGCCAATAAAAAAGGAATTACTTCATTTTTAATGAGTTTTTACAAAATGCAATATTTCAAGCGAAAAACAAAGATATTTTTGCTGTACTATATATGTTCTAGTCTCATCAGGGGTTGGATGTAGGCTGTATGACAATTTTATTATGAGATCTCTTCTTTTACTTCATGAATGCTCAGCGCTGATGATTCTCTTTCATTTCATCGAAACAGGGATAGATGTGGATCAGTAGGTTGAGCAGCAGCCTCTCATTGCATTGGTCAGAGGTTCAAATCCATGTCTTGGCTGTCACTTTGTCATTGGGTTAGACACTTAACTCCAAACTACCATCGAAGGTGAGAAAAAAACATTAAAGTTGCTTTGGATAGAGCCTTCTCACAGCTCACCACTCTTTCTATGCCAAAGTCTAACTGACCCTGATTTGGTTGCTTAAATCATTCTGCTGCCAACTACTGGCCCGCTTGGGAAGGTGCCCGACGGCACAGTTCTCCAGACCAGAGAATAGTATGGCTGTGCTGTGTATGCAAGGAAACCTAAAAAGAACACCATGAAACAGAGTATTAGATCAGTCAGATAGCAACAATGGTGAGTGTTTAGGACCGTGCAGACCAAAGAAGCTGAATGAGGCTCAGTTTGCTCACTACAGTGCAACTTTTCTGCTCAATGTAACGGAAAAGCAAGATGTTTATTTTCCGTCACATTTGGTTCAAGTACAATTATTCTAGTGTGAAAGTACCTTTAAGTTGGCTTTTAGAATCATGCATTTTCCAAACCTGCTGTATCACTTTCAGGCTCATGGGGTAGGCGGAGTCTATCACAGCTTTGTTAGGCAAAGGCAGGCTGGTCCTCAATAGGTCATTTGTCCACTATAGGGCCACACAACCATACATTCACACCTAGTGCCAATTTATGGTAATCAATTTACCCATGAAAGCATGTCTTTGGACTTTGGGAGGAAGGCCGGAATGACTGTAGAAAGCCCACACATGTACAAGGAGAACATGCAAAATCCACATAAAAAAATGTCCTGCTGGAATTTGAACCAGGGCCTTTTCACTGTGAGGCAAGAGTGCTAACCAATGCAACACTGTGCAGTTTCTTTTTGATTTAGTGAAGGATTTTTGAGGAATATTTATGAAACACAATCATATTTTCAAACTGATAAATACATTTCTGTTGTTCTGGCATACAATTCTTCCTTCTAGATGTGCTAAAAACAATCTTCTAATCAAACCTTCCCTGTTGAAACTAATAGCACAGAGAGAAGCTCACTGACAGGAGTGTCACCTCTTGTGATGGCGAGGTCACTTCGATCGTCAGTCATTCCGATGAGCCACTTACCTCCCAGTTTGAGAGCGGACTAAGATTACATTCCACAGTCCAGCCCTGTTACTGTGCTTGCTGGGTTCTCCTTGAGGCTTTAATTCTAATGGCAATAGTGCTGCCACCACCAGAGGGACCAGACAGAGTGAAAATTTGATCCTCCAACTAAATTGATGTTACAGCTGCAATAAACACCAGAGAGCTAGAAAGCTACCAAAGGCGGGGGTGAGGGGTGGGGGGTGGGATTTATGAAAACAACAAAGCCCATTTCAGGAGGATTTTCTCCAACATATGCAGCAAGCAGATGAGGTAAAGCACAGGGCACCCATGACTTAACCAAAATAAATAAATAAATATGGTCTGCATTTGAATTTCCTCAGACGACACAATTTAATCACGAGGAAATGTTCTTGCAGGAAATATTACATTTTTTTATTTGCCACAACAAAAAGACAGCAGTGATAAATCAACTTCCATTACACATTATCTTTTTGTGTTTTGGAGCATTTATTTGGGTGCACTAAGGGATCAAAAACTTAAAAATACAACCAAACCTATCAATCCTCATTCCTGCTAAATCTGAGAGTCTGTTATTCAGCACGCCGCTCAGATTTGCAGGGTATTGTGACATCACCCACCCAAACAAGTGTGGATTTACAGTGTAGAGCATTGGTGACTTTATTTCCACACAGTTTCACATCATGCTCTATTTGCTGTGTTCTGGACGAGCAAAGCTGTACCTTCAGAATAAGGGCTCACCCTTCAAAAGAAGGGGGCGGGGCATAAACCATCCAATAAAACCCAAAACAGGTGTAAAATATGGATATAAGGGGTCTAATAAAAAAAAAAGCCTTGGTAATTGTCATGTTTAGAAATGTAAGAGATGTACAGTAAAATTGGAGAAGATTACAAATATTTATTTTGTTTCTTCACTGCATTTATTTTCTCCCTGAAATCAGAAAAAAAAAATTCTAACTTCCTGGTGTTTCAGATTTAGTGGCCTTAGAGGGATGCCATCCTTTAGAGGTTTAACTAGAACGGCCAACTGAGGTCCCAGGGTTGATCCGGGACTTTCCGCAGAGATTACATACCCCAATTAGCCAGGGTGCAGCAAATGAGGGGGAAGAGGTTTTAGGGATTTTTTTGTAAAGTTTCACTCATCTACATGAATGAAAAAAGTAGATTTTCAATTAGCTCACCACAATGAAAATAACTCTGCTATCCTCCTGGACATTAGCTGGTTTACGTTTGAGAACCATTACCACAAAATTCTCATTCACATGTCAATCTGTAGAAACAAATGCATGCTTTAGGCTAAGCAAATGACACACAACAAGGCTAAAATCTATGAACAAAATTAAACTTTCAAATAAAGCTTCATTTCATCAAAAACTTCATTGCTTTTTGTTTTTTTGTCAAAACTGAAGAGAGTAGAAAACATTTGAAGGTAGGTTTGGGGGCTTAACATTTTATATGACAGTTAAAATAACCAGAGGTTAATGGATCTGTAGTTTGGGCAGTGGTAAATATGATGAAAGAGCAGAGCAATCCCAATATCCCATATAAAATATGTTATTACCAAAAATCAGTTGACTGATAATGTTAACAGCTAGAGATGGTCTGCATTTTTTATTTACATTTTTTGTTCAAACAAGTTTTAAAGTGTCAAAAATAAACAAAATCAAATTTTTGAAATCCCATTCACATTTTCTAGTGTATATTAAACATTTCAGTAGATTAAAAATTGAACACAATAAACCAAAACTCAATAAAACCTACTTTATATCCCCAGGTTAAATATTATTGGCTTAAGAAAAAAAAGTCAATCCTTCCCAGTGCAGTACCTTGTTTAAGAAGGGGTGACATTGCAGAGACAAGGATTACTATAGTTTTTAATCTAAGATGGAAGAGCTGCAACTGATACCTCCAAGTTGCCAGCCTTCTGCGGGATTGACCTGAAGGAGCTTCTTTAGCCTCTCACAACTGCGCCATAACCCTGTGAGGGTTACACTTCAGCCAGATGACAGCATTAATCTGGCCACAAAAACCCTCCCCTCCATCTGGCAAGACGGTCGAGCATCAACACTGAGGAGCAGCGATGCCTCCGACTCCTCAATGAATACTAATCTCACACCATTAGTTACAAAAAAAATAAATAAAACTATCTCTTTTAAAATGGGCAATTTCAGTCTTCAAATTACAAATATTTTTATCCTGAGGCGATTCAGGACTATCATTATCAATGTTGCTGCAGGCAAAGAGAAATCCAAACCTCTTAACTATAGAAGCCAAATGGGACAATAATTTTCCTGCTTTTTAGTGGAAAACTCATCTGCTGCAACCACACAACTATTTTTTTTTCCATGCAAGCCATTTTCTCCTGGTTTTTACATTTAGAAAAAAATCCTGCATTTAGGGCACGGTGGGACAGTGGTTAGCGCTCTTGCCACACAGCAAGAAGGCGCCTGGTTCAAGTCCCGGCTGGGGGACCTGAAGCAGAACAACAATGTGGGACCTTTCTGTGTGGAGTTTGCATGTTCTCCCCGTGCATGCATGGGTTCTCTCCGGCTTCGCCCACTGTCCAAAAACATCATAGGTCAATTGGTCACTCCAAGTTGTCCATAGGTGTGAATGTGAGTGTGCATGGGTGTGTGATATGTGTGACCTTGTCCAGGGCGTCCCCTGCCTTCACCCACAAGTGGCTGGGATAGGCTCCAGCAGCCCCGTGCCCCCAAAAGGGAAAAACGGAAAAAAATAAATGAATAACCCCACATTTAATTAAAAACTTAGTTACAGTTTATAGGCTGCTTGTTAGTCAAAAGCTTTTATGTCGAGAAGCAGAAACATACAATTTATTTAGTTTTTTCAGCATTGCCATCTGTACCACCACTATGAACACCAGCATTAATAGGTTTCCTCAACATTCAGGAAATATTTGTTGGCAAATCAATTGTTTCTGCAGATGACAGCAAGCAGTACTGTGTGGGTGGGAGTGTGAACATATATATTTATCTATATCCACAAGTTCACACGCACCGTTTCCATCCGGACTAAAGACCACATTTAAAGAGGGAATACACTTCATTAGCCTACCGTCTTCCCAGAATGCACCTGTTCTGAATTGCTGCGACCTTCGCCCACGCATGGGGTGTAAATGACACACTTCTCTAAGATGTATCCTTTATTGCCTTCAGCCAGCGGGGTAGCCAGGAGCTGGAACAAATGAAACTGTCCTAATTTGGATGCCTCCTCTTTTGCAGACTTGTGACTAAGTAACATTAAATGGACTTCGTCTGCAGACATTAAAGTGCTATGAATAAAAGGGATCCAGATTGTGTCGTCTTCACACCAGAAGGGTCACTAGTGGTTGCATCATTAGTCAACACGAGCAGAGAGGTGATGGGGGGAGGGGGGTGCACACCTGCTACGTTTTCCTACGCCTTTAGTCGGTCTTTGATTCTTTATGAATCCCTATCCTGATCACCTGTTTTTATTTAAACACATGACCTACAGTAGCTTTATATGAGATTTAGGATTTAAACACTTTTGACGTTTGACACCAACTCTGCCTAAAAATCTATATGAATGAGAAAGCAGTGGGAGTTAATGAGGTGAACATCTGTCACTGAGGTAGATGGAAGATGTTGCTTTAGCCAAACTCAGGTGTCCTCACAACAAGGAAACACTCCTCTTCCCTAATGGTGTCACGAACTGCATCACTTAAAATCCAGAATTTATATTGAAAGCATTCAACAAATTTTTAGGCAAAAAGGGTTTTCTTGCATAAGCATATTGCTAATAAAACAGGAATGTAATGCTCCAATTTAATCTTTCACTTTTTGTGGTAACTATGTGAGTGTAATGAGAAAGTTTGTGATTTCTAATAGACTTTAGATGTTAAAAAATGTTATTTTTGCCCCTAGTTTTCATAGACGTTGGCCCTACCATCAAAACTCTTCTTGGACAGTCCAAACAGGGGAGTCTGATCGTTTTTTCTGCTGAGAAAACATTAAGCACTCAAAGGTGCTTGAGTCAACCCCGACAAACCTATTAAACGTCCTGAAGGTGGTGGCACACTTGCCTGCTTAGTGAACATACATCTCATAAAAATGGCCACCATTCACTTGTGCCATAAGAGCATGGCTTCCGTTTGTATTTAAAAAACAGAATGGAAAGTAAATTGAAATTACTTAAATTTCTTTATTATATGAAAGAATTTAAAAGGGTTTGTTTATTAAAATGACATTCTCTTACTGCTTTTACACCAAAAATTTGTCAATTTGAAAGTTACTAAATCTAAAAACAAGCAAGAAAACAGAGAAAATGAACAAAAATATCATTAATATCAATTTCTAACAGCACCTATTCATAGTCCAAATCAACACTCGGCAGCTGTGAGAATTTTATCCTCTTTAGTGACATCTTGCCATGTGGTGAGTAAATGTTGGCGTCAAATTAGTCACATTTCTTAGAAATTTACTAAAAGTAGTGCTGTTTTCTTTAATGCTCCTTCTTTAATTTTTGCACAAAAGGGAAAGAAGAGCATGTGGATACAAGAAACTGGTTATTCTTGTTTGTGTAGCATTTAATTTAGTCTGATAAAGCAGCGGAACGTGGCGATTTATAACAAGATCCAGTCAGAACTGGAGGATAAACCTGCTGGACTCACAGCAGCAACCAGAAAATTCAATAAAAAGTGTTGATTTGGAGACAGCGGTGTAGTTAGATACTGAATACACTATGACACTGATGCTATGATGCTATGATGCTATGCTAATGAGTCGTTCTGTGTAAACGGACTAAGACGTGTCGGATAAACACAACAAAACAACTCATGACCTGCATTTGAAGAAATTGTGTTTTCTAAATATAACAACAGAATAGAATCCACTTTGTATTAGCAGCGTCTTTATAACAATACAGAGCCAGTGTTGTGCTGCATCTCCCCCTTCCCTCGTTAGAAAACTGTATCTTTATGGTAATTGGGACACCACGCCCCCTTCTGCTTCATTACCGCGGTGATCAAAAATCCCACACCGTCACAGCTCTGCTCGTGGATTATTTTAAGCAATTTCATTTCTTACCAAATTTTCCTCTACTCATGGGGAGTGCAGAGGGGATTTTAAAAAAGAGAAACACAGAAACAACTTATTTATGAGAAGAAAAAAAAACAATTGATGGTGTGAAAAACCCAAAAGTAGAAAACAAAGAATTTGATTAGAAAATTAATCAAGGAGTTACCTTAAGAATTTTCTTCAAAAGAAAAAGAAGGAACAGTGGTGTTTTTATCTGATGTTTTAATGATGTTGTGACTTCCTCTCTGTTTGCATTCAACAAATTATTATTATATAAAGTAAAAGGCCTAAGGTTTTTCTGGGTAAAATAGGGTAATAATTTGGCCGGTGAAAAATGTGTGTGGTTGGTAGACTTTGCTGGTGACTCAAAAATGTTATTTTTAGCCACTGCACTATCTTAGTCCTGACAATTATCATGAAACTCACAAAAATAAAAACCTTGATACAAAAATATGTGTTTACCCTAAAACTAAGATGAGAATCTTATAGATTAAAGTTCGAATGTACCAGTATGGCTGTCAGTTTGGTGGCTTCACTGGATACGGCAGCTCAAGACCTGTTTACTAAAAACACAAAAAAGGTTTACGTCCTAATCCACTTTCAATTTGAACTAAAGCTCGAATACAAGTCAGAGAGCAAAACCAATAGCAATTATAATCAAGTTACAGATTTTTGTAGTAACTGACTGATGTAACAAGCAACAATCAAAGCACTTAGCAGTGAGTTACTGAAAATATGGGCCTTCCTTTATGTGAAACATGTTTCAAAGCATTCAATGAAAACTGAATTTAGAGTGAAAACAGTGTGTGTAGGTCTGTGTATATATGCTATATATGAAAGACAATGAAAAGGGTAAACATACAGCTACAGATCTCTTTTGGACATATATATCAAATATTGATCACATCAATTATTGATCCCCTACATACACATAGGAGATCATTAATAAAAAAAAATTACTTTTCCACCATTCAAGACATGAAGAGAGTTTTTTTCATTATTCATTGACAAACATTGATAGTTGCATCACTTTTCCTCCTGTTTGGATTAATAGAACATGTTTGCCCCTGATTCAGCCGATCATGGTCAGGGACAACAGATCTTAGTTTTTATGTAAGAGTGCTGCATCTCATTTCGCTTGTGAAAAGAAATCTCTTATACAGAAAAAATTTGGTGTACTTCAGCATAGGAATCTCAATTGTTAAAAACAACTCCGCAGGCTGCCTATTCTATTGAAGGTTATTCTGAAGTGTCTGTGTAAATTGTTTCCCTCATAAATAAAAGACTTTCGCACTGAATTGTTGGAATGTGTGGTGGATTGGCAGCCAGTGAACTAAACATCAAAGCAAGTCACTTAGTCCAGGCTGATTAGTTTAGTGAGTGGAATGCTCAACAGTTTACGCCACGTTTGCCTTGAGAAAAAATGTGAATCTAAAATGCACACAGCCATAGTATAATAAGAAAAACACAACCAGCAGACTGTAGACACCTACTTTAAAAATTGTTACAGTAGCATTTAATATCTATAGAAAATGAAATTATTTTTGCATCAGAATGAGATGTAGCTGTCTGAACCAGGCAGTAAAAAAACTATACTGGGTCAACTTTAACAGATCCATAGGAGATCACATGCATGAAAGTCACATCAGCTCAGCAAGCTGCCACAGAAAATTGCAATAAACACCTGTCGACCCCCACCGCTGCGACAGTCTACACGGATGACTTGATCTGACATTCACTACAGTAAATAGGAGTCAAACATGAAGCAGCTGTTGTGTGATGGGACACATCTCTGTTCACCAATGTTCTCTTTATTGTGCAGAGAACATTAGCCATTAACTGACCTAGTTTGAGTAGAACACTTCCAGTTGCTCAGGATCTCTCTCAAATCTTTCTGCACCCTCTACAGGGGTCTTCAGCTAGATCCTGATGCTCTGCGAAGGCTGTGGTCAATTAGGCTCCCTGATCAAACACCCACACTGAGGTGTGTGTCGGCATCGCCAATGTAATCGTACATGAAACTGATGGCAATTTATCAGTTTTCATCAGAGAAGATGAGTTCAGGTCCGACAGAGCTCAGGAGACAATACCTAGTTGATTTCACAGGGGCAGATGAGGAAAAGCGATCCCCTCAGCATGTGGGATTTTCTGCTTATTTACCTGCTGGTGAGACAAAGAAGGCAATTTGTGTGGAAAAAAAAACATAAAATCTGTAAATCATTACACATTAAACATTGTACGGTATTCAACAACACAGCTTTTGTTGTATTTATTTTTAAGTCCAAAGTTGTTCTACCCGTTTATTTTATAGTGTGATAAATTACTGGTTTGACCCGATGTCAATGAGACTAAAGTGAACTTATTTGTGCTTAAAGTGATGTATGACACTCTTCCAACCACATACCTGCATATTGTATAAAAAGTCTCCATTTGACTCCTTGTGCTTCCCAGTGTTATCTTGTTATATTGCAGTCCACCTGTCGCTGTCTTTTTTCAGCACGACTTTTTACACACTGTGCATTGTGTTCTGCATCCTGGTTGGCTGTTGACCTTGTCAATCTATCTCATCTGTACCGTAACTCCTGTACAGAATGCGTTCAGCTTTCCACATTTACAAAATCTTCAATCGCTAGCAGTTCTCTGCGTCTATTTTTATAATTCTGGACTTGTTTTTCTATGAAGGTTAGAACTTTGATAGTTTAGGGAAAAGTGTGAAAAAAAAATAATGACTCCCTGAGAAAAGCATATAAAGTGTGGAGCTATGCAGTTTTGGGATCTTACTGTAATCCTGCTAGATATCACCTTTGGCGGGTTATTTTTAAGAACATATCCCCTGCAAAAAAAAAAGGAACACTGTACATTTGAAATAATTAAAAAAAACAAAACTAAAACTTGCTTAAAAATAAAGAAAAATGTATTAAAAATTAAATTGTGAATAAACCAACTATATTAGCCCATAACATATGCCAATAGAATAAAAGAAAACTGTGCTTTACTGTTAAAAGGTTAAAATCTGCTGACAAATGGACTGAAAGAAAGAGTCCAATGAATGGACGACGAAGGGTCGACGCAGGGATGCCCAGTTTAGTCTTTAATCTGTTTAGTTTAGCCATTACCTATTCAATTGTATGACTTTATGTTCTTTTGATTCATTACAAACCCCATTGAAATGACAATTGTAAAATTGGGCTATATAAATACAATTGAACTGATATAAATGGATTTTTTCCGCTTTCTGTACATTGGAGAGTCTTAAAGTTGATGGATGAGATAAATCTTTTGTTTTACAAGGGTTGGACATTTAAGTGAGTTGAGCAGGAGTCAGATGCAAATATGTTTTACACATTACAGGGGCAGAATAAGGCCAGAAGAATAGATGGTTTGTAAAAATTTTATCTGAGCAAAAAAAATTTAAATAAAAAAATAAAGACTAAAGGTCGTCTTATTTGCTTTAAACTCTTCTAACAGTAAGCAAGACAAAAACACCACACCGTGCTTCCCTTATACCAAAAAAATTATTTAAAAAATGTAATATGACTTTCCGATTTATGTGACCTTAAATCACTTGATAAATCAATAAAGCCTCCAGAAATATCTTCACATCTTCTTTTCCATTTGCACTCGGGAAGGTTTGAATCTCAGCGCTCTCTCTGCTCTGTTTCCTTAGTGTGTGCTGTGACAGCAAACCACAAGTGATAAAAAATTCTTAAAGAAAAAAAGCCATAAATAACTACCAACATACCTGAGGAGCTTGGCTCTCCGTTTTAGAAAACCTGGCAGTCTCGATTTAGAAGATTTATTTTACAGTTACACTGTAGATCCATTAATTTAGAACCTAATCTGCTCCTCTGAGCCTCACTGGCAACTCTTTACTGCTACAAGATTCAAGTAAAATATTGAGAAGGCTGATGAAATATATTAAAAATATATCATGATATAGTCTTAAGAATAATCAGAGCTCTTGAAAGTATCGATTCAAAAAACAGTTCAACAAAACAAAATACCCAACTAAAAACATTTTGGTTTTTGACAATACGGACACTTGGTGTGTCATTGTCTTTAAGTCTCAGATGATGTCTTTTTGCTGTGACCCCCCTGTTCCATTCATTTACCTCCCTCTGTAAAAGACAGTTGCTGTTCTGAGAACACACAAAAAGGACTTTCATCTGCAAACAAATTTCAGATGATGCTTTTTATGAAGACCTGAGAAGAGTAAGCTTCAGAGTAGGGTTGGGCGATGTCCCCTAAATCGGCCGTTGACGATGTTTGCTGTCAACCATCGGGATGGACGATGACATCGTCGGGGGGGGGGGGTATTTTTGCATTTTTCGTTCTTATATAACTGCTATTCGTTATTTTGCTTTTTTCATTTTATTTCCCAACTAATGGTTAATCCGCGATGATCCAGTATAAACTGAGGGAAGTGACTTTAACAGAAAAAGTAACAAGCAAGATAGAAAAGAAGTAGTCCGCTCCCGCACTTAACTGGCGGAGTGGACCGGCGGAGTGCGGATTACAGCTTTGTGTTTGATGGGAAGGGGGGGGGGGGGTACATGAGCGGTATGTGTGGGAGATTTAAGACTGCGATCCTGTCCCGCACCTCTAGGGGTACGAGCTATCAAACTCAGAACCGGGTCTAAACGTGTGTCTGAGCACAGCTCGGATCGTCTGCACACACAGCGGTTTGAGCATCAAAGCAGAAATGTCGCTCAGTCCTTAGAAAACATTCAAACAATCACGTGGATTTGTGTTTCCAGTCGTGTCCCGACTAAATAAAGGCTGATGTTATTCACAGGATGCAGCACCACCCAAAGCTAATGTTGTTAGCCCGTGTTAGCATACTGCTAATCCTGGCTTCGTTCAGAAAAAGCACTGACCACACGGATTAAAATTCAAATGATGAGCGAACAGGTGTTTGATAATAACCGTAACATTATTAAAAGCACGTTTAGAAGATCATCTCGTATTTTACCGAGCTGACATGTCAATGTATATAGCCGCTCGGCGCTGTTATCGTTTTGTATTGAATTGTTACATTCAATAAAGTTTGGAAAAAAAGCCGCTCGGCGGAAGTTGTATCCCCTTCCGGTTTTCAAACTGCGCATGTGCGAATACTGCGCATGTGCGAATGATTTATTCCGACCGAAATTGTGACCTTAGTGAACGTTTTTATATTCTGAAAACATTTTTCTGGGCCCATGTACACGCTTGAATTCTAATCCGACCATTGATCCCATCAGGATATTTTGTACATGTAACCGCGGCTTATGGTGTCGACGCGCAACGTGGCGGGGGCGTGGCATCACGATGGTGGTCTCTCCATCGGGATGTCAGTCACCCATCACGATGGACGATGCTCTATTGCTTTAGTTCTCACCGGCGGTTACAAGTCTGACTGAAGACCTAAAACTAGAATAGCTGTGAAAATCAGATGGCTAAAATGTTTTACTTGAAATCTGCATTCGTCATGTTTTTTGAAAGTGGCTCTGATTTTATTTCATACTGATGGGCTGTAGGATCCAAACACATTTAAAACACAGAAACCTTTTTGTTGAACTACAAAAATGTATTTGGGCAAAGCAGGCCAAGGACTGGTCAAGTGACCTTATAGCTTTTGGTTATATTCTCAACCATCGGCTAGAGCTGTAACGGTGTGGGATTTTTGATAACCGTGGTGATGAATCAGCAGGGGGCGCAGTGTCACGGTTAACCCCCGCCAAAACCAAAATGTGTGTGAATAAGAAGAGGGAGCGCGGAGTGAGAGCCGCGCGCAGCGCAAGAGGTGCAACGCAGGGAGTGAAAGGAGAACAGTAATAAAAAGGTTTCCCCAAGAAACCCTTGAAGTCTGAACACAGGACTATCAGAAAAAGTAAATTATCAGCAAAGATGAATGTGTTTAATGTGTTTATTATAGTCCCAATCACGCACCATATGCAGAACTTAAAAAAAACAAAAACAAACGTGCGGTGATGCAGTGATCCCCCTGCCGTCAGCTTCCTCCACAACCTAAACATAAAATGCTACTTAATGAGCAGGCACATTGTTGCCATGGAAACTGATGGCAAAACAAAAGTAAAGAATAGGAAGGTAGCTGTAGTTCAAATATAAATAGAAAGAAATATAAAGACATTTCTTGCAAAATTTCTCTTCATTTCTAGATTGCTGTGTTCCTGGTAAAGCAATTCCAGATTACATAAAGAGAAAAAGAATTATATGGCTTCATAGTGGTGCAAATAACAGGGAAGTAATGAAGGGATGTAAATGACAACATATGCATCAGTTAGTTTTCTAGTTACTGGTCAGTTAGTTTTCTAGTTAAACTGCACAAAGCAGAGACTACATGTCAACAGCACATGTCAACAGGGGACAGGCTGCGCCGAGATTTCATTACGAGACCGTCATCCTTTCAAGATGGCAAAAATATATTAGAAGCATGTGTCATTTGGATCCAACCATTTGGAAACACACAACAAAACATGATTATAACAATAGCAGAACCCCGTCTGGACTTTTTACCTTTAATCTGTCTTTTTTTTTTTTTTAATCCTCGATTTATTTTTTTATCCTTAGAATAAAAATATACCACTAATTTCCCTTTCTTTATTTTACAGATGCAGTTTTTATATTAGCTAGATAATATAAGAACTGAAGCCTTATGCATTACAAAACAAATTATCAAATGAATTACAGTTTTTTTTTTTTTGGGGGGGGGGGGCAAGAATGAGTCCACATGAGAACATCACACGCCAAGCTACCCAAAATGGACTGAGACGCCGTTTCCATCCTCTGGCAGTTGGCGATAGCTGCCAAAGCTTTGCTGTGATTGTTAATTCTCACGCTGAATCCTGCAGGGATTGCTGCTTGTTCCAACTTTGGACCGTGACCGACTAATTTCTTGTTTAGTTAATCATAATCAGAATTACTCTAAGCTCTGAGAGTTCTTCTTCTCTGAAAAGGGATAGAGCTGGCTCACAAACATCAGCTTACGCCAAGTGGCTCCGGTCTCATTACAAAACCAGCCGTCACAATCAGCTGACAACATCACGATATGTTGGAGGTGGGGGTCTATCAGATAGAGGAGGAGCGCGGAGTTTAGCCCCACCATGTCACCTTGGCACTGACCTCAAGTCAGACTGAGCTCCCTGGAGAGGAACAGTCAGGAGTTTTAGTGTGGATGTATTCCATCAAGTAAAGCTGGGACTTACTTGATGCTAATTGGTACAAAACAGAATTTTAAAGGCAGTAGAGCATTACCAGATTTATTTTAGTGGCCAATTAGCCACAGTTCTTCCCATGTGCAACCGCTGAGCTGCTGCTCTTCATCAATACAAGCAGGATTTTCTCAACTCCTTTCATGGAGGACACATTTGTTGCAAGCATGGTTTGAGATACAGGCTGCCTGGTTAAAGAAAAAGGCAAATTGGGGATTCAAAACTGCTTTGCCCTCTTCAGCACACCACAGATATGTGGTTTATTTTGTTTTATCTCAGGTCAAATTGATTAAATATAAGCGTGTACTTTTTCTGAGGAAATCTAATATAACTGAATGTGAGGGTCAGGTGGATTCTGGTTTGTTAAAAGAAAAAGAAATCCAAAAAGGGGAGAAAAAAATGCTTTACCGGACCGGGAAGAAGAAATTGTGACAGAAAGAAACAAGATTGGCCAAATCTGAAGAGATTTCTGAAGCAGAGCTTCTGCAATGTGTGGAGATAATGTGATCTATTGAAATACAGTTGATGCATTCTTTCTTTAATTCAATCTTTTTAATTTGAATTTTTCATTTTATGTAAAAAATCCTTCATTACAAATTGCTCAAGGATGCAGCTAAATTTCAATATTACTTCAAAATCCAAATGCTTTGTTTTGAAACTACATTCACACCTGACATGTGACACACGTTTAGCATTTGTCCTGGTGGACAAGCAGGAAGAGGATCCTTTTTATGTTTTATACTGTCTACTAGCGCATGTCCGCCACCTACAGCTGGAAGACGCTTGACGCAAAATGTTGAATCGGAGCAAGTGTCGCAAATCTTGAGTCAGGTTTTTTCTTTCACAGCTCTGTTCCCATATATGAAAGATTTGGTGACATAAATCCGGCCGGGCATAAACCGCAACTAGTAATTTCTCCACAGTGATCAATTTTCAAACAGTTGATACTTCTGTAAATTAAAAGGGACAGAACAGAGTCAAGCTCAAGGGGGTCTTCTTTCCCCGGCGATTCTGCCATACGTCACTATCAAATCAGAGCCCCTGATTGATCAAAGTTCCACCAGGTTTAGCTCAACATGCGTTCAATGACGTTTTACATGTCCTAGACCCCGAAAACGGTCTTAAAAATGTGCGTAGCTACGCAGGAATGCAAGAGTTTTGAATGCAAAAGCCCAAAACGCGTATTTCCATAGATTTGATTAAAAGCGGTCGCTTGAGCGTGTGCTGCATAGGCTGGTGTGAAAGTGGCTCAAGACTACACTACTCTCACAAGATTTTCTCTGAAGAGAAAAGTTATATGTTCTTTTGTCATTGTTAAACTTTATCCTTTGTCTCGTTTTGATCCAAGGATTTGTAACAACCTCTGAACACAAACCTATTGCTGCTTTTAACATAAACAAGTTAGTTGAACGTCTCTCAAGATGCAAATTCAGGCAGTAGAACACATCCTTTTTCCAAGGCATTTCTGGGTAAATAATGATATAATAGCCTAATATTGATTAATGAATCAATAACATAAACGTACTTACAAATCTTTTTTGCACACCTCATACAGGCTTGTAGGTCCTTGGGTTCTGGTGTAATTGACTTAACACATCTTTTTTAATGTATATGCAAACCATCTTATTTTAAAGGATTTACCTGGGAAAGCTAACTGGAGGTCTGACAAACTGAAGCAAATTACAAACACAAACTGCAAAAAATGAAATGTGTTTCTTTGTCATTTTAATTGTACACTGCACCCT
Organism: Oryzias latipes; assembly: GCF_053564925.1. Classification (NCBI taxonomy): domain Eukaryota; kingdom Metazoa; phylum Chordata; class Actinopteri; order Beloniformes; family Adrianichthyidae; genus Oryzias; species Oryzias latipes. The sequence continues at coordinate 24,553,327 of NC_136249.1, read as the reverse complement.
GAGGGTTTTTTTCCTTGCCTCACAGGAGATGGTAACCACAGGAAATGAAAAAAAAAATCTGACTTTATGTTTTTTTTATACATTTTTTTTTTTACATTTACGACAGCACTCTGCTATGCTAAAACATGAGGAGGCGCCAGCTGCGACTTTAAAAGAGAGTTCTGGGAGCTTATTCTTACAACTTTCTCCTGGAAACAGTGTTTCTCGGAGACATCTTTTCTAAATCCCGAGCAGGAAACGAACTGTTGCTGAATCTTGTGAGAGTGAACGCGAGTGATGCTCCTGAACGCATCTTCAGAGCCACGGGGTTTCTCACACAGGTGTGCAGGTCATGGGGTCAGGGCGACTGTCTGACTTTTTTTAATTTATGTATTTATTTTTACAGACACCAAACATCGAAATTTGACAATAAACTGAGAATTCAAATAGTTGAAAGTAAAACTAGTGCGTTTCTCCACTTTTTTGTGGTTACAAAGGGTCTTGGGTGAAATGAAAATATTTTAAAAGGGGGGATTGTGAGCAAAAAGCCAAGCCAATGTTCTTATTCTGCTATGCCAACAGACATCTCGCGGACAATTACGCCGCTTTAAGGTGGCTAAACGATTTAATTAGCTTACCTGGGCAGATCCAAATCAACACGAGTATGGCTCGAAGTCTCCTGTTTATCTCCATGACTGAACATCCACCGACTCCTCTTCTGACAGCACTCCTCCTCCTCCTCCTCCTCCTCCTCTGACTCCCAAAATTGTAGCTTCACTTCAAGTGGTAATTAACTGTCCGCTAAAGAAACCACGGAGGCGACGTGTGCAACTAGTAAAGCTCCCGCTCCTTTGGCCATCCCGCCGTCTGACAGCGGCTGACATGGCGCTGACACACACGGTCCAGTTTCTTCTTCTCCCTCCTGCTCCGCTCAACCTCGGCAGAAACACCTTTACTTCTGCGTGTCTCTGCTGGAGTGAGCGCCGCTGCTGCTCGCTGCTCTCAACTCACTGAGGGGGCTTATTCACCCACCTGAGCTGCTCGTTCGCGCCCCCTGTCCACGACTACAGTCATTACACCTTAACTGCGTGAGCACGTGTTGGACGGTCCTGAAGTACTTTTCTTTGGAGTGTCAACAGAAGTCTTCTGTTTTTTAAACTTTAAATTGGAAAAAAAAAGTCAGTCGTGCAAACTCTTAATAAAGAAAGAGAGCAAGAGAGGTAATTGGGGATAAATTTCTGAACCTTAGTATTTTGCTGGAGAAATTTCACTGTAAAGGGGGGGGGGGGGGGGGGTCAACATAAAAGAAAACATTTAGAATTTTTAAATCATTCAGTTTTGGTGCTCTGGCTTCTTTGAAAGGTAATATTTATTGCTGGAAGAAAGACATTTGAAATTGTTGGCTTTTTTAATGCATTATTAACACCTCAGACTGAAAACTCATTCAAACCGCATTTATTTCAATAATGCGCAGATTTTTATTTTCTTGTAAGTCTCAGTTTTTAACTGATAGACTAGAATGGGCAAAATAATGATGGTTATCATTCCACCAAGTAGCCTGTGGTTCTCTCTGTGAAATTTGAACAATTTCCCTCATGTGCTTTGGGCTCCGGTGCTTCCTGGGGATGAATTCATGCATTCACAACAGGATAGCCTGCTGTGGCAAAAATTATTTCTCTCAAGCTTTGAGACTGTACTTAAAACTGTGAATAAATAAATGAAGACACATTACAGATTCTGACATTCGGCAAAAATGAAGCAACGTAAGTTCTGTCGTTTGACCCTTCAACTGTAAATTGCTTTTTTTTTAGTGTTTAGCAGCTTTCTGCTGTGTCTGTCTGATGCACGATTTTTGTTGTGTAATTTTACAGACTCTACTTTAAAAAAAAAATGCACCAAAAACTCAACAACCACGATAAGAAGCTGCAAAAAAATGCGTGTTTTTAAGGTTTTCAGATTCAAACATATTTATTAGAGCAGTTTACATTGAAAATGGTAATCTCAATAGTTAGACTCTTTTCTAGAAAAACTTAAATTACGCTTCTATTCATTGAAATGTAATGTCTGTTACTAAGCATTACACAATGCATTACTGGGTGTTATCCAAAGCAAATTTGCTGTAGATACCAAATACACTCTTTAAGTACAGCAAGCGTTGCTGTAACCTGATGTAATTCATGTAAGTGTCTTTCCCGTTGTGTGGAAAGACACCGTATGTTCCAATATTAAAGAGAGAGTTCATTACATATGAACTCCTGCCTTGTATTGCGAGAAATTTCTGGGTCATTCATGTCTGTTGTTGATTTTTAAAAACTTTCTACAATTGTTCTTAATTCAAGTTTGGAGTTGTGCTCAGTAAAAAACTTTTTTGTAAATATCCTCCCCAAATTAATGCACAACATTATATTATTCTGTCTAAATCAGTCAAAGGACCTTGCATAAATTATATTCCTGCAGAGATGTTACTAGAATATCCGTATTTTCACAGACAGATTTAAACTGCAGCTCACAAATTTAAGTTGATTTATTTTTGCATTGATGTTATTTTGTTCAAATATTTATCGATTATCTTGGTGGCGAATGAAGAGAGACATAATGAAACACATTGGAAAGAGGAGTCATTTATCTATTATTTGTACTTCAGCATGTTTGCTGTTCCTTGGGAGAAGCAGAATTATTGAAAAATAAATGAGGGAATAAAAATAAGACAAGGCTTCTGGGAATAAGGGAAAAAACATGCTTAAAAGGAAATACCATCCTATTAATGCTTTACAAGACAAGAAAGCATTGCAAAAATGGGGTGGAAGTCATGAAAGGTCAACATTTTAAAGTGTTTTAGTCCCTTTGGTATAAGAACTTTTATCATAGTTGGCTAGTTTTGTTCAACCTGATAAGAAAATACATTTATCTACACATGTCTTTGCTTTTAAAATGTAACTTCCTTAAATTTTTAAATGAAAAACAAAAAAAAATGTTCAGACATTTAATTCCAAATATAGCATATTTGATTCATTAAATTTGCCAAAATGAGTTTGGAAAAGGGAAATGTGACGTTTAAACTCAAATAGAATTATATTATAAATGTTCAAACAGGTACAGTTTTGAAGACAAAGTAAAAAAAAAACACTTTGGATTATTAGCTGTTTCAAATACAAATTTCTGTGAATAAGTGTGGACAATTTAGATTTTCAGTTCAAATCTGATTGGATCCCTTGCGCAGTCGTTAAATATTTTCAACCCTCCTCTCCTCCTCCGCCCCCATTTAGGCAAACACCCCATGTTTTTTACATCAAAAGTCCACTTCAATGTCTTTATCTGCACGTACGATGGAAAAAGTAAAACTCATGACTGCATGTGCATTAAAAAAGATTTTTGGTGGCTTGTGTGAATAATTGATGACCCAAGTGTGAAAGAGGTACTGATAGACGGAAAACTGCACGACTTGGATGTGTTTTCCAACCCAGTTTTCCTTTAAACACACATTTTTATGAGGTTATGTGCACAAATGTTTCCAACTACTGCACAGTGTGTGTGTGGGGATTCATTTCATTTGCACGTGATAAACTGCGGCAAGAAAAGACACTGACATGACAGAATCTAATCCCAGCTGACATTTAGAAATGAATGATATCGTCAGTGCCTCTCAGATTTACGTTATTTATGTTAGCTTTAGTGGCTATCAGTACAAATGGGTCAACCCCTTCCTGTACTTCTCATCAGTGCATTCATTGTTGAAGCCTTTCTGCTACTTGATAAAAAGTTGCTTCAACTTAGCCTTGACTGATCATCTCCTCCTGCCATGACAATAATTCTTTGTTGGACTGTTTCCTGCTTCATACACCTATATTGTAGAGAACAGAAGATTTTTATTCAGAGCAGACAGTGTTGGTTTGAGCTGCCAAGATTTGTTCATTCTTTTTTTGCCATCTAGTGGCGTCTAAACATAGCAGCAGTCTCATCTCCACCACATGTTCCTTGCTTTTTCTCTATTCTTAAAGTTATCTGATTTTTTGTTTTCCGTCAGGCCTTTAAATCTATACAATGATTTAAAAACCTAATGGATGACATAAAGAATAGACTATTATTATTAGTTTTATGATTGTCATTTGAGGCAAAATCGCCACAGTTAGGTTTAAAATCAATAACTCACTGAAAATAAACCTTAGTCACAATCATGTCAAATGTTGAAATTTATACATATACGTATTAATTTTCTTTTCTTTTAACTAAATCTTTAGAATAATGTTCTGTTTCTGGGTGAAGCTCTGTCTTTAAACATTGAGATAAGAAGGCTTCTGCATCTAGATTAGAAAAAAAAAGCAAAAGAAACAAGTGGAAAATGGTTAAAACAAGCTTTTTGACCTCTCCTTTGCTCTTTGATGCTACACTCATCTGCATATTCCTCATTTTATGTTTTCCTCTGCTGCCGTGAAATTGCATGACATTACCATCTGCTCTCACTGTGAATATATTCTCCGAAAAGATTCTTCAGGTGATTGCTGTACATTAAAAATGCAGTTTTCAATATTTATTCAATTTCTACCACTTGCCTCCTTCAGCTTGCATACTTTTCAATGTCAGATGCTGTGAAATGTGGCCTTATCATCCATGAGCAGACAATCAGGGCAAAGGGATAGAACGTTTCAAACGGCAGGAATATGGAAAATGTCATGGCACACTCAAATTAATTTAAGAATGCGTCATTTTTCCACATGTTTCAACTATTTTTAGAATAAAGAAGAGGAGGTTTGCAGCAGCTATCAAGGATCTTTTTAGAATTTAAAAACTTTCAGTTGAAGTTGGTTGAAAGAACAGAAACTTTAAAAAAAATTCAAATTTCTCCAGCAGCAGTAGAAACCAAACATTTTGGATGTAAAAAACAACAGCTTTTTCTCTTCATCCTAAACGGCCCACTTTAAATGTCACATTCAAAAGTCTAATCTCAAAGCCATTAAAACGGGAAAATCAAGAATCCACACATCAACTTTGCTCTGATGTAAAGTTAAACTGCTTTGTAAAAGGTAATCATGCCGTGTTTGAGTAAAGAAAAAAAGTTAAGATCAAACAAGGTAAAAGCACTTTTTAACATCTAAACATAATACTATAAAAGCCAGATAAATATGTCAGTCAAAATTAAGTGCCTCTTCATACACAAGTTCAATCAATTTATCTACAAATTTTTTTAGAGCATTTGGTGCTTTTTCCCTTAAATTCCAAAACTTAAAAATATGACAGGTTTTGTAATTTTTCCTTTGTTTGTTGACAAACCTGTAAATCGGTATTCCCCCATCTAAGCAACATTATTGTGAAGTTGTTCAAATGTTTTAAAAAGATACCCAGTTTGAAACAAAGCTCTTCATAAATCCAATTTAAACAGTTTTATCTTAATGTATCATAACGTTTTCTATAAAATATTTTCAAATGTGCCATATTAAAAACATTTTGCTGACAATAGATGTTTTGATTTTGTAATACTTTTGTGTTTGTCACTTTTCTCTCATTTGTCACCCTTTTATTTTGCTGGAGGTTCCTCTTCTTTTTTGCTCTCCACTGGCCATTTGCTTGTTCAGTGTGAATAATAACCCTTCTATGTAACCTGTTGGTCACTTTCACAGGTGGATATTAAATGACAATTTGAGTTCATCATAATGGTCTGGACTGAATTGGTTTGTATTAACTGTAAAGAATGTATTCTGATGCTACCTTGGTTGTAAACTGGCCAGATTTGAAACTAACTTGAAGATACACTTCTCCATTTTGTTTTGCCTTCACTACACAAAAGAGCTGCACATAAAACACACAAACAAGCACACACACACATGGTCCAGTCATTGTTGAACCTTAAATAAAGCCATTCGTCAGCACAGACTGTTGGGATAAAATGTGACATTATCTGTTGACTTCATTACTGCCACTTACACCGGTAATGCACTGTGACTTCAGCTTGTTATGTCTGTTCAACTCCATTAAGTGTAGCATCATTTCATTCAAAAGTTCTGATGATAATAGGCCTTTTAACAGATGTGACATTTTGCTGAAAACCCAAAAATCTAAGATGTTTTTACTCAAATAGCTCTTAGACCTCTTAAAATTGCCACCACATGAGCCAACACCTCTGATTCCTTTGGAACTAACATTCTAATTTATGCTGCACATGTTTACATTTGACAGCTTTTGGCATTAAATCAACAGGGACACTCACACCTACAGGAAAGTTGTAAAATTTAGTTTTAAAAAATGCATTAGAACAAGTTGGAAATGTTGTTGACATGAAAGCCAAACGCATCTGCATTTTCCTCACTGCGTTGAGCTGAAAGAAGATTTTAATTTGCCCTGCTATTACTGAAATGCATTCATTTATCTCCTCTCTTTGACACAGAAGCTCCTTTCTCATAAATTATTATAAAACGTCAAGCTTTGAAGAGTTCTGACTATGAAATTGGAGCCATTAGTTTGCTTTGGACACTGACTCCATTTCCATTAAAGAGTCGCACTGACATGCTGGTGTTGTGAAGCTCGAACGCAGCACAGAGACAGTCTCTGAATTATCTGTGCCTGCGTGAGGCTGGATGTCATCCGCGCTCAGTGATATGACCCCCTGTGTAATAGGCTTTTAGTCATTTATCATTCTCCAGTCATTATAAAGGATTTCAGATTTAGACAGGCATACAGAATGTGGGCAAGGCCTAATCCAAGCTGGAGACAAAGATTGTTTAATTTTTCAGGTGCAAAGAATGATGAGATAATTCATTCAATTCCAGTTTTGTTTTTTTCTTGTCAGATGTGCAACTCTAGATCTGGGACACGAAAGTGCAATTATGTGTAATTTTCAGGACAAAAATTGCCACTACTAATAAAGAAAGGCTTGGAAAATGCTGCTGGAACACCCAGAAAACGGTAAAAGACAGTTCTATGACTCCATTATTTACTGTTACAAGCACACAACAAATCACAGCAAAACCACATTTAGTATTACTTCTGATTAATGTCATCCTTCTGCTGAGACTAGATAACATCAATAGCTTCTAGGGTACTAATGATTCCTTTAAACAACAATCAATTCATGTCCTAATTTGTGGCTGAATATACGATTCATGGTTGATATTGGTTCAGTTTGAACGATCTGATTGGATCCGGTTCACTGACTTAAAACTGATCCAGGATATATTTAGCCAAAAGTTCAACCAGTGTGAGTCAGACATAAATACCTGGTACTGAACAGTGCAGGTGAAGTTTTCCAGACTCCTCATATTTCTTGCAAGAGAATAAAGTGTAAATTAAACATGTGTACAAACAAACAAGCAAACAGGAAACAATGGCAAATCCATTCACATTTTAGTCTCCTTAAGTTCAGCCCACTGTTGTTTTTCCACCACATCAAAATAATACAAATAGAACATTATTAGAACATTCCACCACACTGTATGGTCACATGTCTTTGGTAAATCCAAAGAGTTTCCGCACATTGGACTGGAATGATGGAGTGATCATTTTTTGCTGTCATCACGTGTATGTTGTCCGCTGTGATGCACTTGGTCATTTTTACGTTATGGTAAAATATACCTACCATGTCTCAATGCAAATGGTATTTTCCAATATTGATATAATCAATTCATTTCATTTTGAAATGATTTTATAATATATCTATAATTGCACAAGTTGATTTGATTAACAATTTTCCTCAGACAGGTCGATCTGATATAAATGGATTCATGAATTAGGTTGATTAATCACCACAACCCCATACTTTTACTTGTAAAGCTTTGAGCTGTGTTTCAGGAAAAGCACTTTCTTATAAATAAAGCTCGATTGGTTGATTTGAATTGACAAAAATGGTTGGAATCAGTGATTAAGGTGAGTTTTCAGAAGCAAACTGTTTAGACTACAATCGTGCAGTCTTTACAGGCTTGAGCCTGGATGACTCTTTAGGATTCTGAAAGGTGAGCTTCAAGTGTTAGAGTGGTTTTAAGGACCCAAACTGCACACAATGCTTTTACACATCCATTTTGACATCTACCATGAAGAAAAACGTCCAAAAGTTCAAAAGGCTAATTTCAGCTCCTTCAAAAACCGCATGCATTCTAAACCTTCAGAAAGAATAAAGAGATATAATTGGCCACAGCTGGAACACTGCAGGAACAGCATGAACAGTGCTCACTACAAGTAGGAAGAAAACATTACCAAAAAGTTGAGTTGATTAAAGTTAAAAGTCTACTTTGTATGTTTATTGATCTCTTATGTAACAAAAGATCCACCCAGCTTCAGAATCCCTTTTGGGCTCACAGGGCTGCTGGAGCCAACCCAGCTACTATTGGGCAAAGGCAAAGTAAACCCTGAACAGTGAAATTGCAGGGCCACTCACACACACTCTCTCACTCACACACACACACACACACACTATAGACTCACCAATCAAACCATGGTAGATGTTTTGGATTGTGGGAGGAGGCAGGCCCTTTGACCCTGAAAGGGATACAGTGGTTTCTGAAAATGGAAGCAAACTGGATTGCTGGAGAAAAACCCAGGCAGGCATGTTGAGAGCCTGAAAACTCTAAACAGAAAGGTCCTAGCTGTGATTTGATCCAGGCTCTTCTTGCTTTGAGGTGCGAGCCCTGACCACTACGCCACCATGCAACCCTAACATGCTAATATTTATACATAGAGGTTACATAAAACCTGGTGAACACTCAACCACTTAAAAAAAAAAAGTTCAAGTCCCAAGGTGTTGGGAAACAGACGATTTTCTACTGTCATAAAACAGTTTTGTCCTAACATTTTTAAATGCTTCGCCCGAGTTAAGAGTTTGGAGAAACGACATGAAGAAAGCAGCACTTTATCCCACCTGTGACACATAAAAACACCAGGGTTGTGTCGGAATTCCTTCACTTCTCAACACTTAGTGAGCTATATAGCAGTGTGTTTGCTGTGTTGAACCATTAAGTGAGCAGTGAAGGTCAGTACATTTGAAGAAAAAAGTGCAAGGCACATTTTAAATTCAACGCATGCTAGCATTTATTAGCTTTAACTAGGAAGTAGCTCTACATATATGTTGTTTAATTCAGTCTAGCTGAACTCCTGAGGGTTGATTTGTGAATATCCTGGTCCAAACTGTAGCTTTTGAGTATTAAAGCCTGACCACTGGTTTAAGAGAAAAGAACATAACTGGTGATTCCTTGAGCACTGAAAAACTTTTTGTCAAGACTCTGAAATGATTTGTTACAAGTGATAAAAGGCACACGGGCCATCCTCACTATGGCTCCTAAGTAGGAGTACCTTTGTCCTTTTTTGTAAACCACCCTACACACTGAGATACTGAGCTAAAGAAATGGATCTGACCTCCTCTGAGGGGAACAACATTATGAGCACAACCTCAGGATGTAATCTCAGTTTCTGGAGAGCAGTTTCCCGCTCCACTTTGTGTCAGAATACAAATAACACATTTCAGGAGTTTCAATAGAAGTAAGTCTCTCAGCATAGTTTTCAGATCACTGGAAGACAGTTTAGGGTGCTTCCCTTTGGTGATTTTTGTGCTGCTTAGGATAGAAGGCATCTGCTCTTGCTGAGAGACCACTCTCCCCCTGATGGAAAAGCAAACTTCCAGTCAGGATGACTCGGTTGACCCAGCGACATTGGTCTAAAGGGGATTCTAATGACGCTCAGCTATTTGCCCTCTCTGACAAACTCCATTGTGCAATACTGATCTGCAAGCTGCTGTTGTAGAAACAGGAGAGAGGCTCATAATTCTGGATTTCATTTGTAATACTTTCAATGACTTATGACATTGTTTTTGAAAATGTGATGCCATAACCAAAAGATTTTTTGTGATTAAGGGAAGATGTTTTTAAAATATATTTTTACATTAAAAAGTCTAGTGAGTGGGGAATGTTACCCAGTTGTAACAGTCATAAACTCATCATAGCTGCAACACATTAAGTGCAGATATAGACAATGTGCTTTGAAAATAATTATAATAGGCAGGTAACTTTTTTTTCATACAGTTTCCAACAATTAGGATTTCACACTTTTGTTGAACTCTGAATTTCCAAAATAAAAAGCCACTTCCATGTGTCTTTAAGTAATATTCTATTGACATTAAGTTAAATGATTTTAACACTTAGATTTTATTAGTTACATGTTGGCTCATGAAAAGTAGAGAAAAGCCACAGAGCTATCATCTACTTGGTTGCTCTGGAGTGTTCCTCTTAAAATAATTTAAGTAGATCTTATTGAAAGTTGTGACTTGGTGTAAATTTGGGCCTAAGAAATAACAAACCTTAAAAACCCCAAACATGGTGAGTTTGTAGAGGCTTTCATCTAAAACTTGACCAAATTTTATTAAAAGAGCTTTTATACTTTGCCTGTTATATAACTAAAGTGCTAAAAGAAAAATAAATCTTATATTACAACGGAGCAATTTAGCAGCTGAAAGAAGATAATTTTTAAATTTATCAAGGTTATTAGCATTCATCCTTTTTACAGTGGCCTCTGTTTTGGGTATTAACAAAAATTGTGCTCAATACCTTTAGTTATCTTTATTTTGTAATACGTGTTTTTGCTTTTTCATCAACTTTAATGCAGCGCGGTCCAGTAGAGTGGATCAAAGTGTGGCAGCACAGCACGAAGCGGTTTGAGTGCAGGAAGATCTGAAACAATTTGAGCAGAACTGTCTTTGATTTGACTCGGGTACGAGACAAAACAAAGACATTTGATTTAAAAAAAGAAAAAGAAAAATAGTCAATTTAGGCTTTTAAAAACAGGGGAAAAAGGAATTGGCTGTTAAATAAAATTAATTTCAAACAAAACAGTACAGTGGATTGTTGTGTTTACTACTTTGACGATAGGGTGTTTCCTTTTAAAAAAAAGGAATATTCAACTAGTGCACTCTCCCTGATGACTGTTTTGCAAATTTATAAAACGTTAGAAATAGAGCCTAAGGCTTAATTTAAGGAAACAAACGTGTTAAACTAAACAGCTGATAATTATATATGCAGTTACCTCTAGTAGCCAAAAGAGGGCCACAATGAGCTTTGAGTGGACTTGAGCTACTGCAGACATCCACAATCACTCTTCACTTCCACCTAGATTATGCACTTCTCTCAATACCTCTTTCATAAACGGTGCCTGGCAAGGTCAGAAATAATGGTTCCATGTTTTTAAGTGTGGTTCACAACGTGCAGCACAGCAGAAACTGCTCATGAAAAGAAACTGCACTTCAGAGAACAGAACGAGGACAGGAAATGTGTGCTGGGCCATGTTTCTGAAATACCTAAAAACACAGAAATGTGGGGAAGCCAGACTTGAGACCTGTAATGCAATGTTGCAATACGCATAGAGGAGACTCTTGAGCACAAGTGGCAATTACAGGAGAGATCTGTTAGCACGATGCAATCAGCTGCTGGAGATGTCCAATGTTGATGGAACCAGAGTACTTTTTTCTTTTTTTTTTTGCACCAATACCACAATCAGTGAAGAATAGCGTTAAGTGGAGCTGATTTGGTTCCTCAATCAAACGCAACAGGACATTCTTTAAATGCTTCTCCATCACTTATAAATCTCCCTAAAATGTCACTTGAAAAATCTGAACTTTAATGCATTTTGTGACCAACAAAATGCCACAAAATGTGAGCCTCATGAAGAATATCTGCAAGCTACGTAAATATATTAAAAAAAAGACAGATTTGATTATATGTGACTAGAGCGACAGATTAAGCAATCTGGACTAGAAAAGATGGCTCCTGGTTGACAGCAGCAATCAGCGGCAGCTTGTTTAAAAAAAATGCCTGGTATAGAGCAGATCAATCAGACAAAGGTATCCAGGAGACAAAGCAGGGTCAGAAAACACAGAGCGAATCAATACACCGAGAAGCTCGCACAAAACGGAGCGCTTGTCACCAGCAGAACAGGAGTAATGAAGAGGAGAGCAAGCACTCAGACGGTAGAAGAGACAGAAGAAGAAACCAAAAGCAGCAGCACAAAAATCACAATAATAGTCCATGACACAGGATAAATAATGAATGTGCACTAATTTGCTGCACCTTTTTGCATGAGGTACAGATTAAACCAGAATGAACAAATGGAATTTACAAGATTTCAAAAATTCATCACAGGATAGACTGGAAACCAACATCTTAGCGAATAAACCTAAAAATAATTGTTAGAAAATTAAAATACTCCTGAAACAGTTTTCGTGTGTGGTGTGAATATGTAGATATTTGACTGTATTATAGGCAAATTCTGATTTGTTTCCTTTCAGAAAGAAAGAAAAGAAATTTGAAAACACAATGATGATGATGACGATGATGTGCTAATTTTATCCCACACCTTTCAACACTTTACAGGAAGAAGGATAGCATTCATTCAGGTATGAAGACAAGATTAATGAGACTCAGTAACTCCTTTTTGCTCATCTGCATAGCCACACACTGAGTTACACTAATAAAAAATATTTTATTTGGAAAAAACAACCAAACAGTTATTTAATTGAATATTTTACCTAAATAAAATAGTACAGACAGATTCTGCTAAAGCTCACTGGAAGAATTGTTTGGCAAAAAAGAAAAAATCTTAATAGGAAATGGAAAAGAAATGGCATTTAAAATGATGGTATTATTTGCTAAGGGGCAAAGAAAAGAAAAAAAATCTGTACCATCGTACCTCCAATGTTGAAAAAGCAAATTAGTTTGGAAACTTGCAGTTAATGTTTTATTTCCAGGAGGCGTTATCAACAAAAGCAGGCTAAATGGCTCTGGACGTGATCGAATAAGGCTTCTACCAACTAGACCGCAGCAACATGAGAAATGACACCAAGCAGAAAAAAGCACAACCTTACCAAAGAAATGTAAATAAAGAAGTGCTTTGGTGCTTGGGAGAACATGAGTGATGTAATGAGGAGATTATTAATATAAATAGGGAATAAAGAGGTAAATAAAGGTCCGATGAATTTCCAACGCCTAAGATATCTATAATATTTATGCTTCATGAGCTAACAGCACCAACCTAAAGCTGCCTATTTTCAACATGGAGTCAAATCCATTTTTTTTTCCGATGACAATAATTGCCCTCTATATTGTTTAAAATTTGGTTCCTTTTTATCTGCAGTTAATTTGATGAAATTGCCTCCAGACAGTGTGCTGGAACTCACACCACCACTATTTAAAGTTATCATCCATAGAGTGACAGCGGAGAATACATTTAAAATCTGCGTGAGAATGTCTACTAAATATTAAATGCTAAGTAAAGCCTAATCAAGGGAGGCCGTGAGGCAGTGGTAGGGCAGTCGACCCGTGATCGTAAGATTGCAGGTTTGATTCCCGCCTTGCACACCCAAAGTGTCCTTGGGCAAGACACTGAACCCCACCTTGCCTCTGGTGGGAGGTTGGCACCAGTGTTGGCAGCTGAGCCGCCACCAGTGTGTGAATGTGTGTGTGACTGGGTGAATGGGTCTGTGACTGTAAAGCGCTAAGTAAATGCCATTTACGCCATTTAATCAAATGAACTCCAACACAAATGATGATAGTCTCACCAAAATGTCCTATCTTTGTGTTGGTAAAGCAGCTTCTCTGCTTTCCACAAACTAGCAGCAAAAAAAAAAAAAAAAAAACAATGTAAAAAATGCACATTTTTTACCTTGAGAGCTGCAGAACCACATTTCCTCACTTCCAAAGTGCTTATATAAATGTCAAAGTAAGAGGTGGTGCAACACTGTGGTAAAAGTGTCCCCTCCCTACACTTTTTTAAAAATGTTTTACTGGAATCAACGTACATGCAGACGATGTGTCTTCAGATTAAGCAACTTGCATGTACAATTTGAGTAAAAGCAGAGTTTACACAAACTAGAAGTCTTTGCAAAATGTTTCGGTTAATGTTTTAGAGAGCATTTCACATGTATAAAAACTTGAGCTGCATTGGTTTAGCATTTATCCTAAACCAGCAGAGTTAAATGGCTAACAATTTATAGTTAATCATAGTAGTTGGTTTAAAGGTTGTCATTTGGACTTGGTTTTTAAAGTTGAAGACGTTTCACCTCTTATTCAAAAGGCTTGGTCAATTCGAAATGTCTTCGAATGAGAGTCTTTATAGACAATTTATAGTAAAAACAAAATAGGATAGGAGGGTGGCCATGTGAAGAATCTACATATTTAGCTAAAGTCAATTTTTGGACGAGAAACTGTTGTGTGAATGTTGTCAGGCTACTGCTCATCACTTTCGCCCACCATGATTGGCTCAGCTGCCCAATTCAAAGGTGGATGGCAGTGCTTCTGTGGCCATGAGTAGCAGGTTGGACCCACTCTTTTGAGTTGGGAGCTAGCGGCAGTTTTGTTCTGTGAATGATTGTGGTTCTGGTTTTTGTTTGGTCAGGAGAAGCAGCTTGATTTCAATGATCCAATATGTAGGAAATTAATTGTTTTTTTCCAACTTTTGCTTGGTTCAGGTATCGTCATGATGCCTCTGAAATAAACTCTTCAAGTCAGTTCTTTTTCTGGTGTGCCTGTATTTAATGATATGTTTGAGCTGTCCAGACTCAAGAAGAAAGCTGCCAAACATGGGAAGAAACATGGACACACATGTTACCTTCAGCAGCAATCTATAGATTAACCATTGTGTATTTTTTTATACTATGTTGATCCACAGCTTTTTGAGGGTATTTGTGTTGTCTTGTTTCAATGTAGAAGCACAAAAACAGCCTGTCATAATTACAAGACCACTGGAGATGATTTAAAAAAGAGTGCTGTCCTGTGTTTTCTCCTGTGGCGATACACAACTCAACAAATACATGCAGGGGTGCTTTAATAACTAATTGCATCATTTGGACACGTTCTCTCCATGATTTACACAAACAGCACATTAACAATCTCTTCAAAACAAGAGGGCAGCTTGGCTACGTAAGATATGTTGTTCTAAGTGAGTTTACTCAAAAACTATGATGTTTGAGAATTAATCTAATCTGTCCTGGATTTATTTATAACACAATCCATAGAATCCATGCACTTGTAAAATACATTCTCATTTAGACTTCCTCAAGTATTTTAAAAGTCATGTTTTGGTTGAACTAACAAGACATTAAGGGGTTAGAGTCGAGTACAGCTGCACAAAGTCCCAAAATGAAAGATTCATGTGGGAAAGTGCTTTTCTTTTGCACTGCTAAATCTCTTGAGTGCAAGACTATTCATTTAAGGGAGGAGGAAAAAAAATACATGTCGAGGGGAGCTGCAGGTCCATAGTTTAATATAATGGGCTTATCACAGAAGCAGCTCGTCTATGGCTCCACCAGCCGGGCGAACAATGGAGAACAAACAAGTATGGAACCATGTATTTTGAGAGCATGTTAAACAAGAGCTTTGTGTTCACATGACGCTCCCTTAGTCTTCAAACTAAATTTTGGAGCTAAGGCGACTGCTTACTGTGGCATACTGAAGCAATGAATGTAAATGACTTTCTGCTGTTGGCCCAATGCTATTTTAACACTAAGCCTATAAATAAAACCAGGAGGCCTTCTGGCTATCAGAAGCTCCTTTGCACTTTGTCGCAAACCACAGAGAGATGACACTGCTGCTCCTGTGACAAATTAAATCTGCTGAGAAGACTCCTTAGGAGGTCAAAAGTAAAGACTAGCATGAAAAAAACAAAAACAGAGGGAGCTCTGTTAGAGGCAAAACATCCTAAGAGTGGTGTCATCTTTTATTTGTGAAGTCAGAGAGCATCGATTTATTTTATTTTTCGAGGGTTTAGTAATTGTTTTGTCTGCCCCCTGAGAGTGAGAAGCTATGAGTTTGCCATAATGAGACGCAGCCAGATGGTGATTACAGGCACAAAAGGTCAGAGCCGGAGTGAGAGGCCAACAGCTGAATCTCGCATTCTTCACCACAGTCAGACAAACTGTCACATTGTGCCATCTGTACAATACCTCCCAGAATCGTCACTCCAACAAACACACTCATGCGGGTACATACACACACATTTGTTCAGTAACCTACCTACAGCAGCGAAGAAAAGAAGATAAAGTGATCGCTTTAATCCTGCTGAGTTTGGTGCAACAAAGAGCTGAGGAAGTAGAATACCTGGAATAGGCTCAGTTAGTGTTGCTTTCTGCGTGTGCACATTAATTACATTTTGTAACCTTAGACTAAATTAGATAAAATAACACAAATATTTTTATGGTTATTTGTCATACTGATGCAATCAGACCACCTATAAATGTACTGTATTTTCCACACTATAAGGTGCACTTAAAAGATTTAATATTTTTCTAAAAATGACAGTGGACCTTACAATCTGGAACACGTTCTGTATGGATTAGTTCTAGTTATGCTAGTTGATGTTGAAGTGATTTTTAGAGGTGCATGTCACTCTGTCAAAATGTCAATCTGTTTTGCAAACAGAGGTGGGTGTCATGCGCCAACGCAGCAAATGTATGGCATCATCGGACTGTTTTTTTTTATGTTAGCGTAGTCATGGTTTGGGGAGCCGTGGTCCAGCGGTAGGGTGGTCTACTGTAAGATTGCAGGTTCGATTCCCGCCTTGCACGCGCATGTGTCGAAGTGTCCTTGGGCAAGACACTGAGCCCCACCTTACCTCTGGTGAGAGGTTGGCACCAGTGTTCGGCAGCAGAGCCGCCACCAGTGTGTGAATATGTGTGTTAATGTGTGTGTGACTGGGTGAATGGGACTGTGACTTTAAAGCGCTTTGGGCCTTCGAAAGAGGGTAGAAAAGCGCTATTTAAGTATACACCATTTACCATGGTCTTTGATTCTGTTCCGTTCTTTCACTTCTCGATTTTAACCTCTTCTTAACGAACGGACAACAAGAATTTTCACAACCAGCAAAGTTCCTGCATAGGGTAAAATGACCATGTTGCTCCTTCGTCCATCTTTATTTTCCATTGACAAAATTGTGAACAACAAAACATCTATGAATTGCATCAGCATGAAACAATGAGTCTACTCCCTCTAGTGTTCTTACAATACAAAAGTTTTGTGATCAAAACATAACTCTTTAAATATTCCATCTGTTTCCATAACAGAAATAAAAATCTGCTAAGAATACTGGATACTAGAACAGAAATGAGCTAATTAAAAGAAATGAAGTAAATAAAAACTAATTCCTATCTAATTTTAAAACTAGTAAAATTGGGCTTACTCAATTTTTGCATAATACGGCATATAATTCGGTGAGCCTTACTTATGAGATTAGCTCAGAAATTGAACAGTCATTGACGGTGCACCTTGTAATCTGGTGCGCTTTATATTGTAGGAAATACTTTTTAAATTTAAGTTTTACCCCCTAAAAATGTACATAAAGCCACTTGTGAAATGTCTTCAATGTTCAAAACAGTGCTGTTGGAAAGCCCAAAGTCAGTATGGAGCATTTATTGAACTTGCAGCTCTCAAACTTTAGGAGAAGTTGTGATTTCCTCCTTGGATAATAGTTAAAGCTGTCAGATTTCTGCATAGAACTAGACAAGCACAAAACAACCTTGTTAAAAATGTGACATTTCTTTCTCTGTGGATTAAGCCGCATTTCCGGTTCATTTGTGAGGTTACAGATGATGGTGAAGGTAAGCTGGCATTTCCCTATAATTAATTTTTTTTTTTTAAACTGAAGTGGATGAGAATGAAGTACTTCTCAGTTGTGCTCTCTTACTTTGGAGAGAGGAAAATCAAGATAAACATAGGCTTATTTCCATGTCAAGAGCACATTTTTTTCTTTTAAAATAAGAAATCAACCTTAACATAGGAATAACAATTGTCAGGGAGCAGCAGATTTTGTTGTTGTTGTTTTTCTCAAGACTATTATTTTGTTGACATTTTTCAGTTTGTGTTAGAACACAGATGCATCCAGAACAACTTTTTACAGGGGATGCTTTATTTAATACAAGACTTCTAACTTCTGATACACTTTTTTTTTCCCAGTCAAACCACAGAAGTTTACAAAAAAAAAAAAAAAAAGAAAGCATTTTTTTATTTTTTTAACCCTAAAACCTTCTAGCCAAGTACGGGTGAGCGCTAAACAACAAAATAAGCTGATTCAAGCCCAACAGGAACCCAACGGCTAGAATAAAGTTAAAGAAAATGCATGTCTCCCTGCATATAATATATTTAAAGACCTTTGGTACAAACTTTGCATGTGAATAGCTAAATGGGATTTAAAAAAAAAGGTAATGAAGGATGTAACTAAGCGCAGTAAAGCCGAACTCCTTTGAAAGGGGTTTATATTTTTGCTGCTGATTGTTTCTCTGAAGTTTATAGCCCAAAATAAAAGCCATTTCCATCTGACACCTCCGAAGATCCACTGTTCTCTTGTTCAGATGCCTCTATTTCATGCTTTTCTGGCCATTGTTGGCTTTAATGAGGTCCACATCCTCGCTAAAAGTGAGATTGAAGACATTGTAGGCCCCTCTTTTTGCCATGCTTTCCAGCAGACATCTGCACTCCTCTTCTGTTGCCCAATTTCTATCCCCCATTCAGAAAGACAAAAGGAGGGGAGGCATCTGACCATCTAAAAAATCACCCTCCATCATGTCGGAGCCCCACAGCCTGACACCAACACAATGAGGAGGATGAGGAGGCTGCGGCACAGAGGATCCAGTCTGCTGGGAGTTTTACGAGAGGGGAGAGAGCAACAGAGCTCTTAGCCCCCTGGGGGGCTGTTTGTGACCACAGAGGAAGCCCACTACAGGCAGCAGCAGCTCCAGATTGTAGAGAAGTGGGTGTGAAACAACAGCTGCTGGATAAAACCCACCATAGAGTCAGAGCGGTGATGCAAAACAGCAGGACTGTGATCATGCGGTGCAAAGAGGACCACAAACATGCCAGCACACAGTTGACACTTTCTATTTACCATCATCAGCTGCAGTGAGATGTTTTGAATGAAAAGCATCAATTTATGCAGGAACAATAGTTTTGGCACAAACAGAAGAATTCTAACAGGTGGGATGGACATTTTTACCTTAAGTAGGTAAAGTGTGGTGTTACTTAGCACAGATGCCATTTTCTTACATGTATAAAAAAAAAATGAAATGATGGTAAACCGCTGAATAAAGAGTAGAAACTTTGACTGAAATTGTAAAAAAAATTCTGTCGTTTCTTTCCAAAACACTTCAAAGTGTTCTTTAAAGACATTCAAAAACCCCAAACTGCGTATTCAGCTACATCATATAAATAAATCTTTATCATTTATGAAAGATTAGATTTCAATGTAAATATTTTTAATCAAATCATTAGTCCTAAATGCTTATGCAATTTTTAACTCAAAACGTGGTTCGGATCATTATTTAGGCCGTGCCCTTGCTTTTAGCCTCGTTTAAAAAAGGACTTTTTCTGCCTCTTTAGTTTTAAATGAAGCCGCACCGCTCTGAAAAAGCCAACAAGACTTTCTCCTGTCGTCATGGATACCTCATTAAAAACAAAAAGCTCACTGCATGGTGTTGCCATTCTGAAACAGAAGTTCTGTTTAAGGACACAGTTTCTACACGGGGACTGTTAGCATTTTTTTTTAAAATATACTTCAAAGCCCATTGAGCCTCTGCTATGTGATGTATCACCACTTTGTCAAATTTGTTTGCCTACACTGATTTGCAGCAGAAAGCTGTTAACCAGTCTTTACAGGGTTATCAATAAAAACTGTGTAATCTTACACTTTGGTTTCGGAAACCCATTGGACCCTTTCCAAACATTTCTTTAAGTCCCTCTTGGGTTTCTTTGGGTGAAACTGAAAAAATGTCCATTTTAATGTTCCTGTAAATGTTTAAATGGCTTGAATATGTTGTATTTTTCAATAGGTGGATTTATGATTTGTAAAAACTACACTTTGAAGCAAAAACAGGCTGTCTGAAGGCTGACAAAAACTCAAAAATGATGTCTCTGATGTTTTTTTTTTGTGCGTTCACACTTGTCAGATAACATGCCTTAAATCTTAAACGTGTTTACTCATTGGGTAAACATGTTGAAAATGTTTAAGGTTAAAACCCATTTTAAAATGGTTCAATTCATTTCAAGATGAAGAGGTTTGCGGACGCAGAGGGACAATGAAGTAAATTTAAGCAATTTTTTTGAGAAGAACAAAAATACATAACTGAAAACTGCAAGAGTGGGAAAAAACATGACAAAAGCAGAAACCTGGCTAAACGGACACAGACTGTGGGGTAAGAAGTACGAATGTGTTTTACAGGTCATCATTTATAACTTTTGACCAAAGAAACACAAACAATGTGCCCAATTTTAATCGACAAACATATTCATGATCTTAGAGTGTCTTAGGACAACCATTTTGTGAGTGGATGCCAAAAATAAAATTCTTGGGTGTGTGCTTCAACACCCTTGCAACAAAACTAACCAAGCAGATCAGAAAAACAGAACACAA
Source organism: Oryzias latipes (assembly GCF_053564925.1). Classification (NCBI taxonomy): domain Eukaryota; kingdom Metazoa; phylum Chordata; class Actinopteri; order Beloniformes; family Adrianichthyidae; genus Oryzias; species Oryzias latipes. The sequence goes on along the minus strand of NC_136249.1, from coordinate 24,532,990 downwards.
AAGAAACAGTATCCAGTGGTGTTGGTAGTGTGAGGGTCTGGGGTCGCTTTGGTGCCTAAAAACACGTCTAATTTGCTATAATTGATGGAGCTATTCACCAAAAAATCCTGAAGAAAAAAAAGTTTACCATTCATATTGGGACTTCAAGTTACGCCAAGTCTAAAGCTATTCACAACGCCCTCAGCATCGTGCGTACAAGCTGTACTTCCAGTGAAGAGTCTATGATGTAAACACGCGTAAATCTGCATTCTGGGGTTGTACCTACAAAACGCATTGCAAGTTAAATCAGGTCAAACTTTGACCAACCAGGGACTCGGATTTGGTAGTGATGTGTCGATGATTGAAAATTGCCAACCGCCAACAGTTTAAAAATTGATCACAGAGAAGAAATTAGTAATAGCAGTTTGTGCCCAGACAAATTATGCAACTCCAAGTCCTTTCCTGTATGGGAGACGGGGGTTGGTTGTCACAATTTTTACTTATCCATGCATCACTCATAAAACAACATTTCAGCAGTAAGACTTACTCGTGTCACAAAAACAGGCAGACGGCTGGTTCCAAGTGCAGCAGGTTTATTAGCTCAGCCAGAATTTCACAAAGCTAAATCCGGGTCAGGCAGGCAGGAATCAATGATAGGCATGAAAGCATCAGAGGAGAGACAGGGGTAGTCAGGATGCAGGCTAGAGTCGGGGCAGGCGGCAGGCAAACAGAGTCAGAGTCAGGAGACAGAAGATCAAGTCCAAGTCCTTCAAGTCCTCCAACCAGGTTGGTTTTGAGGTGCTAAAGGTCATTTCACACAAGCTCCACACCTGCCCACTCCCTCAGGGCAGCACCCCCACCACCAACCAGACAGCCCTGGTCATGTCCTGGTCATCTACCGCAGTGCATCAGAAAGTCTAGAGAATCAAGTCCAAGCATAACACTCAGTAATGAACGCAGAGTGACACAAACAATACTTCACACGGAGCTTGACTCAGTGCAGCGCTTATGTATGCTGTGGTCCATTGAATGAGAGTCAGGTGTGCAGCATCCAGGAAGTGTGCGCTGGGGATGCTGGGAGTGGCAGTATGGCTAGAATGCTAGGAAGGGCTCCCACCGGTGACCAGAGGGGGAAACAGAGTTCCGACTTAAATAGAATAGAATAGCTTTGTGGTCACTACACATTTACAATCTGCATCACACGCGCATACAGTGAAATGAGAGCCGATCACTGTTCAGTGCAGACATGCATGAGAAAAGGAATTTCCAAAAAATTTACAATTCACAAAATGTACATAAATTTACAATAAAAAATTGAGATAAGTTTTACTTTCCACAGTGAGGTAAGAATTGCACTAGCTATACCCATGATATACCCATGACAACATGAGAGCTGACAACATGAAATGAAAGCTTGAAGTTTTGTCTGTAAATGTAGATCTACTTTGCTTTTAGAAGTCATTGTAACAAGAAATACTAAACCATAAAAGACATTTTGATACAGTGGGTGCACGGTCGGTTGTCCCCATAGAATTTCAATAGTATTTCAGTGATGAATTTGGATTTTAAAAAATGTTGTGTAAATGTTTTGTTTTTAAAGGTAGAAAATGCAAATGAGGTCGACTATGAATACCCCCCCCCCCCCCCCCCCTTCATAATTGTCACCAATGCCCCTTATGTTTAAATAACGGAACAAAAGGAGGCGATCAGGCACTTTAATTGTTTTCTATGTTTTGGTTAAAAAAAAGAATTCAGTGCTGAAAATTCCGAGTTATCTTTTCATAATTTAAGTTGCCCAACAAGGAACAAAAAACTTACAAAAAGTCTTAAAAGGTCTACAGGTCCAATTTTCTTAAAAATGTTTATATTTTTAATATGAATTGGAATTTTAAAAATGTGACATATGAAAAGATCTAGGAACATTATCATCTGTAAGGTAGAAAACAGTAAAACACTGTATGGCAGGAAACCCTGGACAGCATAGACTGTGCTTAGTGTGTTCTTGAACACGCATCAAATGCCCAGTGTGTTCTAGGTTAATGGCTTAAACAAACAGAAAAGGCAAGGTTCTACAAAGTATGAGTCAAAGTCAGGACTGGAATCTAACTTATTATATGCCCATTATATGTCCACAATAAATATGACTGATTTGAAAACAATTCTGCTTAATCAGAGGCATCAAAATTCCCCTCAACATATCCCAGTTTTTGCAAATGCTTGAAGTCCCTGCTACTCAACCAAGTCATTGGTTTGGGGAGCAATTACTCTTTGCAGCCTGGAATATTTGATTGGATTTAAGGTTTATTGTTCATTTTATTAAACAATCCGTTTCAAATTTAATGTATTTAAAAAAGAAATATAAAGTTATTTTGGCCTTTAATAAACAAATCTGTAATGAATTTAGTTATTTGTGTCGTTTTCTTCTGCTGTGCTTTTTACATTTAATTGTATTATATTCCTAAATTTCAAGGCTGTTTGCTTCTGTGATTCATGTTTTGATGGGTTTGCATGCCTCCTGCCGTGTGAAGACCCTAGCTATGCCCTGCTGTCGTGTCTGTCCCTTTAACTCCGTGACTTGTGGATGTTGGGTTGAGGGGGGAGTGTGATGCGCATCGCTGTGTGTGAGTGCGCTGCTACTCCTCTCGGAATGAGCTGCGCTTCACGTTCGCTTAAAGCTGCCGCGGAGAAGGCTCTTTTCTAAATGACCAGGGTAAACATAGTTGAAGGCTGTTTTTTTTTGTGGGAGATAGGGGTTATTCTCTTTAGCACAAGGGCATTTAAAAAAAGGTGATGCGCGGAAGTGATGATGCTGAGTTTAGTAGTGAGCTTTCTCCGGGGCGGTGCTGATGCTGCTCCCGCTGCTGATCCTGCAGCTGACTCCGGCTTCTGGGAGTGACATCAAAGTTTTTCATGGTTATTTTACGCGCTTGAAGTATCCCAGCTGAGGCTCCGACTCCACGCGCGTTCAGCTGGCCTTCTTCTTCTTGAGGAGAATCTGCGCTCGGTTCAATGACCAGAGGTTTACTTCAATTGAGAAACTGACGCTGAGGCTGCAGACCCTTAGAGGGAACTGGCATCACTACAGTGTGGAGATGAACTTTGGACATTTCCCTCTTGCATTCGCCACTCTTATCGCCATTGCTTCAGGTAAAGTGGTGTTTTTGTTTGTTACCTCCACTTTCTGTTTTAGCAGGTATTTGCGCACGCACAGCCAGACATGGAGCGACGCGCCGCAGCTCGTGTTTGTGTTCTTTCACACAGAGGGGACTGATGCTGTTTAACCTGAAAACTAAATGGAAATGTCACAGGCGCATCTGTTTGATTGATTTTGAGAAAGGTCAGTGGCGATTGGCAAGAAGATTTTTGCCCCAAATTACGCTAGTCAGTAGATGTGGAAAGGGGCTCATTTGCAGTCAAAAGTAAATAAAAACCCTTCCACTTTGTTGCATTAAAGTGCATCCCCCCACACACACACAATTGTGGACATCCATGGAAATTATCTGAATGCTTTTAAAATCTCAATTGTGATTGCCCCACCCCCACAAAAGAGATTATGTTTTTACCATTTAAACGATACTCTATATCTAATATTAATCCAAACCACAAATACAATCTCCTAAAATTATTTTATGTTTCTTAATAGTGTATTTTTTCTGAGAAAAGACTGAGTGATTTACCTCAATTTTAAACCTCTCAGAGTGTTATGCAACATTGTTGTGGTGAATCTGAAACAGTTTTTGTCCTGATCCGAGTGTGACAAGTTTCCCAGGTAATCTTTGAATATTGCAAACAACACTGGGTTTCTTACACTGCATGTGTTTTGTGTTACACAATAAGTTCAAGTGAGGAAGTTAATGTTAAGTTTAGGGTTCTGCTTCAACCAGTTGAACCACGTCTACAATTCAAAAGATTTTTTTTTCTTTTGCATAATTCTTGAATTTGAACAATAAACATTTTAGAGTAAAACTTGACATAATGTTTAGAATTATTAATGCAAGCGTGCATACATAAACTACTTGGATATGTCTTCAACTTAAAGAAAAAAAAAGATGGCTAAAGGTGACATTTGGTATATTACAAAGTTTAAACCTAAATAAACACACTTCCTAATGCGCAGGTGTTTGATGATGTAGAAATGTCTGCAAACCTTCAGCTTTGTTCAACTATCCTCACTGCAGATCTGTTTTCAGGATTGAGTAACTGGAACTTAAAAGATGTTGCCTCATCAGTGTAGTTCTTTGTTGGACTATGAACTTGACGATGGTGTGGGTTGATGGTATTGACCAAGCACATATCCGAGCATGGTGTTGTAGTCACTACTGAGATTCTAGATTTGGTCACGGCCCCTATAGCCCTGTGAAGCTCACCACAGCAAGGAATTGATCGAAAAATAATTATTTTTTGGAAATACATTTTTTTAAACCCTTTCATGAAATCAACAAAATGTTAGCAATAACATTTTTTATTGGATAAAGATGGTTTCAATCACAATACGTTGGCTGATTTGGTGTGTTTTTGATTACAACAATGTTAGTTTAAAGAGCACCATGCTTTTCTTGAGCCTTTCAGAGTAAACTGTTTCCATAAATATGATAAAATATTACCTTTAGCACACTAAATAACAATTTTTAAAAAGAAATATTTTTTATTTTTGCTGTTCATTTTGTTACAAATAAGACGTCTCTATCTCTGATGCACCGGCTTTCACTCCTTGTGGCTTGCTGCTGCCCTTGAAAACAAACATCTGAAATTTTGCAAAGATGGATGAGCATATTGTGCATATAAAAGAAATGCGTCTTGCACCCACTTTTTCAGCTAGTTCAGCAAAGTGAGTATATGTGTTGGCCTGGGGGCGGTGCTAGGAGTTCAGACTCTTCCTGGAAGGGGCTGTTCCTCACTAATCTACATCACAATGTGATAACCTGCTCATTTTCGTGGATTGGGAGGGGCTGATGTAGAGCGCAGATTTTTAGAGGAATTCTCAAAAATGCGCGAATGGATCAAAATATTGCATTGGGGTTGTTTATAGTTAGGAAGTAACATTAAAATACACTGAAAAGCTAGAAAAAAAGATTTTGCCTTATATAGGTATTTTTAGATGCAAAAGTATTGAGTGTTCAGAAAAACGCACCTTATTTAGCTACTTTCTTAAATTTGATCTACAGATTTTAACATGGTGTAACTGTATTAACAATCATTGATTATCAACAAATTTTGGATTCTTTCAATACGGCAAGTAGTTTAAAAAACAATAGAACAGTTATTCTCACCATAAAGTTTACGACATAAGCAAAATCTTTCCTGCCCAATGTGTTTTGGGATTTAATGGAAACATTTTAAAATGAGCAGGAAAAACCCTTCCACTGCCCCTAGTGGAGTGATGATGAACTACAGGGCAGAAACCATGGACCAAGTTCTATACAATGGGTTTTTAAGTAAAGTTTTAATCATGACTAATGAGCTAGAGGTTTTAGAAATGCATGTATCAAATATGATATGTAAGGCTTTTTTTCAGAAGAAACTAATAGCTGGAAATGCATCACAAACATCAACTTGATCACAACATTTTTTTATTAGAACTTATATTTACCAAGGTACATCTCAAATGCATTAAGAAAACCCATGAAAACTCAAACTGGGTCTTTCTTAAGCAGGTTGAAAAATTTGGAACAAATTCCAAATGCACCTATTAGAGCAAAAAATAAAATAAGCACATCTTAAAAAAGTGAAGTTTTGTAGAAACTTTTGAGGCTCTTTATGCAAACACAGCTTCCCTGTGAAGTTGAAAATGACAACAATTCAGCTCTCTTGATGCGTTCACGGTTGTTAACATAAACAAACCAACACATGGCCAAGAAGAAAACTGTTGCAAGTTAGGACAATGTAGGATTTAAACAGGGGCTTTCAGTGAACGTCTTGTACAGCCAATTTGTTAAGCCTCTGTGTTATAAAACGCAACATGCATTCAAGTGAGAAAACAGTGCAAACAAACATTAGTTTGTGTTAAAAAAGCTTCAAGCAGCACCACACAAACCTGTGAAATTTGGGCCTTTTTTTTAGCAAAATGCTTTATTCTAAAACAGAGAGGCATTACAATTATATTATTAAAAAAGTATTAATTTAAAGTATTTGCAAATAATTGCTTTAAATTACCCATTTTTTCTCTCCAAATTAGGTACACATCAAGCAACTTGAATCAATCTTAACAGATTATGGGTTTGACTATGTTTTCCATTTTTGTCAGTGATAAATGCATCTATCCTCTTAATATTAAAGGCACTTTTCAGCACTCATAGCATCTGCCTGCATCCATTAATCTGGAGTGCTCGTGTGGCTCAAAAATCACCTCCGTGATTGTGCACGTTCTCATCAGTAATGTGTGTAATTTCTACCAAGTAGCCTACTTGAAAGAAGAGGTGTGAGAAATAAATCCTTCAGTGAGACATTGGTTAAAAATGAAAGTATCCAGGCTTAAAAATGCCAGCTAGACCAAGATAGGTTATGTTTATGGTGATGTTGGGTCAATGTTGAGATATGTGCCAGTTTGTTTTTTACTGGCTCAAGTCTTCCTGTGATTGTAAGTGAAACCAAACTGAACCAGTGTTTTTTTTTGCTTTTCAAACAATGTGGATGAAATCATTCGACAGCATCTTGCTGTAATTTCACTCATCTTTGTTTCTGTGATCAGACAGAAACAAATCGATGCCAAACTATCCCTATCTGGTGATTTGTGTCCACTCTGTCCCTGCACTCATTATTTGGTGACAAATGAAGCTGAAGGCTGACTAAAGCCTCCTACAGACCTGCTTGATGAAACAACAGTGGGTGATAAAAGCAGACGCTGCTTTTGTCGTCTCCTGTGCCTCAGTCTTGACTCATTTTCCTGGATGCTGCTGATGGTCTGTTTCTGGTATGATGGGAGATGACATCACATTGAGGTTGAAGGAGCAGGATGGAGGACAGTTGCATGGCTTGAAATTTTGTTCTTTATGACAAAGGGAAGCAAAAAAGCTGATTTGTTGCAGTCCTATAAGGATAGAGGCTTCTTTGTCAAAATGTTCATGAGAAACCAACATCAGTAATAAGAATCTAGCCCTGCACTGTGTTTATTTTGGAAAGATGATCACTGACAGTGCTCCCAAATCAGCTGTCTGTGCAGTCGTTTTAGACTCCTGGGGGAGGATCCCTCCTTCATGTGGGCACCCCTGAGGTTTCTTCGTTTTTTCCGGAATCTGTTTTTTTTAGGAGTTTTTCCTTACCGCAAAGGAGGGTCTAAAGGCAGCGATGTCCAGTTTAGCTTAGTCAGTTTGTTAGTTCCATTTAGTATTTTCCTATTGAATTCTATGTATTTATGATCCTATTGATTTTATGTTTAACTTTTTCAATTACCAATACGAAGCCCATCGAGACGACTGTTGTTGTGAATTTTGGCTATACAAATAAAATTGAATTGAATTGAATTGCCTGCTAGATGATCGACTAATTTGAACATTTACCAGGCTTTTGAGGTCTGAAATGCATATTTCTATTTATATTTGTTTGTGCAACGTCCTACTTTGTCACAAATTGGCGAAGTATGAGTTTTTATTGGAGCTGTCAACGGCATCGCACAATGACCCACTCCAATGGGAAAATTGTATTTTTGGTGTTTTTAATATGTTCTTGTGGCATTTTTCTGATGGACATACAGTATATAAAGAAAAGGAAGCTTAAACATATGTTTCTTAATATTTCTTTAATAAAATCATTGTGAATCAGGAGCAGATGAAAACAATGCCATTGGAAAAAGCAACGGATGTAACTTAGGTGCTGCAGCCGACGGGCCACAAGCTCCCTGCTCCTCTCCATTCTGATGCATTCACTTGCACACAAATAGATCCATTATTATTTTGGTTGTCCTTGTCCGAGCTGGCATTTGGATAAAACCTGTACATTTGATAGCGCCAATATTGCTCACTATTTTTGTTGAAACGGTAATGTTTGGATGGCTGTGTGAGGGGCTGTTAGTAGTGGGAGAGAGTGTAAACAAAGCAATGATGGGAAATAAAGGAAGGCTTACTCTCCCCTTAAAGTCCCGCCCAGAACTCAGTAGCAAATTTCTAATGAACTACTGCTGCTCTGCAGAACTTAAGTCCTTTAAAAGCAACAGAGGTTTTTGATTTTGGCAGAAAATAGCATAATCATATATAAAAGACCAGTGGAAATGCTTTTACAACAGATCGAAAGATGATGGAAGTGTCAACTCAACATCAGTGTCATCAGCAAATATTCTTTGTTTGGCATTTATTTTGATGTTTTTATTTGATTTTTTAAGTTCTCAAGGGTCATCTGCCTTCAGAAAATCAACATTTTATACAGTCAACAATGGAATTGCTGGTTCCTATATTACGTTTTCCTGCAGTTCAGCACACAAACTTTAGAGTTGGTGTCCAACTTTTTCCCCTTCAAAACCAGCTCAGACTCATGTTTCCATGCTAAAGTCTGCTCACCTACGGCATACTTTTCTTAAAATAATCCATCCTGATCGCAGGGATTAAAACTGTTCAATAATCTTGGAGCAGATGAAAAAGTACGCGTCTTGAGTGTTCAAGAAATAGGAATCATAAATATATGTGAAGCCTGGTTTGCAGGTTTTTTCAGAGTAACCCCTGCCCCTTTTTAATTCTGTAGCATGGCGGGACATTTATGCCCCGGGGTATTCACAGGGTTCACTGTGAATCCTCCAGAGGTGGAAAAGAGATGATGTATTGCACCCTTTTCCACAACAGCACTGTGAAAGGGTCTAAAAGACACAAAACTGAAAACATTTCCTATCTAATCCTTTATGTACATTTTCTTTTCATGATCAAATTTGTGATCAATTAATTACATAGTTAGGCAGTGGCGCATAGGGTCTAGTGAGTGAGTGTGATGTCATCCACAGCAAATGACTTACTTCCGGGTTCAACCAAATGAAGTCAATTCAGTTATCATTTCCTGCAATGTTGGAGCCAGTTGTCAGTAAGCAGTGATCGGTCCAAGTCTCTTTGAGTCATCATTTCCATGGTAACTGCTCTCTTAAACAGGAAAGACCTTTCGGGAAGTCTACACCTCTACCACCTGGAAGTGGGCTTATGAGAATTTGTCAATCAAACATTTATAATTGTGGGAGCTAATTGTACTTTTAATTGTGGCATCTGATTGGTCAGTTTATAACTTGAATAACTTGCAATTAACAAAAGATATGAAAAATTGTTTTTTCAAATCTTTCAAAAAGGTTCGGCGAAAACATTAAAAACAGGTAGCAAAGCAAGAATGAGTAATTGCTGTTAATTTCAAAATAAAAGTATGTGGGATTTTACTTCCTGTTTGGAACTCAAGGGGGGAGGGGCCAGTCAGTCCAATTCTCATATACAGTCAATGGTTTGACACCACATTTTGTTAATTTTACTACACAGTTTTGCATTTATTTAATTATGGCCAGAGTTTAACATAAAAATACACACACATTTTTGTGAATAATTATGAGTTTCATTATAGAAAGCCAACTGTGCTTTTAAACTTCAATTTTGACGCTCACTCTTCAATTATAAATATTTACTTAAATGTACATTCACGATTTTAGCAATAATGGATAGAGCTCTAACTCTTCTCTTGTTAAATAAAACAGGGATTTCATCAGCAGTGACTCTATGTGCTGTTTACCCTCTCAATGCCTTTACAGACGAATAAGAGACACAGAGTCACTTCCTCTGAGTCTAATGACGGTTTTCACTTGGAATCAACCATAATTGCTAACGCATGAAAACCTCGCTTTGAACTGTGGGCAAAACTTGCTCCATACCCATGTGAGTCTCACACAAGCGTTGTGTGCCACTAATGACACACTGGAAAGGATGAGACTTTCTGTTATTTTCTCATAGCAGTCATATTTTTCTGCTATTTTTTACTTATTCAACGATGAATTGAGGCAAGTTTGGGGCTGTTTTGAAATCAAATTTAAAATTAAATAATTTCTTCACGTGTATTTTGTTCAATTTTTAGGAAAGTTAGGAGCAAACGCCTGCTTTTCTTAAAAAAAAAATTATGTTTTGAGACATTTTCAAGATTCCCTCATGAATGCAGTTTTTAATGTGCTGCAGCCTTGAAATGAAACAACCCATAGATATTGGCAAATGAAATTTTGAGCTAAAAGAAACTGTACTTTTCCTTGACATGCCTCCATGTTCAGCCACCCTGTTCTCAGTGTGAATGCCAAACAAATTTTTAAGGTGCTTTGCCGTAACCTAGATAAGGTTAAAAGGCCCATTTAAGAGGTGATCGTTTAAACTTGACGTTTTCTCTTTGAAATGAAGTTTCTGCGGCGCACAGATTACTTGGCAATGTAACATAAACTGCTTGAATGTTTTTTGGCCTTTTCAAGTATGTAAATGAACTGAAATTGAAAAAGACACGAAGAAATCTCAGCAGACAGCCACCAGCCCAACAGGCTAGCTGCCAGCCTTCTGCTCCTGTCTCACTTTAACATGCATGCAAAGTCTCTGAGCTTTCTGCAGGTTGCTGCTTTTTTTTCTCTGTCCTGCAGATATGAAGCTGTGAGCTCAGACAGGTCCCGGTTCTGGCATCTGTTGTTCTGTCAGCAGTTAAAAGGCCCAGAAATCTGAAGGGAAGCAGGACGCCTGCTCTGAGGTGTTTTTGTTTCCACGCGGAACCGTGACAGGAGTACATTTCTGCCCCTGGAGAGGAGGATGCATGCTTAATATTTGTAAATTCTAATTAATGACACCCCCCCTCTCCGCCATCACCGTACAATATCTTATGTAACTCTGGACCCAGAAGCCAAGAAACGCCAGATATGGCCTGGATCAACAGGGTTTTTGAGATGCGTTCTTCATCTTCCTCGCAGCTCTATTTCTGCTTGTGCTGTTTGCTAAATGAGGCATGAATGAGGAGATGCCACGAGCAAACATGTGGGCATGTGTCAGACTTTGCAATTAGGACCAATGCAATAACTTGTCTGTCAGAGCTGTTTTCTGCACTAATGCACTTTGTTTTAACTTAGAAACCCCTTATTCCCTGGAATTCCATTTGATCACATCTTAGTGAATGATTGTATAGTCTAACCCCACATAACTTTCAATTATGTAATGATGATAAGTACATCTAAAGTTGCATTTAATATGTTTTGGTGATTGGAACACCACAGGAAAGACAAGAAGTAAATGTGAAAAACGTTTTCTGTGTTGACACTCCCAACATGGAGCTCAGACCATTCCAGAAGCGCCTCATTTTAGGAAAGCCTCCAGTTAAACGACAGAGAGAAATCAATTTCATTTCAAGTGGAGTCGTCAGCCTACAGGCTGAGCCGTATCTGCAGCTCACCTCAGCCGCTTTGAGCAGCTTTACAGTGATTTTCATTTTATTGTTTACCTGTCTGGTCATTCATTTTTTTCCCCTTTGCTTTAAACTCTTCTGTGCCTCAACGAGCAGTTGTTATCTGACAAAGAGCTCTCAGTCCCTTCAGTACACTGTCTGATCGGAAGCCTGCAGATTCTGAAGGGCCAGATATTTCCCTCAGGAGTTGATTTGATTGCGCCCAAAAAAAAAGCTTAAAGAGAGTTCAAATAAAAGAATTTGGCCACAAATGAAGGTTGAGCAAGTCCTCCCTGACAAATTTATGCACCTAAATTGTGACATTTTGTCAAAATGATTTTGATTGTTTTTTTGCAGATTTAGAGACTTCATAGTCTTTTGCAGAAATAAATATTAGGTGACTCAAATAATAGCTTATCCTTGCAAAGTTGTGTAGATTTTTGCCAGTATGTGGCAATCAAAAATGGAAAAAAAGTACTTATCACAATATGATCAAGAAAAAAATAACAAGCTATAGGAAAAAGCGGCTTTAAAGTTTTTTTAGCAAGGTTAAAAAGATATTTTTACATTTTTAATTAGTCATTGTTTAGGCTTAGTGAAGATGTTTAATGAAATTTACTCCATTTCCCTCTGAGAAGCATCCCTCACTCCACATTGCCTTGAGAGTATATTAAACAGTGATAACCTTGCATGAGCCGGGCACATTCTCATTCTTAAATCTCCTTCTATTTGGTGTGACAGCTCAAGGTTGACTGCCATTCCCTCTCATGCTTTATCTCCAGTCTATTTTGCCGCTCACCTTCACCGAAGTTGGCGTTTTTGAAAGAATTTGTCTGTGGAAGCACAGAACCGCATAGATGAGGAGCGTTTTGATTGCACCGGTCAAAAAGCTTCCACTTTTTCCATTGCTAATTAAAGATTTTAGATACCTCTTTACTGGTATACATTTACCAGTCAAACACTGTGGATCAAACAGTGGATTTACGTAGAAAAAGGAAGGCTCTGAAAGCACTTGCCGGGTTAAAAAGTCCTTTATTTCCCTTAATTTAACTTCTTACAATTTTGTTTTAATTAAGCAACGCAGAATTTTAACTGTCTTTAATCTGAAACAATCAGTATTAAACTGAGATTTAATTATTTAAATGACTAAACAAAATTTAGCATAACGTAAATTAATTTGATTTCATTTGTCAGTTTTCTGTGCGGGTGTGAAATGGAGGTAAACAAAAACAATCTCCAGCTTGCGATGAATGTTTTATTTAAGTTGCTGTAATAGGAGCATCAAATAAATCAACCATTAATTAAAGCAGGAGTTGGAATACGATGCAACATGAGCTTTCTTTTTTGTCTATTTTTATAATCATTATCTCTGAAACTCCGCTTTTAGTCCGTCCTTCTTGGCTTGTTCATCCCTTGTGAATGTGAAAGTCATTTTACAGAAGACTGCCTCCGATGAAGATTTTCCTTCAAACCACAGTCCCAGTCTGAATTCCCATGTGCTTTTAGATCTCTGTGGACTCACTGCAGGCTCTAATGGCGCGTTTATGATCTGACTAAACACATACCTTCACAAAGATCCCTATCATTCCCTGTGACATTTATTTTTCGGTGACACAAGCGTTTCTCTTTTTTTTTTGCTGAAAGGTGCTTTCAAGTACAGCACAACAATCTTCCTGCCATGAGGCCGGCGTTACTGGCAAAAATATTCCCTTTCACAAAGAAAATGAGTTTTTGTGGAGCCGGTTGCTCTGGCCTCACTTTGGCCACTTCCATTTCTCTTTTTCCTTTAATGATACCTCAAGATGTTTCTGCTGATCCTACAGTCATAGCTGCCACTGGATGTCCTTTGACTCATTTATGCTTTTGGTGTTCACTGAACCAAGAGGAAAAATCATTTCTATCTTCATTTCTTTGTCCTCCTCTGGAATCTGTTTCCATATCAACAAATGCTGGTACTTGTGAGATTATAATAGCTTAATCCTTTACGATTATGCTTGATTGAAGCAAATCATTTCTGTAATTTACCCAAGGCTGACAAAGAGTCTCCCTCACAGCTATAAGAAATATAAACATGTATATGCTGTTAACAGTTTATTGCATTGTAAATGGCAGCGTAATGGCTTTACGACATGCTTGGAATGATGAAATAACAATTGGGTTAAGCCTGTTCTTGTCAGTATCTGTACTTCAAGGAGGCTCGATGTTAAAAGTTTCTATTTCTTTCTGAGAATGTTATAGGATTAAAAAAAACCTTATTTAAATGTATTTTTTATTGTTAAAGACAGGGAAAGCTTGTGCTCATGGGTCACTGGTATAAATAAGGGTCAATTAAAAGCCAGTATTTTTGTTGTAATCTTGCCAGGATTTAACCATTTAACCCTCTGATTCCTAAATAACACACGCTCTTTGATCCACCACAAATCTTCAACCGTTAATGTGATTAATCTGAATGAGCTGATTCTGACATGGAAAAAAGCAACTTTTCATATCAACCTTGCATCATGCACAACACATTACTTGTGCAAAGTGTTGCGAATCAGCACAAGGCAGCTTTTCTCCATTTCAGAATCTGCTGGAATTAAGCTAATTGTGTCAACGATTGAAGAGTTAGGGTAGTTGGAAAAATATAAACACTGGAGCCATTTCTCCCGTCTCATTAAAGTGTTAACTGGTATAAATAATTATCCTTTCAAAACCTGCATAAAATAGATAAAAAAAACCAGACTGACAGTTGTGCAACATGGCAAGTTAGGGTAACAAGTTCCTTAGGGTTTGGTTCAATTCAAGTTGTGTTGTCCCTTCTTTGTAATGCCTGGTTATGTCACATGCATACTCTCAATCCATTTTCAAAATTGCAGGAAGAATACAAATCAGCCCAAACAAAAAATGAAAAAAATATATACTTTCAGTCTGGACCAAAGAAGCAGACTTTTCTTGGATAAATGTTCCCTTAGGTATCACTTAATAATTTGTGCCTAGCTCCAGTTATTTTTTTTTCAAACAATCTTCACTCTGGAGCCCAAAATACTGAAATATTGTCAAAGAAAGACTGTTTCTACACTTTTATGAATCTCACTTTAATTTATAAACAATCGAACTAAATCAAGCCAGCTTTGGGTTACTCTACATGGCCCACCAACTTGTTTCTAAACTCTGTTCGTTTCAGTGTCTGCTGCACAGCTTTACACTGTTGTTCTCAGCCACAGAAGGAAACTGTTCACATAAAAAGATGGAAAAGGCTCAGTGCTGCACCTTCACCGCTAACCTGCTGAGCACTCATCAGCAGACAGATGCATTTAGTGACTGGATAGTGAGCAAAGTGGAGCATCCAACAACTAATGAGGCATTCATTTCCCACTGGAGTTAGAGGAGACCCAATCCAGATCTTAAAGGAGATAGATAATTGGACTCACCAGTAAAAGAAACACTAATGCATAAATGTTATCTTTGCTCTATATTTGTTGGATGTGTTATTAGCTAGCACGGTCTGGTGGGAGATTGTGAAATGGGCTCCAAAGGAAAAGCATTGTGCTTGTGCAGATGGACATTGTGACACCCAGTACGCCTGGCAAAATGATGAAACACAGTTGGAGATTATTTTCATGGCTTGAGACTTTACTCTTATGCATTCTGATTTTAATGTCCATCATAAAGAAGGTAAAACAAGACAGTGTCGTTCCAGAAAAAAATGTATTGTGTGTCGTGGCAGAAGTCTGCGTTTAAATATTGTTTTTCAGTAAGTGTCCTGATAAGTCAGTGTCTAATTTACAGTTTTCAGGAACCCAAGTCTCACACCTTCTCTCATTTCCCGTCATCCATCTGTTTATACTGTCTCCTGCTAGCTTAGAGCCACTCACAACCCCATCCTAACATAACAACAGTTGCAAAAAAATGGCAAGAAAAGACGTACATGGATCTATTTGTCTGAAAGTGGATGCATCAGAGTGGAACGAACAACCCAGTCTCATCCCAAAACGTGTAGCAGTTTTACAAAAACAGGCTTTAAATTGTGGGATGGCTACATTTCATTTTGTTATTCATTTTCTACGAGCCTACTGAGCATCACAAACTGCTATGTTTGTCCCTGTAGACAAACGTAGCTACTACACGTTTTGGGATGAGACTGTGTTGGGAACAAAGCAGGGAGCTCGTCCCACGCCCAGCGTTCTATTTAACAAATAGGCTCCATTTCCAAAAGGCTTTTTTCTTCGTCTGCTCTTGATTCACAACGGTTTGAATGAAGAAACACTCAGAAATGCGATTTAATCTTGATTTTTATTTATCTATATGCTCTCCATCATGAGAAAAATGCCACAAGAACATGTTAAAATCACCAAAAATGTCATTTTCACCAGAGTGGGTCTTTAAATCTCCAAAGGGATTTGGCAAAGAAAAAAAAAACATCTTACATTATATTATCAGTGAACTGGAATGTGTATGTTTGTCAGCAGAAAGTACAAGTTTGTGTTAAACTGTGGTCCTTCTCGAACAGATTGACTTTAATATCTCTTTGGTGCATCCTGAGTGGGAAATTTAGCTTGTCGCCCAATATCTTTTCTGGGAAGAACCACAGATCATCCTTGTTCCAAGATCAGTACAACTGCCACCATGGAAGTCCCACTTGGAATATCACAACTGCAGTTCAGTGAGCTTTGCAGGACTCCTGAGGTTCACAGAGGAAAGGACCTCTGTCATTTAGATTAGAGAAACCTAAGTATAAGGATGCTAAACTCAAACACAAGCCTCTGAGAGGTGCCCTTTGGCTTAGCTGTCAATGGCACCAGCATCCCACTCATCACGATCATTTTAAACAAAATGTTGTTTTCCCAAGCATACATCTATGGCACTCAGAAAGATGAGTACCATAGATTTTGTGAGATGACTCAGAACGTGACCTATGTGCTCCAGTTAAATCTGAAAGTCTGGGGAAGCTGTATGAATATTTTACTTGGTGCCCTGTCTGCTGCCTTCTAGAACACCATGCTCTATGAGCTCGACATAATAGAGGCGCAAATATGATGCTTTTATACTGCCAATAAGGCTTAGAAAAAAATCTCATGCATTAAATCCACCAAAAATTGATCTGCCATTTTATATATGAAAAAGCATTACTGATGGATTAAGACAAAGATGTATGTTTTTGTCTTATTTTTAGCACATGGGGGTCTTAGCCTTTACCATTTTTCTGCTGAATTATCGTACAGAGGGTTTGTAGTTTTTTTGTGTGTGTACATAAATCCAGTTATCCATGCATGGAGGAAAGCACTGAGTGTTTAAACCAATATAAAAGGAGAAGTAGAGACTTTAAAACCTAAAGGAGTATTGTAGTTTTTCATTTAATTTTTAGAGAACAAAAAGGAAGACAATTTTGTTTCACTAAAAGTGAACAACTTCAGAGTTTAAAGTCCCACTCTGATCAAAATATTTTCAGTGGTGTTTTAAATATTATTATGCTGTTTTTAGCCAAAATCAAAGTATCTGTGTTGTTTTGTAGGACATAGTTTATGCAGAGCGGCATCTGAAATTTTCCTCTGAGTATCGGACGGGACTGTTGCTGGGGAGTAAGTCTTTCCCATCATGCCTTTGTTTATATTCTATCTCGCTAGCTTAATGATCAAAGCTGTCTTTACTTGATTTTTGGACTACAGATATTCAGAAAAAAAGCATATTAGGATCACAGACAGTGAGATAAGCATGTTTTCTTTCATGCACGCAACGGATTATGCACAATGAGGAGTGGTATTGTCTGGCTGAATCAAGCTTCCACAAAAAAAAAAATGTTGTTTTGGCACAATAAACCAAAATGGACTTTCTTCATCACAAAAACAAGCTGAAACATGACGAATCTCATACAGAAGACTAATTCTGTCCATTTCTTTGTTAACAGAACTTCTTTGTACAGTGATTTGTGTTAGTCAGACAAACACAAAGAGAACGATTCCTTTTCTGCTTTTGTGATTAAAAGTCACAGTTAAATACGTAGTACATAGCAAATTTACATGCAGAATATGAGACAAATAATAATCCCAGACACAGCATATATTTAATAATATTGCTCAGGATTACATTAGATATTTCATGTGTGGATTAATTTTTAAGCGCGGTGTGTTTT
The DNA here is from genome assembly GCF_053564925.1 of Oryzias latipes. Lineage (NCBI taxonomy): Eukaryota > Metazoa > Chordata > Actinopteri > Beloniformes > Adrianichthyidae > Oryzias > Oryzias latipes. The sequence continues at coordinate 24,515,547 of NC_136249.1, read as the reverse complement.
TGCACCCGGATGCCCAGAAGGTGCCACACTACATTTTAATGGCTCCATTGCTATTCATCCACATCCTGCATTAGTGTTTCAAGCTGTCCTGACTCGTGACCCTGAAGCGTGAGCTGCAAGCTCTCAGATTGCTCTTTAGGCGTTTACCTCAGGTTCATGCATGGATGGTGACTTTTGGTCAGCATGGATAAATCTGCTTACACCAGAAGCGCTGGTTTATATCCTGATGCCTCTGGGTCAAGTATAATGCAATGACAGCACGGGCACCATTAGGTTACTTCAAACTGCTCTACTACAGTAATTAAATATTTTCATACAGAACAATCTGGATCTAGTGCTGACTCTAATATCTCAGAGAAAGCAGCAGAATAATCTGTGACACTGTGACCATTTGGTTCTCTCAAAAAAGAAGAGGAATCAGAGAAAGTGGGTGCATCTGCTCCTTAAAAGCAACCTGAAAGCAACATCTTTTTGAATTATTCATTTTTCTGGCTGTAGGAAATTCTGGGATACCTTTGCTTGTGCTCTGCGACTTTACCATGGGTCTAGAGGCGGTGAGCTTCCTCCTCACAACCAGGTGAAGGTAGTAATGAATCCCCAAGGAGACGAGTATTATCTGTATCCCTCTGCTGTTTTCAGTCTCACTGCTTGGGTCTTTCTACCACCAAATACCAAGATCTTCCTTTCTTATTCCCAGCTGATACAGAGATTGGCTATTATCTTGTCATGTGGGTGACTGGATCCATGTGCAGATGGTGGCTGCAGTGCGTTTTTCATTTGGTTATGAAATTATTTACTCTTTATGTACAAACGTGGGAAGAAATGAGCTGATGTATCTTAAAGCAGCAGAGAATATGACCAAAAGACAGGTTTTCTGTGTTGTTGTAACACAAACGTTGAAGCTTAAAGGAGAACCTCCAAAACTTTCACATAGCTTTGCTTGTGTGAACTCAAATCAGTTAAGCTCTTTCATGACTGGTATGTGGTCAGCCAGATAGGTAACATCTGTCTTATCTCTGCTTACAGCATCCCGAGCACGGTTTGAAGATAGTTTTCCTCGGATTGTGGAGGACCCCTCAGATCTTATCGTCTCCAAGGGAGAGCCAGCCACCCTCAACTGCAAGGCAGAGGGCCGCCCCACTCCCAGCATAGAGTGGTATAAAGATGGGGAGCGTGTGGAGACCGACAAGGATGATCCGCGCTCTCACCGCATGCTCCTGCCCAGCGGCTCCCTCTTCTTCCTGAGGATCGTACACGGACGCAGGAGCAAGCCAGATGAAGGCGTCTACACCTGTGTGGCCAGAAACTACCTGGGAGAGGCCGTTAGTCGCAATGCTTCACTTGAAGTTGCCAGTAAGGCTTGAAATCACTGATAATTAACTCTTCACGGAAATTTCAAGTGTGCAGGTGTTTGAATCACGGCTGTTTTGGGTCTTTAAAAACCTAAATCAAGTTTGAATTAGCCTCTGCTCTAAAACACTAAAGTCTGACTCAGGATGTTAAATAGAAAATGTTAGAGTAGATAGACAAGTTTGCCAATGTTAAACTGAATAAAAAAACTCAAAAAAATCGACAAAAAATAGCTTTTTTTTATGTCTCTACTGATAAATGATTTTGGCAAGGTTTTCAACACCTTTTCCAACTTTTCTGTGCAACCTAGAAAAGTAAGAATGCCAATTGACTGTTGAAAAACTCTGCTGAGTCTTTTAGTTCAAGCTGCTGTCAATGAAAGTTTTTAAAATCAACAAGTACAGACTAGACGTTGTGGCTCTGTACCAGCTCGATCCGTCAATTTGGGTTTTCTGAGTTGATGCAAAACTCTAAACCCTGAATTGTGGAAAAACAGACCCTGCTAAGAGGTGCTGGTATTCAAAGCTTTGACGTCCACCTCCAGAGTCTGATTTGTTAAGCAAGTGTTTCAAGTTTACCTCAAATCCAATGCAGAGCAATTAACCAAACCTGTGTTGTATGAAACAAGGGGGAATATGTTGACTTGCAAGTGAACCCCAGTGCAGTTCAGCACATTTGTATTCAGACTATTTAGCAGGCCAAAGAGTAGACACAAACAACACAGAATAATCGATCTGAGCATGGAGCCAAATGAGGAAAGGGGAAAAAAAGCCCACAGTAAGAATCCTAAAAAAGTTAAATTAATTAAAAAAAAACCTGAATATGTCTTATTTGTGTGTCGGGGAGGTGAACGCTGCTTTTCTTTTGGCCAGAGTTTGTTTTGGCCAATTCCACTCTGAAATGAGCAGCTGTTGGAACTGCATGACATTTCAAGGCAAAATAATCTTCTTAAGTGTGAAAGCAAGCCAAATCTAAGGAAAGGGCGAACATTTTTGAGACATCTTACCTGATAGATTAGATCCTGGGACCTTAGTGTTTTTTTAATGTGAAAAAACACTAAATGTGATGTGCTGGCATTGTATCTTTACCACATTAAGCATCATATATCAGTTTTTGTTTTTGCATAACTACAGTTAAGTCACCTTTTCTGTCACAATGTCTTTGCAGCTTAAGTGGGAAGACCAACCAATGATTTCTATCATTTATGACAAAATCATTTTCTAACTGAGACAAAACATCAAATTTGCTGCTTTGTGCCATGCTAGCTTATCCAAGGTTAATACAATTCATTTAATATTCGTTTCAGGGGTTTGTTTTGTTCAAATCCATTCTAAAAATAAAACAATTTCTTATATACTTACGTGAAAAAAACAGTATTTACACCTTTGTTGTTGAGACTCCATAAACAGTTGCTGAAGCATCTTGAAGCTTTTCACAGTGATTGCCATTTAAACGCAAATTATACTCATAATTCATTTAAGTGTGACCAAATCAGCTGTGAAATGAGCCATATAAAAGTGGTAATTTCATAAACAGCATGCAAATTAAAAGTAGTCAGGTAATAGGAAATCCTCCAGATTGTAAATAATACTCAATTTAAGACTATAAAAGGAAAAAGAAGGAAGAAGCCGCAAATATTGACAAATTACCATCCAGAGTATGTGCACGACAGCCTTACCAAGTAACTATTGATACATTTTCTGACTGGAAAGAACATTGTGCACCATAAAGATCATGAATTTTTCTCTGTTGTTGGTACAGATAAGTTAAGTGGTTAATTATTGTCAGTTTGGGCTCTGGTTTATGTAAGAACATGTCATCCCATCACCTGAGAATCAAAGAGCATGAATGCCCCCCCCCGGGCATGTTTTCCCTTGCTGAGGACGGTAGAGTCTGAGCTTATGCCAGGACATGCTCTGTTGTCTTCCCTCTGCTAATTGTGTCAGTGTGGCTCAGCCCTCAAATGAACTGCAGCACTCCTTAAAAAGAAGGAAATGGATTAACCGGTGGTTTGGGGAAAAAAACTGATTAGAAAGGTTGAATTGTCCTCGTTAAAAAACACAAAACGGCAATTTGAGCAGCGTCTTATCTTCTGCCATGCTGAGGCGACCTTACTGGCACCGAGTTAGTGTGGTGTGTGTGTGGTCTTACAGACCACTGACTTCATCAGCGCTTGTGCTCACAAAACAGGGACATCCTCCTCAGTTCTGATGCATTTTGGGAGCCAAGAGCATCTGTAACTCATGCAGATATCCAAGCTTGGAGCAAATATAATGAATGCACTGTCACATTGCCTTTTACTAATGTGCTGATAATAAAATTTAGCATTGTGTGCAGCTGTAGATTACAGCACAGTCGTAAAAAAAGAGGGGATGAATCACCTTCAGGCACACAGTGACTAACAATATTAATATGTGCCTGTTTTGTTCTAATCTCCTTGCCTGCAGTTATCTCGCACAAGAGCTGAGACAGTTTGATGGTGGTCTTAGAGGTCCCCCCCCCTCCCCTCACCGTGAGGCTCTGCTGACTGTGGGGTAAATAGTGACCCAATTAGCAGTGGCAGGGAGGTGGGGGGCATTCAGTGTTAATGAGAGCCCAGTTTTAAGCTGGTGGTCTTGGAGAAATCCATGCTGGCTGTGATTGCTTGTGAGGCAAGGGTCTGGGTAACAACAGGTGGGGGAAGGAAGAGCTTTAAACTCTTACTGAGCAGTAATTAATACAGACACATCTGTCCAACTGGTGCGACTCAGGAGAGAGTTCCCACTAACCTGGTTTTAATTCTTTAACCACATCATTTGCCTGTTGTTGGTACGATTGCTCCAGTTGTGTGTTGAACGTTGGACCGACTTTTTCCGACCCACACAGTACTCCGCCTGATTGATGTTTTCTTCTAATTACTGCACAAACTTCCTAAATTATTCCAGCGCACTGCAGGGTGTTTTGTGTCACTGCAGACTGAAGAGACCTCATGTTGAGATGTTTTTTTTCCTCCTAAGTGTCTTTGAGGTTTGAGTTTTCATGTAGATGTTGCACAGCAGCTCATGGAAAAAATACAACTTGTTGCCTCAATTGTTATTGCTTTATTTGTTTAATAGTACTTTTTTTTCTTGTTTCACCGATTTATGATCCAGCTTTCTTTCATGTATCTTTGCTTCACAGTTTTTTTTTTGCCATGGATCTTTCCATGTTTACATTGATATGAATTTACTACAGCAAAGTTTTGATAATAAGATATTCAAAAACCCACGCAACTCCTTCATTTCCAACTTACTGTCAGCGCTCCTGTAACCCTGAACAGGATGAAAGCATGTTTTATAGTAGCTCCATGAATGAACCATCTGCAATGTAAAAATCAAGTTTTTCCTCCATCAATTTCCATAATGAAAGACCTTTGTAAAACTGTAGCCAAGGTAACACAAGCCAAAGAGGTCAGTTGTCAGTCATTCCATTCAGAAACGTCTCATATGTGGTCTGAACTCTGAAAGAGTTTTCCTCAAAGACAAATACTACGCAAATACTACACGGCCAATCAGAGGAAACAAGTGTGATGTGTTTAGTAAATTTGGGTAAATGCTTTAGTGTATACGCAATACAGCTAAAATGTAAAGTATGAAACATGTCAGCTCGTGTTACAGCAAGACATTTTTTAATCTATCCCTGATCCAGTAAATATTGGGCGGTCGTGGTACAAAGGTGCAGGTTTGGTTCCACCTTGCCTGCCCATGTGTCAAAGCGTCTTTGGGCAAGACACTTATAACCATGTTGATCCTGATAGTTACAAGTTGGAGCCATCAGTGTATGTGTGTGCAGGGGTCAATGGGACTGTGACTTTAAAGCCCTTTGAAATTTAACTAAGGTAGAAAATTGCCACATGCAATTTACTGTTCTAGTCTAATATTCCCAAAATGAATAGTGATTCTTCCTCTGTTCTCAAAACCTTGAACAGACACTTTCAGAAACATCTTTTAGGGTGAATCAACATGAATAAAAAGTTAAAAAAGAAAAGAAAATTCCATATAAAATCATTGCAAAAAAAGATCTCCATATTATTTTTTTTCCTGGGAGCTTTTCACAAGTTATTGTTATTATTTTTTAAATGTATGTTTAATACACATTCCCATTTGATAAGGATTAGGCCCCGGGGAAGACCCAGGACACGCTGGCCTGGGTCTTCCAGCTCCTCCAGCTCCTCTCGGGTCCCCCCAGAGGAGCTGGAGGAACGATGTTGAGTGAGACGCATATTTACTTACATTCATGTGTCTGAGAGTCGTTTTTTCTTTGCTTGATAGTTTAGATATAGGAATATGACATTTACGGTTGAGTTCCTGATTCATCCTAGACAAGACTGATTTTGTAGAATGTATATACTTTAAATGATATTTTGTCCAATATTTACATCTTGGGTCAGTGGAACATAACTAAACGCACTATGCCTAAAATATACCTATATATAAAAGAGAAGTCCCTAGGTATTGTAGTTCTTCCTAACTTATTGAGAGAATAGTTAATTATGTACCACCAAAGACGTTTGACGTACATGCTAAAAGTGTTTATTCTAACTCCAAAGTTCTCATGGATTCAGAAAATTCTGACCAAAGAAAAAGAGGAAAAAGTATTAATAGGATGAGCTTATTGGTTATGAATGCTGAACCTCAGTCGTCAATGGAAGACTGTTACAAAAGCCTGTAAAATCTAAATGTAAACATGTAGATTAAACAGCTCTATTTTAGTATAGATATATTTCAATATAGATATACTATATATATAAATTATTGACGGGATTGAGGTTCCCAGAGTAACTAGGCCATTCCAGTACCTTGAAATTATTTTTACATAGCCACTCCTCTGTTAGCTGGGCGATGTGTTTGGGATCAATATGATGGTGGAAGAACCAGCCAGGTTTCATCCTCATAGCTTCCACTGATGGAGGAGATTTTGGAGGAGAAACATCTCAGCATATTTGACCCCATGCATCCTTTTTGCAATGTTGGTCATTCATGCAGTTCCCTCTGCAGAAAAGCAGCCCCAAAGCATGATGCTCTCACCCTCATGCTTCACCATGTGTAGTATATTTAGGATGCAAATGCTTCCATAAAGAAACAAACTTAGCATACTTCTATTTGTAAAGTTAGATTGGAACAATAGACTAAATAGGCCAAGGCAAAGGTTTTTACCAATTCAATCCAGCACAATTTAGAAAAAAGCAATAAGCACGAAGACATTTTACAAGATACAGGGTGGTGAAAGGAGAATGTTTGTGGCTAGAGTCCACACATCTTGATGTAAGGCCGACAAACACAAACTGTCTTCTTTTTTAAATTATCTTTAGATCAAATGTCAAGCTTCATGTCTGCTGTCTTAGGTTTTTCCAGCTGGCTCATGCAGGAAAAATGATCAGCAGTGAAGCTACAGCTGACCAACTGAAAAGAAGGCCGATGTCAAACCAAATTAGTCAATGCTCTGATCTCAGCTCCACAAAAATAAAAAGTGGACCACCGCTTTTATAATCCCAAAGAGCTGTGAATAAACAAACTCTGAAAAGGCTGGCTATATGAAAGATATGCTGTAAAAGAAAATGTCATGGCAGCTACTTTATACACTCTGTGTGTGCCAGAAAACATACAGAAAACATTACCTTCAAATCACTCCTGCTGGGAAGAAGCTTTTTAAAACTGCTGTGTTTTTTTTTTACATATATTCATCCGTTTGATCTTACTTGAGTGAAGAATAAATATGTGTGTAATGTCCAGTGTATCTGATAATACTGTACCCCCTGAAAAATATGCAAAAAGTAGAGGCTTTTAATGACCTGCTACCTAAGGTCTGAGGCTGTTCTCAATACTTTTTTAGACATCCCCAAACATTCAGAGCTTTTCCATCCTGATACTAGGAAAAGATGAAAAAAATAGAACACTGGTCCAACTTTCTTTTAACATTGAGATGTATTTACATTTCATCTCTCAGTTACAACTGGCCTTGTGTGATGCCGATTATGAAGTGCTTGGTGGGCTTGTTACGTAAAAATGTTAATGCACATTTTTTCTATGTACATGCTGCAGGTGACAAGTTGTAGCCAACACTTAAACAACACGTAAGGGTAAAGTAGGTGAGATGCAGGCATACTGTAGGGATTTTTTCATTTTTTTTTTACAAACCCCCTCAAAACCTGCACACTCCACAGGGGACCTGTTACTGCTGTTCAAGTGCACGCTTGTTGTGCGCATGTTGCCTGCTCTGTGCGTGCAACCTGACTGTTAGAAATTAGGAAATTAGACAATTCGAGCATAGTTTGTGTGGGCCTCCTACAGGTGTCCTACAGGTACTTACATATCACCTGCACTCCCGTTGAGATGTGGCCTCTACTCTCTATGACCCACTGGTCCACAGAGCCTAACACTGGAGCATCCATGAGGGTGCATGTGTCTAGGGCGTAACCTGGACTATTATTGGTTCAAAAAGGGTTTTCTAACATCCAACTTCTAAGGTAGGTTTAAAATTAGAATGTCAGTTGTCATTTGGAGGTAAAACATAAACAAAATAATGAGAAGGTGGAAGGTCTCTTTAGACAAACGTTTTCAAGAGATATGCCTTACATGTAAACTTTAAGGTTTTTATGTTTGCAGTTGAAGCTGCACATATATCAAGTTTTAATATACCAAAAAAAATCCCTTTGAAATTTGTCAGCTTCTATCTTTAAAAAATATACATATATTTCAAATCTTACACCTTTTAACATGTTTTATTTCAAATGCGTGACTCTTTGAATTCCCTTGCCTAGTTATTATAGCCCCGGGAGAAGAAAAAGATAATTGTCACCATTGCTTGCATAAATTTGACTGGTTGTTTTTGTGTTTATGGTGTTCTCCAAAGGTATCACAGAGAAGGCACACATAATTTGGATTAAAACCTAAAACTAAAGTACATTAAAAATCTAAAAAGGCAAAGCATACTTCCAAATTAGAGTGACGGTCATGTCTTAACTCCTCAAGAGTATGGCCATATTCAGAACATGCAACTTCCTTTATTTGCAAGTGAATGCTTTTCTCCTCAAATGAACAATTATGCTCCTTGAGGTCCACAAGGGATTATTATGATTATTTTGTGGTGGTTGTACCTTCCTCGTAGGGAATGTCACTGTGAGTGGTTTGTATCTCTCAGAATTCCTAGCAGCGATCATTATTGTGACTTCTTTCCACTGTTTCTTTCACTCCAGGCTGCCAGGAACTGTCTGACTTCCTCTGCAGTTGTAAAAGCCGGAATGCTAAGGGAGTGGGGGCGTGCACAAATCCATTACCTCATTCTTGAGGTGGTTTAAAGAAACACAGTTGTAGTAGTTTCCTTTTCAAAATCATGAATGCAAAAGCTTCCTCTGAGAGCATGTCACATGGTATGGAGGGATTAAAATAAAGTGGGACAAATAAAAAATAAAACTTGCTTAAAAGGCTTTAGAGCCAGATGTTCCTCTTACTCCTGATGAGGGATTTAAAGGAATAAAACTTGTGGCTGAGGCTTATTTCCTGTCTTCTGCTTGTGTTTTTCACTCAGTGAAAAGGAAGTGCAGGTGCAAATCAACCGTTGCTGCAGAAATAGTTTGGATGCAGTAATATATGCACTGGGGTGTCTTTATGGAGCTTTATTTAAAACCCCCGTATGAGGGATATTCTATGGCAGAGGTTGTCTCATAAAGGCTGTTTACCCTGGAGTGGTTTCTATTCCCCCATCAACACAATCAGACAATGGGTGGATTAAAACAATCTCTGCACTCTGCAGGCAGAGTCTCCATCACGGCAGGGCAGTATCACTACTATAGGATTAGACCACTTCCCTAATGGGTTTACAACTCATGACCAAAAGAACAAAACAGAAGGAACTGGAACTCCCGACTTTCCAAAATGTTCACTCCTGCTGGCCTTTTAACTTCCTGCCCTCCCTCCCACCTGTCAACGAGGTTTGGGATTTTGCAAATTGCTCCCCCTCTGATGATAATTGTATTTTTAGTGTTTTTCTAACGATGGAGGACATATGTTGAGAAAATTAAGGTTAAAATTATGTTTAGTCAACTTGTGGTGAATCAGGAGTAGACGATAAAATGCGGTTGGAAATAGAGTGTTTTTGTGACATAGAAAATATGCTGGGTGGGCTACAAGCACGGAACTCTCAGCAACAGGAAGGGGGGCGGGGTTGCTCTGTGCCAACGGTTCCCCAACGAATTTGTAATGACCTACTTTGCAGAAACTGTTCTAGAAAACAACAGTTTTTTTCTCTTTTGCCTAAAAACAGTATAATTGTAAATAAAAGACCACTGGGAACGCTTTTACAGTAGATTAAAAAAAAGATCAGAGTGGGACTTTAACATGCAGGATCTATGGTTTATTTGAAGAATGATTGATTTTGATTTTGTATGATTTATCTGTTTCTGTGTTAGTTTTGATTAAAAAAAAAAACATCAACAGATCTTTAGCTTCTATGTGTCTAACGCTGCTTTACAAAGACAAATGTCACTTCCAAATCAAACTATGAATATTTCCTGGAGATTAAATGTCCTAATTTATATATCAGTATAGATTAGAAGAAAAAAAAGACTGTGCTTAGTAAAGCTCCTACAGGACAGAATGATAAAAATCATTTTGGGCTTGCTTTTGGCATTGTTAACGCTCACAGGAGAACGTGGGGATTTGTCTGTGCAGAAGCGGGGCAAAACCTCAGGCGCCCTGCAGTAACTGTTCTGCCTGTCTGAACTCGGTGTAGACGGACCGCAGCGAGGAGAGAGATTACCCGGCAAACCCGCTCATATTATGTCTGGGACGTTGCAGAGGACAGCAACCCCTCGGGAAAGGGACTTTGTCTCACCATGGAGTAGACGTCAGGCATCCAAGAGGAGCTCTGCCCATTGCTCCAGACTTAAAAGCCGGAGCAGGAAAGGATCACATCAACTCCATGCAGCTTCAAAGGAAATTTTGGAGCTGGGAATGTCAGGCCTCTGCTCTCTGACACGTGTCAGCCCTAAAATGTCCCACTTTTAGGGGGTTTGTGCTGAGGGATTCAAATGCGTTTTTGTGGGTGTGCGTGAGTGTTGGGGGATTAACTGCCTGGTCGTTACTTTTACACTTCAGTCACCATGGCATGAAAACAAAGATCCCGTGTTCCTAGCCAGGCCCTACAGTCAGAGGTCTAAAAATAATTCAGCCTTTTCAATCACCTCTGCGGAGCATTTTAAACAGGCATCCAAGTGAACACGAGTCATTTGGTGAAGCACGAATTTGCTTTAAAACTCCTACGTGTGTTGTTTTCTTCTCCCCTCTTAAAGCTGCTTATTACATCCTCTAATGGGTCTTTCCACTCTGTCTTTGTTTATCAATGAATGCCAATGAATGTCGCTTACACTGAACCGTAAATTTCACCATTTTCTAAAAGGTTATAAGCTTAAATTGCTTTGAACTTTTGTTTATGACATGTTGCAGCACAGCATGACAAAAAAGTAGCTCAAAAGTCAAATTTTTAGCTGCTGAATAGAAAAGAAACTCCATGTTTGATTTCTTCAAAATTCCTTTTAAACCACACTTTTTGTGAGGCAAAAAGATATTCTGTGGGGAACTAAGTGCAGCCTAAAAAAAGCTATTTGCTCTGTTAGATTTAGTTTTTGACAGTATGTTGCTGTTCACTTTGTGGTTAGTTCTAATCATTATGTGCCTGCAAATGTGTTTGCAAGTCCTTTTCAGATTTGAACAGACTTTTGGTCGATCACTCTTTTGAAGTAGTGTAAAATTAAAAACTGATTTCTTGCGAGATTTGTACAAATGTTTGAGTCCGCTCTGATAGGCATGAGATGAAGAACACAAAGTTGTTTGAAGACATGAAAATTAAAAACACAACTTTTTAGAATGACCTTTAATGCTCAGTATTGTGTGGCATTTCCTTTTATTACTTTTATTGCATTCTTATTTATTTTTTGTGTATTTTATTGCTGACTGCTTTTTGTGATTTTACACTGTTTTTAATTTTAAACTTTCTTCAGTCTTCATTTTATTGTGAACTTTGGAACTCCTACAGGAGTTGCAAAGTACTAAATAAATAAAAATTCATGAATTCATGAAAATGTCTGAACAGCTGCTTTCTGTCACCTATATCAAACAGAGACATTTCTTGGAGACAGCCAGACTTTTACACAGTCATTCATTTTCATTCTGTTGCCAGTTCAGTTCAGTTTTGTTTTTGTCTTTTTTACACTTCTTTTGCATTTCTTTTGCATTTCTTTTGCTCTTTATTTTGCTATTTTTTTATGCTATTTTATTAAATTATCTAACTTTCATCCTAACTCCTTCATGCCTGAATTAGTCCTATATTATTAAAAAAAAAGTCATTAATTTTTTTTTTCAATTCAAGGTGATCCTAAATTAAGTGGAGTCTTGGATTTAATGGTTTGATGCAAATTAGTGTCATTTGGCATGAGGGGGTTAAAACGTTTTTGTATTTCTGTTCTCTCTTTTTTTCTTCCAAGCCTAATTATTTAAAAGATAGCAGTGATGTGAAAAGAAAAGCAACAATGAAGTAGGTAACATTTGAGAAACCCAGCAGCATCAATAATATCAATAATTATACATTTAACTTTACCCTCTGTTCATCTCGTAGTAAACTTTGTATGAGGATTGTGCCCTTTTGTCAGTTTGATTTTCTTGGTGGCTGCACAGTTATGTAGTGAAAAACACTCCTGCCTTCGAGCAAGAAGGCTATGGTTCAAATCTCAGTAGGGACCTTTCTGAGTGGAGTTTGCATGTCCTCCTTGTGCATCCTTTGGCTTGGTCCAAAAACAAGCTTCATAGATTCTCCAATTCGTCCCCAGACTTAGTTGTACTTATGTGGCCTTACAACAGACTGGTGACCTGTTTAGGGTGTACCCAGCCTGGGACAGGCTCCAGTAACCCTATGACCCCCAAAGTGGGTTCAGAACATGGATGGAGGGATATTTCCTTAGTTCTGTTTAGAAGTTTCCTGCCTGTCAATCACACCAGTTTGGGTTGCTAATTATCCACAGCTGTCTTGATTTGAGGGAATCTCTCCCAGTGTATTTAGTGTCTGGTTTTCAGTTCTTTATAATCAAGTCATCTACTTTGTCACCTTTTGGACTCTTAGTTCATGTTTAATGTTATTAAAATTTGAGTTTCTGCCATAAGCCTGCCTATGGGGTCCTTCCCCACAGTTTCCTGACAATTTGTTTACAAAAAACTGAAAGATTTTTAATCTATCTTTACTTTGCAATTTTGCTTTGTGGTTTTTAGAAGCAACCGGTTTAGGTTAGGCTCACACAGAAGTGAGCAACAACTAAATTAAAACGTTAAAAAAAGACTGTAAGGTGTGAAACGGTTCACCAAACTCATTTTGTTTAGAGGGAAAATATTCTGGCATCTTCATAAATTCATCACAACTTGCTCTAAATGATTTGGGACCACATTTGGGGTAAATTGATGCCGTTGGTTGACCAAAGTGACAGCGGTTGCCGAGAAGTTTCATCAGCATGATGAGTTTCTGGGAACTGAAACAAAGACAGCACAGGCTCATAGGTGCAAACTTTATTTTTAGCTCATTTAAAAGGTCGACTGTGAACAGCTTTACCAGCTGTTTGGATGATGCAAAATTCTGCAAAAACAAGTGGAGAATAGCATTCATTCAAAAATCTTTACTCACTATCACCTGTAAAAGAAGAATTGGCTCCTTATTTCCACTTTGAGCTGTTAAGTGGGATTTTTAGTAAACACTTTAGTAAACATTAAAAACTTAATATTTAAAGCTGCTTGTTGACATGATGGAGAATTTTGCTCTGCAGTGGTTTGATTCCACTTCAGATGTCAAATATGAGTGAATGTAAAGTAAAAGGTTTGTTTTTGAAAGATTTATTTTATTTAAATATCTTTAAATCTAAAATCATGAGAGGGAAAAAAAGATCTTTTGTTGGTAGACTTGATCAAGTAAATACTTTTGGGGTCTTGTAATCTGACACATTTAAAAAAATATATATAAAAAAGACTTGAGCACAGTTTTTACATTTTCCCTTTTTTATTTGTCATAATTATGCATTAACATGAGATGATTGTTGGCGTTTTGTTACAAACATAAATTATTGGTTGATCAAATGTCTGTATGATGTATTAAGATGGATGCACAGCATCATTTCGGAGCCACTTGGGATCCCCATCTGCAGCAGCGCTGCTCTGCTGCAGGTGTTTGTCAGGTTTAGTTTTTGTCCAAATGGATGCCTCGTCTTATTCCACCTATATCTCTTTCATTCAGGTTCTTATTTGCTGAGCTGTTCTTTTGAAAGCTGACAGGGCAGAACAGAGTTTAGGGCTCCCACCAGCAGCATTTGGATCCATTTTTTATTGTTGTGCTGAACTGCTTTTGCGGTGGCAGTTTGATGTTTTGTGTTTCGCTCGAAGTTGTGTTGTGTTCGAGGAACCAGCCTGATTCCAGCAAATTCCCTGCTTCATTGGTTGAGTATATGTTTTGGGTTTTTTTCACTAGATATTTTGACTACTCTGTATTTGATCATCATGCGCTATGGCGTCATTTGGGCCATTTGGTAGCGAACGTGGTGAACATTTCAATTTTATGTAAATTTATTATGCATTCTGTCACGGGGGGGGGGGGGGCTCGAGAGCCGGTAGGACCCAGACGCAGAGACGGGAGGCCAACGGGTTCAGGACTAGAGGGTTTTAATAACAAAAAGCGCTGCAGAGCAGGAATGACAAAACAAAACAAAAACTCACTGTGGCGTGGCATGAAACAAGGAACATGGCATGAAGGGACGACGAGGCATGAAGACGTTAATGGACCAGCACAAGAGGAAGGCAGAGACAAGACTTATATACAGACAGGGCAGACAAGACACAGGTGAACACGATCAGGGCAGATGGGGACCAAGGAAGTACAACTCAAGACAAGACAAGACAGGAAACCTTCCAAAATAAAACAGGAAACAGAACCAAACAAGACAGAACAAGAACTAAAGCAAAAACCAAGACAAAACAAACTCAAACCATGACACATTCTCTTTCACTTTCCCCAGGTTTCGGTTCAAAACCTGGAGTTTTGGGTCACGGTTTTGTTTTGGTTGGCTACTTGATTTGCGTGTTAACAGAACAACAACAGAAAAAACTAAAAACCACATCACTTGTGTTTGACACTTTCAACATAAACATATGCAAACGGGGATGCAACAATTCACTTTCATTCAGTTCAGTAGTTTAACATAGGCTTAATTGTGGCATCCCTGACACACACACACACACACCCACACACACACAAAAAGAAGCGTTGACTCATTTTAATGTTTTACCCATTCATTCACCTTTTAAACAAGTTTTCTCTCCCTTTTGGGGTCACGGGCTGCTGGAGCCTATCCTGGCCACCTGAACAGGTTGCCGGTCTGACACAGGGCTACAGTCAAACAATTTAGGGTGACCAATTAACCTATGAAGCATGTTTTTGGACGGGAATCCCCAGAGAAAAACCCGTGATAGAACAGAAAGGTCCCACATTGGTAATTCTATTTCAGGTCCCCCTCCAACCAGGGTTCTTCTTGCAATGAGGCAAGAGCGCTAACCACTGCGCCACCGTGCAGCAATACTACTTTACCATTGTCTTGAAATTGTAATGTTTTTTCTTTCATAGAACCTCCCACACTGCATATTTTTGATTTTTTTAATGTAAATGTTAGGATTTTGTGATACATACAAAAAAAATCCAGTAAAGAAGTTAGACTGAGTGTCAAATGCGGATACCTGCTGGGCACATAAACCTGATTCCGTGGTAGCTAGCTTTGTTGCTGATTGAACTTCATCTGTGTTAACATTGACTATTTTGCCACATATTGCACACTGACAAAAAAGCACAGGACATTTAATCGTTGCAGCAGTAAGGGCTGCTAAAATATTCATGACATTGTAAAAGGAGACTGCAGTTATTGATTATATCGGGATGATACTCCTTAATTTGAAAAAAAAAAAAAAAAAAGATCTGCAGGCGGCAGCATGTGGGCTAACATCACCAAAGAATGTGTGCGCCTGTCATTGTCGAAGAATGAGTTTCCATTGTACAGGAAGTCTCCAGAGAAGGCTCAGTTCACAGTTCAGTGCCACGTTTTCATCTGACAGTTGCAGCAGAAGATTAGAGGATATCAAAGGTCACCATGTCAGAGCTCTCATCCTGTCCACCTCCACAGGGTGGTGCGAGCTCAGACTTCAGGGCTGATACGGGAATCGGTTTTCTCATTTCAGATGAGTCAAAGCGGTGCCACGGGTTTGTAAGATTCTAAATCACAGATGCAGTCCCCTCTTTAATGCAGGAGCTTCTCATCCCCCCCTCCACACACACACACACTCACACAGGGGCTAAATTATGGATGCAATATTATTTGTTTTCTTCATGTTCGGCTGAGGGACGTGCATTATTCATCTGCTCTGACAGGACAGACAGGGGAGAAGGGCGCAGGCTTGGGAAAGCTTCAAAACTGCCAGTCTAACAAGAACATTGAGAGGATTTGAGCAGTCATGCTCATACAGACAGTAATGAACTTTGTCACTGTGTTCACTTTCCTCAAAGAGACATTTTAAATACACATAAACCATTAGTGTATAGAAGGTCATTTTTATGAGTGGTGCTGCTTCTTGCTGTGTTAAAATACATCCAACGTTCACAGAGAGAGGGCCCATAAGGCTAATTTGATTTGTGTCCCTCTTCTCAGTCCTGAGAGATGACTTTCGCCAGGCCCCGAGTGACGTGGTGGTGGCTGCTGGTGAGCCTGCCGTGCTGGAGTGTGTGCCTCCGCGAGGTCACCCTGAGCCCTCCGTGTCCTGGAAACGCAACAACGCCCGAGTCAGCACCAAAGATGACCGCATCACTGTGAGTTCAACACAAAGGCGTACTCAACTGAACCACCTTTTTTAAAAAGTGCAATTCTTAAAGGTATTTAATTTTACAAGTACACAAGCATGTCATCAGGGGGTCACACATTCTTATATTTATTCTAAAACAGACCAGACCTTCCAAAATTTGCATGAACCAATGAACGGCCTACGTAGATTTAATCTCTCAAAGTACTCTGTCTATTCAACATCTGCTGGGAATTTTATATATATATATATATATATATATATGTATATATATAAAAAAAACAGAAGATGCAGTGTTTTGCTTTAAAACTGGAAATAACTCATAAGTAATTCAAATGTTTATAAATCAATACATCTAGCTGTTTATTGAAATTAAAAAACTCAGAAGCCATATTTAAAGCACATTTTAAAACATTTTAAAGTATTAAAGGAAGTAGTAGAGGAAAAAAGTAATGCAGTAGACGGCTATCTACAGTAGAAAGAGGGACTTTGAAAGAGAACAAATGCAGAATACTAACTTATTAGAATTTTATAGTGCACAGTAGAATATGACACATTTTAATCCTTACAAAAAAAGCAACTCTTCCAAATCAGAGGCTAAAAAAAGCTGAAAAGATGATCAAATAAAAAAATTGAAAAATAAAGATTGTGGATGGTATCTTTAAAAAGGTCTTAATAATTTCAGTATGCGTATGAAATGAATGTTCTCATAATGATAAATACGTTTAAAAGTTACCACAACAGAGATTTAAGGCATCAATTTAGCTGTAACTGCAGCAATATTTGCACACATAAAGTTCACAGTTTTTCCATTCCCTTTTTATGTCTGCAAATAAACGCTGAAGGTTTACTGCCTGGGAATGTTTTTAAAGATTTACATCAGAAATGTGCAATTTTATCAGTTTCATGTGAAAGAGAATAAACACAAAGAGGTCAAAATGATGGGGTACATTTTTCTGACATTTCTCTGATCTCCATGCATAAATATGAATCCTTAAAACTGAACTGTTGTTACAATTATTATCAAATATTCAGTTAACTGTGGTTAAAATAATCCTCAGTTGTAGTTCCCACTGAAAACCGCTGGAGGCCATGCAGTTATAATTGAACGAGTAAAAAATTTATGATCATTTGACTAAGAATTTTGTAGTGACAGATTTGGGTCTTCATAAAATTGTGAAAACGTTTGACTAAACAATCAAACATTTTTTCTTCTTTGTGATGAGCGGTCATCACAGCTGTCATCAGTTAGAAACATGGAGTCACTGTTGGTCTCAGTGGAAAGACTTCAGCTTGTGCTCTTTTCCCTTTCGCTTCTGACCTTGAGTAGGCAAGCAAACATTCATTATACAAGGGCGGACACTCATTTTGACTGACAATGGTTTCAAAACACTATAATTCTGTGCAGACGTCTTGCCTGCTGCGATCTGGAAAATGTCTCTGACTCTCAGTGTCACTGTCGTCCTGTCCTCTCATGTGTAAAATCAATGGCGTGGCACAATCAGGGACTGTTGAAAGTTTTTTTTTCAGAGATGTCGACGCTGACGAGCTAAAGCTGGTCAAGAATGTTAACATTACAGAAGCTGTAGTGAGGGATCGTTTAACCCATACAACCTTGCCCTAAACTATATGCAACCTGCAAATATAATAAACTGCAAAACTTGATTTGAATTTGAGCTTTTGAGCCAAAAGTTTGAAACGACATCTTGTTGAAACTCTGTTTTCTTTCAGTTGCAAGGAGGCAAGCTGATGATCTATCACACCAAAAAGAGTGACGCTGGCATGTATGTGTGTGTGGGCACCAACATGGTTGGTGAGAGGGACAGCGATCCTGCAGAGCTGGTGGTGTACGGTGAGCTCAAACTGTTTGTGTCCATCATGCTTTAAGCAGCTGGAGAAAAATTGGCCCATGTTGACGCTTCTGTGGCTCCCGCAGAGCGCCCTGTGCTGGTACGGAGGCCCGTGAACCAGGTGGTGATGGAGGAAGAGACTGTGGACTTCACATGTGAGGTTCACGGGGATCCCGCTCCCACTGTGCGATGGCAACGGGAGGGAGGAGAGCTTCCCCGAGGGAGGTGAGAGTAACAGGCATGAGGACTCATCAATAGAGAAAATGACCCAAAACGTGAAATTTGCAATGAATATTTTTAGAAATATAAGCAAATCTGATTGTTTTTGCTCATGTAAAATGTTCTTTATTACCATAACAACGAAAATAATTTTATACATCAACATCAAATTAGTGATTTTTTAACCTTTTTTTTACAAACTCACATTTTTTTAACTTCTGCACAAGATAAGGACTTTTACATAAAAAATAAATAACTTGTCTTTTAAAGATGAATAGATTTAAATAGTTAAATAGTATTTTTTGTCTTTCACACACAGAAATGTGCATGTTATGTGCACAAACCAATAAAGAAAAAACGTTTTTTTTAAAATAAGCTGCAAATTAAAAAAAACATTTAAAGTGTTAAAATAAAATAAAAATACATTTAATCATCTTTTCACCAGTTGATACTCAGCAAAACACTCAAAGATTACAATGAATACAATGAATTATGTTTTGAAAAAGTTTAGTGAAAAAATACATCATTTTTTGAGACTGTAAGGGGTATTGTTAGTTTTTATATAGAATAAAATCTGTTTTTTATTAATATTCGTCACAGTTTGTCAAAGCAGCGGTGACTCAAATCTTTCTGTGAACAGTTTCGACATAAACTGACAACAATTTTGAGTTTTTATGTTGCAAGGTCGTCTTTTGTCTACAGCCTTTCAAATTATCTGACAGAAAATGTTGTTTTGTATATTTGTTTAAGCAACTGTGTCCTTCAGTCTTCTAGTCTTAAAAACTGGAACCATAAATAAATAAATATGTTTTGACCAAGATTTTTCCACAAAAACATTACATAAAGATCTTTAGTTGAATGTATGTTCCTTTTTGAACAACTGGATTCCTGATAATCAACCAACCGTTACAGCAATAATTGGAAAAACAAGTGTAAAAGCAAGAAACATTTGCATTCATTATTTTTTTCTTTTAGTCTCTGACTTTCTTATCTTTTATCGTGTTTTTCTTCTAGCTTTCTCCTTTCGTGTTTCTAGGGTTAATGAAAAAAAGGGGATCAAACGTTTTATGTTTCCAAAGACATTGACAACTTAATTATATTTATATTCTGTTGTTTTTTGTTGGCTCTTTGGAGATAAATGTTTTTTTCATGCAGCTAAATGAAAAAGTATTCAACACTTTCATTTAATGGCCACCGTTTCTTGATTTGCAAATATTCCATTAACCCTTTGGATGCCAATGATAATATCTAAGGACTGATTTATGCATAATTCTATTTAAATAGTTGACAATTCTGTCAGGAGAGAGAAAGAAATGACATTATTTTGTTGCACTTTGGATTAGTGCCTTTTTTTGCAGTTCTTAGAAGGGTAATTTCTTCATCCTCAGGTTTGAAATTCGCAACGGCAACAACCTGCGCCTTTTCCGAGTGAAAGAGCAGGATGAAGGGACGTACACCTGCACATCTGAGAACAGCGTGGGCAAAACGTCGGTTTCTGCCATGCTGCAGGTCCACGGTGAGGAATACAAAATGCTAATTGAACATGAGAGCAGGCAATACAACTGCATCGATATGCAGCCTGTGCACATGTCAACGTCTAATGTTCAGTTGGGTTTTTTTTATCTGAGTTTGTGTGCCAGTCCAGGGGTGGTGCCAGCAGCTTATGCTAAAGCGTATGGATTACGCCATTTGACAGATGTTTGGTGGCTGTGTGCTTTAACTCACTGCCAGAGAACAGTCACAGTATTAATAAGACATGACTCTCCCTCTTTTCCCCTCTGTCTCTTTATCTCCTTCCTCTTTCTACGTTAGTGTCACTTTTTCTTTCTCTTTTTTTCTGGCTTTTTTCTTTGCTGTGAATTAAAAACAGTGAGATGACTTCATCCACTAAGCCTTTATCAGTGAAATGAAATCCAAAAGCAAGAGTTTTCCTTTCTCATTTTGTGTAATTTTTATCCTCTGTTTTGCAGCTCAGTCTCTCTTTTTCGTTTAATTAATATCAATTTCTCTCCATCATCTTTCAATTTCCTCTATTATTACAGGAAGCTCACTCCATGTTTAATTTTTTTTTAAAAGAAGGATTTCTTGAGTGAATCAAGAAAAAAATGTAACTTTCCCCCTTTTTTAGTTAACCCCGTTTTCTGTGGTATTTCTAAAATCGTTTTAAAAGGCAACAATCAGAGCTTAGTGGCGGTAATAAGTCCTTCCATTAGATGCTGACATGTTGACAACATGCTTGTTGCTGCAGTCAGGCATTTGGTGTGCCTCAGTCAGAGTGACTTAATGTACAGCAGATTAAAGACCCCTCTTCCACACACATACACACACATCTGCTGCGTGGAGGGGAGTGTGTCATGGTAATGTTACACCATGTAAATCCTTTTCTGCAGTAATGCAACTCAAACACCATAATGTCTGCTGCTTAAATACAGATGCTAACTGGCATTGCCAAGCATTTAAGCTAAACATGATGATGGATGAGCACATATGCTTTGACAGATGGCTATGAAACTGTTCCTCTTAAAGACCCACTCCAATGAATATTGTGTTTTTGGTGTTTTTAAAATTTTCTTGTGCAATTTTTTTGATGGTTGAGGAAATGTATAAAGAAAATGAAGATGAAAACAGCATTTTTAAGTATTTCTTTATCCAAATCATTTTGTCCTGAGCAGACAAAGAAATAAAAACATTTTAAAAAGCTACGTAGAAACTACAAGTAGAGAGCCCCCGGCTCCCTGCTTCTCTCCATTCCGATGCATCCATTTGCAGACAAATAGATCCGAGTATGTATTTGTTTTCCTTGTCTGAGCTGACATCTGGATCAAAACTGTACAGCTGTAAAGCTCAAGTATTCCTCGCCATTTTTGTGGCACTGCTAATGTTAAGTTGGAGGTGTGAAGGACTGTAAGCTAGCGGGAGAGCAAGTAATCAAAGGTACGATGGTAAAGAATGCAGGCTTACTCCATGCCAACAGTCCTGCCAAGACCTTTCTCATAAGCCACTGCCGCTCAGCAGAAACTATGTTCTAGAAAATGCAACAGGTTTTTTGATCTAGGTAAAAATGGAATAATTGCGGCTCAAAAACCACTTTGAACGCTTTTAAAATAGATCAAAAGATGATAGGAGTTGGACTGACGAGGAATCTACAATGAGCAAACACTGAGACACAGATGGAAAATCATAAAATATTGAATTATGGGGCCTTTTTATCCCTTTAATAAAATATTTAAAAAGAAAATGAGTGTTTTCAAAACATTTTTTCGTACCAAATATTCATTGAATAAGGCTCAACATTCAATTTGTGCAAACCACATAAAGTAAAAGACATGTGCACCCACGTTTGTACGTTATTTTGAAACTAGGTTTCGGAAATGTGTAAATGAATTTTCATTTACTTTTTTTACAACATATTTATGGAAGTGTACGGCATTCAATGTAAAAAAAAAAAAAAAAAAGGGATCTTTTTTCAATCTTGTTCATGTTTAAAGAAAAATAGACTTTTCTTCGCTCTAATTTTTTAGAATGCAATACGCTTTCATTTGACCAAGTAATAAAACAAATCTGTCCTCCATTAGGCGTTTCTCGCATCTCCAGGGGGTAGCAGTAGCAGCACAAAAGTTAAAAAGAAACGGTTTCAGACCTCTTCAGATGTAAGAAAGATAGAAGAGTTTAGTTGACTTTCAAAATAAAATAGCTCGATTCAGCACACTCAAACATGTGCACACATACTGTACAAACCCATTCGATCTCTCCTTCTCTTCGCGTATTTTTACTTTAACTTTTTATAGTATTTTTTTCAAATATCATAAGTCTTTTTTATTATTTTCATATAGTAGCTGTCACACGGAGCCCTAAGCTTCTGAAAGCCACAGTGGAGCTGCAGATGCAGCAGAATTGTGCTGCTTAAGCCCCACAAACATGCTTGATGGAATCCTGCTTCTCTGATTGAACAACTTTAACTCCTGGGAATAGGAGTGTGTGGATTTCTGCACAAAAATGGACAGTCTTTTTGTATCTCAACTACAGAAACGATAAAAGGAGTTCTATGAAACTCCTATATAATATCAGTAACATGGAAACGTGCTTTATTCTTGCTCAATCTCTTGTCAGTGGTTTGCTCTACAGTTTGAGAACCCTGGACATCCTAGAACCTCAGCGAAAATCAGTAAAACAGGAATCTGTGATAAAAGACCAAGAACATTAAACAATTTTTATAACAAGTTTCTTATTATTGATAAGCATGAAACAAATCACTTTGTTTATAGTCCTCTCTTAAAAATGGCGAATCTACTCTTTCTTTTGCTGGATTTATACATGAGTGATTTTGTGAATTCTTTTGACATTTCTCGGGAAACAACAAAGATAGCGAAAACATGGAAGAATTGATGAGTCATGTTCTTTGTCTAGAGTGAAAAGGTTACCGTATTTAGTTTAGCCAACATGGTACAAATGAATGTAGATTTGGGTCCAATCATTGATCAATCGATAATTTATAGCTGTTAAAAAGTGTTCCAGAATGATTAAGCTAATTTAAATTTAAATTTTTCCATTACATGGATTAATTTGTGGGATAAAGCCAAAAAGATGAAACACACCCAACTCTAGATGTGAGAATGAAAGAAAGAACTGTCAATCAAGTCACACTGTCTTATGTGCACAAGTGTGTTGTCAATGAAAAATTAGAACAATAAAATATCTAAAATTATTCACCTCCATGACTGATTTCTTAACCCTAAAGAACCCAAGTGGTTCAATTTGTGTACTCATGTATTTTTTTATTTGGCTGCTTTAAACTGCTGCCACCCAAAATGAGCAAAGAAAAATGGTCGAATTCACTTAAAAAACCAGAAGAGAATTCTTCTTGGGTTCTCTAAGGTTCTTTCTTTTTTTATTTAGCAAAAGAATTGAAAAAGATTTTTGAAATTATTTGCATTTCTGTTGTAAATTTGGCCCATTTTACATGAAAGTTCAAAGGTGATTGACTTGCCTTTGAGAAAAAAAAGCCACTTATAGGTTACCTAGTGAACAGACCCTGCTCCGCTTCAGTATTTTTCCTGCTTTTGGCAGTAGGTCATGGATTTACTCCTTTTTATCAGATGATGAAAGAAAAAAAACAGATAAACAATCGATGAACGACTGTTTCTTGAACCGCTGCGGTCACTCTCTGTTACCCTCATCAGACCTCCACAACTTGTGAGGAGAAAGTGTCAAAATTTTGTGTGTGAGTGAACACCATATTTGCTAAAAGATGTTATCAGAAGAAAAAAAAAGGATTCACAAAAACATCTCACGTGGCTTTGATGTTGTTTAGAGTGTCTCTCGGTGAGAATGAGCCACATCACAGACGATTCACTTCTCTCCTATCTACGGCCAAATTCATGTTGAAGCATCACTCACGTTGCTCCAGAATCCATTTAGATTACTCACATATTTGATGTTTGTCGAAAAAGATTTGAGCTTGAAGCTGGAGGAAACCCTGCAGAATGAATGATTGTTTTTTACCTGTGTGAGCGCACAAATACATCGAGCAGACGTTTGAAGGGAAGACAAACGCAGGTTAGAGAACAGTTTCGGCCAATTACACAGAGTGGAGGTCTAGGTGGTGGTCAGTGGGAATTTGCAGAAGATGTTGGCGTGGATCATGAAGGGATCTGAAATTAGTAGTGTCATACCTTTCCAAAAATAACAGTGTAAATGTCATCAGGATGAGACTGGATAGTGCTTCATTTGTGTTTTTCTATTTGTTTGGGATGATCTGGACTTGAGCTCGCTGACAAAATGGAGTTGATGAATATTTGACTGCTAAAGATTGCATCCAGGATTTGCAGCAAATGTAACCATTCACCTCTATTTTTCCACTTT
This sequence comes from Oryzias latipes, assembly GCF_053564925.1. Taxonomy (NCBI): domain Eukaryota; kingdom Metazoa; phylum Chordata; class Actinopteri; order Beloniformes; family Adrianichthyidae; genus Oryzias; species Oryzias latipes. The sequence goes on along the minus strand of NC_136249.1, from coordinate 24,491,381 downwards.
CTTTCTGTGAATTCATCCAAGAATATTTTTCTCTTTCAAACATGTGACTCATCACACATTGCTCGATACAGTAATTGTAGCATTTCCCTTACACCCTGTGATTGAAAGAGCACCTGACTTCTGAAGTGTACAAAAAGTAGGACCTGCTCCAGCATCAAAAGTCAGCTAACTCCATGACGCATCACTACTGCAGCTTTCAATGTAACAGCATGTTCCTCACAAGAGACTTTATTATTAGAAGAAAAAAAAACTCCAATTTGAAAGCAAGTCTTTTTGCTAGTGTGACTTCTGTAATTTTCCATTTTCCAACAAAAACCCTAATCCCCCACCCCAACCTTCAGATTGAAGAATTAGGTCATTAGCTTTGTAAAAAAAGAAAAAGAAAAAAAAGACAAATGTAATTTTAATGCAGAAGGCAGCCCTCTAATGGATGTTCCCTGTCCCTTTTATACTCCCAGTACCGCCACAGATTGCTACAAAGCCCCGAGACCAGATTGCCACCCAGGGGAGGAGCGTCACCTTCCAGTGTGGCACAACAGGAAACCCTCCACCTGCCATCTTCTGGCAGAAAGAGGGCAGCCAGGTAAGAAACATTACCAGAGCACAAAAACATCCGGGGATGGTGAATTTTGGAGTGGGAGCAACATTTCGGACAAAAGAATTTGTGTTATGGTTGTCTTTGAATTGTTATACATGTGTGTTGAACCTCTTTTGTTGTTATTCAACAGACCACTAAGCACAGTTTTTCACAGTTCTTCTGTAAGGCGGCGGTGACTCACAGGCAGGTTTCGTCTGAATTGATGATGACACCTTTTTTGTTCAAGCTGCCCACATTCGTTTTAGACACTTTTGCATAAGTAGGGGAGGGGTGTCATATTGGAGGATGTTTCATGTTGACAACAAATGTTCCTCCTGTTTGCAACCAGAGCACACTTACTGGGATGAGGGTGGAGGAATAGTGGGCGAAAGAAAGGCAGTTTACTGGAGGTGTGCCAGGCGGGTGAATCGCTTCCCTGGGACAAACCTGCAGACACGCTGCCCTCCTTTTACATTACCCTCAGCTATTCAAACAGTCCCGCTCAATTAGCAGCTGGGTTCACCAACAGGGATTACGGGTTTGGGTGCTGTCAGTCTCCGGGATACTTGTGGCGTGGCTGCTTGGGGAGTATTTTTCTATATTTGGTGGATTATCTGTAGCCGCATAACCTTGGTCGGTCTGCTGAAATCTAAGCCTCTTAATGCAATGAAATGGATGGCTGAATAGACTGATGCTCCCCCCTCATTCACATCTATGTCAGTTTAAAAAAAAAAAAAAACTACATAAGAGAACTGTGAGTGAGCACCAGCCTCCATAACAACAACACCACTCTTATTTTAAAAATTGTGTTACTTTTTGCAAAGAAAAAAATCAACAACACATTGGAGGTTATTTTGTCAGGTAATGCTGTGTCCATTAGCTCACAAAAGTAAAATAACAAAAAAATATCAGTAAAAGACGTGGTGATTGTACTGTTTGCCGGTACTTCAACAAGAAAATATTTAATGATCAAAAAGGAATTTCTTTAAGAAACATGTACAAAATAATAAAATGTGTGGAGCCACTAAATCGCCAGGATGTCAACTATATAGTTTTGTGCTACGAAAATTCTATATCTGTCTTGTCAATGCAAAATTACAAGTTCCTGATCTCCACTAACTTATTATACTGAATAGATTTAGTAGTAAAAGAATGCATATCATGCAAAACTGTATTTAAACATAATATATATTATTTTTTGGGGCAGAAACATTGTGAGTCACTTAATGTCTAGAACAGTAAGGTTGGTAAGAAGAAATGCAACACATTGGGTGTTAATTTAAACAAAATAAGTAAATAAAATAAAAACTAAAATTAAAAAAGCCAGTGGAATATGTGGTGGTTTGCTGTTTCTGTAAACAAAACTGATTTAGTGATTAAAAAGAAGAATAGCTTTAAAAACAAGTAATGAAATGTGTGGAGCCTTTTTGTTATCAAAATGTAAATATTATTCTGTGACCCAAAAATTAAAAATTGGTCTTGCTGATGCATAAGTACACCTACTTTATCTTCATTAAGTAATCAATTTTTTAAATTTTTACTGGAAATGTATGCATATTGTGTAAAAGTGTCTTTAAATATGCTATTTTAGTCAATAAACAACAAGAACTGAAAGGAAGTATATATAGAAATAGCGAGTGATGGATTGAATGCACATGTGGCATTATTGTATTTTCTTCTAATTTTTTTTTTATTGTTTCATAATAATCTGTGAAATAAGATATTTCAGTGAAGAAAAGGACATTTTTCAGTCTTCTCGCTATGAGTGTTTGAAGAGAGAAAAAGGAAGCCTCATAATAAAAAATCTGATTTTGGATTTTTGTAACCATATAAAGTCCACAGGACAAAAACTGTAAAGATGCTTCAAAGATTTCAGCCTTATAACAGAACTCAGCAGGAGATGTCTGCAAAGGTTGATGTTGGAAAAATTGGCCACCCAGGCCTTTAAAGGGCTTAAGGCTGACCTTCAGCAATCACAAGTGTGCTTTTTCTGCTGTATCAGAAGCAGAGCACTAAACCACGGAGAAATCTGTCGAAAAAGACCAAAGAAAGGACAGAAAATAAAAAAAAAGTACCAACAAGTGATATCCAGAATTCTTTAGTGAAAGTTAGAACTTCTTGCCCTTCTGCTAACTGATAAACTCAGTCATGCTTTTTGATAATGAATATTTTTTCTTTACATGAAATGAACAGAACACAGTTACACATATATGTCCCATAGTAAAACACAGCGGAGGTTCTATCATAATTTAGGAATTAGGCACTCAGTTCCAAAATACAGTTTAGATCCAGTATTCATGCATTGTTTTGACTTAACTCAGAAACTGTTGAAATAATGAAACACATGTAACATGACATAATGTAACACAATAATATCAGGCAAAAGATTTGAAGAGCCACAAGCCACACATTAAACTAAATCAAGCTTTCCCTTGTGATTACAGAAAATCCAGTTTGTTTGCTTTTTTACTTTTTCAAATCATGGGCTTTGTTGTTGATCAGCAACACCAGTGTATTCTACTGTTCAGGTAAATGTATATTTTGTTCAAATGATGTCCAGTGGTTCTGAGAATGATATCTACCACTGTGTCAAAATAAAATGCAATACTGCAAATGTCAAAAACTATTTTATAAAGATTTAAGAGAATTACTGTCTCATGGGTCAGCGGGGTGTATTTAAACTGAATTGTGTTTCTTTTGGTGTTCTTCTGCTTTGTTTAGAATTATCTTTTTTTTATATTCCTTTCAGAAGTGGTTAGAGTAAGACACTTTTCCCCATTTTTGTTGTGTACATGTGTCTAGATGCTGCTGTTTCCTGGTCAGCCACCATCACAGTCAGGCCGATACTCTGTTTCCAAGAGTGGAGAGCTGACCATCACGGATGTTCACCCTGAGGACTCTGGCTTTTATGTGTGCCAGGCCATCAGCGTGGCGGGAAGTGTGCTGACCAAGGCACTGCTGGAGGTGGAGGGAGGTGAGACTTTGATGCTGAGGATGATGTCTGAGCCTTCCAGAGGTTTACTTCACATCTTCAGCTAATGAGGGGAAACACACTAATTGCTTAGTAGGAGCCCATGCTGGATGAGGAATGACTTTAATGTTCTTTGTGCAGCTTGTAAACAACAGATTTATGATTTTTACTGCTGATTGTTTCACGCCTGCTTGGCTTCTAAAGTGTTTTGCATCCATACAGCTGGCACTTTGCTGTTTGGTGTTTGTAAGTGTTCTGTTTCCGTTCCTCCGCCAGGTCCTTCTGGGCGTATCCCTCCAATCATCCGGCAAGGCCCCGCCAACCAGACCGTCTCCCTGGGTGCGACGGTGCAGCTGCATTGTCGCGTGGTCAGGGGTACTTCAGTGAAGATCTCATGGGAGAAGGACGGAGAGAGACTTCAGGGAAATAAACTCCGACTAACCTTGATGGAGAACGGGACGTTGCAAATCACTGATGTAAAGGTGTGTATGTGCGAGAAGAGTGCTTATGGGAAGGGCTTTGGAAAGGTTAGGCTGTGAAAGTATGCCTTCCTTTGAAGAAAAAGGAGAACTGAGAGATGGAAAACTACAAAAACCCAGCGGAATAATAGGACGTCTCATCTCTGACCTCCTGTCACCTTCTCGGCAGCCCACACGCTGACAGATCTTTATCTAATTTCAATCCCAAATTCCATTTTCGGCGGCAAAATTAAGGTGAGACTGAGATTCAAAGGGCAGTCTCTTTAAGGCAGTGCATTATCTCTCCAGCGCAATTATGTGCTCATGCGCTGTGTAATTGTAATGTTAATGAAGGCGCTTGTTTATAAATGCTAATGTGCTCTGCCTTGATGGAAGAGGATTCAGGAGTCCCCTTTGTGCCGTAACCTCATCTTGAGGTCAGTGAGTGTGTGCAGGACAATACAAAAGCAGCATCAATTTCATTAATTGACCAGCTATCGCTGATTAATCATCTAACTGGCTTTTAATTAAATCTTCTTGCTGGACTTTGCCTATTCATCTCCTCGCCCTGCTGGGTCTCCGCAGCAGTGTGCAGTAAACATTAGGACTCGGTCCGCTGCACCTCTGGGGCGGGGAGGGGGAATCTGACATGCCAATGTGCTCAATGGAACAGAAAAGATGCATTAGCGGGGCATGGAGGGGTTGACATTAGGGAAAAAGAGGAGAAATGGAGATGACGAGTGACGGGCTAAAAATATTCAGCCCACAGATGCCCCAAACAGGTATCAATATTTTAGCTGAAAAAATAAGAAATAAGAAAGCTCCACCTGCCTGCTGTACCGTCTGTCATCCAGAAGTCGACTCTGTGGAGGATGATCTCATAGGGTCTGATGGTAACTCCTCAGACTGGCTCAGAGCCAGAATTAGGCCACAAGCATGTGGGCTCATGCATATGAGTCGTGTCAACAGCCATGTTTACAGCCACTGTGACTCCATGAGGTCCCACCAGGGAATACCGGGAATTCATAGCGCTCAATCCCATTGCATGTTTACAAACCGGGTGCCAGCCATCTCTTTTTTTAATTACATTGGAGAATTTAATATTTATATATTTTCATTGGCTGACGTTACCTAACGTTACGTGGTTGTGGAGGATCTAATTGCAAGAGACTGACAGTAGACATGACAGATTTTAAGTAGAATAAACTGAAAGTCATGAATAAAACAAAACCAAAAATGGAAAGTAGGAAACTCGACAATTTAGCATGGTGGGCTGCACAGTGGTGTAGGGGTTTGGATCACGGTTTGGTCTTCTTTATGTGAGGTTTACATGCTATCGTTGTGCATGCATGGATTTTCTCCTGGCTCTAAATTGTCCCTAAGTGTGAATATAAGTGTGTGTGTGCGTGTATATGTGTGTGTGTGCGTTGTTGCACAGTCCTTCAATGGATTGGTGACCCCATCCAAGGTGTACCCAATATTATGGCTTAGAGAGACTCAAGCAACCCCGTGAGCGCAAAAGGGATTGAGTGGGTTTGGAAAATGGATGAATGGATGACTTAACATGACCAGGATGATTAAAAAAACAAAAAACAAAAAGCTTTTACTTTATTCTGACATCAGACAAAGATACTAGAGACACAAGAAAAAGATGGCAAGTCGCCAAAGGAAATGAAAGAGATTATGGATAAGATGGATGGAACTGTTACGCTGGATTACAATCGGTTGTTTGTTTGCCAGCCGGAGAATATACAATTATAGTAAAGAGGAGCACTGCTTTAAAACATTGTTACTCAAAAAGATGTAAAAAGTTAGGGTTAGGGTTATGGGTTAAGTACAGACACTATAAGAAACAGCACAGATGCAAATAAACAGTTACGATTGATGCGATATGTAGTCTGAAACTTCCTTACAAACAAATGTTTGTAAGGAAAATGCAAATTCTGGTGTTTTAGGGGGAAAAATTGATAAAAAGAGGGAAACAGATTTTTTGCCAAAATTCTATAGCAACCAAGAACAAACATGCAATTTCAAACGTTTGTTTGAAAATTGTGTTTTTTATGTGTTCTTGTAGCAATTTTCTGATGATGGATGACATTTATTAGGAAAATTAAGCTTAAAATTGCTTTTCTCAATACTTCTTTATTCAATTAATTCTGAATCAGAAGGGAATGAAAAAATGCAGTTGGGAAAAGATAGTTTATATATTGTAAAAAAAATATTGGACAGGCTACAAGCTCCCTGATCTGCTCCATTCTGATATACTTGCAGACAAATAGATCCATCTACAGTATGTCTTTGTTTTCATCGTGCCACACGTGGTGCCAGACCAGATGCCAGACCTGGCTCCAAACTGTATGGCTGGATAACTTCAATATTGCTCGCCATTTTTGATGCATCGCTAATGTTAGGTTTAGGGTTGACTAGCGGGGGAGCTCATAAGTGGATTAATGACGGGAAGTGGGTGGGGGGGATGTTGTTCGGTAACGACAATCCCACCACGACTCAGAAATGAACTACTGCTGCTCTGGAGAAACTATATCCTAGAAAACGACAGCTTTTTTGATATTGGCAAAAACAAAAAGCATAATCATAAATAGAACTAGTGGGAACTTTTTCAAAGTAGATCAAGAGATTATAGGAGTTGGACTTTAAATCAGGGGCAGAGCTACAGCCACAGCTGCCCCCTCCAGTAAAAAGCTTTTCCCTAAACTTGACCCCCCCCCCCATCAAGTATCATTGTCAACAAAGATGAAGAAATGATCCATACAAGCTTCCTTAAGCACTGCGAAAATAATAAAAGTAATGTTTTAAATGAAATTAAAAACAAGAACAATAATAAAACAGTTAGAAATATACATTTTTGATACTTTCATTTGTAATTGCCTTCCACTCCGCTGCTTTGCCATCCTTCCAAAGTCATCTGCCCCCACCCCTCCCTTAAATGTCAAGTCTACCCTGTCACCCATGACTACTACTTTAACAACATTGCAAATCATAAATTGTTTTCTTTCTCTGCCGCTTCAAGATATCTCCACACCCCAACGATGGTAAACTTGCTTCTGATGCTGATGCATTCATTGTGGTTGTGTGGTGAAAATTGAACTAAATTAGTGAGACTTATTGTTGGGTTCAAACAACCTGCAACATCAGAGCAACTCAAAAAGGAAAGAAAGGCAACAGACCAAATGTCCCTTTTTCAAGGAGAGCAAACAGAGATCACACCCAGAAACAATCTCTCTCCACTCTGATGCATATTCTGCTGCTCTCCCCCTTAAATAAATTGTTTTGGGTTTTCCCTAAGTTACACATGCGCTGTGCTCTAAAAGGGGGGGCAAGAAAGCACAGCTGCAGCACGATTAGAAAACATTAATTGCGACATGTCTATCTTTTACAGTCTTCCCACATCATCTTCGGACCTGCAAAGCCTTTTCTCACGGATAAACTAACACAGAACGTCCTTCGATGCATTCTAGACACAGTTAACACACAAGTTTGCAGGAAGATGCTGGAAAGACACAAAGATAATTGTTTTCTCCCAAGGGTGTCACCTCCACCTTTCTGTGAAACAGAGTTGGACACAGACACTTCTGTAAACATGATTATATCACCTATGTATAGCTAGGTGATGCATAAAAAAGCAAATATGAGACAACTTATATACATTGTTCCAACACATATCCAAGGATTTTTTTTAATTAGTTTATTTTAAATGTTTCTTGGTACTGATTTAGGGTTTGTTATATTAAAAAAAGTTAATAATATTTTATAATAATAAAAATAATAATAATTTGACATTCCAGAAAAACAGGGGAGAATAATTTCTAAATAGCTTGTAAAATAAGGAAACATCATTTTGTACAATGAAAGAACATTACAGCAGAGGCATTACATTCACAACATGAATTACTGCCTGTCTCCTTCTGTTACTGAACAACTGATGATCAATGATGAACACGCAAGCGCCTTCAACAGTTCCGCTCCCAACGATGGGGCAGAGAAAAAGGACAAGACCTTTTTGGTTGATGTTTTGCGGAATATTGAGCTGCATAAATCAATTAACAGACCTCTCTTGCACAGCTTAAAAGCAAATAAACCCCATTACTGAAGGAAAGCAGACAACCCTCTCGCAAAAAGTGAAAAAAACAAAAGAAGAATGCAGATGTGATTCTGCAAAATGCTATTGTTGTGTAAAAAGTAATACAACCTTTTTTTAAGTTCATATCAAACAGTGAAATACTGATTAGATTTACATCACTGATGTTTGAAAGCATTACAGCTTGGTAGAAGTAAAACAAGTTATATGGCTTCACTTCTTTTGCACAAGGACAAATGTAAATGATTTCTATCGTTTCCTCTGAAATTAACATTTGCAAATCAAAAGCATCCAACCCCAGCGAAATCATTTTCGAAGCAGCTGATTAACTTTCTTTTGCTTGATTAGTCAAGCAGCTTTGTAAAGAATTTCAGACAAACAAATCCGACACGACATAATCAAGCTTTTACCTTTACCATGCTTTAAGAAGTATTCGCCGCTTAATTAATGTTCAACTATTGAATATAATTGTTTTGTTGCGTTCTCTTACCTTTATCAAGACTTGTGTTCAATCTGCAACCAAATAAATTGCAGAAATTCTTAATTAATTTAGCTTTATTTTGTTGATAGTTTTGGTGGGAAATAATTACAGTGTTTTTGCATGACATGCATTTAAATGTGTGCAGTGAAAGACACTGAACTCGGTGTTTTAACAATGAATCATAGATCTGTGCGTGCAGAGAAGGGTGCTGTTTAGCTGCGACAATCCTGCAGGGAGTTATGACACAATGCTGCACTCGCCTGCAGCTCAGTTGAGCTTTTTGATGCGTTTCAGCTTTTTTTTTGTGCCGGATTTTATGACCTGCAGTGTTCCCGCTCCAGTCTATTCTGGCTGTTCTCATAAGCAACAGGCAGCAGTTTTCAGAGAAGAGATACCAAAGGCTCCACATAAACAATGATTTGCTCCATTGCTCAAGCTGCACTGTATCCAGTTCCAGTGTTGTGTGCAGCTTGTTTTGGCTTTTTTCTGTCTTTTTAATTGCTGTCTAACTGCACTTCTTCGGTAATTTCATCAATAATTTTCAGCTTGAAAACATTTGATGAATGTAATTTAGCCCTAATTAGAAGCCCCTCGGTACAATGACATAATTGATGTAATACAATGAAGGCTGCATTTACTTAAAAAAGAATAAAACAAAAACAAATTTCTTCTGGTAAACTTCATGACCATATATTGATAAGACAAGAAAAATTTACAGAAATACTTTTGTTTCATTTTCTTTTGTTTTAGAAACAATACATTTATTTTGACGCCAAAAACATAAATTGTTTTTAACTATTTTCCTGGTAAAATATTACAATGATCACAATATACTATGTTTTAGACTGTAGCCGTATCAAAACACCCTTATTAGATATGCTTACTGTGTAAAAGAAATGTAAAAAAAAAATTAAAACCCTTTTTTTCTAAACAATTTAAAAGTCTGCTCCACAAAAATAGCCCAAACCCAACTCATTTACCAGCTAAATATAGCTTAATTTGGAAACAAAAACAAACTGCAAAACCTAAATATTAATTATGTTAATAAAAACCCATGTTTGGTTAAAAAGAATTCCTGAAAACTGGAAATCTGTATTTTTGTATATTTGTTAAATGTTTTTGTTAAAATGTTTTGTCTAGGCTTAAACAAAAAAGGGGCGCTCTTTCTCACCAAATCTTCCAATTTTTCTCAATATAGTTATCTTGGAAGGTTTTGAAAGAACATAAAAAATAAAATAATTAATTTTGAAACAAATGTCTTTGTTTCAAGCCTAGTGAATTCAGGTTTAGCATAAAATTAGCTAAAGAAGTTTAATGCAACGTCATGTTAGGTTTACAAAACTAAACAGGTCTGGAGAGCTTGTTAACATAAACCTATTAGCATAGCTGGTTCGTTTGGCATTTCAGATAAATCATGCATTTTGTGGCACAAGAACCAAATTTGGCATGGATTTTAGGATCTCCTCTTTCGGAAAAGCAGGTTAGCCACGATAAAAATCCAAAATGGCAGCAATTTGTAAAGATGGCAGCACTCAATTGTTACAAAAATACTCTATGTCTATTTGGCCAAGTCTCAACAATATGGGTTGTCCATGCACAAAATGCTGTGTTTAAAATGAGAGGTACATAGAAAATACCATTATATATATTTTTTTTTTTCTTGTGGCCACTGTGCTTTTCGGAAAGAGGGTGCCAAATTTGGTACTTTTACCACAAAATGCACGAATATTTAAATGACTGGCTCCATTATTTTGTTCACAAGCAGTTGTGTTGCAAAGAAGCTGTGGACCAAACCTTTCAGTCTCACCAATTTTATTCCTCAAATCATAGATTTGTTTCCCATCAAACATGGAAGCAATCTGACCACTTTCAGTTGTTTTTATTTTAATTGTGTTTTTTTTTAAACAATCAAAGCACTTTTGAAAGCTTGACAAAAAATGTCTTTAAAGATTTACTCATAAACAAAAGCACTTCAAGTTCATAAAATGTTTCAAATGCCCCATCAGAAAAAAGAAAGAAACTTGTTGATTGTTTTTATTAAAATTGGTTTAACCTTAATCCTATAATGTACCACATTTACCTGTCATGTCCATGCCCACAGATCTGTAATCAATGGTGGTTGTGGAAGACCTTGATGCAGAAGACAGAGACTTTTGGGTGTAACTCATTTTAACAAATTAACTTAAAATTGACAAAAGCCACAGTTAAACTGTAGTGGCTTGCACTTTTGCCTCATAGTGAGAAAACCCTGGTTCAACTCCCAGCTGGGACCTCTCTGTGTGAAGTTTGCATGCTCTCTTTGTGTATGTATGGCTTTTCTCCGGGTACTTCAGCTTCCTCCCATGCTCCAAAAACAGGCTTCAGTGGTTTATTAATAACTCCAAATTGTCCTTATAGTTTGAATGAGAGTGTGTAGTTGTGTGGCACTGCAATGGACTGGCAACCCGTCAATGGTGTACCTCACCATTGCCCAACTGTAACTGGGATAGGCTCCAGGAACCCCATCACCCCAAAAGGTATTAACCAGGTTTGGAAAACAGTTAGATGGATTACAAAAACTACGCCATCGATTTTAATGTGACAAATTCAAAACCTGACAGTCATTACTGAGGGAAAAGACAGATTAGACTGAAGGCCACTGAAAAATACACTGAGGGTTAATCAACTAAAGCAGTAACAGCTGTGAAAACTGAAAACTAGTTTGACTGTTAAAAACTCGAACCTTCATGTAAGAAAACCAAGAAAACTGAACTCATAAGATGTCAATCCTCACCAAATCAAAATTAAGAGTTTTGAATCTTAACTCCTTTGCTTGTTTATGAGGGAGAGGAATCCAGTCTGTCAGTTTTTTTTTTTTTTTTGGTGAAAACCTTTGGTGAGTCAGAGCATTAAATGTAGGTCATGGATGAGTATTCCAGCCAGCATGACCGTGACCCCAAAAACACAAGAAGAAAGAAACACACCAAGGGTTTTCTGGGAAGCTGAAGGTTAGAATTGAAGATGATTAGAGTGGCACTCTTTGAAATGTCAATTAATCTGTATTTTTTTATTCCTCTTTGCTGAATTTATTTCTTTTTTAAATTAAGTTATTGCAATTCAGGAATAAGTGTTTCTTCATCAATTGTGCAAAATTATCAGAGGTTAAATACTTTTCCTATTGTAAGAAGAAAAAAACATCCCAGAACTGTTTTTCTGACTTCCCTCTATGGATTCTATCATAAATTCAGTGTTTTTGCTTAACAGGACACAGACTCTGGAATGTACACATGTGTGGTGTCCAGTGTCACAGGCGAATCGAGCTGGAGTGGCGTTCTGAATGTGAGAGGTACTCAAACCAAAACTCTCCACTTGCTTTTGTTTCTTTCCCACTTCACACTTTGTCACTCTCACACCTCTGTTGTCATGAAACCACACAGTCTGCCGTTGTTCTTCAGAACAGCCCCATCTGTTGCCTTAATGAGGATGAAAGTTCAGCCTGCCTCTTGTGCTTTGCAGAAGAAGGGACTTCTTCAGGATCCAGAGTTTCTGAGTACATCCAGCTTCCAGGACCTCCGCAGAAGCCCGTGGTGACTGATGTGACCAAGAACACTGTCACTCTCACCTGGCAGTCCAATCCACATGAAGGGGGAGCTGCGGTCACATCCTACATTATTGAGGCCTTCAGGTACTTCATACACACAGATGTTCAGACACCATTGACCATCCATTAGTGACTTGAAGAACTGATCAATCAAATGGTGACATTCAGCTTACGTAAACTAAATACAATTGTATGTATTCTTAAGCTTGGTCTACTATTTTTCTGAGGAGATGGGGGGGTCAGGGTTGCTGGGTGAGCCCAGTTACTCATTTTCAGTTGTTGATATTTGTGGTATCACTGTTTAATGCTTCCATAAGGTGAACATAGTCATGATAGAAAATCAGCTGTTTGAAGAAAAAAAACGGTGGTGTGTTTGTCATCAGAATGTACAGTATTACATTAAGGGCATAAACCAGAAGGACTTCCCTTTTATAACAGAAATATACAAGACATTCTAATGACCTGAAGTGTGAAAGAAGTACTCACAATTTTTGATTATATGTTGGCCTTCTTCTGGGAATCTATCCTGGAATCCCTGCCCAGAAATAAACAAGCTGATGATGAAATGCAATTCTTGGTTCCTGCTATGTTAAACATAGATTCATAAAGAATCTTTTGTTATTGACATTAAATAGGTTTGGGGCTTTCAGTAGTTTGATTTAAATCATAAAAGATAAAAAGTATGAAATAAAATGAGTAATGATAACAAAAGTCAGTTTTGAAATCAACATTAATTACAAACAAAATGTTAACTTAAAAAAAATAAAAAAACTTTCCAAGTAGCAAATTACATATTAAATGTTTGCTTTCAAAATCCTTTCCTTGGGTTTTAAAATACATTTTTGTAAAACACAATAACAAAATAAAAAGGTTAGTACTACATCGGTGATTGGATGATGATGTTTGTCCATCATTTCAACTGAAGGTTATTCAGCATAAAGCAATACTGGATGTGCTCTGTAATCATTATACTTTTGTTAGTTTGCAAACATTTAAGGCACATTTGAAAGAACATCAAAACACAAACATCATCATCCGATCAGCGATGTCCCATACTTTTTGTGGTTTCTTGTTGTGTTTCGTTTTTTAACATTTCTTTTTGATTTCTGGAAATCACTTTTGTTTTATGAAATATTTCACTTTCATTTCATTTTTTTCAGAGTTATATTTTGGTTTCTGGAATTTTGTTTTGATTTTCAAAATGTAATGATTCTTTTTATCGTTTGTTTAGCTTTTTAAATTGTTGTGATCTTTAATGTTTTTGAGTAAAGTAATTTGTTGGAGTGAATTGCACTTTAGGGCCACCGTAGCTGGGCTATTTTGAAAGTGTTTAAAGCACTTTGCAAAACAAGAACCAGAAAAACGATGTAAAATCTTAAGCAAAATGTACACTGACTGAAATATACATAAAATGAATGGACTGCATTGTCATCAGACACTCTTGAGCAAGATCCAGCACATGTTATATACTACAAGTATATTGCACATTGAATAAATGGTTACAATCAGCTTTGTTCACATTTCAGGTCAATTACAACAACAAAAATAGTATATGGTATATTTCGTTTAATCAGCAAGGAAACTTTTCCCACATGTGCATGCAGTCAATGTCATTACCAGTAACTAGAACACAAAACATCACAAGCTCTTTTGGCTGCCTTCTACAAGGTTACGACTATCACTGTTAGCTGCAGATAAGAGCCTGCTCTTTCTGAGTTGTGTGTAATGTGTGACAAACCATGACTGACGCTGTGTGATTTTGGGGAAAAAAAACAGCCAGAAGCAAGCTCAGCAGTGGTGTTTCAGGAGGCATCAATTATAACATTTATTTTTCTGTGCGCTTTCTACCTAATGATGAGTCTCCTGGAGTTGAAGTTCAGCAGACACTCCTGATTAAGATAAAGATTCCTCAGACAGTGGGTTCCCCAGTAATGAAGTCTTCTTCATTAATAGTCGTTTGCCCAAGGTAGACTCCGCTCCGTGACGTGACATCAGGAAGCTATAATGTGACAGTCGCCTGCCTCAGTCTGCAGCACGGGTGTCCTGAAGAGGGCTATTGTTGCTACAACAAATGTCTGGGAGCATCAGCCAGGAGGGCAGCGGCTGAAAGAGGAAACAATTACTGCAGTGGTCAGCCTGGCAGCTCTGTGCTGTCCTGGGGCAATAAAGTGAGGGGTCCATGGCATGTCAGGAAGTTCACTCATTAAAGAGCCTGAAAAAACCCAAACAAGCACACACACAAACACTCAGACACATACTGTACATTACTTTTGGAGTAAAAGGAATGTACACTCACTGGCCGCTTTATTAGGCCCACCTGTCCAACTGCTCATCAATGCAATTTGCTAATCAACCAATCAAGTGGCAGCAACTCAATAGATTTATGTGGACATGGTCAAGACAATCTATCGCAGTTCAAACCAGGGAGAACAAAGGTGATTTAAGGGACTTTGAGCGTGACATGGTTGTTGGTGCCAGATGGGCTGGTCTGAATATTTCAGAAACTGCTGATCTACTTGCATTTTCATGAGCAACCATCTCCAATGGGTTTACAGAGAATAGTCAGAAAAATAGAAAACACCCAGTGAGCGGCAGTTTTATGGGCAGGAATGCCTTGTTGATGCCAGACGTCATAGGAGAATCACCAGACTGGATCCAGCTGATAGAAAGGCAACAGTAACTCAAATAACCACTGGTTACAACCAAGGTCTGCAGAAGAGCATCTCTGGATGCACAACACATCCAACCTTGAGGCTGAAGGGCTACAGCAGCAGAAGACCCCACTGGGGGTCACTCCTGTCCGCTAAGAACAGAAGATATTTCTGCAGCAACTGTGTGGTGCTTTCATGTCCATATGGACCAAACTCTCTGAGGAATGTTTCCAGTATCTTGTTGAATCTACAGTAT
Organism: Oryzias latipes; assembly: GCF_053564925.1. NCBI lineage: Eukaryota > Metazoa > Chordata > Actinopteri > Beloniformes > Adrianichthyidae > Oryzias > Oryzias latipes. The sequence goes on along the minus strand of NC_136249.1, from coordinate 24,476,311 downwards.
GCCACCAAAGATGAAGGCAGTTCTGAAAGCAAAAGGGGGCCCAACACGCTATACTAGTTAGGTGTCCCTAATAAAGTGGCTGGTGAGTGTATATGAAGAAAGGATGCACTCGTCTTGTCATCATTGCTCTTGGATAGCTCTCAAAAGGAACAAAGGGAACTTGGTCTCTGTGGTGTTGCATCTCTTCTTTCACACCCATGCAGCATCACCAACAAGCTGATTTTTAAAGTTTAACGGTGAGAAATTCTTAAGGAGAATTCAGCAAAATAGCAAATTGTCCAGATTCAACCAGAAAAGCAATTTATAATGCAGCTTGACTCTTTAAATGGCAAAACTGCTTTTTGGGGGAGAAAAAAAAACTGCCCTTGATGATAGAAAATAGCTTTGACCTGTTTGATTTAATTATCTTCCTATTTTCCTCTCTGTGGAGTTGTGGAAAATGTTTCCGCTGCACTCATGCTGTTTGAGAGTAGCCATCATCCAGCAAGCTACGGTGCTTATTTATGAGCAAGTTTTCTGCCATCAGGGCCATAACAAAATTGTGTCCTCAGTCTAACAACCACAGGTTCCTTTCATTGTTTTTTTTTAAACATTCAAGAAATATCAGCGTTTTAACAACGCAACCTTTGTTTATATATATTTTAGCTGAACACCAGATGCTGTTGTTGTTTTTTTTTTGTTTTGTTTTTTGGTAATTTTGATTACTTTCTACCTGAGATGGATAAAAATGATCAATATCAGCTCAAGAGGCAGCAGGTTTGGGTTTTGTTCTGTTTTAATAAGGAAAATAAAATAATATTTTTGAGGAATTTCTCTTTTTATCATTGAAAAAAAAAACTATCATATTCATGACTTATTGAAATTTTTATCACAAAACGTTTATGTAATAAATGGATTTCTTACCTGCTGGACCTGCATACTCATATACATAATTTTACCCACTTGGGAGTGGCAATAAATCCAGTTTTGATTATTCTAATCTTAGTGATGGTATGGCCATAACAATTTCATGGATATTTATAATTATCAATTCAATTAGATATATCTTTTTAAATTATATTCTAAATTTGTTTATTTTAATTTTTTTAAGTACTTATTTTGGTGCTTGGATCTTTAAAACTTTTAAAGTAAAAGCAAAGCCCTGAAACAGAAGTTCAAGCAAATTGTCTAATGAGGAATATAAAAATAAATGAAAACGCACTCCGATCAAAATTGTGATTTTGGTGTTTCTAACATGTTTTTGTAGCATTTTTTCTGATGATGGAGAACCCATATATAAGGAAAACTAATTAAGCTAGAAATTTCTAAATATTTCTTTATTCAAATCATTGTGAATCAGGAGCAGACGAAAAAATCCAGTCGAAAAAGAGCTTATTTGTGATCTACTAAATAAGGGTGGCCACAAGCTCCCGGCTTCGCTCCTTCTGATGCATCCACTTGCAGACAAATAGATCCACGTGTGTCTTTGTTTTCCTTGTCTGAGATGGCATCTGGAGTAAAACTGTACAGCTTCTATATTGCTCACCATTTTTGTTGCACCGATAATGGTAGGTTGGGGTTGAGGGACTGTAAGATGGCGGTAGAGAACGTAAAAAGAGACGGGGAGAGTAAGGGGGAACTGTGTTGCTTCACACCAATGGGTCCACCCACAACTCAGAAGTGAATTTCTAATGAACTCCAACGACTCTGCAGAAACTATGTCCTAGAAAACAACACAAGTTTTTACATTTTTGGCTAAAAATGGCAAAATCATAATTAAAAGCCCACTGGGAACACTTTTACAATAGATCAAAAGATGATTGGAGTGGGACTTAAACTATACTGAGCAATTCAAATAGTTGCTATTTTAAATTTTAGAAATAATTAGTAAATACGTTTTATGGATGTTTTCAAGTTTGCTCAAAATAAATTGATGACCCAAAAATCTAGAAGGAGTTCAATCTTCACCCCAACTTCCTTCATACCTTTGCCTTAAAGGTCCCTTCAATATTTTTTCATATCGTTTGTGGAAATCCGAGCTATCACCTCACAAGGAAGATATTGGAGAATTAATTTTATGCACAAACTTAGATCTATCTTTCTAATACCTGCTGGTCTTGTTTCATCCCATCTTGATAGAGGGCCATGTGCAGTTAGCTGAGAGTTTTGATCAAACCTGTATCACTCCAGATAACATACACGATTGCAGCAGCGAATCATTATTATTCTCTTTGAGATGGCAAACATCCTCCTTTTTAATAGTCCAGTCGTGTTCCGGTTCGCTCATTCTTTCTATGATGTTGGAAAATTAAAGGCATAATCCTGGGAAATGATATTTTTAGATAATAAACTGTTATCCCTTTATAATTTCTGTTGGACTAATTATATTTTTTCTGTCCTGCAGCCAGTCTGTGGGCAGCACCTGGCAAACGGTGGCGGATCAAGTGAAGCAGGAGACGCACACAGTTGTGGGGCTTTTCCCAAACACAGTTTACCTCTTCATAGTCAGAGCGGTCAACTCTTACGGCCTCAGTGACCCCAGTCCCATCTCTGAGCCTGTGAGAACTCAGGGTGAGTTATACAAGTCACAAAATAATAATTCAATCAAGACTTTTTTTAGCCTTACACAAGTTCCACTGTTGCAAATGTATTTCAGCCTTTTTTTTTTTAGAGAACGAAATGAGAGCAAGTGGATGTAGGACGACGATAATGTGAGAGAGGGTTTGAAAAATCTAGCTTTGCAGTGTCAGAAGTAATTGCTTTCTCGGTGTGATGTTCTTCTGCCGTAAGCAATATTGAATTTCAACTTTTTTTCTTTCTCCCATGCACTTTTGAGCTGTGCTATTTTTTCTTTCATGGACCTGAACCAAACAGATTTCTCTGTGGTTTCAGATGGGAGTCCAACAGAACAAGGTGTGGACCACAGACAGGTGCAGAAGGAGCTGGGTGAAGTGTCCATCTACCTGCAAAGACCTGTAGTTCTGTCCCCCACCAGTGCCAGGATCTCCTGGACTGTGAGTGTCTCAAAGGAGAAACATTATTGTGACTACCTTACCTCAAAGTTCTGCTCCATTCCTTGTCGAAGCTTGAACATTTTTTAAATTTTTGCATTTTAGGTCACCCGCCTGTCACCCTATGTTCAGGGTTACCGTATCTTTTATCGGACTATTGGCAGCTCCTGGATGGTCCAAGACGTGGAGGCCACATCTGACTATAGCAGCGTGTTGGCGAATCTACATAGTAATACAGAGTATGAGGTCAAGATGAGACCTTACTTCAATGAACTTCAGGGTCATGATAGCATCACACTCCTGATGCGAACCCCAGAGGAGGGTAAAGAAAACATTTTTTATCTTTTTTCTTTTACCAGAAAGGTTAGGCCTTAGTCACATTGCTTTTTGTGTGGGAAGTGTATCATGAAGTATTTGTAAGGATAATGTAAGTTGCATGCACTCAGTACATACAGGTGAGGCATTCATACCATACCCTTATGCCTCTAGCCATTGGTGAGGTGCACTGGCCACTGACAAACTGTGTGCAAATGCTGCATCCAAGGGTGTACAGGGGATGATAGGTGCCTGTAGGAGGCCCGTTTAGGATGTCCACACAACTACATCTAATTTCCTCATTTTTAACTGTCAGGCTGCAAGCACAGGGCAGTTATCACTGGAACAGCACTTACAGGCCCCCTGCGCAGGAAGCAGGTTTGAGGGGGTTGAAAAACTGAAAAATGTGTACGACGTGCCTGTGTCTCACCTACTTCCCCCTTTCTTACCCCATACATGTTATATAAGTGTTCACTACAACTTGTCGCCAGCAACAAGCCCGTAAAAAAACATGCATAAACCTTTTTTATTTACCGAACAGTATATGGTCATAACACTTTGTTCGAACCACCTTCATACCCCAAACAGATTTGCCCATTTTTTGCCCACAGACAGCCTAGATCAGGGGTGGGCAATTCCAGGCCTCGAGGGCCGGTGTGTCTGCATGATTTCCAGATAGTCTTGCCCTACTCATGGCTGATTACCTGGTTCAGGTGTGTCCAGGCAATAATCTTGCCCTACTCATGGCTGATTACCTGGTTCAGGTGTGTCCAGCCAATTAGAACATGCCAGAGCAGGGTATGCTGGAAAACATGCAGGAATGCGGCCCTCAGTGCCCACCTCTGGCCTAGATCCACCCACAAGGGCAGTTGTAACTAAGGCATTTACCACTGAGTTAAAAACATCAATTTTTTCAGTCATTGCGCAAATTTACACTTTCTATTAAGCTCCCCTATTGTATTATATCTCATATTTGTATTAGATAAAGATGAGATGTTTTCATATGCATTAGTATTCAATTAGTGAAGAAACATAGAATATTAGCACAATAATATTCTGTATAAAGTTCAGTAAAGACAATATTTTTTTCTTTGAAAAACAAAGCAATGAATCTTGTAAAAAGCTATGTAATCCAACTGTAAAATAATTAAGAAAAAATATTTTTAAGTTTAAACATTAAATATTTTTCAATAGCAATATTAATTTTGAACAAAACATGAAACATAAAAAGAAAAATAAATAAATTAAATGAGCCTAAAACTATTTGACTCAATGATTTGAAATGATAGGAGTATTAACAGCTTTGCCACAACATTATCTGTTACTGATGACTCTAATATGTCTTCTGTGTTTGTCTGCATCCAGTTTTGTGCGCTCCTCCTCGCGCTGTGTCAGTGGTGCAGCTCACCAACAGCTGTAGTATCAGTGTCTCCTGGGAATCGCCTCCTCACAACATTCAGAGCGGCACCATCCGTGAGTACAAGGTGAGACAGCCTAACAAAGTGGAACAAGTGGGTCTTTTTCCTATCTGCTGTGTTGTCATTTTCCCAGTGGCATTGATTTTTTTTATGAAAAAACAGATTTTTAATTAACATTTAGTAATTACTCACCCACACGAGCTGCCAGTACTTGTTTTTTCCATTTGATTTTCTGCTGAACACTGGTGCATCTTGCCATGTGAAGTTAATCTGTTGGGTTTGAGAGTGTGTCTCACACTCTCCTTTAAACGTGTGGCGAGCCACTTCATAACAATTTTGCCCAAGCTCTTGTCTTTTAATCCAACCCAACCACAGCCTGCTTCTCCTTCTTCATCCATCTACCCCCTGTCCTCCTCAATCCCTTTAGGTCCTTCTTCCTCCAACTCGTCCATCATAATATACAGACCCTTTTCAAAAAATTAGAATGTCATGGAAAAGTGTTTATTTGTATTATTTATTACACAAATTGGGGTTCCAGCTAATAAAACTCCCAAAAACACAATATCAGAAAATTAAAATGCTGTGGAGAAATCACCTTTTACTTCTCAGTTTTTGTAAAAAAAATAAAGACTAAGACTATGATTACATCAAATCTATAAAAAATACAGTATTTTCAAAATGATATGTCCATCTTCAATACTTCAGTAGTATGGGTGGGGGCCAGGTCACATGCTGTAGGATGAAATCGCCAACTCCAACCAGATCCTTAGCAGAAGGAATCATGAAGTCCCCTAGAATGTTCTGGTAGACTGTTGCAGTGATCTTGGATTGAAGAAAGCAGAGTTTTCCAACTCCAGCGCTGGAAATCACAGACCAAATCTTGACTGACTTTGCAGATTTCCCACTGGACCTAAAGCAGCTTGGGTTCTGCTCCTCACCAGTCTTCCTCCAAACCCTTGGACCTTGATTTCCCAAATAAAGAGAGTCCCGTCCTTCTTCTTGTTTCCTCTGTTGGCCCTGGCTCAGAAGTGGCTTGACCCGAGAAACTCGACACTTGTAGCCCATCCCTTAAATGCACTTGTGTGTGGTACATTCAGGTGCATTTAACAGAAGCACCTGAATGTGGTGATTTTTGAAGCTGTTTCTCCACCCCATTCCACTCTTTCTGGATGTCTGCAGGTTCTTGAATCTTGTCTTTTGTTAATCTGCTGAAGCCCACAGTCGTCTCTTTTGCTGGTGCATCTTCTCCTGCAACATTTTGCCTTCAATTAGACTTTCTGTTTGTTGATCTACTTGGATACAGCGCTCTGTGAACTGCCAGTCTCCTTAGCTATGAACTTTTGTGGTCTATTATCCATGTCTATGGCGGGGATCAATGATGGTCTTTTGGCTTGCCATCAAGCCTGAAGTCTTCCTCATCTTGAACTGAACAAAACCAATATATTAATATTGGCTGTAAGTTTATTAGATGATTAGTTGGTAAAACTCAGTTGAAAACATTCATGTCATGCAGAATTTGGTCAGATTTCTCCATAGCATTTTAATTCTTTTCAAGTTTCAAGTTTTCATGGGTTTCATGAGCTGGAACCCCAATGTATATAGAAATAAACAAAAATACTTTAAATCAACCTTACAGTGTGCTCTGAATCTATATTCTATGAAATATATAAACAATTTTTGAATGGAATAATGGAAATGAATACACTTTAACATAATATTCTAAAATTGTGGAAAGGGTTTGTATTTCTATTCAGTGTTTGTTCCTCTCCCTCCCAATTCACCTTCATCCAAATTTGTGCTGTCCTTCCTTCTCTGAACATCAATCCATCAATGCTGCCTGATTCTTGTCTTCCTGAAAGGCCCCTCTTTCATTCATTTGTTCCTGCATGCCCGCATTCCCAACTGCTGACATTTCTCAGCTTAACTCAATTTTAGTGGCATTGTCCTACCTACTTTTTCTGTTAAAAAACCAACGTACTTTCCTGTCAGCATCAGCCCAATACTGATTATAATTACTGGTTTAACAGGACCAAAGGTAATTTTAATTATATCATGTTACTAAGAGAAAGTAGAAAATGGAAGGGTAAACCTTTTTTCTATGAACAAGGACTGAAAGAAAATCTTAACTTCAGATTTGAGTTTTGCTGAATATAAGCAGAATGTGAATGACTGAAGCATGGCTGGATGACAGCTTGGCTGATTCATAGACATTGGCAATCTGAGGAAGAACGGAGCACAATTACAGAACAAGAACGGCCCAAAGGAACAGACTGAGTACTTTACTCCAGAAATGAATGATCATGTCAGGAAGTTTGAGCTACTAGATAAAGGAAGAAAAAACTGTATTAGAGGCTCAGGGATAACACATAACCTGTTGTTTTCCTTTTTGCAAAAACAAAGATGATGCTGGCTTGATTTAAAGTCAGATGAATTACAAGCTGTTTTTTTTTCTTTTTGCAAAAACCCAAAAAGAACAAGCAGAAACACACCTCATTAGCAAAACTAGAATGAAAATGACCAAAGACTGGATTACAATGAAATATTGAGTCTTTTAATATGAATGTCTAGCAAGAGAAAGCAAGTGAGAAACATTAAAATACAAATTTGTGATTTGTCATTTTCTGAAAAAAAAAGACACAATTGCAACAAAATTTGGAAGACTTTTGTAATTAAATTTGAAAACCATTGTATAATGCAGTGAAACTCCTTTCTTGTCTGTAAAACGCTTAAATTAATTTAATTTGTAGGAATTAGATCAGGATGCAAAAAGATGTGTGACTTCAATACAGAACGGCAGGTTCATTGATTTCAGATGTAGGTTACTAAACTCCTGAAACAAGTCCAATTCAGTTAAAAATTATATCCAATGACAGTGCGGTAAATCCTAAAGAAGTGGGGGTCAGTCTTTTAATTAATATTTTGTGAATCAGTTCAGGGATTCTGGGGAAATTCGAGTGTCCAGGTTCAAAAACCAGAAGCCACTTTATTTTGTGAGTGTTACCTAGGAACCCACAAGTGGGACTGAACAAGAGTTCCATGGGGGCAACCTGGGCGAGGGGCTGCCTTCAGCAACCATTTTTCAGAAAGGCCTGATCCTGCGTCCATGAATGTAACCTTGAACTAAATGAGGATGAGCCATACCTCTTTTTTTAACAAACAAACCTTTCTTAGATGGATAGTCTGACATTAAGGTCAACACTGGAATTGTGTCGTTTAAGACGGCTTGCATCAGACCGTATAACTGTTCCTTTTTCTGTGTATCCTTCAGTGTGTTTGTGCTCAGAAAAGTTTTGATGCATCACAAAGGCAATTGTGACTATAACAAGAACACCCATATAAATAGCAAAATAAATAAAATAGCTTGCATGGTTGTGTGGTTAACTCTGCAACCTCCAGTTCAGGTTTTAATCATAACATCTCTGCTTATGTAAAGGTTTTCTCTCAGTATAATGGTTTCTTTCTGGTGGTCTATATCTGATACTCATTGACTGTATATGAGAACCGGACTGAGTGAGTGGGCCGCCACCCATAAAGATTTACTTCAGGCTTTAACAAAATAAATCAATTCAGTTACCATTTTTTTCCGCGATATGGACTTCTCCATGTTTGAGCCAGTCAACGTTTCTATGGCAACACTCTCACCAATCAGGATGGAGCTTGCTGGAACAACAATACCCCTACCACCTGAAAGTGGGCTATTCAAAATCTACTGAATCAAATATTTTGAAAGTTTGAGGTGAGACCACATACTGACCTGATTGGTCAGTATATAACTTAAATAACTTTCCCTACAGAAAATAAATTAGGAATCAGCAAGAGCATGTTGAAAAAAGGAAGTAGAGCAAGAATGGTTATTCTGACACAAATAATGACTGAGCAATAGCTGGAAAAGTCTTTGGGATTTCTGCGTTTTGGGACCACCGGGTACTTCCTGTTTGGAAAACAAGGGTGAAAGAGTCACTCAGTCCATTTCTCATATACAATCAATAATGACACTGCAAAGGACTTGTCTAGTTGAGATAGGCTCCAGCCTCCCACCCAAAACAAAAAACGATGAATTTCCTACAACTGAATGTTGTAAATATTTTTTATTTCAATTCTTGGGCTTTAAAATCCAGTTTTTCTCAAAAACTGGATTTTAGAAAATGCTTTATGCTTTCTGAACTTTTCATTGGAAAATATTTTTATAATTATGCATTGAAAAATGTAGGATGTAGATCTGACCAAGCTCTCAGTTTACGTTGAAAATGCTTGACAAATATTAGTTAAACGTTGTGACTGCGCTTAGTTACGTCTGTCCTGTCTCCCTTCAGTCATATTAAGCTCTACACTCTCACAAAAGCAGAAAAATGATCTCACTGGGCCACCCTCTCTGCTTTTGTCAGGTCTGGTGTCTGGCCAGCGACGTGGAGTGGGAGAGCCAGATAAACCGAACTGTGGATGGAGCGGTTTTGTCCATCTTGTTGACAGACCTGCTGCCTGACGTCCGTTACACTGTGGTGGTAGCTGCTGTCACCAGCTTGGGTGTGGGTGCCCAAAGCCCGCCTGTCAGCCTGCTTCTCAGTGAGTCACTCAAACTGCTACAGCAACACACACAGAGAAAAATATGGCCAAGTGCACTCCGCACAGTTAGGTTTACAGAAGGGGAACTTGCGTGAAGAAGGTTGTGAATGTGTTAAAAAGAAAAAAACAGGCAAATTTATGATCTGATTTTTGGAGTATGACAGCCTAGATGTGTTAGTAATAAATCTACCATGAATTAGATGCTAATTTATTGAATTGCCTCATTATCTTAGCCCACTCCACCTGTCTAATTTTATCATTTCAACATAAAACTTTCAAAATGTCAGAGAATTCAGTGTGCCTTGTGATTGATCAGTAGGCCTCGGAAATGCAGATAAAACGCGAGTCTCTTGGAGACAAGAGACCTAGAATTTAACTCATGAATACATTCATGGATCTCTGTCTGGCACTCCTTACAAGGACTTAAAATGCCCATGACTCATCCTCCTGTAACTGTGATGTGAGTGAGAATCTGTTCAGCTTTGTCCGTGAAACAATGCCAAGCCTCATTACACAACCGCCTTTTTCCCTCCTATCTCAACTGGTTTTGTGGTGTACAATTGTGTACAAATGGATCAAGGTTCCCCAAAAGAGGACAGGATTGTTTTTCATCTACAGTGTGGTTTCTACATGCAGGGCAAATTGATACGGAACACATTTCTTTAGAAAGTAAAAGTCGAACTGACTTTAGCTTCAGCATTTACTGCTTCGTAGACCCTTCAACACTGGAAATGTCATCGGCGACACCTGAATAACACAAGCTCTTTGACGTACAACTCCTCGACCGTTCATACAATCAATGTGAATCAGCTGATTCTGATGCAGAGAAAAGCAGCTTTTCGTATTAGCTTTGCACTGGCTAATGTAGATAGAAAAACAAAAAACAAAAACAACTAATTGACTGAAAATGGCAAATTGTTCATATTATCAAGCTAAATTTATTTTACATTATTATGTTGTTGTAGTTTTTGCAAACTCTTTACTTGCTTCCGAAGTTGGAAGTTAAACTTTTGGAAAAACGTGTTTGGAAAACTGAGAACTCTCACAGTCTATTAAATATACTAGAAAGAGAATTGTGTATCTTTAATTTAATATTTATACTTTTGATCAAAATATGATGAGCTACTTTGAAGCATACTTCCTGTATAAATGTCAGCTCTGTTTGCTTTTGGAAAGTCTTTAATTTGGTCACTTTAAAGCACAGTTACACATCAAGGTTAGTAAAGTGAGTGGTGAGTTATATGGTTGTATATGTGTTGGTAGTAGTCTTTACACCTAAAAATTGTCAAATTACTTAACCCATCCATGCTGTATGTGACTTATTACCGACAAACCATTTAATCCAGGACTCAGTTGTATTTAGCATCACCTTTGATGGAAATAACACCAAAAAAAATTTATATACTCTACTTTTTGTTTTTTTTCAAACCCACTTTAAAAGTTAAACCAGGTCCAAAAATCATGGATTGGTAGTGATGTAGGGATGGCGTTCCTTTTAATTCACGGAAGTGCCAACCATTTGAAAATTGATAGTGGATGAGAAATTAATAATTGTATTTTGTGCCGAATCGGATTAAAATGACACCAAGTCTTTCATATATCGGAATACAGCGGTGAAAGAAAAAGCCTGGAGGAAGATTACCGAGATTTACACCCCTTCGACATTTCACACCCAGCCTCTTACAACTGTTGGTGGTGGACATGAACTAGTAAACGGTAGATAAAAGCAAAGAAGAAACCCCTCCCTGATTGTTCAGTATGAACACAGAATCAACATTTAGCGCTTTCTTATGTGCGCATCACATGCCCAGTGTTGACGTATTATTTGTTTTGTTGTGTTTTCATAGATATTTCACTAATTTTAAAATAGTAAACTTTGAAAAATGCTTATTTGATTGCTCCTATTTGAGTTTTTGTCTGTTTCACCGTCGGCTCCACCCGTCACTGGCAGCGTGTTTTGTTTTTCTGCCAGAAACTGGCTGCAGCTCCTTCACACATATATTTATATATACATAGAAATGTGTTCTCTGCGTTGACCGAAATAACATTTTCACACAAACAACAAAAGCCATCAAGCTGTATAAAGAAAACCAAAAAAAAAAAAAAAAACCCACACAGGTGCTTGTGTTTTGCCTGTGTATCATCATTCTGCATGACCTCTCCCTTCAGCTCAACCGCCAGAGGTGAAGAAAAGCAGCAGCGTCAGCATCGCAGAGCAGATTGTAAATGTCATTCGGCAGCCGGCCTTCATCGCAGGCCTGGGTGTGGCTGCGTGGTTGGTGCTGATGGGCTTCAGTGGCTGGCTGTACAGTCGGCACCGCAAGAGGAAGCAGCTGGGACACTACACCACTTCTTTTGCTTATACCCCAGCAGGTGAGCAGGAAGACTGAGGTTTACTGGAGCTCTGGTTCAGACAAGCAAAAAACATTGGTCTTGGTCATCGACGCACTCTTCAGATGAGACAGGATTCTGGGAAAGCCTGAGCTCATTTAATTATCGGCAGGAGTTTAACTGTGTTCATATTGATGAATATTTTAAATATTTTCACGTTTTGCCAAGTTCCTCCTATGTTATTAAAATGTTATATTCTCTAAAGGTTGAGTGAAAACACTGAAACAAAATTAAACTAACGTACATCATAATTGCAAAAATACATTTTAGAATACGGCCTTTTGTACTGTGCATAAGCCTATAAAAACATAATTTATCCAGAGCCCAAAGCCATTACATTTTCCACTTGATTCTCCACAAGTGCTTCATAATAATTGCGCTGTTGTATCATGTTTCTCACACGCATTCTGGCCTGTCATTTTCCAAAAGAAAAGACTCCAAATGCAGCAAAGGAGGAAGAGCATTTATTTGCATTGCCGACATACCATTCTCTGTATAGATCTGTTGTGAGCTTCTTAGTGTATGTAGGTCAGCGGTGCATTTTCATAGAAATAAATTCAAATCTGCTTTTTTTACAACCCCATATGAGATCAACTGTTTGGTGGATCATATTGAGGAGTATAATGATTTGCCACAAATGCCTTTATCCTCTTGTGAATCTTTATAAAAAGAAACACCCCAAGGCAAAAGCTTTTTTCTTTGCTGTCAAACATGATCCATATCTTTTGCTCTTCTCCTTTTAGTGGGTTTTGCTCACAGTGAGGGATCAGGAATCATCAATGGAGGGTAAACTCTACATTGTATTTTGGTTTTGACAGAAAGTACTGTTTTTTTTTCTGTACAGCATTAATTTGTCTTTACCTCTCTCCCCAGGCCGGGTTTGTTAGGATCAAACATGGGGAACTATCCTTGGCTGGCGGACTCTTGGCCTACTCCAAACCTCACCCACAACAACAAAGACTCAGTCAACTGCTGCTCTGGAAAACTGGAACCTGACAGATATTATAACTGTAAAAAAATTGGTGCAGAGCAGTGAACAAACATACAAACAAAAGTTTTAGGTTTGTGATTTTAGTTTAATATGTTCTCTTGATGTCCAGCTCTTGGGATCATCAGCTATCCGAACCAGACGGGAAAACGCAGCACAGCATCCAATGACAGTCCCATCTACAGCACCATCAACACAACTGCCGAGGACGACCTGCTGGCGTACTACAACACTTACTCCAGCATGTCATACAGCCAGGGTCCAGACCCATACAGCAGCAACCCGGTTCTGTCAAATTGTGGGCTGGTGTGCTTGGAGAAAGATCTGGATCAGTGGACCATCCAATCTGGTCAGTCTGGATCGGAATATGCCAAGCTCCAGTACACCAAGAAAAACCATGGTACGGGAAAAACCCTGTAGTTACATTGAAAGGAAATTCACAAAAACACAATTCTGCTGACAGAAGAGCTTTTTCAAACATAAATTACTCTTTGTACAGTAATGTAATATTTCTCTCTAAGTATGGTGGTCATAGATGAGATGCAACGTGAGACTGTCCACAACTATGAAGTTCAGATTATGTCCCATTTCAGAGCTGTCAATGTGAAGAGAAAGAAACAAAAATAGAAAATGTATCTTGGACTTTAAAAGTTGAAATGGGATGTTTAGGGGGTCCATTTACAGCTGGACAGTTTAGTTCAAACCAATTTGTCTCCTAAGTCTGTTGTGTTTAGTTCTCTGGTGAGGTGACTCAAAAACAAATATCTAATGGACAAAACAGCAAAACGTAAAATATGAAAAGATTTTTGCAAAATAATTCAACAACAAAAAAGGGTTACATTTTTTGTCTCAAGCTAACTGACATGACTCACTTCCTTTACCATCCCGGTCTGAATGCACTTTTGAAAGAAAAACAGCAATTACAATAAAAAACAAAACAAAACATGAATTTTCTCTAAAAAGAAAATGGAAGCATGGCTTAATATTTGAAAAGCTATATAAGCAAATCTGATTGGTTTAAAACATGAAATGATAAAAAAAATATATATTTTAATCTTAAATTTTTTTTAAATTTTATTTCTACTTTTTCAAAAACGTCCTCTGAATCTTACGGTGAAGTTTTAGAGCCAGATTACAGAATTTTGTTTCTAAATTACGACTTTTAAGGCATAAATTTACGAGAAAGAAAGTCACAACTGTTTAATTACCAGAGTTTTTTTCTCATAAATTTACGAGTTTTTTTCTCATAAATTTATGAGATCAAAACTCTTAAATTTATGAGATTTTAAGTCGTAAAAAAAAGTCACAGATTAACGAGGAAAAAACACCAAAGTTTTTCGTTTATTGGAGCCAAGCTTGAAGATGAACTATGTGGAACCTTTTGTGAAGCTCTATTTCCGGATACGTTTAACAAACAAAGAGATTCAGAACCTTTTGGCGACTCAAAATCAGATTGTTTTCCGTAGAGCCGGCTTTCCGGGGTTTGATGCCAGTAAAGCGGAGTTTCACATGTAAAATAAGGAGCTCAGAGACACGTTTGGGTGTAGATGACCGCTGCAGCCTTTATTTTCCTTTTCATTCACATAACCTGAAGTTCATCTGTCACCTTACGTCATGAACCTGTCATCCGAACACCAATGTGAAAGTAAACAGTGTTACATACGCCCCCCCCCCTCCAGATGAAACGTCCCGTTTCAGCATGAAACAATAAAGAGGAATGAAAGTAGTCTGTTATAATAGCATTAGAACGTTGAAAATGCCCCCAAAAAAGTGCTCCTCCTCAGACGGAAGCATCACACAAACGTAGAGATCTGGTCTTTGCTGGAGGAAGAAAGGATTCAAGTGGACAGCTGCAGGGACACCGATGGCTTCATCAAGGGCTGCAGAGATCCTGCAAACCACCCATCAATAAATAAAACATTAATAAATCGTAAATCAAACAAATGAGCTTCCAAACATTTGGATCGTTATCAATAAACATTCAGCTTACCTGTTCAACTACGTTTAGTCGGTCTGCTGTGCTGCGCGGCGTTCACTTGCTGCTCTGTGTGCTCACTTCGACTTTAATCTCCTAAAATTACGAGTTATTTACTTGTAAATCTACGACTTAAAATCTTGTAATTTCCCTGTTTTTATTTTTTATTTTTTTTAGTGGCCCTAAAACTCCGTCGCAGAATCCTGTGAATATGCTCAGAGGGTAAAAAAGTCTTCACTGTTGTGAACCTAAGGCAGAGAAATTACATGTTTATTTTTAAGCTTTGGTTATTCTGTAAGATTGCATTTGGAGTTAGGAGGATAAGACTGCTGGGTCACTGGTTTATAAGATGAAAATATAAAGGTGAAAAAAGTGCATAAGCCTTGGAATTTAACATGGTACGCTTTTGTTTTTCTTTTTAGACAAGCAGCTACAGGAGAAGCCTCCGTCGAGGTCGGCTCCTCTGACCTGGGTGGATGTTTTGTCTCTCCCTCTTCCTGCAAACCACATCAGAGGTCACACAAAATCAGACAAAGAGGAGGCGCACAAAGAGGACAGGTGAGAGTGACAGTGCCACACTCTAGAGTAGTTTTCAAGGTCCTTTCTTGCTCTCAGGAACAGTTTTTGTTGTTATCAAGGCCACTGATTTCACTTCTGTGAAAGAGGGAGTTGATGCAGCTGGATATCAAAGTTGCCCTTTAACGCCGTCAAGGCTATCAGGCAGAACTTAAATGAAGTTTGGAGTCTGGGGAGATTACAAATTAACTGTTAGTCCTGCTGCCCGTGAGTCGATTGCCCTTTAGGGCGACAAAAGGGAGCGTCTGCTCTAACTTATTCTGACACATTAGACTGAGGACATAACGGGCTCAGCATTGCAGGGGCCTTCCTGCCTGCACTGTGTCTTTGGTAGTGACATTAGCCTCCGTCTGACAGGCTAGATTAGTACTTTCCATTTTCAATGGCGTGTCCATCATTAAATTAGCCCTGATGGCACCGAAGTGACAACAGAAATCATGGAGGTGGATCTCATCGTCTGTGGCTCGTCACCGCCTCTCTGTTTTTTTAGCCCATTGAAATGACTGATGTTTTATTTATTTATTTGTCAGATCTCCCTCGGTCCTCGTGCACATTTTGTATTTTCAAAGTAAACCGTCTCAAATTTTCATTGTGTCTTGCTGGGTTTGTCTTTTTTTATTTTCAAATTTAGCTCCTTACAGTTAAATGCCTGAAACCGTAGTGGTTAATGTGCCAAAAAATCTGTTAAATCAACTGTGCAGAAAGAAAAGGCACTGCTCTTTAGATGCTGCAGCTTACACTCTGCAAACTTATGAAGGATGATTCAGCACAAGAAACAATCATTTCCATTCATTCTGAAGGTTGAGCAGTTGGCAAAACACTTACACACCTCATTTGTACACATGTGCTCACTGAATGAATAAGGTCGAACGCAGCATCTTCTGTATTACTCGGACTAATAGCACCATTCCTGATGGAAGTGACCTTCTGAAGTTTGTCAGGGACTAAATTGATGCACAGAAAATCTCTTGTAAACTTGTTTGAAAGCACTTTATTAACATTCTGCACATTATGTGATGATCTAAATGTTATTTTAGACACAAATTTGTAATTCTCTAAATTCTAGACTAGATGTGAATTTAAAGCGGCATGTTTGTCAAAAGTGATCTCGATGTTTATTGGTGTGAAAAAGACGGTTATTGGATTTTATGATTATTTTTTTAGCCATGTCATATTCCACTAGCGTCAGACTTGGGTGTTTGGTTTGTTCTTTTCTGCAAAAACGTCTGAGACATTCTTTGTGTGTGTAACATTTGAGCTGAAAATGCCAGGAAGTGACAGTCTATGAATGAGGAGCAACACTCTTTTTAGTGGCTTTCATCCCAAATTTGGCAGCACAGCTACTTCCCTGTGTTGTGACTGATCACTCAAGCTGTTCTGTCACATCCAACTGCAGGCTAATGACAAGAAGGACAGAAACAAAATACAATTTCCTTAACAATTATGTTTTTCTATCAGAAACAAAACCCAACCTAAAAATGGGGTCTTGTTACAACGTGGCTAAATTATCCTGTCTGCTTTCTTTTTATCTTTTTTATCCTTAATCTATCATTATACTTGTTTAGTTGCAAGACACGCTTTTAAATGAGAATGCCATGGTTCAAATCCTGGCAAGGCCTTTTCTGTGTGGAGTTTGTATGTTCTCCCCGTGCATGTGTAGGTTTTCTCTGGCTTCCTCCCACAATCCAAAAACATGCTTCACAAGTAAACTGATATCTCCAAAGTGTCCCTTGGTGTGTATGCGAGTATGTGTGAGTGAGTTTGTGGCCCTGCAACAGACTGGCGACCTGTTCTGGGTCACCCAACAGTAGCTAGGACAGGCTCCAGCAACCCTTTGACCCTTAAAAGGACTCAATGGGTTCAGAAAATAATCAATAAATCAATTTCCCACAAAATGAAATGATTCTAAAATATTGCACAGCACTACAAAAAATAATTTACAAGGATGTATAAAATACAGATATGTGTGCAAAAAAAAAAGAAAAATCAATCAAGCACTGGGAGTAACAGCAGTATCGGGTGAAAACCACAGATGTGAACAAGATTATGTTGTTAAAAAGGCCTAAAATCAATCAGGAAGTTAATAAATGGTTTCTGGGAAACTGTCAGTTTCTTTTCCTTGTGTTTTCTCTACTTTGTCTTTGTACGTACATATGATGCAAACAAAAAAAAACACCCAATCACAAGCTTGGTTCTACCAAGTTGGGTCAATTGCATTTGGCTGCAGGTGAACCACAGTGAGCGATGTGTGTTGTGTGCACTAAACATAGATAACCCTTTTATTCACAGCATTTTCAGTTATAATCTTAATTGCTTAATGAATAATAAATATCTGACTAATATATTTTTAGATTCATGTTTCGCCACAAAGTTAGTTTAATCTTTTATGTATCGATTTGTAGATGCTACATGGAGATGCGCATCAAATCATGTGAGAGGAAAGATACAGACTCCTACTAATTTACCTGTTAAATCGTTTTTGAAAATAAAATCTGAAATTGTAAAGTAAGAATTTTATCAGAGATGGGTTGTAACAAAGTATACCCCCCCCCCCCCCCAACATCTACTTCCTGTCACTTTTTGGGAAAAAACAAACTTTGTTTTCCCCAACACCTTTAACTTAAAGACCCAATCCAAAGAAAATTGTGTTTTTGGAGTTTTTATCATGTTGTTGTAGTATTTTCTCATGAAAGAAGACATTTTTTATGAAAATTAAAATACCATTTTTGAGTATTTCTTCATTCATATCTTGGGGAATCAGGAGCAGACAAAAATAAGATTAGCAAGCATATGTTAAAAAGAATGTAACAGAAAAATAATAAGCTAGTGTGAGAGTGTGTACATAAAGGGATGATGGGAAATCAGTGCTGGCTTACTGTGCACCAACAGTCTGAGGTGAATTTATAATAAACTCCTGCCGCTCTGCAGAAACTATGATCTAGAAAAACAAACAGTTTTGTTTTTATTTTGGCTAAAAAAACAGCATAATCATATATAATAGACCACTGGATTTTCTTTTAAAATAGATACAAAGATGATTGGAGTGGGACTCTCTCATTATTGAATATATCTTTATTTTAGTCTGAAAGGCTTTTGTTGATGGATTTTATTTTTACTTTTGTTGTTTTAATTTTTAAGTTTTGATCTGATAATTTTAGCTTAATACAAGACAACAAATGTTACGTATTCTTTAGAGGCATTTTTAAAATATTACTTTTAATAATAGTGACAGTAATAATAACAATGGGTTGGATTTATTTGCGCTTTTCCAGACGCTCAAAGTGCTTATGATGTGTTGATTTTTCACTCAGTCCTCATTCATACTTGCTGATGGTGAGCTACAGCAGCCACAGTGGCCCCTCTGACCATCACCATTCATACGCATTCACACACCAGTGGAGCCACACTGAAGACAGGGAGGGTGATGTGTCTTGCCCGGATGCAGTGGCAGTTGACTGGGGGGAGCGGGGATCGAACTACTGACCATTCAATCATTGGCTGACCTGCTCAACTGTCTGAGCCACTGTCATTATTGGACAAATCCTTCTATTGTGGGCTACTCTACTCACCTCTCAAGATTTCAGTACAAACTTCTATTACCTTGTCCTATGACTTTTAGTGTTAATCTTATTAGTTCAATTTTTTCTGACCTCTCAGGCTAAATTACGCATTCAGCCAAAAGTTTTGTTATAAATCAAATACAATAAAACTGTTATTACATTTTATCATTCTACCTTTTCTTATTCCTATAGGACTCTGACGTGTTAGTACCATTTTCTCTGTGTCTTGCAGGAAGAAAAAGGGTTTTGTAAGAAGGTCTACCATGTTCACTGCTCTCCTCGAAGGCATATACTCATGCTGCTGTTACTTATCATCCATCCCACAGCTCAGAGGAGGAAGAGGACGACTGGTGTCCTCCGCTGCCAGCCAGAACCTACCTGATGGACACTTCCAGGGAGGAAATCTCCAGCCTACCCTCTAATCCAGAGGGTGTTTCCTGCACAGCCACCCAGAAGTCTTCCCCTCAGAAGAATGCATCCAAAGCTAATCATAGCCCACGCCTGCAGCACTTTGACCTCCTGGCCCGACACCATTTGGGTTCCCAGGTGTCCCAGTCCAACCCTGATCTGTTTACCAACAGCAAGACCCGAGATATTAGGGACTCGCACAACTGTAGCCAGTGGGCAGATGACTTCAGAGGGGAAAGCCTCAGCAAGGGTCAGTTTGAATTTATTTTAATGGCTGAAAAATAGGCTGCATGTAACAACTCAATGATGTGCATTATTTCATTTGAGATGTTATTTCATAAAAAGCATTTGCACAAGGATATCATGCTACATTCACGGGGAATGAAGCTCATAGCTCCTCGTTTGCTTCCTGACGATGACAGCAGTGTGCTTTCTTGTCAGGACAATTTCCTGCTGCAGAGTCGAGCCCCACAGCCCCCCAGGCACACAGATCCAGGAGTAAGAAGAAAGCGCCAAAAGATGGACAAAAGAGAAGGGAGCAGCACAACCAAGCGGCTACAATATACGGTGACCCCTTCTTTTAATTTTTTTTCTTTCATCTGTAAAAGAATGAAAGTAACGCAAACTTTTAACCCCTTCATGCTGTATGTCCATAATTTTGCAACATCCCATTAAATGCAGGTCTCCACGTAATTTAGCATCACATTAAAAGGAAGAAAAACTGAAGAACGTTTTTCGTTTAATTAAAAAATAAAAGTGAGGTGGATAAGATGTTGAATGGTGGAGCCAATCTTTTATGGAGAGAAGAAAATAAAACAGGACGTTTGCATCTGTAATTATATAGACTAGGATGGCAATATGTAGGACCATGACAACAAAAAGTTTCATCCTTAACAGCTTTAAACACCCCCTCTGCTACAAACTCTAATTTTACAAAATACAGTTTTTTGATAGTGCTATTTTCACTCTATTGTTGGGATTTCATTAAACTGTGACTGTAAAGCGAGGAAGGTAGAAAGGCACCATATAATTATACGCTATTTTACTTTTGACCAAGACTTATAGCTCCTTTAGTTGGGAAGATATGCTAAATTTTGCTGGTCTAGTCTTTTCTGTATTTCTGCCCTCACCAGAGGAGGCCCCACTAAGAGGTGACAGAAAAAAATATATATACTTCAGTTTTTCCTATTGACTGTACATGAGAAATGGACTGAGGAACCCCTCCTGCCTGAAGCCAAAATCCCATAGACTTCTATTGTCAGAATAACTATTATTCCTCTGCTACCTTTTTTTTTTAAACATATTCTTGCTAATCTTATATTACAAGTTATTCAAGTTATAAACTGACCAATCAGATGCTTCAATAAAAGGGATCTTGGGTCCAACGTTCAAATCGTTTGATTGACAGATTCTCCAGAGCCTGCTTTCAGTGGTCGGGGTGTGGACTTCCAACAAGCTCACTCCTGATTGGTGAGAGTGGTTGCCATAGACCGACTCGGACAAATCACTGCTTATTGACAGCATCTGCGGCATCCATATTATAAAAAATGGCGAATGAATTCACGTCATGCTCACTCAAACCAGTTCTCTTATAGAGTTTCTCCTTAGAATTTTAACCTCATGATACATAAAGTATTCAGTTACCACTATTTTCTTGTTGTATTTGAGAGCAAAATTGATTTCCCTTTAAGACTTTGTAATCATTGTCATGTTTTTTGCTGTTTTAATTTTTGTGAAAACCAGATAAGTAGTTAAACTCAGAAATAGTTTAGATCATTGTAGTCTGTGCAAACAGCCTGTGATTTCTTTCCATGCTGCTTTTGTACTCCCCAAACAAACATCATTCAGCATAATAATGGGGATTTTACACAATCACTGACACTTTGAAGAAAAGCCACATAAAGAGTTCCCCACTGTTCCGATTCCTTTCAGAGCTGCAGTTTCATGCCTAATCTAAAGTCAAAGCAGACTTTTCCTTTAATCTAGCTTTCAGTAATAAAATATCAAGCCTTTTTTTAATGAAGTTTTTTGTATTTTTTAATCATTATGGATCACTCAGAACTCGCCCCTCCACCTCCCCCTCCTTCCACAGAGGACTCCCTGCAGCTCCTGGTGGATGTTTTGAGCCGCAGCCGAGCGGACAGTGAAAGACATGAAGACAGCAATTCTCCCACCCTTCCCAAGAGCGGAGAACATTTCCCACCCCAAAGGGAGGTTTCTACAAAGTGGTTGCCAGAAGGTACAAAACTCTATTTTCATGCGTCTGCGGTCGTGGCGCTATAACAACAGGATATTCTCAAATATTGTGAATGAATATTGTTCTTAAGCTTCATGCAAATCCCTTCAGGCTTAAGAAAAAAAAACAGCTGCCATCTTTAAATGCACATATTATTCTGTGGTTGTAAGTCTAGTTTCAACATCAAGGGGTTTATTTTCAGTCTGACCTCTTTAGGATTGAACCTGCATGAATAAAATTGTCATTTTAGTGATCTCTTTGTGGTCAGCAGATGAAAATGTAATCCCGTATGGAAAACTGAACATCCTCCCTGAGCTCCAGAGTTATGGGTCTCTGGGTGGAAGAATCTCTTCTGGATCCTCTCCTGCAGACCAGAGGAGAGACGAGGTACTTTAAAGTTGATGCAGGGATTGTGCTGATGGTGTGTGCATGGGGTTAAACTGTCTGAAAGTGAGGTTATAGAGACTGAAAATTGTGCTTTTTGGTGGTTTTAACATCTTCTTTTGCTGTTGATGGAGGACACATGTAAAGAAATTTACGCTTAAAATTGCATTTATGAGTATTTCTTTGTTCAAATTGTTGTGAATCAGGAGCAGACGTAAAAATGCCATTGGAAAAAGCTTGTAGTAGTGACATAGGTGCTACAATCGCGGGCCACTCCTGGCTCCGCTCTGTTCTGATGCATTCATTTGGGGACGACTCGATCCATGTACATTGTTTACCTTATGGTATTTGGCTCAAAACTCTACGATTGTATAGCTCCAATATTGCTCGCCATCTTTGTTGCACTTTTAATGTTAGGTTGCTGGTTGTGAGGGGCTGTAAGCTAGCGGGAGGGATTGTGAACAGTTGGATGATGGGAAATGGAGACTGGTTTACTCTGTACCAACAATTCCACCCCACAATTTAAAGACAAATTTCTAATGAACTATTGCAGCTCTGCAGAAACCTTGTCCTAGAAAACAACAGTTTCTTTTTGCATAGAAACAGCGTAAAGATAACGAAAAGACCACTGGGAATGCATTTACAACAAGAGATTGGAATGGGATTTTAAAAACATCCTCTGACCTGGATTTACTTTATTTTTTCAATAATGATAAATAGAAAAATGTAAACCAGATCTTTATCCTAATTAACTTCAGTCAATTCAAAAGGTTTTTTTTGGTCTTGCCAGCACAACTGTCTGACAGTGTGAAGCAGCTTTTACTTGATCATTAAAGGAACACAACTTTATAGACCCCTTGCATGTTATGTCACAGCCTGCATGAACGCCTTCTTCGCCATTTTGGGAATCACATTTTTTGAGAGTCAAAAGACTGGGTTACATAATGTATATTGACAAGACAGAAAAAGCATTCATACTACAGCAGTGCACTGCGCATCTATAACATTAATAAATGCAATAATCATTTATTATTATTGCTGGGAGACTGACAGACAGAGAAACAAACAACTCGGCACATTCAGGCTAAGTTGTGATGCTGCTTCCTCACATTTGTATGTTTTTGGGAAAAGTTTGCATGTTTTCCATTATTCGATTACTGTTAACCAAAAAAAAGAAAAAAAAAGGTTCCAGCACTTTTGAAGTAATGGTACCCTTTCAAAAGTAAGGGGTAAAACCAAAGCCGTACACATTCCTAAATTTGTATCACTTTTAAGACAAGTAAAATGTCTTGCCATCTAACCAATCTGCATACCTGACATAAAAATTCTACAGGCATCTGTAGGCTGCTACTCTTCCTGTTGACTGCGGGGATCTGATGGTTTCTTTCTTCATCTCCAGGAAATCAATGAAGGGAATTTGAGTGTTTTTTGACCACTGTGTGCCTGCGATGTCATTGCAAGGGGTCTGTAGGCAAAGAAAGCTTCTTTAGCAGGCTGTAATGTTTCAAAGCCACATTCTTATTCTTTTAAAAGTGCTATGACTGCCTAACCTTCTTCTGTTTGGTCAAACAGTCAGAGGGCTTATTGAAGTGTTTATGACAGAAAAAAAATTACCTTAAACTTTGCTATTTTTCTTTAACCTGCAGTGTTGCTTCTGCTGTTAATTATCTCGTGAATTTCCAAAATAAAAGCAACACATGGCCAGAAATTTTTCGTTTTCAGGGCAGCAACTGCACAATAACAGGACTTGATTGCAGTCTCCTTCTTATTAACAGGGGCAGCCGTGGTGCAGTGGCAGGGCGGTCGACCCACAATCATAACATTGCAGGTTCGATTCCTGCCTTGCATGCCCATGAGTTAAAGTGTCCTTGGGCAAGACACTGAACCCCACCTTGCCTCTGGTGGAAAGTTGGCGCCAGTGTTTGGCAGCGGAGCCAGCGCCAGTGTGTGAATGTGTGTGTGTGACTGGGTGAACGGGACTATGACTGTAAAGCACCTTGGGCCTTGAAGAAGGTAGAAAAGCACTATATAAGTTATATATTTACCATAACAGTTGTGTCTGGAGCTGTGAAGGACCCAAAATGCAGGAGACTCTGGCTCAGTGACAGAAAATAAAACATTTAATAAACAAACTGAAAAAGACAAACCCCATGGAGCAATTCAATTTTATTTAACAGTCATCTCAATATGCTTCGTATAGGTAATTGAAAAATTAAAACATAAAATCTATATACTATATATTCATACTAAATTGAACTAACAAACTGACTAAGCTAAACTGGACATCCCTGCCCTTAGGACCCCCCCCCCCCTTCGCGGTATGGAAAAACAGTGACACAACAGAGCAGATGACCTAAAAAACAGACACTTAAATAGGCTGAAGGCAATTAACTCAAATGACGACAACTGTGGAGGATGATGAACCTGGAACCAGTGTGAGTGAGGGCAACTCAGAACATGACCAAAAACCACACAAAACTAAAGAAACTTTACAAGTTGCTTCATGACAGTGGGAGTCCTGTTGGCACAACACTGCCTGACAACTTTTACACTGCAAACTACATTTGTAATCTGTTGTAATGGTGCTTTTTTTCTGTTTTCTAAATTCTACTAAATATTTGGCACACTGTTAAAGTAAATGGAGATGAAAGAAGGTGAATTACCGGTAGTCTTCCTGATTAAAATGCATGCAGACACACTAAGCCTAGAAATAGAAGAGAAGGAGTCCAAATTCTTCCCAATCAGCTATTTATTGTCCTTTAATCATGAATGAGTCCGTCTGGAGATGAAGTTGCTCCCACTGTGAACTTTTATAGCCAGCTGCCATAAATTATCATTTTTGGACTGAACAGTCCACCGGGTTTTGCTTTGGTAATTCTCTGTGGGCAGAGGACAGTCAGTGCATCTTTGAAACTCATTTTTGCATTTTCCTTGTAGTTTTCAGTTACTCAGAAGAAGTTTAAAATTACCATCAACTATTTTCTAAGTATAGAACAAGTGCAGTTTACCTCATTTTCAACCTTGCATTGCCTTGCACATGTGACACAAAGAAGGTTTTGCATCAGATGTGCACCAGTAATGAGCAGAAAATGACTTGATTTATTGCATGGTGTGATTCCACGTTAATAAAACAGCTGTGGGATAAAAGTGCTCAGTGATTTGAGACTGTTCAAACTAATCATGTAACAGCAACAAAAAAAGCCTGTATCTCTGTGTGTTTAATACATTTTTGCTTCACGATTAACGGATTCTGTGTTTGAATTAAGAAATGAACAATAATTTTGAAATAAACAAAGAGTAAATGCCAGCATAAATTTAAGCAACTCAGTGTTGTTGTGTTACTTCAGTGTTAAGCTGCTCTGCATGTTTCTATATAAATGTCACTAATAATTTATTTTTTATTGGTTCAATTTTTTGTGTTGTCTCACTTCTCCTTCTAGAAACTTACCTAGACAGCAGCGGTTGGCGTCATGTGACATCTACTGCACCCTTCACTGGTTTGTGAAGACTTTACAAACCATCAATCTGTTGTCATGGCAACCTGCAAACTCCTGAAGACTAAAGGGAACGTGTCATGGCTGGCTTTTTCACAAGTTATTTGTAATTTTTTGTATTGTTTTTTTTTTTTTAATGCATATAGACATCCTTAATGCTTTTTTTATTTTATTTACAATTGATCAGATATATTACTAATACTGGTTCTGAGAAGATGTATTTTTGGGGAGAAGACAAAAAAAAAAGAGGTATACCCTGATGTACAGCAGATTATTGAATGTATCCTCTGTTTTCTCCTGACCATGAAGTGATGGCAGACAACAATAGCACAAGTTTGACAAAAGACTGGTGAAGACTTAAGGTAGACAATATAATAGTCCATCATGTTTGTTGTATGTGTGTGTGTGCGTGTGTGTGTTTTTCTGTGCACGGGGCTATGTCTGTGTCTGATTTGTGCTTTTTTATTTCTCACTCATATATGTTGTACTTCTACAGATCACCTGTGCGTTGATTTTTAAAAAGAATAATAAAGCATTTGTTAAAAAATATGTCTGTCATTGTGTGAATATTACACCATTTGAGATTATTTTAAAGGGAAAAGAATGCTGATTTATTTTTATTTTTCTGGCTACTTTATAGTCTTTCTCAGTTGAAACATTTACACTTGGATTAAAAAAGTCAAGAATGTATATTACAATTTTTTGTGTGCATATTATAAAGCTGTGTTCTTTGTTGCATTTTAGTTTTTTATGAATATCGGCAGTCTTCAAAGCAAAAAGCAAGGGAAAAACGGTACTGTTTTAAGAAGGTCTAAAAATATATACCAAACTGTGATGTGATTATGGAACCATTGATGGGTGACAAATTAGGGTGAAAATAAAAAAAGGGGGGAAAATTGTTCTTACAGATGTTTTCAGGAAGAAAACGGTGCAGAAATAGATCTGCTATTCCCTCACACTTGTGTAAAATTGGTTGAGTGTGATGAGAAAATTATTTGCAAAACATGGCAGAAATGACAGATCCAAGTAATGTTTAAAAAAGAATTGCTAGAGGAATGCTGAAGGTTCACTGAAAGTGGTTGCTGTGGTTACAGGGATGATTCAGGTGGTTTATTTATGTAACATTAAATCACATTAAACATAATTTCAAACAGCCAGGTCTCAAAGAAAATGTACATGACATATGGTGGTTGACAAGTCCAAGCTGTCTTGCAGTCCACAAGATAAAACTGTCAAATTATAAACAAGTTTGATCTAAATAGCAGAAAGTTCATATAATTTTTTTTACTGCATTGGCACAAGTTTTAGATAAATGTTTTTGTACCACGGTGGTGTAACATGGACCTTATGCTGCTGACAGACACAAAGTAATATAACCATTAGTTAGATGCAGGTACTTATTGTATGTCTTGTATTTTTTTTTCTATAATAAGAGCCAAATATTAAAGTTGAAAATATTAAGATGTTTCCAAAATATTTATCTGTAACCCTTGTGCTATCCTAGGCACTTTAACGTTAGGAGTTGGGTCATCTGGACCCACTAGACAGTGCTCTGAACCATTTTTCTTCAATGATTTGTGATCTTCACTGGTGTCCATGGATTACATGAAATCTTTCCACCTTTATCTACCTTTGTCATGGTAGGAATAACACGCCAATGTAAGGATGGGGTCATCTAAGATAGCACAAGGGCTAAACAAAGGGGCGGCAACTGTGTCTGTGCACTGAAACCCAGACTAATGGGATAAAAAAAAGACTTAAAACAATTGTACAATAAATGCTGTTAACGTTACAATTAAGTACCATATTTTTTGGACTACAAGTCAATATGGAGTATAAGTCGCAGCAGCCAAAGAAGCCAAGAAAAAAAAATCATATACAAGTTATATGGGAGAATAAGTCTGCTACAGACCAAAAGTTTGGACACACCTTCTCATTCAAATGAATGGGAAGGTATATGTGGCAATTATATGTATAGCACTTTTACAACTTAGGTCACTCAAAATGCTTTACAAAAACGTAATCAAATTAAAAAACAAAAGCACAAGACACACAAATATTTTGTTTAAAACCCGCACAATGCCCCCCCCCCTCCCCCCATACACACACACACCCACACAGACACACTATGATAAAATAGTGATAGGATAATGCAATGTAGAAAGCTGGCTTTGATGTTTGAAACCTGGCTTATTCAGTAATCTGATATATTAAAATGTTGAATATAAATAACAAAACTTAATTAACAAAAATAAATTAATTACAAAACTGTTTATTTATTGAAATTGTTAGCATTTTTCTTCATGGTCAAAGAGCCTCAATGGATGGATGAAGGAGTTGAATGTGGCTCCAGAGCCTCAGGCTTCAGACCCCTGCACTATGTCCTTCACAAAATAATGCATTAAAATAAGCATATATTTTATTGTTTCTGTAGAACACATGTGTCAATCTCAAGGCCCGCGGGCCAAATGTGGCCCTCCATGTTATTTTATGTGGCCTGCGAGAGCATAACAGTTTTTAATTTCTTAGAATAAAAGATAAAAATTGGTGTGTATTTAGTCATATTTAGGGGGAACTGGACTTGAAATATGGGATTGGGCAACTATACATTAGGACTTAAACACTGTCAATATAACCTAATCTGACAGAATCAAATGTAAAAGGTTTTATGCTATAGTAACAAGCAAATATATGTTTTCTATGCAACTGTAATTGTCACTTTAAAAAGTTATAATAAATAAATAATGAGTTATTTAACATTAAGGAGTAGTTACATTTATTTTTCATTACATATAGTTACATGTATAAGTTATGTCTGACCCTTTGAGGACAGACAGTATGCAGATCTGGCCCTCAGTGAAAATGATTTTGACACCCCTGCTGTAGAAGAAAATTAAACTGCATCCATTGCAGCTAAGTATCATCAATCCTTTTTTAACTCCTACATCAAAAGTTACCTGAGTATCTACAAAACCCAATAAATAATGATGTTATACTTTTCTAAAACAACATGGCAGACACATTGATGAACAATTACAGCAAAAATATACAATTTGTGAACTCAGATTTTAGCCACTGAGATGAGATGGTTATTTTCTATTTTTTCAATTCATAAACCATGACAGCTGATCTTTAATGGATTTCAAAAAATGTTGTCAGTTCTATTGTTTCTGGTGGAGTAAAACATGGCTCCTCTTTACGAATGTGCCGTTTAAAAGTCATCATTTTGTCATGGTGTCCAGTAAATGTTCTTGTCATAAATACTGACATTTGTAATGAGTTATGTGCCAGCGTAGTGACACATAATGTGTTTTCATTAGCAGATGACAGTAAGGAGTTAAGAAAACATGGGGGGGGGAAACATAATAGCTCTGCATCAGTAATGAGCCAATGCAAATTGTGTTGCTGGATTGAAGAGTCTTTTAACTCTTTCCCAAAGAAACAAACATGTTGAATAAGGGAAAGAAGAAAACCAAAAGATCTGCAGCCCTTCCAGACTGTCAAAAGAATGTGCATCTGTTTCATGTAGCTTTAAATTTTTAATACTTTATTCAGGTTTCTGTAATTTCAAGTTGGAACTGATAGTGTCAAATGCAGTCCTGCCATTAAACTAGTCACACACTTTGAATGTGGAAGACTTAAGGTAGATCATTAGTGAAAGAAAAGAAATAGCCTTTTTGCTATAAAACATAATTTACGTTTAACCATATTTTCAATAACTTAATTGTAATCTAATATATGTTTAAAACTAAATAAAGTACATTTCTATCTCTGTTTTGAAATTTGAAATAATTCTATTAAATATGATAACATATTATCTTATTTGTTTGCCTTAAGTCAAGAGGACTGTTGTGTGAATGCATGTTTGCAACATTAATTGTAAAGGTATAATTATTTACAATACATGTAAATAATTGTGTAAGCATTTTTTGGACTTAAACTTTGATCTTGCCCCAATGTGGGGCAAATAGGAAAAACAATTTGATAGAAGTCTCACCAGTGAATCCATTAACACTATTTGTTGATGGTGCAAAGACATTGAAAACGTCTTTATCATCTCTAATGATCTCTGTTGAGATCATTCTTCCGCTCTGATGGAGCTGTTGTCATGATGCCTGTCTACATGACCACAGCCTCTGTGATCTTTAAGCATTGCGCCATGAAATGCTTCTGATGACAGCGACCCGTGAGCATCAGAGGGCTTTGTGTTGTCGAGAGCAAAAGAGAAGGTCTTCCCGAGGTGACTGGAAATGTCAATTTGGGATGTGATCACTCTGTCTGCAAGAACACTGCTCACGTTTGAGGCTGCAGTGCATAAACCTCATTTCAAGCATGATTGCATGTTAGAGACTTACTGGTGCAGAAAGCAAAGGCAGTGTCTGCAGAGATGGGGAAAAAAACGATCAGGTGAGTGGCGATTCCACAGGTCTGCTGCCTGGATGGCTGGAGTTATCCACAAAGAAAGAAGAGGGGTCATGTTTGACCTTTGGTTAAAACAAAAATGCCACTCCTGAGGGGGGAGGTTTTAGGAAATTATCAAAATTATTGGCAAATAATTGAATATTTAATTCAACAGACCCTACAAACCCAACAGAATCATCCCTGTGCTATCCTAGGCACTTTAACGTTGGGAGTTGGGTCATCTAGACCCACTAGACAGTGCGCCGAACCTTTTTTCTTCAATGATTTGTGATCTTCACTGGTGTCCATGGATTACATGAAATCTTTCCACCTTTATCCACCTTTGTCATGGTAGGGAGAACATGTCAATGTAAGGGTGGGGTCATCTAAGATAGCACAAGGGTTAAGAAACAAAAGCAGTCAATATCGCGACAGAAATATTCAAACAAACATTCATCATCTGAGACCTGCCAGCTTTATTATACCGGCAAATACTGTTTTGGTCAAATGAGAGAAAACCATCAGATTCTTTGTTCATTTGATCAAAAAAAGGAATCTTCTGGTGTCCAAATCTGAGGGTTTACAGTAATAACCACTCAAGCTCTGGATGAACTCTGTCCTTTTTTGAATGTACTCTCTGGAAAAATAAGAGTCTAATATGAGGTACTTTATTTGATCTGATCCTATCCACAGACCGCAGAACTTGCTTTGGAATGAAGCTTATTAGGAGGTGGGAGCCTTCATCTTCCTATATGACTCCAGAAATGTGACAGCCGTGAGGTGTGAGCGGCTTTGCCTCATGTCTGTGCCATCTTCAGCTGTATGAGCCTCTTGTGTGCAGATCTTATTAAAGCACAGCAGTAGTTAGAGGGAAATGCATTTGGATTGTGCAAGATGTGAGCTGAACTCTTGGGTTCTGTCAGGCCACTCGGATAATGGTAATCCCATGCAATTTGGACGGGTTATGCAACCTAGAGGTGTTCTACAGTTTTTCTGCTCTCAGGCTTGTCGCGTGGATTAGAGTGTCTGCAGCTCGCTCATCCTTTCCTCACACTGACAGCGAGGCTCGACTCGGTCCTCAGCTGAACTCGGATATCTTTAGAAACATTACGTTTCCCTTCCAACCCACATTTATCTCATGTTTGACTCTAACATTCCATTTTTGCTCTGTTTTTGACACAAATTCAGACAGAGCCATCACATTTCCACATTATCTTTGAACTTGGACAACAACTGGCTGGTAAAATACATGGAAAAAATCCTTTTCTTGCTATGGGACAGAAATTGAGATTAAACCCAGCCAGCAAGGCCAAGTGGACCCCTTTGGTTTTAAAGTGGGCAGAAAATCTGGGCCCCGAATGAGTTTGTCCGCAGTCTCTGTGGGGGTTGTGTTTACAACACATTGTCTTGTGCTATCCTATGGGGTCAAGATGACCATTGACGTGTTATTCCTACCATGACAAAGGTGGATAAAGGTGGAAAGATTTCATGTAATCCATGGACACCAGTGAAGATCACAAATCATTGAAGAAAAAAGGTTCGGCGCACTGTTTAGTGGATGTAGATGACCCAACTCCCACTGTTAAAATGCCTAGGATAGCACAAGGGTTAAACCAATAGGGACTCACTTGGCCTGGCTGCCCGAGAGGGACTACTTGGTGGTTTCTGTTCTATTTCCCACTGACAGTGAAAGATCCAAGCTAAGTAGAAAAAAAGCATTTGCAGATGATATTAAAATTAAACCTTATAAAAAATTTGATAATAAACTCACTTGTTTTCCTAACTCCTCTTGTGTCTCAACTTCTTTCCAGAAAAAGTTATGAGCGTTGACTTGTTTCCTGGTTCATCTGTCCTTTCTTCTACTCAGTTTCTTCCTGGTTTTTCCTGATTTCTACATTGCACAATTTTTCTTACCATGGTGTGTGTATGTGAGAGTTAACGTGGGTTCTGGGCATTGTATGGGCTTTTGACAATATATTTGTTTAATGTCTTGTCTTTTCTTTTTAAATTTGATTCTTTTTATGTAAAACATTTTGAATGGCACGAGTGCTATAGAAATAAAATTTTATTTAATTTGGTTTTATTTATTTCATCATTTTGTTATCGTTATAAGTGTGCATAATATGGGCAAATAATCTTAATTTTGAACAGGTTTATTTCAAGCAATCAAAACAGAAATAAAACAGAAATAAAACTAAACAACCAAACAACTGAAGTGTACATCTGTAACCCTTGTGCTATCCTAGGCACTTTAACATTGGGAGTTGGGTCATCTAGACCCACTAGACAGTGCTCTGAACCTTTTTTCTTCAATGATTTGTGATCTTCACTGGTGTCCATGGATCACATGAAATCTTTCCACCTTTATCCACCTTTGTCATGGTAGGGAGAACACGTCAATGTAAGGGTGGGGTCATCTAAGATAGCACAAGGGATAAAAAGAAATGTCTAACTTAGGATAATTGGTTGTGATCGATTGGAAAATACATCCACATGCCATGTAAATAATTCACTTTTTACTTTTAATCACAAATAGACACAACTCCTATGCATACAGAACAAGACACAAGACTATTTAATATTAAATTTGTCAAAAGGAGTTTAATTAATTGCTTGAAAGCGAGTGGGAGGAAGTGAACTTATATACCCTCCCCTGTATAATGATAATAATAGTAGGATTTAATATGTAAGTGAGTGAAGAAATGTCTACACATCCATCACCAGACAAAAAAAAGACTTTATTTACTGACTAATTTATTCATTAATTAAACTCAAAACATGTTTTAAATCTTTAATGGATAGAATTGCATCTTAATATAAACAAAACGAACAACAAAAACTAAATCCCACCTTTTCTGACCTTCTGCTATAATGAACCCACCTACACAATCTTATACAGGATAAAACAGCAGCTGTGCTGTTAATTCTTCCTAATAAGCGTTTATATTCTTTGCCTTAAATTTGAAACTGTCAGAAAGGTGATAATTCTAGCATTTGCTCATCACTGGAGTGAAAATGCATGGTGGAGCAGCAATGCATTAGTATAAATTATATTGAATTTGTTTCTGATGTAGTGCGCCCCACTCCAACACCATTAACTTTAAACAAGCCTTGCAAAAAAGAAAAAAAAGAAAAAGCAGAACCACTTGTTCACATAAAGTACCCAAGTGTGACAGAACCATCTCTAACCGAGTCTGTTTAACAGCATGGACTTAGTAAAAATAGAATTCATTTCTGATTACCTCGATTGGGTTACATTTACTCTACTTTGAGCTTGGTGTTTTTGGTGTTTTTAAAATGTTCTCGTGGCATTTTTCTAATGGAGGATATCCAGTACAGACCAAAAGATTGGATACACCTTCCCATTCATTTGAATGAGAAGGTGTGTACAAACTTTTGGTCTGTACTGGATATATATATAAAAAATGTAGTCTTAAATTTGCCTTTTTGAGTATTCCTTTAGTCAAACCATTGCCCCTTTGATAAAAGCCTGTAGTTGTGATGTGGAGAATATGCCAGCTGGGCCAAAACTTCCTGCTCCGCTCCATTTTGATGCATCCACTTGCAGTCAAATAGAACCATGTATGTCTTCGTTGTCATCATCTGACCTGGCATCTGGCTCAAAACGGTACGGTTGGATGGCTCCAATGTTGCTTGCCATTTTTGTTGCACTAGTATTGTAAGTTTGGGGTTGTGAGGGGCTGTAAGCTAGCAGGAGAGCGTGTAGATGGGTGATGGAAATTAGAGGGTAGCTCCACTCCAACACTCTCGCCCACAACTCATAGGCAATTTTTTTAAGTGAGTCACTGCCGCTCTGTATAAAACATGTCCTAGAAAATGGCACAGGTTTTTCTGAGTTTGGTTAAAAAAGGCATAAACATAATTTAAAGACCACTGGTTGTCCACAGCTCAAAAAATGATTGGAGTGGGACTTGAAGTGTTGTTTTACATGTAAAATACACAAATAAGTAAAACATTAAAAGGGCACTAAAAACCTTTTTTTAAGTGAACTGCCATTTGGTTAGTAAAAACTCCTTTTTAAAAAGATGGTCCAAATTTTAAAAGGCAGCAACGAATCGCACCAATAATGTATTATGATTATATGTAACAATTTGAATAAATATACCAATCACTATGTAGTAAAAGACACTTTTCAGACCTGTAGGAACAGCCGACCTGTTAGTAGGAAAGAAAACAGAAGCACATTATATATATTTGTTATGAATGAATACCACCATCTAGTGGTCAAACAGAGATAAGCAGGTGGATTGTGAAGGTGGTGAATGAAATTAACACGTTTATTTTCTAAATTGTATTTTAAAAGGTGGGTAATAATGTGTAAAAATGAAAAGGGAAAATATTACTAAGCCATTAATTTCATGAAAAGAATTAAAACATATTCAAAGCTCTAGTCTTCAGAACAACGATAAATAAAATTTCACATTCAATCAAAAAAACCTTGA
This sequence comes from Oryzias latipes, assembly GCF_053564925.1. Taxonomy (NCBI): domain Eukaryota; kingdom Metazoa; phylum Chordata; class Actinopteri; order Beloniformes; family Adrianichthyidae; genus Oryzias; species Oryzias latipes. The sequence continues at coordinate 24,442,149 of NC_136249.1, read as the reverse complement.
GATTTTAGCAGTTCTCAATAAACTCTTACTTATTTATCTTTTGCTCCAAAAAAAAAGTACATTCTGAACAGACACAAACTAAAAACACTTTTAAAAATGGCCACATTAATGATTTCCGAGAGAAATCATTGAAACGAGCGCAAAACATGACTTTTTTTTTAAATCATTATCTTATTTTTATTTTACGGGTCAGAACAGATTTTTATGCACTTCCCGATTAAATGTATCTGTGCTAAATTCAAAGACAGAATCAAAACTTAAATGATGGATTCAATAGCTGATCTTTTTTTTTTTGCTATTAAGATGAACCGACTGACACTCAAAGAATCTACAGTTAGTAGTTTTTGAACTGTTGGATTGATTCATGAAAAAGAAAGGCTGTCATGGTTATTACCCAACAGCTGTAAAAAAAGTGTTTTTATGAAAAGAATCAGCCGACACGCAGACAATAATATGAAACCAGTGTCAGAGATTCACCAGCAGTCCCACTGAACCTAAATCTAAAGACCATTTAAATGTAGAGCTCAGAGGGAACTGCAGTTAACTATGAGGTTGTGAGGCGTTTTGAATGAAAAGTCCCATGTCATCAGTATTGCTGCACCATAACAGTTTTGTGTTTTCAGCAAATTCCTTAAAACACAAAACTCATCCTCTGTGATTGGCTGCGGCTCAGCGGGCCCCATTGTTCCATCGGTCCGTTTGTTCACTTGGTTTCCTGCACACAAACAAAACTTTCCTGCAGTCTTTGCCAATACTGGGCTCCCCTGTGCGTTGACAACCCAATTTACTGGATGCTCTGACTTTTTCTAAGGCCAAAATAAAGGAAGAGGTAAGGTCATTGAGGTTTTTGTGCAGTTTTGTGCAGTAACAGAAAAACTCTCTTTAGGTGTGTTGGTTTACTTATGGACCAGCTTTTCCTCCTAAAAGTTCACTTTCTTGAAATATCTTAAATAAAATGTTGCTTATTATGTCCAGAAAGATGAATCTAAAGAATCTAAGGCATTTTATGCTCATTAGCTGATCTTAGAAAGGCATTTCAGGGCCAGGTGTGTTTGGAGAAAGATGGAGCCATCTCCTCTGCTTCAACATTTTGACTAACTGATGTATCTGCCATCAGATCTGCCCTGCCTGACAGGTTTTTTTTAACCATCTCTTGCATAAATCCACAGATTGTTTCAGTCATGCCCAGAGTTTTCTGGGTTTTGCTTTAATTGGGAGAGCAGCATCAGGGGCAGTTGGATGTAACCGAGGCCTTGACCTGCTCTGAACACTCCCTGTGTTGTCAGTCTCACACTCTAGCAGGATGTACAGCTTTATGGGAGGCGGGTTGTTTTGCGCCGGAGTCGGGAATATACTCCTCATCGTCTCCACGGCAACAGACTACTGGATGCAGTACCGACACTCCAGCAGTTACATGCACCAGGGCCTGTGGCGGTACTGCGTTCCGGGGAAATGCATTGCGCACACAGACAGCATCGGTAAGGCTGGGTTAACTTTAACCACTGCGTACTTTAAGGAAACAGTCACCAATTAAAAGGTTTAAGGGGATAATCCCTGAGACCAGTGGACAGAAATCTCCTCAACATCCACAGACTCGGCTGTTTAAAAATAAAATGTCTGACATAAATTGGACATGTTGAAGGAGTTCTGCTGCACGTCAGGTCTTTCTCTCTCCCCTCAGCGTACTGGGATGCCACTCGGGCCTTCATGATTCTCTCCCTGCTGGCTTGTTTTATCGGCATCGTGATTGGCATCATGGCCTTCATCCACTACTCCTCCTTTGACGGCTTTGACAAGACATTTGCAGCTGGCATCCTCTTCTTCATCTCCTGTGAGCTCCAATAACTCACACCTCCTGTGTGTTGCAGTGAATTTGTTACGCGTTTATTGTCCTGGTATTCTGCCGTACAGGCTTCTTTGTTTTGCTGGCGATGGCCGTCTACACCGGGGTGACGGTGAACTACTATGGTAAACGCTATGGCAACTGGCGGTTCTCCTGGTCTTATATCATGGGCTGGGTGGCAGTGGTGCTCACGTTCTTCTCAGGTATGCCCTTCAAGCACGTACTCATTCTGCATGCTTTTCTTTAATGCGTCCCTCTTTATCTCTCAGGTATCTTCTTCATGTGTGCCTACCGGATGCACGAATGCCCAAGAAACTCCAACTCTCGCTGACCGAGCAGAGTTGACGAAATCTTTACAAGCAGCAACAACAGGGCCTAGACGCGGCCAGGGATCCAAAGATCCATGTGAACCGGAACTATGAATAAAGTTCTATTCAAAACGCTATGACTAAAAGAAAAAACTGCTATAACGCCTCTTAAAGAGGACATGTGCAAAGTTGAAAATGATTCTGAATAAGTTATTACAAATGGAGTGCTTTTAAAAATATAAAACGATGTTGATTCAAAGAGGTTCATTGTGTCTATAAAATTATACTGCTTATTTAAATTATTTTTTATCAATGTAAAAAGTACCAACGTACGTTATAAATTACAAAACAAACCAGTGTCTGATTAAAAAAAATAATTTAAATAAGCAATAAAACGATGTTCCCAACACTGTTGTGTTTCTTTCCAATAAACTTCAAACAGGTTCAAAGTCAAAAATAATCTTTATTTTTCAAACTGGTGTGCAATAGAAACAATCTTAGCTTCGTAACATAACCAAATAAAAGTTATATAAATACCAGAACACTGTTAACATTTACAATTTTCATAACATGCTAAGAGAACAGTTCATCAGGAACGTGAACTTCAAATACTCCCAAAGCCAGACACCATCATGAACAAGGCAAACTAATGCCCCGCAGAACATATGAACTTTGCTCCTCACAATCTGAACAGGCGGAAAAACATTTTGGTGCCTGGTCCTTACTCCTCCAATCTGCTTTAGTCAACTTCCTCAATGGTAGGGCCAGAGGAACCTGCTCCCGCTCCTGGTCCAGCTGCACCGGCTCCGGGGAACCCGCCCGGACCTCCTGGCATCCCTCCTGCTCCCTGGTACAGCTTGGTCATGATTGGGTTGCACACCTTCTCCAGCTCCTTCTGTTGATGCTCAAACTCCTCTTTTTCTGCAGACTGAAGAGACAAAAAGGACATTTAACTCAGAGCCAACATAAATGTACATTTATAAATGTCTAAAATAGAAAGCGATCAAATCTGACCTGATTTCTATCCAGCCAGCTGATGACTTCATTACACTTATCCAGAATCTTTTTCCTGTCGTCCTCACTGATCTTGTCCTTCAGCTTCTCCTCCTCTACGGTGGACTTCATGTTGAAGGCATAAGACTCCAGACCGTTCTTGGCTGACACCTTCTCTCTCTGCACGTCGTCTTCAGCCTTGTATTTCTCTGCCTCTTGTACCATACGCTCGATGTCCTCCTTGCTCAAACGACCTGAGTAACGGAGATGGCATTTATTTTGACATGAACACAAATAAGGGAAAAAGAAAAATGCAAAAAGGCAGAGCACTTCGGGAAACCTTTGTCATTGGTGATGGTGATCTTGTTCTCCTTTCCGGTGCTTTTGTCAACTGCAGACACGTTCATGATGCCGTTAGCGTCGATGTCAAAAGTCACCTCAATCTGAGGAACCCCTCGAGGAGCTGGAGGAATCCCAGTCAGATCAAATTTTCCCAAAAGGTTGTTGTCTTTGGTCATGGCCCTTTCCCCCTCAAACACCTGAAAACATGAGGATTGGATCAGCCTCATCTTTCGTTTTATCCCCCCCTTCTCTCTTTAGATGCAGATGGGGTCAAATTACCTGAATTAGCACTCCGGGCTGGTTGTCTGCGTAGGTGGTGAAAGTCTGCGTCTGCTTTGTAGGAATTGTGGTGTTCCTCTTGATGAGCACAGTCATGACTCCTCCAGCCGTTTCGATACCCAGAGACAAGGGGGTGACATCCAACAGCAGCAGGTCCTGAACATTTTCAGATTTGTCACCACACAAGATGGCTGCCTGCACAGCTGCAGAAAAAAAAAAAGTTAGAGATAAGACTAAACACAAAGAAGTGATGACAGAGCAGAAGTTAAAACATACCTGCACCATATGCTACTGCTTCATCAGGGTTAATGCTCTTATTCAGTTCCTTCCCATTGAAGAAGTCCTGAAGTAACTTCTGGATCTTGGGAATACGAGTGGAACCTCCCACCAACACGATGTCATGAATTTGAGCTTTGTCCATCTTTGCATCCCGGAGAGCCTTTTCCACAGGATCCAGGGTGCCTCTGAACAGGTCAGCATTGAGCTCCTCAAACCTGGCTCTGGTGATGGATGTGTAGAAATCGACTCCTTCATACAGAGAGTCGATCTCGATGCTGGCTTGAGTGCTGGAGGACAGGGTTCGTTTGGCTCTCTCGCATGCTGTGCGCAGACGCCGGACTGCCCTCTTGTTGTCGCTGATGTCCTTTTTGTACTTCCGCTTGAACTCAGAAATGAAGTGGTTCACCATCCGGTTGTCAAAGTCTTCACCTCCCAAATGTGTGTCTCCAGCGGTGGATTTGACCTCAAAGATGCCGTCTTCAATGGTCAAGATGGAGACGTCAAACGTTCCACCGCCCAGGTCAAAGATGAGAACATTTCTCTCAGCGCCAACCTGGAATTTTAAACCAAATTTTAGATTCAAGCAATAATGCTGCCATTTTTGTTCTAAGTTTCCTAACTTTTGAATGCATTTACAATAAGGGGCATCTGATAGGACTGGGTATTGATTTACAATTCAATTAAATAGATTTGTCACTTAAAACATTAAATAAAACTCCATAAGCTTAAAAAAAAAAAAAACCAAAAAAAAAAAACCAAAACAAAAAAAACCTGACTTATAAGTCAAGATAGAACTTTTTTGATCCAAGTCCTCATGTTTGAAGCAGATAAACACAGCTTGCATGGTTGGTTAGGACAAGAAAACACATTTTTATTCCAAACATTAGTAATTTAATCAATCAAGTTGATGATGCTTTGTTCAACAAGTCCTAAATAATTGTCATTGGATGTTTTACAGGTTAAGAAATTTCCAACATAAGATGTAGTTTATGTACGTCAATCCCTTAAGTTTTTAACTGTTTGATAGAAGTCATTTTTGCGAAAAACACTTTGCTTGCAAAACTATTTCAAAGGCATAGAGCGCGCTCATACCTTCTTGTCCAGGCCATAAGCAATAGCAGCAGCAGTGGGCTCATTTATAATACGAAGCACATTAAGGCCAGAAATGGTTCCTGCATCTTTGGTAGCTTGACGCTGGGAGTCGTTGAAGTAGGCAGGCACAGTCACCACAGCATTTGTTACAGTCTGCAAAAATAATTTCTTAATGGTTAGTTCATAGTATAAAATACTCAGTGTTTTACCAGCTTCCCTTGCATCAAGTCAGGAAACAGTAACTTTAAACATGTTTAATAAGCAGACCACATATGATGCTATAAATGAGCATGTGAACAGTAAATATGTACAGTATATAAAAGCTACAGAGTTTATTACCTTGCCCAGATAGGCTTCTGCAATCTCCTTCATTTTTACAAGAACCATGGAGGAGATCTCTTCTGGGTAGAAGGTTTTGGTTTCTCCCTTGTACTCCACCTTTACTTTAGGCCGAGTATTATCATTGATAACAGTGAACGGCCAGTGCTTCATGTCTGACTGGACAACGCTGTCATCAAACCTGCGTCCAATGAGGCGCTTTGCATCTGAAGACAAAAAGTGCAAGTTAGGCCTCGGAAGTAACAAATATTAGGCTTGGTTTCCTGCTCAAATACATACCAAATACTGTGTTGTTGGGGTTAAGAGCCACTTGATTCTTGGCCGCATCTCCTATCAGCCTCTCTGTGTCGGTAAAAGCGACATAACTGGGTGTGGTCCTGTTTCCCTGATCATTGGCAATGATCTCAACTTTGCCATGCTGAAACACTCCCACACAGGAGTAGGTAGTGCCCAAATCGATGCCAACAGCTGGTCCCTTAGACATTTTTCCTGAAAAAGAAGCAAACAATAATTCATTTTAGTGAGCTGGTGCCTTCACTTACTCATGCAGTATGCTGTAATGCAGGGGTGGGCAATTCCAGGCCTCGTTTTCATGCATGATTTCCAGATAGTCTTGCCCTACTCATGGCTGATTACCTGGTTCAGGTGTGTCCAGCCAATAATCTTGCCCTACTCATGGCTGTTTACTTGCTTCAGGTGTGTCCAGCCAATTAGAACATGCCAGAGCAGGGTATGCTGGAAAACATGCAGGAATGCGGCCCTCAGTGCCCACGTCTGCTGTAATGGATCCATTATTGGAGTAATCTTTAATCAAACAGTCTTAAAAAGGAAAGTGTGCAGCACCTGCTTACAAGACTCAAACTATTTTTACCTCTATTATGGTGTCTAAAGAAAAATAAATGGGTGATGACCATAGTTTTAAGTCCAAACAACTGCTATCCTTTTATTTAATAAGAACATTGATCCTCACAACCATCATGTGCACCTGTGACAAAAATCCTTAACACTCCTGCATTTTGAATGACTTTGCTCACGCTCGATAAGAACTGTTGAGAAACCGAGTGGGTGGTTATCCTAATATTGCGCGTGTGCGCACGTGCACATTTCTGTTGGATCAAAGGTGGAGTACAACATTAAATATATAATTAAAAATACATTGCGTTTTCATACATTTGAATAAAAATAAAAATCCCAAATTGAGATTAGTTTATTTTACGAAGCAAGCTTTTTTTGGCGTAGGACCCACATAGTTAGGGGGTGTGTCAGAAGTCCAGAACCTTCCAGACTTTTTTTTCCTCCTTCTTCTTCTTCTACCCTATAAAGGTAGTTTAGAAAAATGCGCTCGTTTTGGCTAGAAAACGACACAGTAAATAATTTGCTTTGAATTTGTTCTCAATAATATTAGAGATTTCTTTTCTTCCTTAATAGATAAACACCCAGCTACAAAACCGAAAACGTTTGATAAGAGAAAAAAAAAAAACATTCGTAAATTTTTCAATGCTAAGACTTTAAAAACGGTTACCTGTGACGCCAGTTATTAAACAGCTAATTGTTATCTATCAGCAACACGTTATAGTGAGATAAATCTTAAACACCGCTACTCACCTCATCAAACTTCACCACCTCTTGAATTACAGCGACTGAAAGTAATATCGCAGCTTGGCTTCCCCTGAACGGCTCCGGTGTGCCGATGACGAGTTCCTATCACTGCGCTCAGGCTCACAACAGTGTGCGCGTGCTGCTATTGCTGCCGCGCCCCCCTCAATAAGAACGCTACCCAGAAGTTTCTGGAAGATGGGAGGAGCCACGCTGGCCAATCCGCTTTCATCGAATTTTCTGCCACTGAAAATTGTCCAATGAGAAGTCGTTTTTTGCCACATTTTTTCACAACAGTTGTTGCCTGCTAAATGGAGTGTGGTTTGTTATGACTTTGTTTCTGGAAAGGACCAGCGAAATGGAGAGAATGTTCTTGTTTGCGAGAAATTACCTGTTCAACTCAAAGAAAGCCAGTTGAAGCTGAAGGCATCCGCCAGAGGGAAAATTCACCAAATACCTGGCATATGTTCCAGTAGTTTCTGGGCCTTTCTTTTTAAGTAACGCAATTTGTAACAAAGTTCAGTAGTAATAAATGACTAAATTGAAAAAGAAGAACATTTTTTTCCCAGTTAATTTAAAAGTTTATTCGTTAATTGGTTGATTGGCTGGTCAAAGTTGATTGGTTGACATGACACCTTGAAATGGAAGTTATCATAACATTATTTTAATTTGATCAATTCAATTTCTTAATGTTGTTCTGGTGGTTGAAACAATGATTGCTTTGCATAAATCTATCTTTAGGATTTGCTTTCCCCCCTTTACAATCAATCTGTTCTGCAGTTGCAGAAATAATTGTTACACACTAGTGCAATATCCTGTTTGAAGTCCAGAGGGCAGCAGAGAGTCGCCACAAATCTCCATGTTTGTAATAACTCCTTTATTTTTTCCCTGGTTTTCAACTTCATTTACATATTCTCTATTGACTAAAGAACACGTTTTTTAACATCTGTTTTAACTTTAAAAAACATATCTTATTTTTTTTTTTACTTACAAGACAGTCATAACATTTAGCTGCAGCTCAGACATTTTTTTTTCTTTTTTTCCTCTTCAGAACTATCATGTGTGAAGCACTTTAGTGATATTTCCATCTCAGAAAAGATTTATAGTTGTTTCTAGATTCAAAAAAATCATCTAAAAACAAAACAGCAGGAGAGGTTGATCTGATGACAGCAACCGGGAATCCAGAGAAGGTTAAATGATGGACAAATGGGAACCTTTAAATACGGGTCTATTTTTAGTAAATACAGGTTTCCAAACTTTCAGATCAAAAACAGGAGACTCACAGGACAGTAGAAAAGCCAATGTGATTGAAATACACACTGAAATATGAATTAAATATGGACTGAAAAAAAATCTTTTCTAAGACGTTTCCATAAATGTACTATTTTTTTAAATAGAAGTTTCATTTGTCTGCCAGTTGTGCAATTGTGTGTAGTCAACAACTTTGTGCAAAAGCCCTTCACCTTTTATTTGTTTATGAGCACAAGTCAAATCTTACCTTATTTAAGATAACCAACTACTGATGTTGTTTTTTTATTTTTTTGGGTGTGTGATTAAATCACATCTCTTATTCCCAAAATGAAAAAGGCTTTAATTAATAAAAACTCAGAGGGGTCATAATGAATGGTTGCAGAGGACATAAGTGCTGCCCTAGACAACCCAACAAACGAATGTCATGTATGTTTTAAAATGAATTCATATATATAGTGGTGGGAGAAAGTTTGGGCACCCCTGATAATTTTCAGGATTTTTCTTCATAAATCATTGGTAGTTCTGATCATCAATTTCAGTTAAATGTATCATATAGCAGATGAAAAAAGTCATATTTGAGAAGTGAAATTAAGTTTATTGGATTTAAAGAAACTGTGCAATAATCACTTAAACAAAAGTAGGCAGGTGCATAAATTTGGGCACCCCAACAGAAAAATGCCATCAATATTTAGTAGACCCTCCTTTTGCAGAAATGACAGCCTCCAATTGCTTCCTATAGTTAACGGATCTGGATCAACTGATGCTAAGGACATTTGAATACACTGCTTATAATATACAGGACATAAACATGACATTGATTGAATCAACAACTGTTTCCCCACCATCAAGGATGACTGCTGTTACTGTACCCCTTGTGCTATCTTAGATGACCCCACCCTTACATTGACATGTTCTCCCTACCATGACAAAGGTGGATAAAGGTGTAAAGATTTCATGTAATCCATGGACACCAGTGAAGATCACAAATCATTGAAGAAAAAAGGTACCTAGGATAGCACAAGGGTTACTGAGGATCACTACAACCAGAACATTGAGACTAAGGATAATTTGTCAATAATCCACATTAATAGCAGAAGCATGTATAGAAACTTTAACAATATCAAGGAATATTTACATAAGTTTTTACATCCATTTAGTGTAATAGCAATATCAGAAACTTGGTATAACACAGAAAAGGGAGTTATGGACTTTAATTTAGATGGTTATGAACTCAGAAACTACAATAGACTCAATAAGGTTGTAGGAGGAGTGGCATTGAATGTTCATAATACCCTGGAATTCCAGGTGTTAGAAAGCTTGATAACCGTGATTGACAATGTACTTGAAAGTATAACTATTGAAATCTGTAAAGAAAACAAAAAAAAAACATCATAATCACTTGTATATACAGAACACCAGGCTCAAACATTTAAATATTCTCATTTTGGATTGAAAAAATGTTTATAAGTAAAAATAATAAAGTAAACTTCATATGTGGGGATTTCAATATTGACTTGTTAAATCCTAAAATACTCAAATCAGTAGATGCATTCATAAATACCATGTACAGTATTAGTTTATTTCCAAAAATCACTAGACCCAGCAGAATTAAAAACCAATGTGCAACTTTAATTGACAATTTATTCACCAATGATGTTGAAAATAAAACCGTTAACAGATTATTAATTAATGATATAAGTGACCATCTTCCAGTGTTTACAGTATATGATGATAATTACAGAAATTATGAGTTTAACAAGTCAACACGGTACAGAGGGGTTAAAAGTGAGGAATCCATAAATGCATTCAAAAATGATTTATTAGCCCACAATTAGGATGAAATTTATAACAAACAATGCGTTAACCCTTGTGCTATCTTAGATGACCCCACCCTTACATTGATGTGTTCTCCCTACCATCACAAAGGTGGATAAAGGTGGAACGATTTCATGTAATCCATGGACACCAGTGAAGATCACAATTCATTGAAGAAAAAAGGTTCAACACACTGTCTACTGGGTCTAGATGACCCAACTCCCAATGTTAAAGTGCCTAGGACTGCACAACGGGTTAATGAGGCTTATGAATGCTTCTTAAAAATATTTGAATCATTATTTAATAAAAAAAAGTCATAATAAAGCATTTAGAAGAAAAACAAATTATAGCCAATGCCCTTGGGTCACAGAGGGGCTACAAAATGCCTGTAAAAAAAACTGTCCACCCAAGAGATTTTAAAACAAAGAACTAAAGAGGCAGAAAACAGATATAAAAAATTCAGAAATAAATTAACCAATATTATAACAAGATGCAAAAAAGAATATTTTGATAAGTTACTTGACGAAAACAAAAGTAACATCAAAAACATCTGGAGCATTCTTAACGCAATTATTAGAAAGGGTGCCAAAGAAAATAGTTATCCTAAATACTTGATTTATGATGAAAAGGAAAGTTACAAGATGGAGGATGTGGCTGAAAGCTTTAATCAGTATTTTGTAAATGTTGGACCCGAATTAGCAAGAACACTCTCTGATTCATCTGGAAACCAGTACCATGAACTAATCAGTCGGAATCCCAGTTCAATGTTTCTCAGTTGTGTCACAGAAAAGGAAATATTAGATTTAGTAAAAAAAAGATGAGTACCAAACATTCAGCTGATGTCAATGACATTGATATGGCTTTATTGAAAAAAGTGATTGATGGTATTTTGAAACCACTCGTGTTCATCTGTAACTTATCTTTTCAATCAAGTTCCTTTACAAACAGCATGAAAATAGCCAAATTCATACCGCTGTTTAAAACAAGCACTTCACAAATTACAGACCCATACCCTTATTACCACAGTTATCCAAAATATTGGAGAAACTTTTTGAATGTAGATTGGATGCATTTATCGAAAAGCACAAACTTCTTAGTGACAGTCAATACGGATTCAGAGCAAACAGATCAACACCCTTGGCAATCACATACTTTATAGAGCAAATCACAAATGCAATGGATCATATAAAATATGTTGCTGGAATTTTTATTGATCTAAAGAAGGCTTTTGACACTATTAACCATGATATATTACTGAATAAATTAGAACGATATGGTATTAGAGGGATAGTGTTAGACTGGATCAGAAGGCTACTTGAGCATGAGAAAGCAGTTTGTGAAGCTGGGAGATGTTTGTTCAGCATGTTTGAAAATTGCTTGTGGTGTCCCACAGGGGTCAGTGTTGGGCCCCAAGTTATTTATTTTGTATATTAATGATATATGAAAAGTATCTGAAATATTTAAATTAGTTCTCCTTGCAGATGATACAAATATTTTCTGTATTGGTGATGAATTAAACAAACTGTTGGAAGATGTAACTAAAGAGATGAATAAGTTGAATGTATGGTTTAATATTAATAAATTATCATTGAATTTGAGCAAAACAAAAAATTTGTTGTTTAGTAACTGTAAAAGAAATATGCACATTGATTTAATGATTTCAAACTTGAAAGAATATATGAATGTAAATTTTTTGATGTTGTAATTGATGATAAATTAAGTTGGAAGCTACATATCAACTACATACAATCAAAATGGTCTAAAAGCATATCAGTGCAAAATAAGCAAAATTTGTCCTAAATCATAAATCACTTTATATTCTATACTGTCTCCTGGTTCTACCGCATTTAAACTACTGTGTGGAGGTATGGGGAAACAATTATAAAACATCATTACATTCAATGTTAATACTTCAAAAGAGGGCGATACGAATCATACGAATCGTGGGTTATCTGGATCACATGCATTATTCCTACAATCAAAATTATTGAGACTTACAGATCTGGTGGAGCTGCGTACAGCACTAATCATGTTCAAAGCCACATATAGCATGCTACCAGCAAATATACATATTCTTTATTTATATATAAATAAAGAAGCTGTTTGCTAATGTAATTAACATTAATGAGTAATAGGGGGTGAGTTTATATGAGTTTATACTTCTCACTCCTTTTTGAATATTTACAGTATAGTTGTATAATTGTTCATAATATTTGTGTTCATATTTTTTTTCTGTTTGTTTATAATAATGTTTTTTTTATTTTTCTCGAGTGTGAACGTTTTCTTTATTTTCTCTTTTTTTTTATTTGTGTTTTTTTATATTTTAAATAAACTTGTTTCCATTCCATTTCGTTCCATAGCTTCCAATAAGGGCCTGGATTCTGGTTGAAGGTATTTTGGACCATTCCTCTTTGCAAAACATCTCCAGTTTAGTCAGATTTGATGGCTTCCGAGCATTGACAGCCTGCTTTAAATCACACCACAGATTTTCAATAATATTCAGGTCTGGGGACTGAGATGGCCATTCCAGAACATTGTACTTGTTCCTCTGCATCAATGCCTCTGTAGAATTAGAGCAGTGTTTAGGGTCATTGTCTTGTTGAAGTATCCAGCCCCAGCGCAACTTCAACTTTGTCACTGATTCTTGAACATTGTTTGTAAGAATCTGCTGATACTGAATGGAATCCATGCGACCTTCAACTTTGACAAGATTTCCATTACCTGCACTGGCCACACAGCCCCAAAGCATGATGGAACCGCCACCAAATTTTACTGTGGGTAGTAAGTGTTTATCTTGGAATGCTGGTCTTTGTTCGCCAAGCATACCGCCTCTTGTTACTGTATGTCCAAATAACTCCATTTTAGTTTGATCAGTCCACAGACCTTATTCCAAAATGAAGCTGGCTTATCCAAATGTGCTTTAGCATACCTCAAGCGACTCTGTTTGTGGCATGTGCGCAGAAAAGGCTTCTTCCGCATTGCTCTTCCATACAGAATCGCCTTCTGCAAAGTAAACTGAATGGTTGAACGATGAGTTGAGTTTGATTGTTGTCACCATCCTTCACCTCTGCCTATCTGAGATTTTTGCATTGAACTGTGCCTGTGGTCTTCCATTTTCTCACTATATTCCTCACAGTGGAAATTGACAGCTGCAATCTCTTAGCAAGCTTTTTGTATCCTTCACCTAAACTTTGATGTTGAACAATCTTTGTTTTCAGGTCATCTGACAGCTGTTTTGAGGTTACCATGTTGGCATTCTTCACAGAAGATGCAAAGAGGAGAAAAACTTGCTCTTGGCCACCTTAAATACCTCTTGTCATGATTGGCTTCACATGTGTTTATAGGTCAAGGGTCAATGAGCTTAAAATTTTGTGTTCCAACAATTATTGCTAAAGGTAGTAAAATCAATAAAACAACAGGGGTGCCCAAATTTACGCACCTGCACATTATATATATATATATATATATATATATATATATATATATATATCTTTAGTTATTTATTTTTTCTTTTCATTTAACTTGGTAATGAATGAAACCATGTTTTGCCCTTAATTTAAGTCTTAATAAATATGTCTTAGGTGCTTTGAAATGTGTCTTTGTGTTTTGGCATTATCAAAAACTATACAAAAAATTGTGGACAGAAGCTAGAAACACAACTTTCTATTGTTCTTGTGATCTTTTTTTTCAAAATTTTTAGCGATGTGTCTTGAAATATTGGTTTATGCCGTAAAGAGCAAAATCATGTACAAAGTTAGCACACGAATAATGAGATAGAACAGAAAGCGATTAAAACATTTAAAAACAAAACAAAAAGTTACACTTCATTAATTTTTTTACACAAAGTGAAGCACGTGCTTGCTTTTGGTAAAAAAAACAAAAAATGTTGAGTGGATAAAAGTGGCATCTCTATTAGGAAAAAACACAACAACAAATGGTTGGATCATAGCAGTACATAAAAAGAAGTGGGCCGTGAATGATCAAGTTCCATTCAAACTCCTGAGTCTGATCTCATGGGATCCATTTCAATGCAATACATTTTCTTAATGTGACAACTGAAAGCAAGATGCACTTCTCTAGAGTTACTGCCACAAAACATTTGGATACTGATGAAGCTCATAGGCGTTGCGTGTGTTTCAGGCGTGACTCATAGAACAGCGTGCTCCACTTACTGCTTACAGTTCATTGACACCATTCTAGGATTGGCACACATGATCCAACACTAAATCATTTGAATGCATCACAAACTTAAAAGTGCGGGCGTTAAAAAAAAGGAAGAAAGAGTTCTGAATTCGATTTTAAAAGTTATGGACTGATTTTATTTGTTTGTTTGTTTTATTTTTTTATCAAATGTTTTACTAGAAAAGGCAATAATGACGGCTCACAAAGTATTGTTGATGAATTTAGCATTACAGATATTTATTTTTTCCTATGCCCAAGTTATTGTTTCCCAGTGACAAACAAAGTTTTAAAAAGAAATAAAAATAAGTAAAAACATAAAAAGTAATGAGTTAACCCTTGTGCCATCTTAGATGACCCCACCCTTGCATTGATGTGTTATTCCCACCATGACAAAGGTGGATAAAGGTGGAAAGATTTCATGTAATCCATGGACACCAGTGAAGATCACAAATCATTGAAGAAAAAAGGTTCAGAGCATTGTCTAGTGGGTCTAGATGACCCAACTCCCAATGTTAAAGTGCCTAGGATAGCATAAATTAATTATCAAGCAAAATGGCAAAAAATTCTAATATGAATGAAATTAGCTTTATAAAAATAAAAAAATACGAATGATCTGTATCATCATTTTGTCCTGTCGTTTTTTTTTTTAAGAAATAATCATTGTCCTTTCATTTGACTTATTATCGAATAATTTTATAGCTACACACTTCTATGTTACATTCTGAACTCAGTGACTCTTCATGACATACATCACCTCACATACTTTCTCGTTTGTCCTAAAAATCAGATATGGAATCAGAAAGGAAACATATCATGTTTCCTTTAGTCCCCTATATGAACCAATCAGAAGTGTGCTACATTTACTTTCTAGTCAAAGTTTTGATGGTAAAAAAAAGTTGTGTTTGTTGTCATCTATGCTAATAGAGAAGCACATCTTAATGCTGAAAAACCATATTGTTTCTTGGCTTACTCATAAAGTCCAGCTTCTACATGGTTTCATATTCCCTCATTGCTGAAAAAGCTGTTAGTGGTTTGTGAGAGGACACAAACGCAGGAGGGGACAGAGGTATAAAAAATATTATTAATTATAACATAAGAGTAATAAAAAAAAATAAAAAATAAATATAAAAGTTAACTCCCAAAAAGAAATTATATATGAAGACTTAGAGAGCACAAAAAGAGAATCTGCAAAAAGTTTCTTCACTGACATTATCATTCATTCATCTTTTCAACCAGTTTTTGTCCCTTTCGGGGTCACGGGGCTGCCGGAGCCCATCCTTGCCACCCATGGGCAAATGGGTGCTGGGGGCACCCTGGACAGGTCGCCAGTCTGTCGCAGGGCCACAGCCACACACCCATACACACTCACATTCACACCCAGGGACAATTTAGAGTTATCAATATGAAGCAGGTGTTTGGACGATGGAAGGAAGCTGGAGTCCCCCGAAAAAAGGCATGAATGTCAATAGTAGTGAAGCAAACCTTTCTCCTTTGTTTTTGAAAAATATCAGAGATTCTGAGTGATATTACTGCTGCATTTAAAGGTCACAGAAAGTGATGAGTAGAAAATATTCAGGATTTTTCCTTAAAGCTCCACTACAATCATCTTTTGATATATTTTTAAGGCGTCTTTTGATTTTGATTATGCCGTATTTCGGAAAATCAAAAATACTTTCAAATTTAAATGCAATTTAATTTAATTCAATTTATAAAAACATATTTGTCTTCTTTATTTTAACAGAAAAATCCTAAAGTTAAGGCTGCAGATTATCAAACTTTTAGGAATTCTACCTTTTTTGCTTTTATGACCAGTAGATCTAATCTGCGGTGAACTTCATGGACGTTCACTTTTTTCTTTTTCCATCTATTATTTGTTTTCACTTTTTATTGTTCCATCTATTATTTGCTACACGGGTGGTTAGGATTATGAATACAGTAAAAGTTACAATAGATGTTTCGTAAATAAATGCAACAACCTACCTAGAGATAAGTCTGACTTACTGCTGCTGATGGAAGCTCCTGCTCTGTCTCTAAAAGGATGCAAGACTGATGTTACACCCCTGTCTAGGGGCTTGAAAAAGGATGCAACATAAAGGTAAAAGGAACTAATTAAGTACCACAATGAATTAAAAAACTTTCACAAACACACCCATGCTGAAAATAAACTGGGAATTTTTTCTATTTATTTACAGAAAAACTCAAAACTAAATAAAAACTAAACTTGAAAATAAGTATACAAGGACCAAAGCCTCTCCAACAAATGACGTGGTTGTATTTAAACACAGAGCTGGATGTCATCAACCAATAAGATGCTCAGGACAATCTGGGACAATCTGCAAATAAAGATAAAGGAGGAAAAACAAGAAAGACAAAACCTCCCAATGCAGCAGAAAAAGAAAAAAGAAAAACTACAGCCTCAGCTGTAATACCCCCCCCCCCCCCCCTTACCTAAGAGAAAACTTCTGACCCCCAAGAAGCACTTACTTAGGTTGAGTGGATGCTGTGTGAAAGACCTTCCGCTACTAAATTCTCAGCTCCCTTTTTGTGTTTGATGTGAAGATTGAAATCCTGAACCAACAGTGATCTGGTGAATCACTGGTTTGAGTTTTATATCCTTAAAATAAAAACTAGAGGGTTGTGATCAGTGTAAACTGTAACCGGATGGGAACTGGTGCCAGCAAAAAAGAAAGAGCTTCTTTCTCAATCATACTGTGCGAGTTTTGATGAATGGTAAACTCTTTGAAAAATAACAAAAGGGTTCCTATTATACCATGTTCATCCTCCTGCAGCAGAACTGCCCCAGTACCACAATCACTGGCATCCACTTCTAACTTGAAGGGACAATCCAAATCAGAAGCAGCCAGGACAGGGGCACAGCAAAGAAGAGCTTTGACAGAGTTGAATGCATTCTGGGATTCAGCTGACCAAACAAAAGATTTACGAACACTACTGGCTTGTTAAGAGAGCCAAAATATCTGCAAAAAGGTAACTTTAAAATAAAAGTTTCCATCATTTGGCCCGATATGTGTCCTTTCAGTGAGTATAAAGCTTGGATAACTTAGAAAAAGATCATTTCCATTTTCTGGTGAGACAGCAAAAAATACAATCATGTTAAAAAGGAGATTACATGTTTTGGTAAAATGTTTATTTTTGGAAAAATAATATTACACATTATGCATACATAAGTGCTGAAAATAATTCTGTGATTTTCAAAGTCACAATCTGTGCTCATGGATTTCTGGGAAAGAGCTATTGAGTGATTTATTTATTTTTATTTTTTTTTTAAATTGGCATCATCCAAGCACATAAAATACAAAATTAGAAATGTTTACATCTACAAAAGAACAGACTCTTCAGCCGAGCGAGTTCTAGATTCCCAGAAATTCTACAGGAGTTCAGATTCCGACCCATTTCCACGAGAACTTTCACTTGTCGATTGGTTTTGGGAGAACGTGAGATTCAGTGACACAAGTGGCATGTCCTAGAGTTTAAAAGTGGTGTTCTTGACATCCAATATTCCCACAGTAATCTACCAGGTGCCGTATTGAGGCCGCATCTTCTTGTTGCATTATGGCCTGTGTTCTTCTGCGTCTCAGGAGTCCTTTTCGTGTTGTGATGCTAAACAAAAGTCTTTGGATTTTTCTAGGATGGGCGTGTCATTTGTTCACAATGTGTACAAAAAGTTCTGGAAGATTCTATTTAAAGGTTACAGCCTGAAGTCATAACATGCACAAAAAAGGGATCCTTTACAGAATGATTCAGTGAGTGATTCTTTATCGTGTAAACAGATCTCAGAGGTGAACCTTGGAGATCAAATCACTCTCATCCTTGTCTTTCCCTGCCCTATTAAGACCTTTGTTTAAGTGAACACATTATGGTTTCCAATGATGGAACTAGGTGTGATGACTGCCATTAACATGACCCAATAACACCATTATTTAGGCCAGTAGCACGAGGTCAACAAAACAACCAAGCTATGGAAAATCATAAAGAATAGTTTAGATTTTTACAGTGTGTTCCGTATTTTGTCTTGGCAGATGCTGATGAGTGGAGGCTGAAGCGTTCTAGGCCACACCAATATTTACACCCATTTCTGCTATAATTTAAAGTCAGCAATGGATTTTGCATAATGGAAATCTTTCTGTGTCGCCACAACCCCAGAGCTTCCATGCAAACGTTTTAGCAAATCCCCCTATCAGGAACTTTCAGATATTTGTGCAAAAGAGTGGGGCAGATGATTTCCAATTCAGATGTTAAGATGAATCATCAACTTCACAGTAAATAATGTCCAATAGTCACATTGATAGGTTTAGCTCTTGCATACATTTATGTAATAGTTATTAATGTTCTGCTCTTTAAGGCCATTTATAAAAAAAACATTTATTTTTTTGTGCCATGCATTATTTCATTCACAAACTGATTCAAATTGTTGGAATTTTGACTTTAATCTGATTTGTATAATGAATAATGTGACATTTTAGGTTATTTGATTAATATACAATGGACAGTAAACAGATTTTGTTTTCACCAAGGCAACACATGTGATCAGTTCTCAAAAAAGTTGAAATTTAAACCCCGGTTCAGGTTGCCGCATTGTCCTCCCTCTTCCTCCCCTGAGACAATAACGGTATAAATGGACGGATGTGCGAGCAGAAGGTAGGATGTGCAACAGAGGGCCCTACAGGTGAGTCCCCAGTTAATTTTACCTGATAGTTTGGTAACTTATGTACCTTATACTGTGATCATGGGTTTGTAATATTAGCAGCATCATATAAAAGTATTTGTCTTATTTATACAGACATACGAAAACTGAAACAGAATATAAGGATTTCAGGATTTGCTGTACAATTTTTCATGTTTCAAAACTCATATGAGTAGTAAGTATTGGTGGTCACTGATTTAGAATAAAATGATGATTGTAAACCATGCATGCTATGTTTTACGCCAAAATAAATACCACTGAACTGTTTTTTTTTTCTTTTTGGTACATCTGAAAATAAAAATAGTTTAAAGCAACATTATTTTGCTCTTCTATTTTGTGCTGACCCAGTGATTGTTGTGATTTGTCGTGTCTCACCAACAGAAATTCCTTGGTTCTCACTTCAAAGCTGCTTTTTTCCGGTCCACAATGAAAACTATGAGACTGCTCATCATTACACTGCAGCTTTGCCTGATTTTACAGGTTAAAGCCCAAATACCAGATGCATGCATCACTAGCCCAACAAACAGACCCCCAGGTGTGTGTAGTTTTCAGTAAACAACTAGTCATTTTTAAAACTTTTCACAACACTGATTGACATTTCCTTGTTTGTTTTATTCTTATTTGTCCAGAAAATGCAGACATTAATGTAACTTGTGGGACCCAGTACATGGACCTGAGTATTTTCCTCTGTCCAATGTACCAAGCTCTTTACAACGAGTCCCTGATGGTTGTAAATAATCAGCTCAGTAACAAACTGTGCTTTGGGAAGGCTGACTGGACTGTGTCACCACCTGTTTTAAGATTCCGATTCCCCATCAATGACACCGACGCCTCAGCCTGCGCAAATGCGTACAAGGTGCTTCCCAAAACCTCAAAAAGTGAAGACTCTAAAAAAAAAGTATTCTTATGAGGAAACATGGTTCATCCTTTATTTTATTTTCAGATTACAGATCAGACTGGAAGTGGAATATTTGCAGACTATTCAAAAGTTCAGTATGTGAACATCTCTGGCATGGTGAATTCCATAGACCCCTCTGCAGGTGCGATCACCTATCGTCCACAGATTCTGTACAAGTTTTCGTGCAACTACCCTATGCAGTACCTTCTCAACAACACCCAAATCGGAGTGTAAGTGTGCTGGCTGACTCTCAAAATCACAACCAGAGCTTTTGAAAATATTAAACAAAACCATAAAAAACTAAAAAATGTGTTCTTTGCTGACTGCAGATCAGGTGTGAACATTGCCATACGGGACAACAATGGCAGCTTTATCAGCACACTGAGCATGCAGCTTTATCAGGTGGGTCCCTAGCTTTTGTGATCGATGAGCTGTTTTTCCTTTGATGGTTTAATTAATTTATTGTTTGTACTTTTCCTCCATCAGGATCCAGCCTACACACAGATTCTGACCGTTCCACCAACCGGACTCAACCTCAAGACCAAGATTTATGTTAATGTCAAAGCCACCAATCTCACAGACAGGTACTCAAAACTCAACAACTTAATCAAAGTAACACCAATGGAAAAACACAAAAGTAATAGAAATATAAAAGCAACGTAAATCTTCCTACAGGTTTAACTTGCTGCTGGACAGGTGTTACGCCACAACCAGCCCCTATCCTATGCTGAGCACCTATTATGACCTGTTTGTGGGGTGAGTTGCGTAAATGTACACACAATACTACAAGGAGACCCTTTGTACTTCCTTCCGACTGACTCGTCCCTCATATCTTATCCAAGATGTACCCGTGACGCGCAGACAAAGATAGAACTTAACGGGGTTTCACAGACGGCACGCTTCTCATTTGAGGCCTTCAGATTTGTGGAGCACAAGAACCTGACAGTTTCTACTTTCTACCTGCACTGTGCCACCAGACTGTGTGAGGCCTCCAACTGTGCCTCATTATTGCCAGTGAGTATTGGTTTTGTTTTCTTATAAAAAAAAAAGTCATTTGGGAATAAAAATATATGAAATTTGTGTATTTCTTGCTTCATCAGGCTTGTGGAACCACCCAAATCAGGAGGAGGAGGGCAGCAGAGATTGTGCCGACCAACACAACAATCACCTCTCCTCCCATATTTGTTGGCAAACAGAGTGTTGGTGCGTCTTCAAAGGGGGGAAAAAACACCACCCCTATTTTTGTTTTATATTATATAAAACTCACATGCATGTATATGGGAACATGTTCAGTATGGGTACATTTGTGTGTTTTATAAACCAACATGCATAACACTGACTGCATGCACAATCTTACACACTGTTCAAAATAGGAATTCTTAGGCTACGACTGACATAACTGATAGATATTGTTGCTGTATATTAACAGCAACAGTAGTATAACAACGAAATACATAAGAACTATAAAAAGGGTCTCGTGACAGGCATTTTTTTAGATAATTGCCCGTAAAACACTATGAAGTTTCGTTTGATGGCTGTTTACATGGACACTTAAAGTGACTCATTTTTGAGATTCACATTTCTTTTATTTTCCCCACAAAATTTGGCTAGTTTTTTAATGATAGGACAAACCATTAGTAAAAAATGACCTTAAAAACTGACAAATATGTTCAGGAAAAACAATAAATGGAGGTTCAAAAGAAAAGAAAAAAACAATAATTAAGTTAGCTAAATTTCTGCTTTTGGAAATAAAAGTTTTTTTTTTTTTTTAAAACAAACCAACATGCCTATACTTTCCCATAAAAGTTTAAAAAGACAGAGCCACAGTCCAAATCAATTCAGAAATAATACAATAATTTTTTTGTAATCTTACACTTATTTCACACAATAATTGTAACAAGACAACGTAAATAAAACGGTGTCCATTTCTGACTGTTTCCTTCCTTTTTTTTCAGGAGAGACTCAGGCGCTCCCTCTTTATGGAGGTATGAATCTGCACCACAATGAAAATGTGCCGCCTTTCATGTTGGAAAAATTGAATAGGTGGAATGTTGAATGTCTGTCCTTTTTTTCTTGCTCCAGCAGCTGCTCCACCTGAGATCATCTGCAGCAGTCCGCTGTTGGGCTCATTATTGTCATTACTGCTGTTTTCATGGCTGCCCTAAACACTTCCTGTGGAGCAAAAGACATCCGATGGCTGAAAAGGGTGTGTTTAGCCGTTCACATTAATGACCTTGGCATGCAATAATCAATTTTAGTAAATAATCCTTTTGATGTGAAGGGCTTGATATGTGTAAAAAAAACATGTGGACTCAAGTTAGAATTAATTATTGTGATATTTAATAAGTGTTAGTAGTCTGCTGTGCTGGAAACGTTTTCAATGAGCATGATGTGAAAACATTTCATTTGTCCTCATAAAACCCTTTTCTTTTGATTGTTTTGACCAAAGACACGAACAAAGATGAACAAAGAAGAGGTGTAAAGGTGGTTGATGTTTGATATATGAATTATTGTTGTTGTTTTGTTTTTAGATATTAAAAGCATGTGCTTCTTTGCTTTTTTAATAAAGTTTTAAGTTACACTAAAACATGTAATAAAAATAAAGGTTTTCTCAAAGCATCCAAGATAAGCTGTCATGCAGTTTTATTTTAGAACACTGAAAACCTTATAGAAACCATTGGAGGGAAACGACTGTATTTATGTACAATTGAAACTAGCACGATCGGGAATTAAATCAATTTTTACTGTTAGTTTTTATATTTAGTTGTTTTGCAAATCTGTGGCTTTTTTGCAGAAGTTTGTTGTTTGATGTGGCTAACAGTAGAGCTATGACTCAGACAGTTACATGATATCTGACATTGTCTTCAGGGAGCTCATGGGAGCTGAAGGTTGAGCCTCTGACCCTTTCAGTTTCCCACATTGGTTTATTACCAACACAGTTTACCATTTGCAGCGAAACCACAATGCAAAAACCAAAAGTTCAAAATGTGTAAAACAAGAAATCCTCAAATAATTTAGTGTATTTTCTTTATTTATGCATCAAAAGTGCATTTCTAACACAATAAAATAAGAGGTAATGATAGTTACAGTAAAAGGATTTAAAACAAGAATTCCATTACAAAACGTTCCGATTGTTGATGATTACATCCATTTGTGTTCAGCGTGTTTGGAGGATTATTTGCAATCTAATTCAGTGTTATTTAAGCTCTAAATAATAAGTACTTTCATTTATTTATCCTGGACGTCACCAACAGAAATATTAGACAAGATTTCAGTGAGATTTGTGAGAAAAAACAAGTGCAGTAGTTGTTCAGGTAGATTAGAGAATCATTGAAAATCACCACTAGATGCAAACCAGCAGGTTTATCAGTCACTTTACTGTAAAACATAATGTGTAGACATTACATGTTTTGGATTTGCCCCCATTTCTGGTAACTGTCAGAAATGTAATATACCATGTAAGAAGTGCAGTCAAATTCAGTTTGAATGAAGAAAATACCATCAAAACAAATGTTAGAGTGATGTGGCAACAAGCAAAAAAAAATCCCCTTTACTTAAAAGCAATGCACCAGCAGTATTTCTGCACCGCAAAACCAATGTTTTCTGTATAAATATAGATAAATGATAAATATATCTGGTTTAGGTTGACTGAAAAAAACACACTGATGTTTAGCACATTTTGGCACATTTAGGATGAAGGTTTTTAAAACAGACATCTCTCTGAGACAGACAAGTTATTTGATTTTCTGCTGTTGGGTGTACTCATTTAAAAGCAGTTTTAGCAGAATTCAGCATTCTCAGTGGCAGAACGCCTTCCACCCACTCATTTGGCGAGGCCATCATGCGGTCCCACAGGGCCACCTCGTAAGGTCCAGAGTCCATCCAGTCTACCAGCGTTCCATAACTCCTGCCTGCAGAGAAAAACACATCGCACGTTTGTTTACGGATTAGCTCCATTTTAAAAATACTCCTTTAGTTACTAAATTCTGTGTGATTTTATACAACTACAATCCTTAACATGGAAGCCGGCACTCCCTTTATGAAATGCTTTCATCTAGAAAACAATATTAATCCCTGAAATGGGTCGCTACAACCCTATTGTTCAACCTTTAGATGGTTCAGGTTTCACTAGTCATTTTACAAAAATTCTCATTTTCTTAGTATAATGGCAAATGGGTCAGCTTGTGAAAGAGAACCATGGTATATTTCACAACACTAAATCCTTCCAACGTAAAAGTGATGGCAAATGGCTGCTTATATTCACATGCATGATACATTATACTTTAAAACATGTGAAACAAAAGGCTTAAAATGTGTTTAACTGCAAAAATTCATAGTCCGACTGCAATCATCTTTTGAGTTATTTTAAAGCCTTCCCAGTGGTCTTGATTATGATTATGTTGTTTTTCACCAAAATAAAAATAAAAAACGGTGTTGTTTTCTAGGGCATAGGTTTTGCAGAGAGGCAGGAGTTCATTAGAAAAAATGAGTTGTGGGCAAAATCGTAGGCGTGGAGTGAGCCTTCCTTTCATTTCCCATCATCCCTTTCCTGACACTCTCCTGCTAGCTCACAGCCACTCACATCCCCAACCTAACATTACCAGGGCAACACAAATGATGAGCAATATTGGAGCTATCCAGACTAACAGTTTTGGATCGAGTCTTTTACAAGTGGATGCGTCGGAATGGAGCGCGGCTGGGAGCTTGTGGTTTGCTGTATTTGGTTCTACATCACATCTACAGGTTTTGTCCAACAGCATTTTTTGTCACATCCTGATTCACAACGATTTGAATAAAGAAATACTCAGAAATGCTATTTTACACTTACAATTCTTCCACTATTTGAAAAAAATCACAAGAACATGTCAACACCAAAAACGCTATTTTTATTGGAGAGGTTCCTCAAGGTTTCAGTAAAGCATTCTGATCTGTTTTTATGAAAAGTACTGGCTGAGGCTGAGGCGTCAAAGTAAGAATGTTTAAGATGCATTTGTCTGTTACTTTTTATTTCCTTTCAACTTATATCAGGGTCTACATCGTTTTAATGAAGAGACACACCGCCCCACATTCAAGCAATCGCCTGTTTTCCCATCACAGCAGCGAGTCAAGATGGCGGCGCACACAGTTGCTGCAGCTCAGTGCTCCACTGTTCTGTGCTGTATTTGGATGTTTTTGTATGTATTTTGTTTAGTTTTTTGCATAATCTGTCGGGCAAAAACCATCTACAGCCGGCATTAAATTCTTGATATTGTAGTATGCAAAAAATGTGCTTTATAATAATTCATGTAATGACAGAGAGTGTATGTGGATATTTGTTACATATTTTATTTTGTTCTTATACTTATTTTATTTTATTCTTAAACTCTTAGGTATAAGTTATATTTTTACTATGTTTTTAGAAACAGAATGATTGAGGCACTGACCAGTGAGCATTTAAATTTCGTTCTACGTGTAACAATGACTCTAACCATTCTATTCAGATCCACTTTAGTCTTTCGGCTTTAGAATAAAAGACTGACGAACCTGTTCCAACTCCAAGCCTCACTCCCCCCAGCAGGTTGCTAGCGAGCCTGTCTCTGTCCCAGACGGTGAGTTCCACACAGGCCTCAGTCAGGTCGGCCATGCTGATGCCATCATACACCATGGTGTGGTTGAACACCGGATCCACCGTCCTCCGTAAAACTCGCGTCTTCTGCCGACCTTTTCTGCTGGTGTCTGGCAGCACAAAGCTTAAGACAAAACAGGAAGGTCAGAGAGAAGGCACGTGCACACAGCTGAACTCAAAGATAAACGGACACTCTGATTGAGATCACGGACTGGGAACACACCACTTGACGTAAGGGTCGATGGTGGCCCTGATGAGAGGAAGGCCTTTGCAGTCTTTTACCCAAATGTGAATCTCTCCGCTGTTGGAAATGTCTTTTGCAACACCTGAAAATATCAAACCAAATATATTTATGAAACAATAGTTAAACTTTTAAAACTGCTCACATGCTTCACCTATTATTGCTCAGATATATTTGAAATGAATCTATAACACAGATCCTTTTTATCATAACAGTTGATTTAAGAACCAAACGGAGCTAAAGTAATTAATTTCCTGTCTGGGCTGCAGGAAATGCCTTGAAGAGTTGGACTTTCTGTTGCAGTCATAAAACCCAATAAGGTGGGAAATGTGGGAAAATGTCCTTTTGCTTAGGGTCTTAGGCTGTTTAGTTGAAGAAAAATGAAATGTTTTTAAGGCATCAAGCGAAACAGTCAAATGAGTCAAACTTTATTCAACTTCTTGCCAAAACCTGGAGCACAGTACATATCACTCTGTGAGGCTCCTGACTACAGTACCCATGATGCTCCAACAGCTTCATGGTTTACCAGCTTCGTACTAAAACATGACAAAGACACATTCATTAATTGAATATAACTTCTAGTAATGCTGGTATTAAAACTCGACATTGTAGAATAAAAAGAATCTTTGGAGAGAATTTGTGTTTTTTGGTCAGTCAAGTTCCTAATAGCAGGTCAAATGGGTTCAAGATTTATTACGATAATATAAATGGACCTACTTTGAATTGCTTAACGCCTTATGCATTAGCTATTCAATAGTCTGGTAGCTTTTGGTAAGGTCTCTGGAGACTCCACTACCTAGTATTTGATAAAAAATGGGTTGAGAGAGGACTTCCAGGTAGCTGAATCCTGTTGTTTGTCAATCTGTTGCTACTGTTTACTTTTTCAGTTTTTCGAGTTATTTAAGAATGTCATTCATCCACTTCAAAGCAGACCTTCACTGTGGCTGATCTGAGGCAGGAATCGTATGGCCAGTCTCATCTCTCCTCTCCCATTTGTGGGCTCCACAGTAGGCATTGTCTGAAAGAGAGGAGACATCCTCAGTTATGTAATACAAGCGGTGCAAAGAGCTTAAAAATGAATGAGCAGCTGACCATGTAGAAGACCTGCTGATATTTGATGAGAGAACAGCAGATAAAGCAGCTTTTATTTTTGTGTGCTTGGTTTGTACCTTTGCTTTCAAAGCTAAGTAATTCATCTGGGTGTGGTCAAAATCCCATTTGGAGAGGTCCACATCTACCTCTCCCAGAAAGCTGTTCCTGCCAAAGGTGTCGTGATGCCAGACGGAGAGAACCAGCATTTGCGTTTGGAGATAATCCATGCGAACCCGATACTGGAAAGAAAGAATGCTTTTTTTGTTGTTGTTGTGATTGTTTCCTGGGCAGGTATTGAGGTGTGTGTGTGTGTGTGTGTGTGTGTGTGCTTCTGTGTCTTTGCCTCACTCTTAAGATCTCATTGAAAGTTGGATTCAGCGTCTTCTTCTTCACTGATGTTTTCCTCTTTCCAAGGTTAGCTTTGTCAGGAACCAGGTAGCTTTTAACATACCTTTAAAGAATAACCACACAATTCACCTTCAATGCTAGACAGTGCATAAACATATCATATTATGTTGAAATAAATATGTGAGGACATTTTAAGAACATAAAGAAGGACAAATAAAGTAGAGGTATCTTCCATTGAATAATACAATTTTTTATGTTCTTATAGATATAATTGGAGGATTTTTACTTTTTTTTAATTATTATTATTAAATGTAGGTTTATAGACTAGTCCAAGATTTATTTTGAAATAACTAGTTAGTTGAAATAACTAAAATATTTTGTATAAACAAATCAAAGCTTTTGAGGAAAACTATTGAGCTGCTGGTTTTATACTGTTCATAATTAAATAAATAAATGTTTAATTAAATAAATAAATATGAACTTATGCAAATACACAATCAACCAATAAATCTCTCATAAATATATAAAAAGATCATGAAATGGTGAAAAACCTGCACACAGATTTTAAATTAGCCATTATAATATTCAATATATTTCATTTTGCTTTAAAAACCTGTGCATTATTTTAAAACAGCATTTTAAAATATTCATTTTAATCATGTGGAGTATTATCATAATTCTACGTCTTTTTTCAGAAGCTCGTATTTCAAAATCAATATTTTCCAAAGTAGCTTTGTTTTTATTTCATGTAGCTGTTTTTCACAATGGCTGATTTATTTCATGAAGAGCTTTTTCAGGAGACTGTGTCTGTCTGTCAATCAAATTAGACAAGGCGGAGACACTTTTGTGATTGGCTACTCCTTTACTCAGACATGAGCAGCAGCACCCTGACTACATCGATCGAAGATGCTTCACCAAACCTGACAGCGAAATGCACACTCCTCAACACAAGGGGGATTATGCACCTCAACACATCCACAGTGTTACACGAAATTGGGCAGTTTTTGTTCTAAATTTGCGTATATAAATGGCTTTGGGCGAGTGTGCATAATTTGGGTTATTTTGTGGTCGGTTCGGCAATTTTCATCTTCTCATTTACATCTAGTAGTGGTCTAAGTTAGGCTGGGTGGTTGTTGGATTCCACAAAACTTCTATGAACTGGAGTTCCATGAATGCACCATGCCGCATGTGGGAAGGGCTACCAGCTAATGTTTTTAGCCTGATAGCCACATGGAGCGGTTGCCTGTGCTTATCTCAGTAAAAATGCATGGATGCACAATGCACATGGAGTATTAAAAGATCAGGGTTATTTATTTTGAATAGTTTCACATGATAACAATGTTTCCATGTTTGAGTTCATGAGATCATCATCCCAGAGAGAGTCTCTGCTTCAAGTCCTGCAGTCAAACTACGTCTTAATTACGTGTAAATCAGAGCGCCCAGGCAGCGCGAGTGTGTGTGTGAGCGCAAGTTAAGGGTCTGTTGCCCTGTCCCCTGGAAAAGTAATAGTAAAAAAAGGTTTCCTCCAAAGTACAGAGCCTGATTGTTGGAGTAAGCCCTGGCTGCAGAATTGCTCAATCAATCCCAGATCTCCGCTGCGTTTTCCGACCACGGTCAGAAACGTCATCGCAGGAAAGGTTAAATCAGAGGACCTGATTATAATCATTGTCTCAATGAAAATAGAAAAATATCATAAGGTTCAGGAGGCCTGAGCAGGCTTGTTCCGCTTTGCGCAGCTGCCTGGTCTGTCGGTCTGCCTGCGAGCCGACATAAGGCAAGATGTGCGCTCCGAGTGAATGGCGTAAGAATGAAGAGTGTTTCAACGGGGGACTTATAGACGTGGACGACCGGAGCTTCTCTGTGGTTTGGTCCACACAAACCCTCAAACTACAAAAACAGAGTCGTCCATGTTTCCATCTTCTCCACCAGACAGATTGTTTGTCTCTATTTGATCTCTAATGTCAGCAAAGCCGTGCAGATATCGCTGAAATATATCATCTATCGGACTGGCACACCGCTGAGCGGGTATCGAGGAATAAGAGTCGATTTCCATGGATGAGCCAATGAGCGTTTAGATCCCGCCCACTTTCACTGATTGACAGATAGACTCATTCTCCTGAAAAAGCTCTTCATGAAATAAATCAGTTATTGTGAAAAACAGCAACATGAAATAAAAACAAAGCTACTTTGGAAAATATTGATTTTGAAATACGAGCTTCTGAAAAAAGACAGAATTATAATAATATTCCACATGATTAAAAATGAATATTTTAAAATGCTGTTTTAAAATAATGAAAAGGTTTTTAAAGCAAAATTATATATATTGAATAATATAATGGCTTATTTAAAATCAGTGTGCAGGTTTTTCACAATTTCATGATCTTTTTTTATATTTATGAGAGATTTATAGGTTGATTGTGTATTTGCATGAGGCCATATTTATTTAATTATGAACAGTATAGGACTCCATAGTTTTAGTTATATCAAGTGTACTGTAAAAGTCAAGCTACATTTTATAGACAATACTATACGGGATGGAAGGGTGTTTTAATCCTATGTATCATCTTTTGATCCACTGTACTGTAAAAGCATTCCCAGTGGTCTCTTAATTACAATTTTGCTCTTTTTAGCTAAAAACAAAATAAAAATCTGTGTAGTCCTCTAGGACATCATTTCTGTAGAGTGGAAAAAATATATATCTTTGTTTACACTCTCTCTCAGTAGCTTACAGCCCCTCACAACACTTTATGTTAGCATTGTGCAAACAATCTTGAAGTTATCCAGTCATACAGTTTAGAGCCAGATTCCAGCTTAGGCGAGGAAAACAAAAACGTACATGGATCTAGTGGTCTGCAAGTGGATGCTTTGGAACGGAGCAAAGCAGGGAGCTGGTAGCCCCCCTGACTGTAGCATCTACGTCACTGCTTCAAGCTATTTCCAATGGCATTTTTTCATCTGCTTCTGATTCACAATGATTTGAATAAAGAAATACTCAGCAACACAATTTTAAGATGAATGTCCTAAATCATGAAAAATATGCTACAAGAAAAAAACACAATTTTCATTGAAGCACGTCTGTAAATTGGCTGTTTTTGTTTTGTAGTTGTATGTCTTTAGCTTAGAGATCACTGATCTAGTTTAATGGCAATATGATCACATGATAACTAGAAGAATAGAGGTGCTGCATACAATTTGTGTTGGATCATGTCTCTGACAATCCCCTTCCTCAGGTATAAAGTTTGAATTAACAACACAAAAGTTAATGTAATGTTGCTTACTTTGGAAGCAAGCCACCAATGGTCATTGAAGAAAATAAAAAGCTTGCTACCATTGACTGTGAAAGAGAACTAGACTGAGTGACCCCTCCCTGCTGGCCTCCCAATTCCCACCGGCTCCAAGAAGCCAAAATCCCGTAGAGCTATTTCTCAGTCGTTTTTCAGAATAACTATTTTTGCTCTACTACCTGCTTTTAACATGTTCTTGCTAATAATATATTTTTTTGCATAATCTTTTTTTTATTGCAATTTATACAAATTATAAACTGACCAATCAGATGCCTCAACCAAAGTATGGGATGCCTTTTTGTCCTAAATATGTTTGATTCTCCCGAGCCCAAGTTCAAGTGGTAGGGGTGTGAACTTCTAACAAGCTCACTACTGATTGGAGAAACTGTTTGCCATAGAAACGTAGACTCAGACTGACTCGGACCGATCACTGCTTGTTGTCATTTTCAGGCTCCAATGAGGCGGCGTCCATATCGTGAAAAGATGGCGACTAACTTGACTGAATTTTGTTTGCAGCCTGAAGTAAGCCATTTTCTATGAGTGACGTCTTTCACTCATTCCAGTTCTCCTATACAGTCAGTGCTGTTCACACCAAACGGGCAAAGCGGTACACGGCCACCACCATGTGAAATTCAAACATCACTCACGGGTCAGAGCGCCCCCTCTTTGGGTCCACAGCAGCCAAGTCTCTACACTCAGACACGAAGATGTGAAACTCTCGGAGCCTCTGAACGTAGTTGATGGAGAAATGAATGTTGCCCTGAACCTCAACAAGGTCGCCACTGTACATGGTCATCACACTTCCACTCAGCTGAAAACACACAGGAGAAAATCTATTTTAAAATATTTGTCGTTTTTTTTACAGCGCATGGTCTGGATACTTTATGGGGAATGAAGATTGCAGGTTCTCGACATAGAAAAATGTCAAAGCCTTCAAATATGGAGACATGCGTCATTGGTTAAGCACTTAAGGCAGTGCTTAACAAAGATGGATGATCACCTTTTTTATAACCTTTGTCAAGACTCAAACTTATAGTTAAAATGATCATTTTATTATCAGAAATTGTCATTAAAACACTATTAATCAACACAGTAAGAGGAGGTTGGTGTGTTGGCATTTCCAAAGTAAAAACATTATAAAGAGAGCTTTTATATTTAGACCTGACAGGGAAAAAAAACTAACAAATTAACATTGTTTATAAGTTCTAAACCTTAAATCCTTGGGGTCAAGTCTCAAGTCTCTGCAGGCAAGAATTAAGTAAGGTTGCGTATTGGAAAGAGACTGGAGATGCGATACGTGTCATGATACATGTGTTACAATACATTACATATTCCGATAATCTACCACAATTGTTTAAGAGTATGACTCAAAAAACTTTTTATTAACACTTATACACTTATGGATGCACAGTGGCGCAATGGTTAGCGCTCTTGCCTCACAGCAAGAAGGCCCCCGGTTCAAGTCCCGGCTGGGGGACATGAAAAACACAACATCAACGGGGGACCTTTCTGTGTGGAGTTTCTGTGTGTATGCGTGGGTTTTCTCCGGGATCTCCAGCTTCCTCCCACCGTCCAAAAACATGCTACATAGGTTGATTGGCAACTCTAAATTGTCCATAGGTGTGAGTGTGAGAGTGAATGGATGTGTGATTGAGGATATTCTACCCTGCGACAGACTGGCGACCAGTCCAGGGCATCCCTTGCCTACGCCCAAGTGGCCGGGATAGGCTCCGATAGATAGATGAATGAATGAATGAACTAATACACTTTTCACATGAATAAAAATGTATTAGATATATTTCTTTCATTTCTCACATACAAGTTACTTTTACTTAAACAGATTCCTACTGCTTTTATTTTGTTTAATTAATTTTTGTCTGGTTTTCACAACAAAATATTCAAAACGAAAAGTCAAACTCAATAGACTTTTTCCCGTTTTACATTTTTTAGAATAAGCCCACACCTGTTGTAGCATAAATCTGCCATTTTTCTCATGTTGATAGAGGACAGAATCCACTCTTTGCTTCTGTTTATTTTTTATTTTTTTGCATTTTGCAATGAAAGCAATTGTAAAGAGGGTTAACTATGGCTTTAAAACCTGTATAACATCTTCACCTCTGCTGCTTACCGGAGCTTTTTCTAGACTGATGTCACAAAATATCAACGTCGTTTTGCTCCATATTTTAAAGAAAAGCAAGGTCAGAGGTACTAGCATAGTTTGTGACACCTTGTGCTACAACTGCTTGTGTAGGAGGCCTGTGAGAAATTTTCAGAAGGACTTTATTTAGAAGTTTCTGACCTAGAGAAGCCAAACGAAATAAAAAATGTTCCAGTTTCTTTTGAATATTTCTTCATTATTTTAGCTGTCTTTTATTTTAAAACTGTATTTCTTCACATTTTACAGGCGTTTTTGTTCTCTATCTTGTTTTTAAAACACATATCCTTTCTGCTCTGGTCTCCTGCTTATGCTGGCTCATTTTCATCAAATAGTCTCTCAGATTTCCTGTTGTTAAAATTAGTGTAGTTCCAAACATTTCCACTTTGTTGTGCTCTGTTCCTCTGATAAATGTGATCTCCTGGTGTTTGCTGCTTGCCTCACTTCTTGACTTTGTCGTTTGCCCTTGTTTGACTTTCATTCAGTGTTTTGCTGTTTACTGCCCACTCTGAGTCTGTAGGTTAGTTTTCCTGGTTGTGACCTCTTTAGCATGCAGCCATAAAACATAAGCACATAGAAAAAGGACAACGACTCTAAAAAGCACATTTTTAAACTACTGAATAGACAGCGGTGCAGGTAAGAAGGGAGGGGACAGAATGGGGTCACATGCAAAAGCAGTCAGTGATGCTGAGTATCAACATACAGATGTCATGCTAGGAGAGCTCCTCAGGTTAGTCACTGGGTGGCCTGCCATTAGTCTTTCTTGCAAGCAAGAGTCCTCGTCTGTGTCCTGAAACACAGATAGCAGGTGGAGGAAGCGGTGTGGATGTGGAGTGGGCTTTGTGCCACTGGGCTAAAGCGTAGAGATCTTTTACCTCTTTCTGCAGAAATGAAGGAACAGATTTGCTCATCTTCTTCAGGTGATCAGGATCCGAGAACAAGGAGGAGGAAGGAGGCGTGATGGCTAAAACTGTCGTAAACTTCATTTACTACTTTTCCAGCATAATTGGAAGATTTTGATCATAAAGAAATCCTTTACCATCACTGCTGCGCCTAGAATCAATAGCAGGGTCTTGTCTTTTCTCCTGTCCTGGAAAAGCCAGTTTGGAAACGTCGTCATCAAAACTGCATCCACAAAAAGTAAAGCAAAGTTTCTGAATGAAGGACATGCTCACGTGGAGATGATGTAATGTCCTCCATACTTTTAGCCAGGTTCTTAGCCCGCGCCTCGGCTCGCCGCAGGGCTTTCCGCACAGGATTTTGGTCTTCGTCCTTATTCTCTCCTAAACATGGCAAAAACATTAAATTAACATGTTAAAATATAATTACAGATCAACTGTTTCAAAACTGTAAACAAGCAGGGAGATTTCATAAACGAAAACAAAAAAATGACACCAGCATCCAGACTATCATGTATCTGATTACACAGAGAAAAATAAATAAATGGCTACCTTAAATGTTCACACGCATGCTAATACAATGTTGTGGCAGCTTGAAGTATTTAACTAATTAAATAGAGCCCTTTACGTATTCGACCAATAGGATGCTTGAAGTAAAAACACAACAATATGTGCAAACTGATGTTTTGGATTAAGATTTCAGCAAAAACAACTACAATTCTTTAAACTGGGAAACCTTTCTCTAAACTGAATTTAGTAAAGTTTGAAGTGTTACACGGACCAACCCAAAAACTAAACATGGGCAGGTGACCCAGCTGTGTACAGACTTTAGACAGTAAAGCACAAAGATCTAACACAAAGGACTCAGTCAGATCCAGACCATGGTGACAGTGACAGCAGGAGCCATGACCACTGTAAAGGAAAGGCTGAACTCTGCACTTAAATTACTTTTTAATCACTTTTCAATTTCTTATATAAATCCAAATTTCCACTTGAAATAAGGTGCCCGAAAATCCTGTTCTGAATTAATCCTCAGTAGTCTTTGAACTTTGCAAATCACATCAGCTGTTTACTATGATGTAGGAAGGACCCCCCCCCCCCGCACACCTTGCATTGTCTCCATTCAAAATGTAACATCAATGATTAGCTTTGAAATTTTTGGTTTAAAAAGAACATAAGACTTATGGGACATAATTGTGAGACCCCTTGGATTACTTCCTCTGAACTTTGATTGAAACTTCACCTGATTTCTACATCAGCCTTCCTACACCTGGCTGTGGATCCTGTCTCCGGCTCGTCTCACCAGGCGTTCCCAAACTTCAACTGGATTAAGATCATTTGCTGGACTTTAAATATGTAGTTTTAGAGTTAGATAAATTAATTCTTCTCTACGACTTCTGGTAAACTGCCTGTCCATCCTGGGGGAGGATCCCTCCTTCATGTGGGCACCCCTGAGGTTTCTTCGTTTTTTCCGGAATCTGTTTTTTTTTAGGAGTTTTTCCTTACCGCTAAGGAGGGTCAGAGGGCAGGGATGCCAGTTTAGTTTAGTCTGTTTAGTTAAAGTTTAGTACTATCCTATTGAATTCTATGTATTTATGATCCCTTTTGATCGTATGATACTTACTATTTGTTAGTTGTTTCAGGGGCTTTTGAAATTTATGTCAAAATTTTAAATTTCATGGAGGTGCAGGGCTATGAAACCATCTCAAATGAGGCAGA
Organism: Oryzias latipes; assembly: GCF_053564925.1. Taxonomy (NCBI): domain Eukaryota; kingdom Metazoa; phylum Chordata; class Actinopteri; order Beloniformes; family Adrianichthyidae; genus Oryzias; species Oryzias latipes. The sequence continues at coordinate 24,406,887 of NC_136249.1, read as the reverse complement.
AGCAACTTATGTTTACTTCCGAACTTTAAAGTCAAAGTGAGCTTTTAAATTTTAAGCAAAATTTTTCAAAACTGTGTTGTTTTTTACAGGATATTGTTTCTGCTGAACGACAGTAGTTCATTAGAAATTCACCTCTCACATGTGGGAGAGACCTTCAGTGCTGAGTAAGCCCACCCCTGCTTTCCGTCATCCTTCCGTTTATCCTCTCTCCTGCTGGCTTACAGCCCCCAAAACCCTTAACCTAACATGAGCGGCGCAACCAAAAAGGCAAGTAATATTGGAGCTATCCAGCCAACAGTTTTTTCCGATAGCATTTTTTCGGCTGATCCTGATTAATGAAGATTTGAATAAAGAAATACTCAAAAATTCAATTTTGAGCTCAACTGTCTTAATAAATGCCCTCCATCATGAAAAATTGCCACAAGAACGTGTTTAAAAACACAATTTTTATGAGGGTGGGTCTTCAAACTGACTTGTTTTTTTGGAAGCTGTGGTTTAATGTCTTTAGCTTTGAGATTACAGATCTGGTTTAATACCAGTGTGAATGGAAGGGTGCTGCTTACGATTTGTGTTGGACCAGGTCTCTGACACGCTGCTGAGGGAGGACTCCTGCCCCGTGTCAGACTCGCTGTGATTGGCCCACGCCTGCCGCTGGCTCAACTTGCCGGCTTTTCTGCTGTGACGCTCCTCTGAGGTCACGGGGCTGCTCGCCTTCTCTGGTCCACCCAGGTCAAGTTCATAGTTGTCGGTGCAGTCAAAGCTCTGGTCCTCCACAGCTAGGGCCAGCAGATTGTCAACACTGGACTTGTCTGTCATCCCCAGATAATGCCGGTAGTCCGTAGGAACAAACGCCCGTGCGCGTGGAGCCACGGTCTCAGGTTCTTCTGACAGTTTTCTCGACTGAACCCCTTTCTCGTTGTTCTGCCTGTGCTTCCTGCTCTGAGAGTGTATGGAGTTAACATCCTTTCTGAGCTGTTCTTTGTCATCGGCAGCGCTCAGCGTAAACATGCTTGTGGCTCGACGCATAGGGCTTCCACGACTGCTGGAGCGAGACCGGACCTCTTTGCCTGCGCTGCATTGCTGCTTGGTGGACTTCTCATCTCTACTGGATTCCTTGGAACTCCTCTTGGACTGCCTGTGCTGCCCTGACTCAACGGACATATAACTCAGTTGGTTGTTTTTACTGTCATTTATCGTTCTGACCCCAGCCACCACCTGTCTGTTGTACAGAGGTGTCGTTTGATTGGGAGATGCTGGAGTCGACTTATTGACAGCTGCTTTTGTTTTCTCAAGACTTTGATTGTGGAAATAAATCTCAGAGTTACAGCTCTTTAACTCCGGACTTGACATCTGGCCACCGAGTGACTCTTTTCGTTTGGGGCTTTTGGGTTTGTCAACAGTCAGCAATCCTCTGGAATCGGACGCCGCTTCGCCCCAGAATTCCCGCAGAGTGTTGAACTGCATGCGGCTTGCGCTGAGGCTCGGCGACAGCTTGTCCAGCCTTTGAAACGGGAGTACGCTAAAGTTTGGATGATTGCGGTCCCCATCTTCCTGATCGCTACCTAATTCATTTCCAATTGTTCTCAAGTCAAACTCAGACTTTGTAAATCTTTTGTTGAGTTTGCCTTGACTGCTGCCATGAGCAGCTCTGCTTTCTCCAGACGCTTTAGGTTTGCCAGTATAGAACACAGGCTTGTTCCACTCCTTCTCCCAGAAGACTTTCAGTTGCTTGATTCTCTCTGCTGTGCTCTCCTGATGGGGTATTGCCTGCCTACCCAGGTGTGGACTGTTAGTCCTGTCTTTGCTGGGTACACTGTCTCTTCTCTTAGAGGGCAGGTTTGAAATCCCATTTTTGTCCTCACTCTCCCTCCTCTTCACGTCTTCACTCGAGCCTCTTGGCAGCTGCGCTTTAGCAGGGATTTGAACGTCGATGCCCTGCTTAGAGTCCACGTACGGGATGAGATCTGTATCAAGCTTTGGCACTGAACCCCTCTTTTGCTGGGTTGGGTCACTTTGCTTCGGTGTACTGTCTGCCTGCAGCTTGGGTTTGACTACAGACAGGATCTCAGATTCTGGATCACAGCTTTCCTTCTCCAATGAGTTGAGATTGGAAACACAGATGGTGTCAGGGTCTTTTCTGCTGAGCATTGGTGGAATAGAAGATCGCAGCTTTAGATGGTCAACGTCGTTGTTGTTCCTTTGAGTTGGAGTGACTATAAGGCTTTCTTCACGAGAGTGAAGTCTGACTCCCATGTCTGTTGTTGCTGGTCTATCATTGCTCTTAACCAAGGTGTACTTCTCATGGGTCTCTTTCCCGCTGTTCATTCCAGAGGTTACATCTGCCTCCGTCTCTGCTGAAAGGTGGGCAGGCTCCGTCTCTTTTTCACCAGGCGTTATAGATTTGCTAATAAGTATCTTGACGCCTGTGTTGCTTTTCTCCCAGAATGATTTCAGATTGGAGATCTTCAGCGGTTGACCTTCGTCAATGATATCTTTCACATCTGGAGACATCAGCCTCTCTCTGTTTTCTGCCCATGCTTCCTCGTGGGCTGGAAGTCGCTCCTGGTTGCCGTTCCTGCATGCAGCCCTAAAGTCTGGTTCGTGGCTTGTCCGTCTTTGTGAGATACTCCTCTCCGTTTCAGCCATTTCCTTCTTCCTTTCACTGGCGTGTCTTGCTGATAAGTCTTCCTCTTGGACTTTTCTGACAGCTACATGTCTGGCGGAGCTCTCGGAGAACATCGGTTCATCTTCTTCAATCAGGAAATCATTGCTGTCTGTGCTTCGGTTAAACCAATCCAATACCTTTGCGATGGAGTCTTCCTCACCGCTGGGGTTGACAGACTGAGGGGTTAATTTAAACTCATGCTTCTGATTTAGCATCTGCTCCTGCTGATCACAATCATCAATGAATTTGGGATCAAAGTGGACTGGCAGATCTAAATCTAGGACAAAAGAGAACAAACAAGTCAAAAATCAGCAGCTCTCTGCAGCAGAGGATATACATTTCAATTTTTTATCTATTAAAATAACACAAAAAATATTTGCAGCTTTTTAACTTGCCTCCATCTTAAAAGTGTAAAATAAAACTAATAAACTTTTAGGGCAATAAAAATGATTTAACCAATCAGGGGTTAAAGATTCAAAGAAGACTATTTAATTTATATATTTATTATTTGTTTATTTTTTTACATAAATTGGGGTTCCAGCTCATAAAACCCACAAAAACAGAATTTCAGAAAATTAGAATACGGTGGGGAAATCGTCCCAAATTGTGCAGGACATGAATTTTTAAAACTGAGTTTCACCAACTAATAATCCACTAAACTCAAAGCACCCTCACAGCTTCCCCACATGTCATTAAATCTCTTCAGTTTGGTTCAACTGTCTCAGTTTGGTTCGCTTTTGGGAAGACTTTAGACCTGACAACCATCCAGAAGACCATCATTGATTCCCTCCATAGACATGGATAATAGGCCACAAAAGTTCATATCTAACGAGACTGGCAGTTCACAGAATGATGCATCCAAGCAGATCAACAGAAAGTCTAATGGAAGACAAAGTGTTGCAGGAGAAGATGCACCAGAAAAAGAGACAACTGTGGGCTTCAGCGTATAATCAAAAGGACAAGATTCAAGAACCTGCAGACATCCAGGCAAAGCGGAATGAGGTGGAGAACAGCGTCAAAAACCACCACATTCAGACACATGGGAGATGGGCTACAACTATAGGGGTTCTCGTTTCAAGCCACATCTGAACCTGGGCCAATGGAGGAAACGTCTGAACTGGGCCATGGAGAAAAAGGACTGGACTGTTGGCCAGTGGTCCAAGGTCCTTTCTTTATTTGGGAATCAAGGTCCAAGTGTTTGGAGGAAGACTGGCGAGGAGCAGAACCCAAGCTGCTTTAGGTCCAGTGTGAAATCTCCGCAGTCAGTCATGATTTGGTCTGTGATTTCCAGCGCTGGAGTTTGTAACTCTGCCTTCTTCAATCCAAGATCACTGCTATAGTCTACCAGAACATTCAAGAGGACTTCACGATTCTTTCTTCTAAGACTCTGGATGGAGATGGCGATTTCATCCTACAGCATGACCTGCCCTCTGCCCATAGCTCCAGAAGCACCAAAACCTGGTGATTTCTCCAAAGTATTTTAATTTTCTGAAATTCTGTTTTTATGGGTTTTATGAGATAGAACTCCAAGTTATATAATAAATAAATAAATAAATAAATAAATAAATAAATAAATAAATAAATAAATAAATAAATAAATAAATAAAACAGTGGACCCTGAATCTATATTCTATGAAAGTTTTTTTTTTGTAATTATAAAAATGAAAACACTATTCAATTATCTTCTAATTTTTTGGAAAGGGTCTTATGTTGCAAAGAACACTTGTCAATGATCCTATTTACTGTTCATTTCAGTGTTTGAGGAAAAAAAGGGGGTGAAAAATACTAGAAACAGACACAAAAATGTTTTTACCCATAGTGCTTTGAGGGAAACTCTTGTCATCCTGAATTGCTGATGTTCCCACACAGCCTTTGTTCTCTTTGTCGTGACTTTTGCTTCGATGAAGGCTGACAAAGTTTAAATCTTCACAGGTTTGGCCCAGATCATCTGGGTCTTCTTTCTTCTGTAGGTTTCCTCTCCCAGCGGAGGCATCCAATCTGAAAAACACTCTTTAAGTCATAATGGAAAAAGGTCTTAAACCAGATTATAGCTAACAGCTATCCACTAACTTGGCTCTGGTTACAGAAGGTGGGAATGCTTACAGCTCCAGAGTTGAAGTCGAGACAACCTGAGGAACGCTGCACAACGGCTGAGGCAGGTTTTCCTCTGCAGTTCTGCTCTGCTGCTCAGAGCTCTCATTGGATCCTCGCTGGCGTCGCTGTCTTGGAGCGGGAACAATCCCAACAGGCCTCACGGGAGCAACCACCTGACCGTTACTTTCCAACTGACTGTTGGTTCTTCTGGAGAGGAATGTTCTTTTCTTTGGAACTGGTCTGAAGCCCATAGAGGAACCCTCTGATGTGATGGAACTCCCCAAGGTTCTAGTGGACTCGCCTGCTGAGTGGCTCTTCGGAGAGGAGATGGGATCTGAGGGCAGAAGAAGGAGATGTTCTTGTATCACAGCACTTCAAATGCTTCTCATCTAATGTTAAAAACTTAGCTCAAACCTGTCCGCTGTTGCTCCACGTTCCGACTGGCTACTAACTCACAATTATTTTCGGGATGATCAACAACAATGAGGGATGCGCGGTTAAAAGGATTGTGCCTCGGCTGCATGGAAAATGAAAAATAACGAATCATTCCAGAGATGACTATCTGACTGTAAAGCTACATTCACACCAGGCTCGGAAACGAGCATTCAAGTGACCACTTCCAATGAAAGCTCTATATAAACGTAAACTGTATATGCGTGGTTCATGGCTTCAGTATTCAAAACTCTTGCATTCACGCATCGCTATGCACATTTTAAAGTCAGTTTTCAGGCTCTATGTACAAAACGCGCTGCAATTGAATGTATGCTGAAAGTTTAACCAGTTGAACTTTCACCAATCAGGGACTTGGATTTGGCGTCCGTTTTACTTCACGGAAGGGCCAACTGTTTGAAAATGGATCGTAAAGGAGAAATTTATAATTGCAGTTTGTGTCCAGCCAGAATTTTTTGACACCAAGTCTTTCATATACCGGAACAGAACTGTGAAAGAAAAACTCTGGAACGAGATTCACGATTTCCAGTCTTTCACTAGTATGAGGTAGCATCAAACCTGTGTGAACACCACATGCTAAAAGCAAGTTCAAAAACTCACGTTCAGTGCACCATGCATGCCTGGTGTGTACGTAGCTTAAGAAACCAGATCCAAGTTAATTAAAAAAAAATCTGGTTTACCGTTTTTGGGGAGCGAACTGCTGAATATCGATTTTCTTTTTCTGCATCACTGCGGAGAAAAGAAGTAAAACATTTCACCAGCAGAACCAAAATATTTGAAAAGCTGTTTAAGGTGTGTGTATATATATATATATAAACAAAATGACAAAAAATCAAAGAAATACAACCCTTTAAAAAAAAATCTTTCTGTGATCTCTTATTGTTGTTGCCCTTTCCGACACAGCCCTATATTTTATCCAGGCTGGGGTCAGGGGCAGGGGGACCCGGACTTGGGCCTCCTTGTGGCCACATAGTAAGGCAGTAGCGTAAAAGGTCTTCCCCAAGGACCCACACTGGATGAAGCTCATCGTGCCCCCTGGGAATTAAACCCTGATATCATGTATGCCAGTCCTGCACTTAACCAACTAAGCTGTCCAACCACTATTTTCTGTGGTCTCTTGATGTGATTTAACCTGCACAATCTGTCTAAATCTTAACGACAGATGTCTGCATTTTAAAAAGTTATATGTTACTCAAGCTATCAGCAGAAAACAAAGATAGTTATGTTAAATCAAATTTTCACTTTTTTCTGTTACATGCAGTGAGTCATTTAAATCTACATGGTAACATCATCAGAATATATATACTCAACAGGTGTAGGTTTGTCTAGCCTCTAAAAGATCTCAGAAAATAGAAAAAAGGCTTTGTCCGAATTCCCACTCTAATCCCTAACTGCTAATATTGACTCAGTAAAAACAGCCATGTTCTCACTGTTCATTTGTTCTGTCACATATTTGCTTTCAAGTAAAAAAAAAAGTTTCACGTGTTGATTCAGTGCGTTGACAACAGTTCACGACATACCAGCTGATTGTAAAATAGATATTTTCTGCTTAGCACCACCTATGTTTACACAAGACACCCTGAACACAAACTCATCCGGAGACAGGAACAAAATGCCCAAGACATCATTTGGTGGCGTTGTAACCTTAATTCTAACACCACCTTGATGAGACTGGAGTCAAATGTTGGAGATGTGTTGCTCACTTTGGCTAAAAAAGTGTGTGACAATCCTCATCACCAGGATATCAGCTCATCAAAAAGGCCAAGGTTTCACACTGAGTAGTTATAAATATAAAAGGTCATAAAAAATGGGTTAGGGTTAGGTTTAGGGTTAACCTTAAGAAGAAGAAGACTGTAGCAGGATTCTGCTGCAACTTTGGCAAACAATCGCTCTCGTTTTGGAAAAAGTTTAACTGCTTAAAGCAATTATTCTTGGAGGCCTCCTCCTGAACGTCATCAATCTGACCAATCAGACGTGGTAAACTTCCTCACTTCTTTGTGCCAAAAGGACTAACAAGAGCAGACAGCCATTATTAACACGCATAGATCCCAGCGATTGGTCCAAATCATCTTTCTACCTGCGTTTTAATAATGTCTGTTTGAAGGAAAATTCAATCTCAGACTTTAAGCATTTTTGAAAAAATGACATTTAAGTTTAAATGTAAGTAACAACGAAATATAGTAAACAGAATTAAGGTCAAGTGGCCTGCAGACACATTTGACTAAAGCTAAAAATGAAATAATTGTTTTTCCCCAAAATAAATTTTTAAAAAGCACATAGCATTTTGGGGTGCCTGTACTTCAATTTCTCTTTTTTTATGTTGTCAGTGTTCCTATGATTTTTGTCAAGGAAAAAGTGAACATTGGGTTAAAAAGAGGTTGAAAAATACTACTTTACTTTATTTCTTGTGGCTGCAGGGTTTCCAAGTATCTCGGGGGTTTCACCGGGGGCCCGACGTCTGAGCCTCGAATGCTGGCGGGCTTAGATCTGTCGACTCTGAGAGAGCCATCTGCAGAGAAAGTTAGTTAAAAGACGCTGCATTTAATACTTAATTGTGTAAGTCGAGGTCAGAAACGTTGGGAAAAAATAACAAATTTCACCACATTTGTTAAACTCGTAGTTGTTTAAGAAAAAGAATGTCCATTAGAGCAAAAAAAGAAAATCTCTCACATACTAACTGTAAGGTCACAAACAGGGCTACATTCTTTACCAGATTAAAAATGCACAGCATGGCCGCACCTAAACCGGCTGCTTTCCCTTGCTTCATGGATGCCAGGATGATTTCCGAGCCGTGGATCTTGTCGGTGTGTCTCCGGGACTTGACCTCGTAGAACCACTCTCCCGTCAAGTACTTCAGCTTGAGGTCCGGCTGTGGATCCCTGTGCAGCCCTTTTTCCAGCTTCCTGCAGGCAAAAGACAAAAGGAGACAGGTCCAAGTTCTCAAACCTGAAGACTTTCTTTGAAAAACTACCAGGAGGAAAAAAGTTAAAGTGCGAGAGGAGCGGGCAGTTCAGCCAAAACACAAAGAATTAAGTAAAAGAGCAAACAATAGAGTCATTTTTGAAGTCTTATTAATGATACAGACAATTAAATAAAAACATGTAAAGAACTGATTCATTAATTTCAGATAAATCCTATGATTTATGATTTATCTATTTAATGAAACTACAAATCTGGAAAATCAAACTTCAGTTGTCCAAACATAAACAACATGTATAGTTTTAAAGGTATGAATCTTTATTGATTTCCGCATGGCTCCAGGATGGGAGAGACCCCTCTGCACTGGTTAGTGCAATCACTGATGGACTACTGCTGCTCTGGCAAAGGACTGAGCAGAATACCCCAGGCTCCATGATCAAGTACAACTCTGACAGGTCCCTGCTGCTGGAGGCCCCGAGTTGTACATCCTTGCACCCATCCTGGACAGTGTAACAATCAACTAGCCCTGAAAGTGAAGGGACAGTGCGAGCCCCAAAGGCCAGGCTGTGACGAGGTGAGAACAAAGACCTGGGCGCAGGCACAGGTGGAGCCACCATGACTGCAGACCTTGGTGATTGCAGCAAATATTCAGACCAGAATGTTGTATGTAGGCAAAAATGGGGAGGTCTAGCATGCGTGCATTTGTTGAACATGGGATGGTACATCCAAAGGGATTAGCAAACAGAAAATGCAGGCCTTTTACTCCTCCTAAAAAAGGAACCAGGTTCAGATCCTCAAACCAGGAGGGGAGAAATAGTCCAGCGTGAGACGTCCTGGATGGTCAGACAGGCAAACCTGGAGAAGACTTTGATATTTTAGCCTTGTTCTTTCAATTGATTGTGACAGTGAGTTTTATTCCTCACTCATAAAGTTTTACCATGTTTTTTGTCGCAGTGTTTGTGATGAATCCCATTTCTGTACGTTCGCTGGATTACATTTAAGCACAGATTATCAACATTTTATGCCGTAGTCACAACTGCCCTTATGGGTGGATACGGGCTGTCTGTGGGCAAAAAATGGTCAAAGCATTGACTGTAAAAACAATGGACAGCTCAACCCCTACTACTGTCGCCATTGCCATAAGTACGATGACTCAGAGCCACTTGGACCAATCACTGTACACTGGCTTAAACATGGCGGCGCACGCATTGCTGAGGGATTTTGCCTCATTTCGCGTGAGCCGGAGGTGAGGCATTTTCTATGGGTGACATCACACCTCGATTAATCCATTGTTTTTAAAGTCATTGGCGGGGCATGCAGGAAATATCAAAACCGCAGGCCGCTCTTTGAGCCTGTAAAACAAAAATGTTCATGCACATTTTTTCTATAGGCATGCTTAGGCGACAGGTCGTGGGGGAAACTTAAGATGCAGGCATGTAATTCCAAAATTTTCCATTTTTCAAGTCCTCCTAAACCCTGCCTAGGGAGCCTGTTAGTGCTGTTCAGGTAAAAGGTGCACGCTCCTCGTGCATCCCTCATTTCTAACAGCCTGGCTGTTAAGCTATTAGAAATGAGCAGCATCACCTGCATGTCACATGTGCATATAACTTTTATTATCCTTGCAAATATTTCACATTAAACTTACCACATGAACGACAACGTTCCAGTTTCATGACGTCCCTTAAGGTGGCAGCAGGAAACTCAAGGGAACACACCTCTGTTTCCTTAAGATGCTGCTGCATCTGTCTACAAAACTCTATGTGCAACCCAGAGCACCCATACAGGTCAACACCCATATGGGTGCGTGTGACTTAGGCCTAAAACACTCATGATAAATGGCGTGTACTTTTACTTTACTTTCACTTTTCTATCTTGCTTTAAGGCCCAAGGATACTTCCACACATGGGCAAGCAAGGTGGAAACGGAACCTGCAATCCTCCAATCAGAGGTCAACCGCTCTCTCTGCACCACAGCCGTCCCACCCATGCTGAAATACACTTTACTTTATTTAAACTAGAAGATTATTAGTTTTAGACTTGTTAATGTGTACAAACCATCTGACATCACTAATTGGTTTTTGTCCTGTAGACTTTTCTGTTGTCAATCTTTGAGTTCATAAACTTTATTAACACATAACTTTATTAACAGCAGCAGTAATGAGACCATTACCAGTAGAGAAACATCTAAGCAGGAATACATTTGGACTTCTGTAGATGTTGGGATCTGATAACACTTTTAGTAGAGATTATGTTCAACTAAATACAAACACAATTTTCTGATGAAACATAATTTGGTAACAGTGTGAAGGACATAATGGATTATACCTGGATTAAGATTACATAATAATCATTGAAAAAGATGGGATTAGTAAATAAATAGCATAAAAACTTTAAATAACATTACAAAAGCAGGACATTTGCAGGTTTTACGGTTAGAGGTTTTGTGGTTTTATGGTTAGAGGAGCATAAGGACTTTTCTAAGCTGTCATGTAGGATTTGGATAAAAGGGGCTTTAACTGCTGTTGAAATTCAGAAATTATCCAATTATATCTCATGTTATTTATTTATCAGGCACAGCATATAAAGAACATTAGCCTCAAGCGAGCAAAATAGCTAGTCTTATCTAATGTCACAAAATTGTAAGTAAAGTTAAGTTAAATCAATAAATAGTTATATTTACAGTATTTTCAATGTCATGCTAAGCATTTTCTGACATTCTTCTGCACAGATTGTACCAGAAAGGTGTTTTTTCTTTAACACTTGCCCTCTTTTAACCCTTTGATTTTTTTGTCCACATATATTTGCTTTTTTAACTTTACGAGTTGTTCTGTCTGGTTCAAATGTCATACTAAGAGAAAACCAGTTCCTGTCTTCATGTGACTGCTTCCTCTCATCTTTTGCTTCAACATGGGCGTTGCATAACAGCGGCACATGATCGTCTTCAGGATGGAATTTGGAAAACATCTCTATCAAGTTAGAAGAAAATGGAAGCGAGTTCAAGACAAAGTCCCGCGCTTCACAATCACCTCTCCATCTCTCCACTTGTCGGAGAATCGTGGCTGTCATGTGAAAAAAGGCCTGCCGCATTATTACACACTGCTGGCCTAATCCTTTTACACTAGACTGGACAAGACACAGCCAGCATTCAAGCGCCGGCCAGAAACAAAGTCGGCAGCACAATTATATTAAACTTAGAATGGAAAAATGTTTGTTCTGCAGAGAATTAAGAGGCTTGTTTGTCTGATCTTCAACTGGAGATGTTGGAGTTTTTTCCTCTTGTGTTTTCAGACATCCCAGTTTTAACTTTTTGAAAAGAATATTTTTTTTTTCATGTTTGATTTATCACAAAAGGGTGTGATGTGTGTCAGACCAGCACGATCCCCTGCTCTGCCCTGACTCCAAATTGTCTGTAATCTAATTTCTTAGCTCACATTGAGGTTCTCAGCAGTGTCTCTTATTTTGTTAACCCATTAAGCAAACACTGTCCTACAAAAGATCTCTTCTCAAACAGCGGGTGATGAAGATCTACCTATAAAGACATTAACTTAAATAATCTCAAGATCATAGGAATGAGCTACAGAAGGGAGTGGATTGCTAACATGTTTTTTGTTTTAAATTCACATTAGAGGGAGACAGAGGTTCCATACTTGACTCTCTCCTCCTCGGCTTTCTTCAGATCGGCGTCCCTCCTCAGCACCGTCATGATGGCCTCCTGCTCCTCCTCCGTCAGGTGACTCAGGTCAATCATTCTTCCTCGTCCTGCTCCTCTCAGGAGTGTGAGTGCGGCAAATGTCCTCAATTGGGCAAGGCAAACAAAACAAAACAAGTGGTTACTTATGGTGCCTTTGTGTTGATGTCCAGACTTAAAAGACCAGGACCTTGTTTTCATCTGAGAGTTGTTTGTCTGATTTCCGCACAACAAGCTTCTGATTAAGGGTAATAACTTTTGGCATCCTTTAATTATATTCAGGCCAGAAATAGTTGCAGGACAACAAGCTATTTCAACAATTCAAGGAGTTATGACTGGAAAAGTAAAACATACATTTGTTTTAGCTCATTCTAAAGTAAACTTAAAGAATACAACCTATAACTAAAAAAAAAACTACCAACTTTAACAGAGATTTGAAACAGGGGCTCATATTTGGAGTAGTAGACCCTAAAAGTAGAAAACGGAGCCAATTTAGGCAGAAGAAGAGTTTTTAGTTTTTCATTCCTGAGTGTGTGCAGCTTCTCATGTAGGATGTGAGTCATCCCTGCAGTGCTCCAGTCCTGTGCGCTCCTCCTGGAAAGTTTATTCAAGGAGGAGGCCGCAGAAACAAACAACACAAACGCCTCAACTTTGGTCTGAAATGCGCAGCAAAGCCTGGAGTTCCTGCGTGTTTTTCTGAGCAGCTGCAGAACTAAACGTGCGCAAAGTGGACCAGGACCACCTATTTAACTTTTTACTTAAATTACTAAACTAAAGATGGAATTTGGACTTGTTGGACCCTGGTTCATTATGGCCTTAGTAAAGTAAACGACTGCAGCATGATTATAGAGATTCTTACTCACTTTATAGGACTCCCTTAGTAATCCCACAAAGCGTTTCCTGGATCCTCATTCTGCAGTCAGCAGGTTCGTGTGATCCGCGGGTCTGAGGCGGCATTCGGACGCGCCGTGAGCTCAGAGGAGTGGGCGGATCCCATGATGATGATGATGATGATGATGATGATGATGATGGGGAGGAGAGGGCCTAGCAACCCGCAACATATGAAGCGGCCACTACCACATATGTAAACGTCATCCTGCGGTTTTCTTCGTTTTTAGTTTAATTCAAAAAACCCTTCAATCGCCTTTTTCACGTTTCAGCACTTCCAGCATATTTGTGTTGCAGTTACAGGCGGTGTCCAGCAGGTGTCGCCAGTTGATTAGCCTCCATGTTTGACAAAGGGGTGTGAGCATCCCTGCAGGCAGGCAGGCAGGCAAGACAGGCCGAGGTCAAACAGCAATCACACGCTCTCGACATGGATCTGCTCCCCCATCTGTTCTCCTCCCACGGAGACCGAAGTGATCCTGAGAGCTGGAGGATGCTGCCACTAAGGGGCGCTGCGTAATTTTCCTGGAGCTCAGGTTTTGTCTTGGGCTCCAGGATGAATATTTAGGTGCAACACCAAATGTACCTACTAAAAATATGGAAATAAAATTTCAATTTTAGCATATTCTAAATATACTATAATATGTGGGCAATTACAGATTTGCAACTGAGAATAAGATATTAATGAGAAACAAAGAGCAATAAAAAGAGCTTTTGCAATTATTTAAAATGACTAAAAACACAGAAAATAACCCTAAACAAACACGTTACAAAAATTATACAATACAATTTTTTTTTTAAATGTACGTAAAAATACAGAATTAGGAGTGACTGACTCATAGCCATTCAGAGGGGATCAATCGTCAAAGGCTCCCCCTTCCTGACTAGAGGTCCAAAGCACCCTGGCAACCATGCTTTTATCGGGGGGGGGGGGGGGGGGGGGGGGGGGGTTCTGAACATCTGTCGAAAAAAGGGCAAAAAAGAACCAAAAAATAAGATTTTATTTCCCAGAAATGTAGAAAACCGCGTGACAACTTTTAAACAGAAGCAGCTTTGCCGGCGTTCTTGGTTTTGTATTTGCTTTAACTGGTTGATGGTTATCTCTGGATTAGGGAAAAAGAGATGCCGCACGTCTTAACTGTTTAAAAACACGGAGTACTTTGCTACATCTCTATTTATGTTGAAAATGATGCATTTTGGATTTTGTAGTTGATTTTTTTTTCATACCAATCTGACAGAACCATTGTTTGCCTTTGAAAATTTACATTTCAGTATCTTTGAAAAACATTTAGAGATATTAGTAGCTCACAGAAAAATACAACATTGATCATAAACAAAAAAAAAGAAGCTCAAATCTCTGAAATGTGAAAAAATGACTTGGTGGGATATATTTAGTGTGTTTTTGATTAAATTACTTCAGTCAGGAAACAATTCCTCTTGTTTGAGCACAAAAAATATCCTGCACATTAAAAATGGTAACCCTATTGCAGGAATAAACACCAATCAACATTCAGCACAAACATTTCATTAGGAATTTATTTACATCACTGGTTTTTGAAAGTCGGGACAAAATATGCTCCACATAGAAAAGTCTAATTCATATTACAAATAAATAGAATAAAAATGATTGTCAAAAATAGATGCCAGAGGTCAGAGGAGAATGATCAGACTGGTTCCAGCTGATAGAAAGGCAACAGTAACTCAAATAACCACTCGGTACAACCAAGGTCTGCAGAAGAGCATCTCTGAATGCACAACACGTCCAACCTTGAGGCTGATGGGCTACAGCAGCAGAAGACCCCACTGGGTGTCGCTCCTGTCCGCTAAGAACAGAAAACTGAGGCTACAATTCACACTGGCTCACCAAAATTGGACAATAGAAGATTGTAAAAACGTTGTCTGGTCTGATGAGTTTCCATTTATGCTGCAACATTCGGATGGCAGAGTCAGAATTTGGCATCAAAAACATGAAAGCATGAATCCATCCTGTATCAACAGTTCAAGCTGGTGGTTGTATAGTGTAATGGTGTGGGGGATATTTTCTTGGCAGACTTTGGGGCCCTTAGTAACAATTGAGCATGGTCACAACTCCACAGCCTACCTGACAGCTGTGATTTCTTTAAGACTGCAAGGGAAGCTCGGCTTCCCCTATAATGTCACAAAATTAATGGTCAAATATGTACTATTGTATTAACATTTAATTGACTAAAAATGCATTAGAAAACGTTCACCTCAAAGACGAGTTCGTTCAGAATCAGTTACATATAGCAGGTCGGCTGACTCGATTTCCTTCTCATACATTCCCGCAGCGTCATAGTGCATTTCCCTATTGAAGCCCAGCATCCATTGACTTCAATGGGGTTGCTTTGAACAGCTTCGAAACTAGACGGTCATTGGATAAATGCTGCGATTATGCCCCGCCCACGGCGTCTCTGGGGGTGAATGGGGAGTGGGCTGGCCCGGACTCTGAGCCTCTGCTCGATGATTGGAGGATCTGTCGAAAGACTGCATCTCCTTTTGACTGACAGCGATTCTGTACTATAAGGAATCACTGAAGCTATTCGCGCTCAGTCCCATCGTGGATTTCTCAAGTTCAGTCAAAATAAAAACTGCTGCAACCTATTTCTTTGATATTTGCTTGGCGAAATTGCATGATTTTCATCATACATTTCGAACAATTATACACCACATTCCTTGTTTCAGTTTTACAGAGTTTAATATATTTTTTTAGATCGTTCATTCATTTGTTCCTTCATTCATTCATATAACATTAGTAGGCTAGGCTAGCGTCGTGAGTGAAACTGCGCACAATTTTGAGTTTGTTTTCATGTTGTACACATATGAACAATTCTTCTCTGAGACTGATGTGGTCTTTGATGTTGTCCAGCAGAGGGCGATGGATGTTCTTTACTGCAAGAACAGAATTGAATCTTTTCTTGCATTTGTAAAAGAGAAGAGGTCAGAGGGGGGTTTCCAAACCATTGATGCCAAAACAGCAGATCTCACATCAGACCCATGAGATGAGGCCATGAGAAAGAGCCGTCTGACCCAATTGCAGGATCCCCAAGTGCGATACAGAAATCTGTACATGGCCATCCTTGATAACATCTTGTGCAGATTCCTTGACGTTTTTCAAATTTGGAAACCATGCTCTTCTTAGTATTAGTCAATCCAGGGAAAGTTGATGACATGAGACAGGTATTTCCAGAGGAGGCCTTCCAAAGTGTCCTGAAAAGTTATGGCCATCACTTTGATTCAGGAAGATTGAGGTCAGAACTTCAAGTCCTGTATTTAGATCAGGACTTGCAGGGTAACAGGGGAAAGCTGTGTGATTACTTGGTGTTCCTTAAAGACATGGAGTTGGACAGTGCAATGCCTCAGCTTTACAAACTGTTCTCATTAGTGGCAACAATTGGAGCTACATCTGCAGGTGTAGAAAGGAGCTTCTCCTGTTTAAAGCGACTCAAGTCCTAGACCCGAAACACAATGGGCCAAGGCCATTTAAGCAGCCTAGCTCTGCTGGCCTTTGAGAGGACACTGGTCAAGTCACTTGAAAAGACTCCTAGTTGGTACGACAGGGTCACAGACCATTTTCTTGAAAAGGAACGTAGGGCAGGATTTACTTTTAAATAGACAATTTTATGATGTAGGCCGAAAATGAGCGCCCCCTCTCTGACAGACCAGTAGCCGCCACTGCTACCGTAGTATTGTTGCTGACCATGTCCATCCCTTTATGACCACTGTGGTTCCATCTTCTGATGACTACTTCCAGTAGGATAACGCGCCATGTCATAAATCTGGAATCATCCCTGACTGGTTTTGTCAAGCAGAAGCCTGATGAGATGAAGCATCAAAGTGGGGCAAGTGCAGGGGCGCTCTCTGGTGGACAAATAGTCTTTCTCCTCTGAGGGTGAAATACTAGCAAGACCAGCAACACCCTCCTCCATAACTGCATGACATGGGCTCTCCCTTTTCACAGTTACAGGATGTCCCGGATGAGCCCCCAAGTTATGTTACCTCAACAAACCTATAAGTCTAAGGCCAGACAGGACCGTAACACTGACACTAATAAAATAAAAATCACTGAAATGGTATAGGACTGCTCAAGTGAAAGTGTTTCATCCCTTCCTCTGGAGCAATGGAATATTCCATCAACAGTTAGCAAGCATGGAGAGACTCTTTAAAGAGATATTAAGAAAAAAAAGGAATCAAGTAAACATTTGTATTCTTGAGATAGATGCTGTCCAAAAGTGGACCAGTAAAGAAGTTATTTAATGGTCGTTTTTATTCTGTAAGGAATCTTTTCTTTTCAATAATTAATACAACCGATGCAGAGGGCATGATGTTGTTTACCGGGGGCCCCCCCAAACTGTTTAGCGAACACAAAGGCAGAGAATATCCTGAATTAAACTTAGGTAGAGTCACATTTGATTTCAAAGTGGTGTTGACTCAGTGGTTTGGCAGTGATACTGACCTCTGGTCTCTACCTGCATCGCACTCACATTCTCTCCACTTTCTTTCATTTGGTGTGAAAGTCCTGCTTCTTTACATGGTGTTTAAACAAGGCCCCTAAATGCTCGTGTGTGTGTGTGTGTGTGTGTGTGTGTGTGTGTGTGTGTGTGTGTGTGTGTGTGTGTGTGTGTGTGTGTGTGTGTGTATATATATATATATATAAAAAATTTGTGTTAAATCAGTAGCCTAAGAGTCTTTGGTTTACTTTTCCTTTTTTAAAGGTTAAATATCTGTTTGCTGCTTAAACTCAAAATTCTTTTCTATGGAGTTGAAGTATTCAGGAGATGAGCTGGGTCTGAGGTAGTCTGTTGGTGTATCGTTTATATACACCCAGATATGTCCAAAGTCTGGCCCGTGGGTTGAATGCAGGCTCCAGACATAAAATCGACAATATGCATCTCCTGGCACTTTTTATGACCTGTACGTACGATTTCTTGATTGTTATTGGCTATATTCCTTTAAAAGCCGTCGTAAACCTCACCTTCAGAGCCTCAAGGGCCAAATGAGAAGAACAGATTTGTTCATTTCTGTGATCAAAACCACAATGGTTTGTACTTCTGAATAAGAA
The DNA here is from genome assembly GCF_053564925.1 of Oryzias latipes. Lineage (NCBI taxonomy): Eukaryota > Metazoa > Chordata > Actinopteri > Beloniformes > Adrianichthyidae > Oryzias > Oryzias latipes. Next base: position 24,389,107 of record NC_136249.1, on the reverse strand, counting down.
AACTGAGGGTTAAAGAAAATGCTGGCCAAATAGTTGATCCTTACATTTTCACTTTACCAAATTTAGCCCTTTTTGCAAAACATTTGGACACCCCTGGTCTACATGATCAACTGTTGTCGCTTAGCAACTACAAAATGCCATCTAAGAAGCAACCGGACATCCCAGGAGGAGCTGAGGAGACTGAGGTTCTTCGGAGTATGAAGGAATCCTTGAGGCTTTTTTATGATGCCGTTGTTGCATTTACCCTCTTCTACGCAGGGAGCTGCTGGGGGGTGTGCACTGACAGGAACAAGAAGAGGATCTACCAACCGGCGTTGAGCTCCAGTTCTGTTCTGGGAATCCACCAAGAATCTGTCACTGCGGTGAAGGAGAGGAGGATGTTCCAGAAAATGGAATCTATCATGGAGAATCCTCTTCATCATCATCATTCTCTGCATAAGACCATGGGTGCCCCGAGGTCCGTCAGTCACCTCGCTGCAGGAAGGAGCGCTTTCACATCTTTCTTCCTGTCTGCGATTAGACTCTCAAACATAACAGACATGGGACACCAATTATTGCTATCAAGTGTATTTTAAATGTTATTTTTCTCCTCTTGCGTTTCAGATAGTAAATCCCCAAAATCCCAAAACTTCTGTTGAGAAATAAACAGCTATTACTCAGTCAATTTATTTGTTAGCATAGAAATGTTGACTCAGATCGACTTGGACCAATCACCGCTTACTGTCGTGGTCTGGTTCCAACATGGCGACGTCCTTATCACGATTGGTTTGACTTCATTTGGTTGGAACTGGAAGTAAATCATTTTCCAGTACTCTTATGCAGTCAGTGATATAGAAAAAGAAACTGAAACCAGCCTGATTCTGGAGTAAAAACTCCACAAGTGTGAACACAAAACAAACTCCAGCTCTGATCTTTGTGGAAGCTGCTCTTTATTTGTAAAAGAAAGAAAGAGTTCAGTCATCATCTGCTACACGTTCTAATTACATAAAGAAAACGTCTGCGGACAACAACGCAGAGAATATCCTGAATCAAACTTAGGTAGAGTCAAATTTGATTGAATTGCTTTCATATTTCATACATCTTTCACTTATGCATTCAAAGAACAGTCAGTGTTTATGTACACGTCGCACCGATCAACAGTGCTGCTCCTCCCCACCCCACGTCTATGGAGCCTTTTATTTTTTTTATTTTTTTACAATTAACTTACACCAAATTTGCCCCCCCCCCACCCTCCTTCCACTCTCCAACTGGTGTGACAATTATCCAACCAGCAGGCCTCCTTCTGCTCTAACACCCCTCTCTCACTGAAGAACTGCAGTGCAGAAAGATGTGTGCAACATGAAGACAACTCTCACATTCAGAGTAAAGGCAGCCTTTGATTACAGTCAGTGAGTCAGCGGCATGCCAAGCTTAAAGCAAATGGAGCCCACCACCCAGTGCCACACTTCAGATTAGTGGGTGAAGTGTTCTGCGACTAGTAAGGAGACCGATCCGGAGCAAAAAGAAAACCCTAGGCACAGAATCCACTATATACTGTTAACTGACTCATACTCACAGCCCTGCACTGTAAGTACAATGAGATTGTGATGAAATCGTTCACCTAGTAAAAAAAAAAAAAAATAGAAAGGAAAAAAAAGACCCTCTTTTCTTAACACAAAACTTTGGAGAATATTTAGTGCTCTATCATTCCGCTTAACAGGTGTAATTTATATAATATCTATTTTAAACTCTACCTTTCAATGATAGTCAGAGATCCTTGTTAATGTCGAAGCACTCCCACGTGTTCAATGTACGGTAGATTCTTTTTTTTCATATATTTTTGTTGTTTAAATCCCCAATCTTCAACCGGTAATCATAAATAAATACAAACGACACACAAGGAATGTCTACTGTAAACACGGTAAAAAAGACAAAAACTAAACGGGTGTAAACGTCATTAGCATCACTACCTAGTGACAGTTAAATAACTGCGGGGCGTGGACGACGGATGATTCGATAAGGAAAGGGGCGGGACTGCTCTTCTTTTGTTCCCTCCCCAAACACCAAAGCCTTTACAATCCAACCCCAGCGACTCCTCCATACCCATTTCATCTGTGCAGACGTCATTGTGGAACACATAGCGGTCCTCTTCACGGTGGGGGGGTTGGACAGCAGCATCACTCGATGTCTTGGGCGAGTTAGTTCAGAATTATAGGTCTGAGCTGCGGTCAAATGGCGTTTGGACATAGTTGCCATGGTTTTTGACTGCTGTTGCCCCACTGGGTTCTTGTCTGGATTGTGTGTGTGTGTATGTGGAGGGGGAGGTGTGTATGTGGGTGTGTGTGTGTGTTACTCTGAAGAGTTAGACTGCAACGAGGACAAGGTTTTGCTGCTAAGTGCTTCATCTTCTGAGAGACCACTTCCTTCAAATTACATGAACTGCATCTGGAAGACAGGAAGCGGGCAGGGGGGGGATGGGGGGGTCAGTCAGATCACAGACAAAAGGCGGGTGGGGCGGCTGTGGCCTCCATGCAACACTTCACCCCGGCAGCAGAGAAAAGGAGTACAAACAGCCTTTGAGGCACATGTCAGGAGCAACGATCAGAAAGACGTTTATGAATCTGTCTGCATGTTAGAGGCATCAGCTCGCATGTTCAGCTGCATTATTGGTGTGAGGGAGGACACAAAACATGAGGCATCTCTGGTTCCAAAGCTGTTTTGAAACCTAATCAAAATACTACTTTACTGAAAACGTTTTAACTAAGAAACGAGTCAATTATAACCTTTTTGCATTTTTTTTGGTCTGCTCCTGGTTTAAGATTTGAATAAAGAAAAGGTAAGAAATGCAATTTTGAGTTTTCATATGTCAAAAGAACATGTTAACACCAAAAACATCATTTTCATCAGAGTGGGTCTTTGGAGGTCGCAGAAGCCTGAACTACACCAATAAGTTTGAGACTTTGTTCATATATGATCTTATTAAAGTAAAACATTTACATTTATACCAACAAGATTTTCTTGCATTAGTTTTATTTATTTTCTGCTGAGACTTTTGATTCTTTTTGTGCACTTTTTTTGTTGAATTAAACATTACTAGTTCTTTATTAGTTTTCTTTTCTCATGCTGTGAATTTATATATTGTTCCACAATCAGTTTGTTCTTCATGATTGACCAAGAATCCAGAGAGTCTCATGCCCTCAGAAGCCGTTTTATCTCCTTGTTTTTTGACAAATGTAAAAGAAGGAGGGGGGGGGGCAATCAAGCAGAAATGCAATGCAAGATTTTAGGGAAAAACAGGTTTGAGCGACACAAGATGGAAGTGGATAAACACAGAACCGCGGTGAGTCCGGCTCATTGTGTCAAAACAAGCAAGGCGTGCATGCAGGAGCATCCGCAAGCAAAGAGCATGATGTACCTAAAGAGATGCTCTACAAGAAATCCTTCAGAGAGAGGTGTGCAAACGGGTCCTGTCCAGGGGCTCGGAGAGGACTCTGGCTGGAAGGACTAGAGGCTGCAGAGGGCTAATACAGGGAGTGGGAGGACCAGAGGAGAAGTCAGAGTCAGTACAGAGACTGAAGGAGGGATGAGATTAGTTTGGAGGAGCTGTGATGAATGACAGACGGGTTTACTGGAACAGGGAGTTCAAACGGGAGATGATCAACAGTTTTTTTTGTCTCCTTCAGCTCATGAAGGACTCATAGTTAAAACTGTCATCATCTTCTACGACTCTCACACCAACATTAAAGCTTACACACCAAAGTATGGCACACGTCACAGTACAATAGATACACCAGTTTACTCAAGCTGAGAAGTGTTTAGACACAGTCAGTGCAGCACCTGACTGCAGTCGCACACCCACCTGAGCGCTGGACACAGAGCCAAAGGGGTTGGGTGGCCTCATGACGGGCTGGGTGTACATCATAGTGGGAGGATTCATCATCCCCATCGTGCTCATTTGTGGAGGCTGCGTGTGAAAAAACAGACGGCAGACATTATCCAAGTGTTTGTAAAAACAATCAAAGGTTTTCAAGATGAAATCCTCATTACAGAAGAACATAGAAGCATCATTAGGAAAGCACCACACAGGATAAATAACAGTAGCACAGCGAGTATTTATTCTTCAGACCAGATACTTTGGGCAGGGAGGGGTTGACTTGGGGCGATTTATGTGATTTAAAAAAATAAAAAAGGCTCATGTGCTTGTCATTTCCCCCTAACAACCACTAGAGGGCACTGTGGGTGGGTGTGCCTCAGCGGAGGAATTGAAAAGCAACAATGATAAAATTAAGTTAGTTGAATTTAGTTGTTGTATGTTCTTTATGCTATGGTTTTCTCAATAATGGTTCATATTTTGCTCTAATATACTAGATACTCATTCAATTCCTCCTAAGAGTCATGAAGCAAAATACGGTTACTGTAGTGAAGCTGCATTCATCCAGTCCATCTTAATCTGATACATTGTGAATTGCTTTTATAAGACAAATTGTCACTTTTTGGTCTCGTACTTTGTTAAATTTATCCCAAAAGTGTGACTTGTACTTCAGTGCAACTTATTTATGTTTTTTTTAAATACTTATTATGCATTTTTGGCTGCTACGACTTCTACTCTGAAGCGACAGTCTGTAAAATACAGTACTCTCTAAATGACCCTACTTACCATGCTGTATCCCATCATGCCTGTGGGTGTGGTGGCAGGGAATGCCATGATTGATGGAGCCTGAAGAGAAACAAAAGATAGGGAATTGTAGCAAATGAATAGCATTGAACTATGACGGGTATCGTCAACTCTTTGTTTCTTAAAAGTCTGGTATTTGGTTGGTTTCAGTTTTCTGCCTTCAAGGCAACAGCAACGGATCTTTTCTAGGAGTTACACTTTAACGTTCAGAATTATTTAAGGTGCAAAAATGTGACAGGAGAAAGACAGAACCTTATGCATCACTGTATGCATAAGCACTAAATCAGATGTACTTTAAACAATTGATTTAGAGGTTTAATTGTTTTCATGTTCATATGCTGTAGGACAATCTACTACTTTGACTTCTCATGTTTATTTCTTATGACCTTTGATAATAATCAGTACATTTTCCAGCAAAAGTAAAACTTCTTTCACGCTTGGACTAAAACTGAATGATCAGATTTTTTAAGTGTCAGAATAAAAAAAAAACACTCATCTATGAGACACTCAAACATCCAGTTACAGCTACGTTTGAACAGTTCAATATTAAAAATGTTAATTAAACTTAAGTATAAAAAACAAGCTTTTGTTGTCATGGAAAAAAAGGTAACACTTAGGGATACAAATGCACCAGAAAAATGCACCAAAAGTCTGTCGTCGTGACTTCCCATCAGCCCCGTAAGGATGTAAAATGTAGAGGATACGCCAGAAGCAGATCTAAAAACAAAAATGTGTGCATCACCATGGAGACAGGGTTCCAGGTCGTGGTCGGTGCCGCTTTGGGCTGCCAGTTGGTGCCGCCGGTCATCCTCTTCTCCCCTGGCTGGCTCCAGTGGATGTCACTGTGGATTAACACAGCTCATCTTAGCGTCCCCAAAGGCCCTGAAAGCAGCTGGAACACCCAGCAGACACTTACTTCTTCATTGTGCCGTTTCCGATGCCCAAGTCTAAGGAGAAACAAGCAGAGAACACACGTCAGTCTGGGAACACCCGGTCATCTGCGTGAGTTTAATGAGTGCGGCTGCACATTGAGAAGTCCACACTCACTGCCAACAAGGTTTGCCAGGGAAGAGTCAAGGTCGTCAGACACCAGCTTCTCAGGCAGCTGATTGGACGCCAGGTTGGAGCCAGCAAGAGTCGGTTTCAGGATGCCTCCAGTAATATCTGGCAATGCAAACAGGACTGACTCAAAAACAATTATGAGAACTTAAAAAGCATTACACTGCTCATCTGTAATGTCACCAAAAAAAGTGGATATTTTATTTCTCACTTAATCTACGCATCACGTTATTTATTAAAAAACCATAAATAAAGCAATAATTATAAACATTCAGAGATGTTATTTGTATCAGTGAAGCTCAGTCTTTGTTATAATTATACAAACGATTCATTTGCCAAAGATGAGAAAAATTCATAAATAAAAAAATAAAAAAGAAAGTTAATAAAAGCCAGAGATTATTCTAGTTTTATTCACAGAATAACAAGTTATTAAAGTAATGCTTGAACTCCATAAAATCTGATTTGCAGCCAATTTGTGAAAAAACATTTTTCTTGAGTGACTTGGGTGCAGCAGATCAAAGATTTTATAAGGTAACTTGATAACACCCTCCAGACTCAAAGACAACCTTACTGCCAGGATACCGGATCTCCAAATCCATAAATGAAATCCGTACCATCCGAGTTGAGGCTACTGCTCCCGCTGGCCTTATTTCCAAAAACGGACTCAAAGTCCACCTGGAGTGCACCTGCCGGCTGCTGCGGAGGGGCCTGTGGCGCCGAGTATCCTTCACAGAGACGAAGAGGGGAGAGAATGAGCAGCGTTTCCAAGTTTAACAATCCCAGCAAACATGAATAGGGAAGCAGCAGAGTGCTGCAGCAGCAGATCGGCAGCACCGCCTCTCTGCTGGAGACTCTTGGTACTCTACCTCTGAATAGACCTGCTACAGTAGAGGGCTCAGTAGGAAAGGGGTTCTGATGAGGGAGGTGCTGGGCAACTGACACTGGACCACAGAAGGAGTCTGACAAGCCAAAAGGTAGCAGGAAGACAGAGAGGAAGAAAGAAAGACAAACAAAAAAGCAAAACAAAAAAAAGTGTTTCAAGGCCAAAGCAGAGAGGCAGGTGAGACAACAGCAATACAGGCAGGAAGAAGTCTACTAAAATTCTTTGACAAAAGATGAAAGATCTTTTTGCTTTATATATGCAATTCAATCCAATATGGGGGAAATTAAACGATGCATAACAATGATGTAAAAAGTCAGATGGATTAAAAGTGCAGAGTGACACTTTTAGGGAAATGCTTGTCAGTTTGACCAGATCAACACTTCTTTATCTGAATGCTGACGGGGAGATTGGAAATCAGTAAAAAGTGCAGAAAAACAACAACAACAACAAACCAGATAAAAATGGGAAGCATAACAATAAAAATACAAAACAAACTCATTCCTGGCATTTTAATGAAAACATCCATGCTAAGGTTTATGATACTTTTCTTAAAATACTAAAGAAAGAAATGTTCCGCCTTCTAGTTAAAGTGTGCTCATACTTTTAATTTGTTCCCTCACTACAGCGCAGTTCACCTGTCGCGGTCACACAGATTTTTTTTCAGCACACATCTGCATGCAATTTTTCTTTTTTTTAAACATTGCACTGTGTTGTGTGTCTCGATTAGCTGTTGATCTTGTCAATCAATCTCTTCCGTGCCGTGTCTCTCCTTTGTGGAGACGCTGAACATGCAACGTTTCAAAGTTTCGTCACCATCAGGTCTTTTTTTGCCCCCCATTCTATAACACTGGACTTATTTTACTAGGATGGTTTGAACTTTGAGAGTTTAAACAAAACAAAGGTATGAAAATGTTCATGTCGGTCTGAGAAAAGTGTGTAAAGTGTGTAGTTAGTGGCCTTAACAACATCTGTAATCCTACTTTGAGACTTTCATATCCATATCCCCCGCGATAAACAAGGAACACTTGAAATCAAAAGTGGAATCCTTTTGATTTCACAGATTTTGCTACAAATTTCACTATAAGAAAGAATAATTTTCATGTACCGGTACTTTATGCAGAAACGATCTGCAGTCATTCATTCAATAAATATTGGTTCAATAGTTAGAAATTCCTCCTTATTCCTGAGTTTAAAGGCGTCCGTAGAGTTGAGTTTCAGGATGTTTCCACAAATACTAAAATAAAACATCTCTGTCTAAAGTTGTACTTTGATGTTTCCAGCTTCCATTCCTTAAACAGCAATAATCTTAACTATAGCTGTAAATTATGCAATCAAACCCATTCATTAACATTTTATTGCGATGTAAAGCGACCCGCTGATGAGGATAAAAGTATTTCATATAGCTTTTGCACAAAAATAAAACTGATGGATGGAACGGTGTTGATCTTTCAAACTTGCACAAACTCAACCATTTCCCAAGATATCAAAATCCAACTTTAATACTTGTTTATGATGGGTATCAGAATAATGGCTCTGGGAGGGGATTTGCGTACGTTTACTGGGAAACAGACTGAGGTGGCGAGCCATTGGAGTACCTGAGATGGAGTGTTCTATCCGCACAGTGCGTTTGTAATTGGTTGAAACTGATGAGTTTGTGTCAATAAAGGGATTGTAACGATCTGGAGAATCAAAAATAGTGTAAGAACAGGTAAAGCTCTACAGCATCTCCGCACTACAATGCAACAGCAAACTATTTGCTAAAAATCAAATAAGAGGATCAGCAGCAGCTGCACAGTGTTTACAGCTTCTACAGCAGAACACAGAGGAACCTGACAGACACAAAAGAGGCTTCAAGAAGAGTATCTGCTGTAAAAACGTTAGCAAGAGGTCATTTAGACATTCACGCACACAATGAACATTTAATAACCAGCAGCGCATGCAGGCTACTCATGCATGTGCGTAGGTACAGATACATGAACAAGTGAAAGAAGGAGAAACAAAATGAGTCGTTACCACCAAACATTTCATGAGCAGATGTCCTAGAGGAAAAGCTAACACCGTCTGAAGACACGACAGGTAAGTGAGTGGCATCGACAACGAGTTTTGAGAGGAAAGGGTTAAGGTTTGGCATGGAATCATCTCCGGCTTCGGCAGATGTGAAAGGATCTATGCAGGCAGAGGAAGAGAAAGAGAGACAGCAAGAAACAAACAAAAAGGAAAAAAAAATAAAAGACAGAAGAGAGTGGAGAGGAAGAGGTGAACGTCAGAGTCGGACAACATTCAGAGGACAGCATGCAAAAGTCCGGTCACCAAAGTCCAGAGGCTGATTTACGAGCCGAGAGGTGCCAACGTTTACCTGCCCATGCTGTAGCTGCTGGAAGCCCTGTGGCGCCCGAGTGCATGGAGGGCTGGAAGGTGGACTGCAGGTCAAAGAGGTCGTTCTCCATCTTCACTGCGCTGAAGATCAAACAAGAAAACAATTTTCATTTCTAAGCACCTGCCTTTATTTGAGGTCCAAGCCAAACTCCTAAAGCAACGTTTACACCGCCCTCGGCAGCGCACATCCAAGCAACCACCTTCAATGAAAAGTCCAAGTAAACACGCGTAAATGCGTTTACGGGCTTCCACATTCTAGACGCTTGCAACGCTGTGATCATTTTCAGGCTCCATGTACAAAACGCCCGGCCTTTAAAACGTGCATTAAATGTTAAACCACACAGGATTTACCCGTTGGAGCAGCTGGGTGTGGAGAAGAGGTCGATGGCAGGAGCTGTGCTGATGGTGCCTCCAGTGGTGGAGATTGGGGATGTGTCTGTGGTGGAAAAAGATGGCCTCTTGGAGAGCTCTTTGAGTCTCTGCTCCTTGATCAGGTTTAAAAAACAAAAACGAAAACAAAATCTCACAACAGCATTAAACAGAAAAACTTCATTACAAGTTCAGAAAGACTTATTTTCTGACCTTGAGTGCTTTGAGTCGAGCCTGTTCCTCTTCGAGAGCTGCCTGCTTCTCCCGCTCATCCACTTTAGTGAAAGACATCCCTGTGCTGGCCAGTGATGACACAGCATTTGACAGAGTGCTGGCCCTGCAAAAAAACAAAAAAAAAACAAAACCATAGATTCACACCACAATAGTGAGTATTGTTGACCCAAAAGGCCAACAAGAAGATCCTAGAGGAGAGGACTCGTCCTACCTGCTGGCTGCAGTGGAGTCTTTGACTTTTTTGCCTTCTAGAGAGGCCAAATGTTGCTCCAGAGCTTCAAGAAGGCTGCTGGGTGCCTATTGCAACACAGAAGAACCCCCATCAATAACTCCTACAGGGGAAGAGAGTGTGTTTGTATGGAAGTCATGGCGGACAGTGGTGGGCAACCAAAACAAGAGCAGGAAACACTGCACTCCACTGATTGTGTCAAAACCACAACGTCAGATGGTTTCTGTTCATCATTTAGACATTTTTAAAGCAAATATGGGGAACCAGTCACCCACCACTGACTGATGACTGCATTCCAGCCAAGGAAACTACTCTGGATGAGCGCAATATCTGTGTGGGATGACGTACTGCACCACAGCACCTTCAACAACCTGGCTGTTGTTGAATTGGCTGTTTCTAAGCACAACGGGGCAGCCATTTTTCCCCCTCCGACACACAAAATGAGCTACAATTTGAAATCATGGCCCAAGTGAACAGGAAATTACCACTGCAAGTGTTTTGTCCTTCAACTGTTTTTCACCACGATGTGGGGGACAGAGTCAGAGCAGAGGCATGCAAAAAGACAACACCGAGACAAGTCACAGCCAGAGAAGAAGAGTGAAAGAACAGTACTTACACAAACTGTGAACTAAAGTGGGAAGATAAGGGGAAAATACAGAATATAAAGGTGGTGACAGTCAGAGGAAAAATGCATGATCTTTGGAGTATATTAATAAAAAAAAACCAAAGGTCCTTACAGGTTAGCACAATATTATGTGCAGTGTATTTTCAAGTATTGTTTAACTTTCATTGGGCAGATTTACTTAGTCAGCTGCTATTACAGAGTGGACTTGGCACCTTTATTTACTGAAGAAGGAGAGAGGTGAGAAGAGCAGGAGAGTCAGAGGAGGAAGAAACAGAAGAATCATCTCTGGGAAAACATGCACTAAAGAAAGAGATCATGCAAAGTCATTTTCCAAAAAAATAAATTAAAAAAAAAGAAATAGTTCTGGGCATTAAGAGGCTGTTCAGACCTAATTGACTAAAACAAGATGACCCAAGTTAGGTCTGGTCAAATGACAGAAAGAATATGCAGATTTATATGGAGCCCGTCTGATGACATGGTAAAGAAAATTAATACATTTTAGCCACAACATTTTTAAATTGTGCAAGCAAAATATTAATCTGTGGTCAATATTTAGGTAATTTTTGATATAAAATATTTCCTTCCTATAATTATTATTATTCCTATTATTATTTCCTAAAAAAATTAAATTGACCAAAATGAAGCAGATGGTTTTGCTCGTTACCATGGTGACCAACTTGAAACTGCTGTCAGTGTTTGGATGCATCGAAGACTAAAGAGCGACACTCAAATGATTTTACAGATGAAAGAATTACTGACACGATGATAATTCTTCATATGTTGCAACAATTCAAAGAAAAAACATTATTTTTTGTAAACATGTTTCACTTAATTTATCACAAAAAAATTAAATAAAAACTTGCCAAGTTTCCCGCTTAAGCAAGATGTTCATAATCCAAGACCAAAAAACAATTATTTTAAACCAATTTGTTTTTTGAAATTATTTTCCTTAAAACACTTAGTTTAAATTCATTTTCTTTTTTTGCTTGTTAAAAACAGAAACACCACAAAGTACCCAGTCCACAATACTAATAATATCACCCCCGGACGTTTGGGTAAACAAAACAAGCGCACCTTTGGCTGTAAAGAAACCTGGTTTCAAATTTCCTGTTAAATAACAGATTCCTGCAATACCAGGCTTTTCAGAATGCATTTGTTGCTCATTCCCAGCTTAAAATAAAACTCTATCATACTGTCTGTATATCAAGTCCATATGATTAATTACGTAGTTGCCCATTTTGTTTCCACTTTTAACTATTTCATGGCAACAATTTATTTTTTGTATCATGTCAGACAGGCTCTGTAGATTTAACAGTATTTTCTTCTTCGAAAAAAAAAAAAATTCAATCCTTTAAAGACATATTTCCTGTAACAGAAGTTAAAATATTACCTCATCTTTTCTGCTTACTCTCAAATGTTATGCATCATACACCTTATAAAACCCTTTAATAATTTTTTTTAATTCTCTGCAAACTATTTAGTTAATAAATACCATCTGAAGTCATTATGATTACTTATTAACTAGCAGTTTTCTGACATGCTATCGTAATCTTTATTTTAAGGAAGCGTTACAAAGGTCTCTGTCCAACTCTTCTGCAGCCTTTTAGCAACTGTTTCCTAACGTGTCGATCAAAGTTAATCTATTTGCTTTGAAGACAAATATTGACAAGCAAGTCGCAAAGCTGGCAGCAAAAATGTGAAGCAAACCTGCAGCTCACCTGACTCCTGACAGAGGCGTCAGGTGAGCTGCATGACAATTTGAACCATTTTCTAGAAAAAAAAAAATGAATTCACACAAAAAGGATGGGTTGTATTTGTATAAAAATCCACAACAACACAGTTACCTGCTCTAGAGTTTAGGGATATGACGTTGAAAGAAATGACATCCGTGGATATTATCATCAGATTCTGAAAGATTGCTTTTGTATGATATAGAGACGTAGGAAAAAGCCCTTGGGCAGCAGGTCTATGGACTGTATGGAGTCCCTTCAGGTCAGTGGTTAGTCCTTCATCCATTCAGATCACCTCTAAACACGACCTCAGCCAAAGCATTTCAATGTGTTTTACAAAGCGCTCACAGTCGAGCAGGAGGGAAGTCAGGATACAGTCTGAACAGCTTCTACGTTTGTCAAAGATTTGAAGCGTTTTAAGTTTAAAGAAACAAAAACAAAAAAACTTTAAAAGTGAGGGGTGGGGGCTCATACCTGGAAATAAAATAAATAAAAACGCAAAGCATTGTCCCCCTCCTCTCAAGAGGGGAAATCTTCATGAAGATATTGAAGAATGAGGTCTTACCTGTGAAAGGTCTGGAATGTCACCTCGATCAATTCCCACCTGCTGTTAAACACAAGACCCGAAACGTATGACCTGACTGACAGGAAACCCTTTTTTATTTCCAGAAAGGAGAAGTAACTTACCTCTGCTACTTTTAGAAACTCAGATATCCGGGTCATTCGGGTAAGAAACTTCTTGTAAATGTCCAAACCTTCTTTACACTGAGTCTTCTTCATGTCAAAATATTTCTCTGTTTAAAAGGACGAAACATGAAAGTTGTTACTACAATATACCGAGAAAAACACAAAATGACTAAGTGGTCTTCCAAAGGTCTCACCGAGCAGGTTGATAATCCCTTCATTATAAGCAGCAAAAAGCCTGATGGAGTCTTTGAAGAGGAGCATGAAAGCGGCATTGATGACCCCGTTAGTCAGCTCATTGGCATTGACCTGAAAGGAAAGCCAGAAGCATTTGTCAGTGTATAGCAGTGAAGATGCAGCCTCTGCACAACCAAGACAAGAACCAACAAAAACTACAGGGCCTCACATTAAAATCGAGAAGAGCATCCATCTGGTTCTGGATAATAGGAATAGTCTTGAGCAGCTTCTCTGTGTTCATGGTCCTCATTACACCGTCCACACTGGGTGAAGCCACGAAGGAGGAGAAGGTTAGGGAATGGGGGAGGCAATGATTAAAACCATTGACACTTTCAAGTAGACAACTGGGAAATGAATCATTTTTATCCAACGAGTAGACCTTGAGATTTATTTTGAAAAATATACCAGATTCAACCAATTTTGAATAAATCCAGGAGAACTTATAACAGCATAGGTTTTTGGAGTTTGTACATTTTTGTGTCGGGTTTCTAAATTATCTCGTCGACACTTAATCTTCAGACTCTATTGCCATTTTTGGAAGGTGTTTGTCACAAAAGGTTAAACCTCCTCTGTCTCGCCAGATGACCAGGCCTGATGGAGCCAGGAACTGACCTACATGACATCATCTGTCATGGTTCACACTCAAAGCGCAACAGTACTGTTCTTGAGAGCAGGGAATGCCACCGCGGCGCAGCTCCAAGAATGAAAACGGAAGTCACAGCTACCAAAATAATCTGTGCGTTCAGGTCAAACTAAACAGATTGTTTGCTTATTTTTGATATTGAATAGCAAATCAGGTCTCCAAATAAGTTCAATAAATAACCCCAAATTTCTATGTTTTTGCCATATCACCCAGATTTATTTAAGGCATGAACTTACAACAATGTTGGACAAATTACATATTCATGAATGAAATATTAAACATCATTGACTTCTCCCTTCTGCGCTTTAGGTTCTGTCCCTCCCATTGATGCATAGATCTGTAACCATAGCAACTGCAGAATTGGCAGTAATGGATTAAAGTTCTGGGTCAAATGTCAGCGAGTTCAGCTCAAGTGTTCTGGCTGACTCCAGGTAATGGAAAGAAAACCCCATATCTAACCGGGCCCAGGTTCTAGCAGAACTCCAAGATAAATACATTTACATTTTGACAATTTGGGAAGGGGGTCACTACTGAAATTTTAAAAAATCCAAACGTTAAGATTTTTTAAATGTCTTTCCAATTTTATCTGAAAAAACTGATTTGATGTAATTGGTAAACTAATGACGCCAATAACGAATGCCTTCAAACTTACCCACGCTTAACTTTTGTGAAGTCAAAGGCAACCTGTCTGTATGACACAGCTTTCTCGTTTAGGTAACGACTATATCTCCTGATAAACGTGGACATGTCATAACCTGCAATGTCAAACAGAAGCCGTAAATAACAATTATACAGAAATATTTTCTGGTGTTTCTTTTTTGTTCTTTTTAAATGGTCCAAACTTTCAAAGTCAATTATTTACCTTGTAACCCGCTTTTGTCCAAAAAATTACTGAGGTTGAAGAGTGTATTCCTTGAAGCCAAGTATTGGACGAAGCGCTGAACAGAGAAGAACAAAGGGAGGGGTCAGAAAATAACCAGGATACGGCTCCACAAACTTTGTGTAGGTCATATTTGGAGACGCAGCTCACCTCGTTGCCATAGACCATGAGGTGGTGTGTAGTGATAAGGGACTTGAACACTACAACCCAGCTGGTGTTGGTGGTCCTCTCAAACAGCGAGTCAGCCAGTTGGGGAATATTCACGTTCATCTCATTGGTGCAATGGATCAAATCTAAACAAAAAAGTAATCATACAATGCCTTTAAGAACAGCCAACTCGTTTACCAAATTGTATATTGGCGCATCAGTTTTAAAAGCATTTTAGACAAAAGCTGCAACAGAAAATAGGACTTCAGACAAAAAGGTTAAAACACAATTTAATTAGGTTGATTTAAATTATTCAAATCATAAAAAAAAGACAAAAATGTGAAATGTGCTGTTCTTTTTCTCCTTGGATGATTTGTTTTCCCCCCAAAATATCTTCCTTAAACTTTAGTTCAGACCAAGTACAACCGAGGGAGAGTAAAGCAATGGAATGAGTGGAGCTGATTGAAGGCTGCAGTGAAATTGGCACATACTAATCGGAACTGCATATTTCTACAAATGCTTGAATTATTGCTCAAGCACACACTTCCCCCGTGAAGACACTCTTCAGAGTCTCCTCCTCTACCTGATAGCCAGCTGAATGAAGGACCCAATGGCCCATAAAGAGCTGTTGCTCTGTATTGAAAAGGGTCAAACAAGCCACAAGTAAAGTAAAAAAAAACTCTTAAAGAACAAGTTTTTCTCTGTTAGGGGCCAAAGACAGATTTATTCAGTGTTATAAAAGCAAAAATGTTTTTACAGAATTACAAACAAATAAATTGTTTTAAAATGTGTTATGTAAAGGTTATAGTTCATAAGTATTTGTTTTTAAAAACAAACAACAAATCTTAATTTACTGAATGATGCCATATTTTACCTACACAAAGCTGTAAAAAAATGGATAGATCAAAAAACAAACACTGACTTAGAGACGTTTTCAGGAAATAGGAAATGAAATTGCAAAATAAAACTGATTTGGGATTATGGGAACTTTTTTGGTTCTTTTTTTACATCCCCTTCTTAAAAATACTACAGTGCTCCAGCCCACTGATCTCCTTTCACAGCCATTACACACCTGAAGTTGCAGCTATTCAGGCGACAAAGCAGCATCCACAATCAGCATGAAGATGCTAACCTCCCATCTGCCCCTCTACTCATTCAGCACCCTGCACAAAGCTAGCTGGGATCAGCCGGGGCATGCCAGGCCTGATGGCTCCGTCCTTCATAGGCATGATCAATCTGACGGGGTACAGTAAGTGGGCCTCCCTTGCTGTCCTATATTTGACTTTTTCAAAAGGCGGGGGAATTTATGTAGGACAGAATAATCTTCCACAGAAGCAGTAGCACTTAGCACGGGTGGCTGAGTTGCCCGGAGAAGAGAATCGAGACCAGAAGGAGGGCATGAACAATATGTGGAAGAAGGAGCGCTCTGTTGTAGTAACCAGTCTTCAGATGGTAGGATATTAGACTGACACTCCACAATTATTGTAAATAAACTTATTAAGATTTTTTTATTCCACTTTGTGGAAGGTGTTTGAAGGGGTGATTGGAATATTTTGATAAAAACAAATGCATCAGCTGTCCTCAGAGGCAATATGGCAGCTATTGCTGGTACTTTATTTTACTAAAAACAGGAAAAAAAATTGTGATTATATCCAAGGTCAATGTTGGCAAACTTGACAAAAAAAAAAACGCATATTTTCCAATCGTGGAAAATATTCAACAATATCGCTTTGTATGTGCCGGTCTTTACACAACCTAGTCTTTTCATCGCAAAAATTACCCATAAAAAAGTTGAAGAAGAGTTTTGTAACGTTACAACTGAAGACAAAAATCCTGGCAACCCATTTCATCTGCACCCAGGATGTTTGACTGTAAAGAGTCATTGCAGGTGCCTTTTTTTTTTTTAAAGTCAGGTGAATTTGGCAAACGGTCCACTATAAGAACTCTTCTTTATCACCCATGTATTTGCAATGTTTGCAGAGTTTGCATTTTCTCTGTAGAAATCTCAGCAACATTCAGTATTTTTCTACTGAGATATTAATGCTAATATTGTTAAATAAATGCTTGTAGTACAGAAGTGTAAATTCCTCTGTCACCGGCAAATGCACAACCCAAGACTGTTACAAAACACCACACAGAGTGATCCAAACAGCATGTGATGACACAGGTTTCATTATTACGACAGTCTATCCTTTCCTAATTTACTTGTGATATGTATAAAAAGGTCAAACATACAAAACTCTACTTTTTGTTTTTTAAATCACAAATAAGACTGATAGTTTGCAAATGTATACACTGACAAGCTGGAGGTCTTTTTTTCCCCTTTGGAAATCACTATATAATTATTGTGAGAACTGACAAGTCAATTTATGTATCTCATATTTCCATAATTAATGTAATTCCATTTTTTGAGTGTTGGGTTTTCTAACTGGGAAAGCGGCAGTTGACGCACATTCAACAGATGAAGTGAGGTTAAATAGTTATGAAATACCTTCAAGTTTTACAATTTAACCACCAAAACAGAGGTCAAACTAAAGAGGAAAAATTGCCACACTTGAGTTGAACTGAAAGACCGTACAGGGGAATAATAAAAAAAAAAAATAAAAAAAAAACTTTGCTCATCCACTTGAACTCTGATAAGATAGGAACCAGTTTAGACCAAACTCATTTGACATTTAGGAATTCTGTATCTTTGTTAAAACAAAGCATCTTTGCGTAAGTCAACCTTGATCAAGTCAGTTTTAGGAACTGGTCACTGTAGAAGGTATTTATAGTCTTACAAAGGGTGCGGTCCTCCTAGTTCTGGCCATTAATTAACCAGAAATGCAAATCAAAAGTCCAAACCCTCAACTAAGGGACAATGGGAGGCATGGCTGCAGCATTATGCAACAAAAATAACAATCTCTGTAGGTGAAGCCATCTGATCCACTTCCTGTGAAGGACAAGTTAGGAGCTTGGAGCCAATTTGTTACTATTTTAGCTTAAAAATAATAAATAAATAAGTAAATAATCCTGTCCTGAGACCCCCCCCACACACACACACACACTACAAAAAAACATCTTTTGAATGCCTGCTGCACAGCTTTTCTTTAACTCTTGATTTACAGAGATAAAATAGGCAAATTGACTTGTGAATGGAGCTTTATACCCATTTCTTTGCCGTTAAAGTCCTTGTAACTATCTAAAAGAATGTCTAAATCCTTTTTAAAAAGAGAGATTATGAAATAAATAAAAATCCCTCCTGAGCAGAGAAAATATATTTTCTATAGTGAAAAACTGAAACAACAAAAATAAAATGCAAGCAAAGTTCTGCATAACTTGTGTGTTCAAGTCACACTGGACTCTGGCTTGAGCACATCTTTCACTCCTGTCAGCACACTAAAGTGACCTCATCAGCACACCTGTGGAACCTGTGACTTTAACAAGCGGGCCAACATGCGCAGCGACGTCTCCATTTACGGCCAGAACAAGTGGCTCCAATCACGTACCACTGGTGACGTGTCTGCACCGTGACAGATCACGCCAAAGTTTATATTATTACTTAACTTTTAATATCATACACGGACCCGCCTTATAAAATAAATGTATATGTTGTAACTAATGGAACATTAAGTGAGAGTTCGTAGCTCTGTCTGACGGGGATTTGGGCTTACGTCAACTAGGGACGCGTATTATCTGGAGTCTGTCCGTATCGTGACCTGTGTAAAAGAGAGAAGAGCCCCCCTCCTGCAGACAATCCTCCTCCCTGTGTCATCTCAGTGTGTCTGATAATAACTTGTAGCCATTTACACAATTAAAAAAAGGGAACGGAGTATTTGAGTCGTCCGAAAATAGTGAAGCCTGGCTACACCAACATCGTTTACAGTTTTTACGTCAAATACATCTGCTTTATGGCAATATTGGCTAAACATTTAAGCTAGCAGATAATTTGATACAAGCAGGGCAAAAAAAACCAAACAAAGCTACATTTGACGAGTGAAACAAAAAAGCACACAACAATACACGCACTAATACAGTAGCGAGGTGTTCAAAACTGGCTTAATAATCAACAGCGCTATGTCAACAAGGCCCGTCCTGAGGGGAAAAATGTAATCTCGAGAGAAGCAGCTAGCATGTAGCCACTACGGAGGCTTTGAGGCCTGCCAGCTCCGCCATAGCTCTGCGCTGTCGGTGGTTCAGCTTATACGACGTTAATGTGTGTGTGTTGTTTAATCATACTCACAATCCAAGTGTTTCTTTTTCGGCCCCATAATTTCGTGCGTGGTTGCCTTGCAAACTGTTTTCGACACAGCGGATCCCGTTACACTGTGCTGGGCGGCAGTTATCCGGTCCGTAATACTCTGTCCCGACATCTTTGCTCTTCTCAACGAAACAAAAGACTTTAAAAAGAAAAAAGAAAATGTCAGGCTCGACGGGGTTTGTCTTCTGATGCGAGTCTTTTTAAAGAATGAAACAAAACCCCCCCACTCCTCCGGACGCCCAGTTTACCCAGTTAGGCGGAAATAAAAAAAAAAATCATCAAAACTAGGCTATAGCAGACGCGGACCAGAGGAGGGCGGAATAAATGGAGGCGGAATGAGACAACAGCTTAAAAAATACTACCTATTATGCCAATTGATACTTCGCCGCTCGAGCCCTTCCTAATTTACTCGAATTTTGAGAGTTCTGTGACAACGAGATCCGTCATCTGACTCATCCGCCCCGGCTTTGGGTCTCGCTCTCATCCCGATGTGGCACATCGGATCCCTGCCTCCGCCGCGCCGCCAGTCGTTGCCGCTCCTCCTCTTCCTCCGCCTCCTCGCGCCGCTGTATCTCGGCTTTAAAGCCCCGTGAAAGAAAAAGAGCCGCGATGAGGTGAAATGGCGGGTCTGCTCTGCTTTTCTTCTGTCCACAAGGGGAAAGGGGGCTACTCCTTCAAGCAGACTTAGATTCTGGACTGTGAGGTTCACCCTCGGTCTGTTATTGCTCAGGTTTGAACCAGAAGCAGAAGAAGGAAAAAGACAAGAACTAATGTTCAATCATAGGCCTGTCAGAAACTAGTGCGCGATAGAATCAAGTCTGCAGCAGAAGTGATGGAATAAGACAAACATATTTTATAAATCTATTCATCTTTAGACTATTCATTAATTTAAAAATGTAATATATATATATATATATATATTACATATATATATATATATATATATATATATATATATATATATATATATATATATATATATATATATATATATATATATATATATATATAATCTTTTTACTTAAGAGCTTTTGAGCTTCCCAACCTAATTGTGGTGCACAAGTAATTTCTTACAAGTGGATCTATTACGTGAAAATGCTCAAAAAAATCTTCTAAAAAAATGTAGTGAAGTCTTGCACTGTGGTGGCAGGTGGCATCTGCCGTGCTTTGATTTGCCAGGGAAGCAGTGTCGGTGCCAGCAGATGCCAGGAGGATCAATAACCCTCATTCAGAGGGCTGGAACCATCACCGGTTAGAACCCAGAGACTTTGGAGTTGAAGAGGAAGCGGAGGTCACAGAGCAAACTGCTCCCCTTTATAGACAGTCTATCCCACCAGCACCCCTCCCTGACACACTGCACAGACAGCAGCCATATAAAGAACTCTTTAAGAAACCAACTGCCATTCAGTGTTTCAACTGCACACTTCTATATAAATCAAAGTTTTTGCATTCTGCAGCGGAAACCATATTATCTGACGTTTTCAAGCTGGTTAGTAGTAAGAAATTTTGTAGCAAAAGACTGATTTTCTCTCAGGAAAGCAGAGGTTTTATCTCTTTCATGTTTCATGTGTTTGCATTTTTTGCAAATTTAGCCACTGGCCTGACCCTCCAATGAAAATCATGTTTTTGGTGTTTTAACATGTTCTTGTAGCATTTTTCTTATGATGGAGGACATATATTAAGAAAATTAAGCTTAAAATTGCATTTCTGAGTACTTCTTCATTTAAATCGCAGTGAATCAGGAGTCAATTAAAATAAGCTGTAGAAAAAAGCTTGTAGCTGTGATGTCAGTGCTACAGTCGGAGGGCCACAAGCTTCCTGCTCCGCTCCATTCTGATGCATCCACTTAAAGACAGATTCAGTGGGTATCTGGCTCAGAACTGTACGGCTGGATAGCTCCAACATTGCTCGCATTTATTTTGTACTGCTAATGTTACATTGGGGTTGTGAGGGGCTGTAAGCTAGTATAGGAGAGACTGGAAACCGAAGGGTGTTCAGAAATAAGTGCGGGCTTACCCCACACCAACAGTTCCACCAACAACAAAGAGGGAAATTTGAATGCAGTCCTGCAACTCTGCAGAAACTATGTCCTAAAAAATGCCAAGGTTTTTGATTTTGGCTAAAAAAGACTTAATCATAATTAAAAGACCACTGGGAACGATATTACAATAGATCAAAAGACAATTGGAGTGGGACTTAAAAATGTGGCTAAACATTTAGAGAATTAGCTTTACCTTAGCCAAGTCTCTTACTGAGCTTGGCCTTTCAAAGTATATGG
Source organism: Oryzias latipes (assembly GCF_053564925.1). Classification (NCBI taxonomy): domain Eukaryota; kingdom Metazoa; phylum Chordata; class Actinopteri; order Beloniformes; family Adrianichthyidae; genus Oryzias; species Oryzias latipes. Next base: position 24,367,839 of record NC_136249.1, on the reverse strand, counting down.
ATTCAACAACATTTTTAAGCTATTTAACCTTTTACAGAGTTGCTCTGAACTTTTTTTTTGTTTGTTCTTGATTACACCATGTAACAGAGCCAACCAACCACAAGACACAGAACCAAAATGATGTCTATTGAAAAAGAGACACAAAAGTGTACCCAACAATTTTCTGTCAAGAAAACACGTCTTATCATTTAATATCTCTAAAGTTTTAGATGCCATAAGTGATGAGGTTATGATAGACTGGTGGATAGCATTCACGCATGCATGGATCATACACAAACTCATCAAATATGAGCTCTTTCTATCCATGATATCCATCCTGTCCCAACCTAAAAGATGCTGGACAGACTTACAGACCATGAAGGCTCAGTAGTGATTTTTAGAATCGATTAAAGCAGCATCCCAGAAATAGATTCCTGCAGAGCGAGAAAGGAGAAAGCCTCACACAGGAAAAACTTTACTGTACTAGTCTCTGACATGACGCATGCTTCCTGAAATGAGAAAGCCAACTTCCTGCCATGTAAACATGTACTTTGCTCATGGATGAGACACGTTTAACAGATGATGGACAGAAGGATCCACAGGTGGGAGATATATCCCACTCAGGTACAAGGACCGCTTTCCTCCAAAGAACTTCTCCAAATGCCAGAGAAATCAAGCCCAGGATTTTAGAAAATAGTCACCCAAGATTCAAAGACTAGTCATAACAACTTACAGGATGGAGTTGGACTGATTGCAGGAAATACTATGACTCAACACTGCTCTCCAGGATCCTGAAATGCTCAAAATTGTACATAGTCAGCAGGAATCCAACTTTAGAGACCTGTATAAAGTGCGGAGAAAAAAAAAAGATGAACTACCACGAAACAGTAAAAACTCAGTGTTAATAAATAGCAGTAAAAGACTTACCTTCAACTACAAGTCGCATGTTGAGGTATTTTAAAGTGGATAAGTCAAGGTCATCACAGCTCGTGGAAAAAAACCTTCTAGCATGACGAGATATTCTCCATTTTATTGCATGATGTTGTTTCCCTGAGGGCCAGAGGTCAAACATATCTGGAGCAGGGTGGCCAGTGGAGTCCTTGATGATCTGGAAAGCTTTTGGTGAAAGTCTAGAATTGTAAATATCGTCCAGAACGGTATTGTCATCGCCTATTGTCCTGCAAACAGAGCAAACCATTTTGTTTAAAGCTTCAATTTTCTTTCAAAAACATACAGTGACAGAGCTGGTAAGAAGACTTTCAATACCACACTGATAAAAAATCAAAAGAATGGTTTTGTTTTAAGGGGAATTCCCTTAGCTCAAAAAAAAAAGACGTGACTTTGGTGAGCCTTTTTAGCAATGCTACAAGGGTTTAATGGCTAGCTCAGATCTTTGCAGACTCTCTCGCAAAATCACAGATTTATTCACCTTTTCTGCCTCAAAATCCATCCATCCATTTTCTAAACCTGCTTTATTCCTAGTTGAGGTCATGGAGTTGCTGGAGCCTACCCAGCTCCTGAAGGACAAAAGCGGTTCGCCAATCCATTGCAGGGCTGCCCCTGATTCAAAAATGACAAATCTGAGTTGTTGAGTCTAGATATCCCTGATCAAAAAATGACTTTTTGCTCAAAGGACAACGCACAACATGCTGTTGAAAAAGGAAGCATGTTGTGAGTCTTCCAAATCCTGTCCAACACTTTTGGACAGGATTCCAAGCCATCAACTCCACAACACATATAACTATCCAACGGCCACCTACTCACTCTAAGCTGACTCACTTTGTACCTGTCACTGACCAAATTGTCCAAGAGACCATCACCCGTCTGAGCTCGTCTACATGCTGCCTTGATGTGTTACCCACTAGATTTCTAAAGTCTGTCTTGAACAGTGTGTTGCCATCAATTACTCAAATAGTTAACATGTCTCTTCAATCTGGAATATTTCCAGAGGCCTTAAAAACTGCAGTCATTAAACCCCTCCTGAAAAAGAGCGGTCTTGATCCCACTGTACTGAATAATTACAGACCTATCTCTAATCTGCCATTTTTAGGAAAAGTCCTTGAAAAAGTTGTCTACCAACAGCTCACTGACTTTCTCTTATCAAACAATTCGTTTGATGTTTTCCAGTCAGGTTTTAGACCCCATCATAGCACAGAAACTGCTCTTATCAAGGTAACCAATGACATCCGCCTGAACACTGATGATGGAAAAGTCTCTGTCTTAATCCTGCTAGACCTGAGCGCTGCCTTTGATACTGTTGATCATGGGATCCTTTTGCACAGACTCCAAGACTGGGTTGGCATCTCTGGATCTGCCCTAAGTTGGCTCAAGTCTTATCTGGAAGACAGGAAAAATTTTGTTGAAATTGGGAGTTGTGTCTCAGACTACATGGGCTTGAATTGTGGTGTGCCCCAGGGATCGATCCTGGGACCCCTTCTGTTCAACCTCTACATGCTGCCACTAGGGCAGTTAATACGCAGTAATAACATATCTTATCACAACTATGCAGATGATACTCAGATCTATGTGTCACTGACACCAGGTGAATATGGGCCGGTGGATTCTCTCAACCACTGCCTCCAACAGATCAGCGCGTGGATGCAGAACAACTTTCTCCAGCTAAACTCAGACAAGACCGAAGTTATTGTTTTTGGCCCACAGAAACAAAGAGAAATTGTCAGCAGCTACCTTCATTCTCTGTCTCTTAAACCCTCAAATCAAGTCAGAAATCTAGGAGTAATCATGGACTCTGACCTGAACTTTAACAGCCATATCAAGTCAGTAACATCAGCGGCATTTTACCACCTGAAAAACATTGCCAAAATCAAAAACATAATCTCAAAGCGAGACCTGGAGATACTTATTCATGCATTTGTCTCCAGTAGGTTAGACTACTGTAACGGCCTGCTCACCGGCCTCTCCAAACGAGCTGTAAAACAGCTTCAGTACATCCAGAATGCTGCTGCTCGAGTCCTGACCAAAACCAGGAAGTATGATCACATTAGTCCTGTGCTCAGGTCTTTGCACTGGCTCCCTGTACCTCAAAGAATAGACTTCAAAGCAGCTCTGCTTGTGTACAAGTCTCTCCATGGCCACGCACCAAAGTACATCTCTGACATGTTAGTGCCATATGAACCATCTCGTACTCTGAGGACCTCAGGGGCCGGCCTCCTGTTGATTCCCAGAGTCAGAACTAAACAAGGGGAATCAGCGTTTCAATATTCTGCAGCTAAAATCTGGAACAGCCTCCCTGAAGGCGTAAGACAGGCCTCTTCTGTGTTCATGTTCAAATCTAGACTTAAAACATTTCTGTTTAGCCGTGTATATGACTGAAAGGTCCTATCTGCACTTTTCTTTCCTTCCTTTCTTTTTAAATCTTTTTTTTTTCTTCTTTTCTTTTAAAGTAAATTTTATGTTGATTATTTCTATGATGTATTGTGATTTAATGCATTTTTCTGTTTTGTGAAGCACCTTGAATTACTTTGTGTACGAATTGTGCTATACAAATAAACTTGCCTTGCCTTGCCTTGCCTTGTGATGGCTAACCCACCAGACATTTTGGTGGTGGACAGGAGAGGAACTCTTTAATGACACATCTAAGGATTGCAACATCAGAAGAAGGAACACAAGAGTTTGAGAGAAAATATATGGAGGATGTAAAACACAAACTGAGAAGTTGTCTTCAGGAAAATCTGTTAAAAAATCCCAGATTTTTATCAAGCCATGGTGGAAGATCAGAGAATACCCATGAAAGGAGAGGGACGTACTTCCTACACTCTATTGTAGAAAGTATAGTAAAATAAATGAGAAATGAGTTAAATGAGAATCTGTAAGTTTGCTCACTTAAGGTTCATTTGAACAATGAGAGATAGAAAATCACAAAGAAAATCAAGAAATTATCTTTATAGAATTTATTTAAATTTATTTGCATTTCATTGAGGGAAATAAGAATTTGATCCCTCTTATCAGAAAGACTTATTACTTTGTGACAAAACTCTGCTTAGCAGCACTGAGGTCAGACGCTCCATGTAGTTGATGACCAGGTTTCTCCACAAATCTAAGGAAATTTTGGTCCACTCTTCTTAGCCAATGACTTTTAAATCATTAAGATTTCATGGCTGTTGCTTGGGGGCTTCAGCTGTCTTCATAAGAAGAAGAAGCATGTCAAGGTCGTGGGCCACTCAAGGACATTGATAAGGCTGTATGTTTTGGGTCATTATCCTATTGGAAGACCCGTTCACGAGGTTATTTAAGCCTCCTGGTGGAGGTAGGAGGTTCTGATTCAGGATTTAATGTCACATGGTACCATCCATCCTCCCATCGATACTGTGCCCTCTGCAGCAAATCACTCCCAAAACACAATGTTTCTACCTCCATGCTTGACAGTGGGGATGGTGTTCTTAGGGTCATAGGCAGTATTTCTCTTCCTCACTACAGGTTGAGTTGATGCCAAAGAGCTCAATTTTGGTCTCATTGACCACAGCAACTTCTCTCGATCACTCTCTAAATCATGAAGGTGTTCATTGGCAAACTTAAGCAGGGCTACTTTACAAACACTGCAAGATGTTCAACAATTGCAGCATAACATATTACCAATGGGTTTTCTTGGTGACTGTGGTCCCAACTGCTTTGAGATCAACTAAGTCCTGCCATGTTGTTTTAGGCCTAATTCTCACTGTTCTTATGATGATGGAAACCCCTCCAGGTCAGATCTGGTTTGGAGCCCAGACCTATAGGTCAATCGATGTTAACGTTCTTGTATTTTAGCACATTTGCACCAACAGTTTTCACTTTAACCCCCAACATCTTGCTGATGGTTTTGTGGTCTGTTCCGGTGTTGTGGTTGATTGATTCTGAGGACAGGTGACTTTTATACAGGGGATTGGTTCAAACAGGTGTCTTTAATTCAGGTGATATGTTGATTAGGAGAATCTAACTGGTGGGTGTGAACTAAAACTCCTTATGGTTACTAGGAGATCAAATACTTATTTCCTCTACTAGTTATATTTTTTTTATTTTGCATTTTTGATTGGTGCATATTCTTTTCCCCCTGACTGCAGTGTGTTTCTATATGCAAAAAATGGAGTTGCAGAGTTGCCCTACAGACATAGTTCAGAGTTCAGAATCGCAATGTGTCACCAGTTGTGTACTTTCACCCCGTTTTTGGATTGGAAATTCATTTGATAAGACAGGAAGGTGAAGTTTAGCTGCAACTCTGTAATCATAATCATAATCATTCATTTTGAAAATTTAAGGTTTGTGCAAGTGGTTACCTTTAGTTCCACTCTTAGTTCTTTCAGCTGTGTTTTTTTTCCTTTAACTCGCATGCTAGATTTCCATTTCAGAGGAGAGGTATTTGTAATGCAAATGCATGGTGGTTGGTTCAGATTATGTAAGTGCAAAACCAAACAACCCAACAGGAGCGAAGTGACTAAAAACATTTAGTTTCACAAAATTAAAGCTTCACGCAATGATGGAATTACAGAGGTAATTTCTTTGCTCCACCACCCACGTTGTTGCTCATTCACTTTTTCTTTTTGCCCCTGCCAATGCAAACAAAACAGCCTGTGCATGTTTGGCTCAAGTAAACTAACGTAAACTAAACAGGAGCAGTTCAGTAAATTTACCCCAATCTGGCTCCAGAGTACAACTTAATATTATGAGTAGAACTAACGTTATGGTGTCAGCTGTTCTGGAAGGGCAGAAGAACAGATCACAGGTCCAGGACCGGCTCACCTGGGCCTCCCGAGTGATAAAACTCTCCTCATTCTCTCTGACGCTGTTCACTCACACACCAATTCTGTTTTGTGTTTGCAATAATTCAACAGCACACATGACAGACCTCATTCTTGAATTTTGCTGACCTTCCCAACCCATTGTTGTTTTGTGTTACATTTGTTTGGGGTTCTGCTCTTGCACATTTGTGATGCTCTTTTGTGTGTGTGACATCAGCAAAAGCACACTCTCCTCAGTAAATTGTTCACAGCTGGTGTTCTCATAAACTCACACTTCCTTTTATGCATCTGATGCCTTGTGATCCTCAACCCTTTACAAGAGTGATGAAAAGCGGAGTTTGCATGAGTAAGAGAGGAAATGACACAAATGAAAACCAAAAACAATATCGTAAAAATTAATAACACACACGTTACAGTCTTCCTTTCATGGGAGCAGACCCTTTTATTACACTGTGTGCTTACCAGTTGTGGAACTCACTTTAATCTTGCAAAAGCCAATTGCATCGTTCTCTTTTGTGAAAAGGAAACAGCAGTCCTGCGGTTGTTCAGGAACATCTCAAAACAGGAGAAAAGCATCCAGTCTGGAGCGTTCCCCCCGAGACACAACCAAAAGGGATGCAACTGTCTGCAGACTGTCCTCCACAGTTTGTGCAGCTGGCTCACTGTGTCCTTTTTGGGCAACACTTTTTTAATTGCTGGCAATTTATCCTTTGATTTCTTGCCCAAACATTTGTTTTTGAAGTAATTTCTTCAGAAGGAATGGTTCCAGTTCAGATATTTGTGTTCAATTCATGCAGAACTGTCTTTTTTATCTTCTTGCCAACAACCAGTTATGAGCTTTTCCATTCTGTTTATCATCACATCTTTGTGATTTTTGAATTTGGTAAAAATAAAAGTTCACTTTTTGAAAGGAATGTTATACTATAGTTGTATGTCGTTGTTACACAAAGTTCAAATATTTCTTTATCTTTTATTTTTTACAAAAATCTTTTAAAGTGGTCTTCCAACTATGATCACACCATGTTTACCCGAAATAAAAAAAAACTGTGTTGTTTTCTAGGGCATAGTTTCCATAGAGCAGCAGTAGTCCATTAGAAACTTGCCTCTGAGTTGTGGACATTAAGTAAGCCTGCCTTCATTTCCCATCACCCCTTTGTTTACACACTCTCCGGCTACACCACAGCATCTCACAACCCTAGCCTAACATTACCAGTGCAACACAATTGCCAACCATATACAGCTATCCAGCTGGACCGTTTGAGTCAGATGCCAGCTCAGATGAGGAAAACAAATATAATGGATCCATTTGTCTGGATGTGGATGCATCAGAACGCATCTATGCCAAGGCTATACCCTTTTTTAAACTACATTTTTGTGTTTACTCCTGATTCATTACGATTTGAATAAAGAAACACAATTTTAATTACCCATTAAAACCATTGATTACTGGGAAGCTCCAGCAGTGATGTAGTGACAAAGTGGAGTAAACAGTTGTTGAATTTGAAACAGCAGCCTTCCATCTGAACAAACACCAACAAGCTACAACAATTTACGTATGTAATTTAAAAATAGATGGGTATATGAGGTTTTTCCATAAATTAATAATTAAAAAATAAAGGAATAAAGTGTTGTGGGAAAAAATTGCCGGTTGATGGTAGCATTTTACTTTGAAACGAAATGCTTAATCACATGCTTCAGCTGTATGCAGTGTTTCCTAATGACCACCAGAGGGCAGTAAAGCCATGGCTTTACTTCAAAATCAATGAAGGAATGTAATTTTGGTTTGACAAAAGTTCAATTCAACAGAGACGAATCAAGTATTTACTGTGAGTTTTATGTCAGCACAAGTATTCCTTTATTTTCTTTTTTGAAAAGCTGCAAATAAACTCGATTCAAGCTTTCTTTATGAAGGGAAATTGACTCGTTGATCAGTTTCAGGTAGTCAGTGGATCCCATTGTCTCATTTGGAATTATTGTTTAGAAAAGCCAAATATAAGATCATAGTTTTAAAAAAGAATAAAAAGATTTAGTACTAATTCTTGTCAAAATCAAATTGGCCAGAAAGCTTAACATTATTAACTTGTTCTTTTCAATCTCAAAACTCATTTTGTTGTATTCTGCTCTTTGATGAGGGCATCACTCTAGTAAATGTGGAGTGTCGTGTTTCAGCTGTGCTCTCTCAGACCGCATGATTCACGTCTGTCTGCTGTTTGGAAAGGCTTTATCTTCCAGATCTAAGCTCGGTGGTTCGTCCTGACTTTTGGGTGTCACTTTTTGTAGATATGGTTAAAAACTCAGGAGAGTCTCACTGTGAGAGTCCAATGGATGATGCAGTAGATTAGTGTGGGGAAAGGTGATATCTATTTTTTTATAGCAAAATTAGACCAAAGTGTGTGAAAATAACTATATTCAAACTTATAATAAACCTTTTGAGTGTACAAATTAAAGCGTTAAAAAGCCCTTCCTTAATAGGACAATTGGTGGGAATGTTTTGAGAAATAGGCTGAAGTATAATGGGTTATTTGCATGCATTCATTTCATTTCTATGTGGACTGATTCTGTTTGCCTTCAACATTAGTGGTTTGCCTTTAGGCACTTCATTATTTGATTTCAGCCCTGCCTCATCAGAGAGCCAGGCGAGCGTAAGCAAACAGCAGCAGCAGTCTTTTGTGATTCTCATGACTCTGCAGGTGCAGCATCTGCCCACACGGCTCTCAGGTGTGGCTCCAAGGCTTTGGGGAGACAAAGCCTTGGAGAAAGACACAGAAAAAAACCAATCAGAAATGTTGGGCTTTTGATCATGAATTTTGATCTGATCTCGTTTCATTTTCTTAGTCAAAAGACACGAGTTCTTGAATGCGTGTTGGGGTTATGGTGTTCACATTGAACTAGCAGTTGCTTTTTTCTTTCACAGCCCTATTCCAAGATATGAAAGATTTGTTGTCATTTGATTCCGGCCAGATACGAACCGCAATTCTCTATTTCTCCTCCGTGATCCATTTTCAAACTGTTGGCACATCTGTGAACGAAAAGGGACGCCATCCATACGTCACCACCAAATCTTGTTTAACTTAACCAGCGACTGCTTCAACTTCCAATGTGTGTTCGCCGCATAGTTTGTACATAGAGCCCGAAAATGGTCATAGAAACTAGCATAGCTATGCATGAACGCAAGAGTTTTGAACACGAAAGCCTGAAAAGTGCACTTAAACACGTCTACATAGACTTTTCATCGAAAGCGGTCACTTTGTATTTTGTTCAAACTACATTCACACCAGGTGTGTGTTGTGTGTTCAAAAACGCGCTACATGTGGCTTCACCACCACAAATTCAGCTTGTGTTCACACCGGAGCAGCATCTAACAAGCAGGAGGAACTTCTTCTCTTTTTTTTGCTTTCCTAGTTTGTTTTCTGAGAGACTTGGTGTTATGTAATTCCTGCTGCACAGACCATAATTATTAATAACTCCAACATGATCAATTTTCAAACATTACCATTTCAGTATTTTGAAATGGATGCCAACCACATGTCACTGTCAAATCTGACTCCCTGATTGGTTCTGCTGTGTGACGTTGAAGCAGTTGAAAGCTCAGCTTGGGTAGCGTGCATTCAGTGAACGCCCGGTTTGTACATAGAACCTGAAAATGGACACAAGAACGGTGGTTAGCACTCTCGCCTCACAGTGAGAAGGCTGTTGTTCAAATCCCGGTTGGGATCTTTATGTGTGGAGTTTGCATAGTCTCCTCATGCATGTGTGGGTTTTCTCCATGCATCCCGGTTTCTTTCATGCTTTATAGGCTATACTCTAGTAGAATGTAAAGTGTAAATGTGGCTTGAATGAATCAATCACACTGAACCCAAACAAAAATATAATTATATGCAAACATTTCCTTAAACTCAAAGGACATATTTGAAGAAAAAGTAAAAAAAATGGCCACAAAACATGTTACTTTTGGGAATCACAGGTTTCTCAGATTACAGCTTTTGATAAAATGCGACTGTGGGGCACAAATGAAGCGTTTACGGACAGGCTTGTTTAAAATATTTATTAAACTGGAAATAAAAGATGCTGGAAAGAACAAATGTCCAAGTACGAAGCAACAAAGATTGTATTCCCATGAACAGTATAACTTTGCAAGTTTTTATGTTGAAAAAGAAAACAAAGAAAAAAGAAAGCAGAGGAAAAATACAGTAAAAATGTCTGTTTTTTATTCTTTTACTTAAAAAGTTTAGAAAACCTGCCTTAATTATAAATGTTTATTTACTTGACAAAGATTCACTTCAAGAGTGATGATTGTTGCTTAAATCTTTTTTGTTTTTGTGAGAATGCATATCAGTGACCCCTCTGTTAATAAATGTTCGATAAATCAATGATAGTATTGGATAAACAAATTCACATAAAAACTCTTGCTGCTTTGAAAATAAAACCTTTTCTGGTTTTGTTTTTCAAATTCAGACTTTAATTTTGTTATCTCAAACTTCTCTCTTTCCCTTTTTTTGTTTTTTTGCATTATGATGCCATAGCAGATACAGACACATCAGACAGTTGTCTTCCAGGAAACATTAAGGCCACTAAGAAAAGTTTGCTGATAGGCTGATACCATACAATGTCCTGTTTTTCTTTATTTCTTTATTTTAGCGTCTGTTTTTGCTTGTTAAAGCCTCAACCACATCCAGATAGTCTGGACTCATTTGTTCGTCTTCCACATTTGTGTGTTTTCTGTTTGGACTGGGTCTGATGCTACACGTGTTGACACAAAACCTTTGGTAAAAACACACACCAACCTTTAACGGTACTATGTAGACAAAAAAAAAAAAAATAGCTTCCCAAATGTTCTTGTATGGGCAGTATTCTATTTACCCCTATAAGGATTCCTAGAGATAATACATATTTTTTAAAGCTGCTGAATGGATAGAAATTACCAATAAGATTAGATAAAAGCTGCATTTGATAACACGTTTTTTCTTTTTCCTTTTTAACACCTTGCTGGTAATTATCACACAACCTCTTTTAAGCACAAACAAAAACAACTTGAAAAACCGCTTTATGAAATATTTATCAGAATCACACCGTTGTGTTTTATGACATCAGACTTTTTGCATAAACAATTAAAAAGCCTTCAAATGTAAAGTCCAAATGCATTAACCCTTTGCAGGTGAAAGAGCTTGATATGCTGTTTATAACCTTTTGTTGTTGTTGTTCGCGGGAGATGGATTAGTGGAGCAGAAAAAGTAAAATCGACGTGAGAATACAAAATAGAAAAAAATGTAATGAAAAACCAAAATTAAACACACACACACAAAAAAAACCTCAAGGATTTAGGGTCAATAAAAAACAGTTGGATACCTATTTGGAGTTTTAGAAATAACGACTGGAAAAACAAATAAGTGTAGCATGATCTACCTATCCAATCATCCATGCGGGCGGGCGTGGTGCAGCGGTAGGGCGGTCGACCCATCATCGTAAGATTGCAGGTTCAATTCCTTGCACACCCATGTGTTGATGTGCCCTTGGGCAAGGCACCGAACCCCACCTTGCCTCTGGTGCTAGGTTGGCGCCAGTGTTCAGCAGCAGAGCTGCCACCAGTGTGTGAATGTGTGTGTGTGACTGGGGGTATGGGTCTGTGACTGTAAAGCACTTCAGGCCTTGTAAGTAGAAAAGCACTGTATAAGTATACACCATAATGGATGGATAAATAAATGGATGGATGGTAAATTTACCATCCATCCATTTAGCTTTTTCACTATGAATCTTTAAAAAAATACCTTTTCAGCTCTGAAAGGTTCTTTTTTGTGTCAGAAAACCTTTTGGTGTACTGTGTCCTTCGATCATAAAGAAATCATTGTTATGTTACAATTATGTCACTTTAACATTCATTGAAACAATCACTGGTACTGATTTGCATTGGATACTTTGATTTGTGCCTTGAGGCAATTTTCTGATTAAACATCAATAGTATTGAACTGAACCGTCCCATTTTCTTTAACATAACTTTTTTTTAATTTAAATTTGCTGGTAGCTATATTTTATCTTTCTACAAGTAATCTTCAAGTAATCCTTTTAAGGGAATGTAATCATTCATCCACTTGTTTGTTTTGTTGAAGACTTCCTCTTAAATGTCTTTCAGCAGACTTCTTTAGTTCTATCAAGGCTGAAAGCCTTCTTCACTCCTCAGTGTTGGCATGAGGCACTCTGAGGAATATGTTCCTGTACTGCATTCTTCACTCATAGAAATCAACTCAGCACTGTATATGTAAAAGCTTTTTGAAATGCAAATTGTCAAGTGATTTCATTTAGTCATTTTTCTATGCCACAGTCCAGGTTTTCCTTAAATTATTTATCTGAAGGCAAAAAATATGATTTTGAAGGACCTCCTGCAAATCCAGAAGACTTCAATCGATAAAAGATCACTCAGTGTACTCCGTCTTGAATGGGGATGATAGTTATTAACCTATTCTTTATTCAAGAAACAAAGTATTGGTTAGGTGTCGAAATACGTTGAAATAAAAGGACTAAACACATGTGATTCAAGCTGAAAGAAAAAAACTTTTTAAAAACCCAAACACAGTTTGAAGATATGTCCTATTCATGCAAACTGGGCTTCCTTCAAGTCCCTTATTTGTATCAAGCAAATGTAAATAGATCATAAACTCATAAATGAACCAAAGCAGCCAGGATTACTGAAAATTAAGTCTTTAATACAATTTTATGCCTCTGAGAACTTTGGTGCCAAGAAATTAAATATCAGACTCAATAAACCTCTTGATCTGGTTCTAAATTCTTCGTTTTTCCATAACAGAAATTATAGTTTGTGTGTTCTACATTATGAGTAGCTAGAACATGCATAATTGAAAACACGTATAAAGATGTCAAAGTATCATAATCTTTGCAGAACTGCCGGGATGATATGACATGATGTCAAAAAGATTTGTGATGCCCTGTGCTAATTAGTAATTTAGTTCAAGAAGTTTGTGATTAAAAAAAGTAAGAAGACTTTTGTTCTGTTTGCTCTTTAAAATCTAAAATGTGCTAAAGGGAAGTGTGTGATTTATTGATCCACATTTTGCTGAATTTCTATGTCAAAATGGCTTGTTCAGAAAATTATTTTTCTTAAATCATGTAGATCAAGTAGCAAACATACAGAGTAATTCACATTTAAATTCTACAATGCTTCTCTCAGAGCTGCACTCAGTACTCTTACTCTAAGTGATGCCTTATGCATCACAATTACCCACACACAGCTCTGCATCAGACCGTGAGCTGACTTTTGTGTTCCTGTGAATGTGCACCACAGCAGCAGCCGATGACAGCTTAATTCCCGAGCCGGACCCCCCCTCGCTGAGGCCCACCGTTTGTGTGAAATGACAGACGGAGATCAGACTGAGGAGAGATGAGTGGGAACCCACCGAGCCCGCTCAGGTTTCCTGGCGCTGTGAAAAGATTTGTCCTGTCCATTCAGATCTGACGGAGGTTCCCATGTCCTGCATGGTGGGGGTTTTGTTGAAGTATCTTTCTCATCTGTGTGCCCACAAGAAATGTAGGAGAGGCTGACGCTGGGCTAATTCCTCAATGTCAACATGCAACAGTTTTGAGATCTCAACTAATCTGGTTGAAACGTGTTAAGGATAATGACTTAGTTAAAAGGCAGGAGATGAGTAAACAGGTGTGGTTGGGGGTAATTTTTCGGTGTCTTTGTGTGTCTTTGAGGGAGGGATGGTGAAGGAGGGAGTGGAATGAAATGAGCTGGAAAGAGGGATGACCTCAATTTAAAAAGGGTTGGGTAAAGGGTCAACACAAGCAGTAAAAGGTGCAGAGGGAACAGTGGAAGAAGGATTAGGGGACCTGGAAGGAGGAGGCTGAACCGCAGTGATCGAAGCAGCTAGAAGTAGACGAGGAGGCAGGGCAGCTTTGTTTTCCCAACATTTCATTTTGACATAAAAGCCGTCTTCTGACATCGAATCGAGAAATGAGGGCATCGCAACGCTGACCCTCTGAAGATGATACTGGGCACACTTCTGTCAGGCGCCGAAATGGCGCGAATGGGCTTCATTTTCCTGCTGATGAGCAACGCAACCTCAGTCTCCACACAGTTCAACGGATTCAACTGTGACGCCAATTACCACAGCCGCTATCCTGGTGAGAAAACTGCAAAGCATCACCTCCACCGTCCATTCTGTAAACACATGTTGAGCAGATACAACATTCATAAAGCTCACAAAAAGTGACAAACTAGCAAATCAGCTTAGGTTCAGGAGGAAAAAGTTTTAGAGCAGCTTTTCTTTTGCAGATGTTGATTGACAACTTTTTATTTTTTTATTCTAAAACAATGTAGGATCTTTTTGAAACTCATCTGATGTTATAGGAATAAACTTTTTCTTAGGAGACAAATATGTTGTTGTTCAATGTCAATGGATTAATTATTTCTCCTGTTGTTTTTCTTAGTATTTCTTATTTTCTTAAGAAATACGATGATGTACACACGTTATTTTTGTTTGTGTGAATTACACTGCTCAACAGAAATGTCAAAGGCTCTGCATTTTCTTATAAGTTATCTTTAAAAAAAATGCAGAGATGATCACAGACTCTGCTCACGCTTCTTCTCTGGCGCTCCAGCTGAGAGGGACATCAGTGTTTACTGTGGGGTTCAGACCATCACCTTGAAGATCAACTTTTGTCCAGTGCTCTACTCCGGCTACACCGCTGCAGATCTGGCTCTGAACGGACACCACAGTGATGCTCAGTGCAGAGGCTTTATCAATAACAACACGTTCCCCACAGCTGTGCTGTTCAGCATCAGCCTCAGCACCCTGGAGGCCTGCGGTAACAGCCTAGTGGTAATGTGCAGCGAATCCCTCCAGCATGGTGATAATATGATGGATGCTGTGTTTGCTGAAAGTGGCTGAGATGTGTCTCTCTGCAGGTCAGCACGGCCTACGGGACCAACGCCTACGGGAACATGTCTCTGGTACAAATTGGAAATGTCTCGGGCTATATTGACACTCCTGATCCACCCACTATAATCAGCTACCTGCCTGGCCTGCTGTATAAATTCAGCTGCAGCTACCCGCTGGAGTACCTGGTCAATAACTCACAACTGGCATCGTGAGTTGGAACCGAAACAGATACATTCATTTAAAAGAAACTATCTGTGCACAAAAAGAGAGCTTAACCTTTTTCAGGAATTGCATGGGGGGATTAAAATGAGAATTTATTGATTTAATTTAGACTTTTACTTATTGTTTTCAAAGCTTCTGTGACAGTTAAGACCCTGAGCGGTGATCTCTGATATCTAAAGACCATGTGTTTCAGGACGTTCAGGAGTAAAAGTTCTGAAGTATACTTTGCCTTCATTTTAAAACTATAGAGAAAATATAAACAGAAAATCATGATACATCATGAAAATCGAAGTGTTGAAGATACTTTTTGACTTTGACTTATTTTTCATGTTGCATCTCATTACAGCTCCTCTGCAGCTATTTCTGTCAAAGATAACAACGGCACATTTGTGAGCACGCTGAGTATGATCCTGTACAATGTGAGTACACAGCTAAGCTGCAAGAAAACCAGATATTTCATGAGAAATGTATATTTAGTATATTCATATGGTTTCTAATTGGCAGAATTTGTTTTTTTGGGGCTTTTTTTTGTCTTAAACTGACCTTTATTCTTCATTATGAGTACTTTCAGTCTGCTTCTGACAGTGAAGTTTCTGAAAGCAGTAGCATCCGGGTATATTGTGATGTAAAAAGATGACTGCGTGATTTTATTAAGGCTTTTTCCTCATCCTGCAGGACTCCACGTACAATCAGCCTCTGTCCATCCCCATGTCCGGATTGGCTTTGAAAACCAGAGTCTTTGCTGCTGTGAAAGCCACTAATTTAGACAAACGGTGCGCGGTAACGTTGCATATTTTTATTACAAATCTTTTATTACAAAGATTTATCACAAATGATATATTAAGCTCAAGTTTTACATCCAAAACAACCAGTGATACAGAGATGATGTCTCTCTGCACACAGGAGATTTGGTTTTTACAGATTTAGTCCCTTTCTTTAACTATGCCTACTTTCATTATGCTATTATGTTATTACTGGACTTGAAGGCGCCAGTCTGCTGCAAAGAAAGCCCAACCTGTGCTTTCCCATGTGCAGTTAGATCTCTATCCCGTGTCACAGTTTTGTCTCTTTGCAGATGGAATATCTTGATGGACTACTGTTACACAACCCCCTCAGGGAATCCTAATGATGAACTTCGCTATGACCTTTTCTTTGGGTAATCTTGCTTTTTTTTTTTTTTTTTTTTGTTGGAGATGATGACTTGATAAGGTACAAAAGAAAGCATAACCTTTTCAAGCTCTCAACATGGCTTATCTTCATAAATGTGCATTGTTTCTGCTCCTGCGTGCATCCAGCCTCTTTGTGAATGCTTAGAAACTCGTGGATAAGCAAAAACTGTCATATTTTTTATTTTAAATATTTGCCACAGCTGCTATAAAGACCCCCAAACAACCGTCTTTGAGAATGGGAAGAGCCAGATGGGTCGGTTTTCCTTCGAAGTCTTCCGTTTTGTGAAGCACCGCCATCAGAAGATGTCCACCGTGTTTCTGCACTGCGTCACCAAGCTATGCCGGGCAGACGACTGCATCATGCTCGTACCAGTAAGCAAGGGGTTGCAAAAGTTCGCTTTTTAACTTCACTGTGCGTGTGCGACACCCGACCCCCTGTGAGGACTGAAATGTGACGATGCGCTTGGCAGATCTGTGGGCGACGGCGCAGAAGGGATGGAGGGCAGAGCCCTGGTTCCCTGCCAGCAGATTCTGGGAACGCCATTATCACTGCAGGTCCAATCATCACCAGAAGTGGTATGAACAGTAAACTGACTCTGACAGGAATCATTTACCACTTTCAGAGTCCTGCTGAAGTAGACTAAAGAATAAAATGTTGTTAGTTAACATTAAGATGCATTAAAAAAATGCTTTATTCTGGCTCCACTTGACACTTTTCAGCAAAGTACCGGTACTCTGAATTTAGATGAGTACAAAGACCCATATGTAGAACCATCAAGAATGTCTAAAAATGAATCTAACAAATACTTAAACATTGTTTTTCAGATGAAACCCCTGCCAACAACTCCCAGCTAGGTTGGATTTATTTTTATTTTAATGAAAAGTTTACCACCTGTGATGTCTAAATCCTAAAACTAATGTCTTACTATTCAAATTTCTGTCTCCCAACAACTTTTCCTTTAACCAGCATCCGCTGAATCCAAACACTCCATGAACTCGATGACAACTGCTCTGATCACAGGTGTGGTCATCCTGGGCGTGGTCAGTGTGGGCCTCTTCCTTTTGATGCTCCGGCTCCTGCAGAAATCCCGCCTCCCTGCAGCTGCATCCTCAGGTGTTTGGAACCCAAGCTTTAAATAATTAAGGCGTTATGTGTACAAGAATTACACGGAGCTGCTTCCTGACTTTGCTTGTTTGCTTTGCGATATTTTACGTGTTTATTGCGTTTTAGGTATTTATTGCCTCCAATACCTCATTTTTTTTAGCCTTTTGTTGTTAGGAAATGCACCTCCAACATTTTAAGTTTCTATGCCAGTTTTTATAAACAGAATTCAACATTCAAAAAAATTGTATCAAATTTGGTTTAGTTATGAACACACACACACAAAATCACAACAGTTTTGCATCTTTCTGTTTTTCAGTGCAGGCATTCAACCCGTTGAAAATCAGAAAATATGCAGTGTTTTAAAACCACAACTGGATTTAAGGCTACATGTTTGAACTGAGTTTCTTGTTTTTTTTAGGGGGTTGTAAGGGGATGCTATGTTTAAGATGCTGTGCATAAAAGTTCAAAAATCTATTTGCAATAAAGGTGAACCCTAAAAGGACTATAGCCTTTTAAATTTGTTAATGTTTTCACATAGGATTGAGATTATTAGAAGAGATTAGCACTAAGACAAAGTACTTATGCCCCACTTTCATATAGTGCATTCGTTAATAAACTGTGTGTGTTTTCTGTGACAATAAAATGATTTTTTCAATCTAGTGTGGTTGTAAAATGTTTTTTCTGAGTTCAAATTATCAACAAACTGTAATTATTTTCCCTGTATTGGTCTGGTAACCTGCGCAGGGTGTTATGCTACCTTCACCCTGAAGTAGTTGGGATTGGCCCCACCGACCCCCCGTGACCTGCACAGGATCAGAAGTTGGATGGGTGTAATTGCTTTTTGGCAATATCAGCAATCTGCAAAATATGTCAAGGTAAAAAAACACATCTCTTCATCTAGATGCTTAAAAACTGCTGGTCTGCAAAGCACGGAAATAAAGACAGCAAATAAAATACAGTTGACACTTTAAAAAAGCCAAAAATTATTACAGTTTTAAGAAGCAGAGAATGGAACTTTATAAGTAGATGTAAACATGTGAGTTTGAAAAAACATGAAGTCTCCAGATTATTACGGTTTACTGGAAAAAAATAAAGCAAAATGATAGAAAACATGACTGTTTCTTGAATCTCTGGTGCTGGTGTGTCATCAGTCAGTGTGCTCACAGTGCAAATCATTTAACAGCTGCTTTGAAAGTGAGTCTCATTAAAAACGTACTTTTAGACAAGAGTGGAAAAATAAGATAAATACTGATTCAATTTATCCCAAAACAAGACTTACTCCTATGGACATCAGATTTGAACTTTAGTTGAATAAACTAAACGTGTGAGACATAAAATCCTGAGCCTCTCTGGAGTTCATAAAGGGGCTTTTAAAGGTGCTCACAAGCTACACTTGACCAGACCAAATCTCAAGTGTGCCTGCTGAGCCTGTCACAAACTGTCATGGTACTTAAAAAAATCTTTAACTGCCTGAAAACACGTAAAAAAAAAAAACCCAAAAACATTGATTGTGTGTATTACTCCAGGCAATAATCAATAGAAAAAAAAAAACTTTCATTGATTTTTTTCAATTTTTGGTTGGGTTGTTGGAGGGTTAAAACTGCCAGTGGGAACACAATAATAGATCTTTACCGAGTCTACCACAAAATGCAACACAACACTTCTCTGTTAGAGCCGACTGTCAGGTCCTGGAGACTAAAGTTAAAATGGAACGTTGTTCAGGGCTGTAGTCTCCTAAAAGTCTGCACCAAACTGGAAATGTTTTGGAATTCTCCAAATGAATCTTCAGATGTTTAAAAACAACTAATGGTTTGTTGGTTCTTGCTTTTTTGAGTTTATACGATGCATGCATGAATTAAATAACTGCATTTTCTCATTTGCAATGACCATTTTCATCTCCAATGACCCATCTGAATGCCTGTTGGTGGCTGTTGCATCTCACGTGTCGCAGTCGGATGGCGTTTTTGTGCCCGGGTCACCCTGTTCCCCGTCAGTCTAATCCCTGATTTCAACAGCCATTTTGCTGCGTATTCAGCCACCACAATGTCCAGAGATAGCTGAAATGGGAGGAATGAATTCTATCATCCCTCCCCTTCTCGTTTTACAATCAGCGATAATTGATTAAGCCCTTGTCTAGAAAAAATACAAACGACTCTGTGGTTTGGCTTTGAACGCCGAGTCATGAGTGAGGAGGATGTGGAGTGAAGACCTGAGCTATGCAAATGACGGCTGAGAGACTTTAGATGTTTAAAGGCATGACAAATTTATTTTGACGCCATCAGAACCTTAATATTTCAGGTATATCAAGTTCCAACATTGTTTTTTGCCTGTTGCAACAATCCCACTTATTAATAGTACTTCAAATATTTTAGAGAATGCTTGTGTTTGTAATTTGCACATCATCTGTAATGGAAACCCATTACAGATAATGTTTGCTGCCGGACACCTAAATTTCTCCCTTGGGAGATTAATAAAGTTCTATCTATCTATCTATCTATCTATCTATCTATCTATCTATCTATCTATCTATCTATCTATCTATCTATCTATCTATCTATCTATCTATCTATCTATCTATCTATCTATCTATCTATCTATCTATCTATCTATCTATCTATCTATCTATCTATCTATCTATCTATCTATCTATCTATCTATCTATCTATCTATCTATCTATCTATCTATCTATCTATCTATCTATCTATCTATCTATCTATCTATCTATCTATCTATCTATCTATCTATCTATCTATCTGTTTGTCTGTTTCTATTTCTTCATCTGAAAGTCATTTTGACCATCAGCACACGAGAGTGGAATAAAACAAATCCTTTTTCCTTTCTTTTTTTTAAAGAACATACCGACACCACAGGTGTCTGGGGAATATCTGCTGTATTTCTTCTTCACAACCTGCGCTGCAATCTATCGGAGCTACAGCAGGAGTTCACAGATCGTGAACAGCATCTGGGTAACAGGGGACGCTTCACACCTTTGTGGTTCCTCCTGTGGCGAGTTCCATCTTTTCCATCAGAGTCAGAGACGTCTGCACATGGCAGACACGTGCTGTTTCTGAATATGGAGTTTTCCTCACCGTGGAACGTGTTTGTTAACCTTCAGCGG
The DNA here is from genome assembly GCF_053564925.1 of Oryzias latipes. NCBI lineage: Eukaryota > Metazoa > Chordata > Actinopteri > Beloniformes > Adrianichthyidae > Oryzias > Oryzias latipes. The sequence continues at coordinate 24,347,616 of NC_136249.1, read as the reverse complement.
GGAGAAATCAGATGAGATTTAGGAGAGTTTGTCTGAGCAGGACTCATTTTTTAGAGCAAAGTAAGAGGATACTAAGAGAAGGGCTCAAAGAATTGAAACCACACAAGGACAAGGTTGTTTATTCTGTGAGCTCTTGAGGTTATGAAAGAGTCTGTGAAGAGAGGTCATCCTTTTTTTGATAAGATTTCATCAGTTCCGTGTGCTGTGAGAGACATGAAAACCAGCACACATATTTATGTTTTTGTTTTTGTAGAATAAAGCTTATAATGCCTCTGAGGACACAAGCTCAAGAACATCATCTGACAACATCCAGCCATGGTAAAGTGGTGTGATCTAATTTTTTAACTTCACCTTTACGTAAGATCTTCCCTGACAACAGGAGGTTCGTGGCTGAACATCTTTTTTGCACTTTTCTCAATCAACATACAAACATTTTTGCTTTCAGGCTAACCTTAAACCAGGGTCCAAAGTTGTTGCAAAGAGGGCCAGATTTGAGGAGATGAAAATCTGTTAGGGACCAACCAATCATCCTGCATTCTTTGAACCTTTATAAAACCATTACAGTTTTTCTCCATTGGTTTGGCTCATTTCTTGAAGAAGAAATTACATTCTGAAAACTCTAAGATCATTTGGCAAAACAGTCTTCCAGTTTAGCTCACTTGCAAAATCTAATATATCTCCCAAAACTGTTCACTCATGCTTCAAAACTAAATTCATTTCCCATGCAAAGAGTCAGTGCCACCAAAATGGCAAAGATCCTTCTCAATTGCTTTGGCTCATTTCTTGATCAGACCGGACGTTCTCAACACTCTTGGTGCTTTTGTCAAAATAATGTGGATGGTTCGGCACAACGCCATGGTTCACCCGCAAAAGCTCATATCTCTCCCAAAACAACTCACTCACGTGTCAAAACTAAATTTCCTTCTCATTTAGACAGTCAGTGCCCCCAAAATACTTGTCCCTTTAGCATTGTGTTAGCACTGCAAGTCAAAATGATTAGATGTTTTGTCACTATAGCAGAGGACCATTGAAATATCCCTCATGTCCACCTTTCAGTCTTAGCTCAGTCCTTTATTGGCAATGGTTACTGTACTGTTTTTGTATAGCTAACAGAATACAATTTTGTGTAAAACTAAAAAAAAGAAAAAGGATTTTAGGGTAAGAGTAGCCTTTACAGTAACAGCACACATTGCACTCATACTGCCAAGGAAATTCTGACCATCTCCTGTAATATCCTCACACGCAGCATCCATTGCATGGAGCAGGGACCTCTGATCTTGAGCCCGATGCTCATACACTCTCCACCTCCAAGCGGAGAAAAACGTCTCAATAGGATTGAGAAAAGGAGAGTAAGGTGGTAGGAACACTATGAACATCCTTGGGTGAGTAGTGAACCAGGCCCTGATGAGCGGGCCGTGGTGGAAATTCACATTGTCCCATACAATAACATATAGTGGTAGGTGAGGCCCTAAGAGATCTCTCTCAGTTTCAGGGATCAAATCAAAAATTAGGCAGTCCAAGAAGATGAGAAGCTTCTGTGTATTGTATGGGCCAAGACTGGGGATGTGAGTGGCCACACCATTCTCAGATATGGCAGCACACATAGTTATATTGCCCCCTCGCTGGCCTGGGACATCCTCCTTAGTTAGTCAAGTTCTAGTTTCACCTGACTGTCAATTGCTGTAATAAATGTATCAAATGTTCCAAGGGATTCATTTATCGTATTCATGGTATGTTATTAACTGATTTTGACAATTGAACAGACTATTGTGCATGTGATGACTTACACAATGAAATGATGGTGACTCATTTTGGAACGAACAACCATTAGACTGAGAATCAACAATCAGTTTAGATCAACAAGATCTATTCACTTGGAAATTATGCTAAATGAAAGCTACCTGTACTCAATCACTTGCAAAGATGTACTGAGACATTGAGACATGTACTAAGACATATGCAATTTGATGAAACTAATGAGAATTGCCATTCTGTTGTGAACAAATGCTAAGTGGTTTGAAAGTTTGTCCATGTTGTTTTGAGAATGTAATTTCTGTTTCAAGAAATGAGCCAAACCAATGGAGAAAAACTGTAAATGCAAATGAACTATTTCACAAACATTTCTTGCAATGTGCTACTTTTTGTCATTTTTTCACAGAAATGCATCTAAATACATTTTTACCCAAAATACTCTGAATTTCTTATTGGCCGACCAAAAATAAAATAAGGAAAAAGTCTTAAATTCTTAACTTTAAATGCTCACTGTAAACTACTAAAGGTAAATTGTGCAGGAAAATAGTTGTCTTATTCAGAAGTACAAACAACTGAGGTTTTGATCAGAGAATCAAATCAATCTGATCTTCATGTTTAGCCCTTGAGGCTGTATTACGACTGGACACATTTGGTTTACTTAAAGAGAACCAGAGTTTGTTTCCTCCAACAATCTGGAAACATTTTCTGTCTGATTTCACCCAAGTGAACCCTTAGGGACCTGGAACCTCTCTCTGATCCATCTTTCAAGGTGGTCTCTGTTTGTTTCCAATCAGACTGGACTTCAGTTCACTCTGTGTTTCCTCAGTCTGATTATGCTCCGTGCTCGGAGTAGAACAACCAGACCAAAATAGCCACCGTAGCCGGGCATAACGGGACGTAAACAGAGTACGAGGGAAGCAAACATGAGCCGCGGACAAACGTGAAACAACAATGACAAACGGGAACTCATTGAAATGAGGCTGGATGAATGCAGGCTCATAAAACAACTCACAGTAACATGATACACGTTGCTTTTGACACTGTTTCTCAGACAGTCATAAACAATTAACAGCGTACCTTCTTCGCCATCATCTCCTCAGTAACCACCTTGCAGCATGCCTCAACTTTACCAACGTAAAATTTCGTAGTTGTCAGGTTTCAAAAAGACAGATGGATATCAGAAACATTTAGCTTTAAAAAGAAGTGTAATGTCAGATCATTGAGCTTAAAGCTCAAGACCAAATTAAAGTGTTTTGAGATATATATATAGAAATTCACAACAATTTTTGTCCTTTGTTAAAAATGTTAATGTTTCCATGGCTTTTGTTTTATTTTGTTTTTAAACATGTCTTTGTGGGAAAGTTTAATTTAACTGCCGGTATATTGTTTGCGACTTGCATTACGCATAACCAGGAGAACTTTATTTTTTCATAAGGAAAATTGGTTAGCAAGACTTTTAAACCAGGATTTTGAATTTAAACTTTAAAATTACCCCTTTTTACAGTTTTTCTCAGTCGCTTTAGTACAATTCTCAGATCAGAAATGAAGTTTGCAAATACATGTGTGCATTTCTCAAAACAATTTGTACAAACAGCAAAACACTATGGATTTCTTGCAAAAGCCTGTAACTTGCTGAAAATCTTCAGTTCATCTCTCAAAACTAAGTCTTTATGTCATTGAACATGTCAGTGTCATCAGAATGTCAAGTCCTTGTGTCATTGTCTACGAACAAGACAGTCAAATTACTTAGTCATGTTGTCAATATAACTGTGTACTTTAGAGAGGTTCTGATGTAAACTATGGCTAAAGTTTTGATGACAATTACTGTAAAATGTAAGTTACACCTTTTTGTTTGATTGCAAGAGACTGGACAAGATTCACATTTACACTTTTATTGTTCATATTGTAATTTGTTTACAGACCATGTCATACCAACATAGAAAAAAACCACTGCAAACAGTAACACAAAGGGATAAAAAAGATAGGACAATATTCTGTCCAACAGTAGAGGCAGTGCAGTAGGAATTGGTGTGGTCTTCCTACACCTCTTGTCGTTCCTGTATGTTAGGCCACAAATTCTCATCCACATCACAGCGAATATCCTCTCTTGCAATGCAGCGAAATATGTTTGTCACATTATGACAACTTGGTCAACCATTTTGCAGTTCATGACTTATACGATGAACTAATGACTAGGTGTTTTGAGGAGTAAGACTATTGCACAGTGAACTATATAATACATTTTTATCAACATGACATAAACAATTGATAATGTAGCAAAAAGCAGAAGATTGTACATAATCATTTGCATGGATTTACCAAAGCAATTGCAACTTGTTCAAAGAAGTGAGAAACTGCTTATATGATGTGTACAAGTGACATCATGATGTGAAGATTGAACAAATAGTTTGGGGAATTTCATTCTGATCTGAGAATTGTACTAAAGCGACTGAGAAAAACTGTAATTAAAAAAGTTTTTTTTTCTAAACAGGTTAAACAAAAGATCTTCATGTGGCAATGTGAGAGACAATTTTACCCTAAATTCTGAATTACGTCAAGTGCAGGTGTAACTCTGAAGTTTAAGACTATACTGAATGACTTTTTATTACATAACATAATTTTATAATAATGGCTCAAGGCAACAAGAAGAAAAATCTCCCTGTAGACTGTAAAGATTCACATTAAAATTTAATATTTTCAGATAATACAGTCATGTGCATTAAAGGCTAAATTCACGGGAAAAAATACTTTACTGCACCTCGAGCAGGTGCTCTCACATTTCATCTCATGTCTCCTCTCGACTAACCTTCCTTCGTTTACATAAAAAAGAACTCACAAGCTCCATTCTGAGCTCTACAAGCAGGATTAGGAGGAAACATTTTTCTCCCTGCAACAAAAAATCTCAAAAAGTTTTCTTCAAGAAGTTTGATGAGTACAGATCCCACACGCTAGCGAGGCTTGATAATCTTCCTGCATGGAAAGCTGGGTAAATGAGATTAAGACGATTCAAAGAATAAAGAAATGTAAATCTTGCAAAGCCTGCTGTCACATGACTGTGTTTTGACAGATTATACAAGTATGGATTTCACCTGTGACTCAGTACTTGGGACCTTATTTTTTCCTTGCAGGCAGGTGATTTGTTCCGGATCAGTTTTTACACTTGTGTCTCTACAGAATTCCAACTCCACCATCTTTGATTTGTTGGCTCACAGGTCTCAAAAACTCCCCAAACCCTCCCCCCAAAAAGAAGCGATTGAGCAGCTTTTTTACTATGAGAACTTAATAATTAAATTTGGCAAAGACCACAAGGTTTTTCTATGTTTTATTTAACGAAGAGCAACATGCCGCATCTGAAATAGAGGACTTGTCAAGGCTGAGCCTCTCCTCACTTTCAGCATCACTGCAAACCTTCCAAGTAATTACTTTCTTTCAAACCGCTCATTAGCAACAAAAATGCATCTAAACTTTATTTAAAGGACACTTTAAAGACATGAACATTTGATTCAGAGAAATAAACTCAGATTCTTTGCCTTGAGCCAAAACAGAAGATTATATTCTTCTCATCTTGACAGAGTGCTTTACAGCCCTTTCTAAATCTGTCTCTGAATCTTTTCAGTGCTGCATGAATGCAAAGTAGCTGTTCAAGGAGACACATTTGTTAGCAAAAAAACAAGCTTGCAAGGGTCACAAGTGCAAAATTTCTAAACGTGATTACTGCTGAGCAGTCTTCATTTTAACCTAAGTTTGATATAGGATTATTGTGAAACTCATTGCTTTGGTGGCCATCACAGCTCCTGTTGCTCATGCAGAGACACGCTAAAGTTCCTACCCAAACTTATTACAAGAGAAGAATAACTTTTGAAACAATCATTGAAAATCATCATGTGGTTTCAAGAAGATTAAAAAACAAACTTTGGTCTCTTGTGGATTCACTTTTAGAGAATCCTTCAATAAAAACACCATCTCCAGAGTGCTATGGAGCTGCTTTGGTCACAGCTTCTTTTAAATATAACTTCACCTTTATTTAATCAAGTATTTTTCCTCCCACAGAACACCTCAAAGTGTTTACATTAATTAATAAATAATGGGAGGGGGGGGCTGCATTCATAAAAAATCCCTCAAACGCACATACACACTCCACAAAAAACAAACAAGGAAAAAAACAGTCCATAAAACCAAAATAAAACGTGTAAAAACTACTTAATAGTTAAGTGAAATATGAGTTATATGTTTTTTAAGGTAAGGATCAGAAGGATTTTTCTTAGAGCCAAATAACTTATTTTTAATGCTTTAACCCTTTACCTCAGTAGAGCAAATTTAGAAAACATATTAAAACTATTGAAGGTGTGTTTTAGTCCCTGCAGGCAATAAGCAGCCGAAAAAGAATTTTTTTTAATGACTTTTTTTTTTGGTGAGTATAGTTAAAGGGTTAAAGAATAAACAGTTTCAGCATTAGGTTTGTTGCTGTTTTTTTTTAAGTCTTTTTAAACCTCTTGGCAATAAAGAAGATATGTTTTAAAGTTATAAGTTTCTTTTTTTTAATCTCTCAGTATCCTCTTTTTTATACCTGCTGCATCACCATAAAAACAAACAGGACCTGTACTACTTGTGGAGTTTTCCGGTAAAAATTCAGAGGTAAGGCTTAGATTGGATCCATATACTGAAAGGTTTATTATGTAGAAATGTAAGTGTCACTTCATGATGACACTTATGGTGTAGTTTGTGGACCACATGTACAATATCTTTTGATTTTCCAAAAATCGGATGCTTTTCCCCTTTGGTGGATATCAACTGCTTTAGTGCTGGCCGTCTCATCAAAGAGAGCTGGATTACACTCCAAGGATTAAAACCCATAGCACCCCAGATTCAGAGAGAAATGAGAGGTATATGGGGCATTATTTTCAAAATCCAGAGTTCTGCAGCCACCCTAATTAAAGCTTACAGCTTTAAATGAGGCAGACAGCATTTTTCCAGACTATGAATCAAGGGGTTATGTCTTTTTCTCTTTCTTCATAAACAGACAACCTTTTCCGGGTATGTATGACAGCTGAATGAATGAAAGAACTTTTCTTTATCAGCAGACGCTGGCCCACAGTCCCAAATACGCTGTGTGTGTTATCTTCAGTCCTATGTTTGAGTGCAGCCGCAGTTCAAATGCAATAATTCCAGGCACACAGGATGGGTTTTGGTTATCTTGACTTCCAGTTAATGAAAAGGATTAATTCATCAAAATAAAGATGTGTTTCCTCTCTCACACAAACACATGTGCACTCCCACACAGAAGAACTGCTCAGTGTTTATAAGCAGTTCCCCTTCTTTTTTTGTTTTTGCTTTTTGAGGTTTTCTTCAGTTTGAGCACTGATGGAGGCTGATAAGATGACAGTGCTGTGAAAGTTTGTGGTGTCACAATTCTGTTTGCTAACCCTCCACTAGGGGGTGTATAATCACCATTTTCCATTTTCCTTTTTTTTTTTTTTGCAAAAGCTTGTGTTCCTGCTTACTTGTCCACAGCTCCATTAATTATTAAGTGTCACTGCTATTTTTTTCACACAAGAATTTTTAGAGAGAATCAGGATTTATTATCATGTTCTTCTGTCACTGCAAGCCCCAGCGACGTCAGTTTTCTGAAGTGCTGCCAGAGCCACAGGCTGATTACATCCCAGTTTTTCTGGGTAACCCCATGAAAAAGTTAAAAGTCTCCTTTGTGCAATTAAAAGAACAAGCAAGACCGGCCTCCCACTTGATAAATGATCTAATTACGAGTTGCTGTATTGTTAAGTAGGCCATGACAAACTTCACAACAGTACGACCCACTTTGAAGCACGAGGGGGTAAATCACCTGAACTGGAATGCGGTGCTCCATTAAGACAGCAGTGTGAGTAGGGTAAACCTCCTTTTATGAATTCACTGTAATTTAATTAAACCAACAGGGATAAACGTGTGCGTTCTTGCTCACTAATGGTGTGGACATTAACCTTTGGTTCCAGCTGCTTTGCCCTCTAAAATGTTAATAGCTGTGGGGAGGAGCAGGAGAAAAGCGAGGTAAAAAAAATCTGCAGTGCACTTGCCTCAGGTTGCTCCTGACAGTGCATATTTTATTGCGTCTTCTCGTTTTAGGAAGTCAAGTCATGTTGTGATACATCTTTGTAAGCCGTATTCCTGCTGCCATTGTAATTATGTGTTTTAGACTATTAGCAGTCGAAGGGATGACATTCTTTTGTGTGATTTTGTCCTCAGCTGAGAGACTAATTGTCCTGTCATTTCCAGTCTCATTTAAAATGCACAAGAGTCTGTCTGTAGGCTATACATTAGGTTGAGTAGACAGCACAATCATGAAAAATTGATGGACCAGCTGTATTTTAGGGCAGTCATATGAACAGTGAGACCCTTGGAACATGATACTTTTAATAAACTGCATCCTGGAATTGCTAGTGTGCTGGTGTGATGTGTATATATGATGAAAAAAAAAGTGTGATAAGCTCAAGGCAAGGAAATGTGAAATTTGACAGAGATATAGTAGGTATTGAATGGACCGCTGGTCCTACGAATTCACCAAAGAAGGTCCGGCTGTTCCATTAACCTCTTCTAATGAAACAGTGAAGCTGTAACGATGAACAAAGTGTAAGAGGACAGTGCAGCCTTTAATAAATCTTGTGCAGACTCATTCGTCAGTTTTTAGGAAATAAAATGCAGTCCTCGCGGTGACGTCAAAGAAGACAGCGTCGCTATGGGAGAGTGGAACGATAAGATGAATGCACTCTTCTGTGTTAGCAGCGAAATCTGCCCACCAGCACCTTGAAAAACTCACACGCTTAAATTGGATCTCATTTAGTCGATTCAAGCAGCAGTCTGCCACACAACCCCTCAAAACATTTACTTTGCTCAGTACGCTCTCATAAGTCCCTGTAGATTTCACTGCTTTTCAGGGACTACTTTGATTTCTCAAGGCTAAGGTGATCTGACTAAAGTCCCTAAAACTTTGGTGTAGTTGTAGCAACCAGAGACACTTGCAACGGCGCTGAATAATGAATAAATATTTTGTTTACACAAAAAGCCACCACATATGTTTTCATTACAATGAACTAAAACAGAATTGTCATTTGGCTTGTCTGAGCTGAAATAAGTTCAGAAAATTGACATAGAGAGGTAGTAAAATTTTCTGTCCATCCAGTAAGTCATTTTTACTTCAAAAGAAATCCTATCACGGTAAATAATATCAAAATCTAGAAACAAGAAATTCAACAAAAGCATTCAGAAAAGGAAAAATACAACAAAAAAACTAACGGTTAGATAGAATTACTTCTAACTGAATATTATACAGTCCAAAGGGTATTTTGGTCAGTTTTAAGAAAAAGGTTAGTACTTTTAGAATGTTTATGTAACTCATTGTAGTTCATTTTGATTACAATAAAAAAACTAGTGTAATAGGTGGAAATTACGTATTTTAGAACAAAATGTCAACAAAATGAGAAGATCTAAGTACAAGTTGGCCCATCCTAATGAATTCTCATATCATGGTCTTCAAAGCAATGTTATTCAATGTTAATAACAGTCAGAGATTTACAGTTTTTCTCAGTCGCTTTAGTACAATTCTCAGATCAGAAATGAAGTTTGCAAATACATGTGTGCATTTCTCAAAACAATTTGTACAAACAGCAAAACACTATGGATTTCTTGCAAAAGCCTGTAACTTGCTCAAAATCTTTAATTCATCTCTCAAAACTAAGTCTTTATGTCATTGAACATGTCAGTGCCATCAGAATGTCAAGTCCTTGTGTCATTGTCTACGAACAAGACAGTCAAATTACTTAGTCATGTTGTCAATATAACTGTGTACTTTAGAGGGAGGTTCTGATGTAAACTATGTGTCATGGCTAGCGGACTGTGGCAGACCCAGATGCTGGAACCCGGAAGGATACTCGGTTGGCGATTGGTAAGTATAAGGAGTTTTAATGTGGTAGAACAGGATTTTCAGGGCAGAATGCGTTGAAGATGGTTGGAGGTTCTTGAGGGTGAACACCGTGATCCAAAGAGGAGCCAGAGGGACGTCGAGACAGGAATCAGCGAGAGGTGAGTTCAGGCCAAGTGTTCCAGATGAGAACGGTATCCTGAGCAACAGACAAAACAAGGTATTTGACGTTAAAACGTAAGCTAGAGCGAGACAATTCATGAGTCGGCCAGAAGAAGCACCGTGGAGTACAACGAACTAGCGTCGAGTACAGGTCCTGGTTCTCCTTAAGAGTCCAGCCGCTGATGAGGATGACGAGGCACAGCTGGTGTCAGCAGGTGGACATGACGATGAGGAGGAGCCGGCTGGGGGTACCGTGACACTATGGCTAAAGTTTTGATGACAATTATTGTAAAATGTAAGTTACACCTTTTTGTTTGATTGCAAGAGACTGGACAAGATTTACATTTACACTTTTATTGTTCATATTGTAATTTGTTTACAGACCATCTCATACCAACATAGAAAAAACCCACTGCAAACAGTAACACAAAGGGAAAAAAAAGATAGGACAATATTCTGTCCAACAGTAGAGGCAGTGCAGTAGGAATTGGTGTGGTCTTCCTACAGCTCTTGTCGTTCCTGTATGTTAGGCCACAAATTCTCATCCACATCACAGCGAATATCCTCTCTTGCAATGCAGCGTGGAAAGAATCTTTTAGAGTGTCTTACTGTATCCAGCCTCTGCAGGCGTCTGCTGTGATGTCATCACACGCTGCATCCATGGCAGCCAGGAGGGTCATTTGTGTATGTGGCTGGCAATCATAAACTTTCCATCTCCATGCTGAGAAAAAGTCCTCAATAGGGTTAAGGAACGGAAGTAGGGTGAAATGAACTACATCCGCATCCTGTTGTGGGCTGCAAACCATTGCCTGATGATGTTGGAGTGATGAAAACTCACATTGTCCCAAACTATCACATACGTTGGCAGGTGATGCAGACGTCACCTGAGAGCAATTTACCAATTCAGGACAGATTTAGACAAAATCATATAATGGAGATGTATAGAAATATGTTTGTCACATTATGAAAACTTGGTCAACCATTTTGCAGTTAATGACTTATACGATGAACTAATGACTAGGTGTTTTGAGGAGTAAGACTATTGCACAGTGAACTACATGATACATTTTGATCAACATGACATAAACAATTGATAATGTAGCAAAAAGCAGAAGATTGTACATAATCATTTGCATGGATGTACCAAAGCAATTGCAACTTGTTCAAAGAAGTGAGAAACTGCTTATATGATGTGCACAAGTGACATCATGATGTGAAGATTGAACAAATAGTTTGGGGAATTTCATTCTGATCTGAGAATTGTACTAAAGCGACTGAGAAAAACTGTAATGTGGCTACTCTGTCGTACGCTGATGATATCCAGTTCTACTGCTCTTTTAGTGACTCTTAGTTTTATAAGATTGTTGAATTATCAAACTGCCTATCATGTGTCAAAGACTGGCTTAAACTGAATTACTTTCCACCAAATCAAAAGAAAACAGAAACCCCAATTTTCCCAACCCCAGAAACCTTGACGTAGTCTTTGACCAATCAATGTCCTACAAAAATTATTCGAGCTACTTGGTCAAAAACTGAGGAAAATGGTAACCCAAGATGACCTGGAGATTGTAACCCATGCTTTTATCGACTCTCTTTTAGATTACTGCAATTCTCTTTTAGCTTGTTATAATAAATCCACAGCAACCAATAAGGTATTAGTACACAAACATGCACTCATCATTTCTGTTAAGAGAAGCCACTTGAAACGGCCCCAACAGGTTTATAACTATCATTATTTTGCACTCAAACAAAAACATGTTTCTCAGTTTATCTAGTCATTGATAAACACTAATGCAAATTTTACAAGCCAATATAAAACTTCATTTGAAGACAGAAACACAATTGATCAGTTTTTTTGCATCTCCTCTGTTTCTAAATTCATGTGTAATCAAAGTACAATATGGAAGAGAAATGTCTTTCTATTAAAGACTTTGTTACATTTACTCACTGTTGCCAACTTTCCAGTAAGTTACGTTTTACTGGCTGGTCGTGAATTCATGATAAGCTGCCAGTGGACTGCCTCAAACAGTTTGCATAATTGTTAACACCAACAAAAGCATAATTCAAGATAAACAATTTGGTTGGAGGTAAAATTATCAACTATTTACCCGTCCTAAGTCATTTGTTGTATTTTTATTTCACTTGTGTTTTTTATTTTATCTTTAAACTACAGCCCTTCAAAGTCTAGAACATTTTGGCTTTTATGCTAGATAGGTAAAAAATATGTTTAGTGATTACTGAATTGCCTGAATTACGTTTTCTTCAGTATAGAAAAAGTAATAAATATGACTGAAGTCAACTGCAGGCTTGCTTCTGCTCTGTGGGAAGAGAAGAGGATTCTTTAAAATGTGTCAGTACAAGGAACAAGAAATGACTTGTTGCCAGTTTTTTTTTACATCATTTTGTGTGAAACTTGCCAGGGAGGTCGAAAAATGTGCAAAATATGGTCAAGTCTACCAGTCATCAGCATCGCATTGACTTGATAGTTAAGATCAAACGAAACAATGTCATGGTGATGTAAAAAAAGGAAGTACCATTATTATACTGTTTAAAAAATATATTCTAGATTTTATGGATGAGATTTTCTTGTTTGTGGTTCAATGCAGGGAAAACAGGGTTGGTCCCGTATTAAAGGCTCACCTAAAGTAAAAGAGGTAACTGCAGTTATGCGAGTCAAATTAATTAGAGCAATATTCTTCTTTTACCCCTGATAATTTAGCTCATTAATTTAAATAGGAAAAAAGCTTGTATAGAGGACTGGACAGTGATGTAGTGGTTAGCACTCTTGTCTGGTTCAAATCCCGGCTGGGACCTTTCTGTGTGGAGTTTGCATGTTCTCCCCGTGCATGTGTGGGTTTTCTCTGGACACTCCAGCTTCCTCTTGTAGTCTAAAAGCACACTTCCTGCAGGTTAATTGGTGATTCTGAATTGTCTTTGAAATGTGAACGGGAGTGTTGTGGTTGTGTGTTTCTGTATGGGCCTGTTATGGACTGGCCAACAGTCCAGGGCGCACCACACCGTCAGCCAAAAGGAGCTTGGAAGGTTCCAGCAGCCCCGTGACCCTGACCAGGAAAAAACAGATTTAAAAAAGTGATGGATTAAATAATAATTGATGATTGTATTATTCCTGTATTATTCCACTCCTATCATCTAGTTCCCAGTGGTCTTTTAATCATGATATGCTGTTTTTTAGACAAAATGTACATTTAAAAAAAAGCTGTGTTGTCTTGTAGGACATAGTTTCTGCAGAGCGGCAGTAGTTCATTAGAAATTCGCCTCTGAGTTGTGGGCGAGACTGTTGGCAACCCCCTTTCCATACCAATGGCAGAGCTTGTGGCCCAGCATATTTTCTAGGTCACAAATAAGGTCTTTATCAAACTGCATTTTTTTCGTCTGCTCCTGATTCACAATAATGTGAATAAAGAAATACTAAGAAATGCAATTTTATCTTGATTCTCTTAATTTATGTATGTTATCCATCATAAGAAAAATGTCACAATAACATGTTAAAAACATCAAAAACGCAGTTTCTATCAGAGTGGATCTTTTGAGGTCAGTGCCAAAAAAAAACCCCTGAATTCTAAAACAATGGAATTGTCCTGTAACATGTCTGATACATTCTCCTTAAACATGCAGCTGCTGCAAACATCCTGGTATGAAATGAGGCAGACCCGTTATACTCAGTGGCAAAGACGCATCCGTTTAACCCACATGTGGGGGATGTCGTAAAAAAGGAAAAAAGGAGATGTATTTTAGGACAAATCTTCAATGCTGTAGCTATGTACAAAATCAGTGCATGAAGTATGAACCTGAGCTGTTGCAGTGTATTATATCTCCCTACTCTCAGTCACAAAATATTTATTTGTGTGTGTGTGTTACTAAAACTGTGGTTTTTACTCACTTGAAAGGGACCATAGTTACTGAGGTATGTTCTGCTAGTTTTGACAGCATTAACACACTTTTATTATATTATTATATTATTATTATTATATTATATTATTTCACCTCTCATCCTTAGGTTTTGTTAATACTGAAATAGACAAAGCCATTTGGATAAGAGGTGAAACGTATTCAACTTTAAAAATCAGGTCAAGGTGACAACCTTCAAACCTACTACTATGATGGAATCTTCCTAGATGAATGAGAGTCTTTCTAGACTTATTGAATCTTGAGTGAGCAGCTCCTGCAAATGCTAAAATTCAGAGTTATAACTATTATATGTGTCAATGCAAATGAATCCTGATGAAGACACATATCTGTGAATAATGCCTTATTCACATGCACATATGGGGGCGTTGACCTGAACAAGTTCTGTGGGTTTTTGCACTGTCAGAGATGTAGAGAGGTGCTGGCGCATCTTAATGGGAGCACAGGTGTACGCCTCTTGGTTCCCTTGAGGCTCATGCATTCATCTTAAAGAACGTCATGAAAATGGAATGCACCGTGTAGTGCTTGTGGTAAGTGTACCGAGAGGTATTTGCAATTATCATAAGTTACATGCACTTGAGACGTGCAGGTAATGCTGTCATGACCTTATGCAACACTCTAGTCGTTGGTAAAGGCATGTACTGGCTCCTTATTGAGCGCGTGTAAAAGCTTTAAAGCATGGGGTGTGCGGGTAGCACATACAGTAGGATGCCCTCACAAACTACCCAAATTTCTTATTTTCTAACAGTCAGGCTGCAAGCACGGAGCGCACACCAGGTCCGCAATGGGCATGCACTTATCACTTGAACAGCACTAATAGGCCCCTTGAGCAGGGAGCAGAATTTGTGGGAGTGTGTTTCACCTTCTTCACCCTTACTTACCCCAAGTGTTTGCCATGACCTGTTGCATGCAACATGCCTGTAGAAAAAACTTGCATAAATGTTTTCGCTCTTCAGGCTAACTAAATGTCTACAGTCTTAAATTTTTATGTGGGCCATCTGTGTGCTCTGTACAGGTTCGCCCAGTTTTTGGCCCGCAGAAAACCCATACCCATCTGTACAATTTCAAGAATATTCTGCTGACACACATCTAGATGGCATAGATTTTTCTGTGTTTTATAGTTCTACATTTTTCCAGCAATAAGTTTTTACCAGTAAAAATTTGGTAAAAATCTTAGTAAGTAGCTACACAATTGCTACAAATTGCTACAATTGCTACAAATAAGTACAGAACCATTAGAACATCCCCCCCCCCCCCCCAATTTCAGAAATCCCTTCATAGTTAATTCTGGAAAACAAATAGAAAAGAGTAAAACTCCACATTTTAGTAAAAGTTTGCTAGCTGTCCTTTAGTTTTATCTCCAAAGTAAACTTGTGATCCTTCAAAAAATATAAAAATTCCCTCACATATTTCCTTCTGGCACCCTCAACTAGTTTAAGTGGCCTTTTATCAGCAAGAAAGACTTCAGAAATGCTCTTAAGAATTTTCTTTGCAATCCTTTACCCATCAGCCATAAAAGATTGACTGATTACACACACAGTGTTGTCCTTGGGATGTATTAAGAAGCAGCAGTGTGATTGAAAACATTTATATATATATTTTTTCGCCTTTCTGCAGTGAACAGTGGCTCCACAGCATAGAAAAATAGCAAAAATCCAGCACCAAGCATAGGTCAAAAAACAATAGCTGTAGAGCTCTGAAATCAATTAGCTTACCAACAAAAAATAAGTAAATCATGGAAAATTATAATCATTTAATATTTTGTGATTTCGTTCTTTATCTGCAAAGATCTACATGGAAGTTTTATTGTCCTTGATTTAAAGTTCCACTCCAATCCTCTTTTAATCCATCCCAGTGGTCTTTCCATTATGATTAAATCATTTTCAGCCAAAATTAGAAGGAAAAAAAGTTGATTTATAGCACATAGTTTTGCAGAGTCGCAGTAGCTTATCAGAATTTCATCTCCGAGTTGTGGGTGGGACTGTTGGCAGGGAGCAAGCCTGCACTCCTTTCCCATCATCTCTTTGTTTACACACTTTCCAGCTGTACAGTTTTAAGCCAGATGCCAGCTTTTTTTTTCATCTGCTATTGATTCATTGTAATTTGAATATAGAAATACTCAGAAATGCTATTTTATACTTACTGTTCTTTATATATATCATCTATCATGAGAAATTTTTTTTACAAGGACACCAAAAACATGACTTTCATTGGAGTGGGTCTTTAAATTAAGTTTTGAAGGTGACTACGTCATCAAATATTTTAATATTAGCTCCTAATGTTTAAATATGTAGCAAAAACTTTTCAAATCAAACCCCTACTATGAAGGGGTTTTTGTTTCTAAAGTGCCATTTTCAAGGTCTTGGCATTTACCTTGCAGTCGTTGCAGCAACTTTTGAGCACTGCTTCAGCTTAATCCAGCAAATATACCTAATTGTTGTGAATTTGATGATGAAGACGAGCAAACTAGCTGCTTTTTCACAGTTGTTAGTTTTTGGGATTTTTCTTTCCCTCAGTTTTCTGTCTCATTTATGCCACTTAGGCAATGCTAATTGCAAAGTGTCTCCTGGCTATGGATTAATGCTTAACACTGCTAATTGTGTTAGGAGGCGGGTGTAAATCAGCAGGAAGGTTAGCCATGAGTCCAAGTTGCAAATGCAAGTGGAGAAAGTGCCCTACATTGATGAATAAAATGTTCTTTTCTCTGTAATTGAAAAAAAGTTGTAAAGGGTTTTCAAATGCTTTGTGAAGTTTTTGTACATAAGTGATGAGACCTTTGGGTCCGGATCATTGCCTGAAACAACTTGAGTCAGCATAGCTGAAATCTTCCAACACATTTCACAAAGGACAGACAAACAGAAGGGTGTGAAGTCAGACAGAAGACAACTCACCAGACCGAAAAAAAGAGGATCTGTACTTGTCTCTGCTTGAGACTTAATGCTTCAGGCTACATCAGCTATTATTGGTGCATGAATCTGGTTTTCCCAGTAAGCAGCTGGTGTTTTGTAATACAATATGAATGCAGCATATGCCCAAGTGTAGTTTCAGCATCAGCATGGTACAAGTGTGTGAGTCACTGTTGGTCCAATTAGAGTAAAGAGTGGGAGTGGACAAGATTGAATGTAGGACACACTCTTGAGCCTTCTGGGGCTGTTGTGGGAAAAATTCAACTGGGGTCGTCTTCACTTCTCTGTACAAGTCTTTAAAGGCTCGAAACATTGATCAGGCACAAAAAGATGTGACGAGTAGATTAAAAGAAAAGGGGTAATGTTATTCTATAACGAACAGTTTGATGGGCACGAGGCTTAAAATGTTAATATGAGTGAGGATGAGAGCTGAAGCAACTGATTAGCATTAATTGTTGCCATGGAGATTCAGGGACGGTTTTACAGCTCTAGAGAAATGATTTTGACTGGCACAATTTAACAGATAGAGAGGAAAACTCGGAGCCAATAAGATTACAGCGAGTTCACCTCAGTTAAATGCCAGCAGAGAATTTAATTGTGAGGACGAGGGCAAAATAAATGAATCGCCATTATTAAAACTGGTAGCAAAACATCTTCAGAATGTATTTGGTTCAGAAATGAGTCCATGCTTTTGAATAAGTGTCCATAAAAAGATGAGAAATGAAATTAAGGGATATGAGTCTTGAAAGAAAATTTGATAAACCACAAGAACAACAAATCAAAGATGTTTTTGCCTTGAAAATTAGAAAAAAGACTGATATATATATATATATATATATATATATATATATATATATATATATATATATATATATATATATATATATATATATATATATAAATAACAAAACACAAATAATAGAGGAATTTAGGTTTCATAAAATCCAATCTGGGGTGTTCCATCATCTGTTCCGTGCTTCTTCAAACCTGTCTATTAGCACCACATTTTGATCAATCAATGAGAAGGACCGAAAGGTTTCAAGGAAGAATGTTGGTTGACACTTGCATATTTTTATAAATCATTGTAAAAGCTGGATTACAACAAGAAACACATTCCTTTCAGCATAAAGATAGAATTATGATCATGGCAATACCATGTACTGCAATAAAACTGCTAACTAAAGCGTAAAACCAAATTTGACAGTTGTTAACTTAAAATATATTCTGTAATTATTATTATCTTCTTCTTATTTATTTTGGCTAATTGCCAGGAGAAACACATGGTTATTACTTTGTGACATGTTTACTGGTTAGTTCATTTGATGAAAACAACTGCCTGGAAGCTACAAATTAAAATAAAATCCCTCTAAGAGATGTGAAACGTTTTTTAAAAGGCAGACGTCAGAATTCTGTGTGAGGAAAAAGGCCTATGAAAATTAGTTTGTGTTACACATGGCCATTTGACCTTATTAAAAAATCCCTGTGTCCATACCGTGAGCACCTGATGGTACAACACGACAGGTTAAATTACAAACGGCTGCACTCTTTGGTGTGCTGACTGAAGGCAAACAGAGCTGTCGTTTGGTCTTTGTGGAAACCTTAGTTGGAAAAAAGTCGGCTAAAATGCCAAATCCCTCCAAAAGGCTGAATAATCCCATTCTGCATGAGCGGATACCGAACCTTCAGGTAAAATCCCTACAAAGGCTTTTCGGGATCTGTACTTGATCAGGATACACATCTCTTACACCCGGTGCGTGTGAGAGAAAAAAGAAGAAATGGTGTAATCTCTGAGAGTGGCCTGCCACCCGAGAGAAAAGTTTTTAGTGACGCTTTTTCCCGACCGCTTTAAGCTCCCTGAAAGCATCAACAAAATCACTCTGTGAGCCGAGTTAAGTTTAAAGCTCTTTAAAGAAAGAGCCCATTATCCATTATTATTTTGTTCCTTTTAGAGCCCTTTTTGTTCGAGATCACTTCATAGGCTGCATTTCCCTTTGCCACTGTTGAGTCCTGGAAAAATAAAAATTTGTTTTTAATCCCAAAACGTTCGCCAGCACCTTGCCGCACTTCATCGTAACTTATTTGTCTAGCTGTCCATCATCCTTTCAACAACAGACTCCTCGTTAATGATTGATGTGGCGCCTCTTAATGTGATGGATGAATCGCCTGCTGCATGATGGGAGACAGGGGTGAGTCCTGCTCCCCCCACACCCCTCCCCCACCTCTCAGGAAAGTCTTTCTTGTGCTGAAGATGCACTCCTGGTGTCCATCAACAGACACACAAAGAGAGCTTCAGTTTAAGCCCCATCAATAATGTACAGCTGGGAGGGAGGAGGGGGCCGAAGGGAGAGCCATTTAAAAGCTGGGCAGTTTTTGTGGTGATCCAAAAGTGACTCTTTGGAGCTATTTTCTCTGGATCTACACTCTCTGTTGTGGATGTATTGTTTTTTTTTCTTATTGAGGAAGGGACGGCCACTGTGCTGTTTAGGAGTCCTCTCGAGCCGCTTTTGTTTTCCAGCTGAAGCCCCGCTGCTGGAGAATATGTCAAAAGGGAGATAAGAGGAGCGACATGTTTGTTAATTTATCATCCATGTCAAACGTTTGTGCAGACAGAAAATAAAAGGGAAAGATGTTTGTTGTGAGAAGAAGGTGGTCGCAGGCAGCCTGGAGCACACCATGTGACATTTTGAAAGTTAATTTTCTTTTTATACAAACATATATTCTCATAAAAACCTTTTTCATTTCAGAAAGTAAACCTGATAACAGAAGCTTGAATACAAATAGAGACTGTAGCTCAAACCGGTCTGGTGCAATAAAACAAACCCTTGTAAATATGGACTACAGGACCAAGCCTCAGACCTCACAGAAAAAATTACTAAATGAATATATTATGTTAAAAAATGTAGTTCTTTAGCTGGAAAGCAGCCCACGAAAAGTCCACAGTTCACAAAAAGCATTCTCTGAGTGACCCTAAGGTCAGGGTCATGAGTTGGAGTGACCCCTGGATGAGTTTTCTGATGACTTGATATTAAGCCGATAAAGGAATAAACAGTGAACTAACCATTCACAGACTTCCAGTTCAATCTTGGATGAATATTTTCCTAAAACTTGATGGAACGTTTGGGTCTGGAGTTGGAACATCCTCCCTACCTGCGTAGGTTTTCTCTAGAAATTTCACCTTCCTCCCACAGACCAAAAACATATTAGGTTGATTAGAAATTCACAGCAGAGGCAGAGAGCACGAGGCGGTTTGTCTCTGTAATGGACTGGTGATCTGTCTGGGGCGCACGCCTCCCTCTGTCTGACGACAGCTGGGAGATTCTCCTGCCTCCCCCCTGTGTGACCCGAATATGAAGATGGAGCGGAGCAGGAGAAAAAAAAATGATGAACACGACGTCTTTTGAGGGGTCTGAATCAAAGTAAAATTTGAGGGATTTTAAGAAAACAGTGAATGTGGGTTGTTTTGGGATGACTTTGAACAGCCCAAAAATGTAGTGGTTCAGGTTATTCGTCTTAAACCCTTTAGGAATGATGGCAGGAGAACGTCACAGGTAATTTGGAAACGATAAGCTGCAAGGGAATGAATCACACCGCTTTAATGCAGCTCTAAATCAGCTGATTGAAACAATTTCACACTCTTCTCCCATTTGAGGCACTTTTTGATTAAAAAAAAGTGTATAAAAACACATTACACTGTTATTAACTGTGGTAATTTAAAAATACAAAAGTTAAATAAAAACAAAAAACAAAAAAGCCTTACAACAGAATACAACTTGAAAGTAATTAGGTAATAAAAATTATGTGTTTTGTCTCCTTTCATGGAAAATGCTCATAAATATAAAGTCCCACTCCAATCATCTTTTGATTGAACATGAAGAGGAGCAGCCTTAGCAAGCATCCTCAGGCACATTGGGCATGGATGTCACAAAAATTAACAAGAACAGAATTTTCATTCGAGAGGGTCTTCAAATAGTTTTCATTGCAGATGAGATACTCCCAGACCATTTAATCTTAGTTATCAGAAAATTAATGGACCAAATATACAATCTTCAGCACTGACAGTCAGCTTACACTGTGTAAGAAGATGATAATGTAATTCCACTTTAAAAAAAAAAAAATATATATATATATATATTTATTTATTTGAGGGGAACTGAGGTTATGTTGTTCGTTAGGACCCCTGCTGAAGTCTCCGGGGTGTCTCCAACGAGCATCCACCCCCCTAAGAGGTATCATATTCTAACAAAAAAAGAAAATTTGCATAATTACTTTATTTATACTCCACTGAAAACAGGCTGTGATGTTTTGAGTTGGTGCAGTATTAAAAAGGAAAATAAAAACATACAAAAATATCAGATGAGTAATGAGTATTGTTCAACTACGTACATGTTCTGACCTGGGGCTTCAAAATAAGTTTTGGAGTTTCTTTAATATCCTGTACGTCTTCCTCCTTTTCCCTGTGGGTTGACCTGCACCACATTTGGGCCTTTTGTCTGTTTTTGAAAGAAATTCAAACAGCGGTGTTTTTCCTTCATGAAACACTGCATCTCCTTAATCCTCCACAATTATACTCTGCCATTTGACAGTTGTAATCAGACTGTGACAATAGTTCATTAGCTGTTGGAAGACAGTCATCATCCCTGTTAACGTCAGAAAAAATGTGCGGCTTTGTCTTCATCCAGCAGTGAGACAGTGATGCCTCATCCTTTATCAACTCGTTTAAACATGTTTCACAATGAACAATAAACAGACACTAAACAAATATGAACATAAAAAATTATTTTATCTTTAGTTATAAAACAAAGTTAGTTTTTTGGATATTTTTTATTAATCAGAAAACCATTAGGGGTGGTGTCATAACGGTGCAGCCCTGTAGATGACCACCTTGCATTCATGTCAAGAGATACATTTACACCACCTTCAGCAGCGTGCGTTCAAGCGACCACTTCCAAAGAAAGTCTATGTAAACACACGTAAATGTGCATTTCAACGTTCCCCGTTAAAAACTCTGGCGTTCACACGTAGCTATTCACATTTTAAGACGTACAAAACATGCTGCCATTCAGCGCACGTTGAAAGTTAAACCAGGTGGAAAGGGATGCTTTTATAGTAACATGTGGATGGTCTCCCTTTTCATTCCCGGAAGTCCAAACCATTTGAAAGTTGAACTGGAGAAATGATTGATTTCAGGTTTGTGCCCAGCCTGAATCATATGAAACCAAGTCTTTCATTTATCTGAAGAGAAGAGTCGTTTGGGACGACAGTGGCACAGGTGGTTGAGCGGGTCGTCCAATGATCAAAGGGTTGGCGGTTCGATCCCTGTTCCCACCAGCCAAAATGTTGTTGTGTCCTTGGGCAAGACACTTCACCCTCCTTGCCTCCAGTGTGGCTCCACTGGTGTGTGTATGCGCATGAATGATCCCGGTGATGGTCAGAGGGGCCATAGGCGCGAAATGGCAGCCACACCTCTGTCAGTCTGCCCCAGGGCAGCTGTGGCTACAACCGTAGCTTACCATCACCAAGTATGAATGAGTAGTGAATGAATAATGGACACAATGTAAGCACTTTGGGTGTCTTGAAAAGCGCAGATAAATCCAATCCATTATTATTATTATTATTAAAGAAAAGCCTGCAGCAAGATTTGCAAGATTCACACCACTTTGATTTCATTCCAAGCCTCTGTGGGGGCAGACATGGGTTAGTAAACAATAGAAAAAAGAGGAAGTCCCTCCCTGCTTGTCCAGTGTGAACACCATTTTATAATGCATGTTTAACGCTTTCTTAAATACTCATCGCGTGCCCAGTGTTAACGCATCTTGAGATGACTTTTTTCAAAACTGTGGTTTTGGTTATCAAACAGGTCAGGGAGTTTTTGGCACTGGACTTTACCATATGGAATTTGTAGAAATCGTATGACTGTGTCCTTCATCAAAAAGATTATATTTGTCTGAATTACACCTGACCTTTACTTTGAAAATTATAAAGACAGGAAACTAGATTTTTCATTAATTTCGGCAAAACGTGGAGACTAGGATAAGTGTTAAAACAGAAAGAGAGGTTTTTCTGCTTCAGTCTTGTTGCCCAAGGGCAAAATACTGCAAGAAAATAGAAAATACCCAAAAGAGAAAAGCCTCTCCTTTTTTTTCATAACAGAAGATTTTGAAAGTGAAACAGAGTAGAACAGCTTCAAAGCAGACTCTAACAGCTTGTCAGGGGTGTCAAATGTCACCGTAAAGTTTAGAAAAATCAAAACAGATGTTCTGAAAATAGCTGCTTAAAAGAACTCAATTCAGAGTTTCAAAGAGAGTGTCAAAGAAAATGAAACCTCTTTTCTTCGTTCTGAGCTCCTGTGAGCTGAAATAATCATTAACAACAGTCATCCTGATTGATAAAAACCCGTTGAATACCTTTTGTGATTGTGTTTGTGTTTTTTGATTTAATATATATCTTTTCATATAGTATTTTTAGAAAACGTTTGTAGCAAATAGCAGTCACCTGCTAAAATGCAGGAATGTTTGAAGAACATCATCTAACAGAGACCAGTAATCTGCACAGGGGGCAGCAGGAGATAAAAGCACTTACCCAAACAAGTGAATTTCCTTCATACGAGTACAAAGGCCTGCAGACACTTATGGAGCAGCTTAGCTTTGACCTCAGTCCGTCTGTGGCCCCCTGGGAGCCTGTGGTGATTATGGTTCATAATTCATAGAAGGGGCCAGACGTCCAGAAGAAGGCAACTCCTGGCTTGCCTGGATGAACTATAGTACTTTTCATTTTGCACGGCCAATGCTGGAAGGTCTTTTTTTTATTACTGCTGTGAATGTGGGCTGTGAGCTCTGTCAGACACACACATTTACAATCCCTGAGTAGGCAGGATTTGCAGAACACACTGAAACAGTAAAATTCCGGGGAGAAGTAGACTTGACTTGGTGTTTGCACAGGTCAGTGATTAAGCTGGATGAGCTAGAGGGCTCCTGGGATGAAAAGCTGTGACAAACCAGCTGCTCTAAAGGTTTTATAAATCCCCATAGAGAAGTCCGACTCCCTCTTCTCTGTTAAATCCTACCACATTCTTAAGAGTTAGCAGAGATGACAACTCATAACAGGAGGCTTAGGCCAGAATTAATTTACTCTGTTTTCCCCAAAGACAAGTTTTAGGCAACATTTATTGTTGTTTCATATTGTGTTTTTGTATTTGGTGTCACATTTTTCTTATGCGTGTACATTTTTATGCTGCTAAGGTGTAGTTATAGGAACAGTATGTTTGGGTCTCATCTTAATAAGTTCCAGAGATCTGGTTCTAAGCCAGAGCTTGAAATTCACAAAAATACACTGTCTTTTAAAAAGAATACAAGTTTTACTTTTCCTATTGACTGATCCGATTATGAATTATTTAATTGATACTGTGATACTTTGTTTTGAAGAAGAAAAAACTTACTGCAAACAAAATTTGTGGATCTATATCATTTTTAGGAAAGTCTTTTGTATGTTTTTGTTCTTTTCTGTTATATGATCTGAAAATAATGTCTTTTACAAGAAATTTCTCTGAAAGCTTTTAGTACGTCGATGTACCTCAATGCAAGTAATAGCTAAGTAGAGCAAAGTTTACCCCCAATAATTAATATAATTTATGCAGGAAATGTCTATTAACTCTTTATTGTAACAGATTACTGCCCAAAATGTAGCCCAAAGAATTAACAGATTAAAAGGCTGTGTCACATAGCCACTACGTACATTTTGCATGTATTGCACAAATGACATTAGTCATATGTGAATCTTTGTGGAAAAAGTGAGAAAAGTTCTTTACTTCAAATTTTCAGAGATGTATCACGAATTAACCATACTACAACCACAGAAGAAGTACAATAAACCATGCAAAGAACACGTAAATCAACAAGCATGATTATTGCGCTGTTTATATGCATTTGATCAGTAGTTTGTGCGTCAATTGCGACATTTTACTATGATTTGAGAGCCGTAAACGTGATATAAAAGTTATACTTTGGTGGTACATGCGCAAAAGGTCTGATGCCCTTCACTTCCGTCTGGCTGCAGGAACCCAAACTGTTCTGGACTTTTTGTTTTCTGTTTATCCACGTCCCCTCCTCTTAGGGGTGTTTGGGCATCTAGGATCTGCCCTTTTCGGGAGGAGTACTGTAAGGATTCAGTGGTTTGGTTTTCTTTGTCATGTTTTTGGTTTCCTTGTCAGTCACACTAGTTTCTGGTTCATGATCCACAGCTGTCTTCAGTTCAGTTAATTACCCTCAGCCTATTTAAGTGTCTTGGTTTCTGTTCTTCCTTGTCAGGTCATCTGCTCTGTTTTGTCACAGTTTTGTTTCCCCTCATAGTTTTGTCATGTTTCAGTTTGCTAATTAAATGTTTTAGTTCCTGTCATCAAGCTTGGTCTCCTGCATTTGGGTCCTCCACCACCAGTTCGTGACATGTGCGATCCTGTTTTTATTTTAACACAGTTCAAATATTCTCTGTGGTCTTTTAAAAACAAATTAGCCAAAATAAAAATATAAACTCTTGTTTTTTAGGACATAATTTATGTAGGGCAGCAGGACTTCATTACAAATTGCCCTCTCAGTTGTGGGCGGTACTGCTGGTAAGGAGTAAGCCTGCCCCCACTCCCTGTCATCCATCTATTTACATTCTCTCCCACTATTATGGTAAACAATATGCATGTATATGATAATATATTACCTTTGGCCCACAAAAGATAATAGTTCTTTTCCTCAGCTTTTTTTTTCTAACCGGAAGTAAGACGACTTGATCTCTGAGGCCCCGCCTTGCGCTCCGTGTGGGTGCTGCCTATTTCATGACGTCTACCTAGAGTCTACCTCGGCAGTATGTCTGCGGCTCACCCAGGAAAACAAACAACATCCGAACTATTTTGCAAATACAGATGTGCATATTGTGCATTTAAAAGGAAAGTGTTTTGAGCCAGATACGTCCCAGCTACAATGCGTTTTTCGTCTGCTCCCGTTTCACCATGATTTGATCAAAGCAATACTTGGAAATGCGAATCAATTTAAGCTTAATTTTCTTTACGTATGCCCTCCATCATGAGAAAAATGCCACAAGAACATGTTTAAAAAAATCAAAACTTCACATTCATCGGAGTATTGATACTAATGAAGATGATAATCTTTGTAAATTACTTTGGGACTTTCTTTTGAAGCAGGGTGTGTTTCTTAAATATACGTTTTCATTACAGTTCTGAGTGAATAATGAATTGATGCCTCTTATTTTTAAAATTTTGACTTTTTTAAAGTCAATTTAGTTATCCAAGCATAAAGCAGAGGGCTTTTAAGAGGGTTAATAGTATCTTGAGTATTAGAGAAAATCTGTGCTGGAAAAAGAAGTGCAGGAAATGTACATCAAATGTTGAGATACAGACTAATGTAGGCAATATGTCATGCAAAGTAATCTGGTTGATTTCAGATGAAATCCCCACAAATTCCACATCCAGTATTAGATAAAAGCCAGGTAAAATTAGGTGGTTGCCTGGGGCCCCCAGTGTTATACACTTGCAAATTTAAAAATTAAGGGGATAGAAAACATGAATAATTACTTGTTTAAGTTTTTTAATTACACCGCTTGTGAACTGATAAAAGTGATTCAGTAATTGCAGTATGTACACAATTTATCAAATTTTCTTCATTTCTGTTCAAATAGAATCTCCTGCAGCAAAAAGATTAAGTCTATTAGCTTTTCCAGGGGAATCTGCCTAAAAACCAAAACTGTCCTGCCTGTTCTTCCCACTGTCCCTGCACTGCCTCAGGCAGTCAATCAAAATCTGTTCTTTTTCACATTCTGATTGACTGAACAAATCTGATGCTAGTAATCCTCATGGCAGGGATAACTGAAAACCAAGCAGCAGTAATTCCGGCAAACAGAGATTGAGCAGGCCTGCTGTGGATGGGAAAAAAAAGACACATTCTGAAATGTACATGATGAAATACTGGAAATGGAGGCTCACTTTATTAGGACTGTACAATGTGGCAAAAAAAGAAAAGTATTTGGCAGTCATTGATTTTTCAAGTTGTCCCACTTGAAAAGATGAGGGACGTCTGTACTGTTCATCATACACTTAAGTAAAAAAAAGAATGTCAGGAATCACATTATATGATTTTTAAATAATCTATTTATGGTGCAAAAAATAAGTATTTAGCTCCTACAAACAAGCAAGAATTCTGTCCTTTACAGACCTGTTACTTCTCTAAAAAGCTCAACTTTTTAGCTGTATTAATAGCACCAGTTTGAACTGGTTATCTATATAAAAGACCTGTCTCTACACCCTCAAACCATCAGACTGCTACCTCTGTACCATGACCAAGACCAAAGAGCTGTCTACGGACTCCAAATCTACAATAATTAAGCAGCTTGGTGAGAAGTGCTCAACTGTTGGAACAATTATTAGAAAATGGAAGAAACACAAGATCACTGACAATCTTTTTCCACCTGCTACTCCATGCAAGATTTCACTTGGTGGAGTAATAATGATCTTAAGAACGGTAAAGATCAAGCCCAGAACTACATAGAGGAACAGATCAATGACCTGAAGAGAGCTGGGACCACAGTAATAAAACTAACTTTACTAACACACTAAATGGTCAAGGATTCAAATCAAGCAGGAGGAGCTCTGCAGGACCTCCTCTGGATGATCCAGAATGTCAAGTTGTTTGATGAGACCAAAATTGAACTGTTTGAAATAAACAGCATTTACCATGTTTGAAAGGGAAAGAATGCTGAGAACACAGTACTTACTGTAAACCATGGCGGTGGTGTCTTGGGCCTTCTTTTCTTCAAAGGAGACAGGACAATTGATACATATTAAAGGAAAGTATAAATGAGGCCATGAATGGTGAGATATTGGGCAAAAACCTCCATCCATCACTGAGAGCGTTAAGAATGAATTGTTGCTGAATTGGCCTTGCCAGTCTTCGGACCTTAATCCACTTGAGAATCTGAGAAGGTAGCTGAACCTCCATGTTTTCCAATAACATTCCCAAAACATCCAAGCTCTTGAGAAGATCTGCAGGGAAGAATGGATCAAAATAGTAGCTACAAACCTTGTGTGCACACCTTGTGACGACCTACAGGAAACCTTTGACCTCTATCATTGACAGCCAGGGTTACATGTAACAGTAGTGGTGGGAATTTTTGGTAATGACCAAATACAATACTTATTTTTTTGCACCATTATAAAGATCAAACAGTGTGATTTCCTGGAATAATGACTTTATAAGAGGTCCATGTCACCACAGACTCATGGCACAGCTGTGTTTCATCACTTTCTTAAGATATAATGGCTATTCTCTCATGTGCATCATACAGGATATGACTAAAAGGCAGTCTTTATTTGATGCCAGCAGGTGTGTCCAGATGAAAATGAGTCATGGCCAGGTGAGTCATAAGTGTGTTGGTAATATGAGAACTCACAAAGTGACTGCATCACTGACAGGCACTTGTGGTTCACAGTCAAATCAGCCTTGCTTGTTAATGGTATTGTTGCTCTGCTTTAAAGAATCTGTGCCCATGTGTGGCACAAACAAAAGGCTGTCAAGAGCGTAAAATAAATGAAGATAGCATTTCTTTGAATACATTTTAGTCTAGATTTTACTGGGTGTACATGGAAAAATTATGATCTTCTTCTTATTTAAAGAATTGGACCAAAAGCAGAATGTGGCATTTTGTGGAAAATTAAATTTCTAGTTTGAATGAAAAGTCAGTTTCTGAATTTGGGTTGGAGAAGAACTCAGTTTTTGAACCGGGTTCACTGGTTCACAATTGAATCTATGATGATCTCATCGTGATTTTGTCTGGGCACCGCTGCTGGAAAAGTCTCCAACAGACCCAGTGACACTAATAAGAATCTGTAATTAGCAGTTATCAGGGCTTTTTTAAAGTTTGACAAATGAAGAAAAAACATTATGAACTTTGACTTATTTCTATCAGAAGATCCCTAAGGTGGTTTAAATTACTTCAATTTAAAGAAAACTATTTAAAACCTAAAATAATCATTAATACAAATTTATGTTGCAATCCAGAATTTTCATGTTTTTAATGAGCTTTCAGCTAAATTTAAAGATGATGATATGAATCCTCTGGAACATCTGTCGAAGGAGCTAAAACATAAGGAGAAAAACCCTTCAAACCTGAGACTTTTGGAGTGGTGAGCCCCAAGGAGTGGGCCAAAACACTTGCTAATAGGCGCAGAAGTGTCATTGGCTGATCCGGAAATGATGTGATTGCAGCAATTACCTCAAAATGTGTGGAACTATTTTATATCCCACTATGTTTTTCAGGCTTGTTTTTGTTATTTTGATTTTTTAAACTATTTTGTATCAAACAAATTTGAAAGAAATGCCTGGTTTTGTTTTTTGTTTGGTTTTGATTGAATTGGCAGACACTACCGAAAAGATGTTGGTAGGTGATTGGATCGGCAGGTTTATCCATTTCTGAATTAAAAAAGAAATAAATAAAACTTTTAAGAGCTAAAATAGATGAGATCTTTTTCTAGTATTCATAAAAATCCAGATTTGGGCATTATTTAAATTCAGCTTGGAGATTTTTATATTTTAAAATTGGCATGCTTGTACTTTGACTTGGTTAAACGTAGTCTCATTTGCTATCTTGTTGACGATTTAAGGCTTTCCTGGTCCTGCACAACACTCACTTCAAAGCCTTCAAGACGTTTGCTTCTTCATAACTTTAAACTGTAGCTTCTCTCCACTCAACCCTATAGACAAGTGGGGAATCTATTGATATATTTTTTTTATACATTTTTTTTAACAGGAATTTCTTTTTGAAGAACATCCAGGATCGTTTGCATATACCTTCAGGCTTTGCTGCATAAGCTTTCCTCATGCAAAAAATAGAAATAATAAGAGGCTAGAAAAATGTGGCTAAACCTGTTATCTGCCCTGATACTGGCTTGCGTCTTGATGGGTCACCAACACCCCTGTTAAAATACATTACATTTAATTCATAACAATAGCCACTGGCTAAATTCCTGGATGAAGGCCTTTCATTCATAAGCAGAGTTTATGATGATTTAGAGTAAAACTTCTTCTGGTCTTCCTCTATCAGTCAATTGTGCATTTTGTGTATGTTTTTTTTCTTTTCGTTTTTGGTAAAGATAAACATTACTTAATACAGCAAGAGCATTTTTACATATTGATTTTGTCACATACAGAATACTGAATTACATTTTGGTCCCTTTGCCAACAGCATCTCTGTGGCCCCGAAAGGGATTGACCGGGTTTGGAAAGTGAACGGATGCATGTTGGTGCCTGCTGGCAAGTTTAAAATAATCTTGTGATCGGTTCATAAAATTTTTTGACAGAAAACCAAATCGATTTTATGTTTTCAACTTAAAAAAAAGGGTTATTTGGGATACTAAAAATTTAGAATCTAGGAAATGTTGGACTTGCTTGCTCCCAGACATTGCTCCCCAGTGTATGGGGCATTACGGGGTTTTGACCTTCCTTCCAACTCTGACTTCATTGAAAGGTTTATAATGGCTTTAAGACCAGAGGTGTAGATAATGCCACTTTGCCTGCTAGAACTGGGTTTGGACCTCCTTTTGCCTTCAGAGGCGCTTTAATCTTTCGAGGGTTAGATTCAACTGGAAATTTTTCTCAGAGAGTTTGGTCCATTTTGACATGACAACATCACATAGTTGTTTAGTTTGTTTTTCTTTTTATTTTGTGTTTAGTGCATTTTATTTTTATCAGAGTGGGACTTCTGTGTTTTTGTGGACCTTTGTGTGTCTGTCTCTGGTTACTTTCAGGTGTGGTGCAGGAAAGGGTGTGGCTCCCATTGGACCCAAGCAGATGGAGGAAGCCTTTTACTTTGTGGACCTCCAGCCTGTGAGAAGGGAGCTTTGTTGCAACCTGGCTTCACCATTTCACCACCTGATGTGTAGTCTGTGTTCTACTTTATAGTTCTTTATAATGTTTTGTGTTCAGGCCCACTCTATGTAGTCCAGTGATTGGTGTTAGTTATGTTTAAGTGAAGCTGTGGGGTGAACTTTCATTTTTTCTGCATACGTTTTCTCCTGTTTGTCATAGTCTCAGGGAGGTTAGTGTTTGTGCTTTTTTCCCCCCCTTTTCTTTTACAGGTCAGATTTGGGTATTTAGTTGGGTGGAGTTTTCTTTGTTATTTTTTAAGGCTATTTTTTGGTTCACTCTGAAGCCGTTTGGTTCACCTTTTAAGTCATTGTGATTGTTTTCATGTAAATACGTTTATTTTGTATGGATACAATCTTGTGGTTAGTGATGGGCAGATGAAGCTTAATGAAGGACATCTAGACATCTAGTCGACGCAACATATCAGTTGAATTGAAGTGTGGCTTTTTGAAAGAAACGATCAATACATTTATTGATACAAATAAATACATACATTCTTGTTTTTAACCAAAAGGAAAATTTGGAAATCAGGAAAATGATATACAGAGAGGTGAGAGTGTGGATGAATTTAGATTTTATGGTGGGGGGGGGGGTGCTTGGGTTAGGGGAAGGGGTGACCCAATTTTAAACCAATTTTCTTATCTTGTCATATTTTGCTTGGTGTACAGAACTTTTTTGGTTACCAAGGATGAAAAGTGCTCCATAAATGAAGATTGATTAAAACACTTCTCCAAAGGGTAGAACAGATGCTTCAAAAATATAAAAAGGCAATTCTTTTTGTGTTTTTTTTTGCCAAAAGCAGCATCACATTGTTAAGGAGAGCACATAAATGCGTCTTTATCTCATTCTTTCTGGTAGTCACTGCAGCTCTGCATCTCCCTCTTTCCACAAACTGAAGTAAGGGTGTACATCACTTTCCTTTGCTTCACCCATCTGAACCTTCACGTACCCTCAGGTCTCCAGTTGCTGAAAAGGTACATGATAAGCTAGAATTGTAAAAAAATTGATAAGAAAACAAATAATTGACATGTCTGACACAAAGAAGCATTTTAATGCAGCCACGGTACCGACTTGGAAATGTGTTTATATAAATTGAAGATTTTATTTAAATGTTAAATGAGTGTTAAAATTGATATACATATTTTTGCTGTGTATATGTATTTTTTCAATATACCTCTATTGAGGGACTCAACAAAAAATCATTTAAAAAAACAACATAAAAGTACTGTTTTAAAATGTACATAATATTCTCTCCTCATACATGTTTGAACTTTTGTTTACCAGCAGGAGTTCTTGGTTTAACCTATATATATCTTTACATGGTGGGCTGGAAACTCTCTGCTGCTCATCACCTCTCAGTGTGATCAACCCATCCTGACTCTTTTCTCCTGCCTCTTGACTTCTGACAACCAGGAGAGAATGCAGCAGACTTTCATAATCATAAACAGGGTGAAGTGATGACGGAAAGTCATCATTTCAAAGTCTCATGATGTATTTATTTTTCAAGCCATTAAAGTTTTCTATCCCAAATCTCGTACTTAAACACACACACATTTTGAAGTTATTTTCAAATTATATGATGAAATCAAAACCAGGGTCTGAGCAAAATAAGCAAAGCTCCTGGTAAACAAAGCAACTGACTTCCACAGCTGTGATCCATCGTCTCGTGAGCGTTTTCCATTAAACGCTGACGTCTCGCCGACACATTACCAATGAGCAAACATTCAGCCTCCTGCATCTCACCAATTTAGCTTCAATGGCAGATCAGCATCATCGAGATGCATGTGTGCTGTCTGTGGAAGAGACTAACTATGATGACAAAGCACGCAGGTGTTGCTGCAGTGGATTAAAATAAAGCCTCACATCCCACAGCCTATTTTAGAAAAGGTGACAATTGCAGAGCTGACTCTCTTTTGACAAGGGTGAGGGGGGGTCAGAGCAACGAGTGTTTCAAGGGGCACTCCTTAAGAAAACTCTTTTAGGTCCATAAATCCATTCAAGCATTATTTGCCTAACCAAAAACCTCAGGTTGCTATTGCTGATTCATAGTAATTAAACACAACAGCTTCAGAACAAACAGGATTACAACTGTTTCTTGAAATTGACACAATTTCAACAAAGGGGTTATCTTCAATTTTTTGTGTTGCATAAACTTGATTCAGTATAACTGGTGAGTTTAGAAGAGTTGTGTCATTGTTCCCCTCCTATTAATTTTGTCATTGTTTGAAATGTAAAGAGCAATGTTTTCATTATGCAAAAAGTTAAAGCGGCTTTTCCATATTGGGTCCTTCGATTGCAACAAAGCCAGGCAGCCCACATAATGGCCGATAACATAATGTAACTCTTCCACACAATATAATATTTGATTCTGCATTGAGTCAGGCAGGATGATTAATTACATTGTCTGCCTTTCATTTATCTATTCTGTCTTCATCAGCACTTCCTAAAGCATTCTCTCATTTTTCTCTCTGATAGAGTGTGAAAGAAAAATTTCTTACTTTGAGGGTAAAACGTTCAGTTACTTTCCTTGTTCTGGTTCTTGATGCATGATGTGCCTCCTCTTCCCTCAGCCTGTCTCTTTGTTTAGCTTTCCATACGCTTCAGCAAAGGCGTAATTTGCTTTTGTGACACTCACAAGGCTTCTCCTGGTCAGTCATTGTCTTTTATAGAAAACAGTGGTTTCCCAACATGCTCATGTACAAGATTTCTCTTTGCACTATCCAACACTCAAATGTAGGAATTATGAGCAAATAAGATGGTCATCTATATGCATGCTGTTTGTCTAATTAGGAAAACCCAACAGGCTTTGTTTGCTGATGCTTTTCCTCTTTTCATCTTTCTGTATGTATATCTGCTCCCGTGGGAGCACAAGCATTTGATATTTGTGAATTTACACACTGTGTAAGTAAAAAAAACACCCTCTTTGAAGTCTTTGTTCATGTTTGCATGAGGAATTATGATATGTTGTCACATTCCTTTGAATGTATGAACATGTGAGACTTTCTTTTGTTGCTTTTATTGACTGCATTTCTCCAAAATGCAGTGTACGTGCTTGAAAAAGGACAGTTTGAGCTAGAGAAAAGGAATCTCATGCTCCAGTCAAATACTTTCCGTGAAAAATGCAACGTCAGTGTATCAAAGCACTTTACAGCAGTTCTGTGCAACAAATTGCACTCACTGATGTACTTATAACCGCCACACCACATGAATCCTTGTCCACAGCCTAATGCACAGCATGGTTCTCTCACTCAAACCTCCATCTGTGGGTGCAATAATCCGTTTCATTCATAAATAAATAGTTGTTCCATTTAAGCTGGCTATAATGCATGCTTTGCAAGCAGCACTTATCATAAAATCTATAAATTGTCAAAAGTAAAGCACTAAAAGATGGGAAAAATTCCTGGAAGTAATCAATAGCAACAACAAACATATTCATTATTCATCATAATTAAAAAACAATTGTTAATGAAACTGATTTGTGTGAACAGGACTTTAAAACGTAATCTAAAATCTGTAGTGTGCACACCCAAATGGATGTGTGTGTGTGTTTTTGATTTGCAACTAGAGGCAAAAAGATGGAGCATGTGCAGCATCCTCGTGGGAGTCAGAGGAGGGAGCCAAAAAAAAAAAACGCAGCAGGTTTTGGTGCACGGAGAGCTGCTCCCATGATACGTTTGTACTGCGGGAGGAGATTTATCCTGTTTTTTATTTTTATTTTTTGGAGGGTGGAGACACGATAAGATGTGAGATCTCAGCATCTGTGCTCCATCCTTGGTTTCTTGAGTGCTGGAGGCGAGGCACAACACCACCGTTTGCTTAAAGATTTATACCTTTTAGACACACTTTTTGCTCATTGTTGTCCTTCACCTTGTGTCCTGAGTTATGCTCATGAATGTGTGAAGTTCAGGGGTGGCTCCTGTTCTAATATCCTGTTTCTGGAAGAGGTATTCAGAATAAAAAAAAAAAAAAAAAAATCACATTTGACCAAGAAGTATATCATGAAGACTGTAAAACTGAAATATTGGATAGCTTCAGGTTTAGTTTTCTCATAATGAAGCAGAGCAGAAAATGTTACATTTTATGAGTTCTATTGATTTTTAGCTTTGGATTATCTCCAGCTAATGCATGAGTGGAGCAGAGCTGAACTTCCCTCTTCTCCAAGCAAACGCCCTAAAAGCCTGCCTTTAGCAGATTTGCATTTGAATTGGGGATGGCTCTCTGTAAATCACCATCCACTTTTGTTGCTTCTGCACAAAAAATATAATAAATAAACATTTTTAAATTGGATGTATTGGAGTAAAAAAGAAAAATTCTGAAGCAAAATGTAATTATTCAGAAAAAGGGCAGTGGATTTAAAACCTTAATTTATGGGAAACTGTTTGATAACCTTTAATAAGCAAAACAGAACTAAATATGCAAGGAACGTTTAAAAAATGTCCAATATTTAGTTATTTTGTTTCATTGTAAGTGATTAATTAAATTTTATTATTTTATTTTTACCCATGGCTGCACCACTGGAGGACAAATGTGTATTATACAGATGTTTCCTTGGAAAAATCAGGGGGGAAAGAATCAAAAGCATGCTCAAACTTGTTTCCTCAAACATTTTTTTGGTTAAAAGGATTACATGCAGTTTATTCAGTAGCTCTTGGACGATTTGAAATTTCCCAGTCACTGCGGCATGAATTGTCACAAAACAGGGTGGAAATATTTATGACAGAGCTGCTAGCAGAGCTGCAGGCTCCCGGTCTTTCTAAATAAAGACTTAACACAACTGGTTCTACTTAGATCATGCATGAGCTTCCGGAGGCGCTGAGGAAGTTCACAGTCAGATGAGATGGGAGCCAGCCCCTCCTGGGGCCAAAACAGTGGATTGCTCCCACTGGGTTGGGAGCGAGTTGCTCCTGGTGGAGAAAAAAGCCTATTTTAGAGGCTTGATCACACGTGACAGCATGGAGCCGGGGATTCACAAAGTAGGTTGGTGCAGTGTTAGTTATGTGGGTGTGGTAAAACACTATTGTTGGGAAGATACAAGCCAGAAGGCAGAGCATCCAATTCCTCATTTAATCTATGATCAAAGCCTCAAAATACAATTGTGAGCAACGACATGAAATGATTGTGTTTGAGTTTGTTTTCCAGGAGGAGCTGGAAAAGCCCGGATCAGATGGGATATCTGGACGGCTCGCCTTCTCTATTACCACCATGACCTTTAATGAGCTGCTGAGAATTGATGGATGGGTAAATAATTGGGGCTTTCGAACTGCAAAGCAATTCCAATTTCAGCCGCAACCTGGCAACATTGATGTTTCTAAGTTGTAATTTGACTGCACAGTGACTCCTTAACCTCCAACTCCGCTACAAGACTGCTAACACAAACTCATTACGCAGCAAAAAAAAAACATCTGACTGTAGCTGACTTTCTCAAACTATTGAAAAGCTGAAAATATACTTATGAAGCATTTTTCCTTTCTGTGCTTTTGTCTTCTTGGCTTTAGCTCACACTCATGTCCTGGAGGTATACTTGGGCTGTAAAAAATGATTGTTGTAATTTGCAAGCTCATTTCCATTTTGTGTAACTGGATCCCCTGCAAAACAGACTTTGAGAAATCAAAGAGGGTAATGGATTTAGTCATGTTTATATCAACTGGATTAGCCAGATTTCTTGCTTTTGCTTTTACCCTGAATGCCTTTGATGGTTCACTGCATGAACAAAAAACTAGGACAAACCATGGAAGCCTTAAAAAAATCAATTGTTTAGACTGGACCTATTACCACAGTTGTGTGGAAGCTATCACTTAGAGATGCAGTTTGTAGAAACAAACATCTGTGAAGCAAAAATGGTTTTTGTGAAGAGATAATTGACTTAAAATATGGTGTGTTAGATGGTTAGGAATATTTCATCCCTGTTGAAAAATCAC
Organism: Oryzias latipes; assembly: GCF_053564925.1. Lineage (NCBI taxonomy): Eukaryota > Metazoa > Chordata > Actinopteri > Beloniformes > Adrianichthyidae > Oryzias > Oryzias latipes. The sequence goes on along the minus strand of NC_136249.1, from coordinate 24,311,126 downwards.
AGCTCAACTGAGGATGGGATTACCGTTTTTAGGTGTTTTAAAAAGTCTTTTTTATTTCTTTCAAAAAGCAACAGCCTGCTTTATAATCCATTGACCTATAGTGTCAAAAATACGGCACTGAAAAACAGAAAGCCACATAGGTATTTTATATGTGATTAGTATCAAACATTTGCCAATTTTTGTAAATATTTTTTAATTTTTTTAAGTTACTATTGTTATATGTTACTTGCTTTTTATTATTTGCTATCATCATTATTATTTTTCTCCTAAGATGATGACTTCTATTTTTATTTTTTTATTGTATTCATTTATTACAACAAAGTTTCATTTATTAAACTTTAAATAATGTCACGGTGAGGGGTTGGCTCGAGAGCCGGTAGGACCCAGATGCAGAGACGGGAGGCAAAACGGTTCAAGGGCAAGGGGGTTTAATGGCCAACAAACAAAAAGTGCTGCAGAGCAGGATGACAAAGGAAACAAAAACTTACTTGGCGTGGCATGAAACATGGACGAGGCAAGAAACAGGAACATGGATTAGACAGGCCAGAATGACATGAACACCATAACAAACGCTAATGGACCAGCACAGGAGGAAGGCAGAGACACGACTTAAATACAGACAGGGCAGACAAGACACAGGTGAACACGATCAGGGCAGATGGGGACCAAAGGAAGTAAAAATCAAGAAACCAGACAAGACAGGAAACCTTTCAAAATAAAACAGGAAACAAGACAGAACAAGAACTAAAACGAAAAACAAGACACAACACACTCAAACCATGACAGTACCCCCCCCTCAAGGAACCGCTCTGAGGTTCCAAAAGTCAACTGAGGGGGGGGCCCCGGAGGACAAACCTCGACGGGCATAATTGTCCAAAGAGTCCGGAGGACGGCCGGGGGGCCGAGCGGTCGAGGTATTATTGGGTCTTCGACCAGGCCCAGTTCTCCTCGTATGCCTGGAGTGGGAGCCCCCTGGACTTTACTGGGAGCCGTCTTGCCCTGAGGGGGGGTCGTCGTCGCCGTCGTCCCCGCCGTCCCCTTCCTGTTCCGGAGGTGGTCCGGCACGCAACACATCCCTTTCCAGTGGTGGTGCCGGATGCACCCCATCCCCATCATGTTCCGGTAGTGGTCCCGGATGCACCACAACCACGTTCAGTGGTGGTCCCGGACGCACCCCATCCCGTCCCGGCTCCCAGGGGGGTGCCGCCTGCGCCCCGACCCGTCCCGGCTCCCAAGGGGGTGCCGCCTGCGCCCCGACCCGTCCCGGCTCCCAGGGGGGTGCCGCCTGCGCCCCGACCCGTCCCTGCTTCCACTGCCACGCCTGACCCGCCAGAGCTCGGCTCCACGCCTGACCCGCCAGAGCTCGGCTCCACGCCCGACCCGCCAGAGCCCGACTGCTGGCCCGACCCGCCAGAGCCCGACTGCTGGCCCGACCCGCCAGAGCCCGACTGCTGGCCCGACCCGCCAGAGCCCGACTGCTGGCCCGACCCGCCAGAGCCTGACTGCTGGCCCGACCCGCCGGCCGACTCCATGCCTGACGACCCCACGCCTGATCTGCCTCGCCGGACTGCTCGGCCATCCGCCCGTCCTCCGGACCTGCCTCGCCGGACGGCACGGAACCCCGGCCGTCCTCCGGACCTGCCTCGCCGGACGGCTCGGAACCCCGGCCGTCCTCCGGATCTGCCTCCGCCTCTGCTACTGGGTCCAACCGGCTCTCAAGCCACCCCACACCGTGACAAATAATATTAACGTTGTGCAATGTCATTTAACAGAGTTGTGTATACGGAAAGCTGTGTGTTTGTGTGTACGTGAGTGAGTAAATCTGTGCATTCGAACTTGATTGTATTGCCGTTTTACTTGTTTTTCTTTTTCTGTTTTTCTTTTTTTCCATGTTGCCTCTCATCTATTTTAATAAATGTCTGCTATAGAGGACCCCCTTGAAAACGAGATGTTGCATCTTACGGGGCTTATCCTCATGTTAAAATAAATAAATATGCTTTGCCCTAAAACTGCGGCAGGAGGTCCATGGAATGGGATCCATGACCAGGAAGCTGTGTGAAGGCCTTGGGGAAGCAGTCTGTTTCAGTGATTTAGTGTGTCATGTTTCTCTGTTTGGCTGTCAGAAAGACAAGCCATGGTTTGGAGGAAGAATTGCCTTGTGGTAAATGTTTCTGGAGGAAAATAGTGGTAGAAGGCTCTTGTTTAATCCCCAAAGTAAAGTGAAGGACAGTCCTAATCCTTTCATTTGTTTTGGGTAACATAATCCGTTAAACGTTGCAAAAACAGTTTAGAAAAGTCTGTTTACTTTTCTCCACAAAAGCATGGATGGATGAGTTTGATTTGGACGAGTGGGACAGGCCAGCTCACAGCCCTGACTTTAACAAAACTGGAAACCTTTAAAATGAAATGAAGCTATAGACTAAAAACCAGCCCCTTACGCATGTCACAGTCACTTTGTGTAATTAGCTCTCTACAAATTCCACACAAGCACTCTAAACTCCTCTGAAAGCCTCGCGTGCAGAGGGGAACCTGTCACAAACTCCCATTAACTCTAGGAATTCGAGGAGTCCTATCCCCCACTTCTATCTGTGTTGTAAATATACGCTAAAAGCTTAAAGTAAGTAGCAATTCTGAGAAAATTAGGTGTGAAATGTGAAAGTACTGCGCAAACTGAGGTCGAGAGAGGTATTTTGAGACAGGTTGTGAAATGTGCGGGTGTTTAATTTAGCTTAGGATCACCAAATACCGACTAGAAAACACTAAATATCACAGACTAATTACATACGACCACAGTAATTTGTCTCTAAAGATGGAGTGGGCTGTTTTGTACTTAAGATGTCTGTCTGCCGGTGCCCTGCAGCCTCCAGCACCATTGGTGAATCGTAATTGGTTTATGTGTCAGAGAATCGAAATTAAACCTCTTTTTTCCAACATGGTCAATTATCCCCTCGTTTAAAGGATGAAAGTATTTTAAAATAATGTATTTTGATTTTCATAAGATGCACATAAGAGAAGGTGGTGATAAAATGTCTTTCTGGCTGTTTTATCATCAGATGCATCTCTATCTTTGTTTTACATTGTAGTATAGATACAATATATGCTGTTTGCATCCCTGGAGACTGGCAGAGGTGTGGATGCAGTGACTCATTTCTGAGGAAACATGACAGACTCGCTCACAAGCACATCATTGTTGCTCTGACGCGTCTGAAAATAGAGGTCTCCTGACTGAAATGGAGAGGGTATCGACTGTCGGGGTTCGGAAAACGCTTGGGAGCCGACCTCTGACCTTTACAAGAGGAATGCGGCCAGTGTCGGCAGGGCTGCCTTGTTTGGAGGGAGGGAAAAAGGGCCTGAAGGCCATTAGGGAGCTTCTGCGGTGAAATTGTGTCCTCAAAACCGATACTGCCCAGGGGAAGATTTATCAGAGATGAACGTAACTGGATGTTTTGTCACAACATGTCCAATTCCTATGGAACGTATTTCCAGAACAGTTGGAAGACATTTATAAAGAGTGGACAGACAAGAGAATGCAAAGAAAAAACAAACAGGAGTCAATACATGATTATTAAATCTGCAAATTCCTACAAACTATGATGAAAAAAACAAAAGTAAGTTTCCATTCTAGCTGCTGAAGCTCACTTAGTGAAAAAAAAAACAGGGAGGATTTTTGAGCGTTGCAGTGCAGCCTGAGAAGTCGTTACCAAACATTTCTTGCAGATACAGAAAAAACTAATGCTAATAATTCTGCTTTAGGGAATCAATTACTCTCTTCTCCCTTGCCGAAGTGGCATCTTCCCAATGTACAATTACTTTTAAAAAATGAAAAGTAGAGACATTCTTTTCTAGGGACTGTGCGTGTGTGACTTAAAGTTTCATATCTTCATGCAGCACTCATTGTCTTTGACTGGAATTTGTTGCGATTCATAGTGAAGCTAAGGAAATGTGAAAACAGCCCTCTATTCCAAAAACATCACAGCGAAGGTCAAACATCCAAGTGGTGGAAGAATAGGCGCAGCGCACTTTTTGAGAGAGCATGTCAACAGACCTTTCTTTGAACTTTTAAACTGCTGTCTTCACAAATAAAAAGAAGATATTTGTTCAAATCAGAATTATTTTTTTTTTAAAGTAATAGAGAAACAGTTTGGGAAGCTGGGTGGGTGTTGAATGCTGATGGGGAATTTCTCAGCCCACATTCTGTCTTGTGCCTCAAGCCAGTGAGGTGTGCTTTCGGTGTGGTGTAGGCTGAAACTGCTGAAGTTTTTACACGAGCCCTGCAGCCCTGAATATTTTAGGCGCAGGGATAACTCTCTGAATGCAAATGTCCAAATCAGAGCGACTGGATGAGCTGCATATGTATGAGCTGTGGAAATATCTGAATGAGCTCATCTCTTAAGGACTGCAAGAGATCGGAGGGATTGCTTGTGGAGAGCGAGGGGTTAATGCAGCTGCTGCCTCATGCTCCTGATATCTTCTGCTTTCTAGTGATTTGACAAAATCTGGGCTACAAATATGCAGTGAAGCAAAACAAAACACCTAAGTGTTTTGGAACAAGACTCTGAGCCAGACACAGGTGCTTCATCTATGACTGTCTGCCTGAAAGACATTTTAAGCAAGGTTAAGCCTAGAAAATTTCAGCAAATAAAAAAGGGTTTTCTGACTTCTGTAGGGTAATTTTGGTGTAATATCTTGTCTCCTGTGTCCCCCTTTGGAGGACCGGTACTTTCGGCACATTTTATGCATGCGTAAACATTCAATTGAAGATTCATGCATAGTAACCAATATTTAACTACTAATTCCTAAAACTAAAAATATTTTATAGTAAGGCCCAGAAAAGAAGGAAATACACATACAGTTCATAAAAAATGCAAAAAGGTGGAAAACATTTGCAGATGTGTAGTTCTTGCAGTCATCTGACGCATCAACAAACACCAACCACGATTTGGCTAATACAGGACACCAAAAACATGTGCATATATAAGACAGACTCCACTTCTGATTCGCAACAGCTGTCAAATCTCCAGACATTTGGCAAAATTGTAGCAACGCACCCCTGTAGACCACCTAAGGTTGTTTTTAGCCGCCAAATTGAAAGCTGAAAAGTTCACAGATGTGCAGTAGCTCCCCATCCACACTTACCTCATTAAAATCCCATCTGCACCTACTGCACCGAATATGTCGTCCTTCTTTCACAGCTTTCCCGATAACTGTTAAATTTGTAAATGTGGATAAAAAGGGCAAATTTGGGGATAGTGCGTCACAGCTTGTTGTAACATGTAGTTAAGCCAGTCTGCAGGAAGCTGCCTGTTATTTAGGTTGCCTTGCAGGTAGAGTTTTGGAACTATTTGGAGCTATATGTTGTTCCCTTATTACTGTCATCAAATAAATATTTTATTTTCTATTTTGGTTTTCAATGCTTTAAAAATCTCTGCTTTTACAATTTAAATGTGAAATTGATGCTAAATATCAGTTACATTAATTTTACCCAAAATAATTTTGCCATTTCATACAAAAAGGCTGTTTGACAATAAAAACTAGAAACACCAAAACATTAGCTTTCAGGATCAGTGCGAGGTAGGTCAAGCAGGCCATGTTTTTCTCATCAGCTTGAGCCTTATGAGATGTTCAAAGAAAGGCCTTCTGGGTGAAAACAGAGGCTTTCTGTACTTTCTCAAAGATGAACACATATGGCTTTGAAAAAACAGACTGTGTCGGTGTCCACAGAGGAACAAAGATGACCATCAAACAGATACTTAGGTGTAAGTTTTAGGAGTGTTTGATGGACTTCTTTGCACTACAGGTGAGTGCTTTCAGGATCCACAAGAATTTTAGGGTTTTATTGCCATGCACATTGTATTTGATACATTCTGAGATTTACTGCATTCAAATCAATAAATCTTGTGTTATTCTTCATTTCCTTGGTGTCCTCATTGTTGGTATTTCAGGTTAATTCAAAATTGTTTTGAAAAATAGAAAAAAGAAAACTATCTCAATTTTTATTAAAATAATTATTATTATAGTGCATTTCATTTAAAGGCTAAACATTTTAAAAAATCAAATGCAATGAACTTTTTCCTCACCAAGAACATAGGTCTATAGAAAGAAAACTTCCAATTTTAATTACATTTTTAAAAGGTTGTACTCAACAGAATAAGAAATATAGTTCTGCTTACGCGATCAAATAACCTCTATTTTAGTTTAATTTTAATAATAATATATCCCAACTTAGGATCCTACCCTTTGTTTAATAATAGATAATAATAGTGGATTGGAATTTTCTGCGCTTTTCCAGACGCTCAAAGCGCTTACAATGTGTCCATTATGCATTCACTTCTCATTCATGCTGGGGATGGTGAGTAACTGATGTGGCCACAGCTAGTTGTCTTTGTTCTGATGCATCAGAATAGAGCGGAGCAAGGAGCTTGTGGCTTGCCATTGTAGGTGCTATGTCACAGCTACAATCTTTTTCAACCTGCATTTTTTTGTCTGCTTCTGACTCACAATTATTTGAATAAAGAAATACTGAGAAATACAAGCTAATTTTCTTTTCATATGTCCTCCATCATGAGAAAAATTCCACAAGATCATGCTGAAAACACCAAAAACAAGATATTCATTGGAGTGGGTCTTTAACGTCCCATTTTTGCTTTGATTCACTGATTTTCAGCTCATGTTTAAAGATACTGGCTGCAGAGCTGCATGCAGGTGTTTGAGGCATGAAACAGACCAGAACACTTCCAGGGTACCAGACCAGATGAATGATTTGTTGTCTACATGCATGAAAAGGCTGCTGCTCGATGAATAAAATATGACTTGCCTCGGTGCAAAGTGAACAACTGGATACACAAAGATGTAACAAGGACGTCTAATTGGAGATAACGACAGACAGTCCTTCCTATTATTAATCAATGCGGACACCTAACTAGAAAATAGGGTTGACACAAGCAGGTAACTGCATTAACCCTCATCTTTATCTCCTTCCGTGCAACAAATGGTTGAGTGAGTGCATTTTTCCAATGTAAGCATGAGCATGATGCCTTTAAAACGACTAAAGGAGAATGCTAATTTTTAGTGTCCTATATAGTCAATCTTAAAGCTTTCCTGCATAAGATTTCTAACTTTACTCCTACAATATAATGAAACAATGGTAAAGTGCTTGAAAAAATTGTTTTTAATTTTCTTTTTCTTTTTTAAATGCTTGTTTGTATGTTGCCTGACTATGTTTTTAAAAATGGGCTACAGTTTTTCCCCCCCAAATGTAGGGTTTCAATCTTTAACCCTTGTGCTATCTTTGATGACCCCACCCTTCCATTGACGTGTTCTCCATATCATGACAAAGGTGGATCAAGGTGGAAAGATTTCATGTAATCCATGGACACCAGTGAAGATCACAAATCATTGAAGAAACAAGGTTCAGCGCACTGTCTAGTGGGTCTAGATGACCCATCTCCCAATGGTAAAGTGCCTAGGATAGCACAAAGGTTACAAGCAAAATGAAAAATTCTAAGCTGATTTTAACTTAATAGAATTATCTTCTATCAATATTCTTCTCTTACTAGACTATCTTGTTGCTGGAGCTATGCTGTTTTGGGGGTAAGGACAGGAATCCTCCAGACAGACATATATATATTCATATTTGTGTTGATATCTTAGCCCAATGTAACCATTTATATAATATTAGATACATTTCTGAGATCCCTATCTCATTAGTATGTTTCAAGTTTTCTTTGAAAACCCATTTTACTTAACTTGGAAGGCGTGTTTTCTACCCTGTAGTTCATCATCAGTCCACTAGGGGCAGCAGAAAGGCTTTTCTGTTGTTAGCCATTGTTTTAAATAACTACTTGCTGTATTGAAAGAATGCATTTGTTGAAAATGTATGTTTTATAATACAGTTAAACGTGATAAAGATGTATGTATCTAATTTGAGACAGTGGGTAAACAAGGTGCTAAATCCCCCAACTTTGATTTAGCTGATACCTACTATCTATATCGCATGAAAAAATGATGCCGCAATTTTTTTGTGGATTTCAACAAAGCCTTTAAAAAACATCTTGGTTCCCAAAAAAATCTGAATTACCTGTCAATTCTTTAAAATAGTGGGTTTTACAGGGTTAAAAGTAAAAGTAATTTAAGAGCCTATGTGTAGTTTAAAAATGTTAGGTTGCATTCTATCAACCTGGCTGACGTTACTAATAACTTTATTTGTGTGTTTCTGTGCTGCACTGATGACCTGTCCAGCTCTGACTTGTGTTTGGTGACATCAAGGATAGCCCTCCAACGCCACCATCACCCTCCACCTCCACAACCACCCATGATTCTAAGCAAAACAAAAATGCGATGCAACACTTTGAATTCCTGATTTTAGAGTAACTGGAGCCAGGTTAGTTTACCTGGTAACCCACTTGGTAGTGGTTTGTGTCGGTCTCTATTCACTCCAATGTCCAACTTTACAAGAAAAATTAACATTCTGGTTTAAAAAATGTTGAGTCTTTAGTTGAATTGATTATCCTTAATTGGTGCACCAAGAAGGGAATTTTCACTAACTTTAGCTTTATATTTAAGATTTGAAGTCAATATTATGCTCATACAGTAAAGGCACGGTCTTCTAATTGTCAGACAGAATGCAGTCTTACAAAATAATATCAGGTTTGCTTGTCTGTCTTTTCTCCAGTTTAGACTGAGTCTAAATCATTTGCAGTTAAGATGGCAAACACAGACAAAGACAAAACCAAAATAACTTGATTCAATTTAGCCCAATAAAAACTACTGGATGACCTCATCCCTTGTCTTTATATAAAACTAATCAACCTAAAAACAGCAAAACCATGAAAAGAATCATTCTGCTCCAAAATTCTCCACAGCGATGCTAACGACAGATACCATCATGCAGAAAATGAAAACCTGATATAGCTGCTGAAGATGGTTCTACATAATCAACACTGTGCTTAATTCATTTTTCCATCCACATAATGTACTTTTTGGCTGGGATTTAATAATACTTTTATTATTTACTCAAGAATACTAAAAAATAAATGAACTAGGAATTTTTATGATGAAAATGAAAATGTATATGATGAAAAATGTATAGGATTAACAGCCAATATAATTTCCCACAAAGATATTAATAATGTTTGTATGCAGTGTATTTTATTTATCGGACTTCAAAGTCTAAACACCCATTGGTGTTGCAATGGGGTGACAACATTGCTAAAAATGTTGGAAAGATGTTAAAAAAGGGAACCCGCAACTTTTTGTGATATTACTTAAAACAAATAAACATTTTCTGACTGAATTTTATTTTAAAATACGCAGATTTAGGGATCAAAAAGTCATATTTCAGATGTCAGTGCCCTCGAAGGCACAAATTGATGTTTGTTTGTATTTTGTAATTGCTTTCAAAGAGGCCCATGGTACAAATGTATCATTGACAAAATCAAAGACAGCACATTGTCCATGGTGATGGATTGCTTGTTTCAAGCTTGTTCCAAATCACTTTAAGCATATCTTAATAGCATACAGAAATGAATGGAAAATAATGACTGCCCATTTGATGGGAAAATCAATGTACAATCTGGAGCATTTGCTCTGGAGAATAGCCAGTGATGCAAAGCATGCTTGATTTGTGGCCAATGGATTGGACGATGCCGAGCCACTACTCTGATTCTTCAAAAGACCCTCTGATAACCCAGTTTGTGCAGAAAAAAAAGAGCAACAGGGACTTTAAATTAAAAGTTAAATATTCGGGAGCATGCATGGATGGAGGCGTGGCAGGATCTCAGTGGGTGTAGTCAAACAATCAACCAAAAAGGCATCATATTCCTGCTAGAGTCAGCTAATGTTATTTCTTTCTGCCAATACAAGTGTTTGCACTTAATTGCAGCAGCAAGCGGTCTGTGAGTGGATCAACGTGCACATTTGGGAAATTGTTCGGTCTGCTTTTAGCTTTGCAGATTTATTAGGGTTTGGTCTGGCTCAAAAGCAAAGTAACACAATAAGTTACGAGGATGTGGTAATAATAGACATTAAAGTGTTACAAGCAGAGGTGGGTTTGGATTTCAAAGCTTTAATGGCCAGTCTGCCCCTGATAGATCTGTCAAAAATATTACTCCTAACAGCAAAGACTTATACATCGAATGAAGCCCTTTTTTTTTTTGGGGGGAGTACAGGTTTTATTTTTAAACAACGATACTGACATTTATACAACTGACTCAGACACCAAAGAAACTTTCTCTGCAGTGTGTGATAAGCTGCACCTTCTGATTCAGCCTGTCAGCAGCCCGACAAGCTGATAACGGCCCTCAGACTCACACAGATCCATAAATTTTTTCCGTTCCTTTTTTTGTTCAGATCTACACATGGAAATTACACACACTAAAAGCATGAAATCAAAATTACACACTTAACTGAGTATATATTTTAATAAATCAATGTATTTGATACATTGATTTACATAATTATAATTCCTCATGACGCTTTGATTTTTTCTTCATATTTTTCCTTTTCTCCTTTAAATCAGTAACTAACAAAAAAGCAATTGTAAATCTGAAAAAATCACCTTTATAGGGTTTTCCATAGAACTAAAATCTGAAACAGGTTTAGTTTTAAAACTTTTTTTTAACAATTTTGGATTAAAATACTCCAACAGCAGCATTGCAAACAATAATGATGTGTCTCCGATATGGGTTGGCATGTGTCTTTTGTCAGCTTCTGTCACTGCCATTACATAATCAAAGACTTCAAGAATTACATTCCTCTTACAGCATAAAAACCACCTTCTTCTTCTTCTTTTTTTTTTTTTTTACAAAAAAGGGATAAAAAACCCTTATCTATAAGTCACTAGATATGAAAAAGATTATTTTAAGTCCATGTGAAGAAAAAAAATAGGACTTTAGAACTCATATTCATTACCGCTTTACTCTTAATTTTTTTAAATTTTGTTCTGAGAAATGTTGCAATATAAAAATGTCTGTGTTGCAAACACAAAGCTGTAAACTGAAGAATGCTGCAGCCAAAGACATCCTGCAGGAAAAAAAAAGTGACAGGTGGAAAACAAAGATGTCTGGTAACCTGCCATACATGTGCCTTAGTGTCTGAAGACTTGATGGTTAGGATCTGTGATGCAGCATGAAAAATACATCTATGTCTGCACTGATGACTCATTCTCTCCACTTGCTTAGCACTGATTAATGGTTCCCTTCCCTCCCTTCCCTTCTCTTCAGAGAGCAAATGATGACTGTTACAACATAAGAAATGCACATCATTCCACATTCAGCCTTTTTACTGTTGTGATACTTATAATAGCGTTCTAAATCAACAGGATTGTTTTTTGAAGGGAGCAGTGAGCATTCTTGTATAGGAAAACAAACCAATTCCAATCTGATAATATAATTCATTGCATTTCTAACTGTCTTCACCAAGCTGCTACAGATACAACAGTGATAAGACTCCACATCACGTTTAGAGTCAAAGACTTAAAACAGACATTTACATTTAATAGAATGTTTTAGATAATAGGTGATGCCTCCTTCTAAAGCTAAGTTTACACTGCCCTCTGCGGTCAAGCAGCAATGAAAAGTCTAAGTAATTGCATGTAGACATGCATTTCATTCTTCCACATTTAAAATTATCTGGATTACACATGTTTTTACGACCATTTTTGGGTTGTTCATACAAAACGCGTGGTCATTGAATGCGTGTTGAAAGCTAAAACAAACAGGGAATCAGATTTGGTAGTGACAAATGGATGGCGCCCCTTTTAATTCATGGAAGTGCCAATCAGTTGAAAATGTATTATGTAGGGGAGGATTTAATAATTGCGGTTTATGTCTGGCCAGAAATATGACACCAAGTCTTTCATATTTCAGAATAGAGCTGTAAAAGAAAAAGCCTGGAGCAAGATTTGGGAGATTTGCACCGCTTCAACATTTCGCAAACTCTTGGTGGTGGACATGAGCTAGTAAACAAAAAGAACAAGAAGAAGGAGAAGCCCCTCCCTGCTTGTCCAATGTGAACACCATGGGCTAAACGCGTGTTCAAGAACGCGGGTCACATACCCGGTGTGTCCATAGCTTTAGGGCTGGGTATACTGTCATAACTCTAATTGCATAGTCCATTGCATAGTTACTAGCAGCTGAATGAAGCTACTAGTTTCCAGAGCAACTAACCTTATATCAAACACACAAAATACATGAGAAATCTGGCTAGGACATTTTTATTTTGTAGGATTAAAAAAAAAGTCTAAGAATTCTGAACAGTAGCAAAGTCACGACTTAGAATGACTGGAGGAGAAGGAGGCATTTGGATTGGAAGTAGATCTCATAAATGGTCAAACTAATAAAAGCTCCATTTAGGCGTGATCACTGAAAAATACTTTAAAAACCTGCAATTCAACTTAACTAGACCACGTCAGATATCTGAGAAAATTATTGGAAGTGTGAACAGTGACTAAATGCTAGAAATTAGGAAGGAAACAAAACACAAATTAGTACAAGCATAAAGTAAATCTAGACAAAAAAACTACAGGAGCAAAGGTCTATAAAACAGGGGGCCAGGGTCGCTCTTCTTCCTGTAACTTGTCCCCAAGGGCTCTTCTTTGTGTTCTCTGTCCCTGAAGCTAGTCGCCAAGGCTGTTTCTCTTCATGTTCCCTGTTCCTTTAGGATGGTCGCCAGGGCTGCTCCTCTTCATCTTCCTTGTCCCTGTAGATGTTTCGCCAGGGCTGCTCCGCTACATTTTCCCTGGCTCTGGTGATGGGATGGTGAAAGGGCTGCTCTTCTTCATGTTCCCTGTTGCTGTGGATGTTCGCCAGAGCTGCTTCTCTTTTTGCTCCCTCTCCCTGAGGCTGATGACAAGGCCTGATCCTCTTCATGTTCGCTGTCCCTTAGGATGGTCACCAGGGCTGATCCTTTTCATGTTCCTTGTCCCTAAGGATGGTTACAAGTGCTGCTCTTCCTGCCTGTTTCTGGGGTAAAATGATTGATAAAATAAAATGTAAAATTCCTAAATAAAATTCATTATTTTCACTTTTATTTCATGGTGGAGACTGATTTAATGTCATCCACCTTAAAAGTAAGAAGGTGAAAACACAGGAAATTGTGTGCTGACTGGTTCAATTTAGCATTGTTTGGAAAAGAAATCTGACATTTGTTTTTTGCACTGTTGGAACAAGTGATGTTCTATCTATTTTTTCCATATTTATTCTTTGTGACAATCATTATTTTAAAAGAAAACAAACATTAAAAAATCTAAATAGAGCACTCCTATGATACATTTTCAATAATTTGCAGTGCAACCCCATTCTGATTGTTTGTTTGTATGTTTTGTTATTTTTGTGTTATTATTTCACAGCTGCAAAAACTCTATTTGCATGAAATCTTTTTTTTTTCTTGTCATCATTTAGTTGATACTGTACTACTTTTACTTTGCTTTGCAACACAACAAACTCAAGATGGCCCTTTTAACCCTGAGGTGCAGCATATTTGCTACATCTTTACTCTGCCAGTGAAGTTCCTCATTGTTCGGTGCATGTAGAGCAGTTCAGGGCCCTGGTCAGTTCACACGGGAAATCTGAAGTCTTCTTTTTTTTCTTTTTTCAAAGTGGGAGCAGTTAGTCCAAAAAAGTTCACTCCATCTCAAAGCAGGCATTTGCTGGCAAGCAGCTGAACACTGGCGCAGACAAACACGTGCATTGATTTGACTCCATGACTGCCTCCATTTCCATCTCAGAGGTGTATGAACTGTGACCCTCCCCTTTCTGCCTCCGTGCCTTACAAACAAAACACTTTAATACACGTTAGTCCAGCTTAGGGGAGTTCATCTGAAAAGGGTCAGAAATGCACTCGGCTTTTAGCAGAGCTCTTGTGATAGCAGATCGTTTCATTAGGATGGAACAAACTTATTTTCCCATGTCTCCAAATGTCTTCTGTTGTGCCCACTTTGGGTGTATTCAGACTGTACACATTTGGGTCGCTTAAAGTGAACCAAAGTTTTGTTCCCCCGATAAAACAAATTTTCAATCTGAATACACCCAAGCAGGTATATTAATCAACTCATTAAAATGTGGTTGGATGAATACAGGTTTATTAACATGATATGCACGTTTCTCACACTGTTTTCCCAACAATCTATATGTCAAAAAACACTTATCAGGGTATCTTTATGTGGTCATCTCCTCAGTAACTGCATTGCAGAAAGTAGCAGAAGTAAGTGATGTACCTGGCATTGATACAAACTTTCAAAACTAGTCAGCGAAATACAAAGTTTGAATAACTTGTCTCCAGCCCATCTCGCCATCTGGATTAAGCTCCTCTGCTGGACTTTAAATATGTAGTTGTACAGTTAGATAAGTTAAATTATCTAAAAGTTCTGGTACATCGCCTGTACGTCCTGGGGGAGGATCCCTCCTTCGTGTGGGCACCTCTAAGGTTTCCTTGTTTTTCTCCGGAATCTGTTTTTTTTTAGAAGTTTTTCTTTACCACGACGAGGAGTCTAAGGGCAGGGATGTGTTAGTGGGTCTAGATGACCCAACTCCCAACGTTAAAGTGCCTAGGATAGCACAAGGGTTACGTTTAGTATTCTCCTATTAAACTCTATGCATTTATGTTTCTTTTGATTGTATGTTTACTTTACAATCACCGGTACGAAGCCCATTGAGACGACTGTTGTTGTGAATTTGGGCTGTATAAATAAAATTGAATTGAATTGAATAAGTGAACTATCCCAACCAGGACTGCAAAGGCAGGACTACTATTATTCTTTTTCTCATTGCTTTGACCCACTCTCTTAGATTCCAAAGAGATCACTAGTTCGGTGCTTTTGTTTACTAGCTTTGGTTCGAAACAGAAATGTCTGGTTTGACAAAGTCTGAATACAAACCAAGTGCAAATTTCAGAACTCAATGTGAACCAAAATAAGCGGACTCGGTCCAGACTAAAAGACCTTTCCAGTCTGAATTCACCCTTTTTCTTGATTTCGTTTTGTTTTCAAAATATTGAAATTCCTGGCAAAGCCGCCAATTTCTGTCATCGTGATGACCTGAAAGTGTAGGTGATTATTTTATTTGTTGATTTTTAAAAAGCAGCTTTCACATTACAGTAAAGACATACAATACAATAAACCTCATTAGGAATTCAAAGGCACAGTGGAACAGGGCAGCACAGTGTGAGAGTCACATAAATCAAATGGAATGTGTCATTGCTTCTCAGATACGAGTGGGGGATTTTCAGAGGAAAATAACAGGCCAGGTATGCTGGACCGGATTTGGGATGTGTGGTGACTCTTTGGTCTGTGACATGGCCTCGGGCAGGTTTCAGAGTAATTTACATTCTTTCAAACAATCCTCGCAGAAAACAAAGGCAGAGGCCATACCCGGCTCTGCTGCAAGCTGCTGCACCAGCCCGTCTTTCCGCAGCCAGCTCTGCCTCTCAGCAGCTGAAGCTGCA
Organism: Oryzias latipes; assembly: GCF_053564925.1. Lineage (NCBI taxonomy): Eukaryota > Metazoa > Chordata > Actinopteri > Beloniformes > Adrianichthyidae > Oryzias > Oryzias latipes. The sequence goes on along the minus strand of NC_136249.1, from coordinate 24,295,688 downwards.
TTGTCATTAGCACAGTGTGAGGCGAAGCGAGAGCTGGCTGGGAACAGAGGTGATTGTTATGCTAACATCTGTTTGTTTGTAGATGTGGTGTAAATGTGGGTGGGGCTAATTGCAGCGGGCTCTCGTGGGTCACAGCAAGTGCGCAGAAACTCTGTGGTTTGCCATTCAGAGCCTCGGGGTGCTGAAGAGATAATGTTACCCCGGATTTGGCCAACAAACAGACCACTGCTTGTATCTCTGACTGGTATTAGACCTTCAGGCCTAAGACGCTCCAATCTCTCCACATTCCTGAGTCAGAGGGCTTTACTCGCCGGTCTTCTGCAGGTCAGCCGACTGTGTTTAAACTGTCTTAATCAGATCTATGGGCTGGGCTGGATCTGCATTGTTGCCCTAAACAATGACCACCTTTATGGCTATAGTATGAGGTCACACCTGTAAAGTGTTTAGTTCACACCCAACAAACAGAGCCCAAGGAAGTAGATCACTGGACAAACTCATTAAACAAAAGTGTGATCATCACATTACAGGAAGGAATCACAGTTTTTTTATTTGTTATTTTTTTATTTGCTTCCTTCAACAAGACACCACATTGCACTGTTTCTTTTGACCGTTCCTGATGTGACTGACCCCTGTTTCTCCTCCAGGAATTGCAGATTGACAGCTTATTGATCTTTGGGAGATATGGAAAACATGGCTAATGTTTGACCTGGTTGGTCCTGATCTTTTCATTTGTCTTCATCAGTCTTCATCCTGTTTTTCCTGCTTGATGCTTCAACACGTAATTTTGCTTCTGGGGTGCAGAAGCCTTTTCATGAAATACTTTAAAACCAGTATTTTGTAGGGATCCAAAGGTTACATTCCCCACAATTCCATTAAAACCAAAATATTTGGGTCACGGTTTATTAAATATTTGATTTGTGTATTACATAGCAACATCAAAAAACAAAAATTCAGAAAATGCTTCTTTTAACTTGCCAACAAGCATGTTGCTGTGAAAAAAAACCTTTTGGTTGGCTTATGCACCCCTGGTACTGTTGTTGTGAACTCTACCGTAAAACCAACCCCATTGAAGTAAATGGGTCTTGCTTGAATAAAAAAAATGCATGGCTACAAATGCTTTTCTTTTCAAGCTAGCTTCAATCTTCAAGCTTCAATCTGGTTGCTCCTGGGTTATAAGCAATTATACAATGTCATGTGACTAAGCATCAATGAATTTCATTTAAGTTTTCCATTTTCATGTCATTTTTACAAATGTATCCACACCACAATCCAGTGTATTTGCAAAGGTACTTACAGATGACTTATGTTTGTGAGAGGGTTTTTTTTTGTCATACAAGGGGCTCAGCGTCTTTAGTATTGTGAATGATGTCTAAACTAGAGTACGTTGAATTCCTAAAAAATCTTGTGTTCTGGCCAAAGATTAAGAAGAAAACACGAATCTCGTCTCTCAGTCACATTGTTTTTCTCCTGTTTTATGACAGCCTCACTCTCTGTGGAAACTACATGAGCTAAATAAGCTATTAAATTGGAGTGCTTTCTACTTTACTTGAATTTTCTTTTGGTTTAGAGGCTGTGTAAAAAGCTTTTGCTTATTTCTTATTTAATCGTTTAGCTCTGCCCTTTTCTTTTATTGTTGTTTTGTTGTATTTGTAGTCAGTTTTCCTTTTTTAAACCATTCTAGTTTTGATAACTGGTTGTTTTGATATGTGGACTGCTGTTAATACACCTGCTCTGTGGTGATCTACATTATGATTTTTTTGTATCAATCATGGTGGAATTCTTTGTAAGATAAAGGATTTAGGTTTCATGAGCCATGAGGAAAGCAGGCAAAAAGCCTTTTAACTTTGAAATTGAATCCTTTAATGTTTATTTGAATTCCAAAGGCTGTTAAAAGCTCGAACCAATTGCTTGTTTTTTAAGCTGCAACAAGATCTGTTTGCTTGATACAAACAGCTTGATTTAAATTGGTCTTTTTTATCCGATTAAAAACCTTAATACCATAAACTCTGTCAATTTATTTTCAATGTTTTTGCCTTTGTTTACTGACATTTCAGTTGTGTAGTCTTTTTAGTTGTGATACGACCATTTCATTTGAAGACCGTGTTCTGCTAGTCTTTGTTTAATGCTGGAGCTGAATCTGTGGGGCGGCTAGTGATGATTTTTGACTCCAGGAGACTCCCTTAGAACAGCCTGAGACGAGACCGACTGAGGAGATGTTGTTGAAAATTTGATGAAGCAACTAACTACAAGTTAATTATAAAAACAGTGAGAGGTACAGCTGTATGTGCACTCAGCAAAGAGGTAAAAGCAACTCATTTAGCCAAACAAATGAGTCTTGTCAGTACATGCTGTCTGGATGTTTGGGCATGTTGTCATTAGGAGGCCCAAAACAGACTGGGAAACCTGACACCCCCCCCCCCCCCCCCCCACACACACACACACACACATGCAAAATACAAGAAAGAAAAAGAACAATTTTCTGTCAGAAACATAAAGCCAAAAGTCAAAGAAGCTCCTCAAAAGCTTCAGATGTTTAATTCCTCTACTGCAAAGTAGCTTCACTGGAAGAATAACTGCATGTTGTTTTTGGATGCAGCCTCATTCATACTTCATAATAAGTCAGAAAGAATGACAGAATTCTACCACATGAGTTAAAGAACATGTTGCAACCAAATGTCTACGGGTTGGCATAGCAAAGCATCAAGAAGAGGAAGGATATGCAGAAGGTTATGGAGGGAAATACGTTGACCGGTTCCAGAAGTGCTGGTAAGATGGAAAGAGATTTTTGAAGAGCTGATTGATAAACAAGGATATTTTAGAGAACACAGAATATAAGAAGGGGTTCTTGCAAAACAGAAAGTAGCAAAGACCACTTAGGATGAAGTGAGGAAGGCATTGAAGAAGATGAAGAGTGGTAAGGCTGTTGGTCCTGACAACAGGACACATGAAGAGTTTTGGAGAGGTCACTGAGAGTTTTGGAGAGTTTCTGACTGGGCTGTTAAAGTCCAGACGTACATGAGTCTAGTCGGAGGTGGTGGTTGCCTCTGGAAAAGAACGATAGAAAGGAAGTTTGACTGAAGCAAGAAAGGAGGATCTGTGTGTGAATGAGAGGAACCCAAGTGGAATGGTGAGGTTACAGCGAGTAGATGTGACTTTTAAAACTCAGGGTTAACAGTCCAGACCAACAGAGTGTGGGAAAAAAATGAAGAGGCATGTGAGAGCAGGTTGACATGGATAGAGGAAGGTCTCAGGTGTGATGTTTGACAAAAGAATGTCACCAAGAATGAAAGGAAAGGTGTAGAAGACGATTGGGTGAGCAGCCATGTTGTTGGTTTAGAGACTCTGACAAAGAGACAGGATTCAATCCAATTCAATTTAATTTTATTTATATAGGGGGAAGAAAGAGGATGTTCATGGATGTAGTGAAGGAGAACATAAAAAGTGATTGGTATTAATGATGAGAATGCAGAAGGAAAGGGATTATTCGCTGTGGACACCCTAAAGCAACCAAAAGACAAAGAAAAAGATTGCTATCACATTTTAGACACTTAAATTATCATTTGCAAAAGCTCTCAAGAATCCACACTTGTTATCACTGCTAGGTTTCAAAATGCACACATTCTTTGAATAACCAAACTCAAAACTCCAGGATTGCAGTGCATTAACACAAATGCTTTACAAAGTTGTTACACAAGTTTGCTAAAGTTAACCCAAAAATTGTTTGGATTGACGACTTGACTCTTTTATGCTGCAAAAAAATGGCCTGCATAGGTGGCTTTTATGCCAACAATGCCTGAAATGCCTGACTATGAGGTAGGGAAAAAAATGTGACAACTTTTATGTTCGACTCTCTTTTGCAGTTTGATGGACGCTCGTGTTGACTCAGTCTTGGCATTATTCAAGGAAAACAGCAAGCTGTTCACAAAGTTCCAGTGGGCTCATTGTTCAATGCCTACACAGCAGTAAACAACAGACACAGTAAACAAATGGTTTCACAGCCAATCCTGCTACACTGACATCGTTTTTCTCACAGAAAAAAAAAAGTGTGTCCATCTTGATAGGCCTTTGAGCTTAAATTCATATTTGAGGGATTATGTTTGAGTTCATTAAGTCTAAATCTATACCTTTTAGCATTCACCTGCTCTGTCTCAGCTGTAAAATAACACACAAATAAACTTTGAAAGGAAGTCAAAGCAGCATCACCAGAGAGGAAAGGATGACAGGTTTTAGCCTTAGCCCTTACATAAACACAGATGCCTCCATTTTTGTTTGCAAAAGTCTCTGCTTCTCCACATCTTGCACAATGCAGAACTTTTCAAGCTCAAACTGCAGCTTCCAAAAGGCTTCCTTTTAGAGCTTCAAAGGGCCTCCAGTTCAGTGATTCTTCAGCTCCGTGGATCCATAAACAAGCAACCACTGCTTCACTGACTTAACTAGAAAGTCTGCATTCATGCTGGATTCTTTGGGGTTTTTTCTGCAGTCCCCACAGAAACAATTAAGGAATGTTTATGAGGCTTCCTCAGACTGAATGTAAGACTGGAGTCAAGTCTGAGTAAGAACCCGAAAACTCACATCATCAATTTCAGCCTTAACGTCGGGAACAGTGAGAGAAGGGTTTAGTTGGAAAACAGCCGTGATCAGCTCTGCAGTCTGAAGGAGAGGGTTTCTATGAAATTTCCCATGAGAGGTCCGTGTTACTTCCAAAGTCATTTTGCAAATGGACTTGTAGTATTTGTCAGAGGTATGACTTGTTCATTACTCAACGTGACACACACTCAAATACAAAATCTGTTTCAACTGGGCACTGATGCCACTATCTAATCAGTTGATCCTTAGTCCTTGCAATTTGCAAAACAGGAAGGGTCAAAATGTTAAAACAAGGCAATGCATCCAGATTTTTTCTTGCCAAATTTTGATCCTGCCATTTAAGTATTGAGGCAGAACTCAGAACCAATCCCATCAAGCGTATTATTGATGAGCAATACCATACTTTTAAGTTTCGGTGGGATGCCGGCTACTTTTTGCATAAAACCTTTCATATCAATTACTGGTAATTTCTTGTTGGTTAATTTTGTTCTCAAGCATATCATTTGTTTTCCTACAGTGGGGCGGTCAACTTCTGATCGGAAGATTGCAGGTTCGATTCCCGCCTTGCCTGCCCAAGTGTCTGACACTGAACCCCACATTGCCTCTGGTGGTTATTAGCGCCAGCGTTCAGCAACAGAAGTTATTTATTTTTCAAATGCTTTTTTGTGATCTTCAATATGTCTTTGCATTGAGTGATTTGTTAATGAGATTTGCACTTCAGGGCCTCCATACAGGCACAACCAAGTATCCGAAATCTCCAAAAAAGGAGCACACAGACAAGCTGGGGGAAAAAAAGGTCCTCTCGTTCTGATACATTGCTTCTGTAAAATCCCACAAGTCTTTGCTCTCATACCGTTACCAACGTAAGCTGATTCTGTTGCAGCCAAAGAAGTGAAAAGTTGCTCTTTCATTTTTGATTACTCTCTCCTCCGTTTGATATGCCTGACATGCCCTTTTCACTCAAATATCTCAAGAGATTGTATCTACTTTTGGCTGGTATCTTCTCCTTCTGCTTTAAAGATTAACAGGCATGTAGAATGTCAACCTCCTTTTTCCACTTTGCTGCTAAAAAATAAGGTTGGGGTGGATTGCATGTGATGGAGCGCAGACACATTAGTCCGGCAGCTTTGAAACATGGTATAAAGTCAAAACTCTTTAAAACTATACCGCAGAGTCATCTCAGCATGACTTATCTTTTGTTTGAGAGTTAATTTCATGGAACATTTGAGTGTCTGGCGTCATTATGCAGAAGCAGGAGGTAATGCATTCTCCAAAATATTGGCTGCCACTTTTTTTTTTTTTTTTAAGCGGATAACAAGAATTTGCTTTCGGTGTTTGTTCCGGGTTGCTGTGCAAAGGCTGCAGCAGGCGGTATTCCAGTACTGCTGTTCTCACCAGCATTAACTTACAGTGCGACAAACAACTCAGAGGCAGACAGGTGACAGATGCATGTGCTGGAGCGAACAAGTCAGCAATCTTCATCTACATTTATTTATTTATTTCTATTTCGCCGTTTGTGTTGCTAGGGAATTACATTTAAGTTTTCGAGGCAGGTAATTTACTAGAAAATTGAGGGAAATGACAGATTGTGTCAAATCTATCACACTCGACAGCCTGTTTCGACCAGAAACCCTCTAACAGCCACCCCTCCTTTCATTTACCTTCAACTTGCTTGCTTTCCTCACATCTTTATTTGAACTTCGACATATAATTTCCCTCCATTCTAATTCTCTCATTGTTGCAAGACTTAATATTCTCAGTTAAGACTGCCTCCCTATAATAATCGGCCACAAAAGGCAGAGCAAATATCGCTTTCCCTCACACTCATTACTTTTAATTAAGACTTTGTCGTCTTTGAAGTCCTGATATGAATATTGGCTTTCACGCCTTTTTTCGAACGTTAAAACAAACCAAAAGGAAAAATGTGTGCGTTCTTCCTTTCTTAGCAGAACCGCTGTGAGAATACCACTTTCATGTACAATGGTAAAAATCGTTTTCAGAGCTTTTTATTCTGTGTAGTCAAAAATTCCCTCTTCTGCAGATAATATTAAAATTATATTAAAACCAGTTTCTCAGTAGCGATCTTGGTGTGAGGCTTCGTGCCTTCAAGAGTTGTTGTCTTTCATCAAGCACAGGGCTTTCACCAGAAATTCGTCATGCTAAATTTGTGCCAACTTGCAAGACAATTTACAACACAAGATGAACCTACTGGGGACAAGGGAGAAGATATCCATCAAAATAATGGACTTCAAAGCAGTTTAGTGTTAAAAAATGTTTGGAGCTGAAAACGGATCCGAAATTGCTCCATTCATGGAGAAGTCCAGAATCTAAAACACCTTTGGTGAAGAAGAAAAAAAAGCATTTACTATCTATAACACCACCTATTGAGTAATTATCGTATGCTTGCTCGAGGTCTGAAATATTATTTATTGCTGTGTTTCTGCTCACTTTTTCTCTGTCTTCGTAGCACTATCAGCACTGACAGCACCTCAGTAAAGATCCTTAGAACATGCATAAACGATGAACGTAAACCCTGTGACATCATTTATGTCTTTGCAAGCTGCCTTGTGTTCAACTCTCACTGTTAACATCTTGGTATTTCTTTGCATCGGAGACGTAGAGTCACTGATCTAAATCTTGCTTGCATGGATGTCCTTTCTGCAACTCACCTGTTGCTGAAAACAGTCCCACCCAACAGGATTAGTATGAAAAAGCCAATTAGGTGTGGAGACTTCTCTTCTTATCTCTCCTCTTTACAATCTAGTTTTTCTGGATTTCTCTTTCCTTGTTCCTCTTTTTTTACCCTGAGCATGGGTTGGATTGAAAAAAAAAGCAGGATTGTGAGCTGTTGCACTGTTTAATTTGACTGACTTTTAACACCTGGGTATTTTAGAAGTCATAAAATTTTGGAATTTTATAATTTCTAAATGATTTGACAACTTTCAAGTGCAGGGAACTGATTAAAATTGCTGTTTTACCTGAACGTAATCACAAGTTTTTCAATGTTTTTGTGTCAGTCACCTTATTACACTGGATAAAATGTCCTTTTCAAAACAAGTAAAATAACTGAAAATAAAATGTTTTTTCCATTTTTTAAGTAAAACATTTTTTTCTTCCTACTTTTTAAGTAAATAAAATTTACATATAGAACTAGTAAAATTTGTCTTGGTAAGATTTCTTAAATTTGTGATGTCCTGCCCTTTGAAGATGGTATTAAATCTTGAATTTTACCATAAACACTTATATTTAAGAATAATGCTGTGGTAACTTGCGCCTTAAAAGAAGCATGTATCTTCAAAGTAGCTATATTTAATTTATGCACTTTGCCACCACACAAATATATCCTACTTTGAGTGGTAAAACACTCCAACTATTCTCTTTTCTAAACCCTAGTTATCTTAGATACTACAGTCCCTAAATTGTCCCTAAATTGAGCAAATCTGTTACTTAAAATAAGTCCAGTCACCATTCCCAAATAAACTGCTTAAAAATATTACATGAAGTTAAAAACAACTTGTTTTATTAGAACATCTTACATCTATATATATTACATCTTACCAGTGAGTTAGTTTGGTCTTAAATCAAGTGTTATAGGATATTTTAACTAGAAACTATACACAAATATTTGGTGGGATGCTTTTTTTTTTGCAGTGTAATGATGGTCTTTTGTTTTTCTAATAAAATGGTTTTTAGGGCCTGACTCACCATTGATACCAATCTCACATTGCTATAAGAGAACAAAACACACAAACAGAAACTTCTGCAGCTGACAAATTAGAGTATGAGTCAAAATAAATAGTTTTATAAAAGGAAAACAGTGAAGCTCACAGTTTAATTGGAAGTGAGGCAATTCAAATTTTTAGGATCCCATCACTGTGAGTCCATTTGAAGCCCATGCTCCATCTCTCCCCAGAAGTTTCTCCAAATTCATCTGGTTTTGCACAATCCAGCCAATTAACAGACTGACAGATGGCTCGGCTCACCTGAAGCTGCAACTTCCCTCTTGTGTTTTCACATCTTTCATTCTGTGCGCTGTCCCTGTTTGGGTCATTTTCAGCACTCTCATTAGCACCTGCTGAGAAAGCAGGCAGCGAGGTGTGCAACGTTTAGCTGCTGGGGTGTCAGACACTTCTTGTGAGAGATGGAGGAGACACAAAACAATTCCCAATGCCTGTTTGATTTGGTTTGAGATTTGACTTTATTAATGAAATGCATAGCAATGTGAATGACAATGAGTAACAGGTCTCCTTTAGTCTCACTTTAACAAATGATCCCAATATTATACTGATGTTTTTGTATTTACAATTAGGAATTAAAGCTGTGAGCAGCATTACGTGGCACTCTCCCCCCCTGGGCCCTTCTATCCCCCTTGGCTGCTTCTGCTATTTGTCTTTCAGAGAGATCCCTCTCATTTTTCCACCAACTCGTTGATGCTCATGAGTAACCCGCTGTAGCATGAGGCTCAACAAATGACCTCAACACCCCTTTCCAGAACAAGCACCACCTCTCAAGCAGCTACAGCCATCAGCCTATTAAGAAGTTCCCTGCCCCCTTTCTCTTTCCCACAGAGGCACTTTAAGAAGCCCATGTAGATTATCGCCCAATAAATCACATCTGTACTACAGAAGTCCTCCATCTTTATGACACATTTGAGTGGTGAGTGACCTTTGAGTGACCTTTTGGGTCAACACGACTGCCATGGTGAAAGTGATAGGCCACAGCAAGAACGATATTACTAATTTTCTGATGCCGCCAGAAGCTCGAGGGATATTTAGCGTACGCTTAAGCTCAGAAAAGCTGCTATCGCCACGCCCTTTTCATTTTTTGACAATAGAATCTAAGTCAATCTTAAGGAAGCCAAAAAGCTGTAATATGACCTTCACACCAGGCACATGTTGCACGTTTAGGAAAGCGCTAAACCCAGGCTCTTGAACACTTGTGTAGCATACAGTGTTCACTCTGCTGGGCGCTACCCGATACTAGCATTAGTACCTACAGTTGGAGGGGGCTTGGTGCGAAATATCAAAGCGGTGTAAATCTCGCAAATCAGGCATTTTCTTTCACAGCTCAATTCTGATATATAAAACACTTGGTCTCATATAAATCTGGCAGACTGCAGACTGCAGACTGCGATAATTAATCTCTCCTCAACGATCAATTTTCAAATGGTTTGAACTTCCGTGAATGAAAAAGGATGCTGCCCATACGTCGGTACCAGTCCTTCACTGGTCAAAATGTAACAGCTTTAACTTTCAACAATGCACAGTTAAGTCGCCATGTATAAATGTAAACATTTGGATTCTTTTTTTTACATGGTGTCCCTTTGAAAAAAAGGGGGCAGAGCTTTGGAACTTTTTCAGTGTTGCTGTTGGAAGGCACATCAAAGCTTGAATGAGTGTTCAGCACCCACCCCATAAGCGCGCAGCTTTAAATATTTTCAAAAGTCATGATTTTCTTTTGTTTTTATTTATCTACATGATTATTTAAGCATTCTAACTGTGATAACTCTTTAGACGTTTTGATCAGTTAAACCTATTTGCATAAAGGCAAGCAAAGATCTGTTCACTTTTCTGACAACAGAGGACCTAACCGGCCTCACAACATGCCAACCAACCGCCCTCATGCAGGAAACTGACAGGTTACAAATTCTGGAGAAAATACCTAAGCTACACAACAAAACTAGGAATTAGAGATAACAGAACAACAGTTGGCAGACAAAATTGACTCAAAGAACAAAAGCGTGAACTCTGGAGACTACAAAAATACACAAAAGCGAAACACCCTCAATCAGTGAACGTTGCAAACCAAGTTCAAAGATACATAAAATAAATTTTAAAAGAATGTCCAAAGAGATGACAAAAAACCAAGGGTTGCATATGTTGTAAATGAAGAGCCCCTACAAGAAAAAGAGAAAAATGATCTTTTCCAGATATGACTGGACGCCCTCCACCTGCAGATGGCTTCTGTGCAGAAGCAACAACAAAAGAGCTTAGCTCTAAATATCAGGCTGGTGTTTTTGCAGCCAGACAAGGAGCAGGAACATTAAAGGCTTCTCTGCAGGAACTTATAACAGCAGAGCTGGAACATATGAAGGAGTTATTTAAAGATCTTACCTCCAAATATGAAGCAGATGTTTCTGCATCCAGACAGAAACTCTGCAATAAGAACTCAATATGGACATAGCTGTTGGATCACAAGAGCAAAAGAAAAACCTGCAGGTTGTCTCAAGCCTTAAGTCTGAGCAGGATCATTCCAGGAAAAGATTTGACTGGCAGATTCTCCTCCTGGATATGACGTCTTCCAGGAGGGAGGTTGGGTTTCCAGATTGATCTGGAGGATCTGAAAACTAAGCTCAAGTGAACAGCTGAAAAAGGGAAGTTCTCTGTCCAACTGAAGTCCAGAAGCTTTTCACTGCTCATCAAACTCCATTGGACACCAGTAAAAGAAATTTTGGTCAAAAAGCCTAAATGCGTCGTGTCAGACGGTTGCGTGTCGTCCAATAATTCCTGATGATGGACATCTCATCAGACATAATCACTTACATGATAGTCTGGAGGTAGATCTTAGTTTTACATGTCTTGTTTTACATGTATATTTATAAATGTTTCTATGATAGTGTGTACCCGTAATTTACTTGTAGACAGAGATAGAAATTGCACTTTGAGTTGCAGAACCCTTATATATAGGTTACTGGTGTTGATCAAATGATGGACGTTTTGTGTTGTTCAGGTTAAGATCAGGAAAGCTGGTTTTTCGTATTCCCTTCTGAATAAATAATAACAATTGATACTTTATTTATCCCACAATGGGGAAATTCTTCTCCGCATTTTGACCACTCCACTAGGGCACGTGTCAAATTCAAGGCCCGCGGGCCAAATGTGGTCCGCCAAGTCACTTTATGTGGCCCGCAAGAGAATAAAAGTCTTTAATTTCTTAAAATAAAATTTGATGTGTATTTATTATATATATATTATATCTAGGGGGAATTGTACTTGAAATATGGGATTGGGCAACAATACATTAGGACTTAAACACTGTCCATATAACCTAACCTGACAGAATCAAATGTAAAAGGATTTATGCTAAAGTAACAAGCAAACATATGTTTTCTATGCAACTCTAATTGTCGCTTTAAAAAGTTATAATAAATAACTACTTATTTAACAGTAAGGAGTGGTTATATTTATTTTTCACTACATTTAGTTACATTAACATGTTATATCTGGCCCTTTGAGGACAACCACTATGCTAATGTGGCCCCTCGGTGAAGATGAGTTTGACACCCCTGCCCTAGGAGGCGTGGTGAGCTGCAGACTGGATGCGCTCAGGGGGGGCAGCTGGCTGGGGACAGCGGGGATTGATCCACCAAGCCTTAGGTTGTTGGATGGGCTGCTCTACCGCCTGAGCTAAACTGCTGCCCTTGTGTCTATATGATGTTTTTGCCAACATGCGCTAAAAATAAAACTGTAACAGATAAAGTTACCAATCCAGACTTCAACCCCAAACAGAAAACTTGTGTGCAAAACGCCCTAATGAACAAGCTGTGACAAGCACCCAATGTCAAGATGTTTTTAGTTTGGGTGAATGAAGGATTGGAACCACGAGTTCACGTTTTGGCAGCCTTCCAAGTTCCAAAAAAAGCAAACCCCTCATTACAAGCATCAAACGACATGATGCATCAAAAGGAACTGGAAAGAGACATGAGGCTTAAGTATTGACCTCATTGCAGAAAGCTTTGAGAAATAGTTGCACACGAAGTGTTAGAAGGATTAGGTAATACTTTTGTAGGGATCTGTCACAGACTTTAATGTGGAGAAGTGGGTCTTGATTGTACATTCACTCGTATGTGACTCTTTAACCCACTAGAGCCTGAGGACCAATGATTTGTTTAAACAGATTCACCAATCTGAAGGTGAGTCATGCTTTGTTACTGGACTCCTGTGCCTTTTACATGCAAATTTGGGTCACAAACATCAATGACCTTTATGCTGAAATAATCAAATGACAAGATGCATGTATGGAAAATGTTCAACTTCATCATTTTTAGTAGACAATCTACTTACCCACTTTAAAACTTTTAACAGGAGTACAAAAAGCCAAGAAGAGCAAAGATGCTCTTAAAAAGAGAAGATCAGAGGTTTACACTTTGGCTTCTGCTCACAGAGGCAGAAAATTGAGAGAAAAACATAAACAAGTTGTGTTTAAAGTTACCACTGAAACAGATGAATGATTTTTGGGTTGCTCCGCTTTAATTTTTGTTCAAAAAAACAATTAAATACTTTGACTTTACACTCAAGTGCCCCTCTAGTGCTGTAGTGCCTAAAAAGGAGGATTTGGAGGAATAAGATGGTATATGGATCATGTTCAAGGCTATCAGCAGATTCTGAAAATTAATGTTTTTTTATGGATGGATGGATGGATGGGTTTTCTGTATTCAGTGGCATTAAAGGCTCTTTTTCATTCTACAGACTTTTATTCTACTCTTTCCACCCAAAGTTACTAAAGAACCAAGTTTTGTGCTGGTAGAAAAAAGTTTGAATTGAAAAAAATCTATATATAAAAACCTTAAATGTTACACTTAGCTGCCAAATTGCTCCACCTCAGTAGCTCAGAGAGCCTCTCCATAATGATCTTTAGTTTTTGGTTGGAAATTACTGACATGGTTTTTTCAGAATTTATATGTCAAATCTGAAGAAAGACCAGATAAAAATGAACATTGCAAGAAGGCAATCTTTGGTGGTGCTGTGGAGTCAGACGGTTGTTGTTATTTGTCACCAGAACAGAACTTGGGAACTTTTCATGAAGGTTTTAGGTAATCAAACTCAGCCCGAAAGATTAAAAAAATAAAAATAAAAAAAAGCTTTCCAATCACAATATGGTCCCTCCCCCACTTTGTGGATTTGATCCATAATATGGCTGATTGAATGTCAAAATGTGTCATCCCTTTTGTCTTCAAGCCCTGAGAACACAGCAACATGATAGATGTGATTTTGTTTCGTCATTTGTTTCCCTGTTGGAATGAAGAAGTAGCTTCTATTGATCTGTTTTAATATAACACAAGCATGGATGGGAAGAGGGGCTCATACAAAAATGTTCAATGTCCCTTTTTTCGTGTAAATGTGGGGATTAGTTGAGGACGGGGTGGAGTTAGGCTCTACAGAGAACAATGAAATCAATAAAACCCAGACTCCGCTCAGAAAGAGAAGTCACTGCATCAACTACCGCTGCTCACACACTCAATCAGATTAACTAATGAAGCGATTATTGATCCAGGAGTGGGGGGGGTGCAGGCTGGCGCAGGACAAGCCTTTAAGTGGATCTTCCCCTCCCTTGGCCACACTGAAAATGTCAGGGTCACTGCACTGGCTCCTCGACACAGGTTACCAAAGCCAAGTCTGTGCAGGACTAATCACTCGTTTGCCTCCCACAAATGGCTCCTGAGGGGCCCAGCAGCTCAGTGTGATTTGATTGTCACAATGCTCGGCAAGGGGCCAAATTAACCTCTGCCATATTAGCCGTTTCAACTGGCAGAAAATGAAGGAGCGCAAAAGAGAACAGACAGCTGGAAGGCTGCAAATGAGTAGTATCCTGTTCGGTGTGTAACCTGAGCTGCGCCGTCAGCTCTGATTACTGCTGCTGTTGCAATCATTCTGACAAAGCTGGATTTTATTTCATTTTTTTTACTTGAAGCACACCTTTGGCAATTAGAGAGGATCTATAGAGTGAGTCATTGGGGAAAGTAAGAGAAAGATTAGCTGTCTGCTGCAACTCTGAATGTCAGAAACGCGTACTTTCTTTGCCTTAGTGCATAGCAACACAGGCTTGTTTGTTTCTGTGCTCATCGCAGGAGCAGTGCCGAGAGGTGTCTCACAAAATGTCAAAATAGGAGCGCTTGTTCTTTTATCAAATAAAAGACAGCAGGAAGTGGTACAGTTTCTCCGCTGTGACATGATATATTGTAATTCATTATTCCGAGGTAATCTCTCTCTAGAGTCATAGGGACTGACTGAAAACGCTCTCCTGTGAATACAAATTGAACCTGTGCTTCAGCTGCATTTGATCTGGAGAAAGGAACGAGCGCTGTGCGCTATTGGATTTTCCTTTTTCAGAGGCTGCTTTCTTTTTCTTGAGTATTTAGTCCTTGAGCAGCCTCACCTGAAATCCCAGCTATAGCCAAGGTGTTATTGTTTGGTAATTGAACGCAGCACCCAAGGCATGGTCATTATTCCCACTCCTTCACTTTTACACACATACACAACCAGCGTGCTCTGATGCAGGAAAAGAATTGCTTTGCGGGAAACTTGTAATCAAATTGCATGAGGTTTTCATTGCCTGCCATTCTATTTGCACGAACCATCGCAGACCGACATGAATTTCACACCCAGAGTGAGAAGTATTTACTTTTTCCCTGCAATGGATTTTTCCTGTTGCCTGGTATGCAGTAGACATAAGGTCCCTCACATTCCGTGATCAGACGAGCATGATTATGAGGTCACAGCACAAAAGTATATCATTTTTACCATCCATCTATTTTCCAAAATCCTGTTTGGGTCATGGGGCTGCTGGAACCTATCGCAGCTACTGTTGGGCGAAGACGGGGCACACCCTGGACACAACCACACACACTCATATCAAAATCTAGGAACAATTTGGTATAATCAATTAACCATCAATTCATTATCTTGACACCCTGTATCCCCTTTGGGGGTCATGGAGCTGCTGCAGCCTGTCGCGGCTACTGTTGGGTTAAGGCTGGGTACAACCTTGGCAGTCTTTCACAAGGCCGCACAGCCACACACACACACTCATATCCACATCTAGGGACAATTTGGAATAATCAATTAACCATTAATCATCGATAACAAAGCATGTCTTTGGACTGTGGGAGGAAGCCAGAGTGCCTGGAGAGAAAACTCACATGCACAGGGAGAACATGCAAACACCACATGACAAGAACCCAGCTGAGATTCAAACCAGGTCCTTCTCACTGTGAGGCAAGGGTGTTAACCACCACCCCACCATGCAGACACATTATTTTTACCTACCTCCTAAATGATCTTGAACCAAACTGTCAAGTCAAACTGCACGGAGTGTTTACAACAATCATGTTCTATCTTTGCTTACAGCATCTGAACCATCGTACAGAAACAAGGCTTGTCTTGACAGAGTTATGTAAAAACAACCCACGCCACGAAAGGCACACAGAATCTGCCACACATGAAGCAAAGTAGAAGCTCGGTAGTGTATTACAATTAATAGGCGGTCTTTAGGCATTAAGGGAGATTCCTCTTGAATGCGCTCTGAAATAATTGAAAAGCAATGAGATACAAAAGGAGGATTTTAATAATTAATTACATCTTCATTATTCATGTGGAAATTTCTTCTTTAAGTTAATTAGGTGCCATATAGCCTGCTTTACCATCATCATCAGCCTGGTGTTCTGCGCCTGGAGGGCATAAAGCACAGTGATGCTCTCCCGTGTACTGCAAGTCTGAGGGCGGCAGAGTGTTTGGAGGTGCAGGCATCTGTAAAAATGTGAGGCGACAAATTTTCACAATGGGTCCCCTATTTCTGATAGATTGTGTCTGGATTTTCCTGCTGCACTTCAGCAAACACGCTGAAAACAAGGAGTGATGTGGGCTTTCTGAGGATTAGGACCTTTACGAGGTTCTATGGTGACATAACATTCAGGTAGTGGGTGGTGGACCACACATTAACTCAGAAAGTGCTTGGCCTAAAGGTTGTTCCAATACTTTTGTCGTTGTTTTTTTTTCTTTTGATCATTTACGAAAGGGCAAATGTAAACTGATTTGCTAAAATAAATTATGTGTGATCAAAACTGCAAGTAATTTGTTGTGGCAAATAATACTAGAGCTTTTGTATAACCTTAGTCACAAGCATCTGTACAGAGGTTACTTGTACATTTCTCATTGTCCTTGCCATCACTTAAGGGGTGGGAGGTGTGAAAGGAGTGGGGGGCTAGGTACGGGGAGGGGGGCCCTATTTATTTATTTATTAATTTTTATTTTATTTTTAATTCGTCAATACTTGTTTTTATATTTTGTTGTGTTTTAATGTAAAGCACTTTGTGTTATATTTTTATATGAAAAGTGCTTTATAAATAAAGTTTGATTGAGTTTGATTGATGTGCTGTGGGTTTTGGGTTGTCCGGGCTCATGGAGGGTTATAGAGAGGAGTGGCTACATCTTGAAGACCCTGCAAACAGTCCCACCCAAAACTTAGAGACAAATTTCTTGTGAACTACTGTCGCTCTACAGAATCTGTGTCCAAGAAAATGACACAAGTCTTTTTTTATTTTAGCTATAAAAGCATAATCATAATTAACCACTGGGAATGCTTTTGCTATAGATCAAAAGGTGATCAGAATGGGATTTTAGGAGGAGCACAGGTGTGCCTTGAAGTTCCCTTGAAAATGGAACATACATTTTTCATGCGTGTGGTAAATCCTTCGTGAAATATTTGTTAGTTGCACGTACTTATGAGATATGGGTGATGATGTTGTACAGGCCCTAACATCACACTTTCATCATTAGTAAAGTGTGAGTACTGACCTCTTATTGACCCTGCACACATGCTTCATGCAAAGGGTGTGCATGTGATACTGTAGGTACATGCCCATAGGAAGCCCATAATTATGCTCTGATTGTCTAATTTCCTCTTTCTAACAGTCAGGCTGCATGCAAGGAGCCCATATTTATCACCTAAACAATACTCTTGGCCCTCTTATGCAGGATACGGTCGAAAAAATAAAAATCCTGTGCAACTCGCCTGCATCTCACCACATCCCTACTTAGTCTTGTGTGTTGTTTACGTGTTCACTATGACCTGTCGTTTGCAGCATTCCCATAAAAAATGGTAAACATTTTTGTTCTACAGGTTTACCAAGGGGTCTTAGATCTCACTTTTTTGAGTGGGCCGCCTGCATGCACCATACAGGCCAAACCTAGCAGTAAGAGTAGTTGTAACCAAGCCTTTCAGAGGAAACTGTATTCACATGTATTAAAATATATTACCTTTGGCACACTAAAGAATTATTTTTTTTAAATGAAATACTGTTATTTTTGCAGCCCTTTTTTCTACCTGGAAGTCAGACGACTCAATCACGGAAGCACCATCTTTCTGTCCATGAGGCTGCCGCCCATTTCATGACGTCATCCTAGAGTCGACCTCTGCAACGTGTCTGCGTTTCACCCAGGAATACAAACAACATCCAAAGTATGTGCATGTTGTGCATGTAAAGTAAAAGCATTTTTGTTGATCACTGAGAAAGTGGGTGTGTGTGTTAGCCTGGGGGCGGTGCAGACTATTCCTAGAAGGGGCGGTTCCTCACTTATCTACATCACAATGTGAGAACCCGCAGGTTTTTGTGGATTTGGAGGGGCTGGCGCTGAGAGAGCAGATTTTTAGAGGAATACTCAGAAATGCGTGAATGGATTAAAATACCACTTCGAGGTTGTTGTTTTTTTTGTGAGGAATGAACATTATAATATACTTAAAAGCTCAAAAAAAGTTGATTTTGCATGACATAAGCCTTTAGACTTATAGCCTAATTTATATCTGACAACAATCCTCTACTACTATGCTTCCTATTCATACTCTACAAGAACAGAGACATTATCTGGGCTAACTGCCTGGGCTGAGAGAACAAAATAATGTCAATTCTTCCTCACAAATTTGAAATTCTTGCAACCTGTTCACATTAAACCACAGGAGATTCTTCTGTTCTTCGGGGAAAAAACTACAGTGTGACTCGTGAAGAATTTAAATAAGGGGGATTATTGTGAAAAGAATAGTACTGTGAAGGTGCTGGCTGATCTGACCTCAACTGACCAAGGTCTAAGTACACTTGTTTTCTTTTTGGATCACAGAGCAACAACAAAAGATCCTATACCCTCTATCAAACATGCTTTTATTCTTCTGTCAACTCCAAAACAGTTATCTCTAGCTTTGCACTTGCTTCAACACTTGCTGCGTGTCATGTGGGCTGCAGTGGGAGGGCCCACAAACACCAGCGTCAAAAAGCAGTACACATGATTCCCTATGAAAGAACAGACATTGACTGTGTGTTTGTGACTTGCTGCTTGTCAGCTTTCTGAATTAAAACCCTGTCCTCTTTTCTCCCTCCTGACGAGCTTTCAACTGGCATTTGCTTTCTTATTCTGAACAGCCCCTGTACCTTTGCCTTTTGCCTTCAGTAGAAGTGTCTCAAACTGAGACACTAGCAAACTTAAAGCTGAACTTGCAACTGTTTTTTAAGCGGCAACTAGCAATGCAACTTAAAGCTTTTTATAGTATTATTGGAGATTTGTGACGGTACTGAGAGATAAAATGCAAATGAACCCAACAAAGTCCCCTGTTTATGGGGTCCAGCTCTAAATGTCTGCTGTTCTTGATCTAATGACAAACATCAAAGATGCTGCACACCACGCAGCTTGTGGTGTTTGCACGCTTTATAAATATGTTCTGGGTTTGCCTCATAAAAGTATAAAATGTTCTGGGTAAAATGTCCAATAGCTTTGGTTCAGTCTTTGTTTCTGAACATTTGGTCAAGTTTGTTTTTTGTCTGTATTCGGTTTCCAGTTTCATTAGAAGTTTGATTATGTTGAGATCTTTCCATGATTCCTCTTTAGGCTTTACTTTGGTTCTGTTTAGTTGAATGAAATAGTTTGTTTTGGATTATCTACTTACTTCATCTGCATGATTTTAAATTACACCTAAATGGCCATTTAAGCTGAAACTTGAAAATGTTTTCTGGGTAGTGAAGTTGTTGTTTATTGGTTTTGGGAAAACATTTCAGGGTCAATATATTTTCATCCAGAATTTTAAACTGCAGTGACTCATTTCTGATGCAGACAGCTTTCCCTGTTAAGTTTGTACTTTACCTGATATCTGCAAATGTAGCATGCAGGTACATTGTGGTCACCAATGACAGCAAAGCTTTATTTCAGGCGGTTCCTATTGTGTCAGTAAAGCACTTTCAAAAGTCTTTCTATGAATTACAGCAGGTTGTGCTTCCATGGGTCATGAACACAAAGCGGTAGAATAAGTTTTTGTGGTCTAATAACGGCTTTTCTCTCATATTGCATTGGTGAATAATACAGTTATAACTGAAAAAAATATGTATAAAAGCAAAAATTTCCTTTAGAGATCCATTTCAACCATCTATTGATTTATTACAAAAGGGTTCCCAGTGGTCTTTTAATTATGATTATGGGATTTTTAGCGAAAATCACAAAGACTGTGTTGTTTTCTAGGACATAGTTTCAGCAGAAAGTTGGTAAGCCAGCCCCCTTTTCCCATTATCCTTCTGTTTACCTTTTCCAATCATCCTTCTGTAAAATACTTTACTTTTACAGACCCTTACAACCCCAACATAACATTAATTTGGGACTTGAACTAATATTGGAGCTATCCATCTGAACAGTTATAAGCCAGATGCCACCTCAGATGAAGAAAACAAAGACGTACACGGATCTATTTGTCTGGAAATGGATGGATCAGAAGGGAGCAGGGCAAGGAGCTTGTAACTGGCAGTAGATTTTAAGTAAAATCTGCTTCTGATTTGTAATGACTTGAATAAAGATATACACAGTTTAAATGTGTCCTCAATCATGTGGAAATGCTGCGAGAATATTTTAAAAACACCAAAAAAACAATTTTCATTGGAGAAATATAGAAAAAGGAATTGATTGTGGCTGCAATTGTTTGGCTTCCTCAAAAAGGTATAAATATAAATGTAGTCACTTAATCTAAATTCAAAAGTAACAGAACAACTCTAAGTCGAATGCAATTTAAATAGAACTGGCTAAATTCCCTATTCAGTTCGGTTTCTTGTTTTTCAAAGATGCACATAATGTTGTCTGTATTTCTGCATGCAGTTCAACTACATGAGTTCAAAAATCTCCAGCTATCTACTAAGCAAATTTTTAAATAAGAAAGAACGTTAAGTGTTTTGGAAAAATTAGAAACTTTTTTTTAAAATAAAAATATTCACCTAGAGTTGCCCTGATGCCTTTTTGCCCCCAAAAGATAAAGTCCTTGAGAAAACCTTTGAAAACACTGCTCGGTTTTATGTGTGTATAGTCCAGGTGAGAGCCGTTTCTTAAGTCTGATTCTTTAGAAGCGCGCGCGCGTGTATGTGTGAGTGTGTGTGTAAATGGGGGGGGGGGGGGTGAGGATGAGAGCAAATGTATGAAAGACAGAGGAGGAGTGAGGGGGGGGGGTTGTAAAAAAGAATATAGAGTAAAGAGGAGTAGGAGGGGGTGTTTTAAAAGGATGGGGTGCACTTATGTGTGGGAGGAAGGAAGGTGGTGCAGCTGGAGGGCACCAGGAGGGGAGGGTGGGGGTCGGGAGGAGGGTTTTTTTTCAGTGGGAGGGGGGGGGGGGGGGTATGAGGGGCGGAGACAGTATCCCCCGCCCTAGCGCTCGTCTCCAAGCTCAATTACCTGTTCTAGCAGAACTGATGCGAGCGCGAGTTTGCGAGCACGTGCCACGTAGGCTGGAAGAAAACTGAAACTACTACCAGGCGCGCGAGGACAAATAATTCTTTACATCTGATAAAAGAGCACGGTGTTTTTGTTTTTGTTTGTTTGTTTGGTTGTTTACCTTGAAATTTGACGGAGGATCTGACAGACCCGCGAGGATGCACTTGTTGTCAGCCAGATGCGCTTGTGCGCTGCTAATCCAGGCGCTCTTCTTTTGCCAAGGTAAGGCGCTACCTCCGTGTCCGGACACGCGTGGAAGCTGAAAGCTCTGACTGCAGGTGTCTCATAAACTCCCAGCTGCTCTTCCCACCACGCTTCCACCGGCGGGAACCTGAGCAGCAGCAATGTTGCTGTTAATCATTAAAAGTTGTGTTTCTGTTGTTGGCTGTTATACTTTATCAATCACTAAAGAAAATGTAATCATGAGCGCTTCAAATGAAGCCTATGCAGTATACATATACATATGTGTTATCTTACAAACTGTTTTATTGCATTCCAACTCTCATTCCTACCCCTCAAGTAAAAAATACTGAATCAATGCTTGGCGTAAAAAAGTGACTTTTCCTGCGGATAAACCCTCTGGCTGTCCAATTGTGCGTCTGCGGTCATCCACTCATGCGATGATGTCATTACCAGGGCGCGTTTTGTCCTGTTTCTGGAGTTTGTTAACTAAGCTGGCAGAAGAAGCTGCTTTTCTTGTTTGATTTATTATAATAATGAGCTGTGTGCACAAGGAAAGTATTCCTTACAGGCACACTTTGGTAATTACACATGTAGGCTTTTTTTAGGGTAAAGCAGACAGAAAATAATATATATTTTGGTTTTATTTGAAGTACAAACATTGTAATTTTGTCTTATTTAGCGTTTATTGTTTTAAAGCTTCAAATGTGGATTTTTTTCTAGTTTTTTGGAGGTCAACAGGTAGTGGCCCCATGTGTTAACATCTCTCATTCAGCTCAGCCATGAGCCCATTCTTTGGGAAACAGGCGGGAAGGTATGGTTCCACTCCGCCTTGTCACACTACAGTGGTGTCTGTTGTTGAAAATTAACACCACCCGCCACCCATCCGTCAAGCTCAGGTGGTTTGTTTGAGGGGAAACGAACAGACCCTTTGGGGTTGGATTTTGCACTACTTTGTTACTGCGTCTGGAGATGGAAGAAAGTCTGGATTTTATGGTCTTCTGCTGCCTAACACAATAGTCAAAATAAGCATTGGCTTACGAGGTGGTGAGAAAAAGAATCTGAGATGTGAATGTAAGGCGGGGGGTACAAATGAAAACAGGTGTGTTTACTTTGTTGGAACAACTGGAATTTGTAACAGCCCTCTTGTGTTTTGGCTCTAGATGGTGAGCCATGACCTGCAAGGAGATACAGTAGAAAAACAAGAGTTGATTTTGGGACAAAACGGTCCAGGAAGAAAGACGCATCTGTTTTTTTGTTCAACCTTTTGACTCTACTCCCCCGATCTCCACACCCACCCATCACTGCCTCCGTGCCCCTCCTGCACAGACAGACAGTGGACCGTGTCACAGCTGGTATTACTTGTCAGCCAAGTGGGGTTCTCCCTTTAGCTAATAGGCTAATGTCTGGTGAGGAGTCACCCAAATTACCTGAAATGTATTCAGCCCCCTCCTCCTCTTTCATCTCTAACTGGGTTATGTCAGAACTTGCTCGGTGAATGACAGCGATGTTGATCTGCAGGAAGTGGAGAGAATGGCTTTGATTGCATGTTTGGGTAGCATTCAACAATACGCTGTCCTGTTGGTGTGAATGCTGCTGGGGATCTTATGTTCCTTTGTTTTGGACTTATTCTACTCCATGTTTAAAGACTGCTTGTGGTCGTTTTCCTTTTTTTAAAGTCCCTCCCCAATACTCTTTTGAGTGTTCCAGGTGGTCTTTTAATAATAGAGTTTTTAGCCAAAATTAAAAAAAAATGTTTTTTCTAGGTCATAGTTTCTGCAGACCGGCAGGAGTTCATTTGAAAATTGCCCTTGAGTTGTGGGCGGGACTGTTGGTGCAGAGTGAGCTTCGCTTACTTCCCATCATCCATCTATTTGCACGCTTTCCAACTAGCTTACAGCCCCTCACAACCCTAACAACAAAAATAGCGAGCAATATTGTAGCCATCCAGCTGTACAGTTTTGAGCCACATTCCAGATCGGACACGGAAAACGATGTACATGAATCTATTTGTCCATTGAGACGACTATTGTTGTAATTATTGGCTATTAAAAAAAACTGAACTGAATTTGTCTGCATGTGGATGTATCGGAATTGGGCGGAGCTTGTGGTCTGCCAGTTGTAGCTTCTACGTTACTGCTACAAACGTTTTCAAGCTGCATTTTTTCCATCTGCTCCTGATGACAATGAATTGAAAAAAGAAATACTCAGAAATGCTATTTTAAATTTATATATATGCCCTACATCATTAAAAACAATCCACATATCAAAAACACCAAAAGCACATTTTTCATCGGAGTGGCTCTTTAAAATGATTTTTGTGGCTGTGTAACTTTGCCGCGCATTTCAAATTTTAGATGTAAATAGAGAAACGTGCTGCATATTATTTTTGCCCCTGATTTCCAGTCATAATTATTAGTTGATAGCCTTCCTCAAAAGTTGAACTGGTTGCATGGAAAGCACAATCAATCCAAACTGATTACCGTATATAGAAATACAAGAAAGTAAGAACTAAAGTAGGATGTAAAAGTTGTAATTTCACTAAAAGCGTTTTGAAGTTCCCTATTAATCCCCAGCTCCTCACTTTTTTTTTTTTTGTAATAGAAATGCTTGAAATACTCCCCAATGTGACATCTATGGAAGTTATTATCCTGCTGGATGCTTAACCCAAATTAGGCACCTCATAATGTCTCTCAAAAGGCTCTGAAGGGCTCTCAGTGCTCTGTGTGGAGAGAGATGGTGAAGTGGAACCTTTTCTAGCAGCACACCGTTACTAACACTTGTTTTTTTGGATGAGAAACACGGCGCACAAAACGTGAGACGCTATTACTCATCGAGGAGGCACAAAGCAAGTGAGATATAAGAAGGAAACAGATGTTCGGCGAGGAGAAAGAGGTTCAATCGTGGCCCTTGTGTTCCTCTGGGCCTGCATGAAAACGTTAAATTGGGAAAGGGGTGAGCTGAAGGCAGAGATGCGACGGATGCATGCTCCTGAAAGACGACAGGCACGCTCAGGCAGGCCGGGCTGCACTGTAAATTAAAGCGGCATTTGCGTGGAGGGCCCAGTGTCGTGTCCCACCAGGGGGTCGCAGAATTCCAAGCGGAGCCCCTGGCAGCGGCGCTTTATGGTCAGGATGCGAGGATCAGGCTTGAATGACAATCAGCATTTTTTAACATGGCATTGAAATGATCCCAGGCGATAAAAATACATATGATAGAAAACTAAAAATAACTTCTGATGAAAGCGAGACGGGGGTGTTGCATGGCCTTTTTTTTCTTTCTGAAACAGCACCAAAGAGGAGCTTTGATTACACTTCTTCAAGTGAGAAAAGCTCATGTCAGCTGACCGTTAGCCTGATTTACTCCTTTAAGAGGAGAAGCTCTGAATATCAAAGTTTCTGAGAAATCAGACTGGTGCATCACCTGCTCCCCAGAGACATGATGCTTCCCCGCCATATGGCGTATAGCCTGCAGAGGAGGGGGGTGTTCACTTACACAATGCATCTAAATGTGGTAGTTTTATCTATAGACCTGTGTGCAGAGTGGGCATTTAAAACTCTTAGTTCTGATGTAACACAGTTTCTAACTGCTGATTTCTTTTGTTTGTCAACCTTATAATGAGCAAAAGCACGCTCATGCTGCTCTCCACCCCCAGCAGGGCCACTGAACAGGTGGAGGAGTGTTGGTTTTTGGGGGGCTGTGAACAAGGAGTGGTGTTGGCCAACCCTTTATGATCCCTGTTTGTGTGTACAGTTGTCGGAAGGACAGCCTGTTCCCATCATTCACTCTAATTCAAAAGCTGACTATGGGAGCCTCGTTATTCAGCAGTTGTTCACGAGAAAAAAAGGGGGGGGGGGGCAGTTTTAAGTTTTATTCTTCAATCCAAAACGAAAACCAAAACATCACCACCGGATTAGAACGCTCCGGAAGAAATATGAGCCACGGCGTGAGCATGTGGAGCTTCCTGCGTGTCACTGCGAGCAATTTCCTCCCCGCTGGACTCGCCACGCTGGGAGATGCACGTGTGTGTCTTTGCCTCCCGAAAATGAAAAAGACTTGTGCGGCAAAAGTAATCATTCCCAGGCAATGACTCAATGAGGAAAAGGCTCTTTTGTTTGCCGGGGACACTTTTACACACAGTATTATCAGGAAGACAGCAGCCGGCGAATCTTAATTACACTTTGGTGATTGGTTCAACTCACTTTTACTAGCTTTTTTAGAGTGGAAGATACATTAAGTTTTTATAATCCCTGCCGGTCTAATTTGCTGGTCAGGTGTAAAAAAAATACTATCCAAACTTCTACTAATTAGACTTGTTGGAATTGTCACGTGTGTAACATCCTGAGTGAGAGTGCTTTCAACAAGAGTAGATTCTTTTGTTTCCCATTTACATGCAGGTTGATCTGCCTAGAAAATAATGGTTTATTTGTTATCCGACAGGAGGGAGCGCAGTTCTTTTGTTTCACCTCCAAAGAAAGACCTAACAACAGGAGAGAGAAGGCTCTCCTCTGCAGTGGCGCTTCTCTCTTTGTGCAGGGATGCTCCCATTTAAATGCATGAAGCCGGCCTTGGTTTTGGTGAAAGACCAGCGGTGCTATGAAATTGGGAAACCCCCTTGTTTCTGAGGTTGTTTCCGTCTTTTGTCATTGACGCCCCCCCTCCCAGCTTTCACTGGATTCC
This sequence comes from Oryzias latipes, assembly GCF_053564925.1. Lineage (NCBI taxonomy): Eukaryota > Metazoa > Chordata > Actinopteri > Beloniformes > Adrianichthyidae > Oryzias > Oryzias latipes. The sequence continues at coordinate 24,269,736 of NC_136249.1, read as the reverse complement.
TGTGGACTCCCGCCGACTGTATTGTGACGCCGGCTCTTTTTAAACAAATGAGTGTAAGATGGTGACTTCTTGTTGCCGCTCCACTCTCCCCTTTTGTCATTAATATGGAACAGCACACACCCCTTGGAGAGGGCACGGAGTCGCTGCTGCCAGTCCTCACATGTGCAACCTGGAAAAGTGGGGTTGGAGGAGGGGGTTGGGGGATGCCTCCCCCTCCATTTGAAAAGCTTGCGACCACACCCTTCTTTAACGGGACCTGAATCTTTGTTCAAATTCAGTTATCGTTCTGTTTTAAATGAATTCTTTTAGTGGCTTCCATTATCTGTGATGGTGACGATCGGGCCTCCAAGAATAGATTCAGAAAATGTAGGAGGCTATAGGATAGGTGCTAATGCCACTTTTGTTTTGTAATGTGATGTAATGGATTGCTTTTTCTCTTTACATCTTTATCTCTGTGGATAAAACAAAAGCGATGGGAGCACCGCTGACAGCAGGAACCACATGGGACCAGCGGCAGCAGCTTCTCTTATTGGTCCATAAATGGAGTGGGAGTAAAAGACAAAAATGGCTGCCTTCATTCACCATAAAATGACAATTTCTGCTGTTTTTGAGGGGAATCCGAGAGGTCTCTAATCTTTTTTTAATCAAACCTTTTATTCTGCTTCAACAAAGGTTCAAAAGAGTCGGGCGAGTTGACACAGCTCTTGTAGAAAAGGTGAAGCATTCAGTTCAAGCCTGGGGGCAGCTAATAAAATGACATGAAGTTTTGTCTTCAGGTTCATGTCTGAATCCCTCTGTGTTAGATCCAAAGCCAGTTTGCAAATTGAGAAATCACTATTCATCCTTACAGTATGTGGTGGTTTTTTATGATTAATTTAAGAATTGCACAGATTCCCAGCTTTTACCGCCCTTTTGATTCTAAAGAGCGGGCTTTTCAGTGGGCATTTGACCTCATTAGTCACATTCTTGCCATTTAAAAAGCCGGTTCTTTGTGCAGTGGCAATGTCCACCAGCCTTCTGTCACAGACTGCAGCAGCAAGCTGCAATGCCTGAAGCCATCTCAGCATATGCTGCTGTATTGAACTTGCAGGAGACAGGCCTTTCCATTCAGAAAGCCTCTCTTTCACAGGGGGGTGTCAGAGTAAATGTCTCATTGAAATTAAAAGCCTGTCATTCTCCTTGTGTCCAAGCAACAAACAAGTGAAAGGATTAAAAAAGGTTGACCTGTCTCTGTGGGTCATTCAATACCCTTCTGACTCCCATAGACCTTTTACACGCATTAAAAAGCCACAGGGATTTTTTTTATTTTTTAAATATGCTTAATATTTAACATCCTGTTACTATTCTCTCTGATGTAAATCAAGCTTTTGTTCTAGTACCCACAGATCCACTGACTGCAACATTTTTATATAACGCTTTAAAATTTAGATGAAAGTTTGATAAGGCTTGTTGTGCATAGAGGAAACGGAAGAAAAAATACTGCATTTCTACTGTTATTATCTCTTTGTTCAGATGTGTGGTGGGAATCACAGACCAGCTTGTGTGACGCACATTTCTAACAGTCATTTTGCATCAATCAATACATTCAATATCCTTTCTCAACTTCTTTTTACATGCTGGTGGCAGTTCATCAATTTTTTAGCAAGCAAACAGGAATTAAGAGAACTCGGCCAGTCACAGAAAGGAAAGTCAAAAAGCAGATTTATTGGGTTATGTAAAAATGTTATCACAGAAGACATATCTTTTTGTGATCTGTTTCTCTGAGGAAGTCTTGACAAAAAGAATTTGAATTACAGAGTCAGCTTACACCCTAGTGCCTAACCCTTGTTAATCCTGTAAATAAATGGGAAAAAAGATTACAATTAGGAGTGCTTTAACTGTCAGGTAGGCCACAGGGAATCAGCTTGAATGGAGGGAATTTCCCAAATTTTGTATTTCTTTTTTATTTGGTTTTACACTCAAGCTTCATGCAGTCACAACAGCCGCTCTTCAGAGGGCAGAATAAACAAAAACAAGCTCTAAATGGGAAGAAAGGAATAGAAAAGAAAGAACAGCTAGCTCATACTGTTCTTCATAAATTAATAAGACAATAGTTTTCATATACTGATAAGCCGATTTCTACACCACTTTTACAGAATAGACATTTTCCGACCTTTTAACATTTCCCACTTTTCCAAAGTTGTGCTGCAAGAGTTTAATTTCACAGCGCTCAAATTTTTTATTCTCTTTGTTTTGCTAGGGTCTTTGGTCCCAATAATACTTTATTTTTTGGACTATGAGTTGCTCCAGAGTATAAGTTGCAGCAGCCAAAAAAATGCATAATAAAGAAGAAAAATTATACATAGATTGCACTTTTGGGAGAAATCTTTTAACAAAGTATTGACATTTCATCTTAAAAGGCCAATCATGATAAAGGAATAGATAACAAGTATAGACTGAATTATAGTCTTCACTACCATAACACATTGATGCTTAGCAGCTTCATGAAACATAGGAGGAATCATGTATATTACCGTAAGATATGAACAATTATTCAGACAACCATAGCATAAAGAACATGTTAACAAGTCAACTAAACTCTTATTATCACTTCAAATCACTTGTCTTCATCATCAATTCCGCCATAAGGTAGACTTGCCTCAAAAAGCGAAACCAGTCAACGCAGTGACAACAGCGAAAGACTGGGTGTATGTTTCAGAAAAACAGAGCCTCATAAATCACAACTTCAGCTCTTGTTTTTTGCGATAACAGGAAATCTTCTGCATTCCGGTCCATGAACAGTTTAGACTTCCTCCTTGGCCTTGGGCTATGTCCTTCTTCATGTGAAACTGCTTTGAAAAGCTTTGATGCATTCTAAGAAAATGTGATCCTCAAAACAAGTCCCAGTCATCTTGGAGAACTAAAAACCCTGTTTCTGTTGATTCACACAGTGCTCCTCTGCCTGTCATCTTGAGGATCATCATTTTTGAAACTTGCTGTGCTATTTCCACTCATTATCTCATTACAGGTCATGTTCCACATGATACTAGAGATCCATTCCACTGTTGTTTCATTGCAAGATTACTGTAGTTTCTATTTCTTCCAGTATCACTTTATGTCAGACTACAGATAAAAGTGGCTGACCATTGTCAGCTTTGTGCAAGTTATTTCTATTGTTTTGGATTCACAGTCTGCCTCATTAATGATCCCGCCCACAATGACCAAGAGTTTGCCTATGGTTCTATGTTCTCTTCGTTGTTCCACTACTGGACTTTGCTGTCTTCTTTTGAGCCTGAAAGTATTTATGTAGTAGCGCCTCACCTTGGTCAGCAGGAGCAGCAGTTAAATTTTGGGATTCAAAAAAATGTCTGTATAGTGAAATTAAAGGCACATTCCAACTATATGTTTATCTATTGTAGAAGCATTCCCAATGGTCTTTTAATTATGATTATGCAGTTTTAGGCCAAAATCACAAAACCTGTTTGTTTTTTTTGTACATATTTTCTGCAGAGCGACAGGAGTTCCTTAGAAATTCACCTGTAAGTTGTGGGCGGGACTGTCGGCGTGGAGCATTCCTCCACTGATATTTCCTGCTCCAGTGCAACAGAAATAGCAAGCAGTATTAAGGCCCGTACACACTGGGACGAATATTCGCCAGGCGTTATTCACCCGTGTTTTTCGCCACGTTTTTGTGTTCACACCCAGGCGATTTTCGCTGACGATGAGCCGAGCGAACATGCAATTTCATTCCCTGACATTAGATGGCGCTTAATGTAAACAGAAATACTCCTGTACACAAGGTGGCGCTGCGCAACTTTAAGCTTCTTAAAGTTGCTTTTCACTCAGAAGAAGAGAGCAAGTATTACGCGCTTGTCAGAATAATACAAGGAAAACAGGAATATTTCAAGCACCAGTAGCTCCAACTGGTGCTTGGTTCGGGGATATTTTAGAATATCTTTCATTATTTCTTCGCGGCAGTGTAGACGCTACTTGGCGTCTATCTTCTTCGCTGGTATGTGTGCTCAGCAAGGCAGTTTTGTGTTTGAGCGCCCCCAAGTTGTGTTTCACTGTAACTTCAGAAGCTCCAGACACGTGTGCATAAGCGCCATTCTCATTGGTCGAATAGATTTCGACGCGAGGCGTCAAAAAAAAAAGAAAAGAACCCGAGGTTTGTTTTTTTTTGACGCTTTGACGCGTAGCGTTTTTTCGCGTCGGTGTGCACACTCTCATTGGTGCCCTTTGTTAAGTCACGAGGCGTTAAACGTCGGCGAAAATCGCCGGCGAAATTCCTCCCGGTGTGAACAGTACGGTGGCCCAGAAGGGTCACAACACAACACATTAACTTTATACACAACACACTAACTTTACACACAACACATTAACTTTACACACAACACATTAACTTTATACACAACACACTAACTTTACACACAACACACTAACTTTACACACAACACATTAACTTTACACACAACACATTAACTTAACACACAACACATTAACTTAACACACAACACATTAACTCACAACACAACACAATAGCTCACAACACAACACATTAACTCACAACACAACACAATAACTCACAACACAACACATTAACTCACAACACAACACGTTAACTCATGGCCCAGAAGGGTCACAACACAACACATTAACTTACCTCACAACACATTAACTCACAACGGAAGTAAAGCAGCAATTGAAGTGCTTTTATTCTGAAATTTCTACTGGGCTGAGCAGCTAACTACCTAACAGAAAGTAATGTCACAGTGAGCTGTGGAGGGAGCATGTTATTGCTACAAGAGAAGCTAGCAGCAGTGTTGCCAGAAACTTTGTCTTTACTACGGTTCTCCTTCCTCTAAACACACACAATATGAACACACACTCCTCCCTCCGCTCTGACCCCCCCCCTCTGTCGCTGCACGCGCGCTCCTCTCCTCTCCTTTTTTCCCCTCTGTCCTGTGTGTGCGTGTGTGTTGGGGACTGCACGTGCCTGTGTGAGAGGACGGAGCGGAAAAAAGGAGAGGAGAGGAGTGCGTGCAGCTCCCTCCACAGCTCACTGTGACTTTACTTTCTGTTAGGTAGTTAGCTGCTCAGCCCAGTAGAAATTTCAGAATAAAAGCACTTCAATTGCTGCTTTACTTCCGCTGTGAGTTAATGTGTTGTGAGGTAAGTTAATGTGTTGTGTTGTGAGTTAATGTGTTGTGTTGTGAGTTATTGTGTTGTGTTGTGAGTTAATGTGTTGTGTTGTGAGTTATTGTGTTGTGAGTTAATGTGTTGTGTGTTAAGTTAATGTGTTGTGTGTAAAGTTAATGTGTTGTGTGTAAAGTTAATCTGTTGTGTGTAAAGTTAGTGTGTTGTGTGTAAAGTTAGTGTGTTGTGTGTAAAGTTAATGTGTTGTGTGTAAAGTTAGTGTGTTGTGTATAAAGTTAATGTGTTGTGTTGTGACCCTTCTGGGCCACCGTAGAACAGGCCTTTAGAGCTATCCAGCCGTAGAGTTTCAAGGCGAATGCCGTTATAAAAACACACACAAAGAAAACAATTTCACCTTCCAGTGAAAGACTGAGTGCAAGTTTAAAGACACCTTCCTGTGTAGTTCTGTTATATCCATCTGAACCTCTACGCAAGTGGTGGCTTTTTGCTGTGCCGTTGAGCAACAACAGAATCTGGGTTTGAACTGAACTTGTGGATAAGTGAAAGGTGTTCTTTTGTGTATAAACAGAAACATATTGCCTTTATGTTCATCTCCTTTGCCTAAGCTCATAAGGTGGGTGAAAGAAAGGCTTCACTGTTAATTGAATTTAATATTTAATCAATTGGGATGTCCTGTAAGGTCAACTGTTTATACTAAGGCAGAACATCGAAACATTGCACAAAGCAGTAATTTAGAAGAATTGTTCTATTTATTACATTACTTCCTATATGATGTGAGCAATAAATATATTAAGATGAAGCCTTATAACAGTGAAAAATATAGTGAAGATTAGACGTTTTACATCTAATTGCGGCAAATCATTTTCAAGATCAGGCTAACAAAAACTTGATGTACATAAAGTGCTGAGGAGACTGGAATATTTATGGGAAAGCAGCTTAGATTTTCTATTTTTTTAAATGCAAGGAAATCTCAGGATTACCTGTTTTACTGTGAGGAGGTTGCCAAAGCACGCTCATGAAAGCAAAGCCAAAGCAAACTGGTAATCCAGACCAAGTCAACATCACAGCGTTGGTTTGTTCTCACAGGCGGGCAGTGTTTGTTCAAACAATATTATTTCCCAGAGGGTTTCTCATAAGTACAAAACTTTGTTACCTGGGTAGCATTTCTTCGCATGGTTGAGGGATTTGCTCTGTGCCTCATATGTTTTAAAAATATTCAATTCAATTCAACACAGTAACAACTTCCAAAGACCAGCTCTTTTTTTAAATCATTATGTTAATGCCTGCCTGGCTGTGTTTTCTGTAATCCTACAGCTTTGGCGTGTATGCCTTATTATTGTCTAAAGATGATGATTCTGCACAAAATGTGTCAATAAAGTTATCCAGATCTGACCTTTGAATAGTAGCAATTTTTAAAAATCCCATTGTTAGTGCGAGTCATTTTCTTATTTTAAAAGGGGTTAGGATCTTTTCACAATCTTACACAGAAAAAGTTCAGTCATCATTGCTGAACCAAGAGCTTAGAAGATTGCACTTTTGTTCAGATGCCCCATATTCCTCTGTAACTTTGAAGTTTAGATCAAGATTATAGGTTCATGTTCAAAGCTGGAGCACCAAGAGAGACTCTGGATTGGTTCATAGCAAAGGAAAGACGTAATCCTACTTAGTAGGTTAATTTAAAAGAGATGACTCTACAGTCTGTTTTTGGTGCCTTTGAACTGGGTTGGCTGCTGGTTAGCAGTTGTGGTTAGCAACCAAGAATTCCTGTCTGTCAGTCAAGGTTCTTCCTTGTTTATGCTTTACTCAGGTATGGGTCACAAACTCTGTTTGTTTTCCATTCAACACAAGTGAAAAATAAGAAAAACAAGGAAATCCTCTCCACTCCAATAAAAATGATGTATTGGGTGTTCTTAACATGTTCTTGAAGCATTTTTCTTATAATGGAGGACACATATAAAGAAAATGAAGATTAAAACTGCATTTCTAAGTATTTTTTTTCAAATCATGGTGAATCAGAAGCAGATGAAAAAAATGCCGTTTGAAAAGTGCTTGTAGTGGTTGTGTGCAAACTACAATTGGCAGCCCACAAGCTCCCTGCTCCGCTCCATTTCAATGCATCCACTTGTAGACGACTAGATCCAGGTACGTCTCTGTTTTCCTTGTTTGTGCTGACATTTGGCTCCAAACGGTATAGTTGGACAGGTCTGATATTGCGCATCATTGTTTGTTGCACCAGTAATGTTAGGTTGGGTTTATGAGGGGCTGTAAACTAGAGGATTAGCTTGCAAATATAGAGATGATAGGAAATTAGCGGAGGCTGACTCTGCGCCAATGTCCCTGCCCACAACTCAGAGGCAAATTTCGAATGAACTTCTGCCACTCTGCAGAATCTATGTCCTAGAAAAGGACAGTTTTTTCTGATTTTGGCTAAAAAATGGCAAAATCATAATTATTAAACCACTGGGAACACTTTTAAAATAGAAAGATCGAAAGATGATCAGAGTGGGTCTTTAACGATGTAGCATAAGCAGCACAGGACTTGAGTGTCAGTGTGGTAACTCCACATATGTAGTTTAAAAAATACTGCATCGTGAAGGCTTTGAGTTTATTTTGTCTTCTTACTGCTGCTGAACCGAGTACTGCAGATTTCCATTGGCAGAAATAAAATTGTTGAGACAGTTTTTTCACTTTCTACACAAATCCCAAAATTAAAGCCTAAGCTGCATCACCGTGTCCTTAGATGAACTCATGACCCTGTTTGCCATAGACCTAATGGCTTTAAGTTTTTACCTAAAGCTGTGCTTTGAAGGAAATCGGTGCTGCTAACGTTACATGTGTTTCCCACCCATGGTGTGTGAGCTCTTTAATGCTCGTATTTAAAAAAAATGACTGTGAAAAACTCATGAATTGTAGCTTTAGTTTAAATAATCTAAATCTTGAGGCTCAACTGCAGCTCCTCTTCGCTCCTGGCATGACTCAGCGTTCAGAAATTCTGGTTAAGCATTACCTTAGCTCTCATTTACACAGCTTAACCAAACATCTGTTGAAGAATAATCTCCATGTTCTGCCACAGTTCATCAGCACAACAGATCCACTCAGCCAGACTTATCTGTGCAGCTCCCAGTGCCCCAAACTATGAGGATCTGCCAGTTAGAAAGATACCACCATTCATTGTTTTATGCACTGTTCCGAATTCCAGTGAATATGCAAAAAATACTCAACTTATTTTTATCTGTGCTGTTTTTTCTCTTTATCTATGTTTTATGCGAGACTAAGTAAGAACCGTGCAAACAGGTCTCTAGTTCGTTAACCTCTGTAAGCTTTTAATACAGAATATACTAGATTCATCCAGATTATTGATTTTTTTTTACCTTTATTGGGAAACTTTCTGCACTACAAACCCTGATTTCAGTAAAAGTTCTCAAAACTCAAGGCGCAACTGTTCTAATCAAATTGAAGTCAAGTAAAGAATTAAACATGTAATAACTTAAAATAAAAAAAAGTTGTGTTACTCAGAAACTTGAATCTTATTTATTACTTTTGATTGCACTAAACTTTAAAACGTATTTTAAAATTCTATGTTTTTATTTGTTCTATCCAGTTATTTTGAATAAATGCTATACTGATGCCAATAAAGTTTACACTTAAACAAATGTTGTGTAAACCTTAAGGTTATATACTTTTTTAAATGTGTTTTTTTTTTGTTCCCAATACATAAAAATCACCACTGAATAATCTAAAAACGTATCTAAGAACCTCCGGTTTGGTTGTTTAAAAGGGAAATACAAATTTGATGCTAATGATAATAATGCATACTCTCCAGCATTGATTGATAGTTATTATGGAGTATCAATCATACTTTTCTTTCTCTGACAACTGACTGGTGTCATGGGAGCTCTGGTCTCTAAGCCCCCACTTTTATCCGGCCTTGCCGTTTGTAGCAGCTCTTTCTTTACGGTTGCTTGAAGGGGAAAACCTGTGCAGACGATCCCGGAGGACGACTCTTGAGCTCTCCAGGCCACGTTGCAGATGTTGTGAACATCTTTCCGTGGTAGAACATGTGTCGGTACCTTTTGCTTATTGACAGCTTTTTGTTGTGTGGGATGTTTCACCGCTTCCCGTACATTTTTTGTTTGTTTTTTTGCTGTCAGACATGTCTTCGAGGCTTTTTGTGCCCATGTTTGGAATGCTGAACACATGAGGCAGAGGGGTGGGGGAGTAAAATCTTTTAGCAGGAGGGTGGAGGGTTAAAAGCACTTATCTTGATGCATAGCTTCTCTTCTCATCATGGTGAAAGAAGAAAATGTAATGACTGACACTAATTGAATTATATTAAAGGTCCATGGAAGGACTGTGTCCCATCCCGAAATACATAAATTCGGTTATCTCATTTTGCTGAAACAAAAGGATTCCTATAACAAAAGAGCGAGCCGGGTTATTGTTTTGACAGTATTAATGGCCCTGTGTAGACAAAAGACAAATTGCTGTCTGGATGTAAGTGAATTTCTAGCACAATAACAAACAAATCCTTTTATAGAAGATACAAAAAGCTTCACACACTCCCAAAAAAAGTAGCTTGGAGTTCCCACCACTAAAGCTTTGCAGTAAGTTTGTGTTAGCAGTCCATTCTCCATGTGAACCTCAAAGTCCTGAAGACTGTGGTATACCAGTATGCTAATCTGCAGCCTTTCACAGCGGGGCTTCAAAGCAGACATTGGTCAATGGGTATTAAATGTAAAACCACAAAGATTCCATGTGCAAGCAGGTACATAATCCTTTGTATGTTTTATCTGCATTCCATGTATTCCTCCCACTACTTTCTGCTCTGTTTAGCCAGCAGAGGCTTTAAGAAACCCCCCCTCGAGCTAAAACGTTGGGACACAATTTGAAACCGTCATGGTCTCCTAACACCTACCAGGCTGCTGGACTTATTGGAATGGGGAGAGCTGCTTTCTCTTGTTTCACAGAAGCGGGTTAGAAGGTCAGTTCTGTCATTTTTGAGTGTGCAAACACATACACACGACTAATGGGAGAGCGCGAGCTCCGAAATTACCAAAGATGAAAGCTACAAGAGTCATCTGCCGAACAAATGAGAATTCCTACCTGGTAATGTTTCACATTGTTTACCGCTTTGCAATGGCAAAGCACACACATTACTGTCACAGAGGCGAGGTGGGCTGACTTACATTCAGAACACTGACAAAACAGCTGCACGCATTTCCATAAATCATTTGCTCTGAATTGGGAAAATATTAACCCATGTGCTATGAAGCGTCTAATGAAGCATCTAAAGGTCAAGAAGTGGGTTTTTTCATTTCCACCCAAGTGGAAAAGTGAGGGCCCTTGGCTTCATTCCCACCTTTGTCTTTGCAGTCTAGGTTGGGGCTGCTTACGATTTTGTTGCCAGTATCCATTTACCCTCAGCACAAGCGTGTTGTGGCAGCAGATTTGATTGGTATCCTTAGGCACCACCTGACACTGTAATATACTCATACAGATAGCATAATGGTAAACACAACAGCTCCCTGAGGACAGATACACTGCAAGCATTCAAAGGATTCGCTGCTGAGTGGAGGTGTGGGGGCAGGGAATAACTGGGCGCGGCCGCCTTTCCAGCAGAAGCTGCACTGGTGATACAGACAGACGTCTGTGCCAACAAGAGCTGGCTGTAGTTGTGTAAATAGTTCAATCTATAGCTGCCCATTGGGTTTTATAGCTCAAGGAAAAACAATAATCATAATTTATTGAATACACCACCAGTGGCAGGAGGAAGCTTTTTTAGTCTAATGGTTCATTAAATGCAATATGTTGTGCATTAGGGTTTTAGTGAGGGCTGCAGCTAACAGCTTTTTGGAAATTATTATCAACATGTGCCGCTGTTTCAAGCTGAAAATGATGCGGAAATTAATATCAAGTGTTATCAGAGTCCAATCTGTGGGTATTATCTTGTAAATGATATTAAATACATAGATTAAACACAAGGATATCTCAATGACAGTACCTCTGTCCAAACAATAAAGTCCTCTTGTAATAATAGAAAAAATTATATCAGTAACTGACAAAACCCATGTATCAATAAAGGCTATGTAAGATCATTTATATTAGTACAAAAGTTTTACTATAATAAAGTGTTTTAAACAATAAGTTGCAAACTTTCTTTCAAAAAGTCATATTCATATTTCACCAATGCCACAAATTTCAATGTAAGTATAAAGTATACTATTTTTGTTCAATATTCCTTATATACAATAGACTTCTTGACTCCACACCCATTTGTGTTCATCCTCAAGTGCAAATTTCAGATGCCAGAAGTGTTGTATAACAAAAGAAATATGTTTTGATATTTTTCTTAAGTATCAAAACACATCAAATAAGATGTGAACACGCTAATGGCATGCATTGAGGTTGGAGGCTGGTGAGGCACTGATTCTTTTCAGAGTCAGATTTACAAATATACAAACTCAGTGTATTTGCAGAGTACTGAATGTGTTTCATATCTCATCAGCATTCCTCTTATAAACATAACAGGTTCATTTTGGGCCAAGAATGTAAAACGCACGGCAGTTCAGTATTTTTCCTAAAAACACCAAGGTGGTGGCTACAGATTATAACATAGACACAGCAGCACGGAAGGATGCATGCCTTCTCATGGTAAATACAAACCAAGCATGTCAAGAACGTGCTGAACTTGGTTTCTTGAATGCGTTTTTAGCATACAGTGTTCAAACGGGTCTGTTGCTACTAATACTGTCAGGAACTGGTGGTGTAGGAGCCCAAAATGCAGGAGACCAGACATGGTGGCAGAAACTTAAAATATTTAAAGAATAAACTGAAACATGACAAAACTCTGGGAGCAACAAAGTAGTGACAAAACAGAACACATGCCCTGACACTGAGGAACTGAAAACCAGACACTTAAATAGACTAAGGGGGATTAAATAAAACCAGCTGTGGATGATCGACCTGAACCTGGTGAGACTGACAAGGAAAATAGAACATGACAACATAACCACAAAAACCCAAAGCACAGCCCTTACAGTACCCCTCCCCAAAAGGGCAGATCCCAGATGCCCTAACACCTGAGTGGGTTCCTGGGTTCCTGCAGCCAGGCATAAGTGAGGGGTAATATGGCAAATCCATACTCAGGAACAGACTTGAAGAGGAGCGGCCCCAATGACTCTCACAAGGGACAGGTCCGTGGAACACACCTGTCTGTAACTTATTTCTCTTCAAAGTGATACATTAAATTCGTAGACTTAGAACTTTATCAGTATTCTTTAGCACCATCATTTAATTCCCAAATTAAGCCAGAAGGGGGTTTGGCAGGTTTTTGGAATGTATCTGGACCCCACAAGATAGGACGAGGGAAAGTTCAAAAAGAAATTGCTCCTTTTTACCACCTATCCCCCAGTGACGTGCGGTGAGGTTAATGGCTGGTGAGACACTGACATCATCTGTCAGATTTACAAACATATGAACCACACTGAGTAACTTATTCACCCTTTGATTGACAACAGTTAACGTGTTTTGTTTAAAATATCATTTCAACATGTTTTTTTTTTCATATACAAACTGCAGCATAGAAAAAAACAAACCTAATTATCGTCTTACCTTTACTTGTAAATAAAGTCCATACGCCGCTCCTTCTGAAGAAAATGACTTGCCGCTTGCTATCATTCTATTATTTTTTAGCGTCATAATCTCAGGGCTCACCGGCGCCCCCTAACATGAGGCACGAGAACTGCTGGCCTCACCCAGCGGCTTTTTTGCCGGCGTTAAGCGCTCAGCATAAGAAACACGTCCCTCACTTACAGTTATTTATAAAAACAAACACCTTACATCATATACATCTGCTAAATTATGTAAACTCAGCTCATATAGTACAAGTGATTGAACCGACATACAGAGAGACAGCAGTGCCGTCTGACTGCATAGGTATTGTGCAATCCAAGGTGAGGCTCAGTGGGCTGGCGCCTCATCGTAGTTACTTAGTATCTGAACGTCAAATGCGGAAATTCAGCGATTTTGAAAAGAAAAAACACCCAAAAATGGTACATTTAAATGGAAAATGACTGCAAAGCACAAATTACTGATTGAATATAATAATTGAATTTATTTTTTCTCTTTTCTTCCCATAATAACAGGTGAGGCACAGCCTCACCTGCCTCTTCTGACTGCACGTCACTGCTATCCCCGTAGTCGTTTGAAGAACTGTGGCATTTGAAACCTCCTGACTGGTTTGGTTCTGAGAACAGAAGATGTGGGCTTGATTAACAAGCCTGAAACAAATATTTTGCTTTTTTTCAGCAAATTTTGTTTATTTAATCAGCCTCTTTGTCCACAAAATGCCAGTAAACAGCATAAACCACATATCTTCAGAGCTCAAGCTGCCACTTTTTTGATTGCCTGTTTTCAGTAGAAAGAATCTGTCATGCAGTAAATAAGGACAATTTGAATGCTAAAAGCATCATTATGTTTGACATTTTTTGCTTTGTATCGCACAAACAGTTCCCCGTGTATTAGAGTTGTTTGCTGGTCTGCTAATCATTGAACTAACATATTGCTTCAAGAGCACCATGCATGGTCAAATGTATATTTATTGCATGTATATTTTGTTATCAGCAAGTCTAATTCACGAAGTTGCTTGTTCTGTAACCCACTGAATAGACACTAACAGTAGAAGTCAGTAGGCTCAGTTTGCTTCAAGCAAACGAAGCTGGCAAGTTTATGGCTTGTATGCAGAAAAGCTGGTACCTCCTGTCTGCTGTGATACCTCTCCAAGAGACCTGGAGAAATGATGAGCACTTTGATGTCAGAGAGGCTGTTTGGAATGTGTCAAGAATATTTTAATGCTTCCTGCTAAATCCTGACATCCGGATGAAAAAAGAGAAAAAAGGGGAAAGCCTTGAAGAAGTTGAGGATCCGTTTCTTTCACTTAGATTCCCTGATTCCTTCCCAGTAATCTGCATGTCACTAACTTCATCAGCGTCTGAAGTGACTCCGTTCTGGGTTCTTCTGCGATATGTATATCACCCAAAGCTTCTGCCTTACCAATACTTTTATCTTTTAATGGTGTAAACTTGTGTTTGAGCCTGACTGCTCTTACAAGACCTGATTTTGGGGAAGACTTTTCTTTTAGGTAGCCGCTTGTTGGAGTTGGAAACACTCAAATATTTATCCAAGTCTGTTGTTCCAGCATAAACCAATGACAATGTGATCTGATACCTGTCAGGTGAAGAGCTCTGTTTCTCCTGTTGCAATGATGACCAAAAGCACTAACGAAAACATTACTCAAAGCAGGAAGAGATCACTTCCCTTCTTAGTTTTTCACCTGATACCCTAAATGTGAAAACATGATTTGGATGCTCCAAAGTCAGCATTCTAAACTAAAAGTGGCCAGCTAGATCTTTTTAGTGCAAACATTGTTTTAGCAGCTGCAGCACAAACTGGGAAAGTTGAATGTTCAGAAGCAGGGATGTTGCCTCCTATGCGAGCTCAGCATCAGGCACAAGCCAGGCAGAACTAATTCAATTATGCTTGTAGGATCCTCCAGTTTAATAAAGTTTGAAGGCTTCTTAGTGTATGAGAATGTTATCATGTATAAATGACTCAGAAATAATTAAGAATGAATGAGGCAAAGTGAAAGGCCTCAGCCTTGCCATCCTCCACAGAAAAGCAGCAACTAGAAAAAAATGAGATGTTTTCTTTGGCATGTGAAAAGTGGAAAAGATCGGGTCACAGCAATTCACAGAGTGTTACTTTTGTAGATGGAAGGACCAAAGAAGCAAATGTGTAATTCTTTAATATTGGATGTAACCTTTAATTTTGTACAGAATTTGTACATCTGGTACTTTAGAGGTTGAAAAGATTTGACGGTCCTCCTTGACTGTTCTGCAAAAATCTTTATCTTAGAAGAGCTTCGAACTGAGTGAAATTGTTCCTTGGTGCGTCATATAACTTCTATTGAAATGTGCTTGTGTAACCGACACATTCCTTTACTTTTAGTCTTGATAGGAAAAATACTTGAAAGTCTTTCTTAGGAGTAACTTTGATCGAGGCGTGATTTATGACTTTCTACCTGGGAGGCGTGGCCTGTGTGCAGGGCGACAGGACACAGAGATTCATTAGCCTCCGGTTGGGTCTCATCTGTCATACTCAGTCATAACCTGCAGGTTTAACGTGAGCTAATGCACGCTCTACCGGAAACAAAAGCCTTAAGTCAAGCCCAAACGCTTGCCACCATGGTGCATTAGGAAAGAGGTAATGGGTAAGGAGGAAGCAGCGCTGCCGTGCTTTGTTAATGGCCTAATGCTGCTTTTAATGGTTAGCTACGTCATTAATGGGAGTTGTTGGATGTTTAGAGTCAGGACAGTGAGCTCTCCTTTGATCCACCCCATGTCTGCTCACAGGCTTCCAGCAGCCACATAGACCCCCCCCCCCACACACCTCCCCTTAGGGCCCTGTGGTGTGCACCCCTTAAATACATAATTCACAACATAATGGACGTGATTTCAGAGTGCACTTACCACCCGATCGCTCCAGCCAGCTGTGATCTTAAGAGCGGTGCCTTCGCTCGGGTACAGCTAATCTGCTGATGCAATTTATGACATTTTTTAAGAGGTTTTTATGGACGGGCATGTGGTCGAGTGTGCAGATGAGAACATTTCAAAGACTAACGATCATGCTACAAGATCAATTTCTGGGAAACCTCGTGGCAAGTCATTTAGGGGGATAATCATCCTTCGTGGACGGTGCTTTTATCTTTCCCTTCCGCCTGTCTTGGAGAAAATATAGCAGAATGACTCAAGCTGCCATCAACTTGTGTCAAAACGCAGGTTGATACCTGTTTTCCTCCTGATGGCTCACAAGGCCACTTCCTTTTGTCTCATTTCTTCTTTTTTAACTTCATAACCAATCAAAATGAAAGTTTTCAAAGCAGTTTAGGCCAAATCAAAGCCGAGACGCATGCTTTGATGTTACTGTCAGCATCTATACTGAAAAAGCCCCTTAAAGTAACTTTAACATTATTTATTCAAGTATTTGACCGTATTACCTTTTAAATTCTCATCATAAATAGAAGAATATACTTCCACTTTCGGCTTCTCCCATCAGGGGTCGCCACAGCGAACAAGTCGCATGGTAAATTTGGCAATGTTTTACGCCGGATGCCCTTCCTGACGCAACCTTCTCTAACCGGGCTTGGAACCGGCGGAGGTAGAGAAGGGAACAGGGAGCAGCCTGGAGTCGAACCTGGGTTTCACGGACGGAAGGCGCCGCAAACCAGCACGAGCTAAACTGGCCCCCCAAATAGAAGAATATAAACGGGAAGAAAGAAACACAGAAGGAAAATATCTTTGAATCTCTGGCTGTTGTCTCTCTGTGATGTAAATCAATGTTATGTCTTCAAAGCCCCAGTGAGATCACTATGTATTTATATAAAGAAACACCTATAGAGTAAGAAAGCATTAAACCATTCAGCGTAATATCAGAAAAACCTGATGCAAATCTGAGGTGTTAAGGAAAAATGTCTGTTTTCTGGTCCTTGAGGATACTTTCCTCATCGTTGAGACTGTGGGATGCAGAGCAGCTGAATGCAGCACAATCATCCCTTCATGTTTTTCTCATCTACAGAAATGGACTATTTCTTTTTTTTGTTGTTTTTTGTTTAAAGCTGCACTGTTTGCCAAATGCTGTTGTTCTCCCCACCTCTATGAACAAACTGCGGCAGGTGCAGAGCGTTTCTCCTGTTCGAAGGGCACTGAATGCCATTGTTAACAGGTATTCAGACAATTGCAGGCAATCAGAAAAAGCAAACACGCCATGATATGAGTCACACTAATCAAAGAAAAAATGCCATAAGATTTAATGAACTTTAATTAAGAGTAATAAACGTTTCCCCATCTCCACAAAAAGGCTCTTAAGATAAAAAAGAAAACGAAAGTTTTTTTCTAGGACAAAAGTGCAATATTTTTCTTCATGACTTCAAAATTACCCTTTGAATTTATTTTCAATAACTACAGTTATTAAGGGATTTATGTAGCACAGCTGTGTGGATGAACAGCCTTTGACACGTTTTTATTAAAAAACCTTTTGAGTTTTTTTTTTTTTAAAGCATTACAGGAAGGTAAAAGTAAATTATGTTTCTTCAGAGAGCAGCCAATGATCCCACAAGTGGCTTAGATGTCTAAAAACCAAATAAATCTCCTCCTCCTTGAGCCCTCCTCGCTGTCTTTGCCCTCTGATCTCAATCCCCAATGAGAGGCTGAAGTAGCAACGCGATCCCTCTGCAGCAGGTCTGGACAGGTTCTGGGGCCTCCTCGGAGCCAAAGGAAATGGAGGCGGTATTTTCAGCCACAATGAGAGCTCGACAGGTGAGACTGCAGGCAGTGCGTTAGGCCTGTTCCCACCTACTGGGGTTTGCAGATGTCTGTTGACCACACATGCTGCAGCTAATGAACATTGTTTTGTTTTTGCTGAAGGGGAGAAGGAAAGAGAGAGCGAGCTATCTGTGTGTCTCTCAAGAAAATCTATATTTTTCACACGCACGGTATCTGACAAGAAAGCACAGTGCTTAGAAAGATGCTGCAAAAGGGTGAGCGTTAGTCTGCATGCCGAAGCATTCAGGTGTTTGATAAAAACCTTGGCAATTCAAATTAAAAGTTCAGGTAGTGCATTGTACAAGCTCAGAATGGTCTTAATTTCTGTAATTGGATGTTTGCCAGTCAAGAAAACTTTTGTTGATGTTGGAACACAAATTGGTCTGAAAATATTTGCTCTCTGTGGTGTTAAGGGAGAGCATTCATTATGGTTAATGGACTCACACTCATAATTCTGTGATGCACGCTCCACATAATTCAGCATTTGGCCGATTCTGTTGTCTGCTAGAAAACAGGCCCGTTTTGCCTTTTTTTCTCAAAACACTGGAGGAATTTTTTGTTAGTTTCACACACTGACACCGTTGTCCTCAATAAAAGTGGCTTTTGATAAGTATTGTTATTGTTAAGTAGAAAATGGAGATAAACCCCTCACTGCAGACTGCGATTTAAATTTAACAAACAAAAAAGTTATACAATAATAGAAAATGAACAAGAAAATGACTTATTTTACATATACTTCAATTTGTTGCTGAATTGAATTGAATGTGATGCTGTCTTCCTGGGGCAAAGTTTGTTTTTACAGCTGAACCAGTGGTTTATGAGTCTGAAGGAAGATTTTTTTTGGTAAAACTATCAGATTCTCTCCACCACATCATTCGATGACTCCTTTTTCATCCAAGATGTACACCTCAGTCACATCTTAAATACATTTGCTACCTTCTTAAAGCGGGAGCTCCAGCCACTAAATCAAAATCCCTAAAACTACCAAAGTCAACAAAAAATAAATGTCTTTGAAAAGTTTCTTTGCAAAAGAATCAATGAGGAAACAGAAGAAGAGCCTTCCAGACAAAATAGTCAAAATATGGATTTATTGCGACAGTTGTTCCCACACACCAAGCCCACTCAGCTTAATGTGCAGCAACCAACTTTCAAATATTATTACATCATTAAAATACCAGTTTTGTCACAGCGTCATCATTTTATATTGTTGTTTTTGTCCACCACACCCTAAAAATTGGACAACGCAGACATTGGTCTTCCAGTTTTCAACTTCCACTTTAACGGTTTAGCGAAAATCTTTCAAATTTTAAAAGTTCTTACAAGCAGCAATCTGCGTTCCCCACAATGCGGTTCAAACCTCGATTTTTGGTTTTGTTTCAGTCCAATAATTGATTGAAAAAAGTTGAAGTTTTCTAGTAAAAGTTAAGGGGAAACTGGAAGCTAAAAAAACTTCTTTTACAGTAAGTGACAGCAATAACACTTTCTAAAGAATCATTCTAATCAAGCTGATTATATTTTAGCCTAATTTTATGTCATGTAGTTCCTAAACGTCTAGATTCAAGGGTTGATATTCTTTTTTTACCAGAAGAATTTACATTTGACCAGCTGCTCTGATCATTTCAAAGCTAACTTCCTTTTTTTGTTCTCTTCTTTCTGTAGCCATTTATCACATCTATAAGGTCAACATCAGTATCAGCACATTCTTCTGTGTCCATAAAACTAATATATTTCTCTTATATTTCTCTCGGATCTCTTATTAAAAACAAAAGCAGACTTTCTTCTTCAGCCGAGCTGCAGATGGAGTCTTTGGGGAAGTTTGGGAGGAAACTCAAGATGTTCAATCCAATAATAGTCTCTATTTTCAGACTAAAGGTGAAAACCACGTGGTCATATCTCTGTTTATTATCTATTTGTGCAGATTTTTGCACAATAAAATGGGTCAACTGCAGGGATAGTTATAATATGTGGATGTAAAATAGCTGTAAGAGGGAAAACAACGCAAATGATTCATTTTTTCTGATGTGATCAAAAACAAGATTTTTATTTCTCCTTGTACAAAAAAAATGCAAAATACCGGTTCTATCTATTAAAGGATAGAATGTATAGAAGGGTTTTCATTTTTAAAGACTATTTTTTTACATGTAACTTGCACTGTCCCAGTGGAGGGTTTGCATCCAAAAATATGACAGAATTTGTACTTACTTTTCATTCTACTGAGCTGTGACTATTTGAACTTTTGTGGTTTATTCCTGTTCCTACTAATTTTGGAACCCAGTCATTTGGAAATCAGAAGCATTTTGGCTCATTATTACATTGACATCCTCATAGTTTCCATGAGTTTTTAATTTATTTTTGTTTGTTTTATCCTGACAGCTGTACGCTGAGTCCCAGTCGCTCTCTGAAGGCTGTAGCTTGATATTCACCCGAATATAACTTATCATCGAGTCCAGGCAAAGCATCAGTAACTGTGATTGGTCAGATTTGTTTTTTATAGGGATGGATTCATTGCTTTCCAGTTGGCACTGCTGTTGTCAAATTGCCTTTTCTTGATCTAGCATTACGGTATGAAGTACTCTAGTAAATGGGGCCAGTTGGCTGCTGATGCATAAACAAAGTAAAAATGAAAGGCCTGATCATTATAATCCAGCAGAACACTGAGATTACATTCAACATAAAATTCATTTTGATTTACATGAAAGACGGGAACATGTTAAGTGTTCGTATAGGGCCGGTTTGAATCACTTCTTTGCTGCCATTCCACATGATAAACAGAAACGTAACCAAGCTATCTGGGCTTCTAGTAATGAATAGCAAAGTTGAAGACTTGGTGTTTTGATGAGAGATCTACATCCTTAATAATAGAAGAAGAGGGGGGAGGATTAGAAAAGGAAACTTTACATGCAAAAGGAAAAGAAGAAAAGATAAGTGTATGATATGGCTGCCCAATTCCCTGAGATTTCCCACCCTGCTTGTTTCCCAGCTTGACCCTGCCTTAGTTGCTGCTGACTACCTGAATCAGGTATGTGGAGTCAGCCAGAACATGGATCCACCTGGATAACAGAAGACAGTGAGGGAAAGAACAGATGAGAATATGGGTAATTGGTAGGGAATAAATGGAAAAATGGATGAATAGAGAACAGGTAAAGGGTTAGAATTATATAGTTGCAAAAACACAGAACTGTGAGTGTGTGAGTAGAAGGAAGGAATAACTAAAGAGTTAAGATGAGAGCATAGATAGGAGTTCAATGAGAAAAATTCATAGGTAGGGTGACTAAGTGCATGAAGAATTGGAGTCTTCTACTTTTCTTTTCAGCTTTTCTCTTCAGGGGTCGCCACAGCAAATCAGCTTCCTCCATCTAACCTTGTCTTATCCAATACTTGCACCTTACTAACAACTAGAATATGATGTAAAGACACCTAATGACAGCATTACACAAACGTAAAAAGTGCGTGTGACTTACAATAGCGGTATGAATACTTACCAGGTGCATAAACAGTCAGATGTTCCATTTTTAACTGCGTCCCTCATGTTGGCCATATGAGCCTCAAGGGAACTGCACAACATGCCTGTGCTCCTCATAGACCTGGACAACTCAGAACCACGCAGCACCCAAACAGGTAGACCCGCTTACAGGTACACGTGACTAAGGCTTTATGAATATAGAAAAAACAGCGCATGCTTTCTTAGAATTGGGTAAATAGTCTTTTTCTTTTTAGGCTTTAGAAATAACATGTGTCACACTTATCAGTGCTACAGGAAAACACGCAGGGTCATGAAGGTCCGCACAACTCTTAATAGTTGCACTGAAGCCTTAATCTCAATGGGTGGACCTGCTTACAGTACTTTCTTATTTTGCTGCCAGCATTGCTAGAGGGTTTGGAGCCTACACAAGGAAGCTGTAGATGCTTCCTCATTACATTTAAAAGTCACTCAGTTGTGAATGGTTGCATTTTTTAGCCCACTGGTTCTTGATAGTCAAAAAAAAAAACACAAGCTGATGGTTTTAGTTTTATGCTGTAAAGGCACTGACAGGCAATTACAGTGGGAAGGAAAGAGTAAAATTACAGAGCATACAATGTTGACGAGTGGAATGGCTCAGCCTGAAACGAGAAGCGAAGCTGCAGAGAAGGATCTTATGCAGGCTGTGCTGTCAGTTATCCATCAGTGACATGATTATACTTTTTTCCCTTGACACAGATGGAGGCAGAGAGGATGTAGCAGTATATTTTTGAATTGTCTTCTTTGGTAGTTGAGTGTGACCTGCAGCTGAATTCTATATAGTCATGTGGCTTTCAGTAACAAGACTTGACATGGTGTGTTTGGAGTGAAAAAAGGTTGAGATAACAGCACTCTGCTGTGCTTTTGAAAAGCCTGCTATGATCCTTCGGAGACCCTGGAGCTGGACTTTTAAATTTGAAAACATTTTTTCACCTTTTCTCCATTAATGCCATATTACTTGACAACAAGCACTTAGAAAACTAAGCTTATTAAGTCACTGATCCCTCTTATTAAAGCAGCTAACCAGGATTCTGTACTTGAATTATTAATAAACAGATGTAGAATGTCACAGAAGGTTAGTTTCTCTTTGATTTGTACCTTCTCATGCTGTAGCCGCTCTCTGAAAGAACTTGGCCTTTCCTGAAGTATTATTGATCTAGCCGGAATGGTTCTCCCCCCCTGAAGCCTGTTTGCCATCCCGTCTTTGTGGACATGCGCCATGGGATCCCCATTCAATGCACAATCCTCATTTTCAGCACTTAATAAGTTTGGGCCTGGGTTTTTCTTTAGGTTGTTGTCACTGAAAGCCAGGCACTCACTCTACGACACACGCAAGGCAGAGGTAAGGAGATAGAAACTAGTCTGGGGAAGTAACTGATTTCCCTCATGAGCTTCATGTCTGAGCTGCTGTCACCTTCCTCCACTCATGGATGCAGGCTGCTTAATCAGGAATGTAAAAGTATTTCCTGCAGGGCTGCCTCCTGCCTCTGTCATTCACCTGTCTAGTACCTGAAGTACCTTTCCTGAAATATTAGCCAACTTGTCTCGTGTCCATTTTTCCGAAGACAAAACAAACCATAGCTGAGATGTTTGGAGTTTATAAGAGCGAAGCACCCTTGAGTGATTTCTGAATCCGCGGATGCAGTGAATTGGAGCTTGTGTTTTCTCAGGCTTCTGCATCCTCAAGAGATTTTCTACACCACAATTACCAGAGAATCCATCTGCTTCCAGGCTTCCAGCTACGCGTTTAGCTGCAGCAAATTGACCAATCAGCATGCATTATGGACAGATTTTGATTGCTGTTTCATTGGTGATGGTAGATCCTAACAAGGTTTGTTCAGCTAATTGTCAGAGGGGTTGAGAATGATTAACTAAATTAAAAAAAAAGGAATAAAGTTTTCTCCTCCGTTCTCCAGTGGGTTTTACCTACAGGTTCCGCTCCATTTGTTTGACAGGTTGATGTTATCTTTTTTATCCAGATAGGTGGGGATAAACAGATGGTTTATCTAATTACCTGTCAATTATTTCTTTTTTCAGATAGTCTCTATTGATCATTTCCCAGATGGTTCAAAGTATTAAACCATCTGGTGCATTAGGTTACATAAACTCCTTTCTAAAGTAAAAAACAAACAAATTTCACATTTGAGCTCCTTTACACCTTCCTTAGCAGCTCATAAATACAATTTTGGTCAATGACATTTTAATTGTCAGAAGCAGAAAATGATGAATGACTGTTCTGTTCCGTGCCGCTGAGATCACAGCAGTAAGGCACAGTGAGATTTATCTTATTTTTCTTTGTTCACCAAGCGGTAACTGTTGCATCAATACCACGTAAACCTATGCGGATTTGAGTAGAAAAACAGCTGCTTTGGTGCTAATCGGAATGATGAATTTCTTTTCCGGCTGTGAGTACACATTTGTTTTCCTTGTATACCCCACACATACAACTCGTAACATTTTTAATCAAGTCAGTCTGTGGCAAAAAGTAAAATTTATTTCTTCGTTTTCTTTGAAATGCACCAGCAGTGTAAGAACACTGAACAGTCACCTCCTTCCTTTGGTGTTTCATCCTGCAGCCAACTGGTGCAGGTGATGGTTTTTGGTATGCATTGTGTGCAAGTATATTCAGCATAAAGTAACTATGCCTCTGCTTTTGTTATGAAGGATTAGCTTATCTTGGTGAGCAGCAGGAGCTTTACCTTCTGTAACTCCACGAGTGTGATTAATTCTCATTGTGTAGTAGTGTAATCTGCATAGATAATGCCTTTTCCTTAATATGTTCTCGTTTTAAAAGTTTTCAAATATGCTGAATAAAGCTTCACTTGAATGTTAAAAAAAAAACTCAGATGGGATTTGAAACATAAGAAGTCTATTATTTATGGATTTTTTTTGTCAACTTTCCATATAGCTTGCGCGTATTATCTTTACATATTGCCCATTTAGACACATCCTAACGCCCGGTTTATACTTCATAGCCATTTGTAATTGCTAAGGTCAAAAGGCCATCAGAAAGGAATTGCCCCAATCGCTGCCAAATGTGACACAGGCTGATGACATCATCTATCCATCCATTCATTTTCTTAACCTGCAATTTTGGGTTCCCACATGCACACCTGGGGTCACTAATTAACCCATGGAGCATTTTTTGGATGGTAGGGGGACGCCTGAGTGATGACATCATCCACGTTTGGAATTTTAAGCCCGTTGTGCAATCGCGTGCATATCGAGCCATTTAACCTGAACTTATTTCGAATGTTTTGATGATGCAATGGCAGAGCAAACTCCACCCTGAACATGTCCACATCCTAGGATTTCAAGGAAAAGGTCGTTTTTAATGCATTCTAAATACAAGAGAGGTTAGACGTTATTTCAGTCGGACTCCGTTCCAAAAACATTTGTAATATAAACGTGACACTTTCACTGTATTTTTACTTTCTGATGCAACTTTTAACTTGAGCTATAGTTGATTAAGATGTGGAATAAATGGCAAATCATTTCAAGATTTTTCTTTTCCAAAAGTACAGGTATGTTGAGACAAAAAAAATAGCAACCAAAAAAAATAAACCACCTACCTTGTCTTGTTTGCACCATTAACCAAAATCATATTTATATAGATGTAAGCATCTTCAGAAAAATGTTGAATGTGAAAATGAAAAAAAACAAGGTTTTATATATATAGAAAACAGAATCTCAACACTCCCTATATATCGCTATAAATAGAATACCAAGCAACTGAAACGTTGGTGACAATTGTATCATCAGTCTTGAAAATTACAAACTCCTCTCAGAAAGTTGTCTCAGTATTGAGGCAGGAACCCAATATGATTGATGTATTGGCTGATTGCTATGAATTATAAACATGAGTTTGGTCGAATTTTGCCAAATTCTTTAAATAATTAAACTTTTTTTCACCCTAACAATCTTTTATTCAATCTTCATTCAATCTTTATATATTCAATCTCCTGCTTACTTTTCGCACCCTGAAAGGGTCCATAACTAAAGTGTCACACAACACCATCCAATTTAGTAAACAAAGGAAAGATATCTCTATGTCCTGCCCAAAAGGCTCATCATGTTTGCACTCTTTCTATTTTTCCTCCCAGCATGTGCATTTGTTTCTGTATGGATCAGAAGCCTGCTCGTTTTATTACTTTCATACTAGCCAAAGCGAAAGTGAAAAAGAAAAACCGCATGCTGTGCTCAAACAAATCTGCATCCCACCACAGTTTGGACAAACACAGCCATGTTGCAGCCAACTTCACTTTTGATTATAGGTTAAAGACCCACTCCGATATTCCGATAAGCGTTACCGGTGGTCTTTTAATTATGATTATGTTATTTTTAGCCGAAACTAAAAAAACCTGTGTTGTTTTCTATAACATAGTTTCTGCAGAACAGCAGGAAATCATTAGAAATTCACCTTTTGGGTTGTGGCCGGGACAATTGGTGTGGAGCAACCCTACTTCCCCTTCCCTTGAGAGCTCTCTGTTTATGTGCTCTCCTGCCAGTTTACAGCCCCTAACTCCCTCAACATAACATTACCAGTGCAACCAAAATAGCGAGCAATATTGGAGCTACCCAGCCCTACATTTTTGATCCAGATGCCAGCTCAGACGAGGAAACAAAATCATACATGGATCTAGTTGTCTTTGAGTGGATGCGTCAAAATGGAGGGAGCAGGGAGCTGCTGGCCCTACACCACAAATATTCTTTTGCAAACAACAGTTTGTCGTCTGCTCCTGATTCACAACAATTTACACAAAAAATATTCAGAAAGCTAATTTTAAATTGAATTTTCCTTGATATATATCTTGTGTCATCAAAATACAGCCACAAGAACATGTTAAAAACACCCAAATGCAATTTTCATTGGAGTTGGTCTCTAATATTTGAAATATCATATAATATAATAATCATATAATTTCAAAACCAAATACACCAACTTCATTTCTTTGGACTAATTAAAACTTCATTTTAATTAGTTTGAAGAAACTATGAGGTACCATAGAGAATAAATGTGAATTATGCAGAAAGAAGTTGAAACTCTGGTTATATTTGTTTGTAAGAACTTGTGTGAAAAACCAAAAAAAGAAAAAGTGGTTTTAACATTGAATGTGCTGCTGCCACTTCTTTTAGCCTTAGTTATGATAAAAATCACAGATATATGTCTACCTCACACTTTTCTTAATCTCTGTCTGTTTCAGTTTGACTGCCTTCAAGCTTGCTCATGTATATAGCTGTTAATGTGCACTAAAACATTTGCTAGAATAGAGGCTTTTGCTAAAAGGTAAAAAAAACATCCAAAATGAACAAACTAAAATAGAAAGAATTTGCACCACAGGTGAACTCTTTTTCCCCATTGATTTCTAGTAACTTTAACAAAAAACCAGTAGTTCAAAGTGCACTTACTTCACAGCATGAAAAAAAAGCAGAAACAGAAAGAAAATCTTTTTACTCGCAAGGATGCATAATCATTGTGCTTTGTCTGAGACGCGGTGCAGATTTCAAAGTACGGCATTCTAGGTGGAAGTTTCCTTTGAGCCTTCTGCATGTTTGGGTCTTCTTCAGATCATGTGGGACTCATCAGAAATTCAGACGCAAGGAAAAATATTTTTGACAAGTAATAGATGTCACGGGACTTTTTCATGCGTCAAAGTTCAACACTTGTCTCCACCGTTGAGGAGTGACAACAAAAGTACTTTTAAAGTGAAAGAACCACCAGAGAGAGGCGTGAACAATATCTCACCCCTCATTCCCAACATGCCCATTTTTATTAGGGTAAAACTGCCAAACCTATATTATTGGCTGAACTGTTGTATTATACTTTGAATGGTTGCAGCCAGGAGATTGACAGCTTTTCACAACTTTTTAAAAGAGCAGAACTGAAGTAACCTGGCTCCAGTGTTTTGTAGTCAAAATATGTGGACAAGACAAATCTTGTTTGTCATTGAGCTCAACATTTTACCAATCTTGTCATTTACCTGTCTACAACAGAAGTAGGTTCACATCCTGGAAGTCAATCCTGTCTCTTAGAGTGAGACAAGTGGCTGGGGGGCGATGAAGTCAC
Organism: Oryzias latipes; assembly: GCF_053564925.1. NCBI lineage: Eukaryota > Metazoa > Chordata > Actinopteri > Beloniformes > Adrianichthyidae > Oryzias > Oryzias latipes. The sequence continues at coordinate 24,242,657 of NC_136249.1, read as the reverse complement.
GGCACTCATAGACACGACAAAAACAACCTGACGGAAATGATCTATGAGTCAGACAGGACCCATTAGAAACCATCAGATAACAGGGTTTGTTTTTGTCGTGCCGTCGGTTGGTCTCGGGTATCTGAAAACGAGTATTGCATGTTCAGCGACTCGAACCGTTTTGAAACTCATAACGATGAGTGACAAGTGTCAATGCATGAACTCACTCTGCTGAGGGCCAAAAAAAGATGGCGGCTATAGCAGAGCCTGCTGATTTTTGTGACTCCTCTCAGAGCTCGTCTTAAAACCCTGGTTTAAAAATGACACTCGACAGCAGGGGGTTGTGACATGCGGGGAAACAAGAGGCAGGGTGGGAAATAAACATCAGCGCTTGTCTAAAACTCGCTGAATTGAGCTGTGCAAACACTCCCCAAGGGTCCAAGCTGTTACTTACTTCAAATGTGGACAATGGTAACCATAGAAAAGCTATTTACTTGTATTCAAACAGGATTTAAATGAGGATCACATGTTTGCATCGCACCAAAGATGCCCTGTAAAACTCCTATGACTTAAGAATCACTAGCTAGTTTATTTTAGATAAACATAATCAGACATTTGGGTACCTGAATATCCACAAATTGTCCAATGATTGTCTGTAAAGGTCATAAAAAACCCAGTTTAGCGGAAGGATAGGGGCTGGCTGGATGCAGCTTAGTAGTGGTGTCCTGAGCTGCCGTTGTGCTGATTTGAATCATGTCCCTCCACACGCCCACGCAGGCATTTTACCTGAACCCTGCGAGGTCGGAAATGTACGTCTAAATGCCAGAAAAGTGAGCAACGCCTCATTTTCATGCCTCGTCTTTCCTGAAGCTATCCAGCTCCACCTCATCATCGCAATCCTTTGAGACTCTGCTTTCTGGCACCCCCCCCATCCCATCCCATCCCATCCCATCCCCCTTTCAAGCACTTTGTCTCCATGGCGATGTTTTGAATAAAATTTAGGGCAGGAAAGGACCCGTGGAATGATTAAAACTTTGTCAGAACAGCAGTGTGGATGCTTTTGAGGAATCATCCGGTTAGCGTTGTTACAAACAGCTCCTATGTTTATGGCGTTGAGGTTGAATGTGTTTTCCGTGTTTTTGTCCCCCACAAACAAATCAAAACAGTGCCTTTGCTTTCCTCTTTTGCAGTCAAATGTATGCCGAGTGTTCGCGGCATGTACGGGGAAACCATAGAGATTCCCTGCGACCCATTCATCCAAACAGAAAACACCATGATGATCAAATGGAAATATGTAAGTCAAAGTGGAGGTCAACTGCGGCATGCCTCTGACACCTTCTCCTGGTGTCTGAGCCACGCCCTGTCTGACTGCACGCGCATTAGTGCATGCATCTGCACCATCCGTCTGACACTGAGTGCTTTTATTGAAATTGAAAGCCATATGCGAGAGTCGTGTCTCAAGAGCACTCTGCTCCTCTCTGCAGCAAAAAACAGACGGGTCTCCACAGGATCTGATAGTCAAAAGCAAAGACCAGGACCCCCTAATCTCCGTCCCCGACGCACTCAAGCATCGTGTGAGCATGGTGGCCAACTCCAGCCTGCTGCTGTCTGGCGCCAGGCTGACCGACCAAGGGACTTTCACCTGCATGGTGGTGACCACTGCTAACATTTTTGAACACCAAATTAAACTGGAGGTTCTAAGTGAGTAAAACAAGAAACAAATGAACAAATACTTTTAAACTAAAAGTTTGAGCAGATTGTTCTCCTGGGAAAAGTTTAAACCCTGATGCTTTATGGTAAAAGATATTTACCACGTCAGTGCAGAAAGTTCAGGGGCAGGCTCAGCTACAAGAAAAAGAAAAAAATATATAAATATCTTGCTTTGTTACCAGCCCAGCTTTGTAAAGATGCAGACTGTAGACACAAAACGCCATAGAGCACACCAAAGAAGAGCCAGAAATTCATAAAGCATAGCATCAGCTCTTTAAAGTGCCTCTATGATTGACAGGAACAGCATCCGCGCCTGTGCTTAACAGCCTGTTCAGAAACATGTTTTTTTTTCTCTATTGCAGAGTCGCCTGAAGGCCTGGAGATATTTGACAAGGCAGAGGAGCTGGAGATTGGCAAACTCACTAAGGTGGAGTTTTCAATGTTAAATGTTGCTCATAACATTATTCTTATCAAGGGAAATCCCTCAGTTTCACGGAGACCTAAAACAGAGACTGTGCATGTTATTCCAGTAATAAGTTCTTTGAAGGGATCCTCATGAATTAGTAAAGAGCAGAACAACCCCCCCACCCCATCCCATTTGCCCACCCCCCCTAATGCAATTAGAATCCTCAGAGGATTGAAGAGGCTTTTGCAGTGCTCTGGGCATTTCATGGTCTACTGCTTGGAAAACTCTTTACTCCTCAAATGCTGTAGAGAAATGGAAAAATCTCATTTGCGTATAATTTAGGCATTTGAAAATATTCCTGAAATGTTTTTTTCTTTCTTTTTCTCTGTTTTCTTTTGGGTGGTTCCACAGCTGGGAGTGTGTACTGCAAAGAATGCGAACCCAGCTGCAGAAATCATGTGGTTAAAGAACAACCAAGCTCTGATGGATGACGGGAAAGGTGTGCAAGCCTCAATATTAATCACTGATCAGATCAGACCGCATGCATTTGTGCAGTTTCTAACTGTCATCTCTCCAGCACCTTGACTTTAAAGACAACACCTGTTGATATTTCTTTGTGGGCAGGGATTTTCATTACAAAGGATGTGAAGGTAGACCTCGGTACACTCTTGTCGACCACAACCTCCACTCTGAAGTACTCCGCCCAGAAGGAAGACGACGGCGCTGTGTTCACCTGCCGCGCTAAGCACATTGTGGGAGAGCCCATAACTTCTTCGATTACTCTAAACGTCACCTGTGAGTCACTCCACGCTATTGTTTGCAGTTTTTCTCAGATTGGACCTGAGCAACTAACCATAAAGTTACAGTAACGCTGAATAGGTTAATCGGAGGATCTCAAAAGTCTTTTTTTCAAGACAACAGGTTCTCTACTTTATTTTTCACAGATAAGGATCTTGGTTTAAATCAACACTCTTCTATGGAGTAAATAAGGGAAATGTTTTGATAGTGCGGTTTTTCGTCATGGGAAAAATGTTTTTACCATCTTGCTGAGTTAATGGAGGAAAAACAATACCACTATTTGTTTTTTTTCAGGATGTTAAATATGCTTCACTGAAGGGTTACATGCAGGTGATGTGGTTCTTTGCCCTGTCACTTTATAGCGAATCTAAAAACAGGATTGATAGGTTAGCGTGTGTGGCCCTGTGATCCAGGGGCGAATCGCTCTGGGTGGACCCCCCTTCACCCTACAGTACCTGGAATAGGCTTCCTGCATCCCCCATGGCCATGCAAGGCGAGAACAGGAGATGACATAAGCGTAGAGATGTTATCTCTGCATGCAGGCTTTTGTCAAACCAGTCCAAAAGAAATCTCAGAAGCCCTACTTTCCTTCGTTTCTCAAATGCAATTTCTTTTTAAGATCTTTTTAGGATTGTTTGTGTTGATATAAGTGTTTCCTGGCACCTTCTTCACCGGGTTTTCATATCCAAAATAATTTTTGGCCCAAAATTAACACCTGAATATATTTCTAGCTCTGAAAAAAAACCATTTTCACTTATGGTTTTGCCTGAAGTAGATGCTAAATTAAGGTTATTTAGGAGCCAAGACGTTTTGATGTATATTTGCACCAATAGGTGCCGATCGTATCAGGTTGTTGCAGCTCTGAATTCTGTTAAAACTGCAAATGAGAAAATATTTGGATATGTTTAAAAACATTTCTTCTCATTCATAAATAGGAAGAATAAATGCAAAATCAACACACATAACGAACAGTAAAAAAACTGAAGTGCAGTGTCATAACCAGAAATGGTCATGTTTTTTTGCTTTGTTTTGATACTTTTATAGATTCTGCTTCATGTTGAACCACAGCTTTTATTTCAGGTTTTCTGTTATTCTAAGCGCTGTAGGCTGCAGCAGAGATCCAGAAAATTGGCTGTTGCCCTCACAGGAAGAGTCATTGCTGCTGATGGGCATCCAGATCCAGTGAACGCCATTCGGTTTATTCAGTCAACATCCCATCACACAGCGGCAGCTTCTGACCAGGGGATCAATAAACACTCAGTAGCTGCTGCCAGCAGAGTCCCATTGTCTGTCTTTTTTTTAAATATTATTTTAAGTTTGTTTACTTTTTTTCTACTTTAATGTCTTTTGCTTTAGGGCAAAGCAGGAAATGACAACAATGCTTTTGATGGTTATGCTTGGAAAAATAAAGATGTCTGGCTTTAGATGCTTTGTGCTGGCATTTCTATAGACTGCGGCATCAGATATGAAAGCAACCTGCTTACCATGGAATTCAGGAGCGCTGCAGTGGTTACTTACAAGAAGCTCTTCAAACAGTTCGCTTCAGATGTGCTTTGAGGGAATTTTCTGGTTGATTGCCTCAGATTATGATAGTGATTCAGCCATCTCCTCAGCTGCATCTTTTTTAAGTTTCATTGTAGCCCAATGTGATGCACCAGGCTGAACTCTTACTTTTCCCCACAGACTCCCCGGAAACTGTCGAACTTCTCGTCACTCCTCAGGATCCTCTTGTGGAAGGAGATAACATGACTCTGAAGTGTGTGGCAGATGGAAACCCTGCTCCCACCAGCTTTAACTTTCACCTCAAGGTCACACACACCACTTGCTTGGATTTTTGTGCACCGCAAAAAATAAATAAGTAAATGATTTATTTAATCTCCAACTGTGATTTTTTTTTTTTTTAGGGGGAGACAATAAAAGTAGAAAACCAAAACGCGTTTACCATCACAAACGTCACACGTGATGCATCTGGTGAATACAAGTGTTCTCTAATTGATGACCGCGGACTGGAAGCCTCCAAGAACGTCACAGTCAACTGTAAGAAAATCTTTTGTAGATTAGCACAATTTTCCCACATCTTCATTGTTTATCTGTGTAATTTTCCTTTGCTACTTTTCGTGTTGAGAGCAATAAGTGTTTGTGGGAGAAAGTTCAAACGTCTACCTTTGCCAGACTGTCACTCGGGTGATTGGTGTGGGCTCTGCCTCTAAAAAAGCTGCATCTGCCAGGCTCTGAGCCAAGTGTAGAGTTGTGTGCTTAACAACAGAAATGTTTCAACCCTTATCAAACCTGTGAACATTCTTTTCAACACCTTCCCCTCTTTTTTTTCTTCTAGACCTAGACATTAATTTAAGCCCCTCTGGGAGGATTGAGAAGCTTGCTGGCAAAGCGCTGGAAGTAACTCTTCAGATTTACTCTTCCGCTGCACATAGCGTTTCATGGAAAAAGGTAAATGCAGAGCTTTACAGAGCACAATTCAAAACCTCAGAGAAAAGGTTTGTTCTTGTCACCCAAAGTGGAGATTGATCTTTTCTTTATTTGACCCAGAATAACCGCATTTTGGACAACGAGCCAAAGTTCCCCAAGATCGCTTACTCTGACTCTGGCGTCTACGAGTGTGAGGTGGCGTTGGGACCCCTCAGCCGGAAAGCATCTTTTGAGCTTGTTGTCCAAGGTGAGAGGTCAAAGTAAATTCTTGTTTCTCAAAGCAGACTTTGACACATTTAATGGGTAAATACCAAATATCACAATCATCAAACTTGGCCAAGGCTTCAACTACCTGGTTTTATTCCATATATTTATACATCTGTTGAATTAGAAGCCTAGAAAATGCAGCCGCATTAGCTTTTCAGTACTACTAGTATTTAGGATGGAAATTTAAAGCCAAAATACTGAGCTGATTTACATTTCTAGTTCACTAGAATTCACTGTTTTAGGATTTAATATTGATTTATTTTTCTATTTTCTATTTAAAACCAACTTAATTTTGTAACAAAACATTTTTTACATATGTAATGATGAACACTGAATAGATATGAAACTTACATCAATAAAATAAAAAAACTCCTACATTTAAAAATACTGTAAGACTTTTTCATACCTGAAAAAAACAAGTTTTGCTGAATCCAGATCATTTTGTTTAGGTTAAGAACAAGTTGATATAGATTTTTTTAAACCCAGTCTGAACTGGTATCCTTCCCCAATTTGTAAATTTCCCATCCCATGAGCATTGCCAGAAGATGTGTAACAGTGGGAAACTTCACAGAATCAAACATATTGACTTTTTTTTTTCTTTTAATGGTAATGGTTTTGAAAAAAATAGTCAAAAAAAGGTTTTTTCTTGCTGGAAAAGCAAATCTGGATTTAGTTCTTGAAGCTGAGGTCGTTTCACTTGATGAAATTACCCTTTTAAAACATTTTAAGCTATTGAACCATCTTAGATGAATGAGTCTTCACAGACACACATGTAAACAAGTTATTTAAAATATGGAGTTTATGTAAACAGTCAGTGTTAGACCTCCTATTCTCCATTGTCAATGAACTGCCTGAGGAAGGTACCCCAATCTATAAAGGTAAGTTTCAGCTAGCCATAGAGCGTTTAACTAAATCCTGTTTTTACAGGATTTATAGTTTATTGTTGGATTATTCTGCACTGTACAAGTCTACTAATGCCAAAAATGATATAAATGGAAAGTATGGCCATTCAATAGTCATTCTGTGTTCTTTTGCGTGGGTGCAGGAAGCATCGATATGAATGCAGTTTTCATTTCTGAATCACTGATTGGGGATACAGGAGTGAACTCAAGAGTTCAGAAATGATCTTTTGTTTTACAGCAGACAAGAATGGAAGTAAATCAGATGCATGTTAAGGTGTGTGTGCTTTTTCAGGTGCTCCGGTTATCAGCAGTTTGTCCAAACACAGCAGTGACGACGGCAAATACAAAGTCCTCACTTGTGAGGCCGAAGGATTCCCAAAGCCAGCAGTTACCTGGAACATCAACGGCACTTTGGTACGCGCATCTACATTCCTGAAGCTTGTTGCTATTCAGAATTACACTCTGCTGGTTCTTCCATTTCAAACCAAGCATTGCTGGTCTACAGTTTACTGTCCTGTTGTATGTAAATCTTTATGTGATATTCGTTTGTTGTTCAGTTTGCAGCTGTCAATGACAGGAAGGCAGAATTTATTATGATCTGTTGTAAGATGTATTAATGTAGTGAAGAAAGGGGCTGCAGTTCGGCCACCTGTCATTATATACAAAACCCCAGACTGCTTAAAGAAATACACACCAGAGGTGCAGTATTTAGCGCATTACATTCCCCCTCAAACTGAAAGAGAAGTGTTGGTTTTGCAATTCTAACCCAGTAATAGAGTTTTAATAACATATATTTTAAGCCATAACGTTATTGCTTAAAAAGAGGAAAATAAAGTGTGCATAACTTCCAGTTTCCAGTAGCTAAAATTGACCTTAGAAGCTAGAAGAAGAAAAAAAGATTTACTTCTGGTGATGTAGTTTTATACTGCAGTTTGGTGGGATTTTAGTAAACTTACCGGTAAGTTGCAAAATAAACATATTTTATTCAAAGTTTGTTGGGACATCAACTACAAATACACACCAGAGGTGCAGTATTTAGCACATTACATTCCCCTCAAACTGAAAGGGAAGTGTTGCTTTTGCAATTCTAACCCAGTAATAGAGTTTTAATAACCTATATTTTAAGCCATAAGGTTATTGCTTTAAAAGAGGAAAATAAAGTGTGCATAACTTCCAGTTTCCAGTAGCTAAAATTGACCTTAGAAGCTAGAAAAAAACAACATAGATTTACTTCTGGTGATGTAGCTTTATACTGCAGTTTGGTGGGATTTTAGTAAACTTAAGTTGCAAAATAAACACATTTTATTTCAAGTTTGTTGGGACATCAACTACAAACAATGCTTAAACTAGCAACTTTCCTCCTTTAAGGATACGACTTTGGGGCAATTAACAACAACTAACTAATAACCTTTTACTTTCAAAATGTCCTTTAACTTTCAAAAGGAAAAAGAATAAGCAGTTAAAAACACTGTTGAAGGTGACCTGTTTTGGGAGCTAGTTTGTGCAAACAAGTAGAGATAGAAGCAAATAATTTTTTTTTATTTATTTCTCAAGTGTTGTTGCTTGAAAATAGGTCAGTGTTTAAAAGAGCAGAGCGGCTCAGCAGCAAAAAGTGCAGCAAACTACTGGTGTGATGATTTTAGCAGGAAGAAACATGGCTGATTTGTTTGCATTATATAAACAAGCCAAACATACTACAAGCTTAAAAACTAAAATGAAGAATAGATTAGATCAAACTGCACAATCCAGTTTAACAGTCAAACAGCCGGTCTTATTAAAGCTTAAGGAGAAGGTTTTGGTAGTCGGAACATATTTTTATCTGCTAACCCTAAAGGGAGACTTATCCAGATTTTTGGGCTAAATTTGTTGCCATACTACTATTTAGTTTCAAAGTCAAACTCAAAGATTGCCATGAGGCTGCGAAGAACATTGCAGCAACTTCCTCCCACACACACAAAAACAGTTTGGAGAAGATTCTCAGCTCCTCAGGTTGTAATAATTGAATAATCTGTAATAACCTAAGCAGGCCACAGGGGGAGTGTATCATCATGCAGGACATTGAAAATGTGTCCTCATGTGCTGCTTAAAGGGTAACACAAAACTTTCTTGGTTTTATGAATAAAGGTCATTTTACTCTTCACAATTATTTCTCGTTCCTCAAAGATGCGTTTACACCTGGACAGAGACACAGCTGAAGAGCTTTAGTTTGTTTGTTTGACGGAGGACAGTTTCCTCAACAAAACTTTCATCTGAAATCAGAGAACATTTCAATGGATCAGGAGTCTGCTGAAGAATAAATTAGTCCACATGTGTCACAGGTTGAGGTTTAATGTCTAATGAAAGTCCAGTGATGGGGTTTGATTTTACTTTATTTAAAAAAATTAAAACAAGATTTACTGTTTTTAAGTTATTTTAGATAACAGATAAACACAAATAACTTAAAAGTGACATTTAGTTAAGTAGCACCAAACTGCAGTTTCTGTTTTCCCATAAAGTCATGCTTTGTTGGTTATTCCCACCAAACTCTTCTAGAGTAAGAACCAATGTTCTGCATTGAACAGAGTGTTTATGTAAATATTCCTGCAGGGTTCACAAAGGGGGGAAAGTTTCACTTGAAGCTGCAGTAGAAGTTATAGTCCCAGCTTTTCTGATTGTTTACGGATGCTCCCCCCTGCAGCCCTTTTCTGATTCTGTACACGGCGAAGGCAGAGTGAGAGTGTTTCACCTCTCAACAGACAGTCAATTAAAGCACAGAGAGAAGTTTGGTTGTGGCTGACTGCTAATCAGAGGAGACCTGGCCTCAGAGCAGGTTGGGCTTTACCCCAAACTACTTTCCTTAGAAAGAAGCAACAAGAAGAGGAGCAAGGACTAGGTTTAAAATACGTTTTGAACTCATGTAGACTGTGTAGAATTTTATACTATTGGCATTAGTCAGCCTAAAACAGCAGGAGATAACCTTTTCAAGCAGATATTCTCGTAAACGGGCAAGCTGTTTTATCTTCTTTTAAAAGGAAGTCTACAAATATTTCAGAACATCGGTTGCATCTATGATAAATGGCCTATTTTCTGGATCGCTTTAACACAGCTTAAATGGCCACCTTTTTACTTGCTAACATTAGCAAATAAAAGTCAACGCCAGTTGTGCTTTATTGGGTTTGAAAACAGTGGCAGGAGGTGTTATTTACTGCGCTGTCTGACCAACACGGCTCTGTCATTTACTAACATCTGGGGCAGCATCAGATCATCAAGGTAGGACAAGACGACTCATCAGAGGCATTTTTATGAGTGGGTTTGCACAGTGTGCTTGTTATCTTCCAGCTCAGTGGAAGTTAGCTGTTTATTTACTGAATTAACAATATCGGATAGAACAAGCAGCGTCCCACCTTTTTCTTGACGTTCCCCCGCCTCCATCGCCTTGACTAAGAAACAGAATAAAGTCTCTTTTGTTTGTCCTCTACTGATTTATGCTTTTGCAGGTAAGTCGAAATTGGATGCTATAGTATTTTATTCAATTCATTATGATCAGTGTAACCATTTTTGGAAAAATCTGGATATGGTAGACATGTATATATATTAAAGTGTTTTTTTTTCATTGCTTTTCTTTAAACAAACCTGGTCAGCATCAGCAGGGAAGCTGGAATAGGAGGGCAGCCTGCTTGAATGTCCTGAGTTGGTAGCTTGTGCTGCAGCTCAAGTGCATTTTCCCTGCTCCCTGCATGCCCCCCTTTGTTTTTCTGAGCTGTCAGAGGTCTAAACGTATCTGTTTTGAACACTTCCAGGTGGCCGTGTGCAAAAGTGGCAGCTTTTCCTTTTCTTTTCCTTTTTTTCAAGCCTCCGTCTCTGTTTTAGCCCTGTTTTTTTCTTTTTATTAGCATTCTTCTATTTGTGGGAAGCGCCTGTGTTTTCTCTGATGGACGAGCAGTGTGAATTACATTTAAACCTTGGGGAGTGCACAGGATGCTTTTCAGCCCTCTTTTCACTCTCAAACCACAACAATAAATTTAAAGCCTGAAGCTGCGTGCGATAATTCACTCATTTAGAAGCTGCAGCGAGCTCTTTTCACTTGCAGGACACATTTTGATTGTTTCTCTTTTTTTCTCCACTGAATCCCTTCAAGCCTGTTCAGTGAAAGAATCATGTGAGGCTTCAACACAGAATCATTAGTCTGACTTACAGGGTTGCAGCATTCTTTTGTATGTGTTGAGGATGTGAATGAGGTGCTGGCAGTTTGTCTTTGTCTGGGGTTTTCCTCTGAGATGCAACAAGCCTCCATCCCACAGGCACAAGCTGCTGCTCTGTCGCTGAAAAAAGACTGAGTCATTTGTCTTATATTGCCACCTAGAGGCAGAAGGAGAAACTAATAGATCAGGGTGTTTTCATTTTTTTCTCTATTTCTTCATCTGTCTTGTGCAGATTACTGAAAGTCCCTTCAGCAACGGAAAGATAATCCAGAAGTTTGCAGTTGTGCCATCTGAAAACCTCACCGTCCAATGCACAGTGTCCAACAAGTTTGGCAGTGATTCGAAATCTATCGATGTGCTTCCTTGTAAGTACAAAGAGAAGATGTTCTTGCTTTTCCCCGTCTCACTGTCCTTTCTCCTAATCGTCACTCTGGAATCTATTTTATTAAGTTTTATTTCTATTGTGTTATCTTAATTTAATGTTTAGATACGTTAAATAAAAAAATAAAAAAACATATTCTTAAGTTCATTCCGTTTACAGGGGATTTTAAACCTCTGATTATCCTTTTTTAAGTTTAACTAGTGGGTTTAGTTGTTTTATTTTTGAAACAATTACTGAGAATATAAATCATAACAGAAATATGTAATTCTGCTAATAAATGTAGTGTATGAAAATTCCTGATCTGTATTGCAGCACTGTTTGTCGGCTTCTGCCTCCTCATAACTTTTGCATGCGCTTTGAACTTCTTCCAAATCCATCTCATCCTTTGTTCCTTCCTGGGTTTCACTCTGGTTCGGGACAGATCTTCACACAGCGTCTGTGTGTGTTGGGATGCTGGATTTCAACAGTTCCCTCTTTGCATGCAAACTAGAATAGAAGTAGAGTTGTAGCTTTTCTATCCAAAGAAAACCCTTTTTTTTATTTTCTCTCTTTCTGTTTTGGTTGAACGTTAATTTTATTTCATATCTGATTTCAGTATTAAAGGATGTGACATTCAAATACCAAGGTAAGTTGTAGCAATCTTTTTGCTTGTTAGAAACTGTGGGAGGGGAAGGAGCTAAGACAACAAGGGAAATAGACATTTCTAGGTTTTTAACCAAGCGCTGTACTTGTCTTCTTTCAAAAATGCCCCTTGAAACAAGAGAACTGGAACGCCCAGCATCCTGACTAGATATCAGCATTGTCCGTGAAGAGCTGGATGCCTCATTAATGCCCCAATCAATATTTCATAATCATGCGCAGATGTGTCCACTCATTGATGCATTGTGATTTCCTTACATGCAGCCAGTCTGGAGCCTTGCACAGAAATCTGGCAGGTCTCTCATTTCTTTGTTTTGGTTACAGACACGCATGTGAGCAGAGATCAAACCAAGCTGGTAGTTGGAGTTGTGCTGGGCCTCCTCGTCGCCACTGTGCTCATTGGCCTGGCGTACTGGCTTTACTTGAAGAAATCCAAGTAAGAAGTCTATTCAAATCTTTCTGGAAGTGTCTCTCTCTGTTAATCTTCCTCATGTTCTAACATTTCTGTTTAATTTTGATCCTGTGGGAAACAGTCTTGGGGATCAGAACAAAATAGTAGACAGTAAATCTGTACCAATCTTTATCGCCTCTTAAAGTGGAACCTCAGAAAAAACTTACACTAAGACTAACTTAAATTAAGCGAGACAAAACAGTCATATTGCACAGATGAAAATTGGTCATATGTGAGAAAAAGTGAGAAAAGTTGTGGTCTTTATGTGAAATTTTCATAGATGTGTCAGGAAAGAACAACATTAAAGCCACAGAAGAAGTACGTATATCACACATGGACCACGAAAGACCAAAATTTCATACGTAGAGAATGTGCAAAATGTACGTAGTGGCTGTGTGACACGGCCTTAAGACCCTCTTAATTATGTGTTTTTTCAATTAAGGCCTTTAAATGTGCTTTGCAGTGTGGAAATACAACATTATCGAATATGTATACAGTAGAAAACAGCATAATGGAGAACTTTTAAGTCCAACTCCAATCATCTTTTACCCTATAGTAATAGTTTATACAACTTTTAGCCAAACTAAAAAAAAACTGTCAGGTTCTAGGACATAGTTTCTGCAGAGCGACTGTAATTCATAAAAACTTGTCTCTGAGTTGTGGGCAAACCATTGGTGTGGAGAAACCCACCCCCTTTCCCTTCCCCCTTGTAGAGCAAAGCAGGGAGCTTGTGGCCAGGCTTATTTTCTACGTCACAAATACAATCTTTTTTAAACAGCATTTTTTGTCTGCTCCTTATTCATGATTTCATTAAAGTGATACTCGGGAATGCAATTTTGAGCCTAATTTTCCTTATATATTTTCCATCATCAGAAAAATGCCAGGAGAGCATGTAAAAACACAATTTTCATCCGAGTGGTTCTATAAAAAGCTATGATTGATGAGCATGTAGAAGTTGTAGTTTTCTGCACAAAAATGTGTTCCTCCTTTTGTTACATGGTGACTTCTGATCATCTAGGTTTGTGGGCATTTGCTCATACACAGCTTTTCTAAACAACCAAAAACTATCACATAAAGGAACAAATAAAAGACTGCATGAATTAACAACCATGAGAATTTTCAAAATCATTGAGATAATAAGCAGTTCTCTCCAGTCTCTGGAATCCCGAACATTGAGAGTGGATGTTAAATATTTCAGGCAACGTGGAGCTGTGGGTCAAGTTTACAACGCTGTTCAATTTTAGATGCACCATCGCAGCACGGCACGCTCTGCCTGCTGAGAGTACTTCATGGTCAAAGTGAGGCTGTTGTTAGCTGGAACACTTAATGCTGCCAACTGATGTGGCTGTTTTTCTCTGTGTGCTTCTATTCCACCAAGTTCAAGATAAATGCTTTTTTTTCTGGAAAGTATGAAAAGTATTCTTTATTTTTTTTAAGAAATTAATGAAGCTCCTTTTTTTAAGTTCATGTAATAGATTTATATAAGACATTTTCATTTATTCAAACAAATAATTTATGCTATATTAAAGTCATAGCACAAATCAGCCCTTTATCCAAAGCAGCCTACAGATTTACAACAATCACCAAACTCTTCATAGACTACCTACATCTGTAGTCTGTGGATTTTCAAAATAAAAAAATCTTATCAGAGTTTTGCTTTCACTCCACCTTAAAGCCAGACAAGACAAACCGGTACATTAAATAAGATCAATAATAAATAAATAAAATATTTAAAACTACTTTTCCTTACAGAAGGGAAGATGTTCTTTTTTTCATTTACTTTTTTAGGTTTTGCCTACATGCATTTTCCATTTTAGCATTTTAACTTGATGCCACATCATCAGTAAAAAGGCTTTTAACTCTTTTACACCACAACTTTAGCTTCAGTCTTTATATTCTTTCAACCATCACAAAGTCTTCTACTGTTTATGTAATTAACGTAATTCCTCCAGAAAAGCAGAACACTTTACATTAGTCATGTGCTGTCAAATCTGTGCAAAGCCAATATGAAACATCAAAATCAGCTGATTCACACTGATCGCATAATTGGTGGAGGGGTTACGGTACGTCAAAGAGCGCACTATTTAGTAGTCACCAGCAACAGTGTTAAAAGGTTAAAGATCCACTTCAATCAAAATCAAGTTTTCTGTGTTTTTAAAGTGTTCTTGGGACATTTTTCTCACGTTGGAGAACAAATCTAAGGAAAATTACGCTTAAAATCGCATTTCTGAGTGTTTCATTATTCAGATTGCTGTAAATCAGGAGCAGAGGAAAAAATGCCATTTGAAAAAGCGTGTAGCTGTGCTGTAGAAGCTACAATCGGCAGGCCGCTAGCTCCCTGCTCTGCTCCATTCTGACGCAGCTACTTGTAGGCAAATAGATTCATGAATGTCTTTGTTTTTCTCGTCTGAGCTAAAATCAGGTTTCAAAACTGTTCGGTTGGAACCAATATTGCTCACCACACCGACAGTCCTACAACCCAAAGGTGAATTTCTTTCTGATAAACTACAGCCGGCCTGCAGAAACTATGTTCTAGGAAGTTTTTTTGACTGTGTCTAAAAGCCGGACCACTGGGAACACTTACAATAGATCAAAAGATGATCAGAGTGGGACTTTGAGTGGAACTCACAGGATTGCCATTAATTCTTCTCTGAAATATGAAGAATATGAGTATTTCTCATCATATTTGTCTTTTTATCTGATAGGCAAGGAAGCTGGAAGACTGCAGAGAATGAAAACGGTTCCTCTGAGGAGGAGAAAAAGCTGGAGGAGAAAGTGGAGGAGAACAGTCAGAAAGCTGAAGTGTAAAGAAAAGCTGTCCATTCTATAAATGGGGAAGTGAGAGGTACACAATGGAATAACTGTGTCAAACAAACAGTTGGATGTTTTTTGAATTCTTTAAGATAACATTGGGCTGTTTTTGTCTTTTTCTTCCAGTGAGAACATAGAACTTTTGCACATTTCTGTCCTGAGCGTGGGAATAAGAGTGTGCATTTGGACGAAGACAGCTTGGTTTCAGGGAGACTTCTAGAAAAAAACATATCCACACATTCTCTATGCTCCACAACTCCTCACCCCCCCCATTTATGAAAAGAATAAAAAAAATGGAATGGATATTGTGTGTGATATACATAACTCGTCTGCACTACTGAAGCCTGTGTAAAACTTGTCTACTTTTAGGATTCATGTCAGTTAGAATGGATTTTTTGGGGAAAGTGTGAAGATTCAGATCTTTTTCTTTAGCTGTCTTTAGTTGATGCAAATAAAGTTTTAAACTAGACCAGTTGCCTTCTCTGTAAGGATGTGTAGTTCTGCATTAGTCTGCCCCCACCCCACACAAACACTTTCCCCACGTCTTATTAGTTGAATCTCTGTGAAGCCACCTCTGCTTCAACATCAGTATACAGTAGTAGTAAACGTGTTAATTCTCCGCTCATTAATGTGGCGGAAAAAGTTTTCAAATTGAGGGGAAATTCCTGAAAGGGCTATGGGTATATTCTTATACTCAGCATTAGTTATAGATGGGGACTTTTCACGTTGCTGGATGCTGGTGATGTTCACAAACTTCTTTGGTGTTGTATGCA
Source organism: Oryzias latipes (assembly GCF_053564925.1). Classification (NCBI taxonomy): domain Eukaryota; kingdom Metazoa; phylum Chordata; class Actinopteri; order Beloniformes; family Adrianichthyidae; genus Oryzias; species Oryzias latipes. Next base: position 24,226,931 of record NC_136249.1, on the reverse strand, counting down.
TTAACTTTTTCACTTTTTTTTGCCTTTTTATTGTTGTGTAACCAGGAGAGTAAATGGCATGAAGCCTTTGTCTTTTCTTTTATGTACTGTACATTTGACAAAACGACATCAATTAGCTTTTTCTTCACTTCTGCTCGCAGATGTTACTTTTATCGCGTTGCCTCTCCCGTGAATTTTCCCCGGGACCCGCAGACATGAAAGGATAATTATTGGTTTGTGCTTAGGCAGTGTTGAGGAATGATTGTTTATCACATAGCCATAACATCATTTTGCAATCCAGGACAGGATGCGTGTCTCAAAGTAGCCTTGATATGTATGCCTTCTTTCAACATCTACCTGTATTGCTTCCATCAGTGATGTGTAACCATTTTTGGTCCATTAGGAAAATTTACTCAACCGAAAAATGTAACAAGACCAGGATGAAGTTGTGAAGTGTGTGAATGTAATTTTCTTTTCTTTTTTTTATTTCTTTTACTATTTTTTTGCTATTTATATTGTACAAGATTAAATATCCTGCTAGATTTTCTGTTTATTTCAAATTGTGATAAATTGCTTGCAGAAAGTGTAATTTGCTTCTGTCACCAGTAGTTTGCTCAGCGTCTGGTCAAGTAATATTCCAAGCATGTGATAATCTCAGACCTCTGAGCTTCTGTCTACTTTGTGGAAAACAACAACAACAAAAAAACATCCAATTGGAAAAATCGACCAAAGAAAGTGAACATTGCCATGCAAGTATTGTAAATATCTGATGTTTGTTTTTGTACTTTTGTTTAAAATAAAATGTAAATTTGGAAAAGTTACACTGGTCCCTACTCGTACATCTTTTATAGAAAAAATCTTCAAAATAAAATTTTCAGTGTGTTTTTGAAATGTTAATGTGCTATTAATGCATGAAAAATCCGATTTCCATTGATGAAGTAAACTACTTTGAAGAGGTGTGTTTTCAATAACTTGATAAAGTATTATTACATCATAACTATTTTAAGATTTTAGAAGATTTTTATAAGTGAAATACTAATTTAAATGATAAATTTTGATGCTCTCAAGCTTCTTTGTCAGATACTCTTTCACAGTAGACATTACTTTAAGGCAACTTTCTCCTGCACTGGTAAAAAAAAACATTTGTTTTTCCTCATTTTAGTTTCTATTTTGCTCTGTAGTAAAGCATAGTGCGCTTAAAACCCCTTTACCTCGTTTAAAATGTACTTTTCACTTCAATGATTTGAGAAATATGTCTGAATTTGAGAAATGAGTCTGCTCAGATGAGAATGTTCTTCAAAATAAATTAACTCGCTTATCAAAAAAATTTAATAAAGTTATAAAACTAAAGTTAAAAAACTTAAAAATAGGTTTTACCCCCCAAAAGTTCTGCTCTTTTATATTTTTTGTCCCTTTAGCTAAAACTTGTTTGGTTTTAGCTGCAACAGAAATCAAATGCTGCTTTTAAAAAAAGAATCCAGTTTTACTTAAAAGAAGGGTCAACGTAAACTGTTTTTTTTTCTTCAAGAGCATAATTTTTTCTTTAAAAAATTTACACTTCCGATGTTTTATTAGATAAATGAGTGGGTTCTCAATTAAATGTTTTATTGGTATCATTACTTGATTTGTAGTTATGGATTCATTTACAAATACATTGGACATTTAAAAAAAACATGATTGGTTGTATTTGAAATTTTTGTCAAATTCAAAGAAAACGGGTGAAACAGAGAATACTTAATTATACTCTGATTGGATGATAAACTATCTAAAATCTGAGCCTTTCTATGGTGACTTGAGCTTAATACTTTGACAATTAATTGACTACAAGATGTTTCCTCATCGTCTTGTATTTTGATTTAGAGGCCCTGCCTTGTTTTACCAAGTCCTGACAAAAACACGCTTGTCCCTTGGATATAATGAAGTACTTCATGTCCATGAACGCCATGATGCAACAAAAGTATCAATATCTGTTTATCTTTATTGTTAGATTTTATTGTAACCCTCATTTCTGTAGGTTACAATCGGAAAAACTGGAGAACATTTGAATTTGACTTTTGAGGATTTGTCTGTTTATCCTAATGAGATCTAAATCTAGTTGTAAAATGGTTTTGCTTTTATTAAAATATGAATGCAATTTAAATTTTCAGCTATCTTTTTACAGCTACTGTGATGTTTATTCTGCATAATTTATTGTGTATTTTTAACATCAGAGCATTATTGACAACTGTAATTTTCATTTAGAATTATTTTAGACTGGGGTTTTCTTAGATTTTCACATTAAAATAACAGATCAATCTTTCACTTTTTAGCAATCTGGGATCAAAAGATTTGTGCAATATGGATTAAGTAGGATTAGGCTGGTGAGAAAAAGTAAATGTGTTTAAAAGAACAATTTCTTTGTAATAAATTCCTTTTCTTTTCGCTTTTCTTGTTTTGGACATTCCTGCCCAGCTAAAATGAGCTTCTGCTGCCATCCTGTGGTGGGGAAATGAAACACAGCCTTTCTACTGTTGGATAGATTATCATCTTTATGTATCTGTTAAGGACCAAATGATACGTCAAAAAGAAAAAAACAGTAAATTTAAAGCCAAAAAATTTGCTGTAAGTTTAGCCTATTGTTTTTCATGTGACACACTTACGCAGGATGGCATGCTGGGAGCTTGGTGCCATCTTGTCTGGAACAATCTGATATCCTCATTGCCTGATTAGATTAAGGGTGAGTGAATAAATGCATCCCTTGGAACTCTAAGATCTGGTTGAGAATGAGATGTGTTGGAAATAAAAAGGGAGCCCTCACTGGAAGACAGTGATCGTCTGTGTTGGGCCATAACGATGATAACTACAAAGTTACACTACTTTTCTCCACTTGATTTAGCTACTCATTGGGTTATGTCTGAAAAATCAAATGTAGACTTGTAATTAAAATTATTAAACGACAGTTTGAAGTAGAAAATGGTTCAGATAGGTCCTAAACCTGACCTTAACTAGTTACCAACAGGGGAAAAAATGTGAACGGTCACAGGTGTGATTTGCTTACATTTTAATTAAAAGTAAATAATATAAGGAAATATCCCTCTATTTTTGGTATATTTCTAAAAAAAATGTTTCTTAAGTCAAAAATCTTGGCCTTTGTTGCCATGTCAATTTTTCATTCTGTAATTGATCAATATGCATTTTACTGATTAGAGCTGATATGAATGTGTTAACTATCCATTCATTAACTATGGACGCTTGGTCCTAAACATAGACTTCATATGAGAACTGGACAGAGTAACCCCTCCGCCCTGCCGTTCCGAACAGGAAGTACCCGCTGGCTCCAAGAAGCCAAAATCCCATAGAGTTCTATTGAGAAATATTACTATGACTCAGTCATTCTATTTGTCAGAAAAAACCATTGCAAGATCAGACATCTTCCCTGTTTGACTTTTAGAAGCGGAAACATACTCACATAATCCCAACAATATGAACCCAAAAATCAGCATCAGGAGGTTAAGAAAAGTTCACCAAGAAGACAATTTCCTTGATTATATCAACTTTAACTCGTTTTTTTGTTTATGTAAAATAAAGAAGAAAAGAAAGTATTGAGTTTTAACACAGTTACCACAGATGAATACAATCAGGAAATATCTGTTACTAAAGCAGGAGTCCAGACCGTTTTTTGCTTTTTTTCCACATACTTTTCCACACGCTGCTTCTTTTTATAGCAGCACTCCTGACACAGGTAAGCAGCAGCAGGTAGGGCAGGGATCACTGGGAAAGAATCCCAACAACTGTCCAGTGTGTCTTCTCCTGCTTTAACCTGACTTAAAAATTGCTGGTTCTGTCTTAAAAACTCTCAGATCAACCCTATGAAATGCCTATAACTTTAGCCAAACAACCAGACAACAATTCATTGTTTGCACTGCTATAAATCAAATCTTTAGGCATTGTTACAATAAATGTAATTATTTGGTTCATTTTAACTAACGTAATTGTGATTCCATGGCAGAGTGTTTTTAAAGTGCAACAAATGCTGCTTCTCTGTGTTTCCTGCAGTCTGACCAACAGAGGCATGGATGTGTGCAGGAGAGGAACTGTTTCGGAGAAACTAGCACTTGTTGCACTTCATCTTAAAGGATTGGTGATAAAAAAAATAATAATAAAACAAAAACTTTTCTTTACACCATTATTTTTAGCATGACAGCTGGAGTTGAACACCCCTAGACTAAAGATTGAGGGGTGGGGGGGATTTAGAAAACAGGATCCAAATGGCTTCATATTGTAGATTAAGAGTTATCACACATCAACAAGGCATTTCTGCCCACAGAACTGCCATTCACTGGATGTTTTCTCTTTTTCGGACCATTCTCTGTAAACCCTAGAGATGGTTGTGGGTGAAAAACCCAATGGATCAGGAGTTCCTGAAATACTCAGACCAGCCCGTCTGACATCAACGACCATGCCACGTTAAAAGTCACTCAAATCACCTTACTTCTCCATTCTGATGCTCGGTTTGAACTGGTGCAGATCCTTTTGAGCATGTCTACATGCCTAAATGCATTGAGTTTCTGCCATCTGATCGGATGATTAGGATATTGTATTAACAAGCAGTGGGACAGGTATACCTGTGGCAGCTGAGTTTATATTCTCTATGATCTGTACTGTCCTAGAAATATATTTGTACTAACTCATTGACACACAAACACCATCCAAGTGGGCACAGCCTTTTTAATTACCATGTAGCATTGATTTCAAATAATTTATGCAGCCCAATCTTAATTAAACTCTATTTACACTTTCCCCCGTATTAAATTTACCTTAAATGCAAAAAATAAAAAACTTCTGACCAGCTTGTTGACAAGACTATAAATGTTTGTAAAAGGGTCATATAATCAAGTGAGCATCCACACTGGCTCCTCTCATGTCAGTAATAAACACAATGCTTCAGGTTTATCGACAAGCACTTTAAGATTACCGATCACAAAAGACTGCTTAACCTTTGCCTTAACCCTACCAATAATCCAATTCTGACTCTAAAATTCCAAACAGATGGCAAACCTGTAAGGGATAGATCAAATGTCCTCACAACTGCCTGTGTCCCCATAATGTCATAATGGTGACTGGTCCTTACAAAGTAATTAAAGACAGCTATATACCCACACACTAACACCCAAAATTAGACTTTGCATTGACATACATACAGTTTGAAGCTAGTAAATCCTAATCTTAAAAGTAGGCATCAGCATTGGATGCCAAACACTTAAACCAGGCAGACAAGTTCACCTTTGCAGCTCATTCATTCATTCATCTTCTTGACCATTTTTCCCTTTCGGGGTCACGGGGTTGCCGGAGCCTATCCCAGCCACTTGGGCGTATAGGCAAGGGATGCCCTGGACAGGTCGCCAGTCTGTCGCAGGGTAGAATATCCTCAATCACACATCCATTCACTCTCACACTCACACCTGTGGACAATTTAGAGTTGCCAATCAACCTATGAAGCATGTTTTTGGACGGTGGGAGGAAGCCGGAGATCCCGGAGAAAACCCATGCATGCACGGGGAGAACATGCAAACTCCACACAGAAAGGTCCCCCATTGATGTTGTGTTTTTCATGTCCCCCAGCTGGGACTTGAACCTTTGCAGCTCACAGATATAAAAAACTGATCACTTATGGGAACATTTTAGGTAAAGGTTGATCTGGGGTCTTAATAATTAGCAAGTGAATCAGCTGGTAATGAACAGAAATGTTTTTTAATGGAGTCACTGATAGATGGGATGGCTGCTATAACAAAGAGGGCAGCAGTTTTAAGTGGCATTAACTTGGTTTTTGTACATCGTCCACAATTAGACCTTTTTTTATTGATAAGCAACGAAGCCATGTGGTGATGCCCTGCCCAGACACTTTTTCAACTCCTTTTCTTTGGCTGTTAGTTAAAAGTATTCTACCTGCATTGATTGTTTTGAGCAGGATTATGACTGGCCCCCAGATTCCATCCAGATGGTCAAAAGCGTGAATGATGGGCAGGTTAGAGGTAGCTTTCATCTCTACTTTTGTCACACAGCCAGGCAACGATCCAAATTCCTAGAGATATGATGGAGTGTTATTTCGGTTTAACCCAACTTAGCTCATTTACAAGAACATGATATAATGTAAAACTGTGGTTTGGACAGGTATGTCAAGGTCCTGCAACAGAATAAGCCATTTGTGATAGTCATCAATTGTAAATGTTATCTTTTGTCAAAAGAAAAATCAAAACAACATTAAAGCGAGCATTGATCTTCTACGTATAGATCTATTTGAGTCAGTTAGTATATGAATCTAGGGGGAAAAAATACAGTATTACAGAACTTCACCCAGACAAATTGAAAATCACAGATCTGTTGAATTATTTTTTATTCTTCTCAGCCGCCTTTGACTGATTTTATTTACAAATAAAATATTGAACTCAGGTAACTTTCAAACTGTAAATGAAACTTTCTTGGGAATCAAAGCTTCAAAAATTATTCTTGAACCTAAACTGCTTTGATGTCCATTTTGATCTGTTAAGCTACCATCTTAATAACAAACCGAGAAGGAGGGTCTAAGGACAGGGATGCCCAGTTTAGTTTAGTCTGTTTAGTTTAGTTTAGCCAATACCTATTGAATTGTATGACTTCATCTTCTTTATGATTTAATGTTTATTATACAATTACCGGTATGAAGCCCATTGAGATGACTGTTGTTGTAATATTGAGCTAAATAAATAAAATTGAAATGAATTGAATCTTCCTGTCATGTATCAATTTCTCCTCTAGATCCAACTCCAACCAGACTATTGAGTGATATGTTTCATGTACCATAAATAATATTGATCCAATAAAGCTGCAGAGACCCATGAAATGTTTTTTATTTGCACATAAATGATTGGTTCTGATACAAAAAAAAGTTACTAAATGTTATAACGCGTCGATGAGTTTACTAAAACATTTTATCCTTCTAAATGTGAAACATTTTATAAATAAAAGATTAATGAACTGGACTGACCCAGCAAAAAAAGAAATGTTGAAGTTACTGTATTGCAAGACTTTGCTTTTGATTGGCTGGAAAAGTTGCAGATATTAGGAGTAATACAAAGATAAACCAGTTTATTTATTTATTTATTTATTTATTTATTTATTTATTTATTTATTCATTTTTGTATGCAAAACTCTGTTTAATGCTGAAGTGTCCCCCAGAGATGCAACAGGTTGTCTTACAGGCAGGTAAAACCAGTCAGGCTCTGAGAACATGCACACACCTGGGCAGAGAAAGTTAAGAAGATAAAGAAGGAATGTAAAGCACAAAATTTGACATTTTTTAGAAAAACATTTAAAGTTTCATTTTTATTTTAAAGTATTTTTTAAAAGTCTTTTTTTAAATATATTTTTATTCAGCAGCCTACAACGTCCCAAAATCCTTCTTCACTGCTGATAATACAGTCACAAATTCAAATGTGCAACAAGTATATCTCTATCAATTATATTTTCTTTGTATGAAAAAAGTGAATTCTTAAAAGAAGTAATTGTTTCTCCTCTTGAATTTGTGGCTGTTTATAAATGTAAGCAGCCCCTCAGGATAAAGGTTATTTCAGTCCAACACACAAAAAGGTAACAAACTATTGTATCAAACTTTTAGTTGTATGGACAGAAAATTAATGGATTAATGAAATTAGTATCAAATTTGCTTATAACCATTGATGTAGCCGCATTTAGCTAAGTCTGAATGTTGCATATTTACTGACCCTTTTCCATTTGTTTGGTTCTATCTTCTTTAACCTAAATGTACACTTAGGACAAGGTCTCAAATCACCAGTTCAGCTGACTCATGACAGCTGAGAAGCATCTTCAGTCATTTAAACACACATTTCACAACACACCAATCAAAATTTGCACCAACAGATAACAATAATAATAATTGAATATTAGCAGGGTTCATGAGCTCTGGACTCTGTAGCGCATAGATTGACCAATCTGATTGTTAAGTGTACTGTACTATGAAACAATGCCAGTCGCCTCTCTGCGACAAGTCAGTTACAAATTAGCTTCACAATATAAAATATGAACAAGGAAGTTTGTGTCCCTGAAATGCTGTTATTGTCTGATTTGGTTGCTAGCTGTAATAAAAATCAAGGGTATTTCACTTAAGTCTAACCAAGTAAAGCTGAGAAATACAGGCAGAATTTATCATATTCCATCTCAGGCTTTCATGATGGTTAAAGTCTAAAATTTAACAGTATTAAAAACTATAAATCCGTTAAAAAAAAAGTTAGAATTTTTTTTAACATTTATATTCCAGTTTTTGCATATGGGCATGAAAAGGCCTTAAAATAATTCACCATGGACTGTTAGCACTGTACAATTTTACAACCACAAATTTTTACACAATGAACATGCTTAACCCAACTACTGATTCAGCATTAATTGGTTCAGTGACAAGTTAACACCCATACATCTCCTGCAATGTGGCCAGTACTAATCTACTGCATGCAACTGGAATTTCTTTTTAAAAGCAGCATTTGATTATTGTTGCAGCATAACTCAAACTTACAAGGATAAGGTTGTTTTTTTAAAACCTTTTCAAAGTTTAAAGGATATTAATCTTTAATTATATGGGTATCACTAGTTTTATACAATTGTGATTTGTAAACAGATAACAAAATAGAGCCTTATATTTTAAAATTTTCTAAATTAATGTAGACTATTTCTGACAAAATTGTGATACATAGATAGATAGATAGATAGATAGATAGATAGATAGATAGATAGATAGATAGATAGATAGATAGATAGATAGATAGATAGATAGATAGATAGATAGATAGATAGATAGATAGATAGATACATAGATAGATAGATAGATAGATAGATAGATACATAGATAGATAGATAGATAGATAGATAGATAGATAGATAGATAGATAGATAGATAGATAGATAGATAGATAGATACATAGATAGATAGATAGATAGATAGATAGATAGATAGATAGATAGATAGATAGATAGATAGATAGATAGATAGATAGATAGATAGATAGATAGATAGATAGATAGATAGATAGATAGATATGAGGTTGAAGAGGTAGCAAACAGGGTATGACACAGCAACAGCACAAAAACGACTATACAAAGAAAAATTCACATATATATATAAAGCCATGGCTAGACACAATATCTAACAAAATATGTTGTCTGGTTCACCAAGCGAGCTACATGTGTAGAACTCTGGTCAGTTCAGATTTTATTCGTCATTGGTGCATCCGGGTACTTCCATTTTTTTTGATTGACAGTTGCCATGGGAACAAGCTAGAGCATCGCCATTTTGTCAGGAGGTTTTTTTTTTCCTCTGCTCAGTCTTTTCAAATGTTCTCCCTTCCCGCCGGAATAATGCTGTCAGAAGATATATGTTTGACGTTTTTGGATGTTGAAATGCGCACAGTGGATCGGATCAAGAAAGTCAAGAGGCCGATGTTTTAATTGAGCTGAAATAATTAGGCGGCGCCGCACTAACTCAGTTGTCCGTGTCTCTGGTCCACCGGGCCGGTTCACTGCGCAGGTTTGGACCGCGCGCCATTTTGTGAAAATTGACTCAAAATTCCTAACCAAAATTATCAGAGGACGCGGCTTATGGTTTGTGTTTTCATGATCTGGATATAATTGTATTGTCGCACTAGTCGAAGCGACCGATGTGAATTTTGTAAAGATAGCGTTAAATCGGAATTTGGCATAACGTTTGTTTAGCGGTTGCTAGAATAGTTAGCTTGAGGCCAACCAGGGCAGGTAGCTAACGTTAGCTGCGCTCATTTTGTCATCCAGCTAGCCAGCTCGCTAAGGTTAGCTACTGACTTATGCGTGCTGCTTAGCATGTTGCTTGTCATCGGGTAATATTAACATTTGCTGAAGTTATTTCGGCCTTGGATGTTGCGCATTAAAGCTTGAGCCATGAAGTGCATACCAGATGTGACTGACGGGTTATTTTAGAGCTTGCCGATCTGAGTACAGAGATTGGATTTACTCGCTAACCGTGCAGGGAGGGGAGAATCTCAAGCTGGATAAGTTTCCTCATCTTACAGGTTATTGGACTTTAAATGAAGATCGTGCCATCAGAGGTGAGTAATCGCAAACTGTTCTGTTGCGCATGATCGTTTCATGGCGTGGATACTACATCTTTCGGCGGATTTTTTTCACTCTGCAGAGGGAATAGTTAACAATGATGGACGCGGTAGACAAGGATGGTAGCTGGTGTGGCGGCTAGCTAACATTTTTTCCTGTAAAGCCAGCGTTAACGTTCGCCTCCAGTCAGTAGGTCAGTGGACGGATTTTAACGCTGGGCGGATTTAGTCTTGATGTCGGCTGTAAATGATGTGTAGCAGTCAATGGAAGTCATGTCTGCACAGTGTTAACGTTTTTGCTAACTTTGCTATATCAGACACTGTCATTGTATGATTGAGACCCTGTTACGTTCCGCCTCCGATTTGACTTACTGTCAGTGCGGTGGGTAATTACATTAATACAAGGGGGCGGTTTGAGCTTCAGTGCTCAGAGGCTAACCTGGCTTGGTAGCTTATTCGGCTAACGTGGCTAATGGTTAACGCTGACTTGTTGACGAACCAGTTTGAATGGGCCCCACAATCCGCTGGCTCCACACAGCGTCACTAGCTAACGGTGGGCTGGTGGTGAGAGACCTGCTCGCCTATCCCGCAGTTTCAGGGGAACGACGAGCACGTTAGCTAGTCGGACAGCTAACTGTAATGCAAGCCCATAAACGTTTGTCATCCTCACCGGGATTTGGAGTCCTACATTAGCGATACAAAGAGAGAACGGACGTTAACTCTGAACATGCCTCTCAAATTCCAGCCATGACGAGATTTATCGTATCATCTGTAAGTAAAGAATTTCTCGGGAAAAGCGTCTGTTTGGATTAACGATGGGCTTTTAATTGTTTAGAGATGGGTTTCGTCTGATTCCGCTTTGGAATGGATCTAAGCAGTTGGGCGTGAGAAGATGACACACCGGTTTGATCCATAGGTCTTTAACAATCACTTGTGATGTTATACCGCTCCGAATATAAGCTAACTGTTATTATATTCATGCTTTATTAAGCCCGTTGATGGCATCATGAGCACAGCTACTGAAGGAACTGTTCAGTCTCTTAGTCCTGAACCTAAAGAATAGTAAGACGTTTAAAAGACGCCGAAGCAGCGACGGGACTGCTTTCAAAATGCTTTATCGGCTTCACTTGTTTAAGAAAATTATATTTATTTGTCCACATTGAATTAAGAAAGTATTTTATTTGTCTTTAATGTTTAATCAGTGTTCTAAAATCAAACTTTCAGCTCTTTGTTAATTTTAGAAAGGTAAATAGAATGTGTCTGTGTTTGATTTTGTTTATGCATCTTTCTTTTTTCCTTCTCAAAAGTATTTAAAACTTCCCATATAGGTGACAATTTAAATAGTTTATTGCCTGATAAGTTCAGGGAACCACAAAAATATCCAACCTGATTTAATTTAGTGTCATAACTATTTTCTGATGAGCTCAGTTTGAAGATTTAGATGCTTTTTTTTTTTTTACTATTGAACTTGGTGGTCATACTGATTGTAATCATTTCTAAAAATTAAAAGTCACAATGGATGATTTTGTCCTATTATAAATATGAATTCCTAAAATGCAGCTAACCCCTGATGACTTTGCAAAGTTTTGGATGGCCCTCTCCCAAGCGGTCCTGTCATTCACTTCTTCTCAAGTTACTAGTAAAGTTCAGTAGCCACCAAAAATGTAAACTTATAATAATGTCTTTTTGTTCCTTGTAGTGGGTTGTGGTTTGCTGCTGGACTCTCCTTCCAGGATGATATGAAATTTTGCAGAAGATGCATCCAGGTTAGCTGCTGTATACTTTCCTCCACCACATCTTTGGTGGGGGACTTTAATATTTTTTGGCTTTCTTCTGTCCTCCGCTTACAGTTTTATTCAATCTGGCATCTATCCTCTCCAAATTTTTGTCTCCCTTTAGAAGATAAAGATCTAACATATAATTGAGACCATCAGGATTATTTAGTTTATTTTTTAAATAGCTATGCTACTTTATTAATAAATAAACACACTTTTTGTACAGTTAAAAAAAATGCTGCTTTTTGAGCCTTAAAGGGCACTAGAAATTCTACAAATAAAAATAAAAGAAAGCCCCAATTTTTTTAGGTTTAAATATAACCTCTATATCTAAAATAGAAGTGAAAGGACTCCCACTTATGTGTTTAAATTTTATAAGAAAATAAGTCAAATACGTAGCGCCTTATAGCACCTCAAATATAGTGTTGCTCTCTGCTCATCTTACAGCTCCTTTTATTTCTGTCAGTGGACGGGTATTTCTTTACTTTTCTAAAGCTGGGTCAGCTTTCTTATGCTCTCATATGAAGTGCAGGTTTTAGGCTGTGCAGCTATTTTGCTGTCAGGCTCTTGTGTTGAAAGCAACGTCTAAGTGTGCCAAAGTTCAATTTTATTTCTTGTTTATTTCTTGTTTTCTCATTGGAAAATGGGAGCAGCTCTGCCCTGGCAACAAAAGTAGGCTATTTGCATACTGCGTTGTGATTGGTCTGTGCGTTGATGGGCTTGCCAAATCACGCTGTATCTCTGTGGTGATAGGCTATGCTAATTAGGTGCTGTTGCTGGGATTCTGAATAGTGGTTACTGTGTAGCACTGGTGAATTGTGTTGTCTGGTGAGAGATGCTGATAGCTGAACATGCTATTTAATAATTTTTTGATTCCTTCTGGCTTAAAATGAAGGATGATTCACCGTACAGTGTGGAGATGCTGTATTCTCACCCCTTTTCACTGTTAAACTGGCTGTTTTTTCCCCTTTTCCTCACAAAGGTTGACATATTTCTGCTGTGTTTTGATTTTTTTGGGGTTGTCCTTTGATTGCATTGTTTAACGTGTACATGTTTAACATAGCACTGTGTATAAACCTGACATTTAATTCTTTAATTTACTAGATTTTGCTGTTTTTGTTGGTGTTTATCATCATTTGAGATTGATTATTAACACAAATGTAAATAATGCTGTTAATTTGCATTTATAAATTCCTATAGATAATTTCTTTTCATCTTAAACTAAGCTGAAGTTTTTTTTGTAAATCTAAACAACAAATAATGTTTCTTTATTATATTGTTTTACCTGTAAATAACATAATACATCTTGCTGGCTTTCTTTGTAGCGTTAAATCTCTGATGACCTCTTTTATTTTCCTTTTTCACTTTTGTATGTTTCTCTGTTCAATGACTTTAAAGGGAACTTTAATTTCCTTTTTAGGAGGAGAGACTTCAGCATGCAAACCTTCGTCCGTCCGGCTTGCGCCCTCTTTTTCTTTACACACTGCTGGTCTTCAGATGGCTGCTCCAATGCCCCATACGCACCAGCAGTACAGTGACCGCCACCAGCCAACCACTGACCAATCTGTTACGGTTTTACCGTACAGCGACCAGACACCACAGCTCACTGCCAATCAGGTACAATCACCCTTCCCACTGCCCTTTTAGGATTTACAGGAATAGCTAAACTTAATTGCACACAAAAGTTTGCTCCCTTTTTTTAAACAAGTATCACTAGGCAGAGTAGCTGCATGTCAAATGTCTTTCTGTGTAATTGTGTCACATTGTGTTAACAGCTTTGAAGTTTAAACACAAACCCTGTAAGAGGAACTTTTTACTTCTAAAGTTGTGTTTCTTTTGTTTGTTTGTAAAATGTTGTTGTACTTTTATTTCAGAGGCACATGCCCCAGTGCTTTCGTGACCCAACTTCAGCTCCCCTGAGGAAGCTCTCCATCGACCTTATCAAAACATACAAACACATCAATGAGGTGAGGCTTTGCTTTAGTAAAAGTTCAAATCATTCTTTGACATTTGTTTTCCCCTTGTTTTAAGATGTTTGCTATTTCAACATTCTTTTTTTTTAAATTGGTAGTCTTTATTATTTTATGAATTTGTTGTTCATAAAGATAGATATTTTTAATTTATAAGAAAAAAACATTATTATTCATTTAAAAAAACAGGAATTTTATACATGAAAAACCTAATTTGTTGGAGCAAAATCCAAAGGAACATTTAACATTTCCTGAAGAAATCTCTGCATGTGCTTTTCTGAAATGCATTCAATTTTCTTTTTTTCTTTTTCAGGTTTATTATGCAAAAAAGAAGCGGCGGCACCAACAGGGTCAGGGTGAAGACTCCAGTCACAAAAAGGAGAGGAAGGTTTTCAATGATGGCTATGACGATGATAACTATGACTACATCGTCAAGAATGGGGAGAAGTGGATGGACCGCTATGAGATCGATTCCTTAATAGGAAAAGGATCATTCGGACAGGTGAGGAATTAAAACTGACAGTCTGTTATTTGTCCACTTCTAAGGGGTTCCAGCTTTCTGACCTTCCTTTTTTTGGTTTTAAATCTTGATGTTTAGTGTAACAAATGTGCTTCAGATATAATACTTTTAACATATTTAATACTGGTTTTGTTCAATTCTCAGGTTGTGAAAGCTTATGACCGAGTAGAGCAAGAATGGGTTGCCATTAAGATCATTAAGAACAAGAAAGCTTTCCTTAATCAAGCCCAGATTGAAGTGCGCCTTCTGGAGCTTATGAACAAACATGATACGGAGATGAAATACTATATTGGTAATTTACTTTTGATGTCCCACATACAGAACAAATCCAACGGCTTGCAGTGTCAGCGACTAACGCGTCCAATTTTTGTTTCTTTGCAGTCCACCTGAAACGTCACTTCATGTTCCGTAACCATCTCTGCCTCGTGTTTGAAATGCTGTCATATAATTTATACGACCTGCTTCGAAATACCAACTTCCGCGGCGTCTCACTCAATCTCACCCGGAAGTTTGCCCAGCAGCTATGCACGGCACTACTCTTCCTGGCCACCCCCGAGCTCAGCATCATCCACTGTGACCTGAAGCCCGAGAACATCCTCCTTTGTAACCCCAAGAGGAGTGCCATCAAAATAGTGGACTTTGGCAGTTCATGCCAACTGGGACAAAGGGTATCTACCATCATATATTTCATCTGCTATACAGTCTATGTGTGTTTGTGAGAAATGGTTTGCAATTTTCAACAAAAGCAATGCGCTTTACAGTCACCCTCACTTCCCACGCTTTGTGTTTGTAGATATACCAGTATATCCAGAGTCGCTTCTACCGTTCTCCAGAAGTGTTGCTGGGAATGCCCTATGACCTGGCCATCGACATGTGGTCCTTGGGTTGCATCTTGGTAGAGATGCATACCGGAGAGCCTCTATTTAGTGGAGCCAATGAGGTATAAAACATGATAAAAATATCAAAGACATATGTGGAGCTTATTGATAACAGGAATATCGAAAAGTCACCTTGTTTGTAGTTCTTCAATAAAAAAGTACCCTTAAAACTGGATTTGTAAGCCGTGGTGTGTTCCTACAAGAGCTTAGAAGCATTTTGACATTTACCCTCATTTATAATGAGTGCAAATACTTATTAAAAGATGCATTTGGTTTCTTCAGGTGGACCAGATGAACAAAATAGTCGAGGTTCTTGGCATCCCACCCAATCACATAATGGACCTAGCCCCAAAAGCCAGGAAGTTCTTTGAGAAGCTTTCAGATGGTACATGGAGTGTTAAGAAGACCAAAGATGGCAAAAGGGTGAGTTGACAGCTTTAACGCCAACTGATGGGTGCTGATGACGGAACTGTCTTGTTTGATGTCTTGATATGCACATTAAAAAGCTTTACATGTCTTTGGTTTCTTTGTAGTATAAGCCTCCAGCTTCGCGGAAGCTCCACTCCATCTTAGGTGTGGAGACGGGCGGTCCTGGTGGCCGACGGGCAGGGGAGTCTGGCCACGCTGTTGCTGACTACTTGAAGTTCAAGGACCTGATCCTCCGGATGTTGGACTATGACCCCAAGAGCCGCATCCAGCCGTACTATGCCCTACAGCACAGCTTCTTCAAGAAGACTGCGGACGAGGGGACCAATACAAGTAGTAGTGTGTCGACAAGCCCCGCATTAGAGCAATCCCAGTCGTCAGGAACCACCTCCAGCACCTCCTCCAGTTCAGGTAAAGTCCATCTAAAGGTTCTTAAAGCTGCACTATGATGACACAAAAAGATGTATTTCAATAAGCCAGAAGGTTAGTAAACAGTTACTATTATTTTATTTTGTTATATTGATGCATAGTGAGAAAGGCTTAGGAAACCATTGCAGGCGATTCAAAACAATCTTTTAGAGTTTGACATGCCAATAATAGAATATTCCAATTTTCTGAGATTTGGAATTTGTTGTTTGTATTGACTACGTGTTATGATCAAGCAAAATAAACAGCTAAATTATGTCGTGTTTGTGACAAACCTGTGCGAGTTCCTTTTTTGAATAGAATTACTGAAATAAAGCAACTTTTGATGAAATTCTAATTTATTATTTAAAGCCTGCATTTTTCTGGTTGTATGTTGGCTTTAGGTATCAGGAAAATCTAAGTGTGTTGATGTTGCTTACATAATAACCTTTATGCAATACTTTGATGTATTTAGGGCTATGTAAGGGTATTTTCTGATTGTTTTTCAAGTGATAAAAGGGTTGTAAGTTTGGGTGCAGCGCATTGATTTTAAGATTTTCTTACACTCACACAGATACACAAACCGCATGCATGCCTGCCGGATCCTAATGTATTATCTTTAGCATTACTACTGGTGATCTTATGGGGAAATAAGACCTCTAACTGCTAAAGACATGAATATAAAGAAGAGCGACAGTGTGTTTCTGATGGAAGCGCTTTAGTTGGGGCTGACCTTATGTTGTGTATTTGAACACACAGGAGGATCGTCTGGGACAAGTACCAGTGGCAGAGCGAGATCTGACCCTACACATCACCACTTGCACAGTGGAGGACACTTTGGCACGACGATGCCTGCCATGGATGGTGACAGCCTCTGTCCACAGGTAAACCTGCTAGCTCCAAAGACCATTGGATGTGAGGCTTCAAAGATTTATTTTGGAGGGAAATGACACGAGGTGTAGCTTCAGTAATGGTTCCAACTCTACATTTTCTTTAGTGATGAGCAGCTTTTATTTCATGAAACGTTCAAGTGTTGGTAAATAAGATTGTGTAAATGCATCCATCTCAAAGTTTGATGTTGAAAGGCTTTGCCTGCAAATAACACCAACGTTTTCTCGACAACAACAGGCAAGACAGCCTTACCCGCCCCCACTGGTGTGGGGAGGGGGCGTCGGACCAGAGTCGGTCACTGGGGAAACTCACCCAGTCCAGGAGACCACCTTCCATGTTCCCCCTCAGCACCCCAAGGCCCTGCATCCCCACTCTCATAGTCATCACCACCACGGGCAAATGATGGCCACTCGTCCACGTCCACGCCACTACACCTCCCCGACACACAGCTCCTCGACACAGGACTCCATGGAGGTGGTTCATGGCCATCTGTCCATGACCTCCCTGTCTTCCTCTGCCTCCTCTTCCTCTACATCGTCCTCTTCCACTGGGAACCATGGCAACCAGGCCTACCAGCTTCGCCATTTGCCTGCTGGAGCCCTTGACTTTGGTCAGAATGGTGGGCTGAGCATGGGACTAGGTGCCTTCTCGAACCCGCGGCAGGAGACTGGCATGGCAGCACACCCTGCATTCTCCATGGGCACGAATACGGGGCCTGCCCACTACCTAGCAGAAGGCCACCTGGGTATGAGGCAGGGCATGGACCGGGAGGAGTCTCCAATGACTGGAGTATGTGTGCAGCAGAGTTCTATGGCCAGCTCGTGACTGCACTGACATTTGGCTGTGTGTCCCCACCCCCACCCCCCACCCCCTGTGCGTCATTTTTAAGGTGGTGTTTTTTACTACAAGGTGTGTTGACAAAAGCTGCTCACGTCAGAAGGGAGATATCACTGAACCGCTACTACAGAGGAAAAAAAAAACAACAAAACGACAAAAAAAAACCTTTGTTAAAAAGTATATATGTAATTTTCATCGATTTTTCTTTTGCAATCATTAGGCACAAAATAATACTGCGGAATAACCATAGTGAAATCAAAACATCCATCTTACCATTTCACCAGTTTCATGTAAGCACCAAGTTATCACCTTATGGTATTATGTGGCAAAAACCTTCTAAGATGCATTTCGGAGGAGAAGTCTGGAGCTGTCTTGCAGCTAGCTGTTGGTGGCGAAATGCTGGGCGTCCTCGGTCGCTTTCAAAGCGCGGACCGCCGGATGTTACTGTTTCACTGGTTCATTATTTCTGCCCTTTTTTAAAAAAAGTTAATTTACTTTTCTTTTTTTTTTTAAGTGAAATTCCACATCAAAGCTGCTTGTAAATCCTGTAGCTTGACAACAAGGGGGAAACGTTTGCGGTGATATTTCTTGTCGGTCGGTTTGGTGTGTCTCTGTGAAAGGGGGAACACTTCGCAATGGAGTCCCTCCCTGTGCGTGCGCTGACCAGGTGGAGGTGGGGTGGGGGAACACCCCCCCCCCCCAATGGGTGGACACCGATTTATCGAGGGGTGGGGGTGGGGGGGTCGAAGGAGAGGCACCAGCCCTCAGGCCCAGACGCCTTGTAGTCCTGCGAGCTGCAACCGGGCCCGGCACAGGCGAGAGCAGCGATGGGCACGGAAGGTGAAAAGATCCGGCCCAGTGAGAGGAAGACAGTCAGCGGCTGGTTCTAGATAACCCTTTGGCCTTATGACTCATGGACTTGGAATGGGATGGAGCTGGACATTATCATTTGAATTAAGATGGCTTTTCTCTATTTTTCTCTCTAGACAGCCCTTAATTCTTAAGGAAATTAAAAAAAAAAAAACAAATGTAGAAAAGGTTAATAAAAAATTGTGATTTTTGAGGCCTTTCTCGACAAAGATTTCGTCTTCAGCAGGGCCCCACACAACAGGGTTTTATTGTACATGACAACCTCCTAAACATCACTTCCTTCAAAAATTCACTGGTTTAAGGATTTTTCATAGAAAAAGAACTATCTATCCCACAATCTTTTCTTTCTTTTTTAATTTTTTTTTTTTGGAAATACTTTTATTTTGGTTATTTTACTTCTTCCCTTTTTTGCATGTAGTTTCTCATCTGAACCACCTGCACAAGTCTCTCCATCCAAAAACATGGAAACTGAAGAAAAAAACAACAACAAAAAAAGACGATTTAAGTGACTGCCTTTTTTCTCCTCAAATTATGCTGTGAATTTTACAAGAATTTATTTTCCCTTTGGATATGTTTTTATACCAAAGCAGTTGTTTTATAGCATATAGGTGTCTGTAACCAATAATGTAGCAGTTCACCACTTTGACGCAAACTTTATTAAGACCTTCTTTTAAACGTCAACACCAACAGCTACAATATGTTACTTTTAGCAGAACTGGAGAATCGTTGTGGAGACCGTTTGCTATTTGTTGTATTCTGGCCAGACTTCTTTGCAACATTGTACCAAAACTGTTTCCATATAAATTGGTAGATTATTTTTTGGGAGTCTTTTAAAAACCCTCAGTATGTTAGAAAATTTGGTAGTTACTCTGCAGGCTCCGGAGTAGCGAGATAGAAGCTGATGGTTTAAAAAAAAAGGAGACTAACAACGTGTTCTATTTCTGTCTTTTTTTTCCCTTTTTTTTTTTGTGTATTTCAATTTCTTTTTGCCCCCATCATACTATTTCAAAGGGTGTTGCTGCCTTTCATACATCATCAACGTGGCTAGTTTTTACAGTGGAAGCAAGACTTTGTCTCTGTCCTGCCAGGGTAATCGTGGCAAATCCGCTGGTGTTGAATGATAGATCTCTGATTCGGTCAGGAAGATCCCCATGATTGTCGCACTGTTCAAAGGGAAAGGGCTCCTCTCAGCCCCGCAGTTACATTTCTTTGTCTCGGCAGACATGCATGTCCTCCAACATAAGTCAATAACCAGATTTTTAAATAACATTATTTCTTAGTTTTCTTTTTCTTTTCTTTTTTTTTTTTTTTTTTTTGTCAGGGATTTTGAAGTGCTTTCTTTCTTCTGTTGGTCATTGTGCTGGGTTTGAAATTAAAATTAAGGAAGGAGAAGAAGGAAGAAAAAAAAAAGCCCACAGCCTCCTTGCAAGTTAGGGGCAGGGCACAAGTCCACACTGTTGTCATTTTCTAGGAGAAACCCTCGAATGCAGTCCTGCTCGGTATTTTCCAAATATAAAGCTACCTATTTTGAGATTGGGGTTTTATCTGGATGTCGAGGTGAAATTGCAAAATTTGCAATCATTTTCCTTTTTCTTTCCTCCCCCTCCCCACCACACCCTGCTGAATTTGAGGCATTTAAAATCGCGTCAGTTGTTTTAATGCTGACACTCATACTGGTACTAAACATTCCAAAAATAAAGACTGAAAAAAATTTGACTGCAGTGACTGGTAAGTGTGCGCCTATTTCAGATCATACTGATTGACTTCTTATTTAGAGCAGTTGTCATGAAATGCAGCCCCTTTTTAATAGTTGAAATAGAATTTATGTATATATTTATATTTTTTTAATAAAGGAAGTATAGAACTCACTACCTTGCTCCTGCTGGTATGTTGATTATGTTTGTCAAATTGGTGACCATTCAGTGGGCAGGAACTCCTGTTTTCTTAGTGGCAAAACCTTGTCTTTTGGCAAGGCTTTGTCTTGACCACATCAGGACAACACTATGAGGTAGGGTTTGAATCAAACAGGGAAAGCTAGATCTTCAAACCTTAATAATTTTCACAGGGTATATTGTAAGTGCATGTACATCACAAATCTTACTTTTTGGTTATATGAGAAGCACATGGTTGAAAAGAGGTTCCATTTTTCATTCGCCTGTTCGGTTTGTAGGTTATACACAAATAGTTGTTGACATATCTTAACACCCAACAGAAGCTGAAGTCCTTTTATTTAATTTGGAATTATCCCTTTCATTTTTTCTTTTTAATTTCACATTTTTTTCTCCACATTTTCTTTTGTACATGCAACATGCACTATAGAATTGAACAGCATGGGGGAAAGGATAAGTCCATGTATCCACAGATTGTAAGATCTAGTCAAGACTTTGCTGTGTTTATGACAATGCCCTTTGTATTATATTAAGACAGTCTTATGTATGATATATAAAAAGAAGTTAATTGAATTGTTGTTTGTGTCGTTATTGTTACGATTCACAAATACTTAAACATAGAACTCAGCAAACCAAGGACAATAGGACACAGACCAAGTGAGTACAGTACAAGACCAGAGTGTGCGCCTGTTTTCATGGCTTGGCTCGTTGGTCTAGGGGTATGATTCTCGCTTCGGGTGCGAGAGGTCCCGGGTTCAACTCCCGGACGAGCCCATTGCCCATTCTTTTCTTGAAAATCTGTTTTGTTTTTATTCATTCGTTAGTAATATAAGAGTCATACATAAATCCTGACGTTTTTACAAAAGGTAACTAGAATTTTCTTACTCTGTCATTAACGGACACGTGGACTAGTAACACTGGAGAATGAAAAATACGCTCGAACAAAATTGATCACAACTTTGTGTTCGATCAACAATTTACTCCGTCCGTCTCCCCGTTTCCACTCCTAAAAAAGTTGGGCTCGTCCGGGATTTGAACCCGGGACCTCTCGCACCCTAAGCGAGAATCATACCCCTAGACCAACGAGCCACGCCAGCTCGGTGAAACAGATGAGGATTTCAATCTAGACCACCACCAGGGTACGACGACAGCTTGGGCGATAAACGGAGGAAAAATCTGTATTTCTTCTAAGCTTTTGTTTGGGGATTTGTATTTTCTTCTCCTTGTATCTCTCATTACATTATTTTGCTGTGTCCCAGGGATCGCAACAGTTTGGTCTGTAGGCGGCAGTACTGTTTTAAAGCTGTTGTTAAGGGACAAAGAAGAAGATCTGACTGCCACTTGATTGGTTTTTTGAATTATCCATGTGACCAATCGTGTCACTTGTAGTTTACGGATGTCCAATCGGGTTCTTCGTGGGCGGGACACCGTTCTGAAAATTATACGAGCTAAATTCAACCGCTTTGTGTAGGTTCTGTAGTTTTCCGTACAGTGGTTTATATTTTATTTCACATTTTTGTTGCATAGAATATATTCAAAATTCGTATCCGAACAGTTTACTGTTATGAAGGTGGCGTTTTAGAGTCCGAAACCACCGACGTGGACCAAAACAAATCAAATGATAGCTAGCTTCCTAGCTTAAGCATGCCGAATTTTTGCGCGGCCCCAAACTGTACACGGAAAAGCACACAGTCAGATCTGGCTTTTTTCCGTTTTCCAAGAGACCCAGAGAGGTAAGGCGGAAAATATCACAACAACAGATCCTTTGATTAAAAAAATAATAAAAACACCTGTTAGTAATAGCGATACCAAACATGCTATGTATTTCCCTGTTTATTGATGATGGAAGAAAAAAGAAGCCAAGCTTTATTTAAATGTTACTTAGGTTTGAGAAAGGGCTCCAGTCACTAGTATATGTAAATATATATTTTATTTGGACCCGTCGTTCTTGTATTTTTTGTTGTTTACTAGCATTAACATACAAGAGTAATCAATTTTGTTACACATTTTAACTTTTTTTTTAACTTCTTGAGCATTGTTATTGTCGCATTTGAGATATGAAAAAGCAAATAATAGACTTTTCTTTTTAAAATCAAAACTTCCTGCAATGAAGTTTATTTATATATTATAACGTATGTTCTATTTTTTGTTTTAAATGGCTGGAGAGCATCACAATTTTTGTTTTTCATCATAATGACATTAAAGGAAGTTCTGGTTATTTTCTTTCTGCTTGTCAGTCAATCTTTTTTTCTTATTGTTTTTTAAAAGAGTTTTGCACATCAAACTAAATTTGGCTTCTTTCATTTTTTACTTTCTAGATGCAGGATCTGGGTGGAGAACTGCCGCAGAGCAGATCTGGAAGCCAAAACTGCAGATCAGTTGAATAAACATTACAGATTATGTGCAAAGCACTTCGACCCGGCGATGGTCTGCAAAACGGTGTGAAAATACGCATACATTTTTTTGTCTCATTCTTTCCTGCTATGTTTGAATTTTTAAAATCAGAAAAGATGGATTGATCTAATAATGTTTGCTTTTCAGAGTCCGTATAGGACTGTGCTGAAGGACACAGCAATTCCAACCATCTTTGATCTAACGAGCCATCTGAAGAACCCACACACCAGACACCGCAAACGCATCAAAGAGCTCGTAAGACAACAGGTTTTCTGGCCCCTGTGGGACTTTTCTGTGGGAGTTTGACAGCTTTAACTCTTTTTCAGACTGAGGACGATATTAGGAGGATGAAAGAAAGACGACGTGAGTAATATTGGAATTCGTTCATAGATGTTGGCGCTTGTATTTTATTCCGTGTGCTATTCTTTTTTGTCTCTCAGTGGCAGCGGAACAGCGTTCTTCCAAAAAAGAAGAAGAGAGCCCAAACACAAACAATGCCGAACCTCAGCTGTCCGCAGAGGAGAAGGAATACAGAGATTACCTGAGGTCTTCCTTTGAGATTCTCTTGTTGTTGGGGAAACAGGGAATCCCTCTAACAGTGGACAAAGTGTCAGAGACTGAATTTAAGCCCAACAACTTCCAGGCTCTCCTGGATTACTCCATGAATGCCGGCGATGCCGCTTTGAGGAAGCGCTTCAGTACGATGGCCGTCAACACAGAATACCTCTCTTCAACCCAGCTGAATCAGCTGCTGGATGTTTGCGAGAACACAGTGCGCGAGGAGATGCTCATGGAGGTGAGAGAAAGTCGCTTCTTCTCCCTGGTCACAGGGGAGCTTGTGGAGTTTTCCCAGGAAAAGTATCTGCCTCTGTTTCTCCGCTACGTGAATCAGCAGAACCTCATTAGGGAGGAGTTATTGGACTTTTTGCCGTTCGGGGATGGGGACGAGTGTGGCCTGGTGGAGCAGCTGGAGGCCCAGCTGACGGAGCGCTGGGGTCTCAGCATGGAGGACTGCCGGGGTCAGGCGCACAAAGCCTGCGGAACCTCCACCATCAAGATGAAGGCTGTGGCGGTCCTGCTGATGGAGAAGTACAAGTTTGCGCTCCACGTGCCTTGTTCTCACATGGCGCTAAACATCCACCTGGCCAACAACCTGCCCTTTCCCAACGTCCAGGTCGTCATGGAAACTCTGAGGAGGATCACTAAGTTCTTTGAAACGCCGTCAACTCAGGCGGAGCTGGAGAAAGCCATCAGCACGCACCATCAGAAGAACGAGGACAAGGCCACTGCACTGAAAGAAGCTTGTGGCTGTCGCTGGGCCGAGCAGCACAATGTTTTTGATGTGCTGCTCGACGTCTTGCCGCCGCTGCTGCTGTGCATGGATAACGTTCGGGACAACGATGACGGACTGTTCACCTCCGCCACTGTGGCGAGCGCTTACTCCATCGCAGAAATCCTCGCCGACTTTGAGTTCATCGTTACAGTTGTCATCTTGAAAAACGTCCTCACGTTCACCAGAGCTTTCGGGAGGAACCTGCAAGGCGAAACGCTCGAAGTGTTCTCTGCGGCCAACAGCTTGACCGCCGTCCTGCATTCCCTGAACGAGGTCAACGACAACATCGACGTCTACCACGAATTCTGGTACGAGGAGGCTATAAGCTTGGCGTCCCTGATGGAGATCCCCGTGTCCATCCCGAGGCTCTTCCTCCGGAAGCAGAGATCTATCGACGCCGGCGAAGTCCAAGCAGAGCTGTATTTTAAGGAGTACGTGACCATTCCCGTGATCCGCGGCATCATGCAAGAGGTGGAGGACATGTTCTCTGACACGCACCTCAAAGCTCTCAAGTGCCTGTCTCTGGTCCCAGCCGTCATGGGCCACATGAAGTTCAACACCACGGAGGAGAATTACGCCGACATTTACCGCAACGACCTGCCGAATCCCGACACGCTCCCAGCAGAGCTCCACTGCTGGAGGATCAAATGGAAACACCGCGGCAAGGAGGTGCGCCTGCCCACCACCATCCACGAGACCCTGCAGCTTCCAGACGTCAAGTTCTTCCCCAACGTCAACTCCTTCCTGAAAGTGCTCTCCACCTTGCCCGTGCTGAAGCTGGAAAGCGGCAGCGACGACACGGCGACCAAACGGCTGCAGGCGTATCTCGACAACACGCCTGTTAAAAACTGGCACAAAAGCCTGGCCATGCTGCACGTCAACAGTCATGTCAAGCACGACCTGGACGTCATGGTGGACAAATACTGCAGGCTTTATCCGGAGGATGAGGGAGAGGGGGAGGAACCCGCAGAGGAAGAACCTGTGGA
This sequence comes from Oryzias latipes, assembly GCF_053564925.1. Classification (NCBI taxonomy): domain Eukaryota; kingdom Metazoa; phylum Chordata; class Actinopteri; order Beloniformes; family Adrianichthyidae; genus Oryzias; species Oryzias latipes. Next base: position 24,201,669 of record NC_136249.1, on the reverse strand, counting down.
GGAGGATGCTGCGGCGGCAAACTGATGGAAAACTGTGGATCAGTAGTCCCTGCTACAACCTCTGACCATTTTAAAGAAACCGAAAGTGTTCCTGAAGGCTTCTAATGAACAAAGGTGCAAATCTGCAGCCTTTAAGACATTAAACAATCAAAACAGAGAAGTCTGAGCCAGGATGTGTTTATGCTGTTTGAAACCCATTCTTTAAAACAAAGCGTGTTGGTAACATTTTTTAGATCAGATTTGTTTCTTAAACAGACTTTTGGTTGTTCTTAATCCAAACCTCATGATGGAGGCAAAAGTCTCTGACTGTGAACCAATGAGGAGTCGGGTGGAGCAGTAGAGGGAGCAGTTCCACCAGCATCCAGGTCTTTTCTCACTTCGGGCCACAGTCATAAATGATAGAAAACATCAGATAAAGCAGCTTTTTTGTTCACTTACTTCGACTTTTGTTTTTTAACTGAAAAATAAAAGTGTGGTTTCTGTTGACATCATTCCTGCATTTTCAATCTATTTTTCAATGGACTTGTTGCGTCATTTGTGTAAATAAACATTAGCATTGCATTTGTGTTTAGTTTTTTTCAGGTGCAGTGCCCTCACATGACCTTAGTTGTAAATTGTTTTCTTTTTTTTATAAATAAATGTAAATGAGAACGTTTGAGGATATCATAAATCCTGTTCAGAAATGGGACATTGATTCCGGGATGGATCGGCTGTGCGCCATCATCCCTGCTGGACAGACGCTGGTGGGGGTGCGATCCTGGGGTATCACAAGGACGTGGGTGGGGCCGCTTTCAGACACAGCCAGACGGCGATGTGCGCGCTACGGCAGTCGTGAGAGTCCTGAACTGAAGTCAAACGCAGCTGCAGGAGCGGGTCTGGACGCGCGCGGGGCGCCTGCAAACGTAAGAAAGGCGCGCGCGGAGAGGGAGGGTCTCAGCACCGTAAGTGGGGGGATTTGTTCGTGCATCTTCCTCAGTCAGGCCTTCCAGAGTTGGTCACCATGGCGTGGCCGTGCATCACGCGCGCTTGCTGCATCAACCGCTTTTGGACCGAGCTGGACAAAGGGGACATCGCGGTGCCTTTGGTTTTCACCAAATACTCCGACGCTGCCGAGGTGCACCACCTGCCCCACCACCCGCAGCCCAAGCAGAGGGTCGTCGGAACCATCGCCATAGAAACCCAGCCGCATCCGGAGGAGCAGGAGGCGGCGAGGGCACCGCCCGCCACGGGTGCCGCAGCGGGGAGAACCGGCACCGCTACGTCCGTTATGCGCCAAGACTTCAAGGCGTGGGGAGTGCGCCCCGAGCCCAGCTGCAAACCCCGGAACGAGTACCAACCCCCGCCATCCCCATTCAACAACGAAACTCAGTACCAAAAGGATTACAAGCCATGGCCCATCCCGAAGAAGCACGACCACCCGTGGATCCCCAAACCCAGCTCCACCGCCGCGCCGGAGCGGAGCAGCAAGAAGGAGCACGCGGCCGCCGAGGCCGACAGCGGCGTGGAGAAGAGCGAGATCGAGGAGAAGATGCAGGAGAAGGAGTCGAAGGATGTGACGAAGAGGGAGAAGTCTGTGGAGAGGAGAGCGGCTGGCAAACCGGGGCCGCAGGAGTCTGCAAAGGCGAGCGCAGAGCTGCGGAAGAGCAGGGCAGCCGCAGACGCAGTCAACAGACAGATCAAGGAGGTCATGTCCACTTCCAGTTGCTACAGGTAAACATCATCACCCCATTAGGGCCTGCAGGACGCACTGATCATCAACCTTCGCCCCATCACCTACAGCCAATAGAGGAGACGTGATAGCAGAGTCTCATGTTACAACCTAAAGTCAACTGATACTGAGGATGTGAGCAGCACTGACCCCCCCCCCCCCCCCCCCCTCATCCATTCTATGGAGCCCTGGATAAAAAATGTAAATTCATCAAATGTTTCCTCCAATCATTCATTTGTGTCAACACATTAGTATTATGTGAGCACAAAATAATATTTTTGTGCACAAATGAGCATTTTGTGTTAGGAATTAGTACTAAGATACAAATTTGAGCCCACAAAAGTAATCTTTGCAAACACAATACTAGTTTTGCATAAAAATGCTTTCATTTGTGGCCACAAATCAGTAATTTAAGGGAACTTTTTGTTTTAAGTCATGTCCAGACTGTAATTTCTGAGGTCATTCAATCAAATTCCATAATCCATAAACGAGTCCAATCATTAAAACTGTGAATTCAAAGATCCCAGCTTTCTGAGTTATCCCTTGTACTATCTTAGATGACCCCACCCTTCCATTGACGTGTTCTCCCTACCATGACAAAGGTGGATAAAGGTGGAAAGATTTCATGTAATCCATGGACACCAGTGAAGATCACAAATCATTGAAGAAAAAATGTTCAGCGCACTGTCTAGTGGGTCTAGATGACCCAACTCCCAACGTTAAAGTGCCTAGGATAGCACAAGGGTTAAATCATTTTTTGGCTTCACTTTATTTAAGTTAAAATACAGTAGAAGACCTCTGTCATGGATAAACTGCACCAAGCTTATAGTTAAATCAGGAGAGACACGATCAGACTTGGCTATTTAAGTGTTCGAGACCCAAAGCCTAAAAGGATTCAATCGAGGAGAAGATATTATGATGCAAAACAAGGAAAAATAGAAACCTGACCAGACCTAGAAAAGCCTATTCCAACATATAAAAAATGCCACAACAAACAGCAACTAAAAGATTGAGTTTATTAATTCTGCACATCATACAGTTATTTATATTCTCCCATTGTAAGATATTAAAATATTGTGTTTATTATTTCAAACATAATATATTTTTGCATTTTTAATTGACTTCGAAAGACCCAGATTTGAGTCCAATTCATTTTTGGGGGAAAAGGAAGTTTGTCCTATTTTGCTGAAACAATGCAGCAAGTATAGAAAGAAAAATGTACAGTTAACTTTGGAGGTAGATTAATTACTTTATTCAGCCCCAAGGGGAAATTAGAGAGTAAAAGCCACTTGGTATCCTTAAAAACAACATTCAATAGTAAACATAGAAGTAGAAATGGGATTTGCAATTAAATGCTTGAGAGAAAATTATCTCCCAACAAGTGCAAAAACTTAAAACAGGAAAAAAATTTTTTTTTTTTATTAAAAGATGCAGTTTCTCGTGTATATCAGTTGATAAAATTTCAAATAAATTTTTTTTTCTATTGATTTATAGATGTTTGGTAAGCTCTATTTTGATTATACACGTAAACTACTGTTTTACGATTTCCCAACTTCCTGTCAGTGTAAATCTTATAAAAGGAAGAAGCTGCTGCTTCTGGTGTCCAATTTACATGTAAAATCTATACCAAGTGTGCATTTTTATCAATACTGTAACACAAAACCTTGTAAAGCTGACACAACCAGTTTTATTGATTCATTTGATTGATTTGTGTTTGTGTCGAATTATAAATAAGTAATCATCAGCTGCAGCCTGAATCGAACTTATATTTCTGCAGGACTGAGTTCAAGGCGTACAAAGACGTGAAGCCAGTGAAGGCTATCAAAGCCACGTCTCAGTATAAGCCGCCCATGGAGGAGACCAGTCTGGAGACCAGCTACAGTGCCACCTACAAGGGGGAGCAGGTGAAGCCAAAGGAGTCAGATAACAAGCTGCTGGAACGCAGGAGGATACGCAGTCTGTACAGCGAGCCTGGAAAGGAGGCCGCCAAGGTGAGAGGTCCACTTTGAACCCCACAGTTTTCAATCTGAGTGCAGTCAGCTCGCTGTTTTCTAGATCTTCTGCAACTAACTTCTTGTTTTTTGCACAAAAAAAACTAACCTAAAGACAAATGATTGTGGTTAAACGTCTATAAATCCCGATTAAAACTCCTTAACAACTAACTCTGTGTAGAAAGACTTTGAATCATGTGTGTGCACAGTGGTGTGTTCATGTGGCCACTTCCTTTCTTGTTCTTGTAGGACTTCTCAGAGGCTGAGAGCAGCTCTGTTCTTAACCTGCTGTAGTCAGGTGTGTTCTCTGTTTCTTCTGGAAGGCATGCAGGCTGACCAAACTAACGTGACTGTGCATTATGGACAGACACGAATGCAGAAGGTTTAGCATCTGTGAGCTCACCTACCTTCACCAAACACTGTCTTTGATGGTTTAGGTTTCAGGATGTTTGGCATTGAAAAAAGAAAATTGTGCATTCACAGTTTATTATATATTACCTTCTGTTTTTATGCTGATGATGTTGTGCTTTTTGCTTTAGTCCAGTTTGTGCATCTTGGTACTAAATTCTGGGAAAATGTAAATTTTATCGGTACAACGTCTCTTAGTTTCTCTGAAATTTTAAAACAGTGCCTTAAAATTAAAGTTTTTTTCCCGTATTTATTGTGATAAAGTTTGGTCTACAGCCTTCCCACATTACACCTACTCTCATTTGAATAAATGAAGCACTCATTTATTGATGGGCCACTATTATCAGTAGATACTTTTGTAAGGTTCATTTGTTTAGAGGGTTAGGGATAGAGCATGTTGTGCAATCTTATTGTTGCACTCCCAAGTTACTTGAAAACCTGGGAGCCCCTCCATCAGTGTTATATTTGCTTTGGCAACTCCTGAAAAACAGTGACATGCCAGGTGTCTTGCTAAAGGTCACATTTATCTCCACACCCACGTTTTCACCAATTGCATTTGAATGCACCATTCCAAACTGCAAGCCTGCTCAGTTCTGCCTCAAATAATAATGGCTGAACCAGAATGTTTATTCTTGAAAGCGTATTACTAACATCATTTATAAAAAGTCTAATATACCTTGTGTGCCAATTTTTTCTTTTACAGAAGGTAAATTGATGGTAAAAACTGCACAAACCACATTCTTTTGTTAGAAGGGCACAAACACACTTCTTGTGTGTTTTTTTCTTATCATTGCACTAACCACGTGTTTGCAAGTAACACATCTGCCTTAAGGTATCATTTGTCATTTTTAATTTAAGGTATTTGAATAAACAGGTATGTATGCATGCATGCTAAGAAGGGGGGATGACTCCAAAATAAGAAGAGTTATTTCTTTAATTGTTTTTGGGAAATGTGTTAATTTGTTTTCTTGTGAAAAAAAAGAGTTGGATCTACAGAGCTTTTGAAGTATTATCTGGGTAAATGTAATGCGGTTGCAGAAATAGACAAACATAGCTTAGCATAAATCTGCTAAATAAAATACACAGTGCACTATAGAGTGCGTCCAGCATTTTGTAGTGCTGTCCAAACCTATAATTCCAAAATCGAGTTTCCCCTAAATATTTCGCAGAAGTCTCAACGAAAAACGAGTGTGCAGCGATGCTCAGTAGATTGGCGAATATAGACCACAATGCATTTGTGTTTGAACAGTTTTTGGCCAAAAAAAATGTATTTAAATGTATTTTTTTAATAAACCATCCAAGTTTTCCCCATCAGAACACAGTGGAATTAGAAATGGTGTTTGTAAAATGTTCATACTTAGGCCTATTAGTTCTTCACTCCGGGAAATCAGCGACGTTATATTGTGTATTAAAAAAAAGAAAAGAAAAAAAGATAGATAGTGCGGCACAAAAATGTTTTGAAGTAGTTAGGGGGCAGTAAGGGAATTTGGACATAGCCTTAGTTTAGTATGACGAGAAAGTCATACTAAGTCCTTACTGCATAGCAACTAAAGACAGGTGTGTCAGAAAAGGTGACGTCAAACAGAAAAACAAAGAGAACTTCCACACACTGTTAAGTATTGCAAAACAAAACAAAATAAAAAAAAATACTTGTATTTCTGCAGTGTTTTAGCACTCCGAAATTTGCCGGATGAAGGCCTGCAATAAACCTTTTTTCTTGCAAGTCTTAATGGTATACCGTAACCTAGTTTAGGATAAAACTGTGTAAGCGCTTAAAGAAAGCCAGGGTTAACTTTAACAAGTATTTATCACTTACCGCTTTACCTTCCAGTGACACCAAACTGAAATAAAAGAACCGTTCCTTGCTTTTATGCTAAGCTAAGTGTACTTACTGAAGCTTGTTTGTTAAGGAAGGATCTTTTCATGATCTAATCAAGAATTCAGTTGTACATTTCCCAATCTAACACAAGTTATGTCCCTTTTCCCTTTCAGGTTACTTTTAGAGTTATGATGTTTCCTCTCTTTCAGGTGGATAAACCAGAGAGTCGCCTTAAACCTAAAAAGGCACCAACAACAACAGGGAAAATGTTAAAGAAAGCTAAAGAGAGGCAGATTGCTAGCTCCCAGTCGACTAAGAAGAAACCTTCTGCGGGCCCATCAGAACCCGAAGGAACCGTGACGAAGAAAAGCAAAGAGATCAGCAATAGACTGGCGGAAGCAAAGCAGTAGGATGGGTTCATCTGTAGACAGGTTATAAAATAGGCAAATCTCTTGACTTTGTTTTACCTCTTTACCTGTTGTCTGTCATGCATAGTTCACCTTTGATTGGTCACCAATGTCTAGCTTTTAGAAGGATGCAAACACTTTAAACGGCGTGTGTGGGTACATGTGAAAGTTTTTTTGTACTTTGGTGGACAAAACAGCTTTATGATACTGCGCACATATTTTGCACATGATTTTTTTTTTTATTTCACATTAGAGTTTGGAAGGAGCCGTCAGAATGCATGAGTATGAAAGCGCATTTCTACTTTTGTCTAAATGGAGGACGACTGAGCTTTTGGATGATTGTTTCAAAAAACAACAATATGAAAAGCGATGCTATTTTTTTGTTATGGCTTGTTTTTTTCTCTGAGGCTGTATCACACGGGGTCCTGATGAGAGTGCAATCTCTGTTTTATGGTTTTTCTAATTACAGTGCCTCTGCTGTACGGTCCTGGTTTTCACTGCATCGTTCTGGATGGTATCTGGTTTCATCAGTTTGGTTGCTAAGGAACCAAATTAGCTAGAATGTAATTGCTACAGCTTGCATGGCAGACCTTGTTTTTCATTGAGCAGCAGCATTTTAGCCGACTGTATGCCACGGTCTCATTCTAGCTTGTAAATGAAGCCATCAAAAGACAAAGACCTGTTCAGATAAATGCATGTGTAGGAATAGATTTAGATCACTCCAAAAGCTACACACAATCATAGTCTAGTGGCTGTTGAAGCTGTAAGGTGAAGACACCGACAATATGGTTTCATTGATGTCGCTGATTTAAGGTGAATATAATGTGGCATCGTGCTCCATCCTCTTTAAGATAAGTCATTTTAAAAAGAGGGGGAAAAAATTAAGACACACATTAGCCTAAACATTTGAAAACCTGCTGTACTCACACAATGTTTCTTCTGAACTGGATGATCTCTCCAGGTTTTGAAGGATACAGGCTAAGCCAGGACTCAGCAAGGACAACTGCTGCTGCTGTGTGAAATTGTGCGTTCCTGTTGTTAAATGGCTACAACAGCAGCCTAGCCTTGTTGTGGTGACCTCTGCGGTCCATAGTGTGTGAACCGTGATCCTGGTTTAACCCTTGTGCTATCCTATGACCCCACCCTTACATTGACGTGTTCTCCCTACCATGACAAAGGTGGATAAAGGTGGAAAGATTTCATGTAATCCATGGAAACCAGTGAAGATCACAAATCATTTAAGAAAAAGGTTCACCGGACTGTCTTGTGGGGTCTAGATGACCCAACTCCCAACGTTAAAGTGCCTAGGATAGCACAAGGGTTAAGTTTCTGCTTCTCTTTGTGTGTCAGCGAGTGTGTGACTGTGTGTTAGCCTATTCGTACCAACTCGAACCCAACCACTAGAAGTGCTGCTATGCACTCCCAACACCTTGGTGCTATCCTTCTCATCCGATAATGCTGTCTGAGTTGACCTGTGTGTGGCGTCACGCCAGGAAGGAGGATGTAACACCACTGCAGACATGTTGTGATTTGTGCTTGTATTCTCAGCTTGCTTTGAAAGAACTGATTAAAACTGATGCAACAGATCCCGTGTCTTCTTTTACTATTTATGTTTCCAGCAGATGTTAAAGATGTTCAAAGTGTTTGATATACGTACACACCAACGTTTTAGGAATTTAAATTTAAAACCTTCAATTAAAAATATGGTATATGTTGCCAGATATTATCTATTTATTTCTCCTTTATTTAACCAGAAAGTCCCTCAGAGAATCAAAGATCTCTTTTTCAAGGGGGCCCTGGCCAAGAGTCCCATGTAAAAATGTATAAAAATCACAAATTCTTATCAAGCTGAGCAATAAAACGTTTTTTAAAAAAAAGGAGTTAAAGTAAAAAAAAACAATGACAAGCCATTGATTGCATAAGCAATTTTTAATTACATTAATAGTTTAACCACAAGTTTACTTGTGTTTTGCTCTACTGTAAGTGTGTGATGGTCCCCAGAGATTCTTCTGCTTGGCCTAATTGAGTCAATCAATTTTGATCAGACTCTTACTAAAAAAGTTAATTAATTCATAAATTACAATAAAAACTTACCATTATTATCAATAAAGTTGTGAAATTGATCTAAAGCAATCTAAACAGAGTGAATTCTCACAACAGTTGCCTTTTTGATGAGATAACTCCTGCTTTGCTGATTTATCACCAATAAACAGTGGCATCCCATTATCTTAATTATTTAGACCCTGCACTTAGTATTTGGCAGCACTGACAGCCACAGATTGTCTCAGGAATGACCTTAACAGCTCAGCAGACTCTTGATGTTTATAGATTTCTTCCTTTCTTTTTTATATTTTTCTAGCTCATATGGGCTGGACTAGATTCATCAAGCTATTTTCAGGTTCGTGTCATCTCTGTGCCAACTTTTCCAAAGTCGTCTCCTTTTTTTCTTGGTCGAAATATAAATCTTCAACTTCCTTTCAATTTTTGGCTACTCTGGGAAATGAACGACACTCTGGAAATCTGCACACTGATCCCAACCACCTTCCTGAAAAAAATAAGAGCAGCTTTCAGTGAGGTGATGCTTAAGGTATATAACAAGTATACACATTTTTAGATTTTAAGAAGCATTTTTTACAACTTAAAAAGAGAAAACAATATGGTCCTTGCAGTCAGTGCGGGCCATAATTAACTGTCAGAGCTATGATGGTGGATAAATTGTGTGAAGTAGAAACATGTTTATCGAATTACATGTTGTTTCCAGTGCAATTGCAGCTCAAAGATGCTCTTAGATGCACCAACGCTCTGGTTAAAGCGTCCTAAAAAAAGGTCAGTGTGCTTACGCAACTTGCAGAGCCTGATTTTGCTTTGTCATTGGATTTTGCCTGTGTGTGTAGGTGTGTGTGGGGTGTCTGTAAAACTGGTGTGAAATAAAAATATAAACAGGAAAGTAAATATTGAAAACCTTTGCACCTGTGCATTTATGCATGTTGGTTGCCTTGCTTTCTTAATTTATCACTTTAACACGAAAATTGCCGAGTCATTATTTAGAGTTCTGAAGTAGAAATCCCATTAAATTACAGTAAATTCAAAACATAATCCTTTTATACATCGTTATTTTTAACAGTTTTTAAATGCATTTTTTTAGCTATTACAATTGAATTTTAATTCTTTTTGTATTAACTCAGCAAAAGTTTCAACCTAATGTCATTTATATCAACTTAACGCTGGTTTAATATGAGTTCCTTTACAGTACAACATGTATGGTTGGGCAAAGGTTACAGGATTTTCTCTTTTAGGCATAAAGAATAAATTGTTTTAAAAAGACATTAATGTGAAACGTGAAAATTGCATTTTCTTTTCTCCATGGTGTGGGACTCTGGTGGTCATTTTCCTGTAAATCAGCCATCTGGATGTAAAGCTGTATGAATAAATCAGGGGTTATGGACCCTTGTGTTTACAGAGCAGCATGAAATATTGATTAATAGCTCAGGGAAGGCAATGGAAGTGGCCAAAATCTACCCTCTCAACTCTATCATGTCTCTACAGAGGCCTTGTCTGACTTTGTTTTATAATGGAAATGACATTTAAATGTAAAGGTTCTTTTATGAAGATCCTCTCAGTTTCTATTTAAAAACAACAAAAGATTTGATAAAGAGTGTCAATACAAATACAACTAACAGTGTGAACTTATACAGGATAACACATGGGTCTCTCATTTGCCTGGTCACGGATACAGAATCAGCTTGACATGGATATGATTTGATTCAGAGCAGAAGCTGCTTTTTTGTGAAGCTGAGTTGTTATTTCCCACATTTCCCATTTCTCTACCTGTGAACAAACTCTGACCTCTGCTGGAGAAGATCTGCAACAACTTGGACAATACATGTTTGCAGAATTCTTGAGGGCAATCATGAGTGATCTTTGGCCTAACCAAGCGACAAGCAATATCTGGACTGTCTCTCTCTCTCTCTCTCTCTCTCTCTCTCTCTCTCTCTCTCTCTCTCTCTCTCTCTCTCTCTCTCTCTCTCTCTCTCTATATATATATATATATAAACACACAGTACAGACCAAACGTTTGGACACACCTTCCCATTCATTTGAATGGGAAGGTGTGTATTAATACATATACAGTACAGACCTTTGGTCTGTACTGTATATGTATTAATGTTTGCAAACAATTGTAGAAATAACATCCTATTACAGTAAAACAGGATATTGACAAAATGAAAATTACAGCAATGCACAAAAGCAGAAAAATGTGAATAAAGATTTTAAAGCAACTTTTTAAATTATTAACTAGAATATTAGAATTGTATTGTGATGTTCTTATTTTGATACATTAAGTACAAGCAACTTATATTGTTGCGGTTGTTGCTGTTATTGATGCTGATGCTATTGTTAGCATTATTCAATTGGTTGGAAAAATAAATTTGGATGAATTCACAACACTTTGACAGATTTATTTTCCTGAAAGTATTGTTACCAAAAAACTTACATTTTGTATATTTTCAAAAAGCAATCAGTGGTTTATTAAGGTAAAACAAATTAAATGTTTGTGATTAATTAGTCGGATATCTTGATCCTTAGCAAATAGTAATACACCAGTAAATACTCTTATAAAGTACACTTAAGTGTAAGTAAAGGGAGTATACTATATCTACAAGTAGTTTTAGTATAGTGAATACTTCTTCGTCCTAAATAGAATATTTTAAGTTTACAATAAATAGAAATAAATAGAAAGTAAATACAAAGTAAACTACCTCCTGCCTGTCATCTATCTCATCGTCAAAGGTTTCAATATTATTATCACAGGGTTTTAATTTCACCATGATAAACTTAATTTCTGTTTTTTTTTTCAACTGTGCGCATTTATTTAAATCAAACTGACGCAGAAAGTATCAATGTTCATAAAAGTGGGCAGGGTCACATGAACAGCGCAGTGAGAATGGACCCATCTCAAAGTCCATTGTGAGAAGAGATTGTCACTCAAACCCGATTTTTAAAAAAAAAAATCCGAATAATATTTTTTGAGGGCAGATCAATGCTTCTTGTTGTTACATGTTCTTATATCTCATCAGCAAATTGACTAATTTTAAATTCCCTGTCGAAAATGTTAATACCCTCAAAATCTGGAGAATATTTAAGAAAGATAGCTAGTAATTCTGCTGAAATTATGAACAACAGCGGGCTAATTGGACATCCTTGGCGAACACCTCTATTAACAGGAAAACTGTTTGAGAAACCTCGGTTGAGTGCAATGTTGCTACTTATGTCTTTGTAGAACATTTTAATTATGTTACAAAATTTTGATTCAAAGCCAAAGGTTTTCAAGGCATTAAACAAAAAGGCGTGTTCTAATGAGTCGAAGGCCTTAAAAAAATCCAAAAAAAGGATAAGACTATCCTGAGGAATAATTTGATTGTAATCTAATATATCTAAGATTAAGCGAGTGTGGTGGTGAATATGTCTCCCCTTAATAAATGCTGATTGTGATTCGTCTATGATCTGAGATATTCCTGATTTCAGTCTGTTAGCATAGATATGTGCTAGTATTTTATAGTCACAACAAAGAAGTGTGATTGGTCTCCAATTATCAATTAATAACACATCTTTGCCTGGTTTGGGTAACAGGGAAATAATGCCTCTTTTCATTGTAGGTGACAACATCTGTTCGTCGATGCATTCATTGAATGCCTCAAATAACATTTCTCTGATGTCAGTCCAAAAGTGTTTGTAGAACTCAGCTGTAATTCCATCAGGTCCAGGTGATTTACCACTGGCCATCTGGGAAACAGCTTTATCAAGCTCATCTATAGTAAGTTCAGATTCCATGAGATCTCTAAATGTCTTGTCTATTTTAGGGACTTTATCATAGATTAACCTTTCAAATAAAAGTGTGTTTTGATTTGAATATTGAGTAGTGTAAAGATTTTTATAGAAGTTGGTGATATAGTCCTCAATATTGTTTTGATCGTCTACTAGAGAGTTTTCTATCTGTAACTTAGTGATTGTTTTTTTCCTTTGTCTACTTTTTTCCTAGTTAAAAAAGTAAGTTGAATTTTTTTCTCCATCTTCCATCCACTTTGCCTTTGAACGAATAAATGCTCCTTTGGCTTTTTCGGTATAGAGTTCATCTAATTTAGATTGCAATTTGTTAATTTCAATGACATTTTCCTCACTCAGTTTAGTTAAATTACACAAAGTGTTTAATTTTGAAATTATTTCAGTCTGTTCTTGTCTTTTTTTTCTAGCCAAAATTTTTCCTTCTACAATTGCAATTTTTCTAATATTAAATTTCAACCACTCCCATCTATTAATAGGAGACAGGTATTGTATTTCTTTTATTTCAGGAATAAGTGATTTGATTTTTTTACAAAAGTTTTTGTTATTTAAAAGGCTATTATTGAATTTCCAGTGGGATGTTCCATTTTTTGGTTGATTTTTTTCAGGGGAAAGAGCCAAAGTGATAGCACAGTGGTCAGTGAGAGGAGAGTGGGAGATATTACAATTCAAGGTTGAAGATGTTAGATTACTTGTTACTAACCAGTAATCTATCCTTGAGCGTTGAGAGTGTTGAGAGTTATTCCAGGTGTATTGAAGCTTATTTGGATTTTGTCTACGCCAAATGTCGATAAGGTCGAGAGAGTTAGAAAATTCAGAAATAATTTTATTGAAATGAGGAGAGTTGTGTTGAGTTGGATGTCTGTCTTGGTTTTCATCTGGTACTACGTTAAAATCACCTGCAACAATAATCTTTTCAGTTGCATACATCTGTTTCCAGTTGATTATCTTGTGATTTATATTTGTGAGGAATTTCTGATTTTTTGTCCTATTATTGAAACCATAAATGTTAACAAGAATATATTTAGTGTCGTCCACCTCAATGTAAACCATTAGCCAATGACCTTCTGTGTCACTTTTATGATCAACAATTTTACCATCAAAATTATGTAAGAAAATTGCCACTCCTGCTGAACGAGGACTTCCATGAGATAAATAAATGTTTCCACTGCCCCACTGAGATTTCCAAAAATCAAAATCTTCTTCACTACTGTGTGTCTCTTGAAAGAAAAAACAGTTCACGTTAACTTGTGCCTTACAGTAAAGAAAAATTGCCTTGCGCTTTGTTACATTCTTAAAACCACGAACATTTAAAGATAACAAAGAAAGAACCATAAAGAATAGCTGGAAAGCAATTAACTCCATAAAGGGCTATAATGCAATTTCACATTTTTCTAATCTGTTTCCTCAAAGCTGTAATAACATTCAACACAATAACATAAACATACCGGCTTTGGATTTATTTTCTCTCTTCTTCTTCAGGAAGATGTCTTTGTCCATTCCGTCTAGATGAAGGAGTGTTGGTTTCAAGCAGTGACCTGATGACCATCGATGACCGCGTAGCCGTCCTTTAAAAAGGCCTTGAGTCCTCTCTTCCTCGCCTCCTCCACTTTCGGCCAAAGACGCTGACGAGTCTCCCTGTCTTCTTTGCAAAAGTCTTCTTTGAAGCGAACATTTAGATCTTTGCAGATTTTTGCATTTTTTGACATTCTCCAGACTTGGTCTCGAACAACTCTCATTCCAAACTGGATGATAATCTGTCTTGGTTGGTTATTTTTTCCTTTCTGTCCCAGCCGATGCACTGTGTCCACTGAGTGTCGTAGTTCCTCAACGTTGACCGACATCACTTTGGAAAGGATCTTGAGAGTTTCATCTCGTGTGATTTCCCCTTCTTTCTCAGGAAGGCCAATAAGTCGCAAAGACCATCTTCTTTTATATCTTGCATGTTCCAGACACATTTCACGGAGAGAAGCATTTTCTTTTTGCATAGACACCATCTGCAGTTTGAGGCGGTTCACATCTTCCACAACACTTTTAACAGCAGCTGTATTTGCATCAACAGATTCTTTAACTTGTTTAACTGCATCTGTGATCTCTTGCAGTTGAAACTCATATCCTTTCAGATATTCGCTTTGAGTGTCAAACTTGGTTGTCAGGTCAGGGTCTGAATCGCGTTAAAGAGGACACTGTTGGATATTTCCTCCTTGCGTTCTTGTTGAGCATTCTTTTTAATCTTTTTAGGGTTTGGGCTTTTTACCGGTGTATGATGTCTGTTGACTCTCGTCTGATCTTGTGAGATGTCTTCCTGTTCCTCCATCCATTCAACTTCTCCCTCGCTGCACGTCTGTCCTGAAGCCACTAGATGGTACTCATGGTCTTTGCTAGTGTTAGCCATTTCTTCACGTCGAAGTTTGAAAAATATAACGAAAACAGTGGTAAACAAACCTCTTTCAAGCTGAATCGGTTTGAGAGTTCTTTGCTGGTATTTTCTTTAGCTTTGGTTGAACTTGTCATATAGAAAGAGTTATTATTTCAGGTAAAGCGTCGGAGCCCCAAAAAAAGTAACCGCTTATTCCGCCATCTTGGTAACAGCTTTATTTTTAAAGAATAAAAATATGGTACCTGTTGTTATCAATAAAATACTTTTGTTTTCAAGAGCATCTGGCCTTACCCTAAATCTCAAAAAATGTGAAATCTTACCTATACATACCTGCAATCAAAGTATTATTGAAAACATACCTGTAAAAAGTGAAGTGAAATATCTTGGTCTAATAATAACAAAAAATAGTAATGATAGAGAAAGTGTAAATATCACTCCCAGACTAAAAACAATACAGAAAACTTTAAATCAATGGTTGGGACGTGGCCTATCAATATTTGGCCGCATTCTATTATCCAAAGCGGAAGGTTTTTCAAGACTTGTGTA
Source organism: Oryzias latipes (assembly GCF_053564925.1). Taxonomy (NCBI): domain Eukaryota; kingdom Metazoa; phylum Chordata; class Actinopteri; order Beloniformes; family Adrianichthyidae; genus Oryzias; species Oryzias latipes. The sequence goes on along the minus strand of NC_136249.1, from coordinate 24,186,569 downwards.
TCCCTGTCACTCATTATATACATCCCCAAAGAACATCAAGTTGTCTAATTCTATTCTCTTTAAATTTATTTGGAAAAATAAGACTCACTATATACGAAAATCACAATTGGTCAGAGATTATAAAAATGGCGGTTTAAAAGCTTTAGATGTTGAATCACAGATTGTAGCTTTTAGAATGAAATGGTTAAAAGGCTGTATTTCCCAGCCTCATTCTATGTGGTATCATATCCCAAACAAACTCTTCGGTAAGATCGGGGGACTGGAGTTTTTGCTGAAGTGTGATTATAATATTTCAAAAGTACCAATAAAACTATCAAACTTTTACAAACAAGCCTTAGAATTTGGGAAGATGCTTTTCAACCATAACTTCTCCCCTCACAACACTGTTTTATGGAACAACAGATTTATAACTGTAAACAAGAAATCCTTGTTTATGTCTGAATGGTATGATAATGGTGTGTATTTTGTCCATGACTTGATGCGTACTGATGGAAGGCTGTTATCATACTATGAGTTTGTAACCAAATACAAGATTAAGGATTCTAGTAACTGTTATAACAAAGTCTGTAAAGCAATTCCCATACCTCTACTTAATCTCATTCAAAACATACTACAATACAATGAAATCAAACCACAACTTTCGGAGCTGAAAATTAATAATATTCCCCTAAAAGATAAAAAATGCAACAATAAATTAATAACTCTAACCTTTAAACAATTAATTTTCTGCAACTTTAGTATAAACAATAGATGCGATTTAGAAACCACCCAAATGAACAAATCTTTTTCTTTATACACAAAGTACCCACTTCCTCCTAAAATGAAAGAAACGCATTTTAAAATAATATCTAAAATTTACCCTGTTGGAGATTTTTTACATAAAAGATTCAAATTTGAATCGGAACCATGCATATTCTGTTCATCTGAAACTGAAACATTAGAACATCTGTTTTACAGTTGCAACCAGGTTAAAATATTTTGGTCTGATATACACAATTGGTTGTCACTCAAAATTTTAAATATTCCCTTTTTTTCCTTATATGATGTTCTTTTCTATATGGAAAATCTGGACCCGGGAATTTCTGATGTCATTAATGTTGTTATTATTTTATGCAAACATTTCATTCATTTGTGTAAATGGAAAAATACATGCCCTTTATTTAGTATTTTTTTGAATTATTTTTCTGATTATTATAAGTGTCTTAAATGCATTCCTAACAAAAACAAGAAAACTACAGTCATTTATCAAAATATATCAAAAGTATTATTATTTTGAATTGTTTTGGCCTTGCCTTTGCCTATTATTTCATTTTTGTTTCTTTTTCTTTCTATATGTGCATTTATAACGTTTGTTCACCCTAATTTGGTTTGTATATGAGCATCTATAAAAAAAAAAGGCACACACATTGTTAAAAATATTACTATTTTTCGTTTTTTTCAGTCTTATATGTGTGTTTGATATTAACAATTGTTTATTGTGCAAGTAAGTGACTGTGAATGTCTGTAAATTGAAAAATGTACAATAAAGTTTGTTTAAAAAAAAAATGTTCTTATATCTCGAATCCTAAAAAAAAAAAAAAAACACTTCCGCTTTCCGTTTCAGACAGGAAGTAAACAAACAGGTCATTGGACATCTTTGAGGAGGGAATCAGGAGAGTTTCCAGCTGCTGCCGCGTTTATTTGAGAAATACTTTTTTTAAACTTTCGTTTTCCACATACAACATACATATGTATCTAAATTCTGTGTCTTGTTCTGGCATAAATTGTAAATATTTATTTTCTAAAATTTCCGTGCAAACTTATGCTAGCTCTGATTATGTTCGTTTGTTAGCCAAAGCATCCGAACTTTTTTGTTTTATTTTACCTTAAGTTTGTGTTCATGTTATGCCATTTGATTTTTTTATTTTATTAATACGGCTGCAAAGATTTGTTACATAAATTAACAGTTTAGGGGTGTGCTCAGTGATGTCAAAGTGTGTAGCTGCTGATAGGACATGTAGCATCCGCCTATGATCCCTCACCGTCACGACGATGGCGACGAAAAGACTGGAAAACTTCGAGGTGGTGTGTGAGTGGGCTTCCTGCGGCTTCAGCGGCCACACCATGGAGGAGCTTAGCGATCACATGTCTGCGCATCTAAATGAATACCTGGGAGACAACGATGCCCTGGAGGAGCTGGGTAAGGGAGGTGCAGAGCTTAACCAGAGAGACACACTCAGGGAGTGCTCCAGCATTAAACCATCCTTCGCTTCCAGACACAAAGTTTTTCCATGATGATCAATGGATGTTACAGATAGCATCTCCTTTCTCTTTTTAGATGAGTATGCTTGTCTCTGGAACGCCTGCGAGTTTCTGGCCATGGGCAGCCCAGCAGAACTTGAGGTTCACGCTTATTCCCATAACTACCACAGTAAACTCAAGTTTGTGGGGTCTCAGCTGCTCAAGTCACGTCCCGACTTACCCAGCTGCAACCAGGGTGTGCACAGCAACAATCTGCTGCCAGAGGGATCCGATGGATATGTTTGCCAGTGGGAGCATTGTGATGTATGTTTTTTTTTTTTTGTCACTATTGATCACAGTTGCTGCCTTTTGGGTTCACATATTTTGTTCCGCAGAGCACTTTTAACAACCCTGAGTGGTTCTACCGTCACGTGAACAATCACATTGAAAGCACTGAGCTGCAGACTCTCTCGCAACAGCAGCAGGCGCTTTTCTGCAACTGGGCAGGTACATCAAACAGATGTCCCTCCAGTTTCTCCTGCGTGATGTAAACGTCTTTGTGTTTCTGCGACAGGCTGCGACGCCTTCTTCAAGATCAGGTACCGGCTTAGGGAGCACATGCGCAGCCACACTCAGGAAAGGCTTGTGGCCTGCCCTACGTGCGGCAGCATGTTCTCCAGCAACACCAAGCTGTTTGACCACCTCCAAAGGCAGGCCGAGCCCATAGGTGAGAACAACACTTTGACGTGCATTCTTTTCTGGTGGGATCTTTTATGTTCAACGTGTGACGCTCTGTTTCCGATGTGGATAATATTTCTTAGAGTCGCTGGTGTGTGAGCATTGTAGCAAAGCCTTTCCCAGTGAGAGACTCCTGAGGGATCACATCCGTCAGCACGGTAACAACTCTCTGCAGTTCAAAAGATTCACATGATTGGGATCTCTTTTGTAATCTGAATATAATTGTCAGTTCGTAAACATATTCTTTGTGGTACTTTGGTATTTTTTTGTCAACTAGTCAACAATCAGTAGAGGTTTTTTTTTTTTTTTTGACTAAACAGCACCTATCTATTCCAGTGAATCAGGTCAAATGTCCCTTCTGTGATATGAGCTGTACAACCTTAGCAGCTCTGAAGATCCACATCCGGTTCCGCCACTGTGATGAGCGACCGTTTCCGTGTGACTTCTGTGACAAAAGGTAGTAACTGCGTCCGGTCAGCCGACAACACGTTTACTGTCAATTAACCGTCTGATCTGACGGTTTGCCTTTATTGTTGGCTAAATAATAGTAGGATACCAGAGAATCAGCAATCTGGAGTCTTCAGTCAGTTTAATTAACCCTTGTGCTATCCTAGGCACTTTGATGTTGGGAGTTGGGTCATCTAGACCCACTAGACAGTGCGCTGAACCTTTTTTCTTCATTGATTTGTGATCTTCAATGGTGTCCATGGATTACATGAAATCTTTCCACCTTTATCCACCTTTGTCATGGTAGGAATAACACGTCGATGTAAGGGTGGGGTCATAGGATAGTATAAGGGTTAAAGACCTTTTAGTGTTTGAACACATTATTGTGGCATTTTTCTCATGATGGAGGACATATATAAAGAAAAATAAGCTTGAAATTACATTTCTGAGTATTTCTTTATCCATATCGTTGGGAATTAGGAGCAGATGAAAAAATTCTGTTGGAAAAAGAGCTTATTTTTGACTTATGCTAAGCGGGCCACAAAGTCCCTGCTCCGAGCTCTCAACAACGAGGAGGGGAAAAGGGGCGGGGCTGCTCTACGCCAACGGTCATGGCCACAACTAAAAGGCACATTTCTAACGAACTACTTCTCCACTGTAGAAACAATGTCCTGGTTTATGGATTAAGCCTAAAAACGGCATAATCCTAATTAAGAGACCACTCGGAACACTTTAACAATAGTTTAATGGATTATTGGAGTACGACTTCAATAGATCGCATCAACAGTCGAGGAGTTACACTACGTCATGTGTTTTTTAGTCAAGCTGGTGCAAGGAAATACTGTTTTTGAAGTAAATGAATGAATTTCTATTTGAAGTTTTTTGTAATTCCAGATTTAAGAACCAGCGCGACCTCCAAAAACATACAGAGGTTCACAACGAGGGCACTGTGTTCCACTGTTCCGTGGAGGGATGTGACTATTCCTGCCACACATTCCAGACCATGAGCCACCACTTCAAGAGAGTCCACGAGGTTTGTTAACAGCACAAAGCGAACGCCCCGTCTCCTTCAAAATGAAGGAAGTGTGTTTTCTTAACATGACTTCCTATTAACCAACAGGTTGGGGGGATGTCCAAGTATAAATGCCACATCTGTGGAAAGGTCTTCTCGTGGTGCTACACTCTAACGCTCCACCTGCGGAAGAAGCACGAGCTGAAGTGGCCCTCTGGACATTCCCGCTTCAGGTGAGTTGTGAGATTTAAGAATCATAAAATAAGAAAGCATTTGATCTCCGTTTTATGGCAACTGAGATTTCTATGTTAGAATCTGAAGTGCTCGTCTCCCCCTGTGTGTTCTCCTCACAGATATAAGAAGGATGTGGACGGCTTCCTAAAGGTCAATATGGTGCGCTTCGAGACCGTCGAGGTGACAAAGGAGATTATGAAGAACATGGCCAAAAAGCCCCAGCGCCTCCGACAGAGCCAGAGAAGCAGCAGCCGCAACAGAAGAGCCGCTGTCGCACCGGAGAGCGGCAGGAGTTCACCCACAGGATCCTCCTCGCCCTCCTCCAGCTCCTCGTCCTCGTACTCCTCAGACCTCTCTGGGGAGGACGTGTCATCTCAATACAGCCCCAGAGGCGGCGACTCCCCTGTGTACTGCGTGATGAGCACCATTGACCACTTGGAGGAAGAGGAAGCCGGGCTGCCACAGGAGGACAGCGAGGTTGGTGGGACGTCCGGGGCGGTTCAGGTGCTCACAAAGGTTGCAAGAGGCCTGGGTATGGACGTGGTTTGACCTTACGTGGGGGTAGATTTTGGTTTGGAGCAGTCAGTGAGGCCCAGATGCTTCTCTCCTCTTGCATGGAAGTCCCTGCATTGCTGGCTTTTAAACCCTCAACTATTGACTTTTACAGCTGCGATTTACCTCAGCATCAGAGTTTAGATTTGTCATATGTGCTGCTGTTTCATCTATGAAAAATACTGACGGCAAATATAGTGTCGGAGCACTGCAGAACAACGCCATAGTTCAGTTTTGTGTTTTATTGTTCCTGGATATTGCATAGGACATGTTTTTTATTACAGAATTTAAAAACTGTATTATACAAGATCTTAATTAAATTTGATACAAAAGCAAACTTGAGTTTCTTGTTAATTTTTTTGTCTTCTGAAAACAGAGCCACACACACACACTCTTTTAAAAAAAACAACTTTTTATATAAATTATAGACGAACAGGAATAACTACAGCTTTGGTTTAGCTAAACATCACATATGAAAGTTAAAAAATGTACCCTAAAAAAAAAGAAAAAAGAAAATGTAGCCTCAACTAAATATAAATCATTTTAGTTGCTTTAAAAAATTATTTTTGTTAGTTTTTAAATAAAATTTATAATTCAATACTCAAACCTTAAAGTGAGGAAAATATTAAAATTCTAGTTAAAGAGAGGTCTTATTTTTTAGTGCTGTTTGTTGATTTATTTTATTAGGTCACAATTTTCCAACCATAAAGCCTATAAATAAAAAAAATCACTAAGTATACAAAAGAAGGAACTTAACAAAATGGACCACCTTAACCATGGATCTCAGCTCAAGAATAGAGGTTGTAAAAATGAACTGTTGTGTTTATTTCTCGCATTACCGGTACATATTCCAGATGAACAATTTGTTAAAGGGAACAAACCATTAATTTGATTTATTAGGAATGGAAAATTTGGAATTCAGTGGAAAAATATCTTTTTACAGTCATGATTATGGCCTGCAAAAAAAACAATAAGACATTGGCTTAAAAGTGAACCACTAAGACTGGATCAATGGAGAGACATTATGGAAGAGATCTGTTCTATGGAAAAAATGACATTTCACTTACGGTTGAAAGCTGAAAAACTTCAACTCCAATGGAGGAAATGGAAGCAATATGCACAACCCTCAGAACTTAAAGATCAAAACTAATTTTTGTTGTACTCCACTTGTTCAATTTAGCTTGTTTGTTTGTTTTTGTGTATTTTATTTTGTTTTATTTAATTTCATTTTTTTTACTTGATTGTGTTTTTTTATCTTTTTTTTGTATTTTAAAAGTGCAAAACTTAAAATAAAAAGTAAAAAAAAAATCACTAAGTAAAATTACACGACTTTTGAATGACCAGTAATATCTGGGAGCCCTGTAAAACAAAGCTTTATGAAACTTTCCTCCCGTCTGGAAATAGCAGGATCAGAGGGTTATTTAGCTATTGTTTCAGTCAGAAAAGTTCTGAAGCTTCAGTCCAGTCAGATGTGTTCTGAATGGAGGCACTGTCCTCTTCCAGGGTTCTGAAACGGAGACGGAACCTTCCATTTCTTTAAGAGAACGCGTTTCCTGCGGATCAGGAGGAAAATAAAAAGGCGGAGTAAAGAACTCTTGAAAAATATTATGTTTCACAAATCTTTGGCCAAAATTGAAGTAATTGCACCCAGCGTTTAGTGCAGTTTGTTGGTGGGGCTCAAACGTTGTCCCAGGGTAAGAAATGATGCTTTCACCACCTTTAGGATGGAACACACAGAAACCTGTCTGCAGTCGATTGTTAGGGGAGGGGTGCGTGGAAGGTGTGGTGACCAAAATGGAGTTTGGGTATCCAGATAAAGAAGGATGGCCATGACTGTCTTTGGTTTGGGGCTTGACTCTTCCCTCTTGGATGGACCTGTCCCACTGCAGCTGCTTCTTGCTGTAAAGTGAGTATCGCACGTTTACTTTCGTTGCTGGAGTGTTTTCAGTTCCAATGTATTTCATCGTCCCATCAAGTTTCTCTTCGGCAGAGTCCGAGTCCTCCACCTCTTCTGATGGTGTTCCTTGGCTGCGATAAGAACCTGAGAGGATGGCTGGAGTCAGTTTGACCCCTAACACTTACACATAGACATTCAAGCACATTTTAAAAAAGCAAAACATTTAGAAAATTTATTATTTCAATTAAAATCACACAAAATATGTTCCCAGGTTAAGACTCACTAAGGAGTCAGACTAAAACTCACCTGCATTAGGGTGTCCCCTCCATAGATGTTGTGACTCCTTATATGGCGTTGAGTCAGGTAAATCTCTGTGTGGAGACTTGGGCGAGGGTTGGAGATAAAGGCTTTTATTTTCTTCTTGCATTTTCTGTTAAAGATAAAAAAGAAATCCCCACAAACTCAGAAACATGAACAAGATAAACAGGTAATTTTACCTACAGGTGTTGTGCTGTTGTTTATGTTCATGTGAACTTAAAACAGTTAGAGACAATCAAGGGGGTGGAGTATCCCCTCTGTTCACTTGTCCTGTCCAGTATCTGAGAAAACAAATAAGAGCTGACGGCCTCTTGTGTTGGACAGATGTCACTGTTACAATGAATCTTCTGACACACAAGGTGGATATCTGTATAAACCCCTTTTGTACTTGAGGCTAAACTGTCTTTACATTAATTTTCTTTGTATATATTTTTAGTTGGACCGGACGGAAAAAAAGAACAGAGAAGGAGAGAGTGGGGTGTTGATTGGAGGATGGAGGATGATTATCCCTTGTGCTATCTTAGATGACCCCACCCTTACATTGACGTGTTCTCCCTACCATGACAAAGGTGGATAAAGGTGGAAAGATTTCATGTAATCCATGGACACCAGTGAAGATCACAAATCATTGAAGAAAAAAGGTTCAGCGCACTGTCTAGTGGGTCTAGAGGACCCAACTCCCAATGATAAAGTGCCTAGGATAGTACAAGGGTTACAGAAGTAGGGGGTAGAATCATAGAGCAACATGTTGCTGGAGGTTTATCATTATTACTGTCAGGTGTAAATGTTAGTCCAAAGGGAGGGGCCTGTCCACACTCAAAGACTACAAGCATACCTTTTGTCTCCAAAAATCTTCACACACATCCATGTCTACACGTACACGACACAACTACAGCTCACACGCACATACTTATGCATACAAACAAGCACATGTCAAGCATGTGGTGCTGTCACACAAACTCTTTGTGCAAAGGTGAGCTGACACCTGAAAAAAAACTTTTTTTATTAAATGTGCTCCAATATTTGAATGAGTGGTGATTTAAATAAAATAGATTATTTCATTATAGTCTATAGACTGTTTTTTATTTGATTTCATAGATGTTTCCAGTTTAGGTTCTGGTTTATTTTTGTTAGATCCTACTGTGTTTTTTTACTGGGACTATCAAAGAAAAAAAGCCTCAAGCGTGCTGCTTCTGCATCAACGCTCACGTGTGCCTCTCCAATTTCCTTTTTTGGGGAAGAAAGTTCTGGTTTTACCACTACAACCTGCTGTTGAATGAGTCAAACTAAACAGTTTGAAAGTCGTTTTGTTCCCTGATAAAAAGTAAAAAAAAAAGTCTTTCTTTTTTCCTCATTAAGCTCTCTTTAAAATATGATTTAAATGTGTGAGATGTCTGAGCAGAAGCTGGAGCTGACCAATCAGTGGAGAGCAGAATCAACCCTATATTGTTTTTTAAATAGTAGCAAAAAAAAGTATGACTACAGTTTCACTTTTATTTTGTAACCCTTGTGCTATCCTAGGCACTTTAACATTAGGAGTTGGGTCATCTAGACCCCCACTAGACAGTGCGCTGAATCTTTTTTCTTCAATGATTTGTGATCTTCACTGGTGTCCATGGATTACATGAAATCTTTCCACCTTTATCCACCTTTGTCATGGTAGGGAGAACACGTCAATGTAAGGGTGGGGTCATCTAAGATAGCACAAGGGTTAAGTAAAACTGATAGACATGACACCACATTTCCATGCACTGCCTGCACTTTACCTTCAGTTGTTTGTGGAAGTAAATCCCCCATGCGATGTGGACATGAGCAGCACCCCCTTTTCCTTGTATCTGGGGGAAAAAAATCAGGTCAGTCTTTTTTTTATGTGGGGTAAATCTCTTTAAAGACGCACTCCGATGCAAATGGTGTTTTTAACATGTTCATGTGACATTTTCCTCATAATGGAGGACATTTGAATTCCTAAAGCATCCACTTGTAGACGACTAGATCCATGTACGTCTTTGTTTTCCTCGTTTCATCTGGATCAGAACTGCTCTCCATTTTAGTTAACCTGGAATGTTGGGTAGGAGGTGAGAGGAACTATAAGCTAATGAACTCCTGCCCCTCTGCAGAAACTATGTCCTAAAAAACATCACAGGTTTTTTAGGTTTTGGTAAAATCGTGATTAAAAGACCACTGGAAACGCTTTGAAAATAGATTAAAATATGATTGGAGAGGGACTTCAATTGCTTTAAAAATTCTCAACCTTTTCAGTTTTATAATTGGATCCAAAAAGAAAAGTTTTCAAAATCTAAAAGTTCACAGTTGAAAAAATTTAAATTTACAGTTACTTTATAACAGCTAAACATTTTTTTTACTGAATTTTTAATTTTTTTTCTCAAAATAAAAAAGCTTAGAGAAGCATTTGAGTGAATCTTAAAACTATCGGTTCAGTGTCCTTGTGGTAGAGTGTCTATCCTAAGACTGGGTGGTCGTGAGTTCAAGTCGGCTGGTAAGGTCAAAGGCTGGCACGCAGGAATCCAGGGTTCGATTCCTGGAAGGGGAATAAACAATGGTACTGGGGTACATCACCATTTCAATGGTGAACAATTAACATCACCCAGTGAGGGTCCTTGGGCAAGACCCTTAATGCTACTTCCTCCTGAGTGCGGTTCAGCTGCAGATCACTTCTCCCCCAGGGGATGGGTCAAATGCAGAGATGAATTTCCCCATTGTGGGATAAATAAAGTATCAATTATTTTTATTATTAAGTTCAGCCAGAGAGCTGCACAGTGGCGCAGTGGTTAGCGCTCTTGCCTCACAGCAAGAAGGCCCCCAGTTCAAGTCCCGGCTGGGGGACATGAAAAACACAACATCAATTGGGGACCTTTCTGTGTGGAGTTTGCATGTTCTCCCCGTGCATGCGTGGGTTTTCTCCGGGATCTCCGGCTTTCTCCCACTGTCCAAAAACATGCTTCATAGGTTGATTGGCAACTCTAAATTGTCCATAGGTGTGAGTGTGAGAGTGAATGGATGTGTGACTGAGGATATTCTACCCTGCGACAGACTGGCGACCAGTCCAGGGCATCCCTTGCCTACGCCCAAGTGGCCGGGATAGGCTCCGGCAACCCCGTGACCCCGAAAGGGAAAAACAGTCAAGAAGATGAATGTTGAAAGTTACACCAGAGATTTTTTTTAAATGGGACCTGATGATTTCCTGCTTGACACTCAGCCTTCAGGGGTTATTTAACTTTAATTTTTACATATGAAGGTTTTTCTCTGGTCACTGGTCATTCTGACTGATTACTTGTCTTGAACGACTCACCGTTGATCTGAAGGGTCTCTGTGCTTCTTTGTAAGGAGAGTTCTCTGGAGTTTGTCTTACAGCATGCATGCTGAGCTGTACCAACAAAATAATGAGGCTTAATAAGTTTAAAGCTCGTCAGCATTGACACTGGAGGACAGAGATCCCAGGTGAGGCATACCTGCTTCCCATTTGTGTCCAGAGCTCCCATTGTAAAAGAAGCTGGAGGGTGCAGGACATAAAAGACACGCTGCTGCTGCTGCTGCTGCATGACTAGTAGGAACAGGCTGTAAAAACACTGCTGAGACAAAGAAAAGTGTCAAATTTAAGAAGAACTTCATGTGGACACATCAGATTCTAAGCATTACTTTCTTCTGAAGTGAAAATAAAAAGTTTAACCCTTATTTTTGGAGCAAAAACTGTCAAACAAACTTTTTTTCTCCAGAAAATCAAGTATTTTGTGTGTTTTCCAAGTATTGATGTTTAAATTTGAAACTGCCTATAAATGATGCTTTTTAGTTGTTTATTTATTTATCTTTTACAGTGGATTACATTACAGATGATAATCCAGTGAGACCTTCACTCTGCCAATCCAATTAATTCAATTAGATTTTCAAGAACACTTAATTGGTAAGGCTGCCTTCAGTCTCACTGGAGCAAACAGAAGAAAAAGATTTAAACACACGACGAAGATTCCCTTTGTCATCAATCATAAATGTTGATGGACTCATTGCTTCGTCTACTAACTGTTGATGTCGACACACGCTTGATTTAGCTGTGTTTGATTGGAAAAATGTCTCAATCTGGAGTTGTTGGGTTTTTTTTTTGGCAGCACAAAATAAAGTTTATAAGAAAGAGAATTCACTCTGTTATTTGAGATTACAGTCAGATGATGGGATGCCGGCAAAATCCCAGGTTCTCTGAAGCCACCTAGCTGCAGATGGCTGAATAAAAAACAGGAGTTAACAAGAATTTTAACACATTTAATTGTATATTTTACTTTTCGTTTTATACTTGTATGATTGCAAGCTAAATATTTTTAATCATGACACATTTTTGATGCACTTCAACACACACCAATAATAATAAAACTGCAAATATACACCGAGACATTAAGATAAATACTTATTGCACCCCCCCCCCTCCCCCCCAAAAAATAAAGATACTAAAAGATGAACAACTAGTTGATACTTACAGATCAAAGTATTCTCAGAAATTTCGATGTTTCTCCAGCAGATGGTTTTTTCCTAAAGCCCGGCTTCGTTTGGGAGCTTTGGGTCCATGCCGGACCACTGGCGTCTGAGAGCTGGTGTCAGCCACTTGCAGCTACTTACCAACACCAGGAAAGACCATTAACCACTTCCAGAGGCTTAAGCTGATCTAATCAGAACCTTAAACCATTGGATGGAGCTCACGTGGAGGCCGTTTTTTTGGGTTGTTTTTTTTCGAACATCGTGAAGAATCGGAAGCCAGAAATCTGCTGCACAAGGAAAGATCAAAGGTCATTCATGGCATTCTTGCCTTCATTTTTGCAGCCATTAGATAAAACGTATTAATTCACAAATAAATATAGTCTCCCTAAATTCACTTAAGACACCTAAATCACGCACAGATTTCTATGATTATTCTCTAAATGAACATTTTCTGTAGAATGATCCTCAATTAATAAACATTAATAGCAATAAAAGGCTTAGAGAGTTCAAAATTTTTATAAAAATAGATCTAATTCTAGCATAAAGGTATATTTTTGTTTTCCCAGTAAACTATTTTCAAAAGGCTGAAAGCGATTCTTTGATGGGGTTGTCCCGAATGGCCCCAAACACAGTGTGCTACTTTCCCATTAGATCCCATTAGGCGGAATACGGGCGTTATTGGATCAGGCTTTGGGATGACATGTTCTCCTTGATGAGCTTATTTCATTCTCACTAACCATCCAGATCCTGTTTGTGTCGGCCAGATTACCGCAGCCAACTCAGTCACTGCGCGCTTCGCAGCAGAACTTCAGGGAACTTCAATAAACTCTGCTGCTGGATCTTTGAAGCTCTACATCTCACTGCAGGAAAAAAAATCATACAAAACTTCAAAAATATAGATCAAAACAACCAATTTCTTTAGAAGTTTTCTTATATTTTTGGTGTTTGCTTTACTTTGGTCTTCAGTCCTGCTGGGATGAACCTTGGAGTAGATTTTAGATGAAGAAATTAACATTTCTAGACTGTTTCATTTGTCTACAAATGGCTGCAAAAAATTGGAACCTCCAATCCCGCAGAGACATACAGAAACAAGTTAATACATGGGCTTGGATTTGATTTATTTCAAGCAATCAAAACATGAATGACTTAAGATGATTGGTCATGATTTGATTGGAAAATTTAAAAAATTAAAGGTAAAAGAGATCCATATCTATACATCCACATTACACACGTAAAGGATGTCATTATAATTACTCTTAATCATACATAGACATATTTGCACATATACATATACAGTCCAAAACACAATGAATCTATTAACTGTGAAGTTAGTCAAAAACAGTTCAACTAATTGCTTGAAAAGGAGTGGGAGGAAGAGAAGTTACATATAATCACCTCTAATGCTTTGTATTCTAGTGTTAAATTCATTACTTCAAGGTTAGAAGAATTTTCTTCCTTTCAGGCTGTTCTGAAAATCCTCCAGCTGACCCCAAATGAAGGAGCCTGAAGTATCATAAGAATCATTTCTCCATTTTTATTTTCATTTTTTTTAGAACAAAAAGTCATTTCTTGATTACCACAAATTGTCTGATGTAGTGCTTAAATGGCCGATACATTTTCTTTTTTTTGTGTGGCAAATTTGGACAGTGTTAAGGGTTTACTAGACCAGCTCCATCTGACCTCAAAGACTTATGGCTCCAAAACAGAACATGTCATTTCAGGCTCAGATAGGGTAGCTGTTGAAAAAGTGGACTTGACATAAATAACTGATGATAGATTTATTATTTTCTTCTCAATAACCCAAATTCGCAGATAAAATAAAAATAATTCTTGGATATTTGTCAACTACATATGGGTAGTCTCAAAATAATGATAAGATAATTTGGACGGAATGGAATGATGTGGTTCAATAATATTCTTAATCAGGAAATGGGAAAAGGGCAGGAAGGGATAAACATGGCCCGGAAAATAACCGTCTGCCCCCTGCCCAGCCTGGAGAACATCGTCTTCAGATCATGCTCCCGAAGCAGAGCCAAACATGAAATCCAGGACTTCCTCCATCCCAGCCTCCACCTGTTCCAGCTGCTGCCCTCAGGGTGGCGCCACAGGTCTCACAAGGCAGCACAAACAGACACAAGGACAGGTTTTTCCCAGAACAGAGAACTATCTAGAATTTCCAATATGTTCAATATTTTGGTTTAGAAAAACGCAGTGATGCACATTCGGATTTTATTATATTTAAACTATTTCTTTTTCCAACACTGACCTTTTTTATCTTCAACTGGAGAGGCTCACAATTTTCATTGTCACACAATGACAAAAAAGGGAAGTCCTGATTCTGATTGATCCTTCGATTTGATTTGTTCCTGATTTAACGTCTTTTTCTTTTCTCAAGGAAGTCTCAGATTTACATTAGGACTTAAAGACACAAAGTTTTATAGCAAATAGATCATATTTTCTATGCGAGTCATGAGTTTTGTGTCTTTCTATTCTTGAAGACCAGAAAGAAAACCTCACACCTTTGCTCACGTTCAATCTAAGAACATTTTTAAAGAAACAAAAAAAAAAAGGTGATTTCTTTTTCAATAAAATGTCTTGATGCTGATTTAAAAAAATTGCACTGCCTTTGAAGTTAAACGTCTATTAATAGTTCCCCAACAAGACATTGCAGAATTATTAATATTTAACAGATTTATTTTGAAAAAAAAACGTTACTTAAGACAAAAATCCCTTATCTAGTAAAAGCTGTAACAAAAAAAGGACTAAAATTTTGCTAATTTTAAATATTAGAAGAAATAAATATTTTTTATTTGTTTTATAAAAAAGAGCAATGCAGAAATAGAAGCTGATGCCAAAATATCAGAAAGGTATTTAATAGATAAATCCCATCCATTGTACATGTGTAGAAAACAAAAAACAAACAAGAATTCAGACGTAAAATAAAAAATATTTATAAAAACTTGTTTCAGTGAAAGTGGCAGCACATGTACTGGATAGTGAAAATTTATGTCACTTGCATATAAGTTACTCAAGAAGTTCTGGTTCATGTCCCATCCTTTGGCGTCGATCCGCCTCTACGGAAGCCCAGACATGTCAAAAACCAGTCAGGCACAAAAACGCAATAAGGTAGACGCACTTTATTCCTAAAACAGAAGCTGCACCATCAGTAGCGGCACACAAGTATATGTACACATATACACGCACAATTACCTAAATCTGTTATATAAAATATATAATCTGACATTGTACCTTTAATTCCTCTTCAGAGCTCTTTGAGTTACTGTGCGGGAGACTCGAAGCAGACAGAGAGGTAAGTCTCATCCACTCGTTGGGTGGGACACAAATGCCCAGGCCAGCTTTTTACTTCATCTTTACAGCATGGCAATAGAAAGGTCTGTACCCCCTTTGAAAAAAATAAAAGCAATCTACAGCAATTCACTCAAAACAGCTTTTTCTTCCTCCCCTCCCCCCACGTGATCCAATTGAAAAAAATTACACTTTTTAAACCGGTTCCTTTACAGTGAGATGTACACACCCTCTGGGATTTGTAATATATAAAAAGATATTAAGCATTAAAAATTCCACATTTAAAAACTTACAATAAATAATATATGCAGGCATTTCATTAAGATAAAATTTCATAGATTGCAATCTACAGTCGTTAAAAAGACATTTTTAATTCTCCTTTTACGAAACGTCCCTTGATCACCCAAAATGCTAAAATGGATTCTTGGCATCAGATCGGATGGGACTTTCCAGGGTTCTGCGAGACGCACCGGGAAGAAGAGTGAGGGAGGTGGGGTGGGGCTGGAGGAGGACGGCGTCCTAATCCGAAGCTGCCCTGGCGGGAGTTTGAGGTCCTTTTAAGTGTCTGGGATTCTTCAAAGCATCAAATCCTTAGTTTCAGTGAGTTTTTTTCTCCAGCAGTTCATTCGCCGTCTTAAGAGTTCAAATCATGTTTATGATAAAGTTGTACATCTGTGTGAGCACCACAAAGTGAACAGGCAGACAGGAGCGCCGGTCCTGGGTTGCAGGGTCGCATGTCAGCCAGGAGAGGGCGTTGTATTGCTCTAGAACAAATCTAGCGGGCAAAAAAAAAAAAAAAAAAAATCAGTGTTAGCTCAGAGACAAACCAAAAACATAGATATTATTGGTTAATGAGAGGCAGTCGGATTATGGTTCATACCTGAGCACATCAGAGGTATGATTAGAGTCAAGTGGGTGGGAGTGTTTACTGTGCAGAAACTCGTCTGATTGGACAGAAGACACGTGCAGGTGGAGGGAGGCCTGGGGGGAAAAAAAAGGGAGGGCAAAGTGAATCCAAAGGTATTTTTTAGAACTTTTGAAAGATTAGATGCTTTCTAAGAGTTCAAATCATACGCTTTCACTCAATTTTTAGTGTTTACAGACAGTTTGTAGATGTGGATGTAAAAAAGACAGGGGAGGGGCAAAATCTGAAGCGATGGTGGGCTCAAAGCAGATGTCTTTACCTTCAGGAAGAGCGGGCACTGGTTCTGGGCTTCAGGGCAGGCTGACCAGAACCAGTCGGGCAGCGGTCCGGCCTTGGCTGTGGAGATGAAGTAGCCCAAAGCCATCGGCTGTTGCAGGATGTTGAGAGCCTCCTCGTGGGACTCCATTCGATCGGCGCTCGGGCCCTGCAGGACATAGGAAATTAGCGACTGGACGATGACGATGCAGAGTCATTTATGGGACGATTAGAGAAATATTCATAACTTAAGTGATAGAAATGTTGCCATTGTGGGTAAGATTTAAGAAAACCCAACAGACCTTCCCTCCATCTCCTCCCTGATGGTAGTGACCACTAGGAGAATGAACGGGGGAGGTTGTTGGGGAGTTGGGCAGGATGTTGATAAGGTCTGGGTCCATGTCGTGATCCATGTCGTTCCCAAAAAGGTCAAGGAAGCCCATGCCGTCTGATCCGTCTGCAAAAGAAAGTCAGTTTGGTTTGTGACAATCAAGCTTTTTTTTTCCCATTCTTTACTTTCCTCCGCAGCAGAACGTACCAGGATTGATGGGGTTGAAGTTGATGTCAATGGGCTCGGACGTGTTGGTGTTGACCTGCACCATGGCGGAGGTGGGGAACACTAGTATGTGCGTGCAGGAAGTGTCCTGAGGTGTGCTAAGCTGCGACGTTTGCATGTTGAGGGTGGTGCTGCGGCCGAACACCGAACCCGTGGACACGGAGTCTGCAGAGGCAACGTTTAAAGTGAGTGGGTTGCCAGATTTGACAGAATTCCTGCATAAAGTTAAAAAGAGAAAAAAAACTTTTCTTGTTTTAGTTTGTCCTTACCTGGCATAATGACAAAGGAGCCCTGTGGTTCCATGGCAACCAAACAGGCGCTAAGGATGCTGGGAGTGTCAGCGGCAGAGATGCCACACATCTTGCACATCTCCTTCAGACGCTTGCTGAGGGACTGCAAGTTCCTCCTGCTCAGCAGAATACTCCAGTCTGGAACAAGAACAGCTCCAGGTTGGTTTGGGGAAACAGAACGTTCTGCTCCGTCTGCATGTGCTAACTGTAGGACGGCGTACCTCTCAGCTCGCCATGCCCCATCCTGCCTAGTCGCCCAATCACCACCCTCCACGGCAGAGATGTCAGCTGAACCAGGCCGACGCACCACTCCCACAGCTTCTGCAGCCCCACCCGTCTGGCGGAGCCCTTTTTCCTGCGAGCTCTGTCACGATATGTCAGGAATGAGTGGACTTGACACAACGCTCAGCAAATGGCGTGGAGGTGAGGTGAGGTTTGTACCTGTTTGGTACGTCGATGCTAATGATGCAGGTCTCCAGCAGTTCTCCGTGTTGGTCGGTGCAGGAGGCCAGCAGGTAGCGCTGGTCGTGAGACAGGCAGTAGCCAACAAACAGGACGTTGTACTTCTGCGACGCCTCGCCAAACGTCTCGCCGAGTTCGGTCTGCTTGTCTTTAACTGGAGCCAGGATGAAGGGCGGCGTGTAGAGCCGCAAGCACTCCGGCCGCTGCAGGAAGAAAAAAAATCGTGTTAGTGTGACACAGAAAATCCCAGCGCATCCGGGTACGGGCAGAGTTTCGGCTTCGTGGGTCACCTCTGGGTTCTTCAGAGCCGTGTCAATGGCCAGGCCCGGCCCGAAGCCCGTCAGAGTCTTGAAGTTGGTGGAGGTGGGTAAAGGCCGGCGGCACTGAGTGTATACGGAGAAGGCCAGTGATTTCAGGTGCTGGCTGTAGAGGTGGCGCTCGCCGCTGTGCACCGGCTGCAGCAAATACTGGCATGGGACGATCTGACAAAAAAAGGTCAAGGGTCAGGAGGTTTGTCAAACCTGGCATTCTGTTTGGTCCGATGTCTGTCCATAAGTCACAAAAATATGAATGCAGAGAGCAGTTCACGATTCAGTTTCTCTGTGTTTACCAACATGACGCCGATGAATTGTGTTTTTAAATGTTCTTGTAGCACTTTTCTTGTGATGGACGACACATACCTAAAAAAATTAGCTTAAAATTGCATTTCTGAGTATTTTTTCATTCATATCATTGTGAGCAGACGAATAAGATGCTGTTTGAAAAAGAGCGTATTTGTCACATAGAAAAGGTGCTGGGCAGCCAAGAGCTCCCAGCTCTGAACTCTCAGAAACAGGGAGGAAAAGGGGGGCGGGGCTTAGGGTTGTGCCGATGGACGATATCATCGTCCATCGTGATGGGTGACTGACATCCCGATGGAGACCACCATCGTGATGCCACGCCCCCGCCACGTTGCGAGTCGACACCATAAGCCGCGGTTACATGTACAAAATATCTTGATGGGATCAATGGTCGGATTAGAATCCAACCGTGTAGATGGGCCCAGAAAAATGTTTTCAGAATATAAAAACGTTCACTAAGGTCACACTTTCCGTCGGAATAAATCATTCGCACATGCGCAGTAGGGTTTGAAAACCGGAAGGGGATATAACTTCCGCCGAGCGGCTTTTTTTTTCAAACTTTATTGAATGTAACAATTCAATACAAAACAATCTTAAACAGCGCCGAGCGGCTATATACATTGACATGTCAGCTCGGTAATATACGAGACGATCTTCTAAACGTGCTTTTAATAATGTTACGGTTATTATGAAACACCTGTTCGCTCATCATTTGAATTTTAATCCGTGTGGTCAGTGCTTTTTCTGAACGAAGCCAGGATTAGCAGTATGCTAACACGGGCTAACAACATTAGCTTTGGATGGTGCTGCTTGCTGGCTGCACGTAAACATGCAAGAATAACATCAGCCTTTAGTTAGTCGGGACACGACTGGAAACACAAATCCACGTGATTGTTTGAATGTTTTCTAAGGACTGAGCGACATTTCTGCTTTGAAGCTCAAACCACTGTGTGTGCTGACGATCCGAGCTGTGCTCAGACACACACTTTTAGACCCGGTTCTGAGTTCGGTTGCTTGTACCCATAGAGCTGCGGGACGGATCGCAGTCTTAAATCTCCCACACATACCGCTCATGTAACAAAGCATCCCCCCCCCATTCCCATTAAACACAAAGCTGGAAGTCCGCGCTCCGCCGGTCCACTTCGCTAGTTAAGTGCGGGAGCGGACTACTTCTTTTCTATTTTGTTTGTTACTTTTTTTGTTAAAGTCACTTCCCTCATTTTATACTGGATCATCGCAGATTAGTCATTAGTTGAGAAATAAAATGAAAAAAGCAAAAAAAAACGAATAGCAGTTGTATAAGAACGAAAAATGTAAAAAATACCCCCCCCCCCCCCCCGACGATGTCATCGTCCATCCCGATGGTTGACAGCAAACATCGTCAACAGCCAATTTAAGGGACATCGCCCAACCCTAGCGGGGCTGCTTCATGGCAACGGCGCCGGCCACAACTCAGAGGACGAATTTCTAATGCCGTTCTTTAAAAATTCTGTCCTAGAAAACCACAAAGGTATTTTGTTTTTGGCTGCAAACGGCATTATTGTAATTAAAAGACCACTGTGAACGCTTTGAAAATAGATTAATAGATCAAAAAAAATTAGAGTGGGACCTAATTCCATGACAGGACAAAATAAAGATAGAAAGATTTTAAAGGACAATTTCTGATCAGGACCATCATTGGATGCTGAGCTGAAACTGAGGCCGCATCAGCATCTTGAAGATCGTTAGTGATGCATCCAACTCAGCAGAAAGCAACCATTGTCGGATCCTGATAACATTCCACATAGAAAGCTGACAGGGATGATATGTACCGCCTCCCTTACATGCAAACTGCATTGAAGCATCAAAAGTGCAGCAGCTTTAACTCCTCCCCCCAAACTGCTGTGAAGTATGTCTGAGTTCCTCGCATACATCCGCGTGCATGAAAGCTGCTCTCTGCTGCTGTTGGGCCAATAATAAAACCATTAGCTCATTAGACGCGTCTCCTGGGTTTGCTAAACTCCCTGCGGCGTGTTGATGTAATATGGCGCCGCTGCATGACAGGTGTGGCAGTTACCTTCCCTATTAGAGGATGCTAATGACTTCCCCTGTTCATCCTAACCTCCAACTGCCTGCTGGTAACACACCTCATTAAAACATCTGCAAAAAAAATACCCAACTGGAAGACTTCATAAATGGTCCTTGCCCCCCTTTTTGTTTGGGTTTTATCTGGACTCCATAAAGAAGCGGTACCTGCACAGAGACGACGTTTCTGATGTGAGCCGGCAGGAACGGGAGCATCTCCATGTAGCAGCGCAGCAGGCCGAGTGTGAAGGTGCTGGAGTGGACCTCTCGGTCTGCGTCCTCGTAGCTGAACGGGTCGACGATGTAGACGACGATGGCGGGCGGGTAGGACACGGCGTGGGAGTCTCCGTCTGTCGGCTTACCCACCTTGTCTCTCTCCATTGTGCTGTTTAGAGGAGGTAAACAGGTGTTTATCCACATTTTAGAATCCTAATTATTGAGAAAAGAAATGCCATTTAAACTCTAAGACTCCATCTTTTCCAAAAGCCAATGAATTTTGTAATATTCATTTAAAGGAGTCCACTTCTGCTTCGAGTTAGTCCACAGTTTAAGCAGTCAGCACAGGTATAAAAACATTTTTTAAACGTTTAAAGTAAAATATTTTATTTTTGTTTGTAAAGGGCAGGTAAGTGATTGGCAGCTACCTTTCTGGTGTCTCTGCGGACACTTGAGGTTGGCTGGACCCGTTTTCTGTATGGCCCGCTCCACCCTGTGAGTTTATTTGGGGTCCATTCTGAGTGGCGTTGCCCTGAGTGCCCGCTGACCCGAATGGCGAATACATGCTTGGCTTGGAGGAGGCCATGGCACCAATGGTCTGAGACCCTAAGGAGGCGGAGGAAGGGGTGGTGCTGTTGACCTGGGAAGGCTGGGCAGAGCCGGTGCTGGTAGTGTTGGTGCTCTGGAGTCCTGAGGAGGTGTTGGAAGTCTGGGGGGAGGAGGAGGAGGAGGAGGAGGAAGCTGGGGTGCTATTGCGCTGGGATAACAGGGAACTGTCCAATGACTGCTCTGACAAATAGGGAGCTGTAAATGAAAAAAAAAACAGAAAAATTAGACACTTGCACGTTTGACCACAGCGGTTTTTGAACATGAGGAGCAGTAAGGTACCTAGATCACAGCGAAACACTTGAGCGAAGAGCTTTAGCCTGTTAAAGGCTTCATTGTTTCCTTCTCTGGCGGCCAGATTGAGGAACCAGTCGCTGAGCGGCTGTTCGGCCACATTACTGCCTTCTGTGGAGCCGACCGTCACGATGCCCTCCGGGTGGCTCTTAGAGATGGGCCTGTGCTGGCCCAGCTGGCAAGCCTATGAAGACGAACAGAAAGTACCTTTGAATGGTGTTCAAAACCTGAAATTGTCGTGTTTGCGCGGAGAGGACGGGCGCTCGTACCTCGTACATAGCACTCAGATCTTTAAAAAAGCTCCTGGCACCACGGAGCAAGGCTTCAACATCTGGGCAGATGACAACGTATCCCACATCCCTTTGGGAGCCGTATGGATCCAAGAGAAGCTTCTCCCAGTACGGCAACGCAAAAGGCGACAGCACCACAAAGTCGTGCTCATAGCCGACCAGAAAGGTCGGAACGGGCAAAGGCTCTGGAGACTCATCTGTGCCTAAGGTGAAGAGACGACAGAGGATTGTTTTTTTTTTTTTTAATTATGTCGAATCTGTTAGAGGAGAATTCCTCAAACAGGAATGTACACGTACCATATGACCCCCTTCCAGCCATTTTGTGGAACTGCTGCCAAGTGAGAGGTCCCTGAACGCCCCAGGAGCGCACGCTCCTCTTCTTCTGAATGGTGTCCTGAAGGACTGGCTGGAGGGACAGCAGCACCCGCAGCACTTCCTGAGAGAACAGCTTGCTTATGTCGGCTGCTGTGGGAGGAAAAGCAAGCAGAACGTCTCAGCCGGTTCCATTTCAGGAAAGGAAAAGAAAAAGTAGGAAAACGGCACATACATTTGGATTTTGGCCACTGATGGAGACAGGTGCTCTTAACTAGTGTTTCATCTACTTTGCCTCCTGACATGTTGTCCATGAACTGCCTGCCGTGCTCCAGGGCCATGTAGCAGTCGTTATAACAGTCCCTCTCCTCCACCCGCAGGAATGAACTCAGGGTGGACCTCGGCTTGGAGCTGTCCACACCGGCTATCTGGGCCAGTGGGTTTGTGCATTGATCCTGCAGCAGCAGAATGAGCTCGTCGGGATACTTTTCCTTCAGACCGCCCCCTTTGTGTGTCGTAGAAAGCCTGAGCTCATCGAAACACCGTTCCGTGTCCCGGCCGGCGTCCGAGCCGCGGCCCACCACGTCCAGTTCGTCCTCCAGGAATAGGCCGGCCGACTGGCCAAAGCGCCGGTTGGTGACTGCGCTGAAGCCGCAGGTGCACGTGTACTGGGCGTCGCCGTTGTCCTTCAGGTACACGCCCACGTCCGCCCCTCGGATGTTCATGTTGCAGACGCACACGCAGCAGCTGTCAAAGTTGCAGTCCTTGAAGAGGTTCATGACCGACTCGGAGAGAATGAGGGTGACGTAGAGGCTGTGGGCCTCCGGGATGGAGGGTACGGTTGCGGGCTCCACGGAGCTGAGGGGTCGGCAGGTGGAGGGGGTGGACGCTGGCGAGTACAGATCGGAATTGTCGTATTTGAGGGAGCCCTGGACGCTGGACGGGCCGCGGGGGGTGCGAGGAGTGCGTGGTGTGCGCGGTGTGGGCACGGAGAAGCGTGGGGTAGCTGGAGAGGGCAGGATGCCCGTGCCGCTGTTGCTGGGGGGCGCGCTGCCGGCCAAGAAGGGCGTGTGGGTTTGGGGGGTGTATGTCTGGCTGTAGTCGGGCTCCACACTCGGGAGATTACTGTAACAGAGAAGACAATCAACACCACTGCGGCTGCGATCGTCTATACATGTTTGAACGCATCTATAGTTACAGACACATAGTAATGGAGGCACGACTGGAAATATTCTACGGTGCCGTTTTTGCCAACAATAATATGTGAAGAACTTTGCTATTACCATTGTAACGGCCAATACCTTAAGCTCCATTATATTGAATGAGCTACTTAGGTTGTTTATAGTTCCATTTAGATACAACTACACATTTAGAGACCCACTCTGATGAAAATAATGTTTTCGTTTCCTCCCGACAGGCTCCCTGCGCCGCTCCATTCTCATGCATCCACTTATAAACGTCTGGATCCACATACGTCTTTGTTTTCCTCGGCTGAGCTGGAATCTGCCTCTAAACTCTATGGCTTGATAGCTCAAATATTGCTCGCCATTTTAGCTGCACCAGTAATGCGTAATCGGCCGGGGGTGTGAGGGACTGTAAGTTAGCAGGAGAGCATGTAAACAAAGAGTTCTCCGGCATTCAGGAAGAGGAGGCGGGCTTGCTCCGAACCAATGATCCAGACCACAACTCGGCGCCGAATTACTAATGAACTCCTGTCGTTCTACAAAACGACACGGGTTTTTTTATTTAGGCTAAAAACGGCCTAATCACAATTAAAAGACCACTGGGAACACTTTAACAGTAGATCAAAATATGATTGGAGTGGGTCTTTAAACTTTTCTCATCTAGACTAAACAACAGACTTTAGCCTCTGAGAATATTTAGGATGAGCTAAAGATCATGAGGCAGCCCAACTTTCCAAATCATTAGTGCTCGACTCCACGTCTGTGAGATTTGTGGATAAAAACACCAGAGGGAAATTAAGTGTTAAGCCATTACATAAGCTGGCTACATGGAAGCAACAGAGAAGATGTGTAATAATCAAGGCTGAAGGTGGACCAACACACATCACTGTGTGCATTTTATCCTTCTTTTTTTATTATTCTAGTCCAGCACATTATAAAGTAATTCTGCTCAAAAACGTGTCAGCTGGATGCTAGAAGCTATTTCAGAATAAAATCTCGAGATACAAAATCGCTTTAACTGCTTCTCTAAAGTAGTCAGATGTTCAACAGCAAAGGCAACAATCTGGAGCTGTTTTCACACAGCAGCTGGGATGTAACAAAGAGTGATGGACAGACATTCACTCAGATCAAACACTGCAGCTCTGAATGGACGGACGCAGGAAGGTGGAATTAGTTGACTGTTTTGATGAACGGCTGCTCTTCCTCTGCTGGGAAGAGATTCCTTAACTACACAACCTCTACAGCACAGCAGAAACAAACACTCGCCGACAAACAAACAAACGTTTCACTTTGCGCTTACCCGTCTTTGATGAGGAGATTCACATTTGATACTTGGGGCATCAAGTCCATTTTTCCCATGGTCCAGCTGGGCGTGTACACGCAGTCCCCTGGCAGTTTGACAGGCAAAAGACAACGGCTGGGTAGCGTCTTGAGGGGAGCGTACATAGAGCAGCCGATGAACGACTGACACGTCTCTGGCTTGTACACAAAGGAGAAATCCTGAAAGCAGACAAAGCACAACAGTTGGATTAAATAATAAAAACAGAAAAAAAACTCTTCCCCCTCCTCGTCTCAACTGGCGTGTCATGGGGGGGTCGCACCTTTATTTCCGATGGTTTGGGGCTGCAGAAACCCTCCTCCACCTCCATCTTAAAGTGGCTGTTGAGCTGACTGCCGTCCAGCAGGGTGAGCCCCGTCCCCGTTTCCAGACCGTCTTTACTCCCAGAGTTCATGGGGGAGTAGCCCTGGTTCTCCGCAGAGGGAGGGGTGGGAAACATCACGTGCAGGTCTACCGAGCCTAGGCCAAAAAAAAAAGGCAGAGTTAGTTTCACAATAGCAACAAAATAAAAATGAACAAGAGAGCCAGTGGATCCATCCGTACTTAAACCCGACAGTTGATCTATTGAGGCTGGTTTGGTCTCTTTGCTCCCAAACTTTCCCTCCGTAACAATTCCCGCTCTTTTTGATCCCGGCTGTGCAGAACAAAGGGAAATCAAAACAATCAGTCAGGTGGATCAATCCCTGCTGACATTTATTTGTAATGAATCATAATTGACTTACTGCTAGTTCATCTTCATCAGAGTTGAAAATCTTGTCCAGGTCACTGTAGGACACGGCCAAGTCGTTCTCATGGATGAGGCTGGTGGAGGATAAAGGTTTGCTGCCTGATGGACCCTGACCATCTGCAGAGCAGGACAGAGCAAATGGAAAACTTTCAGATTAAAACAACAACAACAAGTATCTATGTTTGTCTTTTTACTGAGTGACAGCCAAAGGGAAGCATTTAAAAATCTCACCGTCAGTCCCAGCTCCTTCATCCAACTAAGAAATAAATAAAGAGAAAAAACAGAGTTTAGTTTTATAAAAAGTTTGTACCATTCAGGAAAGGAAATACTCAGACTTTTCAAAATAGGATAACATGTAAAAGGCCCACTTCAATCCTCTTGTGACCTTTTTCAAAGTGCTCCCAGTAGTCTTAATTATGTTTTTGAGCAAAATCAAAAAACCTGGGTTATTTTCTAGGATATAGTTTCTACAGAGTTAAAGAAGTCCATCAGAAAATTCCCGTCTGAGTTGTGGATGAGACCGCTGGTTTAGAGCTACCCTGCCCCCCTTCCCCTCCCCATTGCTGAAAACTCTTTCTACATCACAAATAAGCTTTTTTTCTCCGTAATTTTGAGCTCAATTTTCATGAAATATGTCCTCCATCGTTGGAAAAGAACACGTTCAAAACACGGACAGGATTTATATCGAGTGGATCTTCAAGTAAAGGAGCAAAACACTTGTTTATAATGAACTTCTGCACACTGAAATAAACAGGATCCCGCACACAAACATCTCTGCAGCATTCCTGCCTGCAGCCCACCTTGTGTTTCTTGCCGCCTTCTTTCTCCGCTGCAGCCTTGTCTCTCTTCTCGATGAAGCTGAACTCCTCGTCTCCCTCCACAAAGGCGTAAGGGTCGGGCTCCTCGCCGTGTTCATCGTCTCCCGAGATGGAGACGAGGTGGCTATTTCTCCGTTGGGCGTAGGTCCTCACCAGCTCTTGGGACACCTTCAGGGGTTGTGTGGAGTCGCACATAGTCCTAAAGAGAAGAGCGCCGTTAGAAGACGAGGGAACAAATGGATGCTTTGGTGGGATTAAGGAGCAACACTCACTCTGTGACAGAGACCAGGCTTTCAGTTCCCCCCCAGCAGTCCTCACGGATTTTATCCACAGGTAACTGGGGAGTCACAAAGTTGGAGTCCTTCCTCCTTGGCAGGTTGAAGTATCTCCAGGGGTTGTGAGAAGAGTCTTCACTGGGGTTTACAGCTGAGCCTACAAACACAGTAGGCTCCATGGATTCGTTGTAGGCGGGTGGGAAGGGCAAAGGCATAGGCATGCTCTCCAAAGGAGACTCCCCAGATGAGCCTTTCTGTGGCACCAGGCAGGGCTCCACTGACGGCGGGTAAAGTGGTTGGTGGATAGGGGTGGAGCAGGTTTTCATGCCGCCCGGGGTCATGTCGCTTTCTACGTGATCACAGGGGTGGGGGCTGAGAGGAGGCGGGGGCGGCGAGCCGAGGTCGGTGAGAAGGCTGTGCGTGTGAAGCATGGGGGCTTTGGGCACCGTGTCCACGTGGTGCAGGCTGGGATAGGAGCTCTCCTCCTGCGGCCGGGAGCACAGCCGCGGCGTTTGCGGCTCCAGAGACAGCTCTTCGCTCACAGAGTTGCGGTGGTGAAAGGGCGTTTGCGGCCTACGCTGCTGCTTCTCCCCCTTTTCCATCTTCTCGCTCAGCTTGTGCTTGGTGGGCGGCTGAGCGGGCTGGCCTGATGAAGAAGGGTGTCCTGAGGTGCTGCTGCATCGCTGCTTCAGATTCTTATGTCTGCGTGAGAGGAAAGAAGACAACACTAGTCACCAAAAGTTCCATCTTTGGATTACTAACCTGTCGGTGTGCTCTACTCTGAGTACCTGGAGCAGTTACACGGCGGTCTGTGGGCTGGTTCCACAAAATTCCAGACTGCCGTTTTGTCCGATTCCTCCTCAACTGCCCCGTTTGTCAAAGTTGTAAACTTTCTCCTAGTGGTTGTTAAAAATCAGACGCTGCATTAGTACGAACAGAAAGCCATATTTGACAGATAATGCTTGCTTTTTTGCGGTGCGACACGCGACATACTTGTTCCCTGTGCGGTTTGTGTTGTACTCCTGCCACACAGACTCCACCATCTGGCTGGCAAGCCCACGAGGGATTTTACCCCCATGAAGGCTGTTATTAGAGTTGTAGCAATCGGACGCAGACGACAACTTTAGCCACCTCTGGGCTGGCCGATAATCTGAGGGGGGGGGGATGTAACGAGTTATGAAGTCACAGGAAGAATCAGACGTTTCATCCCCAACAGGTTAAAGCTTTACCAGTGTGAGCCTCCTCTGGAGACGTCGGCGGAGTCAGGGTGACGGAGGACATGGCAGGGTCTTTGTGCGCGGCCTGGCCTTGTGGAGCGACACACTGGCTTCCTGGAGTGTTGCTCGAGCCCTGAGATACCACGGTGGGGAGATCCAGCAGGGGGAGGAGCACCAAGCAGGAGGGATAAACCATCCGCACGCCAGCTGGAAAACAAGACATTTACACATTTTTAGAAAAGAAAAAAATTAATCGAATAAAACACACAAAAAAGGCAAAACTGTCAAAATAATCAGGTAGTTAAATGGGATCCAATTATGCACTAATGTTGGTACCACCATCCCAGCGGTCATGTCTTCAAACCAAAATCACTTTTTGTGGTTTTGGATAAATATTCTCCTTATAACTGGGATTGACAAGGACTGGAGTTGTGAGATTCATGACACGGTTCTGATCGATCCAGACAACAAAAAACATTCAGGTCTTAAATACGGTTACTACAAAATAAGTTTCTCAAATCATTTGGCTAAACTTTGCTCTGGTGTCAGACTAAAAACCCCCCATCCTAAAGGTTTAGTAAACATTAGGCTTAAAATCTTACCTGCTTGCATTCCCGTCACCCATCGCCGCATTATGAAATTATTATAAAGTCTTACCGACAAGGACCTCCACAGCTGCAAGGGAGTCATCCTCCCAATCAGAATCTTCCATCTTATCTTCTTGGACCTCCTTAGGGTTGGGACTAATGGGATAAAACTGCCTCCACTCCTCGATGAGCTTCTGAGTAGGGTGGTCGGACATCTTAAAAGCCTGGCCAGTGAGCGTCCCGTTCAAGCCATACGGACTTAGGATAACTACAGAGGGCGGAGTCAACAAAACAGCTATGAGAAGCCACAAAAGACTGTTGAAATGGCGAACCGGCATAACATCGGTCCTCGGTGGAAAATCCTACCTTGCAAAGGGTTTGAGCTCTGCTGGGCGAGGCTGAGATGCTCCTCGCTCAGCCTCTGGAGGGGCTGGTGTTGAGCGATCTCCACGCTTGTGCACACATTGCTGTCGCCGTGGACGAAGAAGGTGAATGCGCAAGACAGGTGCTCACTGCAAAAGGCAGAAAAAGAAGACAAAAGACATGAACCAGTAAGCAAAGCTGACAGCGGCTGACAACATCTTGGTCTCTCCAGATGGTGGAGGCAGCGTTTAACACTTTGCATAATGCATTTGACTAAGCTCTTTCATGTAGCAGGCATTCATATGACAGTGTGATGAAGACCTGTTTGTTCTGTCGGTCAAAGGATGCATGTACTGCACATGCAGTTTCTTCACACTTTGAGCTGTTAAGCAGAACTTTCTCCAAGCTCCACAAAGACATCAAATCAAACACGGGATATTCCTGCAACTCCAAATGTATAAATAAAGGCGATTCACACCTTTGCTTCCAACTACAGTTGGAGGTCTAAGCAGCTAAGTGCACTAAAATAGACCTTGTTGACATGCCCCTACAGTACGTGCAGACTCAGCATTTTTGACAGACTGCTGTGTTTACCAGGAAGAAAGAGCCAGGCGACAGAAAGACTGACAAACCTTTTTTTTAATATTTTTTTTTTTTGCTAAAGATGTTGCCCTAGCAGGCCGACACCCATGCCCTCTTTTCTTCAGAAACAGAAACCAAACACAGGTAAACAAGAAATGAAATTGCTGCTCTTTGAACACAAAGAGAAAAACTGCCAGATGGAGAAAAGCCACAGAGCTGAACAGAAAGTATAATTTATCCCTCCGTGTAAAAAAAAAAAAAAAAAAAAAAACCCAAACAAGACATTCCAGAGCAAGAGTATGGTGGGGTACTCTGGGGTTTGGTGGCCTTCAATCCAGGATTCAAATGCGGGTGAAATTAGACGACAGTCGAGTGGAAAACAGTTCTGAGCCTCTCTGGAGTTTCACCTATGCTTTGGTTCACATTGCCTTTTCCTCACAGGAGAGCAGCAACCCCCCTGCTGAACGCTCCCTCACATGTACGCAAACCCACGGATCACTCAATCGCAGAGAATTACGACTGTTTTGGCGTATTTATCAAAACCAAGAGCAAACGCATCTTGCAAAGGTTGTAATTAGGTGCCAGACTTGTGGGCTCACTGTTAGCTTGAGTAGATCCATCTTTATCCTCACATCTGGAGATTTTTGGTGTTGTTGATGTTGTTTCTAAAGGTTTAAAATGGTCAGCTTAAAAAAACACAAGAGCTGGATGAGCCTTTGACCCTGACGGCTGCAGACGCTAAAGCCAGAGGAGTATAGTTGATCTCTTCCAAACAAGACTTATTACACCTTATCTCTACTTTGCTTAACTTTTTGAGTGCTCATTTAAAAGTAAACTTGCATGCTCCCAACAACCAGGTCAAAGGAAAAGCTAAATAGAACGTCCGTAAACTCAAAAAATACCCTCATTCTGCGAATCTCAGTCAAACCTGAAAAACAGATGACAGGTGATGCTTTGAGTGACACTTCCCAGCTGGATTTTCACCTACAGCAGCTTGAATGATGTGCTTTCCCCCACTTGGAGAACACACATCAGAGGTTTAATGATATTGAAATTCATTATTTTCTTTTTTTCACTATTTGCACCAGCTCAAAGGCCGTGCAACAAAAGGGCAGATAGCGTTAAAAAAGTTTGGTTGAAAATACAAAGAATTGAATGTCTGTGATATGCAGTTACAAACAATGAGGAGGGGGAGAAGCTGTAGATAAACTGACTCCATCCTTCTGTCTAATCAAGAAGATTCTCATTTAGTTTAAGGGTTTATAGCATTTTTCTGGGTAGGGTTAAAGAAAAGAAATATTTTAATGTAAGTGAACACGTAGAAAAATCTATATTGATTCATTGAGGGTTTTTTTAAACAATTTGTGTTATTTTTGAATGTGAAAACTAAAAACTTTGTTGATTTAATTTCTAACTTTGTAAGAATTTAAATCATTTGATTCATTTAAAAATTGTTTATCAAAAAAAAAACAAAAACAAATTTGTTATGGAAAAGAATCAAATCATCTCTATATTTTACAGCCTTGCATAAATAGAAGGTACCTTTTATTGATGATCTTTTCCTCCTTCTGATATGGCTTGACAAACCACTTGCCGATGCGAACGAAGCCCCGGTTCATGAGACAGCGCTCCAGCAGGTTGTGAATGGCTTTGAATAGGAGTGTTCGACACTCATAGGACAGGCCACTCTCCCACTCACCGTCCTCCTCACCTGAAAATAGCAAGAAAGGTATCCGCGTGACTTCAACAACACTCCTGCCAGAAAAGCAGATTCAAGAAAACTCGGTTCCGCTTGACACCATTTTAAAAAGTGAAATCAGCTTGTCAACAGCTGACAGCGCTAATGACTGACAGGTTTAAAACAGAACATCATCTTAGAGACAACCCAGAGACAGATTTCTTAAAGTAATAAAAATGGCAGCACGTCTTTGGGATCATGCAAGAGTTTTGTCTTTCAGCTACAAATCAGACTTCCTGTTTTTGACAGCTGGACTTTTTCCAATTGTGTATCAGTCACAACCAACTTTTGACGTCTGCCATTTCCACTAGACCATGCAGGAGATAAGACGTGGTCAGTGTCTCAGCTACCAAAGGACGCTTGTCGTCTCAGATACCAATGTCAACAAGCAGTAGTGGACAAACGTGAACAACAACTTGCTGTCATATCACGGTGGATGGCTGAATCTTTGGGGAGATAACGTGGATTCCAACAGGAATTTGAAATCAAGACTAGCTTTTGTGACTTATCAGAAAAAAGAAAAAAAAAAAGGTTTATTTGCCAGAGCTTAGAATGATTAGCCTCAGCGCTGAACACCTGACGTGTTTCAACATGAACAACATTTCCACAGATCAGACTTCTTATTTTTGTGCGACTTTCAGTAAACTAGCACAAAACAATGTCTATAAATGACCCCCAAAAACCCACTCTTAAGCTTTTAAACTGTCATTTATGGCCTTGACTATGAGAGAAAACTAAACTACACACCATATAGATGCCGGTATTCAAAAACGATGAGGTTTATTAACACAGTTTACTCTCCTCCAAAAATGAAAGAAGAAAAAAATCCAAAATAAAGGCAAGATTGGCACATATTTCACAGTCACTCAAACCCCAGCAGTTCCCTTTATTTATGACTGTAATATGAGTTGTCACTGTTTCCTTAGAGATGCCTGGAAGAATGAGCTTCACCGGTCAACAACGTGTTCGATCAATGCGAGTCACAGCATACGAAAGCTACAGAAATAACACCAAGGAAAGTGTTGCTGCGCCATCAGAAACTTAAAAATTAAAAATTCACAAACACAAGCTAATGTCTGTTAGGACTTTGAAGTGTGTCTAAAGAGTACCAGTTGCCTGACATGCCTCTGACATGCCTGCTTGCAGTACCAAAATAAAATAAAATAAAAAGATTGCAGTGTAATGTGGTTCGTCACTGTGACGAAGTCATCACACGGCTTGTGCTTTGCGGTGGTTTAAATCCTTCCATCCTGTTACGCTGCAGTTTCACTTTGATTCAAACTTTTTATTTACTGGATTGTTATCTTCCTAAATTACAAATATTCCACAAACTCACCACCATCATCCTTTACTACTGTTATATCTCCTGATTCTACTAGCGCTCATGAAGAAAGGTGATGTGAAGTTATACATATTTTCAAAATAAAATCAAGAATCAATGTGCAAGAACATCATTGTAACCTTTAAACATGTAACCAAGTTTTACTCAAGTGTCAAAATTATTGTCGCATACACGAACCACAAAACAAAATGTACGTCCATCCTGATAAGAAAAATCAAATACAGCAAGAGTGGAAACAGTCAAATGTTTTCACTTACTTGAGAGTTCATTGTGGATGAGCTCTGCGAAACTGGGGTCATCCCCCCACCAGAAGAGCCAGAGCTCCCTGCGACCCTGGGTGTGGTGTCTCCTCCACACGCTCAGCACATCGGCTGCCAAGCATCGGCTAAAACTGTACAAAATTGGGTCCTCCTCAGTAAACGGGAAAAGGATGGGCGAGGAGGTAGGTCCCTGCCACACAAAGCGTCGCCACTTTATTCCAGTCAAATCCGCCTGTGGGACAAAAAAAGGGGGGAAAAAAGTCAGAATTCTATGAAACTGTATTAAAAGGGCTGAAACAGAGTGACAACAGAGTTACACTGCTTTGGCTCTGCTGCTGCAAATAAAAAAAAATTAAAAACAAGTCTGCCAAGAAATTAATCTAGCATTACTCATTTGAAAGGTGGAGAGGTTTGGCAACATTTCTACATGTTCTGCTATTATTTAAGTATTCTTTGAAGTAAAATAGAAGTTGAAGTTGAGTTATGCCAAAGTTAACAACTACTTTGATTCTAAAATCATTTTGCAGGTAGACATATAAAAAAAAAACAAAAAAAAAAAACATTTGACTTTCCTAAATAAACATAATAGATTGTATCCTGTAATTTAGAAAATATCGGGTGAGTTTTAATCCGTCTGCTGACCCGACCTGTTACTTTAAGTAAGGCTTGATGTTCCTGTTACAAAACCCGTGTAAACAATGGATCGTGCCATAATCGTGAGCGACCCTTTTATTAGCTTCCATGCAGTGTGCGCGCTATCTGTTATGAAAGTTTGATGGATCACGATTTGCAAGTTGCAGGCCCGATGCCTTCACGCCAGCTTGCAACTGACGTTACAAAGCTTGTTGCCTTATTAGCCAAAATGGCTTTCCCCTGGCCTCTTGGTATTACAGCTAACGCTAGCTAGCGAACTGAGAGCAGAGACTTACCAGGCAGAAGATGTTGGAGTGGCAGTCCTCCAAACTGGCCCCGTTTGGTACAAAGCACGAACTCATCCTTTCACTACGCAGTTGTAACGTTAAAGTCCATTGTCTCAATCACCCCAGGGGCAAGAGCCGATCTATCGCCAGCGCAGCGATGCTCAGTTGTAAATATGCAGTTAAAGCGCAGCTTGCTAGCTTCAGCTAGTCAGACAACTTCTAACCGGTGCTAGCCACTGCTAACCTAGAAGCTAAGCTAACGTGAGACAGGCAGCCAGATAGCGTCAACTGTAGGCTTATAGCTATTCGATTCATCAATCCTATTTGAAATGTATTGTCTGATTTGGTTAGCCACAAGCTTGCGACCCCAGTATCTTTAACATCAAACAGTCCGCATTAACATAACATGGCCAGGCTATCGCTGAATACAACGTTGGGAAAGTTAAATGCGATAAGAAATGCCAACTCGAGAACTAAAAAGAAACTTCATCCTAAAATGTTAGTCCCTGGTGTGCTAATGCTAACGTCAGCTAGCTGATCTGAAACAATTTCAAAGCAGAGGAACTCTCCCCTCCCCCTGATCTCTGCTAGCCTACTAGCATACAAGCTAACATACCAGAGCTCTAACGCTAGCCTGCTAGCTAAATAAAACAATTAGCTACCCAACCCTCCTTTCTTCTAAAACCATAACAGTACTCCGTCATAATCAAACTGCCTTTAAAAGAGACGAAATGTCAAATCTTCGACACAACTCGGTGGTTCCTCTTCTCTGGCTGTTCCATGGTTCCTGCAGATTTCCATTATTTCAGTACATGGATTGAATTCTTTAATGGCGGCCAGGAGGACAACTCTGCCTCTCAACTCCCATTGGCCACTTTGTGGTAATGGGGGCGTCATCTGACTGCAAGTAGCTCCATGACTTCACAATTTACAAGATGAGAGCTCCTGTGCATCTGTCATACAGTGGTGGCTCCTGGGTGATATTTCTTACTATGTATGTCTCAATGTGTTTGTCATTATGAAATCTACACTCATTTTAACCAGGTTGCGTAAAATTAAACAGAAGCTATTATTAGAACTGCAATTTAGCGAGTTAAAGTTGTATACATTTAAAACAATATTTGGTTTATTTTTTCAACCATTTTGCAGAAATGGAATAATCCAGGTTACACTGCACAGACAAAGGAGAGTGCGTCACGATACATTTATTGTGCGACGCTCAATATCACTACACAAATAAAAGCATTGTCCTCCACCAAATAACACCACAGCAAATAACACTTCACCATTTATAATGGCGAATGCGTGAAAATATAAAAGTCTAATTTTAGGGGCTTTATGTCAACTTAATGTACTCAGGAGGAGCACTCGAGACCCATCCTGTCATATTCGAAGCAGACCACGGGGCGGAGACTCTGTGCAAGCTATTTAAACACGCCCCGCCCCCAATGGGCGGGACCTCCGATGCATCGAGAAAATGTCAACAACATGCCGGAGTGTTCCAGAGAAACAGAAAGCGAGGAAGCAGCAACAACGGCGGCGAACGGGCGTCAAACAGTTAAAGGAAACAATACCTCCCACAACATCGTATCTTTAATATCTAAGATCGCAGATGAACATATCTCGGTCGTGCGGGTAGGAGTTTTCTTTGTTTGAAAAATGCCTTGCCACGAACAAAAGCGTACACGTTATGCGCTAAACGTGTGACGGTCGTCCTTTACTTCGATGGTAGCTTCCAAGGGGAAAGAAACCAAAGAAAAATGGAATGTTCCTGAATACATAGTGGCCTCATGAATTAGCTCTATGTTGTTCACAGCAGCTCCATTGTCATCGTCAATGAGGAGTTAGATTTCTTTTTTCATTCCTTCATCATTCATTCATTGTCTCCCTGCAAATCCTATGTACCTGTCCTGTCTCCCAGAGCTTCAGCACTTGTCTGGCCGTGGCTGGAGTCATTCTAATAGCAAGGAGCATCAAACTGGTAAGACATGGAGACACACTCATAATGTCTAAAATAATAATAACTCAAACATAGCAAAAATAAAACATTCAACACAACTGAAAACTTTACAGGTAGAAATCAATATTTTATGCTAAAATGCATTATTAGACTAAGTCAAAGTCAAAGGGTAGATTAAAGCAAAAAATAATTTTCCAAAAAATCAACAAGTGATTTTTGAAACTTGTAAAACATAAAAAACACACACATTTTAAATAGTTACAATCTTGTTTTTAAGAATCTGCATGTTTTGCCATAAACAAAGTACAGTTTTGATCCAAGGACGCAGCTTTTAATGTAATCGCAAAAAGATATCTGATATCAATGAAAAACATGCAAAAATAAATAAATAAAATCTTGTTTTTACATTTTACTTTTGTAGGATCAATAAAGTTCTATTCTATTCCACTTTAAATGTTTATACACATGCATACCAAACAGGTACATAGTGGTAGTATGATGACATGGAGACATGTTTGTAATATGTACTGTATAACACATCAACACATGCCTTTTAAGATCATGTTAAATTAGCCACAAAAAATGTCACTTTTCGCCCAAGATGTGGTATTTAGGTTTGTACTAAAATGTGAGGAAGACAAAAGATTGATGAGCCAAGTCAAAGAATCAGACTGAAATTTAAAAGTAACCCCAAAAGGGGCATTTCTGTGAATCCTGCTTTGCAGGTTTACTGATAGTGAATAGAAAATTACCATGTTTTCAACCTGGTATTCTCTCAGACTCTCAGGAGACATCTAGGATTAAAGATGACGTTGTGTCTGTCTTTCACATCAGTATTAACATTCTCTTATTCAACTGTACAAGTTACAGTATTTAACTTAAAAAAAAAAGTTGTTCAGCTTTGTCGTTTTATTCCCCCAGCTCACAAAATTTCAAGCTGCACGTGAGATCCCTGCTCTCTTCATTGAGAGGAATGTCCGCCTCCGTGGGAAAGTTCATTCGATCACAGAAAAAGGAATTGAAGTGGAACATGTGCCAATTTATCTGCCTGTTCTCTCTACATTACTGTCTAAACGGGGTAAGATGGGAGAGGGATTTTTTAAAGTGAACCATGTGTTCTGATGACCAACTTTGGTATAACAAACAAAAAGGCTTAAGAAAAGTGCAATATTCAAAATAAACAATTTTATTCTTATTAGTTATGTCCCCGGTAAATATATTTAAATATTCACAGTCTTAAAAATAATTAGTTTTTTTGGCAGAGGGAGGAAACTTTCTTTACTTTTTAGATCATACAAACTTTATTTGTATTGCAGTTTTCCGACAAACGTAACTTAAAACTCTCAACATTAAAAACATTTTCCAATTTCAAAAACCAGAAGCAAGCCAAAAAAAATAAATTGTGACAACACAGACCCCCCCTCACCCTTACACACACACTCACATGCATACGCATCATAATTATGCATAAATGATTCAATAATACAATGTGGAGTAGAATCCTGGCTTGATACTTAAGCGTGAAAATGATACCATCTGATACAATGGCATTAGATGGATATGACAGCCCAAGACCTAAAAAACATTTATAAACCAATAAAACAACTTTAAAATGAATCCTGAATTTCACTGGGAGCCCACTCAGCAATTTCAAAATTGGTGTATTGTGTTCCTGACCCTTGGTCCTCGGCAGCTCATGCACAGCTGAATTCTGCAGTAGTTGAAGGTTAAATATCCTCTTTCTTGGAAGATCAGAGAGCAGGGCATTAAAACATTCTAATCTGCTAAAAATAAAAGCATGCATTAGCGCCTCTGTGCTGGCAAGAGAGAGAAATCAAATCAAATCAAATCAAACTTTATTTATAAAGCACTTTTCATATAAAAATATAACACAAAGTGCTTTACATTAAAACAACAAAATATAAAAACAAGCAAGCATTAATAAATAAATAAATAAATAATAGGGCCCCCCTCCCCGTACCTAGCCCCCCACGCCTTTCACACCTCCCACTCTCTAACTGATGGAAAATGACAATGAAAAATAGGCTGTAAAACATATGCTGAGCACAAAAACATGATGCGGGAAACGCTAGTAATTGGAACCTCCCCCCCCTGTGAACAGCCGCATAGACAGCCAAATGCAACATCACAGGCGGGGACCGCTCCACCACAGCTAAGCGGTGATGCAGGTCCCCACCCAGAGCCGCAGTGGCTGAACAGCAGCCGTCCCAGATGGAGAGGTTCCAGCTGAGGAAGCACCGGAAATAAAAATGAATAAAAATTGAGAATCAAAAAGTAAACATATTGATAAAAACGATAAAACATTGAAATAAGGTAAATTAAAATAACACGTTAAAAATCAGGTTCACGTTCATAAAACAAGATAAAATGGATAAAGAAATAAAATAAAAATAGAAAATACATATAGATAAATAACTGAATAAATAAAAAAAAGTAGTAAAATAAATAAATAATAAATAAAAATTAGCTAAAAGCCAGGTTAAAAAGATGGGTCTTGAGCCTTTTCTTAAAAGTATCAATGCTCTCTGCGGCTCTCAGGCCCTCTGGCAGACTGTTCCATAAGCGGGGACCATAGTGCTGAAATGCAGCTTCTCCATAGGTTTTAGTTTTTACAGTTGGAATGGTTAACAGACCAGTGCCAGAGGATCTCAGGGTCCGCGAGGGTTCATATCTTACTAAAAGATCTGATAAATAAGAAGGCGCAAGACCGTTAAGACATTTAAAAACTGTTAAAAGTATTTTAAAATCAATCCTGAAGCATATGGGGAGCCAATGCAGGGATTTTAAAATTGGGGTGATTCTCCAGAATTCTGGAGAAGCTGAATGTTCCTAATATTTGTTTTTGGAAGACCAGCAAGCAGGGCGTTACAGTAATCAATTTTACTTAAATGGACAGTAACAGATTGACGTATAAAACTCAGGGGACGGAGAGAAAATGAACAAAATAAAGAATGGTTCTCAGCCGACCACGAGTCGATTCCCATCGTTCACATTAATGATCTGTTCAAAGGATTCGATTTGTTCGCGAACATCACATCACTAACTCGCACGCTGTTGCCCTGTCTGTCACAAACCTGCCTGCTTTCAGTGAAAGTTCAATCCAGTCAGACTGAACCATTTAGAAAAAAAATGGGGTTTGGAGAGTGGCTCCTGCAGACATTGATGTTTCCAAAAAAAAAAAAAACGTTAGTGCCAAGACTTGAATTTAAAATATTCGTGATTATGTATTGGTTAAGGAAATTATTTTTTTCTGTTTTATCATTCCATAATTTTGGGGGGCCTCTGTGCCCCCCCTG
This sequence comes from Oryzias latipes, assembly GCF_053564925.1. Lineage (NCBI taxonomy): Eukaryota > Metazoa > Chordata > Actinopteri > Beloniformes > Adrianichthyidae > Oryzias > Oryzias latipes. The sequence continues at coordinate 24,147,844 of NC_136249.1, read as the reverse complement.
TCTGGGCTCCTAGAGTCAGCCACCTCTCCCCCAGACCTGTGTCTAAAACAAGAACATAAAAATAAATATAAAAATATTCATAATAACATAAATACATTAAGACATGTCTTTCCACCAATTCATCGATAAAAAATCATCACAATGCAGTTTTCAATAATTTAACAGATAATATCATAAAGTTTTACATTTATGTACAGATCCTTCTCAGTGTGAACTGAACAAATCAGGCATAGTGGCATTGAACAACCTCTTTTTTCTTATCCTGTTACGGAAAATTGTCAGTGTGGCAGTTTTGCTTTAGAATGTCAGAGTCAGATTAATGTGATCCTGTTATGACTAAGTGGAAGAAAAGCCTGTTACTGTCCCTTCAAATAATGGTTCTCATAGAGTGTTGGTCTTATCTTATATAAGTTGCACTATTATCCTTTATTTTTTAGTTTTTGGTGGTTTTGGGGATATTTCTTTCTTATAAATATGTGTTTTGACCATCATATTTGTACATCGCACTGAGTTTCATAAAGTCCCCTTTCATTGTTTTCTTCAGATGTGTCCACTTCAACGATGCTGGTGCATCTGGCAGGAGTGGAGCTGACACCAGAGGGGCAGATATGGTTACAGAATACCCTGGCACCTACCCAGGTGGTGTGGCTAAAACTTATCAGCAGAGAGGACAATGCTTTGAATTGTTTGGTGTCCCACAACAGGGTGAGGCATCTCCTCACTCTAGCAAAATAGCTGAAGTCTCAAACACCATCAAATATAAACCCAGTTTGTAAATTATGAATGTTTTGAAATTGAAAAAAAAAATTATTGAAATTTCTTCATCTTTCCAGCAGGGGTCAATGTGGGGCCACTGCATGAATGAAGAGGTCCTCAAGCTTGGCCTGGCTCGCACTGCGCCTATTGTGGGAGTGCAGCCTGAGTCCCGCCTGTACTGGCGCCTGCACAAACGGCTGCACAGGGCTGAGCTGAAAGCTGAGAAGAAGGGACGGGGCTTTTGGAAAGAGGAAAGTCCGTGGGAGAGAACTTTCAAGGCTGTCAGGGACAGCTCTATAATCAGACTGATGAAGACCATCTTTAAACGGTCTTGACAAATAATTGCGGTGTGTTAAAAAGTTGTGAAAGTCAATGATAGTTATTGATATTTGTATTATGTCATTGGATTCCTGAAGTCACTGTAATAACTCCAAACAGTTTTAGTTCACATCAACACAGAATCACATTTTTTCATATTATTTACCTTAAGTTTGTTCATTTTCAAATCACAAATCTGGCTTCACCTTGGTCAGAAAAATCTGACTTCACTGATGTTACACCAGTTAAAAAAAAAACCTGTAATACACAAGAACAGTTCTGTCTCAAAAAGCCAGCTCTGTGTTTTTGTGCACAAAGATGGCTCTGCCTCCATAATGCTAAGCTGGTTCTATCTTGATTACTCCAAGCCGGCTCTCCCGATGTCAAACTAAACTAGGGCTGTGTCTGATTTCCAATCCTAATCCCTAACTACTAAATACCTGTATAGTGAAGAACTATATAGTGCCCTGGATTTTAAAAGAAATTCTGACACCATTCTCACTACTTTTTTTTTAAACGACAAATATGATGTCATCGATTTTACAAAGTGAAAATCTAATTGAAATGAGCGTTTTGCGACAATTAGTTATGTGTCCTCTGTGTTCTGAAGATGAAAACGTTGATGGCTAATTAAAAAAATGAATTTAAATAAAAATTTTCGCCAATTATTCAAACGCAGTGCATTGTGGTCTATTTTCGCCAATCTAGTGAGCATCGATGCACACTGGTTTTTGCAGAGACTTCTGCTGCCCCCGTGAGCCGGTCCCAGATAAGCGGTGAAAGATGGACTTCTGGGAATTTTCTAGAGCACTCGATTTTGTAATTGTCGATTCAGACAGCCCTACAAAATGGCGAATGCACTATATAGTGCACTATGGAGTGAGTAGTGAAGGAATTCGGACACAACCTAGCTCTGCCTGTGTTACACTGGGCTGGCTCCGCCTCCATCCGGTTTAGCAACATAGTCAAATTACTTAATTAAGATAGTTGTTCAGTTCAACTAGGTCGAAATTGTGAGCGATTTCTTAAAAAAAAGTCATGTCATAAATTATAAACAACAGAACAATGTTAGTTTTTACATCTGCTATTTTTTATATTTAAAGTAATTTTTTTAAAATGCATTAATTTAGCAGTAAAATGAAATTTTCCAACCATGTAGAAAGGGTGGACCCCTGAGCACCTTGCCCGTCAAGACAAGTGTGTGTGTGTTTGGGGGGGCATTCAGCTGAACTTAAGTCGGGGGTGGTGTATGTTAATGGTGTTCAAAAAAAAAAAGATAGAAGGAGGGGGGTCTGTTGCTATAGAAACACCAAATGTGAAACACAAAGCCAACTAAAGGCTGGAGTCTATATTGGTCCTCTTGGGATCCTTATATGTTAAGTGTAAGGGGATCTTCCTGTACTTGAAAAGCCGGTCCATTTAGGGATTATTTCAACAAGATGGTTACAGTATGTATGCATTTTAACCCTGGGTGACACCTTAATATTTAAAATGTAACCAAATAAATAAGTTTAAACAGCTATAAAGAAAATATTGTTAACATTTAAAGCATCGTATTAATTAGATATGATGCATTTATTTTGCATACTTCTGGGTTGGTTATGGTCTTCATTTGGTTCTTCAGTCTTTACAGAAGAATGCACTCTGCCCTATAGTTGCTGTCCACGCTTATGCGGGAAAAGAGGAGGAGGTCTGCAAAATAGGCCAAACTGCAATGAGCCCCATGGGGTGCAGGGTAAAGGGGTCTCAGTGTGGTGAAAGGTACTGCTGTCAATCCACTGGGCACCAGGAGATTAGTACTGAGTGGAGGAGGGTCAGAGGGGGGGGAGAGAAGAGGGATTTTGGTTGAGAAACACAAAGGCACAAGAGGTGGAGTTAGGGATCGGGAAAGAGAATGAAGGAAAAAGGGAGAGGAAGAGAAATCTGTGTGTGTTTTTTTCGGGAGGGTGGGAGTGGGTTGATGAATCAGCTCGTCGCTTTTGTTGTGCAAATGTTACTAGAGACTGTTACTGCCAGAGAGACCTGTGATTGGTGGGCTGTTTAAAATTGTAAGGTGCACTGGAGGCTGATGGCTGTTGCTGCTAGACTTTGAACTGCCACAGGAGGAGGAGGAGTGGGAGGCAAACCACGGCTGAGGGAGGCAAACATGGGGAATGCTTTAAAGGCTCACTACAGCTGAGAGATATAGTTTCTGAGCTGCTCAGAGAGGAAGCAGACGTCCAGATCTAAACTTTAAAGGCAGACTTTATTTGTCTTAGGCAAAGGATGTAGGGCATCTCGTAAATTTGAGCTTTTAGCCCTGGTTAGATGACAAATTGAATCAAAACAACACCTGCACTTTTTAAATGTCAGCAGTGGAAGCTATTCTATTTTTTATTTCTTAAACTTTAATGGGAGACGTGAAAGGAAGTCTTTTTTTTCAGAAAGCAGTTCCGTTCCATAATCCATGTCAGGCTTTGTCACACTCACTATCTCACACTAGCAGCAGTCATTTCAAAAGGCACCATGCTTGATGTAGTGGTGGGAACTCACCCACACAGAGGAGTTGTTGGGACCTTTTCTGAGCCAAACTGCTGGAACTACTGCTCGTTTCATTCCACACCGATGCCATGGGTGTTTGGTGTGTGATGAACCGCTTTTGCTGCTGCTGGTGAAAAGGAGTGAGTTTTCTGAGGACCACAGAACTCCAAAAAACTGCAACTGTCTTGTAAGTAAACTATTGCCAAGTCCAAAATATATTTCCAATCATATTTACTTTTAAAAAAGAATATTTATTTGCTTCCAGTGTTTGATTCTTACCTAATCACTTCTCTGGGCGCCACTCTGCTTATAAAGCTGTCACTTTAAATTTACAGTTGTTAGGCAACTGTATGCCGTATCCAAGCAGTTGGGTACCTAACAAACTTGCCCTTGCAGGACACAAGGATCCTTAAACAATCAACACATTTCAGCAAATATGTTTGCTGCAGGTAGAATACAGACAATGATGATGGATACATTTTTTACCATGGGAGGATTTCAGCAGCCTGTTTTGACACTCAGATTCGTGTATTTTTGTGACTTTGGGGACCTTTTTCTACACAATCTCTGGAGTTTAGAAAAGTGTGACATTCTAGATATTTTCTGAGGCCTCACAGACTTTAGACTTTCACAGACTTCTTTTCTGCTGCTTTGCAGCAATACAGGACAAACAAAGGCTTTCATTTGTAGCCATCCCAATGAGAAAGAGGAGGGCACTCCCCCATCTGAGGCACAGTCCTTGGGGATTTTTTAGATTTGATTTGAGAGGGTTGAGTGCGACTGACCCGGTGTGAAAGACAAAGAGAAAAAGGCAGCTGGTGTGAAACCAAGGCATGCCTGATGCCGCAGCACCAAACTGTACATCTATTTTCATTTTCTGGTCAACCTAAACGTGTTCATTTTGATTATCACTGATGTGCCCTTCTCCTCAGTAAAAAGACTTGTCCAGCAGGATTTCTTCCAAACTATGTTGCTGTTTCATGGCAAACTCACATGCACTGTGAAGAATGTGTGTATGTGCACAAACGCATTAGTGTGTTTGTGTCGGAATTCATAATCTGCAAAGTTTCGGCTCACTGTGAGAAGTATTGTGCACGGTGTATCGGCTTGCTTGTGGATACTCGACTCTCTGTAGGTGCTGAGATCCCTCATGAATAATATAACCTTCTCTGCAGAGAGAAAAGCAAAGGAGCAAACAGAACAGATCCAGAAGCACTGCGTTTTAATTGCACACGGGGTTAAACAAGCACACGCTGTTTTCATCCTAGAACATCTTAGAAGCTCACATGTTAACAGATTTTGCTCCAGGCAATTTCAGTTTTTCTGCAGAGAGTGGACAGTTCTTTATTCCTAGTTGTAGAAAATGTAAGTTGTTTGGGTCCAAAGGCATCATGCAAAAAGGGTTGAGGACTGAAATAGCTAGAAGACATGAGGCAAGATGTCACACGTGTAAAGAGTTTATCTGAAAATCAAAGACACGCTGGGTTTTGAAGGTACTGAAGGATCTTTAGATGAAGTAGAAAGTATTTCACCCTCTATTGTTATTTTCCATAAGCTTGTTACATTCTGGTCAGAATACATCACATAAAATTTCTAATTTCTATTGTCTTTGGCACTAGGACTGTGGTTCAGTGGGATGTCCAGTCAATTTGCTTACAGAACGTTTCTGGTTTTAGAGCAGGTTGGTCCTGGAATGCCATTGGTTATAAAACCTTCACACATTACTACTCTGTGGTGACCCCTTTTATGGGAAGTAGCTGGAAAACAAAACAACAACAACTTTGTTTTTGCTTTTTATTACTGTCTTCTGGAACTCCTCAGATAGTAAATGAGAGTACTGCCCGTGTGTGAAGCAGCTATGGCCTCTAGGTAACCTCAAGCTGTGTGTTTGTCTCATTAACAGGTCAAAAGGATCACAGCAACAGGCTTATCTGGACAAATAAAATGTGGCATCTTCATTACCTTTTTATCTTAGCCTAAGATCCTAGTAGGTTGAACAAGGCAACAGTCAATATAACAGTTACAAAAATATGATCATTTTTAGGAATTTTCTGACAAAAATGATCTCAGCTGCAGAAAAATTTCACTTCCTGAGTTAATACCTTAGTTGCAACTACCCTTACAGATAAATGTGGGCTTTCTGGGGGCAAAAAATGTATAAATTTGTGAGGGACACGCATGTGACCTTACAAAATATCAAGGCTGTAGACTTTTCCACAAGCCTGTAGAGTGAAAATGTTCTTGCACATGTTTTTTTTCTACAAGCATGCTGTTTGTGACAGGTCGTAGTGAACACTGAAAAAACACAAGGGAGTAAGTAAGGGTGAGGTAGGTGAGATGCAGGCACGTCGTATGGAGTTTTCATTTATTTCACGCCCACCCCTACATCTTGCGCACTGCTCAAGGAGCCTGTTAGTGCTGTTTAGGTGAAAAGTCTGTGCTCCTTGCACTCCTTGTGTACAGCATGACTGTTGAAATTTAGGAAATTAGACAATCCGTTTATGGGCGTCCGATGGGCACACATGTATCACCTGCACACCCTGTGCTTGTGACATTTGCCTGTTGTCAGTAAGTGGCCAATAAGCGCACCTTACTAGTGATTAGAGTGTAACAGCATCACCTGCACATCATAAGTGTAAGCAACTTACCAGACGTCGTACCAAATGTTTGACTATTTTACGTTGCATTTTCATGACGTCCCTTAAGGTGGCCACACAAGAACCAAGTGAACTGCAAGACACGCCTGTGCACCTGCAGTTATTCTTGTCTACATCCCTTCACGGGTCCAGACAAGCCAAAAACCCGCAGCACCCGTATGGGTCAACTTCCTCTTTGAATTGCATGTGACTCAGGCTGTAGGTAGCGTGAGCTAATTATCACAGCTACTATAAGGCCATGTGTCATCTATTATTTTTCTTAACTTATCTTAAGAGCAGCTTTTTTAATGCCAACCAATAAGTGAGTTCTAAGAAGCATCCGTCTGACCATCAGTATTCCTGACTGTTTACTCTGATAACTGCTTAACAAGCTATTACAAGCTACTCATTGACTTAGTAGAACCTAAATGGCTGACATCCTGTTTGCTATTATCCATCAGGGTTCCAACTGACTTGTAGTCTAGGTTGATCTTCAGAGAGAAACATACGTTTGTTTGATGTGAGACCACAAAGAGTTAAATGGACCATTTAATCCATGTCTGCTTGAAGGTTTGAGGGAACTTATGGAGTCTGATGTCACTGAATGGAAGCACACAAAAACACAGACACACATTGTCTAAAGTTGCAGCATGACTTGTATTCATTAAGCCTTTATAACAGCAGGGCATATAATGTAAAACAGAACAAACGTCTGATTATCCGTGTCAGGGAGGCATGCTCTTTGGACTGTGTCAGTATTGAGCAGCAGATGCTGTTTTCTTTACCATTATGGACAGTAGAAATTCAAACCGCCTTTTTGTGTAAAACCTGTAGATATACAGACTGCATCCATCAGATTAGCAAACGTTTTTGACAATGGTAGACTAACTTTTGACTCTTTTTCACATCTTCAGTTATATTTGCTTTTTTCTTTAAACATTAGTGACCTTTTTTGTCTAGCTTTACTTCTTAACATCTACTCAAGACCCCCACAGGTCAGGACAAAATTATTTTCCCACAAAGATTCTTTACATTACTCCCTATTGTCAGCTTTCTACATTTAGAAAAATATTTCTTTATTTAGGAGTGTAATAAAACAAAGGCGACAATCATGTTAAGGTGCACCCGGAGTCACAAGAATAAGAGAAAATTGAAAAACAGAGACAAAATTAAAGCAGTGGGAAAATGTCATAGTGTATAGTATGCTTTGTTTAGGAGTCCAATGGGTAGGAACTGAGTTTGAGTCTGTTGGTCCTGGCTTTGTGGGATCTATATCTATATCTATCTACGCCAGGGGCAGAGCTACAAGGGGAAAGGGGTGGCACCTGCCCCTCTCTGCAAAAGCTTTGCCTCTCCACTTGCCCACCCATTTTTGAGTCAATATTATTTTATTATTGACACAGATTTAGCAATAATCAATACAGGCATCCTTCAAAGAAGCATTACACAAATGAAACTGTTTGAAATACTCATGTTTGATCTTTTCATTAGTGATGGCTTGCTGCTCTGCTGTTCTCGTTTTCCACCCTTACAAAGTCTTCCGACCCCCCCCAATAAAATGTTTTAGCAGTGCTAGAATTAGGTAAATTTCCTTTTCAATTAATTCCAAAGGATACTGCAGATGGAAACTAGCCTAAGGCTAAAATCTGGCATATTTATTTTTAAATGTTCATTAATATGCAATTTCCCTCTCTTAATTAATGTTCTAAATGTTTGCATGATTGTGGAGGAAGTCAACCCGTTCGAAGATAACATATAACTGTTATCTGAACAGCATAAACTACAGCAAAAGTCAGACCATTTATGAAATGAAAAATAGATTACTGGCATATCAACTATTGTGTTTAGTGGTCAAACTAATCTGCACTAATCTGCTGTCACATTACATATTTTACATGACTGGGATATTTGGCTCAATTTGTACTAGTGCATCCATGCATGTTTCCCTCTGGTACAACATGGTGGTTCTGTTTTGCCTTTAAAATGAGGATATATTGTAGGAGATTAAAGAGCAATTCCTCTGCACATGTTACGCATAAAAATAGAATGGAATGACCAAGCACTAATTCTCTGTTGGAGGAATTTCATGGCTCATTCGATGTCAATACAATCTAGAAAACTTTTCACTTGTGGGCATCCTCGACCTACTTCTCATCAGTGCCTAAAATAAAGCAGCTCTGATGGTCTGGCAGTAAAATATTTATTTTGAAGCTGCTCTCAGTGGAAGAACCTCTTACATGGAAAAGAGGATATCATGCTCTTGTGAGGTTTTGGCAGATTAGAAGGCTACTAAAGTTACATGCATTCAGGAGACTCCTTTTGCTAACTCTCGTGTCACATGCATGATAGTGGACACAGCCGCAAATGTTGACAGAGAAAGTCGTGAGTGCCATAACTTCATAAATGTTTACTGGCCATATTAATTTGGTCACTGGGGTATACTGTTTTGTATTCTAGAACGTATGAAAAATAAGATTTTGTTTTGCTCTCAAATGTACTTAGTTGCTAGAAATGGATGATTTAAGATCCAGTTCTTAATACTTCGAGCTAGTTTTCCACTGGGATATTGAAAACCAATAAGACAGATGTGGTTTCTTGTGAGTTTAGAAAGTCCACTGTCATGTTCTATATGCGTCCGTAACCCTTGTGCTCTCCTAGGCACTTTAACATTGGGAGTTGGGTCATCTACACCAACTAGACAGTGCGCTGAACCTTTTTTCTTCAATGATTTGTGATCTTCACGGGTGTCCATGGATTACATGACATACTCTTCACCTTTATCCACCTTTGTCATGGTAGGGAGAACACGTCAATGCAAGGGTGGGGTCATCTAAGATGGCACAAGGGTTAAACTGACTACCCATAGTTATAAGAATCCCGTCTAACTCAGAGACTCTTAGACACCTAACCGATTTCCTACTACAAGAACCTTGGCTGGTCTCTATGCCCCCACTTTCACACCTGAATCCTCCAGTAGACTTGGTTTGAATGGACGATGGATGCTGATAAAATTTAAACCTTCAATTGGGTTTAGTTTGCATCAAAACACTCTGAGAAGCAAACCCAAGACGGACGTGGAGTGACTTGCCTGTAGAAATCGCAGTTCCAACAGCCGCTCTTAAGGGGAGCCATTTCCCTAATCAAGCCCTGAGCAGGAAGGGAAACAAGCTAGAAAACACAGAATTTAATTTTCTTTCTTTGTTCCTCTGAATAGTTTGTGGAGCACTCACACTGAAGCTAACTCCACCAGAGTTTAATTGCATGTAAACCAAAATCTTTGCTTTCTAGTCAGCCGGGGTTTTGCTTCCATCAAAGTTTTCACAAATTCCAGACATAATGAACTCTGGTAAGGTTCAAAGATGCTGGTGAATGCGGACTTATAGAGCAAGTTCTTCAAATATGTGGATATCTGAGGGTTCTTTCAAACTGAGATAATCAGGTGAAAAAACAAACAAACAAAAAAGTAATACCTACACACGGTTTAGTTTGTGCTCACATTTATAGACAAAACTGCCTGGTAAAGTTATGCGGACAGAAGCTTTATTATTAATTGGGAATGAAGTTGTTTGCATTCTCGCCTCACAGAGAGGTTCAAATCTTGCCTGGGTCTTTTCTGTGTGGAGTTTGCATGTTCCCCTTGTGCATGTGTGGGTTTTCTCTGGGCACTCCGGTTTCCTCCCACAGTCCAAAAGGACATGCATTCTAAATGTTGATTAAGTAAGGTTTAATGGTCAACAAAGTGTGCGTTATCACTTTTTAACGCACGCCGTGGAAGCGGACGTGCGTTACATTCTGGTCAGACGTGCGTTAAAAATTAATAACGCACACTTCGAAGGCCATTAACCCGCTTATACCATGGTCACTTACAAAAGCAATACATATTAACCAGTTTTTAGTCCTTAATTCTTGTTTTTTTCTGATTTGGATCACTTTCCTCACAAAAAGCGGACTATTTGTTACGTGATGCGGCGCATCGCAAATAGGCCGCACCACCGCTGCAGTCAAGATTCGGCGATATATATATGCTGGTCTTTCCGATGGGTTGAATAAAGCATCAGTTCAGAGAGAAAGTTCACCTCTTACCACTTTTTTGTCCAAAGCAAAAGGTTGTTTTAAAGATTCCAGCGCAGTGATACAAAACATTTAAGTTAGGTGACCAGAACATCTTTTTTCACCGTGCGGTTATCAGGTTTCAATGCACACCCAGCAGCGAATCAGAATTGAGTATTCACCCGGACCATGGTATAATGAGTCTAAATTGTCCCTTAGGTGTGAATGTGATTGTGTGACAGTTTCACGACGTGTTCAGGTTGTACTCTGCCTTTGCCCAACAAAAGTTGGGATAGGCTCCAGCAACCCTGTGACCCCCAAAAGGATTAAGTGGCTTCAGAAGATGGATGGAAATATTATTATCAAATATGAGCATTCATCGGTCATCCAGCGGATTTCTGTTTATTGAGAAGCACCTTCAGCTGTTAAACCTTATTTATTATCCAGATCTTTTGTCCTTTGGTCCATTAGATAGTCTGTCAGCATTCACACTGTCACTAAACGACAGCAGAGTCTATCTGCAGGTAAACCATGATCTGGTTTTAAGGTGAACCAGAATTACACGTTTGGTCTGTATCAGAGTTCAGATGAGCCTTCACCTCAAAGTATAGGTGGATGAGGAAAAATACCAAGCAGTCTAATCTTAAAATGCACTAAAGTAGAAAAAGGTGCAACTAGATGAGATCCATGTTCCTTTCTCATTAACACCATAGTATTCCTTTGACTGCTCTTGCTGTTTTAGTGCAGGTCATTCTTGTTTTTATTCCTTCTGGTCTCCCTCCTTTTCGGCTGTCTTTCATTTTTTTAAGTGTCTGTAAATTCTAACTATAAATTATATTTAAAAAAAAAATTGAAATCACAGACTTTAACGTTTCAAATACAGTATGTGTTTTTCTTTTTATACACTTTGCATTCATTTTGGGCTAAACTTCTAAGGCTGTCAGTCTAATCAGACGATGATGACCCAAAGGCAAAACATGAGCTGTGGAGTTCTTGAGGAAATTTTAGTTTCAGCAGAACTCAGTCTACACATTTACATCAGTGAGCAACATTTTCACTTCTAAACTGAAGTTTGTCTGAAAACTGAAAGAGCAACAGGCCTTGTGGTTGAGTGTCTACCCTGAGAGTGAGTTCAAATCCAGGCAGAGTCATATCGAAGACTAAAAATGCTTGGCACTCAGTCTGACGGGGTTGAACCACCAAATGGTTTACCAGCATGGCTGTGCCTGCAGCTCACTGCTCCTCTAGGGGATAGGTCAAATAGAGAGAACAAATTTCACACACCTAATGAAAGTGTGACAGCTAATGAAACGTTAGCTTTACCAGGACTTTTGGGGTTGCTGGAGCTTATCTCTGCCATTGTTGGGTGAAGGTCCCCGAACGGGGTGCAAATTCACTGCAGTCACACAACCATTCACACTTAAGAAAAATTTGGAATCTCTAGAGAGGTCCCAGCTAGGATTTGAACCAGAGGTTTCTTACTTTTAGGCACTAACCACTACACCACTATTTGTCCTGCTTGTTTTATAATTACGATTAAAATTGCTTGCAAAGAAGAAATTCTTCAGGCAAGCAACTCTTTTGGCTCACTGAGTGTGCTCCATCAAATTTCAGACTTATTGGTCCTTGTTTGCAGTTTGTTTAAACTTTAAACGTTTGGGATTGGTGACATCATGTATGAGTCAAGATGTTGAGAACCTTGTAGCTAAAAATATCAGGAAAGCTGAGTTTAGTTTGGTTGATGCAAATACATTTATGTACCTCATACTTTATAAGCTTATCATGGACACACTAACACAATACCCCCCCCCCCCCTCTTAAAGAACCATAATAAAAACAAAAAAGAAAGTTTTCTTCATTGTCTTTGGAATCACATAGCTCATTCAAAAAAGCCTTAACTGGGATAGCCTTCATTTAGACTTTGTATATTTGGATACCTATCTGTTGAATTAGACTTTTTTAACCCTAGATGTTCTTTAATTTTACTGCAATTAAATGTGGTTAAGTTGCATCACCATCTGATTAAAACCCCTCAAACAATCCCTCCCAGTCACTTGCCTTTTTCACTCAACTCCTGCCTATAATTTAGAGACTGTTTTGAAAACATTCAGTAATTTAGAGACATTATTCTTCGACTAAGCTGTGACACTCAGAAGGGGCTCAGTTGTGAACTCAGAGCAGCTGAAAGGCATTACACAGATAAGTTAAATCAGACTGTATTAACCGCCAGGAAAAGCCCCAGATGACTCTGGCGCTTTAAGTATTAAGGCAACCACCACACATTCCATAAATTATTATTTTTTATTAAGTTACACGTTTTTACATTTGGGCATCACATGTCAAGTATTACACAGTTGGTAATAGCTTATGTTTTGTTTGGATCCCATCACAAACCTCTCTCTTTGGGCTCAGTGTCTAACTCAGTAGTTAAACAAAACATAATGGAGTAACACCAGCCTGCCTATTCAGAAGATCAACACAGTCACCTTTGTATGAGGTCACAACCTTTTTGCAAACCCAAAGACCCCCAACATGACGACTGGGAGAGTGACCGGCAGCAATCGTTTAGCTGATGGAAGGATTAACCGCACAATGAGTTAAGGGCAAGAACCCTATTGCAACTATTATTTGGAGTCAAACATGCAAAGTCAACCAGATGTGATAAATGATGCAACCTTCAACACTACAGCAACAAACACCAACAATAAAGTAAACAAAGTTAAGGCCCAAAGAGATTTACAAGACTGAATAACATCAACCTGTGACAGCCTGTCACAAGACCCTTTCATCCATGCATACACTCAGACACAGTTTACCAGACCACCAGGAGCAATGCAGGGCTCAGTGTCTTTCCCAAGGACTCTTAGACACAAACATGAATTCATCTTACCACCAGAGGTCAACTGCTTTACCTCTATGCCACATCCAGAAATGTTGCAGAATTTGGTGAAAACAAATTCTGGATTCAACCTCAGAATTTAAAAACAACCTCCTTTAGATTAGCCTGAAACTGACAAATGACTGGCTTCTTGTGCTTTCATTGGTCAGACTATTGGCAACTCACACAACTGTGTCAACATGGTATCCCTAAAGGGACAAACAACTTCTGAAACTTTGCTTCAACTATTTCTTTGCTGCAATCAACTTCTAATTGTTAAAGGCCTATAACATACACAGAACCTTTAAATTCTATGGAAAGAAAATAGTCTCAATGGATTTCTGTGTGCATCATACTTGATTTGTAACTATACAATACATTTTGTGTGTAACTGTGCGTACTTACAATTCTGTATTCAAAGTTTTGAAAACAGTTATCTTTAATGTACTCTTTAAATAGTACACACCAATCACCTGATACACACAGACAAAACCGCAATTACACACAGATCAGAGTTACAAGCACATGAAGGGCTTTGATACTCCTTTCATGTCTCCAGATGTGTGCATAAACGATGTGTTAAATGCTGCTAAAATGCTGGGTCATCAGAGTTTTCTCATCAGCCACTTTGAACTTATATTGTGAATGAAATCTAGTAAAAACTTTATATGTTTTCCACTTTCTTAAACAGATATGTCTCACTTATTAATATTTAAAAAAAAGACTCAGGTTACAGGTCGATGCAAGGGAGAGACCTAATCGACTCTCAGCTCTGTGGGTGCAAATCAAGCATTACACACCCACACACAATCCAAACACAAAAACAAGCAGTCTTTTGCACACACAGAAATCCACTGAGACTATTTTCTCTCCAAAAAAACTGTGTTAATCTCTTTGCTTTGTCATGAAGATAAATCTTCAAATTTATGCATTTATTTATATTTTTCTGAGTATTTCTATTCAGTGTGTGCACACACATAATCAGTAATTCTAATGCTCTCATTTTTTCCAAATAATCCTGTCTGTAACCAATAAAGTTTATTTTTTATTTTATTCTGCCAGCTTCCACATATGTCAGAGGTTTCCTATCAACACAACAATGAGTTTTGGTTCACATGATCACACAAAAACACCACACACCTCTATAAAAGCGAAAGTTACGAGGTCACAGAAAAGTACTTTCACCTCAAACATACTTGACCCCTGAGCTCCACACATTTACCGCTCACCTCCTTTAAGGTCACCCGACACCAGACACTAATAAATGTCCAAAAGGCTTTGCGCCCTCCAGATCCACACTGTGTGTGTGTCAGGGAGATAGAGATCAAGTGTGTCTGGAGCTGTAAATTAAGCCGACAGGCAAGCAACAGGTGGGAAATCACAGAGAATCAGGGCTGGACCTGAGAGGGATGAAAAGAAACCAGAAGGACAAAGCGGAAAATGGGAAGTACTTGAATAGAGGTGATGAGAAATGTAAGGAAGATAAATGGCAACATGCGCTCAGAAAAAAAGGGTTGAGGTTGGGCAAAAAAAGTGTGAGAAAGAGTCGGATCTATATTCAACCGGTGAAAATCATTGTTTTATAACAGAAATTGTTATTCATTCATTTGAGTGGATCATCGCGTTAGAAAAACCCCTAAAAGGAATGTTGTTGTTTTTTTGCACATAGATCTGTCTTTTCAAGAGGTTTATGTGGAAAAGTTTAGTTTTGTATCAACTTTTAATATTCAGATGAATTTATTTTCCACAAAACAGCCCACTTTAGCTCTCCTCTTCCCCACAGGTCCACCAGCTGTCTGTTGTCCTCCTCTGCTCACCATGAGCTCCTGGGTGGTGAACAGGAAAGGACAGCCACAGTACCGCCGGCACTTCCTGACTGACAACAGTGTCTTCCATGGTAAATACAACAAACTCACAAAGAGAATCAAATTTTTGCTCAAATCAAAATATATGGTGCAAAGATAAACTGCGTGTCATGCTGTTAAACACTAGAGGGAGACTTGCTGTCAACTCTTTATCTAAAATACTTCAAGTGTTAATATTGAACACATTGAACAAATTATATATATATCTTTTTTAAGCTAAATAAAGTTTTTTTTTCTTTCTTAAAACCACTGTAGCATTATCTTATTACATTTATTTGTTCCCACATGGACATTGCTTAAGTATCTTGTATTCATCTGATTCAAACTGTACCTTTTTATTGGTCAGGTAACATTTCCAACTGAAAATATAGATGTGTAAAATGTAATCTTCTTTCTTGTTTTTGTTTTTCAAGTGCATTATGTGCGCTTAAATGTCATTCTTAGAATATTTCTATCAGTAGGTGCTCCTCCTTCAAACCGTAAAGGTTTTTTTTTCAACAAAGCAGGCTTTCCCTCATCTGATCTGCCAGACAAATTTGTGACAAATCTGATAAGTTGTTGTGCGCCTAGGGCTGTCACACTCTCAGCAGTCACAGGCTCACAACAACATCTCCATCCTGTGCTTTTTTCCCCCCTTAAAGTACTCTGCTCCTTAGACTGCTCTCTTTTTAGGAGTGGCATACTATTTCATGCCTATGCATATTCTGAACACCTGATTTTAAAGTAGCTCTCTGCATTTAGGCCAATATTTTGGTGGATCAAACAGTCATTAATTAACACATTTCAACCAGTTTATCACAAAATATTTCAAATTCCGATTGTAAGCAGGCAGCAGTCAATTGACTGAGCCTAAATTTTTGTTGAGTCATGAAAATACATGTCTGATAATGATGTCTGTGAGCTCTGTCTCCAACTGTCATTCTGTGACAGCCAATATCAGATTTTTAGACACACGCTTTTCTCTTTCCCACTTATTTTCTACTCTATTTGACCCCACTCCCCCACTCCTTTAAGTCAGTTTCACCCGTAAATTACAGAGATGGTATAGGCTTTTGGCCGTGGCGCATAATTCACACAGCCAGCGGGGATACAGAACAGGTGGGCACGAAAAGGCGCGCACTTAATGGAAGTGAGCAATCACCAAAAAACCTCAAATACCCACAGTCACGCGTGATGGGCGCAAACGCACATAGAGACACGTGCATCGTCATGAGCTGATGAGGACTCAAAACGTGCCATCTCCTTTTTTTCTGGGGACCGCATCGGCTAATCGATTTGGTAACCCCTGTGTTTGAACTGCGCGTGATGATTGCGCTCTCTGCGCATTTGTGTCCTGTCGTCCTAATGAAATGGCTTTCGTGTGGACCAGTGAACAACACTAATCTAGAAGCCCCAGACTGACTAGACTTTCATTAGGGAAATGACTCAACCAAGGGGATACACTGCGCACGTGGTGCGCAATTTCAAAGCCAGAAAGAGAGAGAAAAAAAACGGTCTTTTAATTAATATCCACAGAACTCCCCCGTCTCTCTCTGGGGAACCCCAATCCCTGCTCCCTCTGCTGTGTTACCTAAACAGAGGGTGACTGGGGGAGAAACAGGCGGCTGAAAGTGGGTCACAACATTGGCACCACTGTGCCATGATGCCTTTTCCTTCCCAAGCCTACGGGCTGGGTAAAGACATGCGAGCGGCTGCATTACGAAATCACTCAAGTGGGCATTTCAAACCAAACGGAGACACTCTCAGAGGTTAAAGCACGCGAAATATCCCACTCTCATCACTCACACCCACTTCACGCGCGTCCTAAGCTGACGTTCATTAACATCCACTCCGCCGTGGGGCCATCAGGCGCGTGAGAAATCGGCTTATCGCCTTGCCTCCTCGTTGTGCTTGACTAGAAGAGAGGCTGTGCGCGCAGGATGTGAAGAGGTTGTTGGTTTGGGAACCCCCTCTGCAGAGCGCAGATGAAGACAGGTGCCTGGGAGCAGTTCGCATTTGGGGGGCTTGAATTTTCTTCTCTTTTTTTTGGGTGCAAAGAAAGTGACACTTCACACCCCTGGCACGTTTCCCTTCGATGCCTAATCACAATGGAGCGAATGGAAAATTGCGCATTTACGGCACCTCTGGCTCAGACAAGCAGGAAATAAACATGATGCCCAGAGCGCATGGAGGGACCCTGTGAAACCGACAACTCCAGTTCTAAATGGCAGAGCTCGAAGTTTGCAGAAATCTTAGTTTGGAAAGGGGTAAGTTATTATTTTTTAACATTTTCTATGATGTTGGTTTCCACCTTCTTTTTTTTATCTTCTGCCTTAGTAAGTCCACGTGTTTTGGGGTGTCTTCCCTGCAAACAGGAGCTCAGCTTCTCTGCTGCGCTTGTTGATAATTTCATCATCCTTTAACTGCAACACCAAGAAATCCATCTGCGGGGGCTTTGGCTGGAAATAAAAAAATATATCAAACATATGAATAGATAGTTTTTATGTGATTGATTTTGGTTATATTTTGTGGCGCAAAGTGGGAGAAACATACAAAAATGGCCATTTTTGTTCATCTGTACATTTGGTTCACATGAGATTCTTTGAGCAGCGGGAAACTGTCCCTGGTGCTGAAAAATGCCCCTTTGTTTTTGTCACTAGGGGGCAGAAAAGAAAAGCATCGTCCACGCCTGTTCATACAGATGCTGAGAGCCCCCTGCCATGGCACTTTTTATTAAAACCTCCCCAATCCTGGCTTTTGAAGTCCTACCATCAAAATAGCTTGGTCTAAAGCTGTATGAGAACACGATAGAGCGCGTAGCTTTTAGCCACTGGTCAGTAACAAAGGGAGCCTGGATTGTTATAAGCAGCTCCTCTTGAAATCCAAGCAGGGCATGTTGAGCAGCACAGAATGTGACAGAGCTTTGAAGGCGGATCTGTCGTCCTCGGCAGACCCTCGGCTGTTAAAGAGACCATCTTAGTGTCTTCTGCACCGTTAAAAAAACCCCAGAGAATCTTGGGGACTTAAGAAACAGGACATGTCAACCTGACACTATTCACCCTGTAAGTACTTTGGGTTTAAGTGCATCACTGTTGGAGTTTGAAGAGTTGTAGCTGTCAAGAAATTCCCCTATTTTCCGTCTCGTTCACGATGACTTGAGATGATAGCAAAGTGGACAAAAAAGGAGGAATAATGAGCATGAGGGAAAGGGCAGAGGTAACATCCATGTCTACTGATCTCCTCCACACAGAGGAAACAGATTTTTGATGTAAAAAGTGTTTTTTGCTAATGTGTCTCTTTTGTACTGATGATGAAAAATCCCAGCACGTTCTCAACATCTTCTCCCCCATTTTCGCTATTCTCTCTGATGTTGCTGCAGGGCAAACGCAGCAGCAGACTTTAGGAGGGAGAACACACTTATGTTTTTAGATCTTTTCGGTTTTTTAAAGTGTTCCCTGAATACATTTTTCTTTCCTTTCCTTTTTTGATTCTAGAGAAAACCTGCCCATCCTTTCATTGTCCGAATTCGGTGCAGTAAAAAATAAGCCACATCTTCTGTTTTTTTCATTTCCACTGACTTTCCAAGCACCATCTCATGCATAACATAAAATTTCACAGATCCAGAGTTACAGTATCGGCATGAAGAGGATTTTAATGTGGTTCAGCACAGTTGTTCGTGCATGCCACATCTGCGTCGCACAGTGTGGGAGCATAGTTGCATGGAAAAAAAGTCAATTATAAATAAGACTTCGGAGAATTGATGCTCTTTCCAGAAGTTTTTTTTTATATAATTCTTCAGATGAAGAACCAGGCAGTCAAAGTATTCTTACAAAAAATTCATAGTTCAGACAGTCTGCCTCTGCTGATAACTTATACCACTCCTGTCATCCAACCTGGCTTTTGGAAGAAGAGAGGAAAAATTCCTAGCAGGAACAGCGTGAACCGGATGCACACATGAAACACACACACGTTGTCAAGCGCGCCCAAGACCCCATTTTCCCTTTTGAAGTCAGAGTTGCATATTTCTACTCGGGGAACCCCTGTAGCATCTTTGTAGAATGCGCTATCATGCAGCAGCTGTCATGTATATATTTTCATTCCGGTTCTACGTCTGACTTCCCGCCCCCGGGGAACCAGGGAACCCATTTGTGGCTTTGGTGACTTGAGCAGCAGCTTGAAAAGACCTAATTAGGGATGTGAGAGTGCAATAAAAAACGTGTGGTTTTTTTTCTACTGATGATTTGCTTGTGTTTTATGCTGTTCACAAGTGGGTCCATTTTATTCCACAGGTTTTGAATACTATTGAACACTAACATGCTGACATTTACATTTTAATGAACGGAATTTGTGAGTTTTTGAACTCCTAACCTGTTTCTTAACAAACCAGCTGAAAACTGTTAAGAGTGCAGGCGACTGCATCTTTGTGAAAAACACTGATTCATTCCTGGATGAGTTTCTTGGCTGACACATTAAGATAATTGCTGTTAGTGCTGGAACAGCACTGGAATCTTTTTCCAATAACACATTGAATCACAACAAAATCTAACTGTGGATTTCTTTTTTAATTCCTATCCGAGTAATCACAGCCATCCTTTCATGCTTTTTCACATAAACAAGTTGCCTAAAATAAAAATAAAAACAATCATCCTGACTTGTATGCTGTAAAAGTAAGGGACACGCCCCTTCCTCTCTTCACAGCATTTGCTGCCATTTGCTGATTTTGTTAGGTTGGATTAATAACTTGTTCAAACTAAAGGAAGATGAGAAGGAGTTTGCCAAAAGAAAACTAAATTCCTCCGTTCTGGGATTTGCAAATGAACAATCTGATTATTTGCCAAAATCCAAACTCTTGTGAAATCCATTTTTGAAGTAACACAAAATACTGATTCAAGGCGTGGACTAGATAAATATTAGCAGCATTAGTATTTATTTTTTGTGCAAAGTGATCTGTCAGATTTTTATGTAAGTAATCATACGCCTCATCAATTCTCAAGTACTGAGCATGCGTCTTCATTTATGTGACAATATCAGGTCAGACTTGAAGCAAGAAGACCATAGTTTTATAAGCCTGCTATTTTTTTGTGGAATCACAACTAGAATACCTGCGTTTAAAAGTAACGCCTGGCTAACACCTATCAAAGCCCTGTTGTGCTGTTTTAAGGATCTCTAATCTATTTCAATCTGTCTTTAAACTATTGCACTAACTCATTTGTTAGTTTAAAATACTCATATTTATTGTAATTTTTTTGTTTTTTCTTCATTCAAGTATCCCCAAATAAAATAAAAAAACGGCTTTTTTTAAAATAATGCCACAACCCTGTGATATCAGGTCTCTTCTGATTGGTTAATTTTTTCAGGATACAGTGGTTGAATAATTGATTGATTTCTTTTAATAATGGGCTGGATGTCTTTTAATTGAGCATTCCCCAGCCTTTTTTGCACCAGCATTTGACTTTATAAACAGAGTTCTTGTATCATTGGAGAGCCGGTCGCTGCATGTTACACAGAGTCAGTGCGTGGGAACAACCTGTCCCCATAAATCCATATAAAAAATCTTAAAAGCAGCTCTTCACTGCAAAACGCCCCCCTTAGAAATAAGTTAGAAATTATGACCCAATTGACAAATTTACTTTAAATACGGTAAGCAATATAATCTGTCAATGGCCTAAGAAAAATGTCGAAAAATCGTCTTAGCAAGAATTATTTTTTTATTTTTCATGTTATTCTAGTCACTGTAGGACATGTTTTCTCAAACTAAGATCATTTTGCTATAGAGAAACTTTCCTGATAAGATTATTTTCCTTTTAAGACAGAAAAAAAGTAATTTTTATTCTCAAAACAAGGATCTTTTTATTTTCTTAAGATTCAGCTTTTGCATTTTTGTCAGTGTTTATGGCAAATTTTTGTCTTTTTATTTGTTTAGAGATACAGTAATCATAACTGCAACGTTTTCCTAAAGGTCTCACATGTTTATTGAAGGTAAAGGATTTGTTATATGTTCTATTCATCAGCTTTTAAAGGCTCTATATGACATTTTTAAATAATATTTATCCAAAAAAAATGGTTTGATAACAAATTACAGTCCAGTATTTCTATAGCCTCCTGATAAACCGAGGAAAAAAAGTATCTTACAATTTCAGTTTTTATGTGATTTCCTATCTGTTTGGGCCTAAAAAAAACACCTTACAATTTTAATTAAAAAAATGTTTATTTTAATTTCCCAACATGTCAATTGTAGAGGACAACAGGACGATATTTCTGTGAAGATATAAGTCAATTTGGAAAAATCAGAAAAAAGGAGCAGATTAAATCTTTAGAGTGATATTCACCCAAAAAACATTAAATTTTGTTCTAAAACAATAAAACTCTATGTCACTCTATTGTCACTTGTTAAACCATCTGCTACAGAGGAAGATCAACCGGTAAATTGAGAGCTTTGCTTATTGGCTCAGCTCTCTCCTCACCACAACAGACCGGTACAGCAACCGCCCAACTATGGACGCTGCTCTGATCCGCCTGTCAATCTCACGCTCCTGTCTTCCCCCACTCATGGACAAGACTCCAAGATATTTAAACTCCTCCACCTGGGGCAGGGACACTCCACTCACCAAGAGAGGGCAAACTACCTTTCTTGCGTCGAGAACCATGGCCTCAGATTTAGCGGTGCTGACCCTCATCCTAGCCGCTTCACGCTCAGCCACAAACCGCCCTAATGCACGCTGGAGGTCCCAGCTTGATGAAGCCAACAGGACAAAGTCATCTGCAAAGAGCAGAGATGAAATCCTGTGGTCCCCCTACAGCCCCTGCCTGTGCCCTAGAAATTCTGTCCATAAAAACTATGAACAGAAGCAGTGATAAAGGGCATCCCTGCCGGAGTCCAACATGCACCGGGAACAGGTTTGACTTACTGCCGGCTATGCAAACCAAGCTCTTGCTCCGGTCATGCAGAGACCGGACAGCCCTAGGCAAGGCTCCCCGGACCCCATACTCCCAGAGCACCCTCCACAGGATACCATGTGGGACGTGGTCGAATGCCTTTTCCAAATCCACAAAACACATCTGGACTGGATGAGCGCATTCCCTCCAGGACCCTAAAGAGGGTGTAGAGCTGTTATACTGTTCCACGACCAGGGACGGAAACCGAACTGTTGTTCCTGGATCTGAGGTTCGACTATTGGACGGACTCTCTTCTCCAGTACTGTGGTGTAGACTTTCCCAGGGAGGCTGAGGAGTGTGATTCCCCGGTAGTTGGAACACAACTACAGATCCTCCAAAATGTAATCAATGTACTGTGAAAAGTATGGGATTGGACTCCAGTATTCACAAACTTTAGGGTCATCTTGATAGCCAGGGCACCCTGCTAGCACAGGTTAACCTGTTATGATGGACGTTTAAAAAACACAAAAAAATCAAGTTAATTAAAAAAATTAGTTATTTTTTCCTGAATCTCATCCTTTTTATCATCCGAAAGCTCCAAATCTGAATCTCCCTGAATTATCTGGTATAGAATCCTCTCTGCTTCACTTTTTTCTCCTAAAATAATCTGCAGCCATTAAATACATTAAAAGGATCCTGGTGTCCACCACAGTTGACATTCATTAAATGCCTGCTGTTTTAAAACAGAAAACATGAAACTGTTTTCAGATCTAAAAATATAGTTCCTAACATGTTTATGACCAAGAATATATATAATTATCATGGTAAAAAAAGGAATAGATACAGAATATTTGACTTGCCTTTCACCTTTCCATAAAATGAGGTAAATGGTATGGCAGCCATCTTGGTAGAGGTAAAAGTTCTAAGCATGCAAACTCATCACATGACATCACTGGAAAGCCCAGGATGTCCTCTATAGAGTAGAGTAGGATTTGGAAAGGTATCTCTTAATTCCTTAGAAATATACAGGTAAACAAAATGTCCATTATAGAGGACATAAATGAGTGGGCCGGGTCTCAGGAGGGTAAAGCTAAGCTCACTGGGCAAATTGAATGTTGCTGCTTTTGTGGACTACAGGTTACTGGATACAAACAACTAGTTAGTGAAAAATAAATGTGGACTAACCAACTTTATTCTTTATAAAATATAACTTTTCAAGGTTCATGTAACAACACTGATGATAGTCAAGTCCAAATTAAAATGCAACACAGTTTTTCTTTTATTTAAACTGTTTACCAAAGTTTTCCACAGTTTAAAAAGTTTTTCAAATGAAAGATTACAAGGCGAAATCAGTAACTGCATTGTAAAACCTGAAAACTCTCACATTTTCTCATTTATTTATTTTTTTGGGTGCACGCCTGAAGAAATGATTTTGTGTATATCATGTAAATGTCATTCTAACCAGCTTTGCTATCTGCAGAAAACCATCCCTGCCAGTTTTAAGCATGTGTGCATACCTTTTTCACAGACAAACACCTCATTCATTTAACTTTTAACCAAAAAAAAAAAGAGCAGCTGGAATAGCACTCCCAGAGGGCAGAAGAAGCTGTCCTAAAATGAAGCCCACAGGCTCTCTTTTTGTTCTGCAATTTTTAGTTCAACAAAATAGCAAATTGCTTCTGTGTGAAGCAAGCAATGCACAATCACATTGTGCTTCCCTCTGTGTAAAAAAACCTCTCTAATTTGACATCATATGCATAAAAATATGTCTAAAAGCTGGACTTTGTAGTGGTTCAAACTAATATTCCCCTGAGAATAAGAGTTTCCTTTTAACTTGGGACAATTTATTATATTTCTGTGAATAAGTTCAGAATTTATTTACATAAAACATACCAGGAATTAAACCTGTATTAGAATAGGACATTTGAAACAAAATCTTTTAATAAAAAAAACAGAAAAAAAGAAGCAAACTGCAAAAAGATCAATGTATTGTTTGATTTATTTTTAAATCTTAAAAAAATGGCAACTTACACCAGTGTTTCTCAGCCCTAGCCCTCTGGGAACAGAGTTTCAATACAACTCTGCTCAAGCACACCTGCCTTTGGTGACTGTCATTGTCCGGGTTTTACAGAGCCTGATGATGAGCTGAATCAGGTGTGCATAAGCAAGGCAACATGGAAAACATGCAGGACGGTGTACCCCAAGGACCAGGGTTGGGAAATACTGACTTACACTATTAAAAAGCCACAGCACTGTTGTGTTGATAACACACCCCGGTGTCATATTGCAGATCACCCTGTATGTGTAGCAGCTGATGGAATTCAGATTTTTCAAAAGGTGTTGGCTAAGTATGGTCACATTCCCTTGTGGCAAAGCCTGATTTACATTCATCTGGAAGTCATTATCTGTCACAGAGATGTGGGCTTCACTGATTCAGTTTCATGAGCTCACGAATGTCCTGGGAGGACAGAGAGAAGACTGGGTGACGACTGTTAGCTCTATAGCAAATGTTAAATGAAGACACGATGAGATCTTATCAGATATAATCTGTGGGTTATCTATCTCCTGAAGTGAAGGGATGATGATGTTCAGAGAGAAAGAAAATGTGTCAAACCATGTCTGGGTTTGAATAGGGATGGAGCCATAGAGGGGACAGAGGTGTGGGATAGAACAACTGAAATGAAATGCAAACATCCAATTTCTCCATGTAGATATTAAGGAGATTCAACATTGAACTAAAATAAAAGGTAACAGCAAAAAAAGTGTTTTCCAATTAGTCACTGCACCTTTCAGTTTTTAGTTTTTTTGTGCTTATCTTTGGACTTGTAATGTAATTTTACCACCAACTATAAATATTTAACTGCTAGTTCTAACAAGATGCAAACTTTTGAACTAATTTAAAAAATAATTTCATTATTTCTAGGTCTGAGCTCTTAATGAGACAAAAAATAAGATTTTACATTTTTTTGCAAGTATCTCATGTTTGCAGTGATAGCAATGCAAAAACTGAATTAAAAAAAAGTAACAAGACCCTTTCTCCAAGAAAAAATGTATTACTTTCTATATTGCAAGAAAAATAAGCATATTAAGAAAGTTTTTCAAGAGAGAAATGATCTTAGTTTGAGGAAACCTGCCTAGAACTTTTTCTTAAAATAAGAGTTCTTGGTGAGACCTTTTTTTTTTTACCCCATTGGCAGATTTTATGACTTTTTTCTAAGTGGGCCTGTTTTTTGCAGTGTGTGTTTTAATCTCCAAAGAAAATGTAGAAGGTGCAGAGATGTGGTGATGCTTTTGCAAGACATCAGAGCATGGAAATAAATAGATGTAAATAATGCAAAAAACCCTGAATACATCCCCAGACTAATTGGAAAAAGGTTTATCAAGAAAATTTGTATTTTCTATCTTAAAAAAAAAAAAAAAAAAAAAAACCTGGACAGATTTACATTTTTTTTAGAATCAGTTCTGTCCAAGCAGTAAAACTCTGGAACTTTAGTCTCTTACATGCAGAGTAGGACAGATGTGCGGTGTGTGACTCCCCCACATGTCTATCTATTAAATCTTGCTTCTGGTGCATTATCATGAATGTTATGTCACCAATTTTATCCCTGTATTTCACTGGTTAACCCTGATGAACCCAGCCGGTAAGCTGCACTATCTTCTTGCCTCATGCACAACAATGGCTGCTAAGAACTAAATGTCAGTGTGGAGTGGAACTATACTGACACAGCTGGACAGATTCTGGGAATCAGAGAGGGGTGGATGTGGGGAGGTGGGAGTGAGGAGCAGATGACCACGAGAAGAGACAGACAAGGCGGGCAAATGAACACACCACTGGAGATCAGAGTACAGCCCAGAGGAAGACGAACAGCAGGGGGTTTGATTCCGTTGCTTCTCTTCGGAGAGTGAAGATTCACTAAAGTGATCCATGATCTGTTAAATATGATGTGAGAAAAAGTTTTTCGATTTTATTCTTTTCTTTTGGAAGTTTTTGCAGCAGATTGGGAATTCCTACTGGCGTTCGATTTAGTGGCTGAAGCGATGGGAGAAATCTGCTCTTCTTTTGTTGGGCCCTCTGCTTTATCTGCTCATAAAGTACGTTCTGGATTTTTTTATGTTTCCACTGAGAAACCCACTGGAACGACCCTTTTGGCACGCAACATATACTTTATTGGCGGCACCGTTGCAGTTCCACAGAAATGCAGGCTTGCACAAATCGGTAAGACTGGATTCATCTGATCTTTCTCTCTTTTTTTGTGGTATCTAGGTCCCAGAGATTAAAGCAAAATCTCAAAAAACACACAATTCCTGTTTCTACTAATCTTTTGTTTTATAGATTTTCTCTGTCGCAGAATGTTCCTTGAACCAGTGTACGCTGACAAATACAATAAATTTAAGGTATTCATAGACGCAGTGGAGCAGGAGCTCATGTTTATGTATTGGAATATCCATGGGATGATGGAGTTTTTCCTTTTTCTGCCAAAATAACTGGATCTGCACAAGGCTGTTTCTTAATGAGCTGTTGTTGATTGCACTCAAGGGAAAATCCGACTCGTCCGTCTGCTGAAATGGGCTTATTTTGCCCGCATTCAAAGCAGTAACAACGACTAAATGTCACTCACTTTGTGGATGGCCAAAAATGAATGTGATTACACTTCTGTCACCCATGAAACCTGTGGGGTCATAAGAGGAAAAACAGAGCGGTGGTAAATGGCACTTCCAAGGCCCTGTTAAGGGAACTCCACATAGTTTGATTGCTCCTTTTCTTAATCCATCACAGTCGAACTGGCTGTGGTATTTGGGACCCTGTTTCTCTCTGCCACATGAATTGTGCATGAAGAAATCAGGCAGATGCTGGTGAATATGAATTTGTGTAGCTCTGCATAAATTATGACGCCTCTTTGAACTATTGTCCATTCCAGTCACCCTGTATCTAAAATCTTAACAGTCATTTCACGGGGACCCGTTCAAGAATTGAATATTAGGACTTGAATTATGGGATGATTTTGCTCCAATAAAGATCAGGAGCAGCTGAGAGATGACTCTCTTTGCTGTCATTGAAAAGGACAGTTTGTGTTCAGTGAGAAACAGAAAATGCTGCTGCTGAAAATGTGGCGTCAGATGTTCTGTGTCATGCCGAGGAAGAGCTTTGTTCTTCAGGTTACCAAAGAGGTATCTTCATAACTGACCACATCTTAATATGTTTGAATTAGCCCCGCCGCAGCACCAGGATACAGCTTTGATCTGTTGTCTGCTTGTGATGTGAAGATGTGGGGTTTTTGAAACGTGTGAATGCAGACACACATCCTCAGAGAGGGAAATGAACGTCAAGGATTTTTGTCTAGCTCTGTCAAAATAGAACTTTTACAGTGTTTTGTATTTTTATTGAGCTATAAAGGATGTTTTCCAGTGTTGGGTAGAGAAGCCATTTAAGGCGGTCTTAATGAGGTCTTCTCTGAAGTGTTGCAGAGAGCAATGCCCACAGAAATCTGAAATGGAAGCGCAATTAGATAACTTAAGTAATCAGATTTGAACAGTTTACATGCACTTGACTAAATCTGAAACTCTGTTATGTGTCAGTGCATAATCAGATTTCTGTAAAGGTTTGTGTGTGCTCTATTCAGAGACAACCTGCTAAAACCTTATTGTCTTTTTAACATCTACTCTCACGTTGCTGCAGTTATTCATGCCTATAGAGTTGTCCTACAGAGCTTTTAGGTCTGAAAATTGTTAACATGCTTCTGCACTCCATTAGAAGTTGGCTTTAATGTATCTGCCCTTTGTGTTTTGTTTCCCACTCACACTGTGACTACATTACTTGAAATGTCTGGAATTTTTACTGGTTTTATTTTAAAAGAACAAACCAAATCAGATAAATAGTTAATGGTGTTAATCGGATTTCTAAAAACTGGATATGGTAAATGCGGTATTCTGCTTGTTTGTCAAATCAGATAATAATAATCAGATTTTTTTATGCATGTAAATGGATTAGATTGATTCTGAAATTATGACTAATGATCCACAATACTGAAAATTATGTTTTAACATGTTCTTGTAGCATTTTTCTGATGATGGAGGACAAATTTAAAGAAAGTTAAGCTTGTATTTCGGAATATTTCTTTATTCCAATTCTTGTAAATCCGGAGCAAAAGTGCAGTTTGAAAAGATTGTCTTTGCCACATAGAGAACACGATGGGCAGGCGACAAGCTCCCTGCTCCGCTCCATCATGTTTCCACGACTAAATCCATTCTTCATTTTCGTTGCCTGAGCTGGAATCTGGCTCAAAACTGTACGTCTAATAGCTCCAATATTGCTTGCCATTTTTGTTGCACTGGTAATGTTAGTTTGGAGTTGTGTGGGGCTGTAAGCTAGTGGGAGAGCGTGTAAAGAGATTGCTCAGATAGCTCAGGGGCAGGGTTAGTCCGTGCCAATGTTCCTGCCCACAACTCAGAAGGGAATTTCTGATGAACTACTGATACAAGTTTTTTGATTTTGGCTAAAAATAGCAAAAGACCACTGGGATTTTTTTTTTTTTACAATAGATCAAAAGATGACTGAAGTTATATATATGCTACATATTATTTGCCAGCATGTAAAACACAATCATTGGAAAAACATTGTGGGGTGGAAGGACTGCTTTTTATGATGACTGTTCTTTTGATGATGATGAAGTTCTTTTCCTCTGTCTGCATCTGTTAGCTTTTATTCACACAGAGGTGCTCCACTGAAACATGGTCTAAAGAATTCCTCCCAAAGATGTTCAGATAGAGAGAATTTTATTAGAGGAGGTTGTAGTTCACAAGATTAACCAGCCTGTTTGCCAATTAGTCAGCCAGGGGTTCTGATCTAAGGGTGGATAATCACTGTGGATTGGGACTCTGTGATTATCTACTGACCTCACAGCGCTCCCAGCTGTATGGGGGAAAAAAAAGTATGTTTCTTTGGAAAATAGGAGCTGCTAAATGCTGTGTAATGCAACAGCCCTGTTGGATTTTTTTTATTTTTTATTTCATCTTTGATGAAATTCTTTATGTGCCGACAGAGTATTAATATGGTTTGCAGAGCAGAAAGTCTGGGTGCAGACTGTTCACTGAGTTTAGCTTCTCTGCTCTTACATGTTGCACATCTGCATCGCAGCTAAGCAAGTTGCCATGCGGTGTCAGCTTTTAGCCTCTCCTATTAGGTGTGATGACATCTTGCTATGTTCACGCCTCACTGCACGCCGACGTTTTTCATTGTAGATTTCACGCAAGAAGGAGGCGGTGGATGGCGAGATTAGCCCAAAACCATTTCCATCTCTTTCATTTTTCATCGAAGTGTCTGCCAGAAACTGTTAGGAGTCAGACAAATTAAGGATTCGGATCTTTGGTTTAGAAAGATGATGCTTCGTTTGAGAATTGTCACAGAATTTCATTACAGGCAGCAGCAGCTGTACAATATTTAAGCATAGGTTTTCCTACTTCACTGAGCAGAATTTCCTCTCATGAGTGAAAAAAGCTTTTTTTTTTTGCTTGTTTGTGTTCATTTGAACGAAAATTGAGTTCAACTACTTATGGTGCTGAGAAAAGTTAAAGTGATTGGAGAATAATTGGGTAAACATAAAAGGAGGCATACGAACGGAAAAACAAAGAGTTGTTAAAAAGCGTGACAGATCGTTGTGTTATTGTTTTGTGTCCTTGAGCTAAATAGAAGATAAAAACTTTTGTATTCCCTTTCAGGTTTTTCTTTTCTTTTAACTATAACTAACTGGCTCTCCGAGAACCACTTAAACAGGCTTAAACAGAAATTGCTTAATTATTTGTGAAAAATGAATCTTAATTTTTGACATTCAATTTAAAGAAAGAAAGTTTAGGTGCAAATATTTGAAAAATCTATTTAAAATCAACCTTTCTTAAACAAAATAATCCCATTATAAGATGGCGAAATAAAACCAATCAAAATAATATTAATGCAAGGGGATCCTGGCAGTTTAGCACTTAAAACCCACACAGCTGGAAAAATTTGCAACATGATACATAATACATAATACTGCAGTGACAAATAAAAGCTTTGTTTTTCAAAAGACTTCCTTTAAAGCAGCAATGATTTGAGTAACTTTTGCAGCCCCTGAAGAGTCTCTAGCACTGAACTTGAGTCTCATTCAAAGTTTTTATGAGTTTTCTTTTAGCTGCACGAACCTCAACCTTTTGTGCTTATGCATGGCAGTAATGGGTTTTTGCTGAACTCAATAACTCATGTTCAATTGTTTTCCTTTAAAGGAGTATCTGAAAAACTGTGAATACTTACGGTAGTACACTTTTAAGAGTCTTTAAAAATGTATTTATTTAAAACAGAAGTAACATCTCATGAAGTCCATTTTTTAACGCGTTTCTGTGGTTGCTTTATATCAAGGCATAGGTTTCCACATTTCATGGGACAAAAGCATTTTGTTCATTATTTTCTTTAATGTCCATAGGAATAATCCCTTTTATCTTATGTAAGTTCAAACATAAAACCCTTGCGGTGTGTTTTAAAGGCTGATCTCTGCTGTCCATTAACCTCTGTTAAAGCCGGAGCCCTACCATATCTGTGGAAATAGCAACAAATTGGACTCCATTATTTGTGTGACAGTTTTCCTGCCGGAGACAGGACTGATCTGAGGTAATATTCAGTAAAAAAACAGCAGAAATTTTGTGCGGCTTTGTCTTCTTTTGTTTTCACAGACAGAGATTCAGGTAAAAAGAGTAGACTGAATGAGAAAGAAAAGAAAAGAAGGAGAGGTTAATGATGATTGGAGGGAAGACAGGGTTGAGAGAACTGAAACAATGGATGAACTGGATCAGGTGATTTGAGACATTTCCCAGTTGGTTGACATGTTGACATACCTCTATGAATTTGTCCACATCCATATTTCCACTCTTTTCATCTTTCTTTGACCAATCTCCAATACTTCATTAGCATGCCTGCATGCACGCATGCATCAGTAACTGTTTTTATTTATTAGTATCCATTTTGTTTCATTTAACTAAGAGACTATATGTCAGTGCCAACTGTTTACACAAATGAATTTATTTTATTAGTCACATATGGCTTCACTGCACCAAAAAGTAAATAATGAGGGTTTCTGTAGTCTAGTAATTGTATTTAATTACTGAAAATTGAACTGTAATTTATTACGTTACTCCATTATTGACAAAAGTAATTAAATTACAGTACTGTAATTCATTACTTTGTAATTCATTACCCCCACACTTTTCATGACATCCAACTGTTTGCAGCCTTTCCTGCTTGCTTACGGCCCCTCATAACCTAACATTAGCAGTGCAAGAAAAGTGGCGAGCAATATTAAAGCTATCTAGCTTTGAGCCAGATGCTGGCTTGGACGAGGAAAAATGAAGACGTTCATGGATCTAGTCGTCTACAAGTGGATACATCGGAATGGAGCAGAGCAGGGAGCTTGTAAGCCGCAGATTGTAGCACCTACGTCACAGCTACAAACTTCTCCAATTACTTTTTTTGTCTGCTCCTGATTTACCATGATTTGACTAAAGAAAAATTCGGAAATGTAATTTAACGCTTAATTTTCTTTATACATGTCCTCCATCATCAGGAAAATTCTACAAGAACATGCTAAAAACACACAAAAAAAGTTGTAACATATGCTGTGTGACATTGGAGATAGTTTTCAAAGCATGACGCTATTTTGAAGGACCTGTTGCTCACATTCACACAGTCTCACCAAAGATCTCCTCATTCATACCATAAGTTCACTTTGGCTAATAAATATTAATAATATCAGAGCTATATTCATTAAATTATATCAAAGATATAGTACACTGAAACAGTTGGGTAAAAGGCACCAAAGTGCATTTAATAAGGGAGGAGAAACACTGCTGATCATGTGAAAATGTGATGTCGCTTTAGTAGAAGAAATGGGACCATTCAAGTTAGAGTTGGATCTACATGGAGCAACTCAATGGAAGCAAAATCCCTAGTACTGATGTATGTATAATATGTGATCTTAGATTTGTTATGAGTAGGACATATGAGGATTTTGGAACAACATTTTGGATCTGTCTGTGGCAGACACAACTTTAACAGTTTGGTCTTTTCTGTTATTTCTCCTCTTTTTGTGTTTGAACTATTTTCCTGGCCGGCTGTACGGTGGTGCATTGGTTGGCACTCTACAACCTTACATAGAGAAGGCCCTCATTCGAATCCTGGCTGGGAATTTCCTGTGGGGAGTTTGCACATTCTCCTCATGTATGCATCACAATGCATTCTCATGGACACATTCTCCCACAGTTCAAAAACCTGCCTCATAGCTTAAGTTGTGTCTCTAAATTGTTCCTAGGTGTGTGTGAGTATGTGGTTAGTCTTAAAACAATCACATTAAATTAAAATGATTTTTTTTTTTTGGTTTGCATGCAAAAAAAAACAAACACTGTTTTAAAGATGTGTACATTAAATCATATTAACAAGGGCATATTGTTTCAATGGTGATTGCAAATCTACATGTCCAAAAAGTCATATACATGCATTCAAATGCTTTTTAATAGGAATGGAAATGCTGCTTACATTCTGTGGTCATGTCTCTGTGGCATACCGTCACTCAAAGTAAAAAGGCTGAAGTGTTGTCTTTTATTCTTTTGCAGAATTAAGCAGAGAGACAATCAACCCGCGATTTAAAACACTTTACTCAGCCCATCTGCTCTCCTATTGTTTTTCATCTGTAACTGTAGCCTTAATGCAAACATTCATCCACGCAAACAGCCAGAATGCTGAAGTTTACTCCATGCTATGCATGAAAACTGGAGCACATTTTCTGATGAGCTGCCACCAGCTTGTCTTTAATGTGAAAATATGCAACATTTTACAGTAAGCTGGCGTGTGTGTCATGCTGAAGCTGATGCGGAGAGACGTTTGTAAATGTCATAATATGTAAAACATAATGCAGATGCAAAGGCATCATGACACCCAGTGGAAGCTCATTCAGATTCCCCTCCTGCTGTAAAAGCCCCTTTCAAAAAGCAACAGCAACTGCACAGCGGCTAGCGCTTTCATCACATTAGAGTTTACTTTCTGTAAAACCTAAAGATATTTTGCCTTTAAAGTTTTTTGGTTTTAGGTTTTTTATTAAGTCTTTTCAAATAAAGTTTACTTTAACTGTGCTGCTGTACAAACAGCTGAACTCTAAGACACGGTCAAACAAAAGAAAAAAGAAACTTAAGTTATAAGTGATGCAGCAGACCATCTAAACTTACTTCATCTTGATGTGTTTAGGTTTTTTCTTGGGCTGCCTCTAGGCAATCAGTGAAAGTCAAAAGGGAGTCTCAGACATCAGAGGAGTCTCTGTCTTTTAAGCCTTTGAGATTTCACTTCTCTGAGTTGCTCTTAGCAGCAGTTTAGTAGGTAACAGAGAGCACTCCTGTTTGCTCCCACAGGAGCATCTTTGTTGCAGTATTTTGGATGCTGACTCCCATCAGCTGCTGGCTGACTCGCAAGACTTCTGCTCTTCCTGAGAAAAGGAGAATGTTGATCACTTTCTGTCTTGTGTGTTGTTTCCCGCAGTGGAGCGATGCATGACGGTGATGCAGTCCGGGACACAGATGGTCAAGCTGAAGGCTGGATCCAAAGGGCTGGTGAGACTCTTCTACCTGGATGAGCATCGTTCCTGCATCCGCTGGAAGCCTTCACGCAAGAGTGAAAAGGCTAAGAGTGAGTACATGCACACACACTGACACACAAACACACGGCACACACACACACACACACACCCACACACACACACCCACGCACACACACACACACATATATATGGGGCTTCTTTGGTTGGTCAAGTTCATGTCCAACAAAGTTATGTCCCCAAAGTTAGTGAAAGACCTACATATGATCAACGATAAATTCAAATTACGGTAAGAAAAAATAGTTTGGGCAAATTGAAACATCCTTCCTACAGTGACCATGTGGTCCTGCAAGTTTTTTCACTATTGAGATCTAAGAAAAAAACTCAATTTATGTTAAAGAAATAAAACAAAGTACAATTTTTTAAAAGTCATTTAATTTCAAAAAGTAACAAGTGTAAAGGCATATTTTTTTTCTTTATATGTAACTGCTCACCTTTTGCAAAGCAGCTGAACTTCAACCTTTCTTTTCCTCGGAAAAATTCATCTCTTATAATATTAAACTTTTAAAGCCACTAACAAAGAAAAGCAAACCATCTGAGCTCTGGTAGGGTTAGGATTTTAGAGCGCATTCACACTGGACTTTTTGATCCATTCCATGATCCATTTCCTTGGTTAATTGGGCTCAGGTAACCAGTATGAAAGAACATGTGATGCAGGATCAACATGCAAACTCCAGTCTTCCAGAAAAAAGGGGAGTTGATTCACTTGCAAAGAAATCCTGGTGTTGCTTTGCAAGTGAATACATAAAAACCTTCCAATGGACCAAAGAGAAAAAGAGAATTTATTTAGTCAAAAAATAAATAAAAAATAAATAGTAAAACCCCCTGCTTAAAACTAAGGCTGTTGTTATATATTTACATACAACCAAGCATAAAACTGATGGAAATCATGTTGGCCATGCTTACTGTAATAAATGGGGCCACGGAACACATTGCTGCATCGCCTTCATGTATTTTAGTTGCATCCAAGGCTAAATATTGTTGGTGGCATGTATTAACCTAAGGCTAGTTCTATATTATTATATATTATAGATTTAGAAAATTATGTGCTGATAGACACTTTCTAAATCTAAAGTGAGTTTAGAAGGAAAAGTTAAAAATGTCACAACAGGAAACAATAAAGACATTAAGATGCTAGCTATTAAATAACAGTCAGAGGATAGTAAGATCAACCTGATTTTTTCTTTTTTTCCTTCTTTGTTCTGTTTTCTTTCCTGGAAACAACTTTGCTCCCAAACCAACAGCTGCTGTAACTGCTTGACTTTTTATAGACGTTTTTTCCACTTTCTTCTTTCGTTTGTACTCAAGAGAGCAGTGTGAAAGTGAACATAACTAAATAAGGGTATACCATTCTTAAGCAGCCCTTGTTTAACTGAGCTAAGCCCTGTGCTGTGAACAATCCTGGAGAGAAACTTTAATTGTCGAGAACCCCTTTAAATGATTTGTTTACATTATGATCTTTTCTTACTCCGGGGTTCTTCTGTGGCTTCATTTCATTTTCAAACCTTTTTAGTATTATTTAGAGATTTTGTGAACAAAACCAAGAAATCAGAATAATTGACTATAATTGTTAAGTTATAAAATCCCTTTTTTCAGTAACTCCTTGAAAGACTTGTCAATGTTTTCTATACGAATTTCAATGTGGATTGGGATTTCTGAGGATTAATATCAGTAATTTTCTTCTGTGGTCGAAGAATCTCTGAAGAACCAGCACATGTTTGATTTGCTCTGTTCTTGTGTGACAAACGTTATTTCGGTCAACTGTTAACATTGGATAAGCTTCTTAAAACCTTTCCATTGACATTAAAAAACTGACCGGCTTTTTATTTAAAAGTGTGTTCATGTGATTGTGTGCCAGTTTTGGTGTGTGTTACAGGATCAAAACAAAGCTGCCATATTGTTACTTTCATTTACGCAAAGATTATGCAACAGGATGTGAGCACAGCAGGGTAAAGAGAAAATAGACGATGATTATTTTGAAAAGGATTATGTTAAATTATTTCTCCTAACCGGTAAGGAAAAGCAATATTTAAATAAAAATGTCATTTCTATAATCCATCATTTCAGCTTAATGAAATGTAGAAAAACAAAAGATTTATTGTTTATTCTGACAGAAAAATGTGGTAATTTTTTAAGCTTCTTGTGTTTAAAATGAATGAGCATGTTTCATACCAAATGCGCTTACATTTCAGTATTGGTTCTGTGAAAATAACATAAGATTATTGACCTCTATTTAAAGTAACAGGAGATATTTAATTTTTTTATTTTTTTTTATAATTTTCTTTAAAATCATATGACTATTAAATAGTTACCCGGTACATACATTTTGTCATTAAAAAACAGTCAAGAAATTTGACACTTTGACCAAAATCCTTACAAAACTTAAAACAAGTTCACTATTTTACCTAAAAAACACTCCAGTGAAAACTCAATAGGTGTACAAAACGTTCTGACAGCTGTATGCATATATTCACTAGGTTTATCCTTACTAAGGTTGTAAAACCTCAGATTTGGCAGTAATTTCCTAAAAACAGAGAATCTTGGATAATTGAG
Organism: Oryzias latipes; assembly: GCF_053564925.1. NCBI lineage: Eukaryota > Metazoa > Chordata > Actinopteri > Beloniformes > Adrianichthyidae > Oryzias > Oryzias latipes. The sequence goes on along the minus strand of NC_136249.1, from coordinate 24,111,750 downwards.
ATCACACACCAATCTCATTAGAGCATGAAAGCCTTCATCGCCTGCAGGAGTTTCACAACATCTGCATCTTGAACGAAAGCAGAGAAAGCCTTGTCGTTGTACTTTCATGTTTCGCTTTCATCCTTTTTAAAACTCCACAGTCATTGTGTCTGTGTCATTTCTCGTGGAAATTCTGCTGTCAGATCCTCCAATTACAAAGTGAAGGGTAAAAAAATGAAAATAAATACAGAATCGAATCTAATCAACGATTTCCAGGTTCAAGCATCACATTAAACAACAAAATTTTGCATGCAAATTTAAACTAATTACTTTACATCTACATCAAAACATAGAACCCTTTATGACTGAGCTGCTAGAAGCTTGATTGCAGCTTCAGAACCTATCTGTAAGCTCCAGATCTTTGTCATTTCACAGATTAAATAAATAATTTTGCTGTAGGACCATAAACACAAGGAACCACATTGTATATAGAAAGAATTCAAATCTCAAGTAGTGTATCTTAAGAGGTCCGTTCTCCATAATTACTTGCATACAATGTTTTTTTCCAACACAGCAGGAGTTATTTTTTAATTTTTTGCAAAAATCTGATTTGCCTCTATATTACTCTCCTAGTTTTTTTTTTTCCAATAGTCTGACATCAAAAGTGCCAAAAGCCCTTCATGATTTCCAGTAAGAGACTGATGTTTAAGACAACAATGTTGAATTGAAGCATGTTTGGAATTATATTAAATTATGTATAGAATATCACCGTTATTTTGTGCATGCAGAGTTTAAAGCAAACTGAAGATGATGATGTAAACTCCGATAAGCAACCACTGGGAATTGGTAAAAAAAAACAAAAACAACAACTATTTTCTGCACTGTAACCTTTTTTCCTGTTTGGCAAGTATGTCCCTTTATTTTTTTGAAAAATTCCACCATAATACCTCCTTCTCCAGTGATGACACCAGCAGCAGAACATTTTGTTCTGTTCACATCCCACCCATGACATGTTGATAGGTGTCAGAGGAGGGGATCACGCTCAACCCCAAATGCAGCTGTCAGAGTCAGCCGGGTCGCAGCAACAGGCCAATTTAATCAACAACCTGAAAAACCCACCACACAGATCAGGAAACACACACCGACAAACTTGACCGGCAAGGCAGGTAACGGGATGACACGCGGATCAGGCAACTGACAACAGAAGGGAACCAAACAGGGATGATTAGGGAGCAGCTGTGGGGTTGGATCTGAAACCAGGTGTGAGCAATAAACAGGTTAATTACCTCTGACAGGAAGAGCTCAAAACAGTGCTATGGGGAAAAAACAAACAACTTTATTATACTAAAAATCATTAACATACTTTTCTGAACCAATAGCTTTACATATGAAGCCCCTAAAGGGACATGGAGGTAAAAAAAAAAAGAAAAAAGAAAGAAACTCCTGCAGCGCACCCGTTGATCAAAGCTGGTGCATTCCCTGCGCTGAAACAAACTGCATAAATATAGAACACGTTTTAAGTGACGTTCAGAGGTAACGATGATGCCGTCCAAAGTCCAAAATGAAAGGAAAACTCAACAAGCCCATGTAATGTTATTTTCAGGTAGCTGACAATGAAAGGTCTCCTGTGATCAACTAACCACTCGCACGTTCAAGGAACCATACTAACATTTTTTTTCATTTTAGCAGATATTGTCATGATAGGTAAACATGCAGGTTAAAAATGAGAATCTCGTGGTGACACTGAAATAACTGAATATTTAATATTTAAATGTGGAAAGTACTCAGAAGAACAGAATGTATCCAATAGGGAAACTGAAGATAAACAGAAATATATACAACTTGTTTTAAGTTATAAAGATTCTTATGTTTTCTTAATTCCTTTCTAAGGAAAAAAGGATTTAGGTGGTTCTCAGGAAGCTTAGAGAAAACAGGATACTAAGAAAAAGAGGAAAAATTAAAAATATAAAAAAATGAATCCAGTCCAGACTGGATGGAGGCAGTAATTCACCACAAACTGAAGCTTGTGTTAAAATTAACCCATTGGTCATTATGACCTAACTTTGGAGTGAGTCAGAACGGGTGGAAATATTAGTTTTAGCTCCTCAAAACATGATTTCATGTGTTTACCAAAAATATTAACTTTTTGTAATACATTTTAATTTTCCTGCCCTCTCTGTTGTTCATGTTTCTGTAAAAGCATGAACAACAGACACATATTTTTGATTGTAGTAAGAATTACAAAACAGCAAATTCAGAAGTCCCTATTATCCCAGTTTCTATAAAAATCTGAGGTTTTTAAAGGATCAACCATTGGAAACCTTTACGTTTTAGTGTTTTATCAAATTGTTAAGATGCATTTTAATTAATTGGACAACATTGACAGAAAATTTGGGGTCTTGTTTTTTAAATGTTACTACTTTATAGCTCGTATTATATTTTTTTAGAGAAAAAACATATATTTTTGTCTAAAAAGACTATCATTGATAATATTTCGTTTCATTAATCGTTATTTTTTGCTCTGTCTGTTTTTTTACTGCTTTAGTCACCATAGATTCTCTGTACAAAGTGACAGAGGGTGGCCAATCAGATATCTTCCATCGGCATGCAGATGGCAGCTTCGACCCAGCCTGCTGCTTCACAGTGTACCATGGAAACCACATGGAGTCCCTCGACCTGGTGACATCAAATGCTGAAGAAGCCAGGACCTGGATAACTGGCCTCCGCTACCTGATGGCAGGGATCAGCGATGAGGACTCGCTGGCCAAGCGGCAGCGCACACATGACCAATATCCTTTCAACAGGACACAGAAATCCTCCTCATCGGGTTTCCTGTTTCTAGTTGTTAAAAGTAATTTGTCCCGATGCAATTATGTCACTAGAGCCCATTAAAACATTCACAACACATCAGTCCATATCGTGAACTAAAAGCTTTTTTTTTCACTTAACCACAAGCAGATTACAGGCTGTCAGTTGTCATTGTTGGGTTTGTTTTGATTTATCTTTTGTTTGAGATTTCTCTTCAGTCTGAATGTTTTCTGGAGCTAAAGAGCACTTATCTTACTGCACAAAAGCCAAAACAGATGATATTTTGCAGATTTTACACAAATATAATCACCCGTCACACCTCATTGGCCTTCCTTAACGAGTGTGCTTGACATGGATGAAGCAAACCTTCGAGGAGGCTGACAAAAATGGAGACGGCCTGCTGAACATCGATGAAATCTACCAACTTCTGCACAAACTGAATGTCAATCTGCCGCGCAGGAAGGTCAAGCAAATGTTTCAGGTGAGGATTAACGGACATCTCCATTCATCTGTGTCCACATCAGAAGCTATTGTTTGGGATTAAAAAACTGGAAAGGCACAATAAAAAATATAGAGACAGATATTATCAGTGTTAGATTTGAATTTGATCATGTAAGTTTATATTGAAATATTATTATTCTAAAAACCGTTTCCTCACAGCAGAGCTAAATATTAAATTTCTTTTAGTAGTCACTTATATCAGTATTCATTGTCTTTGGGGTCATGGGTCGTATGTTTTAACGGAGGAGAGTGGGAGAGGTGAAGGGTGGGTTGGGTTTTTATTTTTAATTTTGTGTATTTTTTTGTTTTTTTTTGTTCTAAATGTTAAAGCGCTTCAAGTTGCGCAGTGTATGAGAAGCACTTTTTTTAATGAATAAGCTTGATTTGATTTGATTTGATTTGATTTGATTTGATGTGTTTGCCACACAGCCTCTAGAAGCAGCTGTGTGTTTCAGTGCACCTGCAGGGTTGATATAGAGGCTGAGCCAAAGTAGCTTTTAAGCTGTTGAAAATCCATTTCTGATAACAGAACTCAGTTGAAGTTAATGTTTACGTGGAGGAAATAACTTGTGTAAAAACATAAATAATAACCTGGATCAAAATGAGTTAATTGATAAAAGATGAGCGTGTTCATTGTTTACAGTGATGCTTGTTAGCCTTGTCTGAATTGATCCAGCTGCTTTCGATGAGAAAAGGGTTCTTGCAGACTAAGAAATATCTGATGATGGCAGTAACTGATATTCAGCAGCTGGGCTAAGAAGGTGAAAACAGACTTTGCAGAACCAGGGCTTGTAAATTGTAATATTGAAGCCACAGGAAATGAGGAAAACAAAGATGCACACAAATCTGTTTGTCTGCAAGTGGATGCATCGGAATGGAGCAGAGCAGGAAGCTTGTAGGCTGCCATTGTGGGTTCTACATCACACTGACAGGCTTTCTACAACTGCATTTTTTGTCTGCTTCTGATTCACACTGATTTGAGTAAAGAAATACTGGAAAATGCTAATTTAATCTTAATTTCCTTAATGCGTGTTTTCCGTCCTGAGAGAAATGCCACAAGAACATGTTAAAAGTACCACAAACATAACTTTTCATTAAAGTCCCCCCCCCAGAAATCATAGTTATTGCTAAATGTTGGTCGTTGGAATTTTTTTCTCCAGAATTTGTTCTGAAATGGCTGTGTTCATGGACAATAATCTCCCAAAACATTTCTCGTCTAAAAGTTTAAAAAAAAAAAACGAACAATAAAATTAACCGTCTCCCCTCCCAACGATTTAAATTCTGTTAGATGCTATTCTAAACCACTTTTTAACAGTTCTTTAGCTGCTAAAAAAACTGTAGAGCTGAAATAAAAACTATTGCTCAATCTCAGAAGCCGGGAAAATCCATTTTCAAGGCTGTTAAGTTTCTAAATGAGCCTTTTGAGAGCCTACTGACCACAATAAATTCTATCTTTAACCTAGAGGGATCCCAAAGTATTTCCTTTGTATTATAGATAAGAAATGTCCTTAGAGGATTACCCTAAAAGCCTCTGCTTCTCCACCCTCATTAGTGCAGCTTTTACAAGAAAATTCAGTTTTTATGCCTCCATAAAAGTGTAATGTAGCACTACAGAACAACAAAAATGTTTGTGGATGAGACAAATATTTCTTTCACTTTATCTTCTTCCATTCAAGCTGTGACAAACAGTACTTTTGCCACTTGAACAGCTTGTGTTGCTTAAAATACCCTGAATTGGTTTATTGTCTTTCCATGCATTCCAGGTCCATCCTGGCGATTTATCCGGCCGCTAGTCTTAAGATTTCATCTTTGATTGAGTCCCCAGCTCCAACTGGGAACTCGTTATGAGAGTGGAACAGAAGAATTCGAAGTATAATTAGATGGCTATTGGTGTGAGTCAAATGGGCTCCATAAGATCCAGGTAATTTCAGATAAGATCCCCGCGAGCAGATGGAGCAAAGTGGCAGAACAGAGTGAGCAGGATGGAAAGAGCAGGGAGTTCAGTGGTTGCATATATTATCTGTGAATGTCTTGTTGGGTAACAAACGGTGCATTTTGTCTGCTCGTTTGTGCAAATGTTACTGTGCAAAGTGAGATTAATGTTCCATAAAGGAAAATGCACCAGCCATATACCTGACATTTGTGACCATTTGGAAATGTGGCAAAGATCTTTGCCTTTATCCATTTTTTTATGATTCGATTTAGGTTCAAAACACAGAGTTATAATAAACACAAGCAAGACAAAACACACAAAAAATAGCAAGTAATATTTGACATTGTTCCAAAACACACTAAAAAAAAAAAAGAATTGTTTACATTTTGGACAAAACCCGCTTGTACGTGTTGAATAGTTTTTCATTTCTGTGATAATGTTTTTGCTTCTGTTGTGCTCTTTTAAAGGTTGAAGTAATTTGACTAAAAAAACAAAGTGTTTTCTAAAGTTGTAGAAGAATTGAAATACATTTTAACTTTGCTGTCATTGCAGATGTTAAATGTGAAGCAGCTAAACTGTCAGCATCAGAACACAGATGCAGAGCATTAAGTGGAAAATGCATAATGATGATGTGTTTGGGTATAAAGGCAAGGTAGTGGAATTCCAATAAGGCTCTGAACATTTTTTTCTTGTTTTTTTTCCTTTGGGAGGGCAATGACAGAGTTGATCATGAGTGGTATTTTATTTTATTTTTTCGTAAGAACCACTGTGATTTTGTTCAAGCTTGATATGTGGTGAACCAATACGTGTAGACCCTACACCCTGTGCTGCCAAATATAAGTTACATGTTTGATCTTCCCACTTTTTGAATGAGGCTGGGATCCAATGGAGGTTTGGGTTGATGAAGCAGTTACAAATTGTTTGCTTGTAAACCTCCTTGGTGTAGATACAGATCTAAGCTTCCCCTCTTCTTCAGGCAGCATTTCAGACAACTTGTAGGAGACAAACCACACTTTTTTGATCCTGAATAGGATAGATTCACAGCTTTTTTCCTGGAGTCGGATAGTATTGAAGTTTCTATTAATGCGTCTTGGTTTGTTATAGAGGTTGAGAAGCAAACATTCAGAGGTCAGGCCAGTTCTGCTGTGCTGTCTGTCTCATCTGGCCTCACTTTTGGTTGTCTGCACTAGAGGTTTCACACTTGTAATGGCTACTATGTACTTGAGAACAGGAAACAGCAGGAGGCGATCAGACTGCTAGGGTAGAGGGTTTTTTTCATGTCTTGTAAATATTGCTTTGGCTATCATGTTCCTGTGTTGTTTTCTACGACATAGTTTCTGCAGAGCAGCAGTAATGCATTTGAAATTTGCCTCGGGGTTGTGGGCGTGACTGTTGCCGTGGAGTAAGCCTGCCCCCTTCCTGTCATCCATCTGTTTACACTCTCTCTCCCACTAGCTTACAGCCCCTCACACTCCCAACCTAACATTTCTGGTGCAACAAAAATATTGGAATGATCCAGCTGTACAGTTTTGACCCAGATGCCAGCTCAGAAGAAGAAAAAAGAAGAAAAAAACGAAGACTTATCATCTATTTGTCTGCAAGTGGGTGCATGAAAATGAAGCAGAACGGGGAGCTTGTGGCTTGCAGTATCTTCTATGTCACACTTACAAACTTTTTCAAACTGCATTTTTTCGTCTGCTCCTGATTCATAAAGATTTGAGTAAAGAAATGCAAATTTAAGATTAATTTTCCTTGTATATGTCCTCCACCATGAGAACTTTCCACAAAAACGTGTTAAAAACACACAAAAAAACTACTTTAACTTGATTGGGTTTTTGAAACTTAAATTGGATCTCCCAACACTAGAATGGTGAAAAGTGATTTTCAAAAATTACTCCAGCACTAGGATACCTATTGTTTAAGCATATATTGTATTGAATGTGTAGCAGAAAAGATGAATGCATTCTGCTTTCCTTTTGCCTTTGGTGAATGCTCTCTTTCCAGATTAGTTGCTTTTTTTTCTTCCAGTTCCAATTCTTTATGACTTTTTCATAATTCTTATAACAGAAATTTTGTGTTTAACATGATAGACAAATAAAAAACCCACTTGCTTATGAAAAAAAACCTGTGCCTAATTATGGACAAATTTAAGCACTAATAACATCAAAACAGCTGATTTTATTAGCGGACTGTTCTTTCTTTTTTGTTTTTAAAGCAAATGCAATAAACATTTAAAACGTTTTTGTGACCAGGCTTTACAGTTTTGTTGAAAATTTGGAGTCTTTAACAAGGAGGTGGTTTTGAAAATTATTCATCTTTGAAACCAGCCTGTTCATAAAAAACAAAAAAAAAACAAAAAAAAACCTGCAGCATTTGATGAATTTGGGTTCACTTTAAATTCTTGAATGGTTTGTTGGAGCTTGGTTAGTACCAACCCGTGTAATGTAATTGTGAATGGCTGTAGCTCACAGGGTTGAACTGCTTATCTGCCTGTTAGTCAGGGGTTCAAAACCCAGAATAAACAGCTTTTGCGTCCAAAGGCAAGAATCCCACGGCATTCCAAATGAATACTTTCAGGAAAGGAATTTGCTGCTATTTGTAGTAAAATTACTCTTTTTTGCACATGCCGAAGCTGCTGGAGCTCCATACCTGTCTTTTTAACCAATAAATGTGGCGCCAGCAAGTTAAAACTGTACCTGAGTGTCTTCTTTTGTCATTTATGCTGGGAATAATAATGTCTATGAAACTCTCCTATCAAGTCGTTTATTAGTATTCTAGAGTTTTACCATGTTCTCATAAGTTGTCCAACATTTCAGTTAAAACTAACATGACTGATGAATTTAAAGAGCAAAAATGACGACCGGCCTCTCCTCTTTTCTCCTAGGAGGCAGACACAGACGATCAACAGGGCACGCTCACGTACGACGAGTTTTCAGTTTTTTACAAGATGATGTCCATGAGGCGGGACCTGTTCCTGCTGCTGATGGCGTACAGCGAGAGGAAGGACCACCTGACAGCAGAAGAGCTGACTCACTTCCTGCGAAACGAACAGAAGGTGGGCAATATCTCTGGAGACAGTCAGTCAAATTTACAGCTTGTTGAGAATGTTATACCTGAAGGATTCTGAGGATGTAAAAGCAACGTCTCTCCGATCAAGCTCTCTAATTTTAAAGACTATCATTTTACCAGCATTTTTTTGTCTTAGCACAGGAATCATTTCCACTGAGAGAATTTATCACACCTAAAATTGGTTTATGTCCTAGGAAGTCTTGACTTGATCTGTAAAGTTTCTTGTTTTTTTCCTAAAGGTTTTCCCTCTTTCTGACACACTATTCCACTGTTACACTGTGTTGGTGTGATTTTTCATCATACTACATTTTCTCTCTCTAACACGCTCAAGATTAATCCCGTCTTTTGACTGAGTAGCTTTTCGACGTGACATTCTCCCAGCATCACCAGATTCCTACTGAAAATAGGGGACCCCCTTACATTAGTTTTGTAAATCTGAAGCTTTGTTTATCTGCTGTGTGCTGGAAACTGGATTTATCGTGACTGGTCTTTCTTTCCCTCTTCCTCTACAGATGCCCAACGTGACTTCAGAATATGCAGCAGAAATCATTGACAAGTTTGAGGTGTCTGATGAAAATAAACAGAGAGGTGTTATGGGGATTGAAGGTAAGTCATGGTTGAAAATCCTATTTTGACCTACAATGTGTTTAATAATTAGTTAAAAGATTAGAAAAATGTAAGAAATGGAAAAGGTGAATCTTTTCGATAACTTCAAAAACGTTTTAAGACACTAGTAAACATTGACATTTCCTCTTCTAGAAGTAGAAGAAGGAGATCAGGACATCAGTACAGAATGAATAATATAGTCAATAAAAAGGATGGTAGGGACTGGAAAATTAATGAGTTTGAGAAGAAAAGAGAAGGTATGGAAGTAGCATAAATGGGAAAAGACCCAAGCAGGCAGAAGATCAAACTTGTGTCAGAAATGAAAACGTTAATGCTGTGATTTTCATAGTTATAGTCATGTTTTTTGCACAGTTTGGCCGGGCATATTTGGCATGTTCAAGAACCTGTTGAACATGGGTTTTTGGATGCACTTTTAGCATATGGTGTTCACATTGGCCTGTTGCTACCTAAAGTAGCGCATGTTCTGGCTTCATGTGATATATGGAAGCAAATCTTGTGAATCTCGCTTCAGGCTTTTTCTTTCACAAGTCTATTCGGATACATAAAAGACTTGATGTTATATAATTCTGTCCGGGCACAAACCGGAATGATAGATTTCTCCTCCATGATCTCATTTCAACGGTTTGTACTTCTGTTTTTTGAAAAAGGGCACTATACATCACTACCAAATCCGGGTTCCTGATTGGTCACAGTTCAACTGGTTTAACTTTTGACGTATGCTAAATGGTAGCACATGTTGTGCGTAGAGCCTGAAAAAGGACTTAAAAGCTTGCACAGCGATGCTTGAACTCAAGAGTTTTGAAGGTTTCTACCTGAAACGCACATATATGTGCATTTACATGTACCTTTTCCTTGAAAGTAGATGCTCAGACGCACATTTCCAAGCCATGAGTTAACGTAGCATCATACTCGGGTGCGACAAAACACATTAAAAACCATAAATTTAAGTAGAAGAAGACCAAGAAGTCAAACAGCAATGGATGATTATCATATGATACTAATCTTATCATCTCAGGCACAACAGTAGTCAATAGATTCGGCTGAGCAGATTACCATGGCCGATGCCCTCCTTGCAGTCTGAAGACTATGTTTATGACAAAAACGTGTATATGTCCACTCAAATATACTTGATTGTTATTTTTGCAAATGTAATGTAAAATTTGAGATGTTTTATTTTTATTTTTTATTTTAATTTAGTTATTTTATTCAGAAAATAAATTTTGGAATACAGCTATTTTGAATATTATCTTAAAATACAAGAGTAAGTAAATCGTACACTATTTCCTCCAGAAAATACTCTGCACTCAATATCTAAAGCAAACGTGCATGTTTAAAGGAAAAACCGAGTCCACTGAAAGCAGATGAGTGTCATAAAGGGGGTGTAATGTCAGTCCATCTATCTATATAAATCCTGATGGTTTAAGTACAAAACCTGACCTGCTGTTGGGGTTAGATAAGAAGTCAGGAGACCACTGTAATCATGATTTATCCTCTTTTCAATTCATATCCTTCTGCAATCTCTTTGATGATACAAAGATCTGCAAAGTCATAGGATCAGGAAAGCTGTTGGAATCCATCATGTGAGAATGTAAACTGTCTCTAAAAGCGTCTCAGCGGTGGTTCTGATAGTTGTTGAGTGTTTATATTTTGTCAGTCATATTGGTAGACAGACAATTGTCAATTTTGAATTAATAAAATCCAATCTGACATCGGGAATACAATGTGATTCTTCCTTTGTATTTTTTTTACCTTTACAGGATTTACCAGTTTCATGCGCAGCCCAAGCTGTGACATTTTCAACCCTTTGCACCATGAAGTCAATCAAGACATGGACCAGCCTTTATGTAACTACTTCATCGCCTCCTCCCATAACACCTACTTGACTGGAGACCAGCTCCTCTCCCACTCCAAAACAGACATGTATGCCTGGGTGCTGCAGTCTGGCTGCCGCTGCGTGGAAGGTACAGAAATATTTGCCATGTTGGAAATAGAAGGATATGTTCAGTTACGCATATTATATTGGAGGTATTAAAGAGTGTTGACACCAGATTAGCTCCTGCAAACTCAGGGTGTGGTTTCTGTGCTTAATGTCATGGCTCAGTGGGACAGTCGACAGAACAACAGATTTCTCATTGGTTGTGTTTTTTCCTCTTATTATGGTTGAAATTTCAGTTTTATAACAGATCAAGGTATGATTTTTTTCTTTTAATCACTAGTTTATGGTGTCTTTCCCATTAGTTTTTTTTGTGTGATTATTTTGACACACTAGATTAGTTTTTTTTTTTTAATGCTCGCAGAGACTACAAAGGAAATGCTCTCATTCCAGATGAAACTGGTGTAGTCTGACATTAATCTCAACATTTGTGTTTTGTTTTCTTGCAGTTGACTGTTGGGACGGTCCCGATGGAGAGCCCATGGTCCAGCATGGCTACACGCTGACCTCCAAGATAACATTCAAGTCAGTTGTGGAGACCATCAACAAATATGCCTTCATAAATAACCAGTGAGTGACAGGTGCTTGCAGTTGCTCATCATGGAGTTTGTGCTTTTCTGACCCAGCAAGTAAAAAAAGAGGATCCTGATGCATGCATGACACTGTAACAGTAAACAAACCACCTAACAACGTCTGCAAATTTAAAGAAATACAAGAAAAAAATATCTTGAAACTTTTTCATAGTCTGAGCTCACTTTGGGCAGGTCTGTTGAATCATCATGTGATGTCTGATTCCATGAGACCTTGTTGTGTGTAAGAAAAAAAACTGTTTAATGCGGTAGTTTATCTGCTTGGGCTGTGCGACTCGCTGAATGCAAACTATGAGTGTTATCTGCCTTTTTCTGTCAAAACTTTTGACCGTGTTAATGCTCTAAGGACTAAATATATTTACTTTTCTCATAGTTTTGTATTAGGAAAAAAACAAATACGAATACCAAAATTTGTACTGTATGCAAGTATTTTTTTCCTACATTTATTAGAATAAGCACATTTTTTTCAGGGCTTTACATTGTTATTATTTCTGTAATTAAAGTAGCAAAAACTGATCCCTGATATGTTCAATTTCAGTTTTAATTCCTTCTCCCCTTACCTGTGTGGGTTTTGGTCCATGAGTCCAGCTAATTCTAAAGTGACCAACGGCTGTTTCTCTCCCCTGTGAAAAAGTGTTGACTTTTCTAAGGAGTTCCCACATAATCCTGTAATAAGTCATCTCCTTTATCTTATTAGCTGCCATCGTTTGACATCGATGCTTTAGAATAAAAAAAATAAAGGGGAATTTTGAAGTAATTATCACCTATTAGCAAACCATCTGTCGAATGGCGTCCTCCCAGACTCTCAGAGGATCCATTGATTATCTGTGATGAGTAAAACAGACGTCAAGCCAAGTGGTGAATGGCTCACTTCAGGAGTTTCACAACATCCAGTAGCAACTGTGTCATTTATCTGAATTAAAATTGACAGCATTTCAGTGATATTCCTGTTGAAATATTGTAGTTAATTTAGCTTCTTCTGGATGAGACTGAACTCTCCTCCCTCCTGGAAACACAACATCAAGCCAGTATTTCTTTAAAGTCCGATCACTTTTTGATCTGTTTTAAAAGTGGTCTTTTGATTATGATCATTTATAGAAATCTGTTATTTTCTAGGACATAGTTTCTGCAGAGCGGCAGGAGTTCATTAGAAATTTACATCTAAGTTTTGAGCCACAAGATCGTGTTAAAAACACAATTCTCAAATGAGTGGGTCTTAAAGCTTTCCGAACAACCGTCAATTAATAAAGGAATTACAAAAATAGTTAAAAACTGTGGAAGAACATACGTTTTTTTTGCTGACATAAAAACTTTTAAGTGAATAAAAAGCTGAGGCTTGGAGCTAGTTATTCTATCCATGCGCGAACCCTGTGAAGTGATAAATTAAACATTTCTTTCTGAGATTCTTGTGGCTTCAAAAAAGATAAAATGCATTTATTAACAAGCTTGCAGGCATCTCAAGATTATCTCTTATAATTTTTAAAAAGAAATTTCTTTGTTGCAAGTTAAAACAGCAGGTTTTAGGCTGTATCATCATATTTTTAGTATACAGGGCTAAAATTGGCTAGAGAATAGGAAAAGATTTAAAAGAATGTAACTACAGTATTAGGAGCCGAGCTGTTTATTTGACCTCCTTTTATATCCAGTGAACCAAAAAGAAAGGATTTCTAGATAGTTGGAAAACAGATAACCTAACACCTAGTATTTCAGTCATTGGATAAACAAAAATGTTCAAAAGGGGAAGTTATATTAATATATTTTTTTATAAGAAAAACACAACCAATGTCAAAAGGTGATGCGTAAATGAAAAAAAACTCCACTCCTAATAGTCTTTTATGTCCCCAAAATGCGCATTTTATTTCCCAAAACATTACATTTCAAATCCATTGCAAATGTGTTTATTTATTACTGTCAGCATAAAAGGAAAAGTACATGAAAATATCTGTAAATACCCATTAACCTGCACCTTTTTTTAATTAATCAGCTGTAATAATGCTAACTGAACGTGTCTCTTTTGTTGTTTTTCTCTACCATTCGTTCGTGTTTATCCTCAGTGCCACTTGCAAATATGATTAATAGCCCCCAGAGCTTTCATGAAATTTAAGAATTTCCTGCCTTTCCCTTTCATTCTTACTCACATCAAATAGCTTACAGACAGAGGGAGGAACACCCAGCTGCCCCTCTCCCACACGAGAGGAGCAACAGTTTCCTTCCAAAATGCAACTGCTCTAGATTTCTCTCTGTTGTCTCTTTCTGTTGCTTTTTGCAGAGCAATCATGCATGCACATGTTAGGCGTTTGTGTGTGTGGCTTATGCGTGTTGCTGTGTGTTTCTGGAGATCAGAGTTGGAGGTGGGAGCACGGATGAATGCCCCGGAGGATGGGGTGGGGTGCTGTCAGTCTGACAAACCTAACATTTGAGCTGAGCTGTGCGGTGGCCACAAGTCATTTCACCTCTCCTAAATGAAAACATGACGACACACAAAACACGGCACGCTTACCGACTTACGCACACTGAGAGAGAAAAGCGTGGGATTTTTTTTAACAAAAAAACAACAAAAATTTGAAGGCTGAAGACTGAATGCTTGCAGCAGGTCGACCATCTTCCTGATAATTGGCTGTATGGTGACCTGATCATGTTTGTGATCTGATGTGTATTCCAGATATCCAGTCATTCTCTCCATTGAGAACCACTGCAGCATTCAGCAGCAGAAGAAGATTGCAGAGTATCTGCGGGTCGTCTTTGGAGACAAACTCGACGTGGGAAATTTCCTGAACAGGGACTCCAAAACATTACCTAGTCCTCACAGTCTACAAGGAAAGATACTCATTAAAGTAAGAAGACCTCAATGGATGGACGTTGCATATTTTATTAGACTGTACTGCAAGTAAAAAAGGGAAGTGAAAATTAGGTCATTTCATTAACCACAGATGTGTAGAGAGAGAATTACGAGTTACATTTGTAAATTTTTTGTGACATTCATGCACCATTTAGCATTTTTTGATGGTTTTGATTGAGTTCATTTGTTTTTGAAAACTTTGTTTGCTGCAGTATTTACAAGAAGATCTTTTAAATTAGCCAATTTTCTCCAAATTCTTGGCCAAAAAGAAAAGCATTGTTCAGTCATGGCAAAACAAGGTGTTAAAGACGTCCCTGCTCTAAAATCATACAGGAGCAAAGTCACACATAAGTAAATAACCTTGTTTTGTAGAGCCGATTTTGCTGTAATTCAGATAGAAGTGAAATCAAAACATTGGGCAGGTTTTTAGATTTTTGTTTATTCAAAAAATTATACATTTTAGGAAAAAGTATCATAGAATTCAATTAAAAAAGTCAAATAAAGTCTATCTGCTATATCTGAAAAAAGAGGTGTGGTCTTCTAGGTAAAACAGTAATATTGATTTTCTATAAGGTCCTTTTACAATCCTATCTTTCTTGTTTCCTCTTCTCTCGTTTGATAGCCTTTCACCCTCCTCTTTCCCCAGCAGAGCGAAACACAGAGACAGTACAATAAAGAGACATATCATGGAGGATTTAGACACTCACACATGAGAAATAGATAAATAAATAAAAAGGTGGGAGACTGCTTGTGGCACTATTTGAAGCGAGAAAGTCGATGTACTCCAAGAAGCCTTGAGTCTCATATTTTTTCTCTCTTCTTTTTTGGAAAGATGCTCAGAAAATCTAGACTCCCACTCACTCTTAAGAACAGTTTGCTAATGGGCTTTCTCTATGCTGAAAGAGCTGCTCAGGGAGTCTGCAGCTGATGTATCATGTGTGTTTGCACAAGCTTACGCTCCCAGCTCTTGTATGTCTTTAAATATGAAAAGGGTCTCAATCTGCCTGGAAATGCTACCTGTAAATGAACCAAAGAAGACACACACCCTTTTATCCTTTCTCCATGCAGGGTAAACGCCTGCCTGCGTATCTGTCTGCGGATGCTGAGGAGGGAGAGGTTTCAGATGATGACAGCGCTGATGAGATAGAGGAAGACTTCAAACTCAAGAGCAGTAATGTATGTCTGTTTGTGGCTTTTTTTCTAAACTCTTAAAGACTTATTTTTTGCATGTAGGTCCTTAGGTTGTTTTACTGCAGTTTTCCTGCAGTTTCATGTAATAATAGTTGCATATTTAAATTTCCACAATGAATAGTGAGAGACAGGACATTGGTCACTTTAGAAAATATTACCTTATTAAAAAAAAACCTCACATGTATTTTTTAACAAATAAATGTTAATTTGATTTGATACATTTTGTTATGCTGAAAAAAGTTCTAGATTGATCAATGAACAAAACTTAAATGAAACAAATCAAAAATCAACTTGGTGTGAATTGCCCCTATTATACTGCAATTGTTTTTTTAATATGTATTTAAAGACTACTTTTCCCAAATACTAGTCATAATAAATTGCTAAGTATATTTGGAAACTGTACGCTGACCCAAAAACAGCCTTTTTTTCTAAAAGTCAGTGTCAGAGCTTTTATGAACTTCACAGTTGGAGAGAAAAAAGCTCAGATATTCAAGTGGTGTTAAACTCAAAATGTAGCCGTCAGAGGAGTTGAAACTCACTCTGATGGGTCTCTGTTAAGAGGGTTTCTGTTTCCCTTTCATAATGTACGAGTATGAGTGGTCGGACTTGGTGTTTGGAGGGGGCACATATGTAGTCAGCTCACCTGTGACAGTTGTCAGAGAAATGGCAGAAAACATGGACTTACTACGGCTTCCCAAGGACTCCCAACAATGGCTTCATTGTTAAGAAACACCAAACACACGGAGGCTTGTGGTGTCACACAACAAGAGGCATTATGAACTGGGCAATTGGAATAAAATCCAGGGTGTCTCCTTTTCATGTTTATATACTGTGGCTTTTAAGATTTGAAGAAATTTTAAGTAAAAAAAAAATAGACCTAAGACAATGTGCACTTAATACATGCAGATTCTGAGATGTGGGAGGGGCTGAGTCACAGGATTCTGTGGGATGTTTGGTGGATGGGTCTGAAAGACTTTAAAGGACACAATGGCCAGAATTCCATCCATTTTCCAAACCCGCTCAATCCCTCTTAGAGTAACAGATGTTATCACAGCCAGTTTCAGGTGAAGTTGGGGTACACACTTGCCCTTGAGGCCTGGAGTTGCTCATCCCTGATTTAGAGTCACCAACTATTCTACAATACATGTTTTTGGACTGTGAGAGGAAGCCGGCGTGTCTGGAGACAACCCACTCATGCATGGGGGATACATGCACACGCCACACAAAAATCTTCCAGCCAGGATTTACACCAGGGAAGAGTGGTAACCACTACACCACCATCTAGCCCTAGCCAGAATGCCAGGGCCACATTGTGCGTCAGTTTGTAAAATTGACACACAAAAATCCAGCTTATCAATTGATGTTGGTTTCCTTAAGAAATCATTTGTAGCAGAAAAAGTTAATAGTTATTAAGAACATAGCATAATTGAATACAATACTTTGTTTTGCTCCCCTACATTCTCTGCTCTGCTGCAGAGAGAGAGGGCAGTTAAATGGATCTTACTTGCTTGTTAATGACTTTAGACATTATTGTATATGCTTGTAAATTTGGAATATAAATTGCTCATATGTTGTTTGAAAACACTATGCCACTTAAAATTTATTTTTATAAAGTACTTAGATTGCACAATTCTAAACAAGCTGTTGCATAGAAAGTCCAACATACCACAGAAGGCTGCCAACGGCAGCTAATTGTTTGCATATTCACATCCATCTGGCTTTTTTACAGTCAGTCTAAAAGAAAATCATCTTGTAAAATTGGTTGTACCCTCTTGCCAGGGACCCCCTTTCCAAATTTAAAACAGGAAACACTTGTGCTGTTTTCTGCAGTCTCTTGCTGACTAACTGAATATGGCATTGTTCCTCCACACTTAGCTGGAGGCATGAAGCGGCAGATGCCACCTCAGATGATCATTGCCGTTTTGAAAGGAAAGTTGGCAGGTCTGTGGGTGGTTTTGTATAGAGCTCATTAAACCAGTATGATTTTACAGCAGTTACCATTAACTTTGCATTAATGAAGTGACTTACCTTTTATACAGTGTTCCTCCATTTGTTATGTTGGGAAAAAGAAAAGAAAACGATTAGTGATGATAATCCATTAAGGCCACTTTCACAAGTCTAAGCACACATAGTTAAGGTAAAAAAAAAGAAGCAGATCCTTAACATGTAAACATGTCAGCTGCTATATGGTGTAAAGTTGTTGCAGGTTTGCAGTATGTTTGGAATGCTGAACAGTAAAATCTGTGCTCACAAATCCTAAACCAAATATCTGGGATAAATTGCTGAATCTGTATTTGTTCTTTAATGAATTCCAGAAAACAGTGCATCCTCTAAAATCTTTCTTGCCTCATACATTAGCAGTTCTCTACTGTCATAGTTGACTGCAGGTCTTAACAAAATAATAGAAGATACTGCACTGGTTACATTTTGATATATTTATTTATAAACCAATACTTTGGGAATATGCAGTCTGGATCCACCTTAAAACCATCTAGTTCCTGTGGAACCGAAGCAGGACATTTGTTTGTATCACTGTTTCTTTGTCCAACTAGTTCCAGATGCATGTTGGACTCTGGGAGAGATACTTTCGTTACCAGCACTTTTCATACTTAATATCAATACTAAATACTAATACTAATAATAAATACTAATACTAAATATCTAGGCGGAGACATGCGCCTTTGTGCAGATGATGTTGTTGTGTTGGCCTCAGTGAATCAGAACCATAACAATGTGTTCTAAATTGGTTCACATAGGATAAATAGCACATCCAAGTCAGAAAATGAACGACTCTGGGAGTATTTCAGGCAGGCAACTCGAGCAGTGCGTTTACCTGGTTACTTCTCCCCGTGGGCGGTTCAGCCTAATCAACTCACCTGTTCAATGTCCTACTTAATGGTCTTAAAAATGTGCGTAGCTATGTATATATTCAAGTACATTTACATAGACTTTTCATTAAAAGTGGTCTCTTGAATGCACGTTGCAGAGGGGGGTGTAAGCGTAGCTTCAGTGATTGGGTTAGAAGCTCTGCCATCTGGAAGACTTGGTGTAGAGTTCCTTCTCTTTTACATTGAGAGGAGCCAGTTGAGGTGCCTCCTGGACACCTCCCTGGGTAAGTGATTGTGGGCATGTTTTACAGGGAAGGGACCCTGGGGAAGACCCAAAACATGATGAAGGGACTATGTCTCTTGGGTGGTCTGAGAACACCTTGGGGTTCCACGTTTAGAACTGGAGGAAGTTTCTGTGGAGAGGGAAGTCTGGGCATCCATGCCTAGACTCGTGCCATTCCAACAGGATAGGCAGGATATGATGGATGGTTAAAAAACAATGCTCCAATAAAACTCATTGTAATAACTGAACTCTCTTTTGCCTGCTCCATCACCTAGGGCAACGGCCATCATCAAGTAGAGTCTCACATTAGAAGCAAGCTGGATTCACTGTTGAAGGAGTCTCAGATTGGAGACAAGGAGGATACTGACAGCTTCAGCATCAGGGCTCTGCTACGAGCCACGCACCAGGGCCTTCAGAAGAACCTGCGGCAGGTAAAAACCCCAAAAACCACATGTAGGGATGCAGAATACTTTCATTTGTGTCTTGACAAGTTTTCATTGAGATAATAGGAAAAGGAAGTGAAAAGGCGGGGTGATAAAACTAGGCCATGATGTTAGTCACAGAAGGGGGTGGAGGAAATAAAAGAGCTGAGTTGGTAATGGAGTCCTCTCAAGTCAAACACACCCACCCAATACATGAAAAGCCATAGATAAACAGCACCTCTGTAGGCCACTCTTAAGGAGCCGGCTTTGTTTCCCCTCTCACATGTGTTTCCTGTAAAGGGAATCAAAACAGACTGAAAGTGACACAAGATTAAATGTCTGCAGTAATGCTTAATTTTTCATTTCCCTCCTTGGCTCCTGGGCTATTTTTAGACGCCTCATTTTCCTGACAGTCATTTTAACATAGTGGGTTTTGGATTTTTTATCTTAGATTCTGATGATGCCTCACCGATCCTGGCTTCTTTAGCTGCGTTATGCATTATTGGCTTCAGTCTGTTGCAGCCTACCCAGATCCTAAGCTACAGGGTCTAATTGACTCACAGTGGGCTAATGCACTCGGCAGTACACTCACACTCAAAGTGAACTCCATACCCCAATGCGAGCAAGCACGTCAAGTCTCTGAATGTGCTCTTCCTTTTTTGCAGAGTTCCAAAGGGGTTCTGAAGAAATCCCAAAGCAGATCTTTCATCACAACGCTCAAACAAAAGGTGTGGACCATGTCTCTATCCTCATATTTCTCTGTGCACAGAATCTCAATTAGTTTAAGATTAAAAGACTTCCCCATAATAGTTTCTCAAATGGTTGACATTATTTAAAAAAAATGTCAAGAACAGACACTGCCTTAAAATAGGAGGAACGCTTATAAAAGTCTGACATATTTATGAGCAGTACATAGTACATCTGCTGCTGTAATTATTTTGAAAACATATGACAGTGATGACACGCCTCTTCACGCAGCAGAAATACTACACTTCCTAAGGACTGGGTTTTTTTTAGCCCATGCTTGGCACCAGGTTGATTCTAGACCCACAGAGATGATTGGTAAATTAAGCAATGTATACGCATAAAAAAAGCAACCACAGGTGAATAGATGCAGTGGTTGCAGTAATGTGAATGTTGTATCAGTCCACAGTGTGTTGATTTTAATCCTTTTTTAAGACATAGATTTGATTTCTCTTTCCTTGAGTTTACAGCCTGCTTGATTCTCTTCCAACTGTCTCATATTTACTCTAGTTTTCTTCTTTTCCTTTAAATTATGCAGCCTCCCACACCAATGCTTATAGATAAACACAGGCATACAGGGTAGGCAGGCAGACTGAACTCTAAAATGACTAAACCTGCATGCTTTTCTCAGCTACACCTGGACTGGAATTAATACTGTGATGCATTTTATCTTGCATTATTTTAAAAGCACAATGTGTTTTATAACAACAACAAATACAAACACGTAAGGTAGAAATCTTCTGCAAAAGCAACCACAGGGAAGCTTTGCTGTTGGATAACATGCTGCAGCAGCTAAGTAGCTTGTGTGTAGCAAGGACGCAGTGTTGTTTATGATGTACAGAATGTAAAACATTTATTTTAGCATCACACCTGAAGACAAAGAGAGAGACAAAGATGATGCCTTTTTGACTTACATTGTTCTTTCTGCTTTTTCCTCTGTTGTCCAGAGACATTCCAAATCCAGGCTGTCATGCCAAAGCACGGAAAATGAAGACGATGTTCAGGAAAGGTCTCCGAAAGAGGCTGCAGGACAGTTCAACAGGTGCTTTTAAAAGAGCTTATAGCGCTGAAAATCCCTCACAGCTGTGGGATTTGATGAACAATCACCAATCCAGGTTAACAGTGGTGCCCCAAAACTAGTGAAGCTTTTTGAGCTGTCATAAAAAATACACAAAGGGCAGAGGGGACAAATTTTATTGTGAATCTTTTGTCTTGTAGTTTGTAATTAATATCTTACTCAGAAAAAATCAAGCTGGAAAATCATGCAATGAAGCAGAATATGTGTTTTTATCAAAATATTTTAAACCTACTGTTTTTATCGTAGGTTTTCTTTCAAATTAAACATGACATCAAACAAAACTACATTTTTAGAGAATACAACATGTTGACATGTCATAAAAACATCGTTTCCAAAAATGTTCAGAATTTTCTTTTGTATTTACAGATTTTGTTTTTATTTTGATTTCTTTTTACGTAGAGGCGTAACGATTTTTTTTTATGTTTCATTGTCAATATCGGTTGGTTTTGAACAATCCAATTCAATCCGATTCACTAACCTAAAATGGATCCAGGACATCTTTAGCCAAACATTCAACCATTGTGAGTCAGAGGTAAATACCTGGTACTGAACAGTGCAGGTGAAGTTTTCTAGATTCCTTGGATTTCTTGCAAGATAATCAAGTGTAAATTTAATATGTATACAAACAAACAAGAATTAATGTCACATTTATTCACATTTTAGTTTTATAAAGTTCATTCCACTGTTGGTTTTCCACATAAAACTAATACAAATAGAACATTATTAGAACATTCCACCACACTGTATGGTCACATGTCTTTGCTAAATTCAAAGAGTTTCCGCACATTGGACTGGAATGATGGAGTGATCATTTTTTGCTGTCATCACGTGTGTTGTCCGCTGTGATGGCACGTGGTCGTTTTTACGTTATGGTAAAATAAACCTACCATGTCTAAATCCAAATGGAATTTTCCAAGATCAAAATAATTGATTTATTTAATTTTGAAAAGAGCTTTAAATGATATAGTTCGATTTGATTAACAGCCTGCCTCAGACGGATCGATCTGGTTGGATCGTAGGAACATAAATCAATTAATCAATTAAGTCGATTATCCACTACACCCCTAGTTTTAAGCGATTTCGTAGTTTAAAGCTAACAGAACATTTACTTTTAAAAATTTTGAATGTACAATGCTTAAAATATTTTCACTTATTAATATGGGTGCTCCCCAAGAAACCCTTTTATGAGTTATTTTTTATTATATTTTACAGAGCTCGCATTTTTTTTAGGAAAAGACAGTTTTTTTTTTAAATACAAGAAGATAAAGAAAAATCATAGTTACATAAGAATGACAAAAGAATATATAAGACCGAATTTGTTTTTCCACTCCACTGTGTTTGTCTGCCTTGTTCTTGCTGTAACCCTGTGTCTGTGTGAATACATTTTGGGCAAAGGCTCATGCGCTCAGCTTTGTTTTTCTCCCCAGCTGGGGTTTGTGTATAAGGCTTTTGTTCTTGCTCGTCCCGATGTATGCATGTTCTCTTGAGCTGCAGCACACAGATTCCTGCAGCCATGCTTCTGATTGGCTCTGCAGCTGACTGTCACTGTCGAAGGCTTCACGTGCACGTCTGTGTAGGTGTACATGTGTGTGAATGTGCGAGTGTTGCTGCACTGCATGTGTTCCGGTTCCTATTAGCTTTTTGCCTTTGATGCTCGTTCCTGTGGTTTGCAAGCTGCTTCTGACAGACAATCCTCTCCATCCTGCCATGTTTTTCCACTGTATATGGGTCAACAAGCATGTGCCTATCTTATGTCATATCTCTTTTTAATTTATCCTGATCTGATCTTTCTGTGTCTCTCATATCCTGCTGTGCTATGGTTTCAGAGGTGGAAGGAAGAGGAAGACGATGAAACTGAGCAGAGATCTGTCAAATGTGGTGGTGTTCACCAATTCTGTGGCTTCGCAGGAGTGTTTGAACGAAGGTGAAACACCGAACCGCTGACACGCAGGCCATTAAAAACGATGCAGAGCATTCTTCTAACGCCTAAACTCACGCTTCTCTTTAGGCACTCCAGGTGACGTTTTGTCATTCAGCGAGACCAGGGCCCAATCTCTGGTCAATCACAGGACTGAACAGTTCCTGGCTTTTAACCAGAGGCAGCTGTCACGGATTTATCCGTCTGCCTATCGCATCGATTCTTCTAATTTCAACCCTCAGTTCTACTGGAATGTGGGTTGTCAGTTGGGTAAGATGCTGTCACTATAATCTGTTTATCAAGAAAAGAACCATGTTTACCACAGCATACTAAAAAAACCTGTGCAAAGGCACTCAATATCTTTACAGGTTAAGTGGTATGCAAAACGTACCCCTCCCAGTTAAACTAGCTGTTATTGTTGTTTTTTCAGCCAGTTGCTAATGACTTAATTATCCAAGTACACATTTAGACATTATTTAGGCTAAAACATGACCATTCTTCTGCTGTCTCAAGGCTTTAAAAAGGAAAAAAAACAGTCAAAAGGAAAGGTTTAAAACCACATCATAAATACATGTGCAATCAGCTTCTGAACTCTTTTAGTTTGTGTTGAAGACATACATTTTAAATGTATTCACAAAAAAAAGAAATTTTACAGTTTCAGAACTCTTTGTAGGTTTTCCCAAAGTACAACAAGATTAATTTTATAAATATCTGGCTTTGTACTAGCATACATTTATTTATAATGCAAATATAAGTGAAAATTCTGGAACAGAGAGTTCTATGTATACGTTCATGGTTTTGGGTGATTTACTTGAATTTACATTTGCAAGCAAAATCTGGACCACGATATAGCAGTCATTGTTGCATTCATTTGTGATTTCTATTGGTAAATACATAGTGAATATGAACTGAAATCTCCATTGTTTCTTTGTGGACTTGATTTTCTAACTTAAAATGAATCTACAGAAATATATGTGATTATAAGAAAAAATAAAAAAATACACTAAGTTGGATCAATTTATTATTTTTCTGGGCTTTAAATTATCACACTGCCAAAAACCCTTGTTTCAAGAAATACATTTTTTTCTGTCTTGCGAGAAAAATAGTTGTTTTAAGAGAGATTTTTAGAAAAGCAAAACAACCTTAGTTTGATAAATAGTCTTAGTGACTTGAATTTATATCTTAAAATAGGTGATTCTTGGTGATTCGTTGTTCAACAAGGCTGTCTTCTTTGTGCAATTTGTTTACATTCTTGTGAATATCTCATGTGGTTAGAATGGGGGGGTTGTAGGGACTACGGGATCTTATTTTTTATGTGTCGTATAGATGTAAAAATTATTAAAACAAAAATTCTTGGTAAGACCGTTTTATTTACCCCACTGGCAGATATTCTACTTCTTTAAGAATTTTGTTTCAAATTTAAAAAAAACCTTTTGACAATTTCTTGGTTTTTTTTCTGCAGTGAAAAATAAAAAAGACTGAATTAATAAAAATCTAAAACAACTCCACGGGATCTTAGCACAACTTCAGCAGATTTCCAGGTAGAGTTCTTGAGGGGTCTCATCAATAAACTAAAGCTTTATTCTGATCTTTTCAGTGGCTCTCAACTATCAGACAGAGGGGAGGATGATGCAGCTCAACAGAGCCAAGTTTATGGTCAATGGAGGAATTGGCTACGTTCTTAAGCCTCCTCCAATGTGTAAAGGTACAACTGCAAACTGCACCTATAAAAACTACAAGGACATTTTTTGTGTTCAAACATAAAAAATAGAGAAACTGGATGACAAGTATGTTCAAAATTTCTGTTGAATTTTAAACTAATATATTCAGAAATTCTGATTTCAGTCAGAAGTGAATGCAGGTTTAAAAAGCAGGAGGCACACAGTGTACATCATGTTCCGTCCATCTCTACGTAATTCATCTTTTCCCCTGTATGTTTGTAATAAGCATCTACTTTTTAGGTGCTGCTTTAGTTTAAAGCATAATCAGTTCTCTTAACCCTTGTGCTATCCTATAGGCACTTTAACATTGGGAGTTGGGTCATCTAGACCCACTAGACAGTGCGTTAAACCTTTTTTCTTCAATGATTTGTGATCTTCACTGGTGTCCGTGGATTACATGAAATCTTTCCACCTTTGTAAGGGTGGGGTCATCTAAGATAGCACAAGGGTTAAGAGCAGAATTGAGTGTTGGTCTTTATATTGCTTTATCTATTATAAACAATTGCACAATATGCAGGGATTACTGAGGATTTTCAAGATGATGTGTCGTGTGAAGTCAACAGTGACAGAAGGATTGCATGTTGGCATTAAGTGATGACATTAATTCAAGTTGTTGCTCTGCTGTGTATTACTCCCTTTAGGCACCTTCAACCCATTCAGTGATGACCCACTTCCAGCTTATCCCAAGAAGCAGCTCGTTCTCAAGATCATTAGTGGAC
This sequence comes from Oryzias latipes, assembly GCF_053564925.1. Lineage (NCBI taxonomy): Eukaryota > Metazoa > Chordata > Actinopteri > Beloniformes > Adrianichthyidae > Oryzias > Oryzias latipes. Next base: position 24,086,567 of record NC_136249.1, on the reverse strand, counting down.
AGCAGCTGCCCAAACCACCAGACTCCATGCTGGGGGACCGCGGAGAGGTAAAAACACATGACAGCAAAGGCTGAGTTTGGGCTGAAACTCCATCTGTCGCTCTCTTCTACAGAAATACTCGTTCATTCACACATTGCCATTTTTAGACTTGAACCTGCTATACTTAACCTGCTTTTCGCTTGAATGGAACCAGTTTCATTGCTTAAACTACAGCTATTTTGTTTCCCCCCTCTCCCTTCTCAGATTATCGATCCGTTTGTAGAAGTGGAGATCATCGGTTTGCCAGTTGACTGCTGCAAGGAGCAGACGCGAGTTGTGGATGATAATGGTTAGACCTATACTCATTAAGCTGACCAGCTGTGACTGCATTGCTTTTTTTTCATGGTTTAAATCCTAGTCATGCAATTGACATGTTTTTGTCACATTTGTAAGTCATCATCTTAGTACTAAATCTGTTTGTTCTACAGCACATTATGCACTTTGTTGTAACTAAACGAAAGCAAGCCTTTTTTATTTGCATCTACATTTACACTGCATTTTAAAATGGGCTGTTGAGAACAGCCAGCATCAAAAATCAAATGAAATAATTAGAGCCACAAAGGAAGCAAAATGGAGCGATCTGCTGGTTTGACCCCTAACATGTCTCCAGAGATCAAGGGCCCCCATTGGGGGGGAAGGGAAAATCTCCTCAGGGAAAGGTTATGGAGCCCTGGGAGCTTAACAGCATTATAGGATTAGTGCACAGATCATTGATCACTGAAATGCATCATTTAAGTCTTTGAGTCTGTTTTATTTTAAATGTATTGCTGTAGGTTGTTTCTCTTTAGATATAAAATAATATAAATTTGTGTGATGTTTAGGTTTCAACCCAGTGTGGGAGGAGACTCTGTCCTTCACACTTCACATGGCTGAGGTGGCACTTGTGCGCTTCCTCGTCTGGGACCACGACCCGATTGGACGGGACTTCATTGGCCAACGGACTGTAGCCTTCAGTAGCCTGATGCCTGGTCTGTGCAGAATTCCTGATGTTGTAGCTTTTAACAATTACAGTCTATCAATAGCACAGACAGAATCACATCTTGCCTTATTGATTTTATTCGGCTCACACAGGTAATTTCATTGAGACACGATGTTTCATTTCAGAGAGAGCCTTGGTCAAAAAGCATGTAACAGCGAATGTGTAAAGACAGAAAATTAGATGTCTCTTCTTAAAAAATAAAAGACATCAGATAAACAAATATAAATATTTATTTAAAAAACATGTCTTAAACTCTGATTAAGATTGCAGCAACAGAATAGAAGACACTTTTTTTTTTATCAGATAATGATTTGCTGTGATGCAGTCCTAGGAATGCAAGCTGTGACACTTTAGTTGATTAGGGATTGAGGGGTTAAACCACTTCATAGCTCACCAACTCACCCATAGCTCAGAAGATAGGTTAAATGCAGGGGAAAAAACTGATGTGTGGCAACTGATGAAAACATGGCATTTTGCTGGAATCCTGGATCAGGTGGGGATTGCAGCAATGCTTTACAAAACCAAGCATTCTAAGTTGTGTCAACAATATGCACCAGTTTAGAATGAAACAGCTGAGGTTGGAAATGGTCCAATCTCACTCATTGGGACATCTGATAATGTACACAAATAATACAAATATTATCAGCAAATCAATGTAAATTGTAAAAGTCCCATTATTTGTCACACACCTAGGTGAGTGAAATTCTTTCTACGCATTTGACCCATCCCCTGAGGGGGGCAGTAAGCTGCAGACAGCCATGCTTGGGAACTATTTGGTGGTTTAACCCCCCAATCCAACCCTTTAATACTCAGTGTCAAGCAGGGAGGCATTGGGTCCCATTGGGACTGGATTTGAACTCACGACCTTCCAGTCTCAGGGTGGACACAATGCAGACGGAGAAAACCACACAACTAGAAACACGATTTAGAACTTAAAAAAACCTTTTGATAACCAGCAAATAAATGATCCAAAACACCTAATCCTTAATAGCACTATAACAGCACTGCCACAGTGTTGCTCCATTTTATTTTGCGAAGCAATGACACAATTGCTTTGTATAGTAAGCGACCTGCGGCTTGGCTAGAGTATTTTAGTCATCTTCATCAGTCAGAACTGACCCTGAACTCCTAATGCCCTCTCCTGGAGGCAGCTATGGCACAATCAGCCGCTTGATGACCACTGTTATTTTTCTTTTGCGTGTGCTTCAGGTCAGAACTTGTCTATTTTCATTTTTGAACAACAGGTTTCAGACACGTTTACTTGGAAGGGCTAACCGAGGCTTCCATCTTTGTGCATGTGTCCGTACATGATGTCTATGGGAAGGTGAGCTCTCTTGTCTTAATGCAATAGAAACCCTCTCCTGACCTCTTGTGTACATTAACAATTTGGGGGTCTCCAGAAAATGTGCCTTTCTATTCATATTAAAGCTCTTCTTTGTCTCTCTAGTGGAGCCCATTAGTCCTGAACCCCAGCTTTACCATTATGCACTTTTTAGGAACCAATAAGGTATCCTGTAACGTTAGGTTGATGCTGCATGAAAAGTGACTGCATGGTGCATTTGTGACAACACTGTTAGCATCATATTTAACTGTGGGTATTGCCATGCATTTTGCCTTGTTTTTTTGTTTGTTTGCATGTGTTTTATACATATTATTGTCAAATAAAGCAACTGCTGTTGTGTTTTAGGCAAACATGCACTAAAAAATTTGCATCCTGCTTTCTGTGCAGCAGTTAAAGAGTTGGGGTGCCACCTATTGGAAATGTTCATAAAGGCATGCATTTGTTAATTATTATTTCTACCTGGTTTTTCATGGGTGTAAATACATTTTAAGCACTTAATGAGTGTCTTCTGATCCAAACTTCCTCTCTGTTAACCTTTCCAATGCTAATTTGCTTGTTGTTTTTCAGAGTAATCAGCTGCGAGGTATCCGAGGTTTCTTCAATCGATCCTCAAAGTCTTCCGTGGACTCAAACTCCAGCGGACTGCGGAAACGCTCCATCAGCGATCATCTACTGCGGCGCACAGCGAGTGCTCCTGCAAAGGGACGGAAGAAGACCAAGATGGCGCTATCAGAGTCTGTTGCCTCAATATCTGACCATAAGAAAGGCAGCGGTGCAGGGCAGGGAGGTGAGGGAGTGTCAGAAAAAGAAGGAGGAATGCGAAAGCCTCTCCAGCCTCGGCCCCCTCTTATCCACAGACCTATCTCAATGCCGTTAGACAAGCTTCTTCAAGGACAGCTGTCCCTCTGCTCCCCAGACAGCACACAGAACGATATAGTCACTGACACAGTCACTGGTGGGTGTTTGCATTTTTATTTAACTAAAACTTAGGGTTTAGTATGTTGTAGTAATAATAAAGTGCAATTTATTGGTACACTGGTTTTTACCAATTATGTGACATTAGTCCCCACTGGGAACAATTTGTTTACAAGTTTATGCTAACAAAGCAAGTCAAATTTGATTAATAAATACCTTTTTTTTGTGTGGTTTTCTTAAAGTTTTTTGCCGGTTCCTGTATTGCATAATATTGAATATACGATGTTTCTACCCGCTCCTTGCTAAACAATTTAAACTGATTTGCAACCTAGACCACAACCTTCTTACCGTGATACCTTAACATGCTTTTTCTGTCCCGTCTTCATTTGTTGTGTTGCCTCTATAGTAGAGAACTGACTAGGATGTTCCTGCAGGTAATCTCAAATACGTCTCGTGTAAAAGGTTGCATCTTCCAAGTACATACCAGTATTTTGTTTGCCCAGTGTATTTTGTTTGAAAGTGGTCAGAGAAATATATTCATGTGCCCATTATATTCCATTTGAGCAAAAGTGATCCCAAGCAATGCCATCCTTTTTTTCCTAATCTGGTATTTGCAAACATGAATGCTTTCTTGTTTTCAACCCCAGCAGCCCCATATCCCTGCTTTTGTTTGACCGTTGTTCTTGGTGATCCATTCGTCTTGTATTGTTATTGCCTTGTATTAGTGAACTGTTGATTATTGCAATTTCCTAGTTTTCGGCCTGATTGTTGCATCAAATAAAGCATGAAAGTCTTTTTTTTTTTAATCCACTTTTTCTCCTTTGTTAACAGGAACCGGTCCATTTGACCGGCCCAGGTCGTCCTCTGTGGACCTCTTCAATAAATCTTCTTTCCAAGTTGGAATATGCATCTCTGGTCCCTCTGAGACACATGAACATAAGGAGTCAAGCCACTCGCAAGAGGCTTCCTATTTAGTCATTGGTGATGACGAAGTGCAAAAGGAAGAAGACTATGTCAACTATCAGTCAAAACACAAGAGATCAAACATCTCAGCAAGAGAAGATAATTTTTCATCCCCCAAGTCAAGAAATACTTATACGAAATCAGACAAACCAGAGACATCATCTAACAGCACAGCATTCACAGTTGCAGCTTCTGTGTCCTCCTCCTCTTCCTCTACCACCTCATCAGTTTCGACTGTTTCCTCATTCAGTAACAAAATCTGCCCAAAGAGCGTTACCTCTCTGAACGATACCACCATCTCAAGACTCATTGATGCAGTTTCCTTAAGCAATGAACAAGACACATGCAGCTCCATTTCTGCTCTTCTTGATCAGTTTGAATTCAGTTTGGAAAAAAACAGCCTTACCCCGTCTCGGGTTTCAAATTTAAGACCCGAGTTAAGGTCTCCTTTTGAAACGAAAACATCATCCCATAATAAGAAATTTCTCCTCAGTCCCCGTGAAGTAGCTCAACAGAACAACAATCGGAATTCTGAGATGTGTTCACCGAGCTATAGTTCCCAGTCAGATCTAAAGGATCTTGCCGTCACCTCAAGCCCAGAAACGGCCGAGCTAGAGGAAGTCTACACCATTCTGGATGAAGAAGTTCTGTTGCCTCCATCAGTGCATAACCAAACGAAACAGATTAATCACATTCAAGCAGGAACTACAGTGAGTGCATCTTTGAGAAGTTTTAAATTCCCCCCAGGGAAATCTGTGCAGACTTTAGGTAAAGAGCACAGTATGGACTGGAATGATGTAAATAGAAATAGGGGTGAAAGTGTAGAGACAGAGGAGAGGGTGTATGAGGAGGTATTTGACCTGCCGGGTCCATTACCTAAAAAGAACCACTTAAGCTCCTCTTCAAAGAATAATTGCTTTCAGATTCTCCACACTTCAGCTGAAGAGGCATGTACAGAAGTAGAGCTAAATGTGGATGAGGATCCTTTGGAGTTTATGGTTACTTCACCAAGCAACCAGTACAAGGGGCTTACAAGTTCAACCAAGCGACATGCAATTTACCAAAACCACGAGCCCACTTTGAGCAATTTCCAGCAAAAACAGCAATCATCATTTGCTCCATCTCAGTATCCAACACAGTTTTCTCATGCAACATCTGCACAATGTAACTCCCCAGTAAACAACCATTGCAATTACATGTTCAACCATGAACAGCAGGTTACTTTCCAATCTTCCCATTGCAATACACTTTTATTGTCTGGGCCTTCCAACCTTAGCGCACTCCGTCAGAACAGTTACCCCACATCTTGGAGCAACACAGAGGTAATCAACAAAAACATCGACTTAAGTGTTTCCTGTGCAAAAGAGAGGAGCAACAGTTGCAGCCAGATTCAACACAAATCTCATGAAGATGGATCGGGCCATAACCCAATGAATCGAAAACAAGTGGGGTACTTTTACAATGGTGTTTCTTCTGCTGAGAGCATTCCAGACCATTCAGATTTATCTGTTAACAGATCTAGAGACAGAGACATGTATTTGCCCTTCTCTGAAAGTGAAGGCATGTACAACCTCATGGACTACGACTGTACTAGCCCTGTATCAAAGAGTTCAACATCCAGAAACATCCAGACATGTAACCAAAGTCAAACTAAACCCCCTATATCTGGTCAGTTGCATAGGGCTCCGCTCAATAACACCAGGTGCAAGCCACAGCCAGAAACCCAAACATTGATCCACTCAAATGTGGGACCTTTGAGAAGTTCCTTCCACTCCACTACCAAAGACTTTACAGCTCCCACCCCATGCAAGTCTAAGTCTTTGGGAGACTTGACCTCCGAAGATATTTCATGCAATTTTCAAAGCAAATATCACATAATTAGCCGCAGTTTCATAAAACCACAATTGAGGAAGCAAAAGCATGTAGACACTAAGGGGGATTCTGCATTTCACTCACAGCCCAGTGATCCACTCACAGAACAGCTGCGTAGGCTGGTCAGTCTGGAGGGAGATAATAGTGACACAGAAAGACCTCTGTCCCCTCAGTTGAATCAGGAAGCTCAGTCTCCATTTCTTCCAAGAAACGATTCCCCTCCAGTCCTTACCCGTCGTCTTTCCTCTCGAAGCCAGAGTCGAGTGCGTCACATAAACAGTCGTGCTCGTGAGAGGCAACAGGAAGCTATGAAATCCCAGCCGGAGGTAGTGAACTGTGGTACGGCCACCTCAGATGGAGTGGTGCTTAGGAATAAACCAACTTCACAGAATTTGTCAACAAACAGACACTCTACTGGTTCTTACATAGCTGGCCACCTTGATGAGATAGATGACAGGGGACTTCCCGAAGGTACTTGCACATTTCTACGCTACAGCAGTGGGGACCATTATGGAGATCTGTATCATATGGACGACTCTCTCCCATCTTTGCACTCTTCCCATTCAGTGTCTGAGCCTGAAGTCTATTTTCTGCTGAGATTGTAGCTTTGAGCTAACTTTGTATGAAAACATAGTTCAGTCAGTGAGATTTTAAGATTTTTTTTTTTAACTACTGTTGTACACCAAAAGCCAGACGACCATTTAAACTTGCAATTGTTCATCAGCATGTTCACTGACTAAGAGAATTTCCTCTCCTGCATTTAAAACCGTGGTCCGGCTGTTTCTGGTACTTAAAATAAACTGTGAGTGAAACATTGCATATAACCCATTGTTGAACCTTACGGCATGACTTCCTGTATGAAATGTCCACTATGACCTAGATGGCTTTGTGTTGTCTCTATTCAGTGTGTTAATGTACTTGGGAATGTGCAGTCCTTTCAAACAGCTTCTCGGACTGATTGTATAGATACGTGTTATCGCCATCACTGTGTCGTACCTTCCAATCTACAATCACAAACGTTGAAGCAAAAACAGACCAAGCAGAGAGAGAATGTCCTTGTAAAATTTGAATGTGTTGTGAGAACGAGCGATTACTAGATGGATTTTTTTTAAAACATCAACTGTAAGTCTTCCTTTTCCTTTTGGTGGTATTTTCATACTTGTGTTGTGTGTAAATTTCCTTGACATGCTTCTTTGTCAAGCTATATGTTACAAACCACTTCAAACTGTACATCTCTGTGCATGTTACGTGTGAACATGTCAAGCATGACTATGCACCTGTTTCTACTATAGATGTTGCATTACCTAAATACATTTGCACAGAACCAATGGAAAAAGGATATAGGGTTGTTGGCACTGGGTGCAACACAGTGCATACATGTCTGTGCTTGGACTTGTTACTTTTTATTACCTGTAGATTTTTCAAATCTGATGGAAAAAGTCAAATGAAAAAATAGAAGAAAAGAAAAAGAACTTGGGTTTAAATGTTTTTTATTTTTATAATTACTTTGATACAGATTTCAACAATGCCCTTTTGTTTGTTTTGGTTATTTTGTTTTATACAACTTAATCAGCAGAGCAAATAAATTGTCAGACACACAGGGCCATGCTTAAGAGTGCAGGGCAGCAGAGCTGCAGGTTTACTATTACTTTTTAGAGATTGTTTCAGTGTTAATCCATTTTGTTTTCTTTGTAATGTTGCTCATCGCAGACATGTGAGCATTTTCCTATCAATGCAATAAAACATTGAAATACATGATTTAACAAACTGTGTGATTATTTCTTATTTTGAAATGAAGACAGCTAGACCACTTTTTCACATTTATTAAAAGTCTGCCATTTTTCCACCAGCCACATTTATTGAATTGAGTTGTACAGAAGAATCTTGCAATGTTGTACAATTTAGCTATTTCATTTCAACAATTTACCAATTAACATAGTTGTTTATGTATATGTTACCTATGCAGATTCCAATTTGGGGACAATTAGGAAACATGCAAAAAGCAGACAAATCTAATTTGATAAATTTGTTGTTTGAATTTTCCATTTGTTTTTAAACATCTAAGCTCACTGATATAATTATAAAATATTAGTAGCCATTTTTCTAAAACGTTGCACTTGACCCCTCTCCTAGATGCTACTCTAGATGCTCAGCAGTATTTTCTCATCTGCTTTATAATGACCTGTTTGTTTATCTGGGACACTTTTAGGTATGAATATGACCGGGCGAATTTGAACAGAGTATCCATAAAAAAGAAAGCACACTTCATGCAGATCTCCTCAGTTTTCAAAGCTAACCTCCCTGAGTTGTTTGAGGAAATGAGTAACAGAAACTTGGTTAGAAAAATGATTCAATTTTTCTTATAAAGGTATTAAAAAAGTTTTAAAGGTTGTTGGAGCTCCTGGTGTAAAGCAGCATTCATTGCTGAGCAAACAACAAGCAGTAAAAATTAAGCATATTTTATGGCAGCATATTATAGTTGTCTGCATACACACAACTAGTAAAAGGAGTAAACAAATGGTTCCATGCCCAGTTGCATGTCAGGAGGGGTGGACTATGCTAATCACTTTATGGCTTCATATGGTCATGGAGGTGTGGCTCGTGCTCTAACTGGTTGCAATTTGTGTGTCCATCTGGATGTGGTGTCAAATTAATGATGTCTGATTTCTCTTCCTGGGTCCTGTCATGCAGCTGAACAAGGTCATTCTGCTGCACAGTGGAAAGACTAAACCCATCCATCAAAAATCATGACGAGGCACTTGCTTTCATCAGAGTTTGCCTCATCAAAGTTGAATCACAAAGTATCATATATGACCACTGTGTACTCATCTTCAGATGGCCACTTCCAGCAGGATAATGCAACCATGGCTGGCCTCCGCAGTCCCCATATCTCAACCCAAAATAGGGCACCTTTGGGATGTGGTGGAACGGAAGATTGGCCTCATGGATGTGCAGTCGACAAATCTGCAGCAAATGTGTGATGCTATCATGTCAATATGGACCAAACTATCTGAGGAATGTTGAATCTGTGCCACCAAGGATTGAGGCAGTTCTGAAGACAGTCCAATCTGGTACTAGGAAGGTGTTTATAATAAAGTGCTCAATGAGTGTATTTGTACAATGTTTTCCAGTTAAAGAACTGCTCACACTCTGCCAAATTCCAGTTACGATTTTACAGTCAAAACCATCACTCTATTGCATCAGGTTTGGCTGAAAAACAGGAGACAATTTCCTTTTTTTTTATTTTATTTTTTTTTTTCTCCAAAAAAAGGGAAAAAAAAAAACAGGAGACAATTTCCTGATGGAACAACATAAACAACTGAACAAACAAGAAAATAGTCTGTTTGTCTCCTCAGTGGAACCTTTGTGTCACCTCATAATAAGGTGTAATTATTTAACTTTAATTGAGATGGGTGGTTGCACACCTGTGGCCCATTAGGGCTTGCTACTAAGTTTGAAAGCACTTTTTCCAAACTCTGAGTTTTGGATTGTGACTCAAACTTCTGTCTAAATTTTAAAGTTTTCTTGAACAAAGTCCTAGTTTTAAAAACAAGAAAAGGGCCAAGTGCTACCTACTAGCATTTTCTTTCTGTCTTCTCAATGCACCAAGCTTGCTTCACTATTCTTGGGATGGAAACTTTCAGTGTCATGTGACCCAACATTTTGGTCTTTTCTGTTTCCACTTGAATGAATGCAGACTTCCTGAAAAGAAAAAAAACATTTATTGACATTTATAGACATTTCAAATTTAGCTACAATCTTTTCCACCTCAAAGTGACTTTTTTTTGCTTTTTTGTTTTTATGTATCCCTCCTAAATTAACGGACGATATAATCTATGGGATTTTCTTTCTTTGTGCTGTAAATATGAATACGTTATTGTCTTTCCTTTTGAGCTAAGCTGCTTCAATAAGAGAAAGGCTAAAAGTCTGTATATGACGATGTGCAACAGGGCAGTTACCAGGTCAGTAAACTAACAAACAATCAACATGTATGAAAAATGAACACATTTTCTAAGGTTGAAATGACTCAATAAATGAGTCATTTTCATTTATTTATTTATTATTTTATTTATTATTGAGGATTTGTTTATTTATCGCTTTTTTATTTGAAAAAATTAAAAAACACTTAACATTGTGTTAAAGTGAACCAACCTGTAATGCTCAGTGTTTTTGGACATCACACTTCACTAATAAATCTTATAATTGTTCTGCCTTTGGGGATGAAGAGCAATTTTGTTTCCTAGGATTCAGTTCAGGGCTTTTCCACAATTATAAATACCCACAACAACATTTTTGTTATTCAGAGCAGGAGGAGGAAGGTGTCTCAGTTGAAGCATCCTGCCATCATTATTTTTAGTATGTCTTGTTAGGATTAGCTGTTTCCTTTTTTTTTGCATCAATGAGTTTTTTAAGTGTTCATTGAATTTAACTTTCACCCTTTCTCCCTCTTTTTTGTATTTTATTCTAAAATATATCAGAGGTCAAACTTGGACTCATCCAAAACAGCTCCACTCATGTCTTGGGGCTACCGCCTTGTCACTCTGTGGACCAGCCACGCTCCGTCTCTGCTTCTGGTGGGGCTTTTGGGCAGACAACTGGGACTGCAAGCAGGTTTTCAGGTTGTTAAGACTACGAACTGCTCTCGGTGGGGAACACACAGCGACAATGGGTTGTTTGAGGATGGAGACATAATAATCGGTGGGCTCTTTAGCCTGCGATATACTCCACCAAGTGTGGATTATAGCTTTAAGCAGCAGCCAGACAACAAACCTTGTACAGGGTAAGAGTTTGGACTTGAATTTTCCTGCTTGCTGTGTTTTCTTTTATAATTATGTAAATTTTCTGTTAAAACATACACTTGTTGTACTCATATATCTTTTATTATTTCCTGTGTTCTCAGTGTGCAAAATCTGCCCTTACAGTACATCTATGCAATGCTATATGCACTGGAGGAAATCAATCGCAGTTTGACCTTGCTACCAGGTGTAAAACTGGGATATCAGATCCATGACAGCTGCGCACTTCCTGCTTGGGAACTGAAAGCTGTTCTGTCTATGGTTGGCGGAAACACTTTCACCTGCGACACAGAAGCTGGAAACGGAATGGACATCGGACAAGGTATTTCCTTAAACGCCGGCATGGAAAGTAGCCATTACATTGAATTAAATCTCATCTTGTCCTGTCTGCAGGTGATAAGCCCATCCCTTTGATCATTGGTGGTTCCAACTCTGTGACAGCGCAGATCCTCTCCAGGGTGCTGGGACCTCTTTCAGTTCCTGTAGTAAGCTATTTCCTACTGTCTTTACCTAAATCGTCTTGGGTGTACACATTTTACAGTTCACATTCTCTTTCTTTTTCAACATCCTCCGTCCAGATTAACACATTTTTTCAACTTTGATTTTGAAAACATAACTGAGAGGGAAAAAAGTGTGTAGAACTAGATTTGTTGGGTAAAAAAAGAATTCATGCTTTTAAATAGATGACGTATTTTCTATCTCTTAGTTGAGTTACACAGCCAGCTGCCCCTGTCTGAGTGACAGACAACAATACCCTAACTTCTTCAGGACCATGGCCAGCGATGCTTACCAAGCCCGCGCTGTTGCCCAGCTTGCAATCCACTTCAACTGGACCTGGATTGGAGCAGTAATAGCAGATAATGATTACGGTCACATGGCAGTAAAGGTGACTCTTTCTTTCTTACACGAGGATGATGTAAAAATAATTATTCTTCATGATCATTTCCTCTGATCTGCAGGTGTTTCAGGAGAGCATTCAGGAAAATAGTGTGTGCCTGGCTTTTGTGGAGACTCTCCAAAGAGAAACTATAGTAAGTGATGCCAAACGTGCAGCACTCACAATTCAGGCCTCCACGGCAAAAGTGATCCTGATCTTCACCTGGTATACCGATGTGATTGAACTCTTCCATCAACTGTCAAAGCTGAATGTAAGAAAAGAAAAAAAATAAGGAATTAACCAAAGGCTGTTAAAAACAGACAGTTATCATGAAAAAATGTTTTATTTTTTTTTTATTTTTAGGTGACTGACAGACAATTTCTAGCCAGTGAGGCTTGGAGCACCAGCGGGGATCTTCTTCAAGACACAGCCTCACATAAAGTGGCAAGAGGTGTTCTTGGTGTGGCCATTCGAAGTACAGCTTTACCAGGGTTTGACAGCTACATCAGAAGTTTGAGCCCCCTTCTTCGGCCGAGTGATGAGTTCCTGAGGGAGTTTTGGCAGAAAGAATTCGGCTGTGATCCCAATACAAATGGGCCCACTCAGAAAGCTTCACTGCCACCATGCAAAGGGACAGAAACCCTGGAAGAAGTCCAAAATTTCTTTACTGACACCTCCCAGCTACGTGTAACGTATAATGTCTACTTGGCAGTTTATGCAGCAGCTCATGCACTTCACAGCCTTCTGTCCTGCCCTGAAAGAGCCAACTCTCCCGGAAATGTCTCCAGCTGCTCCTTTCCAAAAGAAATCAAACCTTTTGAGGTAAAAACACTTTGTAAAACTTGATGCCTCTCTGTGCTGCATGTTTGACATGCACATTTGCATGCAATTTTATGTCAAGAAAAATAGTCATAAAAATGTATGAAAATTTCAGTTTTCCCTGTCAGCTTTTTCATGCTTACAGCTAATGCAGCACCTGAGCCAGGTAAACTTCACCACCCCACAGGATGAACTATTTTACTTCAAAGGGGGTGATATCACTGCAAAGTATGACCTGGTGAACTGGCAGAGCACCCCTCAAGGGGGGCTTCGTCTTGCTTTGATTGGTCGTGTGGATGGATTTGACCTGCATCTCAATGACACAGCGATAGAATGGAGCACAGGAACCAGCCAGGTGCTAAAAAAGAAACCACATTTGTTGACAGAAACTGCAAATGTTCTGCAATTTAATTATGTGAAACTTATCTCATAGGCCTTTGACAAAAAAAAAGAAGTTATTTTTGTGTGTATAGGTGCCTGTTTCAGTGTGCAGTGAAAGCTGTGCGCCAGGCACACGGAAGGCCAGCCGAAAAGGAGAACCTATCTGTTGTTTTGACTGCATCTTGTGTGCCGATGGAGAGATTAGCAACCAAACCGGTGAGCTAAAGATTTCCGTCAGCCAGGACTGCTGACCTTCATTTTCAATTAATAGCAGTCTTCCTCTCTCTTGTGTGCATCTTCCTCCCCCAGGTTCCCTTCAGTGTGACCACTGTCCAGCCGAGTTCTGGTCGAACACTGAACGCACTGTCTGCGTCCCTCGCCAGCTCGACTTTCTTTCTTTCAACGAAACTTTGGGCGTCACTCTCACGGCCGTGGCTGTTTCCGGAGCCACGGTGACCACAGCTGTGTTTGTGGTGTTCCTTCACCACCGTCAAACTCCTGTGGTGAGACAAATGGGGATGACATGGAATATATTGTTCATTTCAGACAGATATTTATGAGAATAATTCATTTGTTTGTGCTGATTTGCATTATTAGGTACGCGCTAACAACTCAGAGCTGAGCTTCCTGCTCCTCCTGTCACTGAAGCTCTGTTTCCTCTGCTCACTGCTGTTCATTGGCCGGCCGTCTTACTGGGCCTGTCGATTCCAGCAGGCGGCTTTTGGGATCAGCTTTGTACTTTGTGTTTCCTGCCTCCAAGTGAAAACCATTGTGGTTCTGGCAGCGTTCCGCTCAGCCCGTCCCGGTGCTGAGGCTTTAATGAAGTGGTTTGGTCCAGGTCAGCAGAGAGGAAGTGTCTGCTTTTTCACTAGTATACAGGTCAGTCACTGTTAACAACAACAACATTTGACCTCCTCTTACTTCCTGCAACGTAAATAACCTGACAATCTTTTTACCATTAAGGTGGTCATCTGTATCATCTGGCTAACACTTAGCCCTCCAATACCTCAACCCGACCTGGAGATCCCAGGGTTAAAAGTCACCCTGAAATGTGCAATGGCCTCCGTGGTGGGTTTCTCTGTGGTGCTGGGCTACATCGGCCTGCTCGGCTGTACAAGCCTCCTCTTGGCCTTTCTTGCTAGGAAGCTCCCTGACAACTTTAATGAGGCTAAGCTAATCACATTCAGCATGCTGATTTTCTGTGCTGTCTGGGTGGCTTTTGTCCCCGCCTATGTCAGCTCTCCTGGAAAATATGCTGTTGCTGTGGAGGTTTTTGCAATCTTGGCTTCCAGCTTTGGTTTACTATTCTGCATCTTTGCTCCAAAGTGTTTCATCATACTTTTGCGGCCCGAGAAAAACACTAAGAAGCATCTGATGGCCAGGTAGCAAAAGCAAAAGTCATTGAGTGCCGAGTCGTGCCACCCTTTGGTACTGTTTTTTGTTGTATTTCAATTCATTTTATTTTTAATATTGGGTTAAATAACACTTTTTGTAATAAAAATCCATGATGACCCTGTCTGCTGTCAGTTAGGTTCTCAATTTTTGTGATTTGTGTTGTTAAAAATATTACGTAACGCCCTGTATGATAAAGAAAAACTAAAATGAAAAATAAAAATATAATAAAATAAGAACCTCTTTTGTTGGGAAATTCATTCTGCGATGTAAATCATAAATATATGCATATTATTAATGAAAATAAGGAAAGAGTTAGAAAGAAAACTTTTCACCAATTAGAAAATGCAAAATATATATTTTTAATAGGGAAAGAGAAATCCACAGGTTCAGATTAAGTTACAGATGCTGCATTGTGATTTTAAACTGTCTTTGTTACAAATGCGATGAACTGTCATATAAAGCTTTCATTAAAAAAATGAAAGAAATCAAATTCCTCTAACACATATGAAGGCGTTTCTGATGAGAACCACAGCCTGAGCAGAGTCGTGCTGCCATCTGCTGTTCTTTTATCCAAAGTGCAACTTCTTGTCTTTAAAATATTTTAAAATATTTTGCTAAATTATTTCTGAAAAAAATGGTGGGTGTGGAGAAAATTAATGCTATATTTCAATCTATTAATCTCAAATTATCAAATTTTTGTGTCTCAGTTTCAGGTAACATTAAATGGCAGTAGCTACCAACTTAGAGTGAGCACTAGCTTTACTTTTGTTAAGTCATTTTAAAAGGTTGATTGATAAAAACGCAAGTTCTAATATCTTTATTTGGCTTCAATAGTCAGTCTCTACAAGCATAATATGTGGAATCAGTATCAAAATCTGAACAATAATTTTACAATAGAGTGAAACATTTAGGAATACACAAACAACTGCAGTTTAGAAGTTTCTTAGATAAAGTTACAAGTCAACAAACAGTAAACTTAGTTAAAAATATTTAATTCAGCTATGATATTCTATTATGCTCCTTACTATAATACCATAATGTTAATAATATTTATGAAAATTAAAGTCCCACTCCAATCATCGTTTGTAAAAGGGCAAAATCAAGAAAAACCTGTGTCAGTTTCTAGGACATAATTTCTGCAAAGTAGCAATAGTCCATTAGAAATGTGTCTGCTGGTGAGGCGTAACCCGGCCCCTACCTCACATCATTCATCTGTATATAAGATGTCCCTCTAACTCTCTGCCCCTCACAACCCCAACCTAATAGTACTAGTGCAAAAAAATGTGCTCGTGATCTTGGAGCTATCCAGCCGTACAGTTTTATGTCAGATGCCAGACATACTGTAAATGGATTTATTTGTCAACAAGTGGAGGTATCTGAATGCAGTGGAGCAAGGAGCTTGTGGCCTGTCGATTGTAGTTTGTACTTAATTACAAGCTTTTTCAAATCACATTTGCTCTTCTTCTCCTGATTCACAACGGTCTGAGTAAAGAAATATTCAGAAATACAAATTAAAACTTTATTTTCTTTATATATGTCCTCCAGCATTAGAAGATTGTCACAAGAACATGTTCAATAAACCAAACCATATTTTTCATCAGAGTGGATCAGTAAAGTGGGTTCAGGAAATCCATCCATCCATTGACTTTCAGGACAAACTGAATAAACCAGGGCCTTCTTGCTTCTGCCAGCGAAGCTTGTTTGAAGGGATTGAGAAATGTTTTATATCTTCAAAGATTTATTCAGTTAACCATGAAGAGACCTTCAACATTTCAAACTCCTATTCACTAGCACCTACAACTTGATCCCAAGTGAATCTGTCATCTTTTTATTGAAGTTGTAGAGGGGGGTGTCATGAAATTGTGCTGCGGAGGAGTAAAACGTTGGAGACTGCAGACAGACTTGGTGGAAAACAAAATAATTTATTGACTCAATTAAAATAAATAAGCAAAACTAAATAACTGAACTAAGCCATGTAAAAATCACAACTGTGGAAAAAGCAAACAAGGGTGACATGACAGGATCTGACCATAAAATACATACAGATGGCGTGAGCTCAGGAAGAATAAAATCTGATCAAAATCAACGGGGGGGGAAAAAAACTAGAGCAAATTTACTCTCAGCTGGACAAGTCAGCATGCAGGACGAGCTATCAAGCTGACTGTTGTTCATCATAATTCCACTGTGTGGAGCTACAGCCCATGAATTTATACTCATCACATCTTTACTGACAGGAGGTTGCAGGCCTCCGCACTATCCAAACACTGCTAATAATTTTTTCTTAGTAAATACATTTACGTGCTCACACACACACATGCACATAGATTCTCAAAAAATCCACTCTAGTTTGCAGTTGGGACCCACCAGCAGATCCCAGCACAACTTCACTCCTGACTCTTAAAGGATGGGACAAGTTAGACTTTGGGGTTGAGACAAGAGGAGCCCTGCTGATCTCTGATATGACTAGTCCTAAAACCAAAAATGATTCTGGAATGCAAACGTTCCATGAAATCCCTCAAACACAGATCAGTTGTGTTCCAGCGTATGTGTCAGTTTAAGAACAGTCAGATGAGATAATAGTTGTAAAGTTCTAACAAACACTGCTGTTAGCAGTCATAGCAAGGTTTTCTTTGTATCTATGACTTGAATGCATTGGTTTGTTCACAAATGACTGTGTCTTAATCCTGCTCTTTAGAATGCATTGTCCTGCATGTTTTTGCCCATTTTTCTGCTCAAACACACCTTTCTGTAACAGTTGCAGAGCTTAGTGATGAGTTGAAATAGCTGTTTGAGCAAAAACATACGAAAAAAATATCAGTGCTCTAAGCAGCATAGCTGGGAAAAAGTATCTAGGAGATGCAGACATGACAATTGAGCTCATTTTGCTGGCCACAGGACCTTATAGCCAAAAGATACTAGAATATTTTAGATGTGGAAGCATTTAGAACTGTCTAGAGTCAACTTATATTTATTATTTTTCGTTTGTTTTGTTGGAGAGACCTTCATGTGTGGAGTTTGCTTGTTTTCCATGTGCATACGTGCGTTTTCCCTAGCTTTCTAAATTTTGCCCTGGGTGTGAGTATGTGTAATTGTGTGGCACTGTGATGAACTGGGGACTTCTCCAGGATGTACCCCACCTTTGCACATCAGTGGCTAGGATAGACTCCTATATCCCTGTGACCC
Organism: Oryzias latipes; assembly: GCF_053564925.1. Classification (NCBI taxonomy): domain Eukaryota; kingdom Metazoa; phylum Chordata; class Actinopteri; order Beloniformes; family Adrianichthyidae; genus Oryzias; species Oryzias latipes. The sequence continues at coordinate 24,069,006 of NC_136249.1, read as the reverse complement.
CAAAAAAGGGACTGAGCAAGTTAGGAAAATTAAGTTTTGTTGGATGATGGAGCTCTTATTGTTCCTCTATGCAATTGTGCACATGGTGTTAAATATTTAATCTGAAAAAGTTATGAGATTCCAGAACAAAAATACACCTTGCACATTTTTGACTTTACAGAGTTGTTTTTGCTCCTATTCACACTATTGATGTTTAATAGATAATCTGCTGTTGTCCTCATCGACCCATTATGGCCTTCTTTGTATTTTTTTCTGGCTTTAGTAGGATTATGTAACATTTAGGTCCAAACAGCGGCACCAGAAGGCCAAAACTAGAGGCCAGTATGGCGAACACCTCCACTGCATCAGCATATCGCCCTGGAGAGTTTATATAAGCAGGAACAAAAGCCATCCAAACAGCACAGAAGATCAGCATGCTAAAAGTGATGAGTTTGGCCTCGTTGAAGTTGTTGGGAAGATTTCTTGCCAGAAACGCTAGGAAAAAGCTAAGGATAGCCAGCATGCCAATGTAACCAAGTATTACAGCAAAACCAATAGTGGACCCAACCTCACACTCATAAACTATCTTGTCGTTGTGGTATTGAGTGTTTTTACGAGGAGCTGGTGAGGAAGAGACAAGCCAAGCAGCGCAGATTGCTGCCTGAATGCAGGTAAGGGAGAACACTGTTCCTCTCTGCTGCTTTGGTCCAAACCACTTCAGATTGCCTCCCCCTCCTGGTTCAGAAGCTTTGAACACAGCTAGAACCACCATGGTTTTCACCAGAATACATGAGATGCAAAGCACAAAGCTGATCCCGAACACTGCGTGTCTCAGTTGGCACGTCCAAAGCCTGGGTTGTCCGATGAACAACAGGGAGCACAAGAAGCAAAGTTTCAATGCCACTAAAAGCAGGAAGCTCAATTCTGAGTTGTTGGCTCGTACTATTGGTGAACGCCGATGAAAGGCGAATATTGCCAAGACAACAGTACAGATAAATGTACCCAGAAGGGAGGTGGTTGTCAAACAGATACCCAGAGGTTCATGATAGGACAGAAACTCTGTTTTCTTTGGAACACAGAGGTCACGCCGGGAGTTGGACCAGAAATCCTCTGGACAAGTGATGCACTCCAAGGAGTCTGAGCAGAAAGAAGAAACTGTTCAGCATTTGCAACAAAAAGCTACAGGTATTAAATGTTTTTGAAACACGTACTTGTTGTGTTGCTGATCTTTCCCTCAGAGCACGACACACAGCTAAAGCAGCATTCAGGTTCCCCCTTCCTTCGGGCCACACGGGTACCTGGAGGACAGCTTTCACTGCACACTGACTGAGGAGGCTGTAAGACCCAAAGCATATTTATAACTCAGTATTATTTTCCTTTAAAGATAATCAATCTTCCAAAATTATTATTTTTAAATGAAGCACCATGCCCATTCTTCAAAGTGTTCATAATCAGTGATTAAGCAAATGTTATAAGCAAATCGAAAAGATTTCCAACTAAAAAATGCTTTGATAACACTAAAAAAACTGTTTAGTCAGAAGATGTTACTTATGTGTTATACCATGTTACTTATGTGTTACTTATGTGTTATACCATACCGTGAATACTCGATTCTGATTGGCTGCTGGGTGTGCATTAAAAAGTGATAACCGCACGCCCCAAAAAGAAGTTCTGGTCACCTATCCTAAATCTTCTGTATCACCGCGCCAACTTCTTTAAAACAACCTTTAGCTTCATCATCTGGACAAAAAACAACCTGTAAGAGGTGAACTTTCTCTCTGAACTGATGCTTTATTTAACCTATTGGGACGATGAGCATATATATATAACTTTATATCGCCAAATCTTGCCTGCAGCGGTGCTGCGGTGCCTTGTCATGTTACCGTGACAACGCGCCGCACCACGTAACAAATAGTCCACTTTTCGTGAAAAAGCAATCCGAATCCGAAAAAAAACCAGGAGTTATGGAATAAAAACTGGTTCAGATTTATTTCTTTTGTAAGTGGCCATGGTATAAGCGAGTTAATGGCCTTTCAAGTGTGAATTATAACTTTTTTAATGTGGTCTTATCTGATTTTAATGAGTTTTTTATTGCTGGTTAAAGAATTTTACTTTTTTCTCATTCAATCATAAGTAATATACGAATGACCAGAATGGAAAGAAGTCATGACCTGTTTAGACTCAGTGTTCCAGAAAATTTTGTCCACATCAATATAGAGTTCTTCACCGCCGGAACCTGCTGACTTCACCTCGCCAACATTCTGAACTTTAGTTTTTCCATCAGGGAGCCACAGCCAGTTCATAACATCATAAATCGGTAAAGCATCGCCATTCTTATCGAATGACACCTGATCACCAAACGGTGTGGTGAAGTTGACCTTTTGCAAATAATGAGCGAGCTGCAAACAGGAGAAGAGACAGTCTGAAACTTACAGCGGATGGAATCGTGAATCATTGTCAATAACTGATCGATTATTTACAAAAAGAGTCCTACACTTTTCCATCCGCCTTTTCTCTCATAATCAACAACTGTCTCATATGCAAAAGAGGCTTTTTACATTTTTTTTATTATTCATATTATATATGAAGTCAATAAAAATGTTCAGATCATACTTTATACTTCATCTAAACCAAAAGAACAACACAATAAAAATAAGACAACACTTTCTTAGAATTAAAAAATGAACAAAAACAAATATAAAATAAATTGTTGTTCTGTGACCAAATAGCTAAATTTGAAAAATAGAAACAAAACAACTAAAGTCAGTGTTAAAATTAAAATTCAGACCAAAAGCAACAACATACAGCACAACTGTTGGCACTTTTTAATATTTAATCATAAAGTTGTACATTATGCCATTCTATAAACAAGTAAAAACTGTCCTAGAAGTGGAATATTTTTCCCAATTGATGTATTGTAATTCTGCATCAAAAGAACAAAGTTTAAATAATGTAAACATCAATGCCTTTATTTTGTTAATAAGATTCTATAGTAACAATAACTTGAGGGAGCAAAAATTGTTTTAAAGATACATATATTTGCTGATAGCCCACCTGCCATGGCTCCAGGGTGGACAAAGTGGCACAACTGAAAGGGCCACTCTCTGACTGACACTTTAGCATGTCATGGAGGGCATAAGCCAGAGAATACACAGCTTTGTAAACATTGTACTCTGGCCTGAGATTAGAAAGATCCAAAAACTCGGTCTGCACAGCATCAATGTTTTCCATTCCAGTGCATAAAGGTTTCTCAGTTTCCACCGATCCTGCTCCATCAAATTTACACTTAAAGGTGTGTTCCCAAAACTGCCTTACCTGTTAAAAAGAGAGATAGACTTTCAATGGCTTTATTAGAACCTACATACATTTTCATGTCATATTTGATGTCAGATTCAGTTCATTCACTCTTACAAGATCATTCCCAGAGCTGTTTTTGACAGGTTTGATTTGTGACAGAAAGTCCCTCAGACCTGGTATCTCCCCCCTGCGGATGGCAATACCCAGTGTGCCACTGAGGTATGGCATTAGGTGAGGCACTTGGAGTACGACTGCAGTTGTCCACGTTTCACTTGCAATCCACTGACGACCTGTAACATTCTGCCTCACCACCTAAAATTAAAGTAAATAAGACTTTTTGTCAAGAAGGCAGACACTTACTAAAAGCGTCCTCTTCTAACCCTAATTCTATGCCTGTCTATGCAGTCACACCACAACAATATTTGATTTTTTTCACAATGTTTCAAGACACTCAAGCTTTACAGTTGAAAAGTATGAAAAGAAAGTGTATTTGATTACGATTTTTTCTTAAAAAAAGAAACATGTTGTTTTTGGAAGCGACAAGACCAAAAAAAACAAAAACAATGTTGTTATTTGTTTGATTTACCTCTTCCATCAGTTGAATCATGTGGATCTCATGCGCAAACACAATGACCACTCGAGCTGTTGATGCCTTAATCAAATGCACAATCTGTGTGAGCTCGCTTTGGTCACTGTTCCAGGGTAAAACCTTAAGGTACGCAAGACACCCATCACCAGACCGAGCCAGGTCCGACTGGAATGACTGAGCGACGTGCAGTCCATAATCATCATCACTGACCAGCAGACCGACCCATGTCCAGCCAAAATGTTTAAGGATCTTAACCATAGCACGCACCTAGTTTGAGGAAACAATGAAACGTCATTTAGTAAAGGTTAGTCATTTTTTTAAAATGTCATCGCTGATGCACATTTACAAAAGAATGCTAGTTGTTTTTGAATCAACCCAAGAAAAAATGAAGGATGTCACAAATATTGTTACAGTGTTGTTCAAAACTGATAATTCTCAGAATGTTTGTTGAGTTTTACCTGGAAAGCATCACTTGGAATTGTTCTAAAGAAGGTCGGGTAGCGTTGACGGTCACTAAGGCAGGAACAAGTTGCAAAATAACTCACCTATAAGTAAAGAAATCTCATAACGGCTGATTCTATCCTGCAAAACCGAGTTATTTCCTCAAAATAGACAAAAACATCAAACAGGTAGAAACTTACAAGAGGCATTTTGTATAAACCTAGTACATTAGCAATGGCAATAGAAAAAGTAGAGTAGTGATCACCAACAATCCCAAGGACTGGTGGGGTTCCTGAGCAGTTTTCCAGAAGCTTAAACTGTTCATCAGTGCCACTGGCCAGTGATAAGGCTCCACTGAATCCAACCACCAAGGCTCCACAGTTGTCATAAATTCTGTATCCCAAAGTCACATTAGGGAGCAAATTTATTTTCTTGTTGATCTCATCAATAGCAAAGGCCATGGTCATGGCATGTCTAAATCCAAGGGTGTCAAAACTAAAAGAAGAACATGGACAGTTAACCACCTCTGAAATGAAGAGGAGTCTGCCATTGTGGATCAGACACCATGCAGTTGCAGCAGTCACATCATTTTGCAAATGCTGATTAAACGGTTGTAGCACAAAAAGGGCTGCGGAAGGGATACTTACCCTTTGCAGAGTGGCTGCTGTGGCTCTGAGGTAAAAGCTCGTTCAGGTAAGACAGACGTGTAGTGTACCTCAAATAGCCCACCCAGAACCACATCCCCGGGCTTGTGGATTTCATTGAGAGTAAAGTTTTTTCTTAAATTACAAGTTAAAAGAGAAGAAAACTCTGGATACAATGTAATAAAGTAAACCGTTGAGATAAAGTACGTTGGCAAATAAATTGTCATAATTACTCTCCCCCTTTCACACCTTTTCCCTCACCTTTGTTTAAGGTGACTGGGTTTTATGCACGGCCCTATTTCTCTTGTGTGCTTTGTGTCATTGTTTTATCTTTGACAACACCAATGGGGAGGCAGGACAGGAAATAATGCTTAATTAATGTGATTACTTTGAGGACTTCAGAGGAGAAAGCTGATCCTTCTATGAAACTAAGTAGCTCGTGTGATGAAAAAACGCATTTTGGAAAACACAAGAATAATATATAAAAAAAAATAAAAAAACAGATTTGTATGCGCTTCTGCCCCCCAAGCACAAACCCGGACATCTGGACACGCCAGATGTAGGTGAAGTCAATTCTAATGTTAGTTGTTTTAGAATTCAAGTATTGCAAGTGCTCGGTTAAAAATAACTTTGTGAGTGACCTGCTTCTGCTGTTGTGTGTGGGGGAATGTAATAGAAACTTCAAAGTTTTTCAACACTACCAAAATCAAAACATCACTCAGTAGTGAAAAACAAAAATCACAACTTAAAGACTAAAAGCAAGAGGATCTGGATCTGGTAATTTGGAATCAAAAGCAAAACTCCTATGTAGGACTGATATATAAAAAAGAAAATGGTTAAACCAAAAACACAAATGGATGGTGATTACATTTTACAGAACATCAATTAAACATGCTGTATATTCATTTTTAAAATGTAGACTGCACTTTAAAAACAAAACAAAAACCCTGAAATTACAAACTATGAACAACACTTGTTTCATAAGGGGACAATTCCAAAAAATCTCCTCATAGATGGCAACCTTATTCTTATCTTTATGTACAGTTTATAATCCATGTTCTCAATCTTCTATTTTTTTCTTATGTTAACACATGATAAAAAAGTAACCTGTGAGAGAAGACAGCCTGCATAAGTTTCATTCTCTTAAAGTAGTCTCTCATGGCTCTCTGCATCCCCCCATATAGTAAAACATTTGGTGATTGTTTTTTTTTAAATGGGTTATTTCGAGATTTTGTTCATTCATTCATTCATCTTCTGCCGTTTTATCCCTTTCGGGGTCACGGGGCTGCCAGTGCCTACCCCGGCCATTTGTGGGCGAAGTTAGGAGACACCCTGGTGAGTTCGCCAATCTGGCTCAGGGCCACAATCACACACACATTCACACTCACACCTATGGAAAATTTAGAGTTACCAATTAACCTATGAAGCTTGTTTTTGGACAGTGGGAGGAAGCCGGGGACCCCTGAGAAAACCCACGCATGCAGAGGGAGAACATGCAAACGCCACACAGAAAGGTCCCCCATTGATGTTGTGTTTTTCATGTCCCCCAGCTGGGACTTGAACTGAGGGCCTTCTTGCTGTGAGGCAAAAGTGCTACCCACTGCGCCACCGTGCAGCCCTGGAAATATTGTCATCAGCAAAAAAATTATGGTTTTAAAAATGGTAAATCCTATTGTTTATTTAGTGTCATCAACTAAAACATTGTTTCATCTTCAAAAGCAATATATATTTCATCATGTCTATTGAATGCTAACTTGGACGAATGATTTGCTGGACGTGTCATTGATTATTCATTTTATCTTTTTATGTCTCTGCCCATTATAGCTTTCCTTGTATTCTTTTCTGGCTTCAGTAGGATTATGTAACATTTAGGTCCAAACAGCGCCACAAGGAGGCCAAAACTGGAGGCCAATATGGCAAACACCTCCACTGCATCAGCATATTTACCTGGAGAGTTAACATAGGCAGGAACAAAGGCCACCCACACAGCACAAAAAATTAGCATACTGAAAGTGATGAATTTGGCTTCATTAAAGTTGTCTGGAAGATTCCTAGCCAGAAATGCAAGCAGAAAACTTATGATAGCCAGTAGGCTTATGTAGCCCAACAGGACTGCAAATCCAATTGTGGAGCCAACGACACATTCATAAATGATCTTGTCATTGTGGTATCTGGTGTTTGCATGTGGGGTTGGTGAGGCAGAGATAATCCAAACAGTGCAAACTACTGCCTGAACACAAGTGAGAGCTAAAACTGTTCCTCTTTGCTGAACACTTCCAAACCATTTGAGTTTGGATCCGCCTCCAGGCTTTGAAGATCTGAACACAGCTAGAACCACCATGGTTTTAACTAGAATACATGAAACACAAAGCACAAAGCTGATCCCAAACACAGCATGTCTCAGTTGGCACGTCCACAGTTGAGGTTGTCCGATGAACAGTAGGGAACAGAGAAAACACAACTTAAGTGACACCAAAATGAGGTAGCTCAGTTCAGAATTGTTTGCCCGCACTACAGGTGTGCTGCGGTGATAGATGAAGATGGCAAAAACAATGCTGCAGATGAATGTACCCAGCAACGAAGCGGTTGTCAAGCATATACCAAGAGGGTCGTCGTAGGAGAGAAACTCTATTTCCTTCGGAACACAGTGGTCATTTTGTTTGCTGGACCAGAAGTCTTCTGGACAACTGAGGCACTCAATAGAGTCTAAAAAGAAAAAGGAAATGCTGTAACTTTGATAACAATTCGGCATGACAATATTACACATTTTTTCTTAAAATACTCTGAAAACAGAACTGAGTAAAAGTAGTGGTAGTAGTATTAGTATATCCTGCAATCCTAATACAGTTTAAAAGCATCAGTGAAAGTGATTTCATGATAAAGTAAGAAGGCTTATCTGTTGCTTGTTTGTTTTTTCTTGACCTGCTAATCTTTTTTTTGCTGCTTTTTTGGTGTCCCCAATTTTATTAGGGCTTATCTGAAGCAAGCATCAAACTATCTTGGTCCCAATGTGGCCTTCAAGGGCAAGTGGTCTTATCCACACTAAGTATGAGAATTTATTTATTCAAAATATATTGGTACTGAAACTAACCTGTTTGATTGGTGATTTTTCCTTCAGAACATGGGACACAATCAAAACAACACAGAGGTTGTCCCTTCCTTCTCACTATCCGGGTACCTGGAGGGCAGCTCTCACTGCACACTGACCGTGGCACCTACAGACATAATAGACATGAGCATGTTTCAGAACTAGTTTAATTTAATTTTTAGAAAAGAAAACTATTAATGTAAGAGCAAAACAAAATCAAACAATTTAACCGTATCAAAGTTCCAGAAGATCTTATCTTCGTTGATCATAAGTTCCTCAGCCTTCATGGGTGTCTTTTTGACAACACCTACATTCTGAACTTCTGTTTTTCCTCCAGGAAGCCAAACCCAGTTCATGACATCATATATTGGTAAAGCGTCACCATTTTTGTCAAAGGACACTTCGTCACCAAAAGATGTCGTAAAGTTGACCTTTTCCAAGTAATGCATAAGCTACAAAGACAGACAAAAAACATTTAGAACCTAATGCAGTACAAAAGATGTGCAGGGGTTAAAATTTCGAATAATTTCAACAAGGTATTAAGTAGGTCTTAACATGTGACTATTATAATTCTGCCAACTCGTTTCCTATAAGGGCTCAAAAAGGGCATAGCAGATGATTGGAACAATACAACAAAAGATCAAACCTGCCAAGGCTCCAATTGTTGCAAAGATGCACAGCTGTGCTCACTAAAAGGTCCTCTTCCTGGTTCACACCGTAGCATCTGATCAAGAGCGTACACCAGAGCATACACAGCTTTGTAAATGTTGTACTCAGGTCTGAGGTTAGAGACATCCAGAAATGTAGTCTCTACAGTCTGTAGATCTTCTTCTCCACTGCACAAGGCCCCACCAGCTTCCATCCATTCTACTGGAGGTGGTGCAAATCGGCACTGAAATGTGTGCTCCCAGAACTGCTTAACCTGACATGTTTTTGAAAGCAGACCATGAGAATACATATCAAAAAAGCACTTTGGTAACATTCAGGTTGTTTTGAAAGTCTTACCATGCTATTTTCGTCGTCAATTTTGTCATGTGGACGTATTCTCAGAAGAAAATCTCTAAGCCCAGGAATTTCTCCTCTACGGATGGCGATACCCAACGTACCACCGAGGTATGGCATGAATCGAGGTGTTTGAAGAACATTTGCTGATGTCCAGGCTTCACTGGCCATCCACTGTAGACCTGTCACATTCTGATTTACCACCTGTTGGTTGCATAATTTCCAATATGGAACATATGTTCACATTAGTGCCGTCAAGTGATTAATTCTTTTTGCGATTAATCATGTATGACCTGTAATTAATCAATCTTATTGATCGATTTTTATTTAAACGTAATTAGTGCTGTGAAATGCCTGGTTTAGAGGTATTTTATTGGAATTTGTGACTATGTGGAGCAGTAAAAGATCAAACTACAGCTAAAAAAAATGGTGTTTATCAAGTTTTTAAGACTTTAACTACTTTATCTTTATTTTAACAGAACTTGACTTCTATACCACCGAGGGATATCATTTGCAATCTCAAACAATTAGGGAAAAAAAAACACATCAGGTCCAGAGTGCTCTAATTAAAATAAGAGATATCAGTTGTGGTATTGGTTTGGCTATGTTTTTGGTAATTTCTGTTAAAACTACTAAGTCGCACTACAGGGACACAGAGAGAGATGTAAGATGCGTTTTCAGCTGAGTTCAAATAGAATGTTCAAGCAAGTAAACACCTGGACCTCTGTTTTATATTTGAAAACATGACACTAGCTTTATTACTATAATGAGATTAAGACAGTTAAAAAAAGAATAACATCCAAATAAATTAATTGATTAGTGGCAATAATGCAATAATTTGACACCCCTAGTTAAAAATGTTGCTGAGGCATCTTACGAGATCGACATGACTTTCACAATAAAACCCACACTTAGATGTAGTCAGTTGGACAGATTTACCTCTTCCATAAGTTGAATCATATGTATTTGATGAGCAAAAACAATAACAACCCGAGCTGTTGATTTCTTCATCAATCCCACAATCCTCCTCAGCTCGACTGGATTATCTCCCCAGGGCAGCGTCTCCAAATAAGCCAAACAACCTCCAATAGAATAATGCAACTCAGACTGGAAGGACTGGGCTACATAGTGTCCATAATCATCATCACTGACCAACAGCCCCACCCATGTCCAGCCAAAACGCTTCAAAATCTGTAACATGGCATGAACCTAAAGTGGAAACCAAGTGTAAAGATAACAGTTTAGAAAGAATAACCTTGGATACACGTGTTTGTCATAAAACTCCAATGCCCTGTATTTCAAAAAAACACATTTAGTGTGTTAAAGGGGTTTTGGAAATACCATATATAAATACCTGGAATGCATCGCTTGGTATTGTTCTGAAGAAAGATGGAAATCTCTTGCGATCACTGAGGCATAAACATGTAGCATAGTAACTTACCTAAAAAACATAATGACATAGAATTACTGTTCAAGCAATTCTGACAAAGGTGCTGTGCACGTTTACTATCAAAATAAAGAAAACAAAAAATTAAACAAAATAAAACTTACAATTGGAAGTCTGAATAAACTTATCACATCAGAAGTTGCAATAGTAAAGGTGGAGAAAGAGTCGCCCACTATTCCCAGAACTGGAGGTCTTCCTGAACAGTTTTCCTCAGGCATGAATTCCTCATCTTGGCCATTGAAGAGTGACATAGCAGCACTAAATCCAATCACAAGTGTAGCACAGTTGTCGTAAAGACTGTACCCCAAAGTCAAATTGGGGAGCAAGTTGGGATTTTCATTGACCTCATAGATAGCAAAGGCCATGGTCATGGCATGTCTGAAGCCCGAAGGGTCAAACCTAACGAATGATGTTACCATCAATTACTTAAAAACATGGCACGAATACATCTTTTGCTCAGGGAAAAGAGCACTTACCCTTGACAGCTGATCTTAGTTGGCTCAGAGGTAAAGATTAGCTCAGGGAAGACTGAGGTGAAGTGAACTTCAAACAGTCCACCCAGAATCACATCACCAGGCATGTGCAGAGCGTTCAGATGAAACTGTCTGCCTAATTTGCAAGATGAGTGAATACTAGATGAGTCTGAAGAGAAACAGCAGGAAAGACAGACTACGAAAGCACAGAAAGATGGGAAGAGAAATGTCCCCATGTCTGTGTCTCCTCCCTACACCACTGCACTAAATCTTTACAAAAACACTCTATATACAGATTACCATAGTGAAGGGAGGAGGGGAGGGTTTCCAGGTGATAAGGAAAATAAGTCATCCTCATGTCATGTTTTTTTCTGTTTTGATCACTTTATTCTTGGCTTCATATGAAGAATACATTTTTTTGTTGTAAACTTTTGCTGTAATCTGGACACAATAATAAAACATTGGTTTGTTAGATTTTCTTTGTTTTAAACCATGGGCATCCATACCCGCCCTATAGTTGTGAAGGTATCTGTCTAGTTTTTTTCCGACAAGAGAAATACAAAAAAGTGCCAAGTTACAGATAAACATTACTAAAAGATTAGATTAATATATCGACATTTGTGATTGCTTCCTTGTGCTGTTTTCCTACTCATTATTGCAATTACTGTATGTATCAAAAAGGTTCATTCCCTGTTTCTCTGAGTTTTCTCACAGATTTAAACTAATCTTTTTGTTATTTATCCTCAATACGGGTTTACGCTGGGGCATATAAATATCAATTAATTTTTCTTATGCTACTTATTGGTTTTAAATTTAACAATACTTTTTACAAACCAGTTTAGAAATGGCAAATGAGCAAAAATTGGTTAAGGACCCCAATTGTGGGCTTTGAGTGGGCAAGGTACATTGTGGGAGTTCACTATTTATGTCACTATTCTTTAATGGAGAGCAAAGGCAGCCTTGGTTCTTAAACGTTGCAAAAAAGATAAAAAAAATTCTACTCTCGGCAGATATCATCCCCTGCAAATTGAGAAGTACATGTAAGATAAAGAAGTGTTGTGAACTCAGTTCAGCTGTAGGGTCCATTTTTCCACATGTTTCATGTTCTGTAACTAAACTGACTGCAATGAGCAGAGACACTTATTAGCTCCAAGGTCTGTCATTCAGTCAGTTGTCAAGTTTCTGAGTTGACCAATCTGAGAGACTTGTGACTTTGGGAGGAACCTGTATTAGTGACCGCTGCTTCAAAACAGTGAGTCACAATAGAGCTTCATGCTCAGCCCACGTCTATACTGATTTTGTCTGCAACATTGGTGACCCCTGCTGTGATGAGAAATAATACAGCCACTTCCTACCACTTTCAAGCTACAGACTGTGACTGGAGAATGGACTACCATGCAGGGGGAGGCCTTGGAGATGAGGACATAGCAAGTAAATTGGCCTATGTGGGTTGCTGATCTGAAAGAATGCTCACTAAGCCTTCATTTATGTGAGCTCTGCGCTGTATTATTGAAACCAAAAAGGGGAGTCTTGTATTTTCTGAAGGACATGTTATCCAAATGACTCAGAGTCCCCCTAGATCAGGGTCCTATGTGGTTCACACCCTAGCAATGATGGACAAAACCAGGTTTATTTAGTGGAAAGACAGACTCCTATACCCAACATCCCACTAGATGGGTCACCTGAGCTATCTGTGAACAAAACTCCTGCAGGTACTGAAAATATTGCAACATTGAGGGAAGTATGAATATGGAACTGTAAAGGTCTGTTATCTGATGAGCAAGATCAAACACAACATTACCACCACTTTTCAGAACCAGACCTCACAGTCTTTATTTGGCCTGACAGTCTGCTGCTAGAGATGTGGCAGGCCTCCCTGAGCCCTCCACGAGTTCACGGTGACAGTCTTCATGGTGACAGAAAGAAAAGAAAATATGGTGTTTCTGCAAAGACCTTAGAGCTCTCAACTAAAAGAGTAGGAAGAACCATACACCCGTCCATGCATTGACGGAACACTGTATGCTCTGGACCTGTTCAGTTGGCACTAGCAGATAAGCCTGGCTCCCAAAGCAAAACTCCAAACAGCCTTCATTACCAATAGGGGCCTGTGGTAGGTCATGGTTCTCCCTTTTGGCCTCTGAGATGCCCCCACCACATTCAAAGACTGTTGGACAAGGTTTTGATTAACATTACCCTCACACACTGTGTGTTGTACCTGGGTGTCATCCCGGGCTATGGATATTTATTTGTAGCAGCCCTGAAGAGACTCAATCAAGTGTTGAGGAGAGCGGAAGCTGCAGGCCTAAAACTACAACTGCAGGCATGTCCAAAGTCCAGCCAACTTTTCACCGGCTCGTAAACTCATGTCATAAAATCAATAACCTGTGCCCCCAGTACTTTCCAAGAACTGTGTGTACAAAAGCGAGCTATGAAGTAACCACACTGACTGCAAAGCACTGCAAACCTTATTAAAGACTGTGAAGAAATGAAAATACCACTGCAATAAAAACGTTTAACTGTTTATTTGCATTTAATCTTATTTAGAAAGATCAAAAGAAGTTCAAGAATGCAGGCTAAATGGTTGGCCATTACACAGTTTCACCTCACCAAATCTGGTTGGACACCCTTAGAGACAGATGGCAGCAATGTGGGCTGTGTTGCTGTTCCGTCCCACATAACATTCGAGCAGAACAGGGTGGTTGCATTCTACAGCCAAACAAAGGCTGAACAACACTATTGTAGCATTTGAAGGGAACCGCTTGCCATGGTCAGTGCCATTAGACAGTGCCCTGTGACAGTTTATAGAATCTGGATCTTTCTTGAAATATTTCATCCAAGTGGCTTTGTCAGTCAAGTTCAAGTTTCATTGCTTTTTATTACCATTATTTCTGTTTTCCATTATTTGTGTTCTCCAGAGTTGTTTTTCCCCTATGCCAAGCTTAACTGTTTAAATGACAACTTATAAGTTTAAAGTTTCAAAGATTGGCCATCATTCTTCAATATTTTGGTTTTCATTTAAACAACATACACTTCTTGTTATGTCTCTGGTCCAGAGAACAAGGAGAGAATAGGCTATGCGACATAAAGGATAATTTCGATAAGTATACTTGCATGCATGTGTGAACGGTAGTTGTTTTATGTCCATGTTTACCTGTATGTATATGAACATCGTTGGAGCAGAGGTATGTGTGTGTGGACAGGCCCCTTTTAGATTTGTTATACATCTAAACCTGACCGTAATGATTATAAACTTCCAGCAAATTGTTGCTTTATGATGCTGTGGCTACAACAGTAGCTTACCATCACCAAGTATGAATGAGGAGTGAATGAATAATGGCCACAATGTAAGCGCTTTGAGCGTCTGGAAAAGCGCAAATAAATCTAATCCATTATTATTATTATTATTATTATTATTATTATTATTAAAAGTAAAATATTTCAAATGCAAGAGTCCTTCATCACTTATTTGTTTGCTCAGCCGTTGGACAGGACAAGTAAAAAATATTAATAATAATTTTGATGCTGGGTGTGATAAATGGCAACATAATATTTAATTCTAGTGAATGGTGGAAGGAATAAGACAAATTAAAAAACAAATAAATATAATTGAAGTATGGCAATACCTGTGAGTTTATTGACTTAGCTTCTCAATCTTTTCAGTATTAAAATAGGAACAGAAATGCAGACACAAAATAAAACACATAGCCTAATCAAATAGAAAAGCACCAAACAACAGAGGAAACTGAACAAGAACTGAACCACAGAAGCGAACACAAAAAAGGTACAAGACAATGCACAAGAGCAGAGAAAAAAACAGACTTTAACAAGCTTTTAGGCCAAGGCAGACAGCAGGGGCATGCTAAGGAAAGGGGTCCACCCAGGAGTTCAGCCGCCACTGGATCAGGGTTTTCTGATAGCTTTTAAACCTCTCTCCCAGCATGGTGATTGGTGGAATGAGAATCCGTAATTAGGTCTGCAAGAGGCGGAGCAGTGGTGAAGCTGGACTTCTGCAGTAGCTGAAAACTCACTCAAGACCTGGGGGTTGTAACACTTCTACAGTGCAGCCTACATACCACACTTGCATATAGGAACTTGTGTCAAATACATTTTCAGTAGTTTTCATTGTGGCTGTGTCCATTGAGCTGCATGTCTGAGGTGACACCCTGAGATGTTAGGTTTGGTTGGCAGCCAACATCTTCTAACCTGTGTTGATTCAGAATACTTCAGAGGGGAAAGTTGTTTCTCTTGCAGTACATTACAAGTAATACAGACCCATAACAAGACACATTTTCCATTTCTTATTGGTTTAATCTTAAAGTGTTATTGGCTATAAAAGTTAAAATAGGTTTCATGACATTTTTTGTGTTTTAGATTGTAGGTACTGTGTAACAATGCAAATGTTCAGTTATGAATAAATTTGCCAGTAAACTGCTTCAGCTATTAATGCTGGGAATGTTTTGGTTTGTAGAGGAACATAATAGGAAACTAGAATTTTCTAACATGACAAAATTTACAATTTGAAACTTTAACAAACCCTCGTTGTAAAGGAGACAATTCCAGAAAATGTCCTCATAGACTATAACAACATTATTATTATTTTTTTTTTGTTTAACTTGTCCTGTCCAACAGCTGGGCAGGCAGATGAGAGCTGAGGGCTCTCATCTGCATCTCATCTATCTTCTTGAATAGCTCATAATTGGTGGGTATTTTTTTTAATATTCCTTTTTTCATATAGACAAAAAAGTATGCAGGAGGAAAAGTTTCAAACATTTCACCCTCTCAAAAATGGGAGAACGATATCTTTCTGGGGTCACCAGGTGGTTTCTGCATTTCAATTAAGAAAGGACATTTGGTTGAATGTCTGGACCAGTGCATTGCAAAATAAATCCTACATTAACTTTAACTTGACTGAATTGTTGGTAAACTGTCATAATCTGCTTCGGCTGAACTGGACCAGACGCGGGAACCCAGAAAGAGCACAGGAGAGTTAGATGGAGAATAAGATCATTTATTATTCTGGATGAGGACCAGTGATGTGGCGTGGAGTTGTTGTCATGGCGTGGAGAGGAAACGGGGACTTGAGGTGAGTCGTGATGTGGCTTGGAGTAGAAGCTTGGCTTGGAGTTGTGGCGAGGCTTGGAGTTGTGGCGTGAGTGTGAATTGATGCGTGGCTTTAATCTGTGGCGAGGCTTGGAGTTGTGCGTGGCTTGGAGCTGTGGCGTAGCTGGAGGCTTTGGAGGACTGACGGAGATGAGGCTGCTCATGATGAGATAGGACCCAGGTAGACACTCGTGGAATATTGTCCTGAAGATGAGCTAGAGAATAGTTAACATGAAGCATAAACATAGTGAGCATGATACTAAAACTTGAGACCAGGTTGTGCACCATGAAGGGGAAACCAGCTGGCGATGAATGCTGGAGCTGGATTTCCTTTAGTATGCAGGCAGGTGATGAGATAAGTGTCCACAGTTGGGTCCAATCAGGAAAGCAGAGAGGAGAGGGAAGGGGGAGGAAAGACTACCAGAGGCACCATGACATAAACAAATTTATAATTCCAATACATCACTATCAGCAAAAACAATTAAGGTTTTAAAAATATGGTTGATCATCCTATAATTCGTTATCATCAACTACAAGCTATTTCATGAAAACCTTTTAACCAAAACTTGGACGAATGATTTGCTGGATGTGTCATTGATTATTCATTTTATCTTTTTATGTCTCTGCCCATTATAGCTTTCCTTGTATTCTTTTCTGGCTTCAGTAGGATTATGTAACATTTAGGTCCAAACAGCGCCACAAGGAGGCCAAAACTGGAGGCCAATATGGCAAACACCTCCACTGCATCGGCATATTTACCTGGAGAGTTAACATAGGCAGGAACAAAGGCCACCCACACAGCACAAAAAATTAGCATACTGAAAGTGATGAATTTGGCTTCATTAAAATTGTCTGGAAGATTCCTAGCCAGAAATGCAAGCAGAAAACTTATGATAGCCAGTAGGCTTATGTAGCCCAACAGGACTGCAAAACCAGCTGTGGAGCCAACGACACATTCATAAATGATCTTGTCATTGTGGTATCTGGTGTTTGCATGTGGGGTTGGTGAGGCAGAGATAATCCAAACAGTGCAAACTACTGCCTGAACACAAGTGAGAGCTAAAACTGTTCCTCTTTGCTGAACACTTCCAAACCATTTGAGTTTGGATCCGCCTCCAGGCTTTGAAGAGCTGAACACAGCTAGAACCACCATGGTTTTAACTAGAATACATGAAACACAAAGCACAAAGCTGATCCCAAACACAGCATGTCTCAGTTGGCACGTCCACAGTTGAGGTTGTCCAATGAACAGTAGGGAACAGAGAAAACACAACTTAAGTGACACCAAAATGAGGAAGCTCAGTTCAGAATTGTTTGCCCGCACTACAGGTGTGCTGCGGTGATAGATGAAGATGGCAAAAACAATGCTGCAGATGAATGTACCCAGCAACGAAGCGGTTGTCAAGCATATACCAAGAGGGTCGTTGTAGGAGAGAAACTCTATTTTCTTCGGAACACAGAGGTCATTTTGTTTGCTGGACCAGAAGTCTTCTGGACAACTGAGGCACTCAATAGAGTCTAAAAAGAAATAGGGAAACTGTAACCATGGCAACAATTTGGTAAGACAATGTTATAGATTGGTCTTCGGGCAAGTCCTTTTGTGGACAATAAGTATGAGAATTTATATCAAATATATTTGTACTGAAACTAACCTGTTTGATTGGTGATTTTTCCTTCAGAACATGGGACACAATCAAAACAACACAGAGGTTGTCCCTTCCTTCTCACCATCCGGGTACCTGGAGGGCAGCTCTCACTGCACACTGACCGAGGCACCTACAGACATAATAGACATGAGCATGTTTCAGAAGAGATGTTAACAGAACACAAGACTGTAAAAAATAAAAATTCAACCTTGTCGAAGTTCCAGAAGATCTTGTCTTCATCGATTACAAGTTCTTCATCATTCAAGGTTGTCTTTTTAAAAAAACCTACATTCTGAACTTCTATTTTTCCAGGAAGCCAAACCCAGTTCATGACATCATATATTGGTAAAGCGTCACCATTTTTGTCAAAGGACACTTGGTCACCAAAAGATGTCGTAAAGTTGACCTTTTCCAAGTAATGTATAAGCTACAAGGACAGACAAACACATTTAGAACCTAATGCAGTACAAAGGATTTGCAGGGGTAAAAATGTGAAAAAAATTAAATAAAAACACAATGCTGCCAACTAATTTCATATGAGGGCTTAGAGAAGGCACAGCAGACAATAAAAGAAAATTGTATTTAAAGTGTGTGGGGGCGTAATTTGAAATCAAACCTGCCAAGGCTCCAATTGTTGCAAAGATGCACAGCTGTGCTCACTAAAAGGTCCTCTTCCTGGTTCACACCGTAGCATCTGATCAAGAGCGTACACCAGAGCATATACAGCTTTGTAAATGTTGTACTCAGGTCTGAGGTTAGAGACATCCAGAAATGTAGTCTCTACAGTCTGTAGATCTTCTTCTCCACTGCACAAGGCCCCACCAGCTTCCATCCATTCTGCTGGAGGTGGTGCAAATCGACACTGAAATGTGTGCTCCCAGAACTGCTTAACCTGACATGTTTTTGAAAGCAGACCATGAGAATACATATCAAAAAAGCACTTTGGTAACATTCAGGTTGTTTTGAAAGTCTTACCATGCTATTTTCGTTGTCATTTTTGTCATGTGGACGTATTCTCAGAAGAAAGTCTCTAAGCCCAGAAATTTCTCCTCTACGGATGGCGATACCCAACGTACCACCGAGGTATGGCATGAATCGAGGTGTTTCGAATACATTTGCCGATGTCCAGGCTTCACTGGCCATCCACTGCAGACCTGTCACATTCTGATTTACCACCTGTTGGTTGCATCATTTACAACATGAAACATATGTTCAAATGTTGCTGAATGTATCTTTCCAGATAGACATGACTTTCACAATAAAAACCAGACCTAGATTTAGTCTTACTTAAGTTGGACAGATTTACCTCTTCTAAAAGATGAATCATGTGTATTTGATGAGCAAAAACAATAACAACGCGAGCTGTTGATTTCTTCATCAATCCCACAATCCTTTTTAGCTCGACTGGATTATCTCCCCAGGGCAGCATCTCTAAATATGCCAAACAACCTCCAACAGAATGATGCAATTCAGACTGGAAGGACTGGGCAACATGGTGTCCATAATCATCATCACTAAACAACAGCCCCACCCATGTCCAGCTGAAATGCTTTAAAATCTGTAACATGGCATGAACCTAAGTGGAAACAAAGAAGGATAACAGTTTTGGCAGAATAAGATTGTAAACATTGTTTGTCCTATGAATACAAAACTCTTCTGTGCACTTTAGCTTAAGTAAATTCAAGATCAATTTGTTAAAGGGTTTAAAACGTAATTTCTAAATTTAAAATGTTTACCTGGAATGCATCGCTTGGTATTGTTCTAAAGAAAGAAGGAAATCTCTTGCGATCACTGAGGCATAAACATGTAGCATAGTAACTTACCTAAAAACACAGTGACATAAAATATCTGTTTAAGCAATTGCAAGTTGCTGTGTACTTTTGCTTTTTAAGTAAAAAAAAGCAAACTTACAATTGGAAGTCTGAATAAACTTATCACATCAGATGCGGCAATAGTAAATGTGGAGAAGGGGTCACCCACTATTCCCAGAACTGGAGGTCTTCCTGAACAGTTCTCCTGAAGCATGAATTCCTCATCTTGGCCATTGAAGAGTGACATAGCAGCACTAAATCCAATCACAAGTGTAGCACAGTTGTCGTAAAGACTGTATCCCAAAGTCAAATTGGGGAGCAGGTTGGGATTTTTGTTGATCTCATGGATAGCAAAGGCCATGGTCATGGCATGTCTGAAGCCCAAAGGGTCAAACCTAACAAATATGATGTTACCATCAATTACTTAAAAACATGGCACGAATAAATATGTTGCTCAGGGAAAAGAGCACTTACCCTTGACAGCTGATCTTAGTTGGCTCAGAGGTAAAGATTAGCTCAGGGAAGACTGAGGTGAAGTGAACTTCAAACAGTCCACCCAGAGTCACATCACCAGGCATGTGCAGAGCGTTCAGTTGAAACTGTCTGCCTAATTTGCAAGATGAGTGAATACTAGATGAGTCTGAAGAGAAACAGCAGGAAAGGCAGACTACGAAAGCACAGACAGATGGGAAGAGAAATGTCCCCATGTCTGTGTCTCCTCCCTACACCACTGCCCTAGTCTTTAAAAAAGACTATATATTCACAGTGCCATTGTGATGGGCGGAGAGCAGTTGATGTGGAAAACAAGTCAGCATCATGCCATGATTTTTATTTATTTATTTTAATTACTACGTTTTTGACTTAGATATTAAGAACAAAGTTCTTAAGCATTTGCTTACAGTAAACTGGGACACAATAATAAAACATTGGTTTGTCAGATTCTCTTTGTTTTAGATGAAGGCCATAACTACATCCCTTATAGTTGTCAAGTTTTTGTTCTAGTCTTTTCCGACCAGAGAAAAGCAAAAAATACCAATTTAAAATGATCAGATAAACACATTGATAGTTGTAATCTCTTTCAAGTGTGCTTTTTACTTTTTTTATTTTTAACTTGTCCTGTCTAGCAGCTGGGCAGACAGATGAGAGCTGAAGGCTTCTTGTGTTGAACATATTTTACTTTAATAACAGGGGTTATTAATCTTCAGGCAAACCAGAGGTATGTCTGAATAAACCCCTTTTGTAATTGAGGCCAAACTTTATTCATTTTAATCATATTTGAAAATCTTTTGTGTTGGACCGGACAGAAAAGGAAGGGAGGGAAGAAGAGAGAGGGATGTTAGAGAGGGGGGATAGGAGGGTGATCATAGGAGGGGGGGGGGATAAAACCATGAAGCAGCATAAAGCAACAAGTTTCTGGATGTTTATCATTACGGTGAGGTTCAGATGTAATACAAATCTCAAAGGGCAGGGCCTGCCCACACACACACTTAAATGTTATAAACACAACTGCTAGCTGCAAAAAAGTCCACATGTCAACATGTACACAATACAGGTAGTGTTAACACATGCATACTTATACCTCCAAACCAACTAGTATGAAATATTTCATTCATTCAATCACGCAAACTATAAGTGTAAAGGTGAGCTAACACCTGTGCTCAATTGAGAGTTTATGTTCTTCTAAAATGGATGGTGGAATGTGAAAAGAAGGAGGGAGAGTGCCCAGCCATCCCCACACCAAGACCCCCGCCGCAGCAGCCGCGGCAGCCTGAACCCCCCAACGCCACACGGCAGCAGGCAGAGAACAACCGCCCCCCGGGCGATCACATCCGCCACCCAGGCCAGGGCCAGCAGGACCGCCGCGAGGCCCCCAGAGCTAGAGAGCAGGGAGGCATGGGGGGAAAGAGAGCGCCGCCCCAGCCCAACCAGGAGAGCAGCCCCCCCGCCGCACCGGGGGGCCCAACGCAGGGCCCCACCCGAGAAAGGTGCCCACAGCCCCAGACGAGAACCCCATCACCACCCAGGAGTTCTGGGCATCCCCCCGCCCCAACCCCAGGTACGAGCCAGGAACCCCCAAGGGAGACCCACTCCTCGCTCCAGGCAGCCACCCACCCGGCCCACTGTTGGTCCAGAAAGGAACAAGGCAGGGGCCAGCCGTCCCCACCCAGGAGGGGGGAACCCCGGGGAAAAGGGGGGCCCACGAGGGGGGTTGAAAACATGGCCCGACTAGGCTCGGCCACAGTTGGTAATTTGGTGAGGCCCAGTACCCAGGGACAAGGGCCAGAACCCACCTCACAGGGACACGGACACCTCCGGCTCAGGTGTGAGCCTTGCCAGAAGGCTCGGGGATCCCTCTCCCTGCGCGGAGAGAGGACCGCCGGGCCCAGGAAACCAGCACCCAGGGGACACGGCCGCCGTTGCCAAGGGTCCAGTCCCCCTACCGGGGATGGGGTAGGGGACAGATGGTCCAAGGTCCCACCTTCCTTGCAAAATGTGTGTGTGTTTGTGAGGGTGTGTGTGTGCATGTGTGTGTTTATGTCTGAATGTATATTTTGAAGGGTGTGTGTACTAAGGGGGTGCAGTTAAAATTGGCGGGTAGGGCACTGAGGGGACATCTCCTGATTACTCACAGTGATGTCCCATCACCGTCCCCACCAAAGGGCCCTAAATGTCTAAGGTGCAGTTAGAATTGGCAGGTAGGGCGCTAAGAGGACATCTGCTGCTTGCTGGCAGTGATGTCCAAGCACCCCCTGCCAAGGGCCCTACATGTCTAAGGTGCAAATGAAACCGAGAGAGGGAGGGCCCATTCCATACTGCAACCATGGGAGGGGGACCACTGCCAAGTAGCTCCTCCCCCCAAGGTGCATCCCAGGCTAAACCCCCCACCCCCTCACCCTAATATGAGATAATATGAGGAAGGGGGTAAGTTGAGGTTGTCCCCCGGTGGTCAAATAGCCGTCCCCCCCCCCAGCATAGGGGCCAGGTTCCCTCAGCCCAGGGGTCCCATCCTCAGAGGCGCCGACACCCTAGGCCCAGCACCACCCACCCAACACAGAGAGAGAGGAGCCAGAAAGCCCCCCCCCCCCCCCCCCCCCCCCCCCCCAGTGCAAGTCCAGGCCCCCACCCCAAGGGGCCGGCCCTGGGAGAGCTCTGGTCAGGCCTCGACGGGACCGAGGCAGCCAACCGGCCGGGGCAACCGCCGATTGCCTCAGCGGAGACCCCGACCCGTCAAACCCCCAAGGTCCCGTACTGAAAGTGCCCCCCCCCCCCAGAAAGACCCCCCCACTGGACAGCGCCGACAAGCCCGACCCCCACCCCACCCCCGCCGCAGCTGATGACACCCAGAGCGACCAGGGGTCCCAAAAGGGTTGCCCCGCCCCTCTCCCAGAGCCAGGGAAGGGTTGATCCCAGCCCCAGGTGTAGATGGGCAGCCCATGCAGCGCTGCTGGACCTCCCCTCTGAGCAGTGCCCCTGCCAACCCCCCCCAGCACAGGCAAAGAGACCACCCCCCCAAGCCAAGCCAAACCACCACTCCACCCCCCCACCACACTCCCCTACACCCAAGCCCAGAAGACCGCGCAGCGCCTCAGCCCGCCCCACCCAGGCACTGGACCCGACCCCCCGAGTAACAGAGTCCCCACCGCCCCTACCGGGCACCGGAGGCCCCGACCCTACCCCGAACCACGGCAGCAAGGCAAGGAGCAGCGACGACCAGGCCACCCACCCCTTAAGTCATGGAGTTAGCTATGGGAGACCAGAGAGACTGAATTCTTTCAAAGTTACTTGAACTTTGGGCTGACATTTTTTCCAAGCTGATATGATCAAACAGCAGATTTCTGTATTGACTTGTATTTATATTTTTCTTGTTTTTCCAATTTATTAAAATTGTTTTTTTAGCAACACAAAGAGTTATGAAAATGATAGATACTAATCCTTCTTCTATATTGATGGCACTCATGTCACCAAGCACGCAAAGTGTCGGTGAAGCCGTGATTGAAACCTTAAGCCAGACTGATAGATGGGCACATACCTGCTGCCAGAGAGCCTGGACAGGCGTGCAGAACCACAGTGCATGCATGTAACTGTCGGGTAGATTACTGTCGCAGTGCTTACAAATGTCTGAATTACTGAGACCCATCTTGAACATCCTCTGTCCAGTGTAGCAAATTCTATGAAGAGTTTTGAAATGGATTAGCTGCAAGTTTGGACTTTTTGTCAGTTTAAAGGTGTTTAGACAAAGGTCTGACCAGAAGCTTTCATCTGTGCTGATGCTCAAATCTGCATCCCATTTTGTTGTCGGAAGTGAAATATTATTATCTAAATTACATAAAAGTTTGTATATTTTGGAGAGAGTTTTATTCATTGAAAAATTAATCAGAGAGGTAACTACTTCTGGTAGCTTTGAATTGTTGTCTTTGTATTTAAACTTTTTTGTAATATTAGATTTAAGTTGCTGATATTGCAGGAAGTTATTTATACCATGTTTGTCTTGTAGTTCCTGGGGATTTATGAATCTTTTATCAATAATTAGGTGCTCCATAGTTGTTTTACGCCCCCAGCTTGCCAAGCTGGGAATTGTATCATTTTTTTGTTTATGAGGATTTCTGGGTTGCTTTTTACTTATTCCTGCAATCATATGAATCAAATGTTGCATTTCCTTTTTCTCAGTGCTCTCTGAGATTTACATAACAAATGGTTGTCTTTTTCCTCGATATGTTTCTTCATCTTCAATCTATTTCTAGATCACCTTGTGTCACATCAGTTTTTTTCCCCATGGGGATCACACTTGTTTGGTCTATCCCACTGCTCACCGTCCTTATTTATGCCATGGATTGGCTTTATGTTTAAGAAACATTTTTTACACACCACTAAAGAGACAAAAAAAAGAGCACAAATGACTTAATTAATGATCCATGCCAATTGTGGGAATTAAGTGGGCAAGGTTCACTGTGGCATTTAACTATTTATGTCTCTTGATGGAAAGCTGTAGGGGTCCTGTTTCTTTCACAAAATAAAACAAAGGTTTTTTTTTTTTTTAAATCCAGCATGCTTGGTTACAGAAACTTAGACATTTAATAAATAAACTGAAACATGACAAAAAAAACAGTAGCAAGAACAGAGTGACAAAACAAAACAGAGCAGCACATATGATCAGACATTTATATAGGCTGAGGGTAATTAACTAAAATGAAGACAGCTCTGGATCATGCATAACCTGAAACTGGTGGAACTGACAAAGGGCAACTCAGACCATGACCAAACACAATTTGAATTGGATTGAGAAAATCAACAGTATAATAGGGAGACGTAAGAAAGTCAGAAATATAATGAGAATGATTGAAAGGCACCACATGGGGAGTTAGTTCATGGGCTTAAAAAAACAAAACATATATTTATGTATATATATAATTTTTAGGTCAGTTGTTGATTATGGAATTATTGCTCATAGTGCAGCTTGCAAAAGGTTGTTGCCAAACTAAACAACAGAACCCCTACACCAGAAAAATGAAAAGTGCATTTAGGGTAAAGTAAGTTTGAGATCTAAAAACATTAATTGTTAGTGTTTATTGTTGTAAGAAACACTGCTGTGAATCTAGATCTCTGTCAAAATGGAGATATTTTTTGGTTTATTTATTTAATCTATAGATATGTTTCACGGGACCTTGCAAAGTTATTGGACTGATTAGTACAACAATTTTAACCCATAAATGAGACAGTTGTTTTTTGCCTGTGCTTTAGTCACATCCATATAAGGCGCTGTAGGCTTTTGAGTTTTTCGGGCCCGTGAGGGTTTTAGACGGGTGCCAGGGCATCTTGGAGGGAGCACAAGTGTTGAGGCTCATACGGCCACCTTAATTTGCTGCTAAGGTTTGACAGGTGAGAAAGTTTTGAGAAAACATTTAAAATATCTGACTCAAAAAATCCATCTGGATTTGCTAGCAGTCCTCGACACTGATCTAATCTCATTGAGAATTTCACTTTATTTTCTAATTGGACAGACATTTTTTTTGATCAGGCATTCATGTTCTACATAGTTGTTTTGTTTTATTTATTTTTATTAGCTCTGATTCCTTTAGTGTTGCTAAGGACCACATCGTATTAGTTCTTTCAGATTTACTTAGTCTTGTCTTGATTGAGTGCCTCTTTCCCTAAAATTAAGATTTTTTTCTATTCTTTTGTGCTTTGTGCAAAGTCCTTTTTCAGTGCTAAATGCTCTGTGAACATGATAACTCCGGCACAGGTTTTGACTGGGTGGACTATAAAGTAACTTACTAGGGGTAAGGAATCTAATTCATATAGCCACTTCACTGGTGGTGCACATGCTTCTGTTCTTGGTCCTCATTTTCTGGGGTGGGGGTCATGCAACATCTCTGAGCACCATCATTCTTGTCTGAGCTTACCCAATAACTTCTATATCCAAGAGGTACTGTACTATGTCCTACATATTCAGATGTTTCAAAACATCAGTGGTATTCAAATAAGACTGGACCTAACCACAGAAAAAAAGGTCTGTGCACAGCTTTGTTCAAAGATGAACTCAACATTATGCTATGTGAGGGGTGTGACAAATCAGTGGTTTATGAAACAAAAAAAAAAAAATCCACACAAGTATATAAACAGTTTAGTGCATACTTGCTCACACCAACATGCAGACATTTGAGTGATGGAGATTTCTGCTTTCTGTACTCTCCTCTTATTGGCTGTGGCTTTGTTAGAGATTAACTCAGTTTGTGTGTTGTGTGGGTTACTAACTAGCTTCAAACAAAGGGCTGGGCTTTCTGAATCCGGGGTTACCATCAGTACTGATTCTTCATCTGTAAAATGTTATCTGCAGGGCACTGCTGGATCACCGGTATTCTCAATGGAGGGTGACTTTGTTTTAGGTGGTGTGTTCTCCATTCACTTTAACATGGACGCAAAGATTCATCCTTACACTGCCATGCCGGAGCCACCAAGGTGCACAGGGGGGTAAGTAAGAGAGAGGAAAAGTCAAGAAAAGATCTTTTAATGTGTTAGTTGGTGTTTTCTGTATTGTTCTAAACGTGGTTTCAGTAAAGGTTATGTCATAAGTGCTCATAATATTTATAATTTAGGCGGTACCATTAAATTTCCATTATTTTTTTTGTTTGTTACTTATACTATCTCAGAAAATTTTATAGAAAACTGCACTCTTTGGCAATATATTTTATGTGTGTATATATTTGTGTGTGCATATATGCAGCATCGATGCGCGTGAACTACGCTTCTCTCGTGCAATGATCTTTGCCATTGAGGAAATTAACAACAGCACAGAGCTGCTGCCTGGTATCAGGCTTGGTTATCAGATCCATGACTCATGTGGTGTAGTGCCTGTGGCAATGCACAAGGCCTTTCAGCTTTCAAATGGAGGGGACAGTATCTTCTATACTGACAACAATTGCTCCCAATCTGGCATGATGGCGGCTGTTGTTGCTGAGTCCGGATCCACACCATCCATCAGTATGTCTCGGATCATTGGGTCATTTAACATTCCCCAAGTAATTTCTTCATTTGCTTGATTTTTTTTTTTTTTTGTGGGCATTTTGTGAAATAATTAATCACTCTTAAAAGTTAAACTGTAATGTTTTTCTTTAGGTCAGCCACTATGCCACGTGTGCTTGTCTGTCTGATAAGCAGCAGTATCCAAATTTCTTCAGAACTATACCCAGTGATGCATTTCAGGCTGTAGCGCTGGCCAAGCTGGTGAAACACTTTGGCTGGACTTGGATAGGTGCTGTCTGCTCGGATTCAGATTATGGCAATAACGGGATGGCCTCTTTTCTTCAAGCAGCTCAAAAGGAGGGGATTTGTGTGGAGTTTTCAGAATCTTTTTATCGTACCAATCCATATAGCAAAATTCAAAGAGTGGCTGATGTTATCCGCAGGTAAAAGCAATCTTTTTGTCCTTCTAGAAAAATAGACAAATAAAATGGCAGGAAGAAAATTGTATTTAAATAACAATCTGTATGTGTTCCTGACACATTAATCAGTAAAAATCCTTGTTTTAAAAAAGCATAACATTGTTGTTGCATCAAAGAAAAACGTTGTTAGTGCTCTAAATAACTTTAAAAAGAATGCATTTATTGACTCTTTAGGGCAACTGCAAAAGTTATTGTGGCCTTTACTGCCTCTGGAGAAATGAAAGTCTTGTTGGAAGAACTTGCCAGGAAACCTTCACCATCTCGTCAGTGGATAGGGAGCGAGTCCTGGATTACAGACCCAAATATGATGAAGTTTGATTTCTGTGAAGGGGGCATTGGATTTGGGATTCCAAAATCTGTCATCCCAGGTTTGAGAGATTTTTTGCTGGATCTTTCTCCCTCAGAAGTGGCAGCATCTCCACTGCTGACAGAGTTCTGGGAGAACGCCTTCAAATGCAGACTGAGAAAAGGTTTGGGTTAGGGACGTGAATATGAAGTCATGCATGTAAACAAGATTTTTCAAAAAACAAAATTAATAATCTGTGTTTGTCTCTGTTTTTCTGTAGATGTTGGTGCAGAAGAACGTGTCTGCGATGGAAGTGAAGACATGACAAAGCTTCAGAGTCCATACACAGAAACATCTCAGCTGAGAGTCACTAACATGGTTTATAAGGCTGTTTATGCAATAGCACATGCTATTCATAGTGTTGTGTGCCCAGAAAAAAATTCGACAACCAAGTGTGACAAACATTTAATGTTGGAGTCCAAGCAGGTCAGCTAAGATATGAAGAAAATTTATTTCTAATTACCTATCACTGAACTAAATAGTGTTTAGTAGACTAAAATTGACTGTTTTTCTTTTGTTTCAACATTTATCTGCAGGTTTTAGATGCACTAAAGAAAGTCAATTTTACCAAGAATGGCTATCCTGTGTCATTTGATACTAATGGAGATCCTGTGGCTGTTTATGAGCTGGTCAACTGGCAGAAGGGTGAAAGTGGAAATATTGAGTTGGTAACAGTAGGATACTATGATGCGTCTCTGCCTATAAATAAAGAATTCCATATCAACGGAAATCTAACCTGGATGGATGGTAGAAAACAAGTAAATAGTCTGATAATTATTTACAATAAAAGGTTTTGGTTAAATGTTTTTATAACAAATGTTCCTTTGTGAAAGGTGCCAGTGTCAGTGTGTACTGATAGCTGTCCTCCAGGAACTCACAAAGTGCTGCAGAAAGGAAAACCCAGCTGTTGCTATGATTGTATACCATGTCCTGAGGGAGAGATTAGCAACACTTCAGGTAAGATCCTCCATTTGCAAAGCAGACTTCATGATGTTTTGCAACTAACATTTGCTCTCTGTGTTTTTCTAGATTCCTCTGATTGTTTCCCATGTCCCATCGAATTCTGGCCAAATCCAGAAAAGGACTCATGTCATCCCAAACCAGTAGAATTTCTTTCCATTGATGAGACTCTGGCTATCATCTTGGCTGTCGTCTCTGTTGGTGGAGCATGTCTTGCCATCTTAACAGCAGCAGTGTTTTTCCATCACAGAACCACCCCAATAGTACGGGCCAACAACTCAGAGCTGAGCTTCCTGCTGCTCTTCTCCCTGACTCTGTGTTTTTTATGTTCCTTAACTTTCATAGGGGCTCCCACTGAGTGGTCTTGTATGCTGCGTCACTCAGCTTTTGGCATCACCTTTGTTCTTTGTATCTCCTGTGTGCTTGGAAAAACCATAGTGGTCTTGATGGCCTTTAAAGCTACACTGCCAGGTAGCAATGTCATCAAATGGTTTGGTCCTCTACAACAAAGACTGACTGTAGTGTTCTTTACATTTGTTCAAGTGTTAATCTGCATGGTTTGGCTTGTGCTGAGGCCTCCATTTCCAATGAAAAACTTCTCCACATATAAAGAGAAGATCATCCTGGAGTGTGCTTTGGGTTCTGCCATTGGGTTCTGGGCTGTGTTGGGTTACATCGGCCTTCTGGCTGTGTTCTGCTTTGTGTTAGCTGTGCTGGCTCGGAAACTGCCGGACAACTTTAATGAAGCCAAGCTGATAACATTTAGCATGTTGATTTTCTGTGCAGTCTGGCTGAGCTTCATCCCAGCTTATGTCAGCTCTCCTGGCAAATTCACAGTAGCTGTGGAGATATTTGCTATTCTGGCCTCCAGTTTTGGACTAATAATGTGTATATTTGCTCCAAAGTGTTTTATCATTCTGTGTCAACCTGAGAAGAACACCAAAAATTATTTAATGAACAAAAAATAATTATTCTTTTAACACTTCATCTAATTTGTGTAAGTTTGTGTGTGAAGTTGTATTTTTCCATACATTGTTTATAAATTATTTCTATGAGTTAATTAATTCTAAAACATTGTTAACAGGTAACAGTTTTAATGATATTCTCCTAAACAAAATCAAATGTTTAACATAACAGGATAAACATTTATAGTAAATTTGTCACTAAAAAATGCATGTCCTGATCCTTAAGTTGCAAAAAGTCTCTTTTTAAAAAAAAGGTTTTGTTTTATTTAGTTTCAGCTTTGACAGTTTTAATCATTATTTGAGTCTTAGAACAGTCATTTTTCTATTTCTGTGTCATAAACAGACTTTTTCTGTTAAGACATTTGCTTTTTTAATCCAATGTAATGCTGTAATTACATGACTGTGATGCTGTTTAATGTTCTAAGTTTCAATAAAAAAAATTCCCTGCAAGTCAAAACAATTGAGGACTCCAAAGTCCTGCTTGCATTAAGTAAATAGCTGACTAAGTTTGTTTTTGCACCAGAAGTGTTCCATTGACTTTGCTTGAATTAGTGGAGAATGCTAATAATTTTCACACTTTTATCTTATTTTGGTTTGCTTTCAAACATGACACTTTCAAAGATAAGCCAAAGACTGAACAGGACAAACTGTCATGAACAATAATAACAGTTCTCTGTGCTGCTCACTTGGGGGCAGTATTACCTGACCTACATATGGAAAGATCATGAAGCCGCTAATGAATTATCAAGGTGTAACAAGGACTTCTACCTTCTCACTCTTTACCCTCTTAAAATTTTATTTAGTTTTTGATAAGTCCCGCTTATCATATACAATACCTATGTCACTTAAGATAAGCAACTTTATCATAATCTGTACAATGAAGTAACTGTCTTTTGTAACTTCTTCACATTGGCTTTTTCTCATGAACCACATGCCCAAAAAAAAAGAAAAAAATGAACCACATCCCCACGCAGACCAGAGTTCATTTGAGTTCAGGTGAGCTTTAATATTTGCCAAGCAGTTTATCCAAAGAAAAAATCCAGAGAAAAATCAAACCTGTAATTGTAAATGTACCAAAACCCCTTCATGCCTTATTTCACTACTTCACAACCCGCTGTTTAACCCAGGACACCACTCATCACCATCACCATGAATGAAAAAAAAAACATTATTATTTTTCATATAATTGGAAATACATTCCAATTATAAATGGTTAACCCCTATACTTAACCCCATGAAAATACATACAGGGGTTAAGTGTGAGTAAGGTTCTGTTAAGAAAGCAAACTTAGCCTGTTCAAAATTTCGATATCTGAATTTCTCCTCTAATATTTGACTTTCACATATTTACTTACAGATAATTGGCAGGTTATGATGTCTTGAGACTTTACCTGTGACTTGGAAATTTATTTACAGCCTTTGGCAAGATATTCTCTTATTAAATTTTTTGAAATCCATTTTCCTTTTTGTTGAACTGCATTGAGTTAAGAGATGTCAATGATGTCTTGTGCACTCTTTGGACACCTACCCAGAGACCAGACCTCTTTTCCAATCTACACCTGTACATCACATATAGAACACCTATATATATTAGTTTTAACTTTTTTAACAATTTGGAGACAAAAGGCAGATATTATCAAACAGAAAATGAGAAAACTACTGGCAGTGGTAATGTCATACAATAAGCAACCATAGGTCAGTTATTAGAATTAGAGGACCTTAGGCCACTGGAGTAAGCTGGCATTTGGTTGGGTGTTGCCCAGTTTTATTTTATAATCCTACAGTGAGTAGAAATACAGATACAAAGGAGTAAATAAGTATTTGATCCCTTGCTGAATTTGTAAGATTGCCCAGCACCTCAAAAGAAAGTGACAAGTCTCTCATCTATGGTAGGTTAACTTGAACAGTAGGAGATAGAAATAAATGGACTTTAAACTTGTCAATTTATTCACATGTCATTGAGGGAAATAAGTATTTGAACACTCTTGCGGAAAGACGTAGTACTAAATGGTAAAACCCTTATTATCAATTACAGAGGCTAAACATTTCTTGTGGTTCATGACTAGGTTTCTTGGCATATCAGGAGGAATTTCGGTCCACTCTTCTTTGCAAATTATTTACGAATCATTAAAATTTGGTGACCAGTCCTTGGTTGCCTTGTTTGGATCTTTGGGTCACTAGAAAGACCCATCCATTACCAATTTTAAGCCTCCTGGTGGAGGAAAGGAGGTTCTCACTCAGGATTTGATAGGATCTCACTCACTCAGGATTGACAGTGTAGTAGAGGGTGTTCTTGGTGTCATAGGCAGCATTTCTTTTTCTTCAAACATGACAGGTTGAGTTGATGCCAAAGAGCTCTGTTTAGGTCTCATCTGATCACAGCACCTTCTCCCAGTCACTCTCTAAATAATGAGGGTGTTCATTGGCAATCTTCAGGCGGGCCTGCAGATCTGCGCTCTTAAGCTGGGGTATTTTACAAGCACTCCAGTATGTTAAACCATTGCAACGAATAGTACTACTAATGGTTTTCTTGGTGACTGTGGTCCCAGCTGCTTTATGGGCCTAAAGCAACATAGCAGGAGTTAGTTGAGGACATCAAAGCAGCTGTCGTCCCAGCTGCTTTAATGTCTTCAACTAACTCCTGCTATGTTGCTTTAGGCCCATTTTTACTGTGATCATAATCATGGAAAACCCCATCAGGTGAGATCTGGTTTGCAGTCACAGATCTTTATGTCAATTGAGGGTCGTATCGTAGTTTTTGCATTTTTGCACAGTTGCACCAACGGTTGTCACTTTAACCCCCAGCTTCTTGCAGATGGTTCAGTAGTCCATTCCAGTCTTATTCAGGTCTACAATTTTCTTCCTCAAATACACTGAGAGCTCTTTAGTCTTTCCCATGTTGGACAGTTTGGAGTCTGTGGCTGATTCTGTTGAGAGCTGCCTTTTCTACAAATAATTAGATAAAGCAGGTGTCTTCAATTCCGGGGACAGATTGATTAAGAGAATCTTAGGCCCCATTTACACTGCATGGTTCAAGTGACCCAATTCCGACTTTTTCCTCTCATGTGTCACAGATCGGATATGACCGGTGAACGTGTAACAGGAAAAAAGCGCATGGGTTCCGATTTTCTCAGATCGGATACAGGCCTCATTCATATGTGGAAATAAATCGGATACGAATCGGATACGTGCATTTGCGTGTGCCATGTAAGCAGACAAATCGGATATTCCCCAGTAAATGCGAGTCGTCCGTCAGTGATGTCAACTCAGAACAACAACAACTGAGATCACATGACTTATTAAGGTGCTTTTGTGCGCTGATTTTGCTGTTCGAGGACAACTGGAGCCCCATCAGCGTGTTACCTTTCAGCCTCAGGCTTCAGACCGTAGTCGGAAACCGCTGTTATTTCCGGTCCGTCGGGACACAAACGGTAACTAATCAAGTGGGACACCGTTGCTCTGGAACAGGCTAGAAGCCATTTATTTCTTTGCTCGGATCAAACTATTAATACAGCACAACGTTTCCAAACACTTCCTCATTCAAAACTTAGCGAGAGCACATAAGCCTGTCGTGCGCCTGCCTCATCCTCGAGCGCACAAGGCAACGCCTTCTTCCGTCGCTGCATTGCCTCCATGACAACCGCAGTCACACAAAAGAAACACAACAAAAAAAGGGGGGGGGGGGGGGGACAAGCGAAGCAGCTAACATGCAGCTCTAGCAGATCTCGCCATGCTATACGTTTGCCATTTGGACCAAGACGCATCTTCTAAATGTGCTTTCATTACTGTTATGATTATTATTAAGGGCCTGCTCGTTCATAATTTTTTTAATCTGTGTGGTCAGTGCTCAGGTCAGAGGAAGGCGGAAATGATGCTGCTATGTAGTCCTCAGAACATCTGCGTTTGATAGTTTCAGCATTGTATACTGAAAATGTAAAAATTGGATATGGGTCACTTTTAAAAGATGATGTAAGCGGGTCGTCAAAAAAATCGGAGACAGTCAGAAAATTGGATTTGGGCATCAAGACCTCCAGTCTAAATGCAGCCTAATTGGTTGGCGTGAACATAAACTCTAAATGGTTACTAGAGCATCAAATATTTAGTTGCCCTAAATGACAGACAAATAAATTGTGTTTGTGATGGATTGAAACCAAACTGGGCCTCCTAAATGTAGGCAGCATATAGGAAATAAAATAATTTAGAAAAAAAGAGTTATCTTTTCAAATTAGGTTTTGCTTTCTGGACAGTTCCTTTTGTTGCTGAAAGCAGTGCAATAAACATGAACCGCAACCATGGAAACTTGAAATAGTGGGCCTACATCTGTGCTTCAGCTATGTGGCAAGCAATACACAGTTAAAAAGAATCTTTGGGTTGGTGCAAAGGAACAGATGAACAAACAAAAGATTTTATAATTTTTAAAACCACAGCTTAGCAATGTTTTTTATTCAAGTATTGTTAGCTTTTAAGTTGAACAAAAGACCAGGTATCATAATGTTATTTGCTGTAGACTGAATTGCTTGTGTTAATATCAGTAAATTAAAGTGGAAAAATACTCTGTAGATAAATGTAATCAGTTGTCAGAAAAAAAGACTTTGACAAAACATAACTTGAGGGAGGGGTTTGTCTCTGAAGAATCAACAGAGATGTTATATAAAGCAGGAACACAAATTTACTTGAACTAATTTTAGGGATGGCGACATCACCTGTCTTTACCATTCTGGTATTGGGTTTGAGTTTGTTTGAGAGGAACACAGTTTTTGTCTTGAGCGAGTCCATGACCAATGATCCACCTGTAAGATGTATACCTCTGGCCACAGCATCTTCACCTGCATTCTCAATAGATGGTGACTTTATCATAGGTGGTGTGTTTTCCATTTATTATACCATGCACACAGAGATTTACAATTATACTATATTACCTGGACCACCTTGGTGCACAGGGAGGTGAGTAAGAGACAAAGGGTGTGAGTAAGAGTTGCATAGAAGACAGAAAAAAGTTTTAAAGATGTTTTTATTCCTTGACTGAAAAAGACAATGTGTCATACTTTATTCATTGCCATGTTGTATGAGTCTGCCTTTTCAATGAATATGTAATAATCTTTTTTTAAATGTAGACATCTTTCTTGACAGCATAAATTCTCGTGAACTGCGCTTCTCTCGTGCAATGATCTTTGCCATTGAGGAGATTAACAACAGCAGAGAGCTGCTTCCTGGCATCAAACTTGGTTATCAGATCCATGACAAGTGCGCTGCAGTGCCTGTGGCTATGTATGCGGCTTTTCAGCTGATAAGCGGGAAAAACACTGTGTTTTACAAAGACAAAAACTGTTCCCAGTCGGGAATGGTGGCAGCTGTAATTGGTGGGTCTGGATCCA
The DNA here is from genome assembly GCF_053564925.1 of Oryzias latipes. Taxonomy (NCBI): domain Eukaryota; kingdom Metazoa; phylum Chordata; class Actinopteri; order Beloniformes; family Adrianichthyidae; genus Oryzias; species Oryzias latipes. The sequence goes on along the minus strand of NC_136249.1, from coordinate 24,033,903 downwards.
CATCATCGATTGGTATATCCCGGATTACTGGACCCTTTAACATTCCTCAAGTGAATATTTTATTATTGCCTTTTGAAGATTACTTTTTGTGGAAACATATTTCTTTAAAAGCAGTTGTCTTCTTTAGGTCAGCCACTTTTCCTCGTGTGCTTGTCTGTCTGATAAGCAGCAGTATCCAAATTTCTTCAGAACTATACCCAGTGATGCATTTCAGGCTGTAGCGCTGGCCAAGCTGGTGAAACACTTTGGCTGGACTTGGATAGGTGCTGTCTGCTCGGATTCAGATTATGGCAATAACGGGATGGCCTCTTTTCTTCAAGCAGCTCAAAAGGAGGGGATTTGTGTGGAGTTTTCTGAATCTTTTTATCGTACCAATCCATATAACGAAATTCAAAGAGTGGCTGATGTTATCCGCAGGTAATAACAATCTTTATGTGTTCCTGAAACCTTAATGAGTAAAAATCCTTGTTTTCTTGAGAAAAGCATTTATTGTTGTTTTGTAAAAGATCACACTAAAATAGCAAGAATAAGCTTGTATTCAAAGAATGCATCCGTTGACTCTTTAGGGCAACTGCAAAAGTTATTGTGGCCTTTACTGCCTCTGGAGAAATGAAAGTCTTGTTGGAAGAACTTGCCAGGAAACCTTCACCATCTCGTCAGTGGATAGGCAGCGAGTCCTGGATTACAGACCCAAATTTGCTGAAGTTTGATTTTTGTGAAGGGGGAATTGGATTTGGGATTCCAAAATCTGTCATCCCAGGTTTGAGAGATTTTTTGCTGGATCTTTCTCCCTCAGAAGTGGCAGCATCTCCACTGCTGACAGAGTTCTGGGAGAACGCCTTCAAATGCAGACTAAGAAAAAGTAAGCCATATTCCTTGAATGAAAAAAAAACAAAAATAGATGTATTTGTTTTTGTCACTGAATATCTTTCCCTTAACCAGAGACATGTCAGGCTAAGTACTACAACCAAATATAAAAAAAAGGAATGGCTTCAATTTAGGCATAATTTATGATGTTTCACTAAGTATTCAGAGTAAGTCTCTAATTTAAATGAAATTAATGTCCTATAAAATAACAACATGTATATCAAGTCATGCATGCATGCATTCGTTCATTCGTTCATTTTTTTAACCCGTTTTGTCCTTTTCGGGGTCAAGGAGCTGCCAGAGCCTACCCTGGCGTCTCATGGGCAAAGGTGTTGCAGACAGTTGTGCATGTAAAACAAAAGTAATAATCTGTGTTTGTCTCTGTTTTTCTGTAGATGTTGGTGCAGAAGAACGTGTCTGCGATGGAAGTGAAGACATAACAAAGCTTCAGAGTCCATACACAGAAACATCTCAGCTGAGAGTCACTAACATGGTTTATAAGGCTGTTTATGCAATAGCACATGCTATTCATAGTGTTGTGTGTCCAAAAAAAAATTTGACAACCAAGTGTGACAAACATTTAATGTTGGAGTCCAAGCAGGTCAGCTAAGATATGAAGAACATATATTTCTTATTACCTATCACTGAACTAAATAGTGTTATAGTAGACTAACATTTATTGATTTTCTTTTGTTTTCCACATTTATCTGCAGGTTTTAGATGCACTAAAGAAAGTCAATTTTACCAAGAATGGCTATCCTGTGTCGTTTGATGCTAATGGGGATCCTGTGGCTGTTTATGAGCTGGTCAACTGGCAGAAGGGTGAAAGTGGAAATATTGAGTTGGTAACAGTAGGATACTATGATGCGTCTCTGCCTATAAATAAAGAATTCCATATCAACGGAAATCTAACCTGGATGGATGGTAGAAAACAAGTAAATAGTCTGATAATTATTTACAATAAAAGGTTTTGGTTAAATGTTTTTATAACAAATGTTCCTTTGTGAAAGGTGCCAGTGTCAGTGTGTACTGATAGCTGTCCTCCAGGAACTCACAAAGTGCTGCAGAAAGGAAAACCCATCTGTTGCTATGATTGTATACCATGTCCTGAGGGAGAGATTAGCAACACTTCAGGTAAGATCCTCCATTTGCAAAGCTGATTTACGTCACATTTCTGACCCTTAGAAACTGACCTGTACTGTCTGTGTTTTTCTAGATTCCTCTGATTGTTTCCCATGTCCCATCGAATTCTGGCCAAATCCAGAAAAGGACTCATGTCATCCCAAACCAGTAGAATATCTTTCCATTGATGAGACTCTGGCTATCATCTTGGCTGCCGTTTCTGTTGGTGGAGCATGTCTTGCCATCCTAACAGCAGCAGTGTTTTTCCATCACAGAACAACCCCAATAGTACGGGCCAACAACTCAGAGCTGAGCTTCCTGCTGCTCTTCTCCCTGACTCTGTGTTTTTTATGTTCCTTAACTTTCATAGGGGCTCCCACTGAGTGGTCTTGCATGCTGCGTCACTCAGCTTTTGGCATCACCTTTGTTCTTTGTATCTCCTGTGTGCTTGGAAAAACCATAGTGGTCTTGATGGCCTTTAAAGCTACACTGCCAGGTAGCAATGTCATGAAATGGTTTGGTCCTCTACAACAAAGACTGACTGTAGTGTTTTTTACATTTGTTCAAGTGTTAATCTGCATGGTTTGGCTTGTGCTGAGGCCTCCATTTCCAATGAAAAACTTTGCCACGTACAAAGAAAGGATCATCCTGGAGTGTGCTTTGGGTTCTGCCATTGGATTCTGGGCTGTGTTGGGATACATCAGCCTTCTGGCTGTGTTCTGCTTTGTGTTAGCTGTGCTGGCTCGGAAACTGCCGGACAACTTTAATGAAGCCAAGCTGATAACATTTAGCATGTTGATTTTCTGTGCAGTCTGGCTGAGCTTCATACCAGCTTATGTCAGCTCTCCTGGCAAATTCACAGTAGCTGTGGAGATATTTGCTATTCTGGCCTCCAGTTTTGGACTAATAATGTGTATATTTGCTCCAAAGTGTTTTATCATTCTGTGTCAACCTGAGAAAAACACCAAGAAATATTTAATGAACAAAAATTAATAAACTACAAGAATGGAAAATGCTTGTCAATATTGAAGGAAGTGCGTCACACATCTTTTTTTGGGAAAAACATACTGTCATTTGTATAATTGTCATGGTTCAAATAAAGAGAAATGTGAAGTTCTTCCATTTATTTTTAGATTCATTTGACATTGGTCAACATTGTGGCCAGGTCAAAGTCATGTGCAGAGAGTCAGCTGGATTTATTGCTTGGTAAAAGAAAGCGGATTGTTCCATACGGCAAGGGGGACCACTACCAATTAGCTCCTCCCCCCAAGGTGCATCGCAGACTGAACCCCCCCACCCTAATAGTAGATTATGTAAGGAAGAGGGTAAGTCGGGGAAAGCTGGTAGATTTTCCCACAGTGGTCAAACAGCCCACACCTCCCAGGCTCCACCCCACACAGAGATAGAGGAGTCAGAAGCCCCCCCCCCCCCGGAATGATTGGCTTCCCTTGATAAATGTGACCATTTTATAAAACGTTGGTGCCAGTTGTTTTATGTATGTTCTGTATATATCTTTGATGGCTTGTGATATACCCACATGTCCTTCAATCCTGATCGACGTGATCAGTACCCCTGGTCAAGACGATCTGATGCAGTTCAAAATGAGCATCAAAATAGGGGAAGAAAAGCAATTTAAATAACTTTGATAGTGACATGGTTGTTGGTGCCAGATGGGTTGATCTGAGCATTTCCGCAACTGGTAATCTGTTGGGATTTTATCACACAACCATCGTTAGGGTTTACAGAGAATGGTCAGAAAGAGGAAAAATATCCAGCAAGTGGCAGATCTGTGTCTGAATAAACCCCTTTTGCAATCAAGGCCAAACTTTATTAATTTTAATCATATTTGAAACTCTTTTGTGTTGGACCGGACGGAAAAGGAAAGGGGGGGGAAGAAGAGGGAGGGATATTAGAGAGTGGGGGATAGGAGGGTGATTATGGGGTGGTGGTGGTGGTGGTGGTGGTGGTGGGGGGGGTTAAAACCATGAAGCAGCGTAAAGCAGCAAGTTTTTGGATGGTTATACTGATTACAGTAACGTTCAGATGTAATACAAGTTTTAAGGGCGGGGCCTGTCCACACACACACTCAAATGTTATAAACACACCTGTTGGCTCAGAAAATGTTAACATGTCAACATGTACAAAATACAAATAATGTTCACAAACACATCTTATGCCTTTATACCAACTAGTGTGAAATATTTCATTCAAACACGCGAACTATTTATGTAGAGGGACCACATATTCAAACCACATTGATAAACCTCAGATACTTTACAGCAGAATGTTTGGACAGGTGAACAGAACCACAGGGCATGCATGTAGTCGTCTTTGTTGTCACTGTCTGCATACAACAGACTGATTGAGACCCATTTTAAATAACCTGTGTCCTGTGTAATGTGTTCTGTGGAGAAACTTGTACTGAATACGTTTTAGATTAGGACTGTTGGTCATATTAAAGGCATTTAGATAAATCTGCAGCCAAAATTGATCACTAGAATTCAATGATAGATCAGACTCCCATTTTGCCTTGGGTAGGTAAATTGTGTCATCTGTGTTAGCTATGAGTTAGTAAATTTTGAAAGTGAACTTTTGGTTATCAAGGTCAATGAAATTTGTTACTGTAGGAGGAAGTTCTAGGTCTATTTGGATCAAGCAGTTTTTTGTTCTTATAATTGATTTGAGTTCCTGGTATTCTAGAAATTTGTTTTTTGTAATCCCATAAATTGAGGATAACATTGTGGAGGGTATAAATGATCTATTCTGAAATATATTCAGAAACTGTTGGAAAACCCTTTGTTCTTCCATGAAGTAAAGTAAATAGCGTTTTGTTTAGTAATATATCAGGGTTGTTCCAAATGGGGGTGAGTTTGCATGAAAATGTTTTGAAGTTTTTTAGAAAATCCCTCCAGGCTGTTAGAGATGAGCTGATGTTTAAACTTCTGAGGCATTTATGATGTTTAATTTTGGAACTGAAAAAAGGCAAATTAGAAATATCAAGGTTAACACAGAGAATGTGCTATATATTTATCCAAGATTCATCTAACAGACCAGGTTTAAGCCATTTCAGGACATAAAGTAATCTGTTTGCGGAGTAGTAATCCTGGAAGTTAGGTAGGCCTAGTCCTCCTCTGTCTTTGGATTTTTGAATAGTTCAATAAAGTGGCTGGTGAGTGTTGCTGCAACTGCATTTAAAAAAACAACAACAACTTTACTGCTTGTTTTTCACATTTATTGCAATACATTTGATGTATAAAGTTTATATTTTAAAGTAAAAAAGAAGTTTTTATTCTGAAACCCAGACCCGTTTTCCATTTCTACGGCTTTTTGCCGGGAAATTGATGCATCATTGGACTGGAAATAGAACTCTTGCGTAAAACTTGCATTGTATTGCAGAGGGGTAGACATCAAACCCAAACATGACGTAGGAGAGGAAACAATCCCACTGATTAATCAATGTGTTATTTTTTGCGTCAATATAAATAGAGAAGCACTGCAGATGGACCAGTGTAAATAAGTTCTGGGGGATCATGGTTGCCTAATGGTTAACATTCTCACCTCACAGCGAGAAGGCCGTATTTTGAACCCCAGCTGGGGTCTCTCTCTGTGTGGAGTTGGAATGTGCTCTTTGTGCATATTTGGGTTCTCTGTGAGTATTTCCCCTTTACAATCCAAATACCGGTACTTGATTCATGGCTGATTGGTGACTTTAAATTGACACCAGGAGTGTGTGTGTGGCCCTGCAACAGACTTATGACCAGTTCAGGGTGGACCCCACCTCCACTCTATAATAGCTAGGTTAGCTACATCAAGCTCATTACACCAAAAGGGTTAAGCAGGTTCTGAAAATAAATGTTTGGAAGATTCATTTAATGTACAAAATTTTGACACCCAAGAGAAATATTCTGTCAACGTCAGTGGGCTAATCAAAGCAGCATACGTGATCCAGCAGTAACACTTTCGTATGCCAGATTATTCTGTATGGTTTAGCCCTTATTTGCTGTGTTGACAACATTTTGTTCCTTTTGTCATTGTTTCTTTGTATGTTGTTGAAGGAATAGGCCTTTAAAGAGGTGAGACTTTATAAAGTATAACTACCGTATATTTTTCTAGATGTGGTGTTTAATCATGTAAGAATGTTTTTTTTTCCGAATCAATAAAAAGTTCTCATTCAGACGTGCCAAATTAAGGGTATAGGAATGATAGCTACCCCTAATCCTACCACAAAAGAATCAACTGTTTATTTTTCTTTCTTAGTGTATCCACTTATTTAGAAGAAACGAAAAAGTGAGAGCATTATCACGTTTGTATCTTTTTGTTTTTATTTCTCACAGAGGTAAATGACAGACTCAGACAAAGAATAACAATTTCATGGTGTCATGGAAAAACAACACTATGGGGCATTTTTCCCCCAGAAGAATACAGAATATGTTATATAAAAAAGGCAGGACCTCCTTGGATTTACATTCAGACATTGGAGGGATGGAGATCTCAGCTTTCTTTACTATCCTGCTGTTGCCTCTCTGTTCGTTTGAGATGAACTCAGTTTTTTTCTTGGGTGGGGCTCTGAGTGGCTTAAAACAAAGGACTGAGGTTGATGTTGCCAACATTGATGCTTCCTCTGTGAGATGTAACCTGTGGGGTACGACACGTTCACCTGCATTCTCAATGGACGGTGACTTTGTTATAGGTGGTGTGCTCTCTATTCACTATAACATGTACACAAAGATTTATAATTATGCTACCATGCCTGAGCCACTAAAGTGCGCAGGAAGGTTAGTAAGAGTTTAAAGGAAAACTAATGTATCAAATGAAATCTTTTACAATATTTTTTTTTTTTACAACTTTCCTGTTAAGATTTAAAAAAAATGACAGTATTGTTATCTGAATTGTAATATTTTTGGTAAATGTGTACTTATTTTTGCTACTTTTAGTATGAACGCTCGTGGACTGCGTTTCTCTCGTGCAATGATCTTTGCCATTGAGGAGATTAACAACAGCACAGAGCTGCTGCCTGGTATCAGGCTTGGTTATCAGATCCATGACTCATGCGCTGCAGTGCCTGTGGCCGTGCAAGCTGCTTTTCAGCTCTCCAACGGGGAGGACAAAATCTTCTACAAAGATAGTAATTGCTCTCAGTCTGGCATGATGGCGGCTGTTGTTGCTGAATCTGGATCCACACCATCCATCAGCATTTCTCGGATCATTGGATCCTTTAACATTCCCCAAGTAAATATGTCTACAGTTATTTTAAGACCTTTATTTATTTATTTATTTATTTATTTATTTATTTATTTATTTATTTATTTATTTATTTATTTTTTAAGTAATTGAACCCATGCTAATTAAATTGTTATATTTATCTTTAGGTCAGCCACTTTGCCACGTGTGCTTGTCTGTCTGATAAGCAGCAGTATCCAAATTTCTTCAGAACTATACCCAGTGATGCATTTCAGGCTGTAGCGCTGGCCAAGCTGGTGAAACACTTTGGGTGGACTTGGATAGGTGCTGTCTGCTCGGATTCAGATTATGGCAATAACGGGATGGCCTCTTTTCTTCAAGCAGCTCAAAAGGAGGGAATTTGTGTGGAGTTTTCAGAATGTTTTTTTCGGACCAATCCATATAGGAAAATTCAAAGAGTGGCTGATGTTATCCGCAGGTAAAAGCAATCTTTTTGTCCTTCTAGAAAAATAGACAAATAAAATGGCAGGAAGAAAATTGTATTTAAATAAATGCATCTATTGACTCTTTAGGGCAACCGCTACGGTAATTGTGGCATTTGCTTCTTCTGGAGATATGAAAGTCCTGCTGGAAGAACTTGCGAGGGAACCTTCATCCTCTCGTCAGTGGATAGGCAGCGAGGCCTGGGTAACAGACCCAAACTTGCTGAAGTTTGATTTCTGTGAAGGGGCCCTTGGATTCGGGATTCAAAAATCTGTCATCCCAGGTTTGAGAGATTTTTTGCTGGATCTTTCTCCCTCAGAAGTGGCAGCATCTCCACTGCTGACAGAGTTCTGGGAGAACGCCTTCAAATGCAGACTGAAAATAGGTTTGGGTTAGGGAAATTAATATTAATATTATTATTAAATTTTGGAAAAACAAAAGTAATAATCTGTGTTTGTCTCTGTTTTTCTTAAGATGTTGGTGCAGAAGAACGTGTCTGCGATGGAAGTGAAGACATAACAAAGCTTCAGAGTCCATAGTGTTGTGTGCCCAGAAAAAAATTCGACAACCAAGTGTGACAAACATTTAATGTTGGAGTCCAAGCAGGTCAGCTAAGATATGAAGAACATATATTTCTTATTACCTATCACTGAACTAAATAGTGTTATAGTAGACTAACATTTATTGATTTTCTTTTGCTTTCCACATTTATCTGCAGGTTTTAGATGCACTGAAGAAAGTCAATTTTACCAAGAATGGCTATCCTGTGTCGTTTGATGCTAATGGAGATCCTGTGGCTGTTTATGAGCTGGTCAACTGGCAGAAGGGTGAAAGTGGAAAAATTGAGTTGGTAACAGTAGGATACTATGATGCGTCTCTGCCTATAAATAAAGAATTCCATATCAACGGAAATTTAACCTGGATGGATGGTAGAAAACAAGTAAATAGTCTGATAATTATTTACAATAAAAGGTTTTGATAAATGTTTATATAACAAATGTTCCTTTGTGAAAGGTGCCAGTGTCAGTGTGTACTGATAGCTGTCCTCCAGGAACTCACAAAGTGCTGCAGAAAGGAAAACCCAGCTGTTGCTATGATTGTATACCATGTCCTGAGGGAGAGATTAGCAACACTTCAGGTAAGATCCTCCATTTGCAAAGCTGATTTACGTCACATTTCTGACCCTTAGAAACTGACCTGTACTGTCTGTGTTTTTCTAGATTCCTCTGATTGTTTCCCATGTCCCATCGAATTCTGGCCAAATCCAGAAAAGGACTCATGTCATCCCAAACCAGTAGAATATCTTTCCATTGATGAGACTCTGGCTATCATCTTGGCTGTCGTTTCTGTTGGTGGAGCATGTCTTGCCATCCTAACAGCAGCAGTGTTTTTCCATCACAGAACCACCCCAATAGTACGGGCCAACAACTCAGAGCTGAGCTTCCTGCTGCTCTTCTCCCTGACTCTGTGTTTTTTATGTTCCTTAACTTTCATAGGGGCTCCAACTGAGTGGTCTTGTATGCTGCGTCACTCAGCTTTTGGCATCACCTTTGTTCTTTGTATCTCCTGTGTGCTTGGAAAAACCATAGTGGTCTTGATGGCCTTTAAAGCTACACTGCCAGGTAGCAATGTCATGAAATGGTTTGGTCCTCCTCAACAAAGACTGACTGTAGTATTTTTTACATTTGTTCAAGTATTCATTTGTATTGTTTGGCTTGTGCTGAGGCCTCCATTTCCAATGAAAAATTTCTCCACATATAAAGAGAAGATCATCCTGGAGTGTGCTTTGGGTTCTGCCATTGGATTCTGGGCTGTGTTGGGATACATCGGCCTTCTGGCTGTGTTCTGCTTTGTGTTAGCTGTGCTGGCTCGGAAACTGCCGGACAACTTTAATGAAGCCAAGCTGATAACATTTAGCATGTTGATTTTCTGTGCAGTCTGGCTGAGCTTCATCCCAGCTTATGTCAGCTCTCCTGGCAAATTCACAGTAGCTGTGGAGATATTTGCTATTCTGGCCTCCAGTTTTGGACTAATAATGTGTATATTTGCTCCAAAGTGTTTTATCATTCTGTGTCAACCTGAGAAAAACACCAAAAATTATTTAATGAACAAAAAATAATTCTTTAACATGAATTTCATCTGCATAAAATGCTTGGCAATATTTTAGACAATGCATTAAACATTTCTTTTGGAAAAACAAAATGTCATTTGTGTAATAGTTAAGGTTCAAATAAATAAAAATGCGAACTCTTGTGTTTGAAAATTCATTTAACATTAGTCAATATTGTGGCCAGTAGGAACTTGTACTTGGAATAACAGTATAAAAGAAAGGGGAGAAAGAGAACCACAGCATACTTAATCTCTGCACTGAGAGAAGCTCAGTGTGAAGTATTGTTTGTGCCACTCTGCCTTCTTTACCGAGCGTTATATTTGGACCTGTTCTTCTGTCCCCTGACCCTGTTTCTGATTCTGTTTGCCTGCCGCCAGCCCAGACTTTCGCCTGGATTTTGACCACCCTGTCCTCTTATGATCTTTTGTCTGTTATCATCTCCTCTTCTCTCACACCGAGCAAGCTGACAACAAAGAAAATGCTTAACTTTCCAAACTGGAAGGCTAACAGAATAACTTATTTAGAACACATAATTTAAGATTAAACTTTTGTATCTTTTGAAAAGTTGAAAAGACGACATGAAAAATAAGTTTAAAGAAATTCTCAGAATATCAGCAACTGAAATCAGTAATAAGTGCAAGGTTGTCTGTCGGTGGGGCTCTTGGATGCCTTGATCTGCCAGGCTGCTGCGCTGTCTCCCCTTAGCTCTGGGGGATGTGGGGTGCCGGGCCTCCTGCTTTTGCTGGAGCATTCGGTGTGATCAGGGTACACTTTAACACTTGTGCTATCCTAGGCACGTTCATGTTGGGAGTGGGGTCATCTAGACCCTACAGGACTGTGCGCGAAACCTTTTTTCTTCAATGATTTGTGATCTTTACTGGCGTTACATGTAATCCTCTTCACCTTTATCTACCGGTGTCATGGTAGGGAGAACACATCAATGTAAAGATCGGGTCATCTGGACCCCATAAGATAGCATAAGGGTTATGAAGCACACATTCATTTAACCAAACTGCTTATCCACAGTGAGGTCAATAAGTATTTGATCACCCAGTGATTTAGCAAGTTCTCTCACTTAGAATACATGGAGGGGTCTAAAGTTTTCATCATAGGTGCATTTCCACAGTGAGAGACAGAATCTGAAGAAACATTCAGAAATCACGTTGTACGATTTTTTAAAACAATTTATTTGTATATTACTGTGACAAATAAGTATTTGATCACTTGATTATCAGATAGATTTCTGACCAGCAAAGACCTGCTGTTCTGCTTTTAAATAGTTCAACTCCACTCTGCTCATGATTCTAAATTAGTGGCACCTGTTTGAGGTCGTTAGCTTGCATAAAGGCACCTGTGCCCCCCACAATCAGTCAGATGTCTAACTACCAACATGGGCAAAACCAAAGAGCTGTCAAAAGAGGTGACATAGCGAGCGCGGCGCGAAAAACATGGCTAAATCGAGGATGGACGCTAAGGCGGTGGCGGGTAGGCACAGCTGTGTTGTGACTGGGAAGGAGTGGGGAGATGACGGGGGATGTGAAAGTGAGGATAGTATGGAGATGAGCTTTGGGATTGAAACAGGAAGGGAAAAGAGAGGAAATAGTTTTGATGGAACTGATCCTAGAAAACAAAGACGAGTGATGTCAACTGACAGTGATGAAGAAGGAAGGGATGGCTATAAAGTCATTTTGAGATTTTCTGAAGGACAAGGGTTAAGTACTTTTAGCCCGATAAAATTGACGACTATCTTGAAGAATCAAGTGGGGGACATTAAAGTTGCTAAAGTCCTGAGAGATGGGAACCTGTTGATTGTTTGTAGAAGTGAGGAGCAGAGGGACAGGGCCTGTAAAATGAGAGAAGTGGGGAAACATAAAATTGTTAGTATGAGCAAGGTAGGATTGGGAGGTCAGGGGCGGAGGGGAGTGATTTGGGGCATACCTGTGGAAATGTCTATTACAAAATTTAAAGCTAACCTACGAGGGGCAGAAATAAGAGAAGCAAGGAGATTAAGTGTTTTTCGGGATGGTGTGAGGAGGGAGTCTGAGGGAATATTGTAGGAATTTATGGGAAGGAGCCTGCCGGACAGAGTGTCCCTGGGATACATGTCTTATACTGTGAGGGAATATGTTCCTAAACCCATTAGATGTTTTCACTGCCAGAGATTTGGACACACTGCTGCTGTATGTAAAGGCAAGCAGAGGTGTCCCAGGTGTGGAGAAGATCATGGCTATGAGTCCTGTGGAAACAAGATGAAACCAAAGTGTTGTAACTGTGGGGGGGACCATAGTGCTGCATATGCAGGCTGTGAGGTTATGAGGAGAGAAGTCCATATTCAAAAAAACAGAGTACTACATAGAATCTCATATGCAGATGCAGTTAAAATGGTTGGTAAAAGTTCTGATAGACAGACAGGAGTCATACACGAGGTGCCAAACAGTATACAGGGCAGGAATGTTGAGGGGAGAGTTTTGATAGATTTGAAGAAACTGGTCACGTTTGTAGCTGGAGTTATAAATGCAACGATGGAAACTAAATCAAAAACAGAAAGAATACAAATCATTGTAAAAGCAGCAGCGAACCATTTGGACATCAATGAGTTGACATGGGAAGAGGTTCGGAACAACCTCAGTGCCCAGTCTAGTCAGGAGGTGGGAAATGTGGGATAGTAAATGGTTCTTATACTTCAATGGAATGCAAGGAGCTTATTGGCAAATGGACAGGAATTGAAAAAGTGTATAGATGACTTGGATCAAAAACCGGATATTATATGTATTCAAGAGACGTGGTTAAGGCCAAATTTAGATTTTAGAATTTCCCAATATACGGGAATCCGGTGTGATAGAGCAGAGGGAGGTGGGGGTGGTTGTTCCACCTTTATAAAAAAATAATTTCAATTACAGGCTGATTAAGATAGGAACACAAGAAGAATTTATTGGCATTGAAATTTATATTGGTCTGGGGAGAATATACGTTGTTAATTACTATAATCCATGCAAAAAGTTAGATCTCAGTCTTCTTAAATCAATTATTCGTCTGGACAATGGGCATGTCATTGTTTGTGGGGATTTTAATGCACATAGCACATTATGGGGGGGGGAAGGTGACAGATGTTAATGGTGAGGTATTGGAGGATTTGATGGATGAATTACACTTGGTGTGTCTCAATGATGGGAGAGGAACAAGAATTGATGTTCGAACAGGGAATATGTCAGCACTAGATCTTACTTTTGTTTCAAATGATTTGGCAGGGGGTAGCGAGTGGAATGTACACAAGAGCACAATGGGGAGTGACCATTATCCTGTGTTCTCTAGGGTTGGTGGTGATAGAGAACCACCAAGTAATGGAAAGGAAGGAAGATGGCTTTTTCATAAAGCAAAATGGGATGAATTTACTTTTATGTGTGAGGAGGAATGTTCAAACATTAGTATGGAGAGTACGGCTGAAGAAATGGAAAAGAAAGTTCGAAATTTAATAATTTCAGCGGCGCAAAAAACAATTCCGAGAAGTAAAGCAACTATGACGAGGAAAAATGTTCCATGGTGGACTGAAGACTGCAAGATAGCAGTTAAGAATAGGAATAAGGGTTTGAAACTCTTAAAACGGACTCACACATATGAAAATCTGTTGAACTATAAGAGACTTTGTTCACAGGCAAGAAGGATTATTAAAAAGGAGAAAAGGGAGTACTGGAGGGGTTTTTGTGATAAAATTGATCGAACAACTCCAGTTAATACGGTTTGGGGAATGATTAGAAAATGAGTGATGATGACCTGGCGATATCGGATACGGATAAAGCAGAAATGTTGGCTAAAACTTTTGTGAGAAGTCAAAGTAATGAGAATTTGTCAGGGTATAGGAAAGGGAGGAGAGATGAAATTAGGGAACGGCACTACAAGGAATTTGATGATAACACTTATTTGACAAGCATGGATGCTCCGTTTACCTGCTTTGAATTGGATTTAGCACTACATAAATCTAAAATTACATCACCCGGTAGGGATGGTATAAGTTATGTTATGTTAAAACATTTAGGTAGGAAAATGAAATTGAAATAATTGGACATGTATAATAGGGTCTGGTGTGAAGGTAAATTGCCGACCAATTGGAAAGAGGCTGTGGTTATTCCTATATTAAAACCTGGGAAAGATCCGAGCAGCCCAGAAAATTACAGGCCCATAGCACTCACATCACATGTTGGTAAAGTGATGGAAAGAATGATAAATGAGAGATGCAGTATTACCTGGAAAGTAAAAATTTGCTGTCCCCATATCAGAATGGTTTTAGGAAAGGTCGAGGGACAATGGATCCTGTAATCTGTCTAGAAGCAGACGTTAGGAAAGCCCAAGTAAATAAAGAATATTTGGTGGCGGTATTCTTTGATATTGAAAAGGCTTATGATATGGTCTGGAAAGAGGGTTTATTTATAAAATTAGGTACGTTAGGACTTAATGGAAGAATCTATAATTGGATTAAGGGGTTTTTGTTTGATAGATGTGTTCAAATTAGGATAGGAAAGTCCTTTTCTAATAGGTACGTAGTGGATAATGGAACCCCACAAGGTAGTGTGATTAGCCCTGTGCTGTTTTCAATTATGATTAATGATATATTTAATTCAATTGGATGTGAATTTGGGAAAGCATTATTTGCAGATGATGGAGTCTTGTGGAAGAGGGGAAGAAATATTCATTATGTGGAGAGAAAAATACAAGACGCGATTACGGAGGTGGAAAACTGGTCTTATGACTGGGGATTCAAATTTTCAGTAACTAAAACAAAATGCATGGTTTTTACTAGGAAACGTGGAACTGTTTTGAACTTAAGGTTATATGGAGAAGCAATTGAGCAAGTACATAGTTTTAGGTACCTGGGTGTTATATTGGTTACAAAATTGAAATGGAGAGAGAACATTGATAGTATAGTAGGGAGATGTAAGAAAGTCATAAATATAATGAGATGCTTGAAAGGTACTGGGTGGGGAGCTAGTGCACAGGCTTTAAAACAAATATATATTACAATGATTAGGTCAGTCACAGATTATGGAATTATTGTTTACAATACAGCGTGCAAAACATTATTACATAAAATAGAAGTCATCCAAAATCAGGCATTGAAAATTTGCACTGGGGCTATGAGGTCAACTCCTGCTGTGTCATTACAAGTTGAAATGGGGGAGCTACCATTGAAACTAAGAATTAAAGAATTAAACAGCTGATGCTTAACTATTGGGTGAAAATACAGGGTTGTGTAGGTGTAGAGAACATGGTTAGGAGGGCTATTGATCCTTGTTGGGAAAGTGATAATGGGACAAATGAAAGTGCTGCTTGGAAATTAGCTAGGTTAGCAAGAAAAGCAAATATTCATGGCAAAACCCTAGTTAAGACGTTTTTGTACCCGACCACTCCTTTCTGGATTTTTCCAACTGCGCAAGTGGATTTGTATCTCCATAGAACAATGGAGGATAGAAAAGGGAAGGGAAACTGGGATGAGATAACAGCAGACAGATTAGACACAGTCCATGCTTCATTTATACCCATATATACAGATGGATCTAAAGACCCAGAAACAATGAGAACTGGTTTTTCTTTCTGTATCCCTACATTGGACAAATCTGTTGGAGTTAAGACGTCAAAGGATCTTTCAGTTTTTGCAGTTGAAATGTTGGCAATATCATATAGTTTACACTGGCTGGAACAGAACAGAATTGGGGATGGTATAATTTGTTCAGATTCATTGTCAGCTTTGATGTCTCTGAAGTCATACTATTCTGAGAGCAGATCAGATATATTATATGAAATTTATGAGAGTTTGATCAGGTTGGCAAACTTGAAAATAAACATTAGATTCATGTGGGTACCAGCACATAGGGGGGTGGAGGGAAATGAAATGGCTGACTTCCTGGCAAAAAGGGCATTGAAACGGGGAATAGAGATGGAAATTCCATTAGGTAGGACAGAATTTAGGGCAATTATTAGGAGGCGTATTATGGAAGAATGGCAGACACAATGGGAAAGGGAGAGGAAAGGAAGACATCTATTTAGTATTCAGGACAGAGTAGGGAGAGGTATGAATGTCAGAGTAAACACCAGAGATAGCTGCATAATATCACGGTTGAGGATGGGGCAGACTGGTTTAAATAATACATTGCATCTGATAGGGAAACATCCAACTGGTTTGTGTGAGTGCGGGAAAGGAGAAGAGTCGGTGGAGCATGTTCTATGTCAGTGTGAACTGTATAGGGAGGAAAGACGACAACTGGAAAGTAGGGTACGGATGATAGAGGGTGAGCAAATGACTTTAAAGAAGCTTTTGGGAGGGGAGGAGAATTTAAATGGTGCAATTATAGGTTTTTTGAAAAGAACTAGGTTATTGAGGAGAATTTAGTGTAATTTATTTATTTATTTTATTTTTTTTAAAGTTACATTTGGTTAGGTAATTCCCCACTCTGACCCACACTCCAACACAGTAGGTGACGGTAATGCACCTTCACGTTAGTGCCTCCTGCCAATAAAATCACAAGAAGAAGAAGAAGAAGCTGTCAAAAGACACAAGAGACAAAATTGTAGACCTTCACAAAGTTGGAAGTGGCTACGGGTCAATTGCCAAGCAGCTTGGTGAGAAATGAACAACTGTTGGAGCAATTGTAAGAAAATGGAAGAGGCTAATGATGACTGTCAATGTCCCTCGGACTGGGGCCCCTCGCAAGATCTCACCTCGTGGGGTATCGATGATGCTAAGGAAGGTGAAGAATCAGCCCAGGACTACACGGAAGGAGCTGGTCAATGACCTGAAGAGAGCTGGGACCACCGTTTCCAAGGCTACTGTAAGTAATACATTAAAATGTCATGGTTTAAAATCATGTATCGCACGGAAGGTTCCCCCGCTGAAGTCACCCCATGTCAAGGCCCGTCTGAAGTTTGCCAATGACCATCTTGATGATCCAGAAGAGTCATGGGAGAAAGTCCTGTGGTCAGATGAGACCAAAATAGAAATTTTTGGTCTTAACTCCATTCGGCGTGTTTGGAGGAGGAAGAAGGAGGAGCATCATCCCAAGAACACCATAGCTACAGTGAAGCAAGGGGGGGAAGATTCAAGGTTTTATTGCCGTTTGCACATGCGGTACATCGGAATTTTCCTTTGGCATCTCTCATGTCAGGGTAAATTAAAAAGGTAAAAAAAAATTAAAAAAATTAATAGAATAAAGTTAAAAGTTAAAATTAGACAACAAAATTACAAGGTATATAAAATATATAAATATGAGTAAAATATGAATATGAATATTGCAGCGACCCAGTCTGTACAGAAGAATTATTGCACATATTATTGTTTATTGCACTTAGTGATTTAGTCCAGTCTTCCCCTTTCTGATGTCCTTTGCCAGCATTCTGATTGCTGCAGGGAAAAAGCTGTTGTGGAAGCGTGTGGTGTGTGCTTGGATGCTTTCAGGCCTGAGTCCACACACTGGATCAGTGCATGAGCAGGGTGATGTCTGTCTCTGATGATCTTAGAGACTCTCCTCCTGCAGCGCTGTTCATAGATGGTGTCCATGGATGGAAGGTTGCAACCTATAATTTTGCCAGTTGTGTTAATGACCCTCTGCAGCATCTGCCTTTCTTTTATGGTGGTGTTTCCAAACCAGGCTGTTAGTCCGCTAGTGAGGATGCTTTCCACAAGCCCCCTGTAGGCTTGGGTGAGGGTCCGGCGCTTGAGACCAGCCTTCTTCAGCAGCCTGATGAAGTACAACCTCTGCTGGGCTTTCTTCACTGTGGCAACAGTGTTTTTTTTCCCCAGCTGAGGCTGTTAGTGATCTGCAGACCCAGGAACTGGTGGCAGTCGGTCCGCTCCTCCACAGTCCTGTTGATGATGAGCGGTTGATGTGGTGGTGCTTTCCTTCTGTAGTCCACGATTATTTCTTATGTTTTCTCTACGTTGAGAACAAGGTCGTTGTCCTCTTCGTAGATGGTGAACCCGTGCACGAGGTCTCTGTATGCAGACTCTTCCCCTTCTCTGATGAGGCCAAGGACGGTTGTGTCGTCTGCATACTTAATGATGATGTTGTTGGAATTGGGTGGAGGTGCAGTCGTAGGTGTAAAGTGAGAAGAGCTTTGGTTGAGGCAATACCCCTGTGGTGTACCGGTGCTGACTGTCAGCTCAGCAGAGACCTTCTTTCCCATCTTCACCACCTGTGGTCGGCTGTACTGTACTGTGCAGTCGACTGCACTGTATTAAGGAGAGGATGAACGGGGCTCTGTATTGTGAGATATTGGGCAAAAAACCTCCTTACCTCAGTCAGAGCGTTGAAGATGGGTCGTGGCTGGGTCTTTCAGCATGACAATGACCCGAAGCACACAGCCAAGAAAACCAAGGAGTGGCTCCGTAAGAAGCATATCAAGGTTCTGGAAAGGCCTAGCCAGTCTCCAGACCTAAATCCAATAGAGAATCTTTGGAGGGAGCCGAAAGCGACAGCCCCAAACCCTGACACATCTAGAGAAGATCTGTATGGAGGAGTGGGCCAAAATTCCTGCTGCAGTGTGTAGAAACCTAGTGAAGAACTACAGGAACTGTTTGACCTCTGTAATTGTTAACAAAGGCTTCTGTACCACATATTAAAGTTGTGTAAATCAAGTGATCAAATACTTATTTGTCACAGTAATATACAAATAAATTGTTTTAAAAAATCGTACAACGTGATTTCTGAATGTTTCTTCAGATTCTGTCTCTCACTGTGGAAATGCACCTATGATGAAAATTTTAGACCCCTCCATGTTTTCCAATTGGGAGAACTTGCTAAATCACTGGGTGATCAAATACTTATTGACCTCACTTTTTGCACAAATATGGGTACGGGTACTGTTTATACACCCCTCTTCAAGAATATTGGTTATGCAAATCTTGTGTGTACCTGTCTGTGTGCATAATTCTTGTGAGATAAATCCTCCATCGTCAATGAATGAATATACTTAAAACCTGTTAATAGCTTTGTGCATTTGTTGATGTGTGTAGATAAGTCTATGTGAGAACTAAGTCATGCAATTAACATATGAAACTCTTATGTTTTGACATACATAAAATGTAAATCTTTCCCATTCTAACCACTTATCCTCCATATCTAACATACCACTCTATATATATCTCTCTTCTTTTTCTTCTGTCCGGTCAAGGACAGAAACAAGGAATTCATATAAATATAATTATTACAAATAAAGCTTAGCCTCAAATACAGAAGGGGTTTATAAAAATATACATCGTGTTTGTCTGAAGATTAATAAAAACCCATTTGTAACAGTAAAATCTGTCCAACACAAGAAGCCTTCAGCTTTGATCTGCTAACTCAACTGTCGGACAGGACAAGAAAAAAGAAAATAGAAAAAAAGAACCAACTGCAAAGACTCAAAATCCTTTTTTTGTTGTTATTAGCTCTAGATCTAGATGTGAAACATCTAGACTTAATTGATGAACATTTTTGGACTCGTCTCAGCTTCAGAAACAGCTGAAGCATCTCCTCAAACAATACTTGATATTATGAAGATTTTTAAATTATACAGAGGGTTTGAGGTGAAATGAGTGAAAAGCAAGCAAATTTTAGATATCTAGGGTTGATCAATCCAAACATCAGCAGAAGTCCCTGGGACAGACTCAGATTTGCCTCCAGTTGGATCAGTGTTGGTGTAGCAAGCCTCCACTGCACTCTAAACCTCCTTTTCAGTTTTGAGCTAAACGTAGGTGCAGTGGATCCACACCTCTCCACCTCTGTGGCCAAGAATACCGCCAAGACCGTGTAGCTCTTCTGAATTAACTCCAAGCAGCTGCTGTGCTCTCAGGCCGATGCCAGTCAGGTGATTGGTCCGTTAACAGAGGGTCAGAGGAGGAACGTTGGCATGGTGAACTCGCTTTACCGCCTGCATCAGGGCGTCCTGAAGATCCTCTCCGGTTTGGTCTCATGTCCACCGGCTGCACTAAGACCCTCTCTTCTTCTCTGCAGGTCATGCACTCACTAATAGGGAGTGCGCTTGCACCTCTGCTGCAGTCTGTGAGCAACTCCATTGAAGTCATCATCTTAACCCTTAACCAAGAAAACGTTTCCGGCCTGGATAAACCGGATATTCCGTGTTCTCCCAGTACATGAAGGAGCGGCACGGCTTCATCTGCAAGGTGATGGCCGACTATTTCAGACACTACCAGTGTGCAGACTTCATCTATGAGAAGACAGAGGCCATCGCCCAGAGAGCCATCCAGCTGTTTGTCCGCCATGCCTTCCTGCTGTGCCCACTGGGGGAGGGCAGCAAAATGAGGCTGACTGCTGATTTTGCAGAGATGAAAATGGCCATGGCTCCGCTGTGCAGGAGGGTCTCCGATCATGAGAAGTTCTACAGGATGCTCTGCTCCTTCAGGTCTTTCCTGTTTCAGACCACCAACTTGATTGCCAGCAGTCCAGCTGTGGGAGACCTTATCTCCTTCAACACCCTGCTCCACTTCTTGTTCTCCAGAGCCTCCCCTGAACACAAGTCACCTCACCAGAGAGCAAACTGGTCTGTCGCCCATTACTCTCAGTGGCTGGACGACCAACCCTCTGAAAAAGACCGCCTCTCCCTGATCACGGATTCCCTGGAGGCTCAGTCAGAGCCTAGCAGGGGAAAGAGTTTCCCCCCATCTATCCCATCATGCTCCAGGTCCTCCAAAGAGCCACCAGCAGAACAGATGCCTGATGGAGAGCAAAGCTATGTGAAACCACAACAGGGTTCTCAGGAATGTTAACATGTTTGAAGGACACCTCTTCATTTTTTCTTTTTACATGGTTACAAAGTTCATACTGGGTTTTTTAAATGGGCCACTTCCACTGGTTGGGTGGGGGCTCCTCCACCAGGGGCTCCAATGGTTTCTACTAAAGCATTTTCCTGGACAGAGCCAGCTCAAACTCGGCCTGCAGACAGGACACAGACCGGCCCCCTTTTTGCTGTTTTGACAGTTCCTTTTGGGGTTGTATATTGTTGAAGCAATACGTATTTAAATCACTTTAGAAAATATGACCATGATATATGAGATGTGGTGTTTAATCGTATTTTTTTAAATCAATATAAAAAAAAATCTTTTTCCGGAACCAGGACAGAATTAAGGATATTGTTATCAAACATTTTGAAATAAATCCTTACCTTACTCCGTCCAACCCAAATTTCATTGTCTGTCTCCACTTAGTTAAAAGAAAAGAAACAGTGTGAGCATTATAACATGTTTCATGTTACTTTGTCAAAGACTCAGACAAAGAATAACAATTTCATTGTGTCACAGACAAACAACAATATGGGGCATTTTTCCCCCTAAAGAATACAGAATATGTTATATAAACAAGGCAGGACCTCCTCAGAGTTACATTCAGACATTGGAGGGATGGAGATCTCAGCTTTCCTCAATATCCTGGTGTTGCCTCTGTGTTTGTTTGAGATGAACTCAGTTTTTTTCTTGAGCGGGTCTCTGATTGGCTTGAAACAAAGGACTGGGGTTGATGTTGCCAGTGCTGATGCTTCCTATGTGAGATGTAACCCGTGGGGTACGAGACATTCACCTGCATTCTCAATGGACGGTGACTTTGTTATAGGTGGTGTGCTCTCTATTCACTATAACATGTACACAGAGATGTATAATTATGCTACCATGCCTGAGCCACTAAAGTGCACAGGAAGGTTAGTAAGAGTTTAAAGGAAAACTAATGTATCACTAGAAATGACATTTTTTACAATGTTTTTTTCTTTTGCAGTTTTGCTGTTAAGACTTAAAAATATTATTTGTACTAATTTTGGTAAATGTTGTGTCCTCAATTTTGTCACTTTTAGCATAAATGCTCGTGCACTGCGTTTCTCTCGTACAATGATCTTTGCCATTGAGGAGATTAACAACAGCACAGAGCTGCTGCCTGGTATCAGGCTTGGTTATCAGATCCATGACTCATGCGCTGCAGTGCCTATGGCCGTGCAAGCTGCTTTTCAGCTATCCAACAGGGAGGACAAAATCTTCTACAAAGATAGTAATTGCTCTCAGTCTGGCATGATGGCGGCTGTTGTTGCTGAATCTGGATCCACACCATCCATCAGCATTTCTCGGATCATTGGATCCTTTAACATTCCCCAAGTAATTGTGTATTTCACTTATTTACAAACTGTTTTATAAATAATTGTATGAGGTAACCATCTTTCTTTGTTTTTTTTTTAAGGTCAGCCACATTGCCACATGTGCTTGTCTGTCTGATAAGCAACAGTATCCAAATTTCTTCAGAACCATACCCAGTGATGCATTTCAGTCTGTAGCGCTGGCCAAGCTGGTGAAACACTTTGGCTGGACTTGGATAGGCGCTATCTGCTCTGATTCAGATTATGGCAATAACGGGATGGCCTCTTTTCTTCAAGCAGCTCACAAGGAGGGGATTTGTGTGGAGTTTTCTGAATCTTTTCATCGGACGCAGCCTCATAAAATCCAGAAAGTGGCCGATTTTATCCGCAGGTAATGTTGTGTTGCTTCGGAAATTTGCAAATTTGGTTATTTCTGTCTATGTTTCCCCTGAATTTAAACCTGATAAAACAAGCACAAAAAAGGATATAACATAAAGATTTTTATTGATTAAAAATTCATTCATTATGCTCTTAGGTCAACAGCTAAGGTTATTGTTGCCTTTACTGCAACTGGAGATATGAAAGTCTTGTTGGAAGAACTTGCCGCAAAACCTTCACCATCTCGTCAGTGGATAGGCAGTGAGTCCTGGATTACAGACACAAATTTGCAAAAGTTCACTTTCTGTGAGGGGGCCATTGGATTTGCTATTCCAAAATCTGACATCCCAGGGTTAAAAGATTTTCTGCTGGATCTCTCTCTTTCTGAAGTGGCAGCATCCCCAGTGCTGACTGAGTTTTGGGAGGAGACATTTAAATGCAGACTGAGAAAAGGTGAGTTTTTTCTTGAGAAGAGACTTTTATCTCTCAGGTTGTGTGGTTAAATATATTGGTATGTTAAATAATTATCAGTAAAAAAGTCTTAGTAAACATTAAATAGTGTTTAAAATGTATTTTTTATTGCCAATACATATGAATACCCAAAAAAGGACTCCAGTGAGGAGAACATCATGATAATTTCTGTTATAATATTTTTCTCTGTATCTTTGGAGATGTGAATACAGAGCAACGTGTCTGCAATGGAAGTGAAGACCTACAAAAGGTTCCAAATGCATTTATTCCATCATCTCCATTGAGAATTACTACACTGGTATATAAGGCTGTTTATGCGATAGCACATGCTATTCACAGTGTTGTGTGTGTGAAAAAAAATGAAACAGCTGAGTGTGACAAACATTTGATGTTGGAATCCAAACAGGTCAGCTGAGATATTGTTTTATTTTGTATAATATATGAAAAAATAATAAGATATTTGCCTTTATTTACTGATGTTTTTCACATTTTTAAATTACTTTTATTTTTTTTCCTTCATGTGTTTTTCTGCAGGTTTTAGATGCACTAAAGAAAGTCAATTTTACCAAGAATGGCTATCCTGTGTCTTTTGATGCTAATGGAGATCCTGTGGCTGTTTATGAGCTGGTCAACTGGCAGAAGGGTGAAAGTGGAAATATTGAGTTGGTAACAGTAGGATTCTATGATGCATCTCTGCCTATAAATAAAGAATTCCATATTGACAGAAATCTAACCTGGATGGATGGTCAACAACAAGTAAGCAGTCTGATGAGAATTATTTTTGAAATAACTTTTTGCAAAAACACTCAATATTTTGTGTTGCCTCTGTGAAAGGTACCAGTGTCAGTGTGTACTGATAGCTGTCCTCCAGGAACTCACAAAGTGCTGCAGAAAGGAAAACCCATCTGTTGCTTTGATTGTATACCATGTCCTGAAGGAGAGATTAGCAACACTTCAGGTAAGATCCTCCATTTTCAGAGCAGACTTCATGATATTTTGTAACTAAAATTTGCTCTCTGTGTTTTTCTAGATTCCTCTGATTGTTTCCCATGTCCCATCGAATTCTGGCCAAATCCAGAAAAGGACTCATGTCATCCCAAACCAGTAGAATATCTTTCCATTGATGAGACTCTGGCTATCATCTTGGCTGTCGTCTCTGTTGGTGGAGCATGTCTTGCCATCCTAACAGCAGCAGTGTTTTTCCATCACAGAACCACCCCAATAGTACGGGCCAACAACTCAGAGCTGAGCTTCCTGCTGCTCTTCTCCCTGACTCTGTGTTTTTTATGTTCCTTAACTTTCATAGGGGCTCCAACTGAGTGGTCTTGTATGCTGCGTCACTCAGCTTTTGGCATCACCTTTGTTCTTTGTATCTCCTGTGTGCTTGGAAAAACCATAGTGGTCTTGATGGCCTTTAAAGCTACACTGCCAGGTAGCAATGTCATGAAATGGTTTGGTCCTCTACAACAAAGACTGACTGTAGTGTTCTTTACATTTGTTCAAGTATTAATCTGCATCGTTTGGCTTGTGCTGAGGCCTCCATTTCCAATGAAAAATTTCTCCACATATAAAGAGAAGATCATCCTGGAGTGTGCTTTGGGTTCTGCCATTGGGTTCTGGGCTGTCTTGGGATACATCAGCCTTCTGGCTGTGTTCTGCTTTGTGTTAGCTGTGCTGGCTCGGAAACTGCCGGACAACTTTAATGAAGCCAAGCTGATAACATTTAGCATGTTGATTTTCTGTGCAGTCTGGCTGAGCTTCATCCCAGCTTATGTCAGCTCTCCTGGCAAATTCACAGTAGCTGTGGAGATATTTGCTATTCTGGCCTCCAGTTTTGGACTAATAATGTGTATATTTGCTCCAAAGTGCTTTATCATTCTGTGTCAACCTGAGAAGAACACCAAAAATTATTTAATGAACAAAAAATAATTGTTTTACATGAATTTCATTTGCAGAAAATGCTTGGCAATATTTTAGGCTGTCATTTTAAACTGTCATTTGTTTAATTTTTAAGATTCAAATAAATACAAATGTGAACTTCTCTTGTGTTTGAAAATTCATTTGACATTAGTTAATTTTGTGGCCAGTAGGACTTTAGGCGGCAGAGACTGGGTTGGATTTTTTTTGCCAGGTGTGTTGTTTGGATTATTAATTGAGGTTCTACATCTTTGACTGGTTGGTAAGATTTGGATTTAGATGCAAGCACATTTTTTAAATATACCCAACATTGCAGCATCTTCTTCTTATGTATTGCAAGAATTACAAAAAAATGTGAGTTTTTTTTTCTTTGAGCTTTTCATGTCAAGCAGTTGAGCAGACAGATTGGATCTTAAAGCCTCTTGTGTTGGACAGATGTTACTGTTATAATAGAGGGATCATCTTCTGAAACCAGAGGTCTAAATTTGTATAAAACCCTTTTGTACTTGAGGGTTTACTTCATTAGTGTTAACTTTGTTTACATTTTATGTTTGACTAAACGGAAAAGACAGAGAAAATGAGAGAGTGGGATTATAGAGATGGGGAATAACAGTATAAAAGAAAGGGGAGAAAGAGAACCACTGCATACTTAAGCTCTGCACTGAGCTTCACTCAGTGTGAAGTTTTGTTTGTGCAACTTTGCCCTCTTTACAGAGCGTTGTTTTTGGACCTGTTCTTCTGTCTCCTGACCCTGTTTTATTTATTTATTCGGTTTTATTTGCACCATAGACATGTAGGGCCCTTGGTAAGGGGGGGGTTGGGATGCTTGGACATCCAGCAGATGTCCTTTCAATGCCCTACCCGCCAATTTTAACTGCACCCCCTTGTTACACACACCCTTTACTCCTCAAAATATACATTCTAACATAAACACACACACATGCACACACAAGCACTCACAAATACACACACACGCATTTTACAAGGAAGGTGGGACCTTGGACCATCTGTCCCCTACCCCATCCCTGGTAGGGGGTACTGGGCCCTTGGCAACAGCGGCCGTGTTCCATGGGTGCTGGCTTCCTGGGCCCAGCAATCCTCTCTCCCCGCAGGGAGAGGCAAGACCAAGAGACGGGGATCAGATCACATCCCACCTGAGCTGGGGAGTGTCCGTGTACCTGTGGTGTGGGTTAAGGTCCTTGCCCCTGAGCGCTGGGCCTCGCCAAATTTCCAACTGTGGGCGAGCCTGGTCAGGCCATGTTTACAACCCCTTTTGTGGACCCCTTCTTCTCCTGGGTGCCCTCCTCTTGGGCGGGGGCGGCTGGCCCCTGCCTTGCTCCTTCCTGGACCAACCGTGGGCTGGATGGGTGGCTGCCCGGAGCGCGGGGTGGGTCTCCCTTGGGGGGATGCCTAGAACTCCTGGGTGGTGATGAGGCACTCGTCTCCCTGTTCTCTACCTACTGCCGTGCGGGTGTATGTGTGTGTGGGGGGGTTCTGCCGCAGCTGCTGCGGCGGGGGTCTTGGTGTGGGGATGGCTGGGCACTCTCCCTCCTTCTTTTTACATTCCATCATCCATTTCACTTGAGCACAGGTGTTGGCTCACCTTTGCACTAATATTTTGCGTGACTGAATGAAACATTTCGCTCTAGTAGGTTTGGAAGCATAAGTATGCGTGTGTGAACCATATTTGTATTGTGTACATATTGACATGTGGACATTTTTGAGCCAACAGGTATGTTTATAACATTTGAGTGTGTGTGTGGACAGGCCCCGCCCCTTCTAGATTTGTTTTACATCTGAACCTTAGTCAAATGATAAACATCCTGCCTTTATGCTGCTTCATGGTTCCCCCCCCCCCCCCCCCCCCCCATATAAATACCCTCTCTAACATCCCTCTCTTTTCTTCCCTGCTTTCCTTTTCCGTCCAGTCCAACACAAAAGATTATCAAATAGGATTAAAATGAATAAAGTTTGGCCTTGATTACAAAAGGGGTTTATTCAGACATACCTCTGGTTTGTCAGAAGATTCATAACCCCTGTTGTTAAAGGAAAATATGTCCAACACAAGAGGCCTTCACCTCTCATCTGTCTGCCCAGCTGTTGGACAGGACAAGTAAAATAAATAAATTAAAAATTAAAAAAGATAGTGATTGGTTATTACTATTACTATTACTATTACTAAATTACAATACTACCATAGAAGAAGAAATTATGAAGTCTGTTGTAAACAAGCAGAGCTCCAACACAGAGCGAGATTGTCTTCTAAACATGCCTTTATTATTGTTATGATTATTGTTGAATGCATGTTCGCATATAGTTTTTTTAATTTGTGCGCCCAGTGCTTTATTGGCAGAACGGACCCGGAAGAACAACATTTAGCTGTGCTAACAACATTTTCAGCCACGGCTGAACTTAAACTGGAATTACGAGCAGATTGTGGCAAAATCTCTTTATAAAAATCACAAAGAATATTGTAAGACACATATCATTAGGGAAAATACCTTCAGGTTACAAAACGGAACGTGAAATGAAAATTTGTAGAGCCTGAGCAGATCTCGAGATACGTAGTTTGTCCAAGTTACCGTAGTGTGACTTTATCTTTAGTCGAAAGGACCCTGAACGGAAGTTCCAGGCCGAACGGTTATGGTACCTACACCACCAGTCCAGACTTTCTTCTGGATTTTGACCACTCTGTCTTCTTTTGATCTTTTGTCTGTTATCGTCTCCTCTTCTCTCACACCGAGCAAGGTGACACCCATTTGGAACAACCCTGACAACAAAGAAAATGCTTAACTTTCCAATCTGGAAGAATAACGGAATAACTCATTTAGAACGTATGATTCAAGATAAACCTTTTGTATCTTTTGAAAACTTATAAAGACGACACGGAAATAAGTTTAAAAAATTTCTCAGAATATCAGCAACTAAAATCAGTAATAAATGCAAGGTTGTCTGTCGGTGGGGCTCTTGGATTCCTTGATCGGCCAGGCTGCTGCGCTGTCTGCCCCTAGCTCTGGGGTGTGGGGTGTCGGGCATCCTGCTTTTGCTGGAGCATTCGGTGGGATCAAAGTACACATTAACACTTGTGCTATCCTATGCACGTTCATGTTGGGAGTGGGGTCATCTAGACCCTACAAGACAGTACGCTAAACCTTTTTTCTTCAATGATTTGTGATCTTTACTGGTGTCCATGAATTACATGTAATCCTCTTCACGTTTATCCACCGGTGTCATGGTAGGGAGAACACATCAATGTTAAGATCGGGTCATCTGGACCCCATAGGATAGCAAAAGTGTTATGAAGCACACATTCATTAAACCAAACTGCTTATCCACTTTTGCACAAATATGGGTACGGGTACTATTTATACACCCTTCTTCAAAAATATTGGTTATGCAAATCTTGTGTGCACCTGTCTGTGCATAATTCTTGTGAGATAAATCCTCCATCATCAATGAATGAATATACTTAAAACCTGTTAATAGCTTTGTGCAAACTATTTGTTGATGTGTGTAGATAAGTATATGTGAGAACTAAGTCATGCAATTAACATATGACACTCTTATGTTTTGACATACATAAAATGTAAATCTCCCCCATTCTAACCACTTATCCTCCATATCTAACGTACCACTCTATATATATCTCTCTTCTTTTTCTTCTGTCTGGTCAAGGACAGAAACAAGGAATTCATATAAATATAATTATTACAAATAAAGCTTAGCCTCGAATACAGCAGGGGTTTATAAAATTGTCATGAGCTCTTTATCTAGATGTGAAACCTGTTGACTTAATTGATGAACATTTTCGGACTTTTATTACTCGTCTCAGCTTCAGAAACAGCTGAAGCATCTCCTCAAATAATACTTGATATTATGAAGATTTTTAAATTTTACAGAGGGTTTGAGGTGAAATGAGTGAAAAGCAAGCATATCTTAGATATCTAGGGTTGATCAATCCAAACATCAGTAGAAGTCCCTGAGACAGACTCAGATTTGCCTCGATTTGGATCAGTGTTGGTGTAGCAAGCCTCCACTGCACTATAAACCTCCTTTTCTTTGGTCAGTCCCCACTTTCACTAAATAAATGAAGATTGTTCCAAATCTGTTTCTGCTTCTGTTTGCTTGTGCAGCCCGGAGAAAGCTCTGAAGGTTTCCCTGCAGGATTACGAGTCCGTCAAAGTCCCTGTCTCGCCTGTTTGATCCCATCAACGTGTTTCCTATTGGGGACCAGAGCCCCCCTCCAACGACGAGCTGGGTGGCATCATCAAGACCATCAGTTTTGAGCTAAACGTAGGTGCAGTGGATCCACACCTCTCCACCTCTGTGGCCAAGAATACCGCCAAGACCGTGTAGCTCTTCTGAATTAACTCCAAGCAGCTGCTGTGCTCTCAGTGGCTGGACGACCAACCCTCTGAAAGAGACTGCATCACCCTCATCAGGGATTCCCTGGAGGCTCAGTCAGAGCCTAGCAGGGGAAAGACTTTCCCCCCATCTATCCCGTCATGTTCCAGGTCCTCCAAAGAGCCACCAGCGGAACAGATGCCTGATGGTGAGCAAAGCTATGTGAAACCACAACAGGGTTCTCAGGAATGTCAACATGTTTGAAGGACAGCTCTTCATTTTTTCTTTTTACCTGGTTACAAAGTTCATACTGGGTTTTTTAAATGGGCCACTTCCACTGGTTGGGTGGGGGCTCCTCCACCAGGGGCTCCAATGGTTTCTACTAAAGCATTTTCCTGGACAGAGCCAGCTCAAACTCGGCCTGCAGACAGGACACAGACCGGCCCCCTTTTTGCTGTTTTGACAGTTCCTTTTGGGGTTGTATATTGTTGAAGCAATACGTATTTAAATCACTTTAGAAAATATGACCATGATATATGAGATGTGGTGTTTAATCGTATTTTTTTAAATCAATATCAAAAAAGATCTTTTTCCGGAAACAGGACAAAAGTAAGGATATGGTTATCAAACATTTTGAAATAAATCCTTACCTTACTCCGTCCAACCCAAATTTCATTGTCTGTCTCCACTTATTTAAAAGAAAAGAAACAGTGTGAGCATTATAACATGTTTCATGTTACTTTGTCAAAGACTCAGACAAAGAATAACAATTTCATTGTGTCACAGACAAACAACACTATGGGGTATTTTCCCCCCTAAAGAATACAGAATATGTTATATAAACAAGGCAGGACCTCCTCAGAGTTACATTCAGACATTGGAGGGATGGAGATCTCAGCTTTCCTCAATATCCTGGTGTTGCCTCTGTGTTTGTTTGAGATGAACTCAGTTTTTTTCTTGAGCGGGTCTCTGATTGGCTTGAAACAAAGGACTGGGGTTGATGTTGCCAGTGCTGATGCTTCCTATGTGAGATGTAACCCGTGGGGTACGAGACATTCACCTGCATTCTCAATGGACGGTGACTTTGTTATAGGTGGTGTGCTCTCTATTCACTATAACATGTACACAGAGATGTATAATTATGCTACCATGCCTGAGCCACTAAAGTGCACAGGAAGGTTAGTAAGAGTTTAAAGGAAAACTAATGTATCACTAGAAATGACAATTTTTACAATGTTTTTTTCTTTTGCAGTTTTGCTGTTAAGATTTAAAAATATTATTTGTACTAATTTTGGTAAATGTTGTGTCCTCAATTTTGTCACTTTTAGCATAAATGCCCGTGATCTGCGTTTCTCTCATACAATTATGTTTGCCATTGAGGAGATTAACAACAGCACAGAGCTGCTGCCTGGTATCAGGCTTGGTTATCAGATCCATGACTCATGCGCTGCAGTGCCTGTGGCCGTGCAAGCTGCTTTTCAGCTATCCAACAGGGAGGACAAAATCTTCTACAAAGATAGTAATTGCTCTCAGTCTGGCATGATGGCAGCTGTTGTTGCTGAATCTGGATCCACACCATCCATCAGCATTTCTCGGATCATTGGATCCTTTAACATTCCCCAAGTAATTGTGTATTTCACTTATTTACAAACTGTTTTATAAATAATTGTATGAAGTAACTGTTTTTCTTTGTTGTTTTTTTAAGGTCAGCCACATTGCCACATGTGCTTGTCTGTCTGATAAGCAACAGTATCCAAATTTTTTCAGAACTGTTCCCAGTGATGCATTTCAGTCTGTAGCGCTGGCCAAGCTGGTGAAACACTTTGGCTGGACTTGGATAGGCGCTATCTGCTCTGATTCAGATTATGGCAATAACGGGATGGCCTCTTTTCTTCAAGCAGCTCACAAGGAGGGGATTTGTGTGGAGTTTTCTGAATCTTTTCATCGGACGCAGCCTCATAAAATCCAAAAAGTGGCCGATTTTATCCGCAGGTAATGTTGTGTTGCTTTGGAAATTTGCAAATTTTGTCATTTATGTCTATGTTTCCCCTGAATTTAAACCTGATAAAAAAACACAAAAAAGGATATAACATAAAGATTTTTATTGATTAAAAATGCATTCATTATGTTCTTAGGTCAACAGCTAAGGTTATTGTTGCCTTTACTGCCACTGGAGAAATGAAAGTCTTGTTGGAAGAACTTGCCGCAAAACCTTCACCATCTCGTCAGTGGATAGGCAGTGAGTCCTGGATTACAGACACAAATTTGCAAAAGTTCACTTTCTGTGAGGGGGCCATTGGATTTGCTATTCCAAAATCTGACATCCCAGGGTTAAGAGATTTTCTGCTGGATCTCTCTCTTTCTGAAGTGGCAGCATCCCCAGTGCTGACTGAGTTTTGGGAGGAGACATTTAAATGCAGACTGAAAAAAGGTGAGTTTTTTCTTGAACAGAGATTTTTATCTCTCAGGTTGTGTGGTTAAATGTATTGGTATCTTAAATAATTATCAGTAAAATATTCTTAGTAAACATTAAATAGTGTTGAATATGAATACCCAAAAAAGGACTCCAGTAAGGAAAACATCATGATCATTTCTGTTATAATATTTTTCTCTGTATCTTTGGAGATGTGAATACCGAGCAACGTGTCTGCAATGGAAGTGAAGACCTACAAAAGGTTCCAAATGCATTTATTCCATCATCTCCACTGAGAATTACTACACTGGTATATAAGGCTGTTTATGCGATAGCACATGCTATTCACAGTGTTGTGTGTGTGAAAAAAAATGAAACAGCTGAGTGTGACAAACATTTGATGTTGGAATCCAAACAGGTCAGCTGAGATATTGTTTTATTTTGTATAACATATGAAAAAATAATTAGATATAGGCCTTTTTTTACTGATGTTTTTCAAATTTTTAAATTACTCTTATTTATTTTTCCTTCATCTATTATTCAACAGGTTTTAGATGCACTAAAGAAAGTCAATTTTACCAAGAATGGCTATCCTGTGTCTTTTGATGCTAATGGAGATCCTGTGGCTGTTTATGAGCTGGTCAACTGGCAGAAGGGTGAAAGTGGAAATATTGAGTTGGTAACAGTAGGATTCTATGATGCATCTCTGCCTATAAATAAAGAATTCCATATTGACAGAAATCTAACCTGGATGGATGGTCAGCAACCAGTAAGCAGTCTGATGAGAATTATTTTTGAAAACAACTTTTTGCAAAAACACTCAATGTTTTGTGTTGCCTTTGTGAAAGGTGCCAGTGTCAGTGTGTACTGATAGCTGTCCTCCAGGAACTCACAAAGTGCTGCAAAAAGGAAAACCCAGCTGTTGCTTTGATTGTATACCATGTCCTGAAGGAGAGATTAGCAACACTTCAGGTAAGATCCTCCATTTTCAAAGCAGACTTCATGATATTTTGTAACTAACATTTGCTCTCTGTGTTTTTCTAGATTTATCTGATTGTTTCACGTGTCCCATCGAATTCTGGCCAAATCCAGAAAAGGACTCATGTCATCCCAAACCAGTAGAATATCTTTCCATTGATGAGACTTTGGCTATCATCTTGGCTGTCGTCTCTGTTGGTGGAGCATGTCTTGCCATCCTAACAGCAGCAGTATTTTTCCATCACAGAACAACCCCAATAGTACGGGCCAACAACTCAGAGCTGAGCTTCCTGCTGCTCTTCTCCCTGACTCTGTGTTTTTTATGTTCCTTAACTTTCATAGGGGCTCCCACTGAGTGGTCTTGTATGCTGCGTCACTCAGCTTTTGGCATCACCTTTGTTCTTTGTATCTCCTGTGTGCTTGGAAAAACCATAGTGGTCTTGATGGCCTTTAAAGCTACACTGCCAGGTAGCAATGTCATGAAATGGTTTGGTCCTCCACAGCAAAGACTGACTGTAGTGTTTGTTACATTTGTTCAAGTGTTAATCTGCACTGTTTGGCTTGTGCTGAGGCCTCCATTTCCAATGAAAAACTTCTCCACATATAAAGAGAAGATCATCCTGGAGTGCGATTTGGGTTCTGCCATTGGGTTCTGGGCTGTGTTGGGTTACATCGGCCTTCTGGCTGTGTTCTGCTTTGTGTTAGCTGTGCTGGCTCGGAAACTGCCGGACAACTTTAATGAAGCCAAGCTAATAACATTTAGCATGTTGATTTTCTGTGCAGTCTGGCTGAGCTTCATACCAGCTTATGTCAGCTCTCCTGGCAAATTCACAGTAGCTGTGGAGATATTTGCTATTCTGGCCTCCAGTTTTGGACTAATAATGTGTATATTTGCTCCAAAGTGTTTTATCATACTTTGTCAACCTGAGAAGAACACCAAAAAATATTTAATGAACAAAAATTAAATGTTTTTCTTAGTTTTGAAAATGCAAGTCGTTATGTTTAAACTTTCTAAACCCATAACTAAGCCACTTAGTCTTTTCTTGCTTTTGTGTTTTTAAACCCGACAATTATTTTTTATTTAAATATTTATGAAATATGTAATGAACCAAAAATGTGTCTGTAAAAGAAATTGCATGTGTGGAAACTGTTTGGCAATACTTTAGACAATGCAATACACATCTTTTTTTGGAAAAACAAACTCTAACTTGTTTAATTGTCATGATTCTAATAAAGAAAATCTGAATTTCTTTTGTGCTTCGATACTTTTTTGAAATTGGCCACATTTTTTACCCGAAGTAACTCGTGTTGTCAA
This sequence comes from Oryzias latipes, assembly GCF_053564925.1. Lineage (NCBI taxonomy): Eukaryota > Metazoa > Chordata > Actinopteri > Beloniformes > Adrianichthyidae > Oryzias > Oryzias latipes. The sequence continues at coordinate 24,000,225 of NC_136249.1, read as the reverse complement.
AAACTAGTCTGGATTTTTTTGCCAGGTATGTTGATGAGGTTGATTAATTGATGTTCTGCATCTATGACTGTTTGGTCTAATCGACAAATAAGATGTGGTTACAGATGCAACCACATTTTTAAAACACAGACAACTTTGCTGCATCTATCTCACATGTGTAGCAAGGATTACAAAAAATGTCAGCATATTTTCTTTTTCTTTTTTAACTTTTCATGTCCAGCAGCTGAGCAAACAAATAAGAGCCAAAGACCTCTTGTGGTAAGCAGGTCCTCCTGTTACAATTGAGGGTTATTAAACTTCAGACACATGTGGTGTATATTCGTTCAAACCCCTTTTTTTTATTTGAGGTTAAACTTTATTTTATTCACGCAGAGCGCGAGCCCCAGCCTAGCCAGAGAACAGCCCTCCCACTACACCAAGGGGCCTAGCACAAGGCCCCACTTTCCAAAGAACCCACCCAGCCCCAGACGAGCAGCCCACCACCACTTACAAGTTCTGAACATCCCCCACCCCATCTCCAGGCATGAACCATGGTCCCCCTGAACCAGAGAGACCCGCCCCACACTCTTGGCAACCACCCAGCAGAGTGAGGCAGGGGCCACTCCTCTCCGCCCAAGAGGAGGGCACCCAAAAGAAGTGGGGGTCACCGACAAGAGTGGTAAACATGGGCCAACCAGGCTCCCCCAAGGTTGGGAATTTTACTAAGGGAAAGGGATCCCTCTCGCCTCGTGAACCAGGAAGCATATTTTAGTATATTTCTTTTTAAATATTTTTCTTTTTATTGCAGTTTTATGACTGATTTTTAACTTTTTTCCAACTTTTTATTATGGCCTCTTAATTCTCTACTGCAGTGTGTATTCAATTCAATTCAATTCAATTTTATTTGTATAGCCCAAATTCACAGCAACAGTCGTCTCAATGGGCTTCGTATCTGTGTATGCTTCACAAATATACTACACCACTAAAGCCAACTGCCATTACAAGTGAATATAGGCTGTCTGCAGGCAAAAGATGAGCAAAACTGTGCAACTTGTAACCCTCTCTTTGCTTCTACTGCTCCACAGGTGAGGCTGTCCACTGTGGTAGAGGGGAAATCTTTACTCTTGGTTGGGTGAAGGCTTAGGTCAAATTTTACCTATCAAGGTTTATACTATCCACCCCAAGAATTTCACACGACACGTGCTGAAAATGATAACAAATGTATTAATAACACAGAATTATACTCAACAGTTTCAAAAAAATTGTTCAGACATAAACCGCATGGATTCTGAAATTCTGTCAATTTACAGATATTTTTTCTTTCCTTTTTTTCCCCACTTCAGAAGCAAAAAAAGATCAAATTAATTAAAAAAAAAACACTGAGATCTCAGGGAAAATTGTAATTTGGAGCTCCAAAAAACCTCCCACAAAAATACCCTCAAATGAGTGCACTCAACAGTCCTACCGCCCTCTAATGTCCAGGAATGTAGTTCATGGAGTCGGTTTGGGTGTAAGGGGATGATGGGATTGGACCAACGGTCTTTTCACATGAGGAGGGAAATGATCCAAGATGGAGGCGTAGAAGGACCGGGAACAGAAGACGGCAGACAAACGAAAACTCCTCTGGAATGTCACATACAAAAAAAAAAAAACAGCCTGCACAACGTGCAGTAATATTAGTAATTTATAGTCTTATTCATTAGAAATTTATTTATTTAATTTATTTATTTATTTATTTATTTTTTAACTTGTCCTGTCCAACAGCTGGGCAGACAGATGAGAGCTGAGGGCCTCTTGTGTTGGACATATTTTACTTTAACAATAGGGGTTATTAATCTTCAGACAAACCAAAGGTATGTCTGAATAAACCCCTTTTGTAATTGAGGCCAAACTTTATTCATTTCAACCATGTTTAAAAATTTTTGGTGTTGGACAGGACGGAAAAGGAAAGAAGGGAAGAAGAGAGAGGGATGTTAGAGAGAGGGGTGGGGGTTAGGAGGGTGATAATAGGAGGGGAGGGGGGATAAGGCAATGAAACAGCATAAAGCAACAAGTTTACTGGTTGTTTATCATTACGGTAAGGTTCAAATGTAGTACAAAAAGGGCGGGGCCTGTCCACACACACACAAAAATGTTATCAACACACCTGCTAGCTGCAAAAATGTCCACATGTCAACATGTACACAAAACAGATAGTGTTCACACACGCATACTTATGCCTTAAAACCAACTAGTGTGAAATATTTCATTCATTCTATCACGCAAACTATTAGTGCAAAGGTGAGCTAACACCTGTGCTCAGGTGAGTGTTTATGTTCTTCTAAAATGGATGGAGGAATGTGTAAAGAAGGAAGGAGAGTGCCCAGCCATCCCCACACCAAGACCCCCGCCGCAGCAGCAGCGGCAGCTGGAACCCCCCCAACGCCACACGGGAGCAGGCAGGGAACAACCGCCCCCCCGGGCGACGAAATCCGCCACCCAGGCCAGGGCCAGCAGGACCGCCGCTAGGCCCGCAGAGCCAGAGAGCAGGGAGGCATGGGGGGAAAGAGAGCGCCGCCCCAGCCCAACCAGGAGAGCAGCCCCCCCGCCGCGCCGGGAGAGCCCAACGCAGGGCCCCACCGGAGAAGGGCGCCTACAGCCCCAGACGAGTACCCCATCACTACCCAGGAGTACCGGGCACCCCCCCGCCCCAACCCCAGGTACGAGCCAGGAACCCCCAAGGGAGACCCGCTCCGCACCCCAGGAAGCCACCCACCCGGCCCACGGTTGGTCCAGGGAGGAGCAAGGCAGGGGAAAGCCGCCCCCGCCCAGGAGGGGGGCACCCCGGGGAAAAAGGGGGCCCACAAGGCTCGGCCACAGTTGGAAATTTGGCGGGGCCCAGCGCTCAGGGGCAAGGACCCGAACCCACCCCCCAGGGACACGAACACCCCCGGCTCAGCTGTAATGTGAACCCCCTCCCCGCACGGAGAGAGCACCGCCGGGCCCAGGAAACTGTCACCCAACGGACACGGCCGCCGTTGTCAAGGGCCCGGTACCCCCCACCAGGGAAAGGGTAGGGGACAGATGGTCCTAGGTCCGACCTTCCTTGCAAAATGTGTGTGCGTGTGTTTGAGAGGGTGTGTGTGTGCATGTGTGTGTGTTAATGTGGGTATGTATGTATCGAGGGGGGAGGGGTGTGTGTACTAGGGGGGGTGCAGTTAAAATTGGCGGGTAGGGCACTAATATCTCCTGATTACTCACAGTGATGTCCCCTCACCCTCCCCACCAAAGGGCCCTAAATGTCTAAGGTGCTGTTAAAATTGGCGGGTAGGGTGCCAGGAGGACATCTGCTGCTTGCTGGCAGTGATGTCCAAGAACCCCCCCCTACCAAGGGCCCTACATGTCTAAGGTGCAAATAAAACTGAAAGAGGGGGGGCCCACTGCATACGGCAACCACAGGAGGGGGGCCACTGCAAAGTAGCCCCCCCCCCAAGGCGCATCGCAGGTTAAACCCCCCACCCCCTCACCCTAATATGAGGTTATATGAGGAAGGGGGTAAGTTGGGGACAGCTGGTAGACTGTCCCCCGGTGGTCAAACAGCTGTCCCCCAGCCCCCCCCAGCATAGGGGCCAGGTCCACCCAGCCCAGGGGCCCCATCCCCGGAGGCGCCGACACCCCAGGCCCAGCACCACCCACCCCACACAGAGAGAGAGGAGCCAGAAGCCATTCATTTCTTTTTTTTTTTCCTTTTCACCGCATAGCAAAAACATACAATGGTCTTTTACATTTATTAACTGCATTAACCAAGTTATAATTGACAGTGTGACTGAATATAAAACAACTGACAAATTCTTATAAAAAGTAATAAAAGTTATCCCGACTGGTTTTAATGTAATCTTGTGCCCGCGGCAACTCGGTTTAGCATGCTAACACAGATTTGAATAGCTGCAATAACTCACCAGGATATCCGTTGTACGAAGTATCTAAAAAATGTTCAGTGCAGTTTCAGCAAAGCACAGCTTCAGGATAAATCAAAAAGCTTTCTAGGTTTTTCTGTCAGGGTCGGGTGGTGGACACAAACGCAGGACGCCAGCGGATACGTATAACTCGAATTTAATCGACTATTCTCGTGAGAGTACAAACAAACGAAACGACACTGTGACCATGACTGGGTTGACAAAGAATATATACAGTGACTAAAGTGGAAACAGGTGAAAACAATTATTGAGGTATAGACAACGAGTGTAACTAGTGACCAGAACAGGAAGTGTCAAACGGCCGCCCTGGCCCCTCCTGGTACCTAACATTTTCTTTCTTTATACTCCAATATCAGTTTGGTTTTCGCTCCCACAATCCGTTTCCTTCTCTTTGACTCTGCACACAAGGTGTTGCAAAAGAACGCAATCACACAAAGATCTCAGTAGGAGTAAGATGATCAATCTGAGCTAAAAATCTGTATGCCAAAAATGCACTTCCAACAAAGATGGTAGGCAGTTAAAATGTTTTTTTACATTAATTTGTTAGGAAAAAAAAGTTTTTTTCTGTTACAAACAAAAGAACCTGTCATGGTGCCTCTGTCAGCCCTCCTCCCCCTCCCCTCTCTGCCTGGCCACTGATTCAACCCAGCTGCGTCCACTCAACTCATCACCCCACCAGACCTAATTAAGGAGCTCCAGGACCAGTATTCATCACCAGTTCGTTGCCCCTGATGGTGCTTAGTCTGGTCTTCTCTAAGTCTCTTGTTTTGTACCTCGTGCTCTTGCCTCACGAATCTCTACCTTGTCTCCAGGACCTTCATTACCACAAGTGGATGCCTGAATCCGTGACTACCAAAGCTGAAACAACATTAACTCATCATTAACTCGTGTTAATGAGTTAATGATATGAGTTAATGATGATGGGCCCTGAAGTGGGCCCAAGCCTTCATTTCAGCTAACCCCATTCCTCACTTACACTATGAACATTTCATTAACGAGTTTCGTTTGAATTTTTGATCAACCCCGTAAGCAAGAGGAAGCTACCAGACGCCTCTAAAATTTAAAGCAACGTAATCGGACCATCAGTGACCACATCATTGACTTCCGCATTTTAGCGGTGGAAGCAGGCTGGCCTGATCTAGCTTTAAAAGGCATATTCTATCAGTCACTGAACGAAACCATTAAAGATCACCTGTGTACACAACCCGAGGCCAACTCGTTTGAAGAACTTGTTTCGGCAGCTCTCAGATCTGACATCCGGCTCAGAGAACGGCATAACGATTGTCAACAGAACCCACGTAAATTCACCAGTAACCCAGCGACCTCTTCTGCTACCATCCAGTCATGCAGATAGGACATTCAAAACTGTCTGCGGAGAGGCGACAACGACGCAGAGAAGAGGGTTCGTGTTTTTATTGTGGTGCTTAAGGACATTTAGTTTCACAATGCACCTTACGTTTAAACCCCCGAACCCCCGCTAAATGACAAAGTAATTCCATCATTCAAGCTACCATGACTTTTTTGTACATTCCTGTCAAACTATGCTGGAAAGCAGAGGTTCATTGTGCTAAAGCCCTGATTGACTCCGGTGCCAAACAGAGCCTCATCGATCATGACCTTGTCATTAAACTCTAAATCTCTCCCCACAGAACCTTTGGATACACCCATCGAGGCCTCTGGCTTGGGAGGTCAACACCTCTCCAGGATAACCCATCGCACCAAACCAGTTCAGCTACTTCCGTCCGGTAATCACAGGGAAACTATTCAATTCTTCATTATGCAGTCTACCCACACCCCGATAGTCTTAGGTTTCTCTTGGTTAAAACTTCACAACCCTCAGTTTAATTGGAGCCTTGGTCAAATAACTAATTGGAGTGCCTACTGTCTGGCTAACTGTCTCTCGTCTGCTATACCCTCCACTCGCCATGTTTCCATTGAACGTTCCAGTAAGGTGTATTTAGAGCTGCATCCAGGAGGCGCTATCCCTGGGTCACATTCGCCCCTCGTCTTCCCCCATGGGAGCTGTTTTTTTCTTCGTGGAGAAAAAAGACAAATCTCTTCACCCATGCAAAGACTATCGGGAACTCAACCAAATAACTATAAAAGATAAGTACTCTCTACCACTAATCACCTCTGTGTTAGACTCTGTTCAGGAGGCCCGTGTCTTCACAAAACTAGATCTTCGCAACGCCTATCACCTTGTCTGTGTCAAGGAGGGGGACGAGTGGAAGACGGCATTCAACACACCACTGGGACACTATGAATATCTGGTCATGCCCTTCGGGTCGACCAATGCCCCTGCCGTCTTCCAGAGACTGGTTAATGATGTTCTCAGAGACTTTTTGAACTGATTCATTTTCATATATTTAGATGACATCCTCATCTACTCCAGCAATCAATCCCAGCATGAACAACATGTCTGTCAGGTACTCACTAGGCTTCTCGAAAATCAACTTTATGTCAAGTCTGAGAAATGTGAATTTAACGTAAATACAGTACAGTTTTTGGGATACATCATAGAGGCTGGTCGTATATGACCTGACCCCTCTAAAATCAAGGCTGTGACTAATTGGGAGCTCCCAGACAACCGGAAAAAACTCCAACAATTCTTGGGTTTTGCCAATTTCTACAGGCGGTTTATACGTAACTACAGCATTATAGCCGCGCCCCTTACTCGGCTCACATCCACCAACCAAAGTTTTCTTTGGACTCACGAAACTCTACAGGCTTTCGACTGTCTCAAAGAACTTTTCGTCACTGCACCCATATTAATCCAACCCGACCCTTCTCGTCAGTTCATCGTAGAGGTGGATGCCTCGGATACTGGGGTCGAAACCGTCTTATACCAAAAAGAACTTAAATCTGGTAAACTCAAACCATGTGCCTTCTTCTCCAAAAAATTATCACCAGCAGAACAAAACTACGACGTTGGGAACTGGGAACTGCTGGCGATCAAACTGGCTCTAGAGGAGTGGTGGCACTGGCTGGAGGGGGCAGAACATCCTGTCATCGTTTGGACGGACCGCAAGAATCTGGCTTACCTGGGGACAGTATGCTCATCAGTAGTGAGGCGTACATATTACAAATTATTCAGTATAGTTTAGTTTTGTGCCCTTATTTTCCGTGTTAAAAACATTTTGTTCCTTTCCTGGTTGTTTCTTTGTTGTTGTTGAAGCAATACGCCTTGTAAAAGAGTTGACATTTTAGAAAATATGACCATAATTTCTGGAGTTTTAGTATTTAATAATGTTATAATATTTTTATAAATCACTATCAAAATAAGGTCTCACTCAGAGACCAGTGCCAAATTAAGGATATCAGTATCACACATTTTGGAATGATAGCTACCACTAATCCTACTAACAAAGAATCAACAGTTAATTTTTCTTCCTTAGTGTATCCACTTATTTAGAAGAAACAAAAAAGTGAGAGCTTTAACACGTGTTTTGTATCTTTTTGTTTTTATTTCTCACAGAGGTAAACAACAGACTCAGACAAAGAATAACAGTTTCATTGTGTCATGGAACAAACAAGACTATGGGGCCTTTTTCCCCAGAAGAATAAAAACAGCGATATATAAACAAGTCAGGACCTCCTCAGAGTTACATTCAGACATTGAAGGGATGGAGATCTCAGCTTTCTTCACTATCCTGCTGTTGTCTCTGTGTTTGTTTGAGATGAACTCAGTTTTTTTGTTGAGTGGATCTCTGACTGGCTTGAAACAAAGGACTGGGTTTGATGTTGCCAACATTGATGCTTCCTCTGTGAAATGTAAACTGCGGGGTACGACAAGTTTACCTGCATTCTGGATGGACGGTGACTTTGTTATAGGTGGTGTGTTTTCTATTCACTATACCATGTATACAGAGATACATATTCATGCCACCATGCCTGAGCCACCAAAATGCATAGGAAGGTTAGTAAGAGTTTAAAGGAAAACTAATGTATCACTTAAAATGAAATCTTTTATGATGTTTTGTCTTTTGCAGTTCAGCTGTTAAGGTTTCAAAAAACAGAAATCGTACTATTTTTGCTAAAAGTTGTGTCCTTTTTTTTGTCACTTTCAGCATAAATGCTCGTGAACTGCGTTTCTCTCGTACAATGATCTTTGCCATTGAGGAGATTAACAACAGCACAGAGCTGCTGCCTGGTATCAGGCTTGGTTATCAGATCCATGACTCATGCGCTGCAGTGCCTATGGCCATGCAAGCTGCTTTTCAGCTATCCAACGGGGGGGGGAAAGTTTTCTACAAAGATAGTAATTGCTCTCAGTCTGGCATGATGGCGGCTGTTGTTGCTGAATCTGGATCCACACCATCCATCAGCATTTCTCGGATCATTGGACCCTTCAACATTCCCCAAGTAAATACTTTATTCAATTATTTTCAAACATTTTCACAAAGTATTTTATCACTAACTGACCACTTCTTAATTAAATGTTTGTAATCTCCTTTAGGTCAGCCACTTTGCCACATGTGCTTGTCTGTCTGATAAGCAGCAGTATCCAAATTTCTTCAGAACAGTTCCCAGTGATGCATTTCAGTCTGTAGCGCTGGCTAAGCTGGTGAAACACTTTGGCTGGACTTGGATAGGTGCTATCTGCTCTGATTCAGATTATGGCAATAACGGGATGGCCTCTTTTCTTCAAGCAGCTCACAAGGAGGGGATTTGTGTGGAGTTTTCTGAATCTTTTCATCGGACGCAGCCTCATAAAATCCAGAAAGTGGTTGATTTCATCCGCAGGTAATGTTGTGTGTGGTAATAGGTATTTTCCACATTTTGTCTTTTATGTTTATGTTTCCTCAGAGTTTAATCCTGTTAAAAATAATAAAGACATAACATGAAGACTTTTATTGATTAAAAATACATTTATCATATACTTAGATCAACAGCTAAGGTTGTTGTTGCCTTTGCTGGCTTTGGAGAAATGAAATTCTTGTTGGAAGAACTTGCCGCAAAACCTACACCATCTCTTCAATGGGTAGGCAGCGAGGCTTGGATAACAGACACAAATTTGCAAAGGTTCACGTTCTGTGAGGGGGCCATTGGATTTGCTATTCCAAAATCTGTCATCCCTGGCTTGAGAGATTTTCTGCTGGATCTCTCTCTTTCTGAAGTGGCAGCATCCCCAGTGCTGACTGAGTTTTGGGAGGAGACATTTAAATGCAAACTAAGAAAAGGTGAGTTTTTTTCTTGAACAGAGACTTTCATCTCTCAGATTGTGTGGTTAAATGTATTAGTATGCTAAAGGATTTCATTAAAAAACATTTTTTAGTAAGTGTTGAATAGGGTTTAAAATTTATTTTTATTGCCAATACATATGAATACCCAAAAAAGGACTCCAGTGAGGAGAACATCATGATAATTTCTGTTATAATATTTTTCTCTGTATCTTTGGAGATGTGAATACAGAGCAACGTGCCTGCAATGGAAGTGAAGACCTACAAAAGGTTCCAAATGCATTTATTCCATCATCTCCACTGAGAATTACTACAATGGTGTATAAGGCTGTTTATGCGATAGCACATGCTATTCACAGTGTTGTGTGTGTGAAAAAAAATGAAACAGCTGAGTGTGACAAACGTTTGATGTTGGAATCCAAGCAGGTCAGCTGAGACCTTGTTTTAAATTGTATAATATTGCAATTAAAAAGATATAGGATTATGATGTTTTTTCAGATTTTAATTTTTTTATACAATATTTTCTTTCATGTTTTTATCTGCAGGTTTTAAAAGCATTAAAGAAAGTAAATTTTACCCAGAATGGCTATCATGTGTCTTTTGAAGAAAATGGAGATCCTGTGGCTGTTTATGAGCTGGTCAACTGGCAGAAGAGTGAGCGTGGTGTGATTGAGTTGGTAACAGTAGGATTCTATGATGCATCCATGCCTATAAACAGAAAATTCCATTTTGACAAAAATCTAACCTGGATGGATGGTAGAAAACAAGTAAGCAGTCTGATGAGAATTATCTTTTAAAATAACTTTTTTCAAAACACTCAATGTTTTGTGTTGCCTCTGTGAAAGGTGCCAGTGTCAGTGTGTACTGATAGCTGTCCTCCAGGAACTCACAAAGTGCTGCAGAAAGGAAAACCCAGCTGTTGCTTTGATTGCATACCATGTCCTGAAGGAGAGATTAGCAACACTACAGGTAAGATCCTCCATTTTCAGAGCAGACTTCATGATATTTTGTAACTAACATTTGCTCTCTGTGTTTTTCTAGATTCCTCTGATTGTTTCCCATGTCCCATCGAATTCTGGCCAAATCCAGAAAAGGACTCATGTCATCCCAAACCAGTAGAATATCTTTCCATTGATGAGACTCTGGCTATCATCTTGGCTGCCGTTTCTGTTGGTGGAGCATGTCTTGCCATCCTAACAGCAGCAGTGTTTTTCCATCACAGAACCACCCCAATAGTACGGGCCAACAACTCAGAGCTGAGCTTCCTGCTGCTCTTCTCCCTGACTCTGTGTTTTTTATGTTCCTTAACTTTCATAGGGGCTCCCACTGAGTGGTCCTGTATGCTGCGTCACTCAGCTTTTGGCATCACCTTTGTTCTTTGTATCTCATGTGTGCTTGGAAAAACCATAGTGGTCTTGATGGCCTTTAAAGCCACACTGCCAGGTAGCAATGTCATGAAATGGTTTGGTCTTCTACAACAAAGACTGACTGTAGTGTTTTTAACATTTGTTCAAGTATTAATTTGCATCGTTTGGCTTGTCTTGAGGCCTCCATTTCCAATGAAAAATTTTATCACGTACAAAGAAAGGATAATCCTGGAGTGTGCTTTGGGTTCTGCCATTGGATTCTGGGCTGTGTTGGGATACATCGGACTTCTGGCTGTGTTCTGCTTTGTGTTAGCTGTGATGGCTCGGAAACTGCCGGACAACTTTAATGAAGCCAAACTGATAACATTTAGCATGTTGATTTTCTGTGCAGTCTGGCTGAGCTTCATACCAGCTTATGTCAGCTCTCCTGGCAAATTCACAGTAGCTGTGGAGATATTTGCTATTCTGGCCTCCAGTTTTGGACTAATAATGTGTATATTTGCTCCAAAGTGTTTCGTCATACTGTTTCAGCCTGAAAAAAACACAAAAAAATATTTAATGAATAAAAATTGATTGTTTAGAATACATTTTATATGCAAAAAATGCTTTTAAATGTTTAAAGCATGCTTTACGAATCTCTTTTGGAAAATTACGTTTGTTATTTTCTTTAATGTAAAGGTTTAAATAAAGAGAAATACACCATCTTCCATGGTAATTATGTATGCATTTCTTGTTGGACCTGGTGGAAAAAAAAGAGAAGTTTGACATAAGAGTGGGGGAATAATAGTATTAAAGAAAGGGGAGAAAAAGGTTAACGAAATTTGAGAATGTTTAACACATAGGAAGGGTTAGAATTACAATGCAACAAGTTACTGGAGATTTATAACTATTGAGGTCAAATATTACAAACAACTACAGCACACTCGTATATAGTTATGCACACAACAAAAGCATGTATTATTACATCATGCATACTATTTGTGCAAAGGTGAGCTGGCACCTGTGCTGAGGTGAGCGTCTGTGTTCTACCATGGAGGATGATGGAATGTCAAAAGAGGGGGATGCCTGGTAAAGCCCACACCAAGACCCCGGATGAAGGAGAAGCATCAGTGGCAGCCAGGTCTCTTCATAAACCTGCACGGATTAGAATATCAAGGAAATCTGCCAATGGGGCAATGCATCATCAGCCACCAAGACCAGAATGACCACCACTGTGGCTCACAGTACCAAAGAGCAGGAGCTGGAGCCCCAGCCCAGACAAAAAACAGCTCTCTGGCCGCACCAGGGGGCCTATCATAAGGCCCCATTTGCCTGAGAGGTTCCCCAGCCCCAGACAAGCAGCTGATTAGCCCTTGGAAGTTCTGAGCATTCCCCCCATCCAAATCCAGGGTACAAACCAGGAGAGACCTGTCTCATGCTCCAGGCAACAACCCTCTTACCCTACCAGACGTCCAGTAGAGAGCAAGGCAGGGGTCACTCCCCTCCGGGCAAGAACAGGGCACCCAAGATAAGTGGAGGTCTCTGACAAGCCTGGTAAACATGGGCCAACTAGGCTCCCCACTGTTGGGAATTTTGAAGAGGGCCAGAACAGCACCACAGGGACAAGGTCACCCCCACACTCAGATGTGATGTGATCCCCATTATGGCCTAGCCAGAGAACTCGGCAATCCCTCTCCCTGCTGCAAGCTGGGGATATATATATTTATCATATCTCCTCTTTAAATATTTTCTTTAAACACAGGGTGTTCCTGTGACGTCATATCCGGGTCAACGTAATCCAGTCCTGGTCATGTTTGACGGTTGCTCTCTTGTTTGGCATTAGCCTGACTACTATTGCTTAAATTAAGTGTTATTTGGTTTAATATTCACATTCACATCCATCACCTTTTAGTAGCAAATACACTACTGTGTTAACCGCTTGCTGTCCACCACTTTATTCTCAGTTTGCTAAATAACTACTTCTCTTTAGCTAAACACCTCTAGCCCTAGCTTTGCACTTTTTTAGCATGGCTACCACTTCTTCTGCCTTTCTCCCTCTCTCCTGCCCCATGTGCCATATGTTTAGTCAGGATCCTGCCTCCTTTAGTGTAGATAGTGGTAGGTGTGTTAAGTGTAGTCTTGTGTTAGACTTGGAGGCTAGGCTAGAGCAGTTAGAGGCGCGGCTCCGCACAGGGGAAGCTAAGCCGGCTAGCCAGGTCGTTACTCGTAGTGCGGGCCGCGCTGCCAGGGCTAACCCAGTTAGCACCCCAGCACCTTCTCAGCAGCCAGGAAAAAAATACGGGTTTGGGAGGAAACATAGTGCTAAACGCAAAAACTTAGAGCACTCGAGACTCCACGTTAGTAATAGGTTCTCCCCCCTCAGCGACACACCCGCAGCACCCTTAACTCCAGTTATTGGCTCTTCTGTAGTTAGTTGGCTACAGTCAGGTGTTATCTGGGGGACCAGAGTTGGTGACATCGAGGAGAACCTTAGGATGTTAGCCCAGAGTAAGTCCAGGTTCCTTTGAGTCATGATTCACGCAGGCGGTAATGATGCCCGACGGAGACAATCAGAGGTTCTTAAGTTAAACACAGCTTCGGTGTGTAAACTGGCCAAGTCTATGTCAAACACTATAATTTTCTCTGCTCCCTTGCCGAACTTAGTCATTGATGAAACGTACAGCCGCTTTTCATTACTTAACCGCTGGCTTTCTAGATGGTGCCCAGAAAACGGCGTTGGTTTTGTGGATAATTGGAGCGCGTTTTGGGGGGAAGCATGGTCTCATGCGGAGAGATGGCGTCCATCCTACAATGGACAGAGCCACTCTTCTTTCTAGAAACATTTCTGCTAGCCTTAGTTGTGTAACCTGACAACCCAGAGACGAGGCGCAGAGCAGCGGTGTAAAACTCTCCTCTGAGCCTCCCTTAGTGCTGGTGCAAAACCCATGCAGGAAAGTCAAGCAGTTTCTTAGCTTTAGCTTATGTGCTAAAAGACAAGATAAAGGAGCGTGTCACAGAAACATTAAAGTGACAGACAGCGCTACTCACAAGCAGAATTATGATGTCATTAAATGTGGTTTATTAAACATTAGATCAATTTCCTCTAAGTCAATGAGTTAATTAATGATAAAAAATTTAGTCTACTAGCCTTAACAGAAACTTGGCTCCAATAGGATGACTATGTTAGACTGAATGTAGCACCCCCCCCCCACAAGTTATAATAACTAGCAGAAATCCAGGATTTCAGGGAAAGGAGGTGGTTTGGCAGTAATATCACAGCCTAGCTTACTTTTCTCCCCTAAAGTTAAACATGTTTATAACTCATTTGAAAGCATCAGATTGTGTATAAATCACCCAAACAGGAAGACTCGAAAACCTATTTTATTCATTTATTTATCAGCCCCCCCCCCGGTCCGTATTCAGAATTTTTAACTGACTTTTCCGACTTCCTATCGACTATTGTTTTAGATTCTGATCAGGAAATGCTTTTGCAGCTTTATTAGATCATGTTGGTTTCACACAGGATATAAATGAACCTACTCACTGTCATAAGCACACCCTTGACCTTGTTTTAACCCATGGTATAGAGATTAGCCAGCTGAGTGTCCTTCCTCATAACCCCATCATTTCTTATAACTTTCTAATTACCTTCCAGTTTACATTAGAACATGCCACTGCCCCAGTGAACAAAAAACAAGTTAGAAGATCCTTATCTGACCGTTCTGTGTCTGAGTTTAAACTCACAGTTCAACCAATACTTAGTAACATTCTGAGCAAATACTCTGAGACCAGCTCCCAGCATCAGTCCTAGTATAAATGACCAATTTGTTAATGATGCTTTACAAGCCATTATGAGTACACTTGATGTTGTTGCCCCCCTGAAACCTAAGTTCGTTGACAAAACAGAGTAGCACCGTGGTTTAATGCTGAAACATGTTCTCGTAATTAAACAAATAACCCATAAGATGGAAAGAGAATGGCGTCGCTCCGGTGCAGAGCAGTCTCTGAATACCTAGAAACGTAGCCTCTTAAATTATAAAAAATACCTCTGTGTAGAGCTAAAACCCAGTACTATTCAACCTTAATATCAGAGAATGAAAATAATCCAAGATTTCTTTTTAGTACTATTGCTAGATTAACTTGCAGTCAGAGCTCAGTGGAACCACATAAGCTCTCAGCTCTGATGATTTTCTTACATTTTTCGATAGTAAAATCTCAAATATTAGACATAAGTTGAATCTAGTTATTCCTACTATCAGCCTAGAGCAGGCTGAAGCGGTAAAAGTGAAGGCATCCATAGAAACCTCTGTAATATTAGACTGCTTCACTACTGTGGATCAAGCGAAAATAACATTAGTTATATAAAAAAAAAAGTTATTACGTCCTTCAAATCCTTAACTTGTCTGTTATCCCTAACTCCCACTAGAATTTTGAAAGAAACCTTCCCCCTAAATAATTATTCCATATTAACAATAATAGATTTCTCTCTGGAAACTGGTTACGTGCCACAGTCTTTTACATATTCAGTCGTTAAACCTCTTCTGAAAAAGCCCAGTTTAGATCCTAGCAACCTGGCCAACTATAGACCAATATCAAACCTCCCCTTTATTTAAAAAATCCTAGAAAGAGTTGTAGTTAAGCAGCTTTACCGCCACCTACAAGACAATAGCCATTTTGAAGATTTTCAGTCAGGGTTTAGACCTCACCACAGTACAGGAACTGCACTAGTTAGAGTCTCTAATGACTTGTTATTGGCCTCAGAAAAGGTACTACTCTCTATTCTGTTCCTGTTAGAGCCAGGTTTGTCGGCCTAGGAACTCCTCCAGTTGGATCCATGTTTGGCGAAGTACAAAACAAGGTCATAAGCACAAGATCATATCTAGGTATAATGCTTGGTAATGCAAGCAGAGTAGGAGTAGCACAAGTTTCTTTTGCTGTTTAAGTATGGTTCGGTTGATTGAGTGAATGAGAGTTAGGTGAACGGCATGCAGGAAGTGTGTGGTGGGGTTGCTAGGAGATGTAGTGTTGTTAGAACTCTGGAGATGGTTCCCGCTGGTGACCAGAGGGGTAACCAGAGCTTTGATTTCTGACAGACATATTGACACGTTGGGTGAGCCCATGTCCTCATTTTTCGACGTGTTGCCTGCTCAGATCAAATGAATTCTGCGTTTGTCCAACAGTAGCTGAGATGACCCCAGCAACCTCAGGACTCTAAAAGTGATTAAGTGGGTCCAGAAGATGGATGGACTATGTAGAGTTGACAGATCCATTTTTATACAACGAAATGACACCCAAGAGAATAAATCTGTCACTGTCAGTGGGCTAGTCCATTCAGCATGCTTGATTTAAGTGCTCACCACCATTAAGGCTTACATAATCCAAATTAAAAAGCATGGCTTAACTGTGTGCCCTTATTTGGTGTGTTGACAACATTTTGTGTCATGGCAAGGTAGGCGAGGCAGACCCAGGCACTGGAACCTGGAAGGAAAACACAGGTGAGTAGAAGGTAAGTAATAGTTTTAATTATTATTCGAAGTAGCTTGACATCTTGACATGGCTGGAGGCTGAGATCTTGATGTGGCTGTAGGCTGGAGAGCAGCAGGTGTCTTTGCTGGAGGAAGCTATGGCTCGCGGCAAGCTGGAGAGTAGAGTTGGCTCGTGGTGTGGCTTGAGGGTACTTACTTACTTACTTACTTTCCGACAGGTTCTTCGGCGCAGGGAAACAGGAGACTTAGGTGTCCACTCGTGGCATGAATGTCCTAAAGGCGAGATATAATAGACGTTAGCATAGAACTTGAACATTTGGACTAGAAAATACATGAAACCAGACTATGCACCATCGGGGGCAACGAACTGTCAATGAACACTGGTTCTGGATCTCCTTTTGAAGGTCTGAAGGGTGATGAGGTGAGTGGACACAGCTGAGATGAATCAGGAACCAAGCGGAGAGGGGAGGGGGGGAGAGAGCTGCCAGAGGCACCATGACATTTTGTTCCTTTTGTGTTTGTTCATTCGTTTGTTGTTGAAACAATAAACCTTTAAGAGTTGAAACTGTAGAAAATATAAAAAAGGATCTGAGATGTGGTGTTTAATCATTTTAAAAGGTTTTTCAAATAATTAAAAAATATATAAAGAAACCACTGCCAAATTAAGGATATCAGTATCAAACATTTTGGAATGATACCCAGCATTACTCTGTCCAGCAAAGATTAAACTGGTTATTTTTCGTCTTTAGCATTTCCACTTATTTGAAGAAAAAAACAAAACAAAAAAAACATTGTGAACGTTATAACATTTTTTATTTTTCGTCATAGAGGTAAACAACAGACTAAGACAAAGAATAACAATTTCATTGTGTCATGGACAAACAAGACTATGGGGCATTTTTCCCCAGAGGAATAAAAAAATAGATATATAAACAAGGCAGGACCTCCTCAGTGTTACATTCAGACATTGGAGGGATGGAGATCTCAGCTTTCTTCACTATCCTGTTGTTGCCTCTATGTTTCTTAGAGATGAACTCAGTTTTTTTGTTGAGTGGATATCTGACTGGCTTGAAACAAAGAACTGAGGATGATGTTGCCAACATTGATGCTTCCTCTGTGAAATGTAAACTGCGGGGTACGACACGTTTACCTGCATTCTCGATGGATGGCGACTTTGTTATAGGTGGTGTGTTTTCTATTCACTATACCATGTACACAGAGATTCATATTCATGCAACAATGCCCGACCCACCAAAATGTATAGGAAGGTTAGTAAGAGTTTGAAGGACAACTAACATATCACTAGAAATTAAATCTTTTACAATGTTTTGTCTTTTGCAGTTCAGCTGATAAGATTTAAAAATATCATTTGTATTATTTTTGGTAAAAGTTGTGTCCTTTTTTTTTCACTTTCAGCATAAATGCTCGTGAACTGCGTTTCTCTCGTACAATGATCTTTGCCATTGAGGAGATTAACAACAGCACAGAGCTGCTGCCTGGTATCAGGCTTGGTTATCAGATCCATGACTCATGCGCTGCAGTGCCTGTGGCCATGCAAGCTGCTTTTCAGCTCTCCAACAGCGGGGATAAAGTCTTCTACAAAGATAGTAATTGCTCTCAGTCTGGCATGATGGCGGCTGTTGTTGCTGAATCTGGATCCACACCATCCATCAGCATTTCTCGGATCATTGGACCCTTCAACATTCCCCAAGTAAGTGCTTCATTCAATTTTTACAAAGTATTTTATAAAGTAATTGGACACTTGTGAATTACATTTTTATATTTTTCTTTAGGTCAGCCACTTTGCCACATGTGCTTGTCTGTCTGATAAGCAGCAGTATCCAAATTTCTTCAGAACAGTTCCCAGTGATGCATTTCAGTCTGTAGCGCTGGCCAAGCTGGTGAAACACTTTGGGTGGACTTGGATAGGTGCTATCTGCTCTGATTCAGACTATGGCAATAACGGGATGGCCTCTTTTCTTCAAGCAGCTCAAAAGGAGGGGATTTGTGTGGAGTTTTCTGAATCTTTTCATCGGACGCAGCCTCATAAAATCCAAAAAGTGGCAGATTTTATCCGCAGGTAATGTAATGTTGTGTTGCTTCGGAAAGTTGCAAATTTTGTCATTTACGTCTATGTTTCCCCTGAATTTAAACCTGATA
Organism: Oryzias latipes; assembly: GCF_053564925.1. NCBI lineage: Eukaryota > Metazoa > Chordata > Actinopteri > Beloniformes > Adrianichthyidae > Oryzias > Oryzias latipes. Next base: position 23,982,118 of record NC_136249.1, on the reverse strand, counting down.
AAAAAACACAAAAAAGGATATAACATAAAGATTTTATTGATTAAAAATGCATTCATTATGTTCTTAGGTCAACAGCTAAGGTTATTGTTGCCTTTACTTCCACTGGAGAAATGAAAGTCTTGTTGGAAGAACTTGCCGCAAAACCTTCACCATCTCGTCAGTGGATAGGCAGTGAGTCCTGGATAACAGACACAAATTTGCAAAAGTTCACTTTCTGTGAGGGGGCCATTGGATTTGCTATTCCAAAATCTGACATCCCAGGCTTGAGAGATTTTCTGCTGGATCTCTCTCTTTCTGAAGTGGCAGCATCCCCAGTGCTGACTGAGTTTTGGGAGGAGACATTTAGATGCAGACTGAGAAAAGGTGAGTGTTTTTTTTTTTTTTTTTTTGAGGAGAGACCTGTATTATTTTGGTTATGTTGCATCGATATGATAGAAAAATGTATGCATGTGGTAGCATACAGTACAGGTCATGCGTGATGGAGTGATGGTTTGACTGTGGCAGTGACAGGGAATGGTATGGTTTTTTTTTTGTTGTTTCTTTTTGTTTTCTTTACTTAGTTTTATTATAAACACTTCTTGTAGTTATTTGTCTTTCAGACTAACAGAACTCTGTAATTGTGTTTGTATAATGTAAAACTCAATAAAAATACTGGGTTTAAAAAAGAAAAATGTATTTTAGTAAAAGTCTTCGTAAAATGTTAACATGGTTAAATATTTGTTTTTAATACATATGAATAGCAAAAAAGAGAAGTAGTAAGGAAATAATCATGAAGATATCTGTTCATGTTCATTAAATCCAATATTTTCCTGTTTTTTTTTAGATGTTAATACAGAGCAACGTGTTTGCAATGGAAGTGAAGACCTACAAAAGGTTCCAAATGCATTTATCCCATCTTCTCCACTGAGAATTACTACAATGGTGTATAAAGCTGTTTATGCAATAGCACATGCTATTCACAGTGTTGTGTGTGTGAAAGAAAATGTAACAGCCCAGTGTGACAAACATTTGATGTTGGAATCCAAGCAGGTCAGCTGAGATATTGTCTTAGTTTGCATAATTTTGAAAAAAATAAAACTAATAATATATAAGATTTTTATTGATGTTTACTTAGATTTTTTTTTCTACCATTTTTTTCCCTGTCTTTTGTAGGTTTTAGATGCTCTAAAGAAAGTAAATTTAACCCAGAATGGCTATCCTGTGTCGTTTGATGCTAATGGAGATCCTGTGGCTGTTTATGAGCTGGTCAACTGGCAGAAGGGTGAAAGTGGAAATATTGAATTGGTAACAGTAGGATTCTATGATGCGTCCCTGCCAAAATACAAAGAATTCTATATTAACAAAAATCTAACCTGGGTGGACGGTATACAACAAGTAGGCAGTCTGATGAGAATTCTCTTTTAAAATAACTTGATATCGCAAGTTGTGAAATATACTCATTTGTTTTGCTGTTGCCTTTGTGAAAGGTGCCAGTGTCAGTGTGTACTGATAGCTGTCCTCCGGGAACTCACAAAGTGCTGCAGAAAGGAAAACCCATCTGTTGCTATGATTGCATACCATGTCCTGAAGGAGAGATAAGCAACACTACAGGTAAGATCCTCCATTTTCAATGCCGATTTTTGTCACATTTCTGACACTTAGAAACTGACCTGTACTGTCTGTGTTTTTCTAGATTCCTCTGATTGTTTCCCGTGTCCCATAGAATTCTGGCCAAATCCAGAAAAGGACTCATGTCATCCCAAACCAGTAGAATTCCTTTCCATTGATGAGACTCTGACTATCATCTTGGCTGTCGTCTCTGTTGGTGGAGCATGTCTTTCCATCTTAACAGCAGCGGTGTTTTTCCATCACAGAACAACCCCAATAGTACGGGCCAACAACTCAGAGCTGAGCTTCCTGCTGCTCTTCTCCCTGACTCTGTGTTTTTTATGTTCCTTAACTTTCATAGGGGCTCCCACTGAGTGGTCTTGTATGCTGCGTCACTCAGCTTTTGGCATCACCTTTGTTCTTTGTATCTCCTGTGTGCTTGGAAAAACCATAGTGGTCTTGATGGCCTTTAAAGCTACACTGCCAGGTAGCAATGTCATCAAATGGTTTGGTCCTCTACAACAAAGACTGACTGTAGTGTTCTTTACATTTGTTCAAGTGTTAATCTGCATCGTTTGGCTTGTGTTGAGGCCTCCATTTCCAATGAAAAATTTTTCCACGTACAAAGAAAGGATCATCCTGGAGTGTGCTTTGGGTTCTGCCATTGGGTTCTGGGCTGTCTTGGGTTACATCGGCCTTCTGGCTGTGTTCTGCTTTGTGTTAGCTGTGCTGGCTCGGAAACTGCCGGACAACTTTAATGAAGCCAAGCTGATAACATTTAGCATGTTGATTTTCTGTGCAGTCTGGCTGAGCTTCATCCCAGCTTATGTCAGCTCTCCTGGCAAATTCACAGTAGCTGTGGAGATATTTGCTATTCTGGCCTCCAGTTTTGGACTAATAATGTGTATATTTGCTCCAAAGTGTTTTATCATACTGTGTCAACCTGAGAAGAACACCAAAAAATATTTAATGAACAAAAATTAATTCTTTAGAATACATTTTATTTGCAAAAAATGCTTGTCAATGTTTAAAGCAATGCGTCACACATCTCTTTTGGAAATAACACATTATTTGCTTAATTGTAAATAAAGATAAATGTGACTTTGTTAAGTGTTTTTAAGATTTTTTTGACATTGGTCAATATTTTTGCCAGGAGGAGCTTGTGTGTACACTGTTGGATTTGTTGTCAAGTAAAGTGATTGGGATATTAGATGTGCTACATTTATGACTGTTAAGTATTGACAAATAAGATTGTGGTAGAGTTGCTACCGCATTTTTAAAACACTCCCAATTTTTTTATTTCCTTTTTTAAACTTGCACTGTCTGGCACCTGAGCTACCAGATTAGATATGTAGACCTCTTGTGTTGGACGGATGTTACTAGAAGGTTATCAATCTTGACACATGAGGTGTGAATTTGTAAAAACCCTCTTTGCAATTGAGACTATACACTATAGACTAGACCAGGGGTCGGGAACCTTTTTGGCCAAGAGAGCCATAAATGCCACATATTTTGAAATGTAATTTCGAAAGAGCCATACAATTATGTAGTGTCCCTTTCCCACACTGAGGCACGGAGACTTAACCTCTTTTAAAGTTCTTTATTCCGATTACTGCAGACCGCAACAAACGCCGTTCAATTAATTCAGCAACCCCTGAATCTCTCCCGCCGACACGAGAGCGCTTCTCCCAACTTTATATTCCCCTGCTCCCGCTGCAGCCCTCCCATTTCCCTTATTCGGCCCATAGCTGAACCCCATTGGTCCAAACTACCTAACAACAGGCTGAGCGACAGAACTGAGGGCCAATCAGATCTCTGCTTGATCGATGCGTTCAATGAACTCCAGAACTTTTAACGCGGCCCAACAGCCATCCAACTCAGTCCGCGACAATTTGTTTAAAACTAAATATACAAATGAATGTGTGCATTTGATTTAATTTCAACATTTTTAAAGTACAATAAGTCTGTGGATTCTTTTTTAATAACATTGTTATTCTGTTGCTAATAAATGATGAGTATTTCTCGTGGTAGTTTTGCTGATGGTCTAGTCCGGTTGATACGTGGTGAGTTTCTGCTTCACGCAGGCGTTGAGACTTTAACGTGATCTTAGGTCTGAATGTTCTGTAGATGTGACAAAGACTGCTCACATGCAGACGGGGAGCCAAACACACACTCACACGCTGCAGTGAGTGACGGGAAGCGGGTTTTACGTTTTTACAATCCCTGCGCGATTCACCTGCTGCCTGTCCCCACAACACCTCAGCCCCACCCTCTGCTTTCTCCCTCACACATCCCGTCCCCGCATCTGCGCGCTCTTTCTCAGAGACGGGAGCGCGTAGTTTTAGGCACGGCAATTCACAGGTTTCCAGCTGGTACAAACTCTGTGAAATAATAGATAATAGTAACTGATAGCGCTGGCGCAGATTTCTCTCTCTAAGCACTGCTACTACTACGCGCCTCTGACATCGCATCGCGCCCGAGAAGGACTGGTCTAATGAAAAAAAAAACTATAATTAAAGATTTGTCTGCGAGCCACATGTGACCATCAAAAGAGCCATATATGGCTCGCGAGCCAAAGGTTCCCGACCCCTGGACTAGACTATACAGTATGGTAATTATGTATGCATTTCTTGTTGGACCGGATGGAAAACACAGGAGAAGAGAGCGTGATATAAGAGTTGGTAAATAATAGTATCAAAGAAAGGGGAGAAGATGGTTGACGGAATTTGAGAATGATTAACAATTAGGAGGGGTTAGAATTGCAATGCAACACGTTGATGGAGATTTATAACTATTGAGGTCAAAAGGCTAGGACCCCTCCAAAGACACAGTCAAATATTACGAAAAACTATAGCACACACTCATAACAAAAAGCATGTATCATCACGTCATGTATACTATCTGTGCAAAGATGAGAGGGGGGATGCCTGGTAAAGCTCAGACCAAGACCCCCGCCGAAGGCAAGGCAGCAGTGGCAGGTAGGGCCCCTCAGGAACCTGCATGGAATAGGAGATCAAGGAAATCTGCCTATGGGGCAACCCAACATGGGCCACCAAGATAGGAATGAACACCACTGGGGAATCACAGTACCAAAGAGCAGGAGCTGGAGCCCCAGCCCAGCCAGAAAACGGCCGTCCAGTCGCACCAGGGGGCCTATCATAAGGCCCCATTCGCCTGACCAGCCTATGGAAGTTCTGAGCATCCCCCCATCACAAACCAGGACCCCCCCTAAAAAGACCTGTCTTACGCTCCAGACAACAACCCACTTGCCCTACCCGAAGTCCAGTAGAGAGAAAGGCAGGGGCCACTGCTCTCCACACAAGATGGCACCCAAGAGAGGTGAGGGTCCCTGACGAGCCCTGTAAGCATGGGCCAACTAGGCTCCCCACTGTTGGGAATTTTGAAGAGGCCCAGCACCCGCAGGCAAGGGCCAGAACAGCACCACAGGGACACGGTCACCCCCACGCTCCGATGTGATGTGATCCCCAGATTATGGCCTAGCCACAGAACTCGGCAATCCCTCTCCCTGCTGGAAGCTGGGCACTTATATTTTACTGTAGTGTTTTTTTCATTTGTTCAAGTATTAATTTTCATCATTTGGCTTGTGTTGAGGCCTCCATTTCCAATGAAAAATTTTTCCACGTACAAAGAAAGGATCATCCTGGAGTGTGCTTTGGGTTCTGCCATTGGGTTCTGGGCTGTGTTGGGTTACATCGGCCTTCTGGCTGTGTTTTGCTTTGTGTTAGCTGTGCTGGCTCGGAAACTGCCGGACAACTTTAATGAAGCCAAGCTGATAACTTTTAGCATGTTGATTTTCTGTGCAGTCTGGCTGAACTACGTAGCAGCTTATGTCAGCTCCCCTGGCAAATTCACAGTAGCTGTGGAGATATTTGCTATTCTGGCCTCCAGTTTTGGACTAATAATGTGTATATTTGCTCCAAAGTGTTTCATCATACTGTCAGCCTGAGAAAAACACCCAAAAATATTTAATGAACAAAAAACTAATTTTTACTTTGCTTTTGTGTTTAAATCACATTGATTGTGTTGCAAATACATAAAATATGTTTTCATGTCTTTAAAGATTTTTGACATTGAAATAAAAATATAACTGGAGCTAAAATAACACTTGAAAAGTCTGATCTGTCGTGTTTGTTTGTTTTTTTAAATAAAATGTTCTGACTCAAAAGTCACAAAGTAAGAACATTTAACTGACCTTACAAAATAGTAGCACCCCATAGCAGTATGGGGTGTTGTACTTTAGGGTCGAACAGGAATGTTAATATTCAGGACGTGCTAAGTAACTTGTCTTTTACTAACATCCTCGTTAACAGTTACTTTATATCAAAAGGCTACATGCTATGCATTCCATCATGCATTACACATATCCGATAATGCATCTCGACCAATTAGCGTGTCACTGTAACTGAGGTGCATTCAAATACAACAGGATACTTGTATGTAAGAATATTATTTTGTTGGAACCAATTTGTTATTTCGTCGGAATGAAAAGTTATTTTGTGGGATTTAATTATTATTATTTTTACCCATGTCAGGTCACAGACTCTGTAATTGAAAGCCCTAACTGTGCTGAAATTTGTTTTAATAAACAAAATATGTCAAATCAAAATTAATATGCATGGAACATATGTCCCACAACAAAAAACATAATAAAGAAAAACACAGAGGTGAGTGCTGAAGACTATAACAGACACAGTGTTATAGTGTGTACATCCTGGGCTATACGCTCATTCACGACAGCAAAGCCCGGTGTGAACGTAGCATTCAGATGCAACCAGTTTATTGCCAGTATGAGCAACTTAAACTTTCCATTTGAGTTCTTTTCTTGATCTTTTTTTTTTTTTAAATTGGATGTAAGCAAGAACACTGGCTTATTATTTTAAGTTTCCAGTTGTGTTTAAGACACATGTTTTCTGGTGCTTGCTGTGAATTATGGTATTCAAAGCACCCTATACTGTAAATCCCCTTTTTAGTTTTTTACAACTAATGTCACTTCCTTTCCTTGTTTTGAACGTGATTGGTTTAACTTGCGATGACTCACATGACCAATGAAATTACACATCCACACAGCTTTTAATGTGCGGTTCGTTTTCCTGTTGAAGGCGACATTGGCAATTTATTACAAAGCACAGTCTTCATAGGGTCAGGATGGAAAATCGGCCGCTAGTTTTTAAGACTTCTTGTTTACTGCATGTTTTTGTGGGCAGCGTCTTTGTTACTGGGTTAGTAGGCTGTTCCAATTCTATAAAGGAACTACAAACACTGATTATCAGAGAAACGGCAGAGACGAGACAAGAGGTCATACATTTCAGAGTGGCAGGGGTTGGGGTTGATTCTGATGCATCTCAGTGTGTGACATTAGGAGACAGTCATCCTGTGGTTTTGCAGTCAGAAGGAGATGTTATCGTTGGAGGGCTTTTCCCTTTGCATTATGAGGCTTCTGAGCCAGAGCACACCTACCACAGCAAACCCCCAACCACACCTTGCACAGGGTAAGTATTCAAGCCGACACCTACTGTATGGAGATTGTGTGTATATTATTCATAGATTACATCAGCCTTTTATAAATGTAATTAAAAAAAATAAAGAACCATATCCTTAATGCATTGCAGGTTTGATCAGAGAGCCTTCCGGTGGCTGATGACTATGGTGTTTGCTGTGGAAGAAATCAACCACAGCTCAGTCTTGTTGCCAGGTGTGACACTTGGCTACCGGATCACAGACAGCTGTGATAACGTCCACAACAGCCTGAGAGCCCTTTTCCCTTTAATCAGTTCATCCATTCCTTTGACAAATCAGCTAAGAAAAAGAGAAGCCACTGAAAATACTTCAACAATTTTTTTTGAGCGTGTACAGTCTGTTGAAGTCACCACTGCAAAAGCAGGGAATGTGACAACATATAGCAAAGAACAGGAGTTTAGAACAACATGGTCTGAAACCAATGCATGTCTGTCTGGTTCCCCTGTTTCTGCTGTGATCGGTCTTGCTTCCTCCTCTCCAACAAGAGCTGTAGCTCAAGCTCTTGGCCCTTTCAGCATTCCACTGGTAAGAATCGCACAAATTATTCAAACTAAAGATTTTATTATTTGCATTTGATTTGGTTGGGAATTTTATTCCAAACGTGTGAAAAACAACTCCTTAAAAGAGGAAAAAAACAAGAAAAAAAAGAAAAAGTAAGAAAATCTGATAAAATAAATCTTTACTTTCACAGTCATTTGGATTTAGAAAACAGAGGCCAAAGCTTCCATTTTTTATGCTGTTATTCTACATTTCAATATTTAATATTTCTTTATACAGTTAGTTAGAGACCCTGTTTATTATATAATGACATTTTTGTCCTTTCAGGTGAGTTATTTTGCCACTTGTACCTGTCTCACTGACAAGCGCATGTACCCGTCATTTCTGCGAACCGTGCCGAGTGACATCTTTCAAGTCAGGGGTCTCGTGCAACTCGTCACATTCTTAGGCTGGCGTTGGGTGGGCACAATAGGAACCACGGTCAGCTAAAGCTTTTAAACTATGATTTATATGTATAAACCTTTTTTAATGACAAACTTTTTGTTTTCCTTGCAGGATGACTACAGTCAGTATGGGATCCAATCATTTTCTGCTCAGTTTCAAAAACAAGGGGGTTGTGTGGCATTTCACCTCACCATTCCAAAATCTCCCACTTTGGCTGAAATACAAGAAATGGCAGACAGAGTGCAGAGATCAGCTGCTCGGGTTGTGGTGGTTTTTGCCACAGAGGGACAACTCCTGGATCTGTATTTTGAAGTATGTGTCTCAGCTGATTTGACCACACAGAATGGCAGTTGAACATTTGTGGAAGCTAGAATAACTTATTTATACTTATCTTTTCAGCTTGTTCAGAGAAACGTTACACATCTGCAGTGGGTTGCCAGCGAAGCGTGGGTCACCGCTGCCCTTCTGACACTACCGCACTTCCACTCTCTTCTAGAAGGAACATTGGGCTTCTCTTTCCCTGGTGTCAACATCCCCAGTTTAGAAAATTTCCTTCTGAACATTCACCCCTCTGCTGAACCAGGAATGGAATTTATCAACATGTTCTGGGAAGATCAGTTTGGTTGTAAACTTCACTTTGAAGAAGATGGATCCATAAAAAATGTAGGAGATGTCAACTTAAGGGGTTTAAATGCATTTGGTTCTAATCCAGAAATCCAAAATGCTTCTTCTGCGGAACAGGAAAGCTTTTTTAACAGGGACAGCTTTGCAGAAACACCGTTTTGTACAGGTTTTGAGAATCTGAGTCTCACTGGGAGCAGTTATACTGATGTATCCCGAGTCAGAATATCCTATAACGTGTACAAAGCAGTATACGCCATTGCCCACGCTTTACATGCTTTACTGAACTGTGATTCTGCAGAACAAAACGAGAAAAGCTGCGATAAACACAAACAATTTACCTCTGAGCAGGTATATGTCACCATTATTCTACTTATAAGATAATTTTATCAGGATGTATGTTAAGACATTTTTTATGTCTTTCACAGTTGCTGTCTCATCTGAAGTTAGTGAATTTCACTAACAAATTTGGGGAGAAAGTATGCTTTGACTCCAATGGAGAGCCTGTTCCTCTTTATGACATAATTAACTGGCAGAAGGACAAACATGGCAAAATGAGGTCAAATTTTGAATATATTTTAACATTTTTCTAGTACTATTAAAGTTCAGAATCAAACAATTTATTTTACATGTATTCATGTATGTGGACATGTTTAGTTGCACTGTTAAACAAAACCAAAAAAAAACATCAGTCTGACAAGACTTCTTTTGGTGCACTCAGATTTGTTACAGTGGGAAGTTATGATGGCTCAGTTCCACTGGGACGACAGCTGCAATTAAACCAGAGCAACATTATATGGACAGAAGGACATACAGAGGTACGTTTGAATTATTTTATAATTTGCATCACAATACATTTTGTCAGGTTTTCAGATTCCACACTTTTCCTTACTGTTCAGGTGCCCGTGTCTTTGTGCAGTGAACCATGCCCCCCAGGCAACAGGCAGGCTAGGCGTAAAGGCGAGCCCCAATGTTGCTTCGATTGTTTTCCCTGTGCAGATGGAGAGATCAGTAATGAGACAGGTAACATGTACTAGCTTCAATTTTTCAAGATGTTTTCTCTAAAAAATCCAGTGACAGTTAGAAGTCTTCAAGTGTAAAATATGTAATAATGTCAATGGAATTACAAAGTTTTTGAGCATCCATTTACAGTTTGTTTGTCCCTCTCAGGTTCCGCTGAGTGCATAAAATGTCCCGAGTCCTACTGGTCAGATGAGAAAAAGGTGAAGTGTGTTGCAGGGATTGAAGAGTTCCTGTCTTTCAAGGACTCCATGGGTATCATCTTAGTGGCCCTCACTCTGTTGGGTGTCGTTCTGACAGCAGTCATCATCGTCATCTTTCACCGTTTCCGTACAACTCCAATTGTCAAGGCTAATAACTCAGAGATAAGTTTCTTGCTTTTGCTGTCACTCAAGCTCTGTTTCCTGTGTTCCCTGGTGTTCATCGGCCAGCCATCTGTGTGGACATGCAGGATCCGCCAAACAGCCTTTGGGATCAGCTTTGTCATTTGTCTGTCTTGCCTCCTTGTTAAGACTATTGTGGTCCTCCTGGCTTTTCAGACTAAACTGCCTGGCTCTAGAGCTTTGAAGCTGTTTGGTCCTTCTCAGCAAAGAATCATGATTGTCTTCACTACAGCTCCTCAGGTGAGGGGAGCTACCACTGACTCAATTCCTTTTTTTCTAAAGAAGCTTTAGTGTTTCTGTTTGACCCTCAGGTTTGTCTCTGTGCTGGCTGGTTGTTGTGGGCACCCCCTTTCCCATTTAGGAACTCAGCTTATCAAGCTTCAACTAGAAAAGTAAGACCAAAGTGTATTCATTGTTGATTGAAAACATACAGGTACATCTAAGAAAAATTAAATACTGACAAAGAGTAAAATATTTTTTTATCATTTACAGAAAAGTATATTGAGCAACATATATTAATACTTTAGATCTTTTAATTCTGATGATTATGGCCTAAAGACAATGAAAATGTAAAATTAAGTGTCTTAGAAAGTTAAAATTTCACATGGAATCAGTCAGAAGGGTGGGTTTTCAGTACAAGATGATGGCCTTTGGAAACTCTTCATTTTGATGCCCTCAGTTGTGTCTTTAGTGTCTTTTTACATGTTACTGTGGATTTTTTCTGAAATTGGACATAGATAAAGAAAATTACGCTTACATTTGCATTTATGAGTATTTTTTTTAAATGCATCCACTTATAGACAAATAGATCCATTTTTTCCATCGTCTGAGCTAGAATCTGGCTCAAGACTGTACTGCTGGATAGCGCCGATTTTGATCGCCAGTTTTGTTGCGCCAGTTTTGTTAAGTTGGGGGTGTGAGGGACTTTAAGTTGGCAGGAGAACACACAAATAGAGAGCTATCAGAGTTCTAATGAACTACTTCTACTCTGCAAAAACTATGTCCTAGAAAACAACACAGTTTTTTTGGCTAGAAATAGCATTATCATAATTAAAACATTGCAGAGAACACGTTTAAAAGACAGTGAGATTGGGTTTTTTAATAAGTGTTAGCATTAATGTGAGGTGGTCTTGTGGCAATCAGCCTGTGGCTTTACGTAGATGTTATGGAAGCCCAGGCTGCTTTGATAGCTCAGGTCATCTGCACTGTTGGGTCTGGTTTCTCTCATCTCCATCCTGAAGACTTTTCAAATTCTCTGAAAGGTTTATTGTCAGATGTTTGCTGGCCACTCAAGCACGGTAGCAGGGTCACTGAACCAGCCTTTGGTATCTTTTTGGTACCTTTGCCGATGTGGGCAGTTGGAAAAATAAAGCCAGCATGTCCCAGAGAATTTAATTACGAGACATCAAAATGTGGGTATTCATCACCGAAAGACAAGGAAAAGGCCATAATCCTGCTTACTTTTCAACGTGCCCTGCTCTGACATGTTCTGGTTGGCTAAACTCTCCTGATCCAGGTAATCAACCATGAGTTGGACAATGATATCTTGAATGCACGTTGATGTGCTTGCCCTTGAGGCCTGCGGTTCCCAACCCCAACTGTAATGCATGATCATCAAAAAACAATGACATGAGTATTACTTTTTATGACCAATAATAACAACACATTAATTATATAATTTAGCCTTTTTCAAGTAAAATTTTGTTCAGTTTAACATTTTCTGTGCATGTGCATACACTCACAAACACACACTTAAAAAAATTATATATATGGTGTTTTTTTCATGAGCTTGTTTGTAAAAAATAAAAATGGAAAAAGCTCTAATAAAACCTTATCTCTTATTTTGCATGTTGCATTTAGATTGTTGTCGAGTGTAAAGAGCCATGGCCTCCTGGATTCTGCTTGGTCCTTGGTTACATCGGCTTGATTGCCTCAGTTTGTCTCCTGTTAGCGTTTCTTGGTCGAAAGCTACCAGATACCTTCAACGAGGCAAGACTCATCACCTTCAGCATGCTGATTTTCTCAGCAGTGTGGATTTCTTTCATTCCAGCTTATATCAGCTCTCCAGGGAAATTTTCTGTGGTCGTGGAAATATTTGCAATTTTAGCCTCCAGTTTTGGTCTGTTACTGTGCATTTTTGGGCCTAAATGTTACATCATTTTGCTACACCCAGAGAGAAACATTAAAAAATGTGTTCGTAGCAAAAACTCTAGATGATATCAGCTCTGCTCTTTCAATAGTGGATCTCAATGTTAGATAAAAGAATGTAAAGGTTCAAAAATTGAAATGCCTAAGTAAATGCTATATTAACACTATTTCACTGTCTTTATTTTTGAAATTGTACGCTAGATTACATGACACAATTAGTTAAGAGTTAATAAAGGCAAAGCAAATGTTAAAGTGGTAATTGAAAGGGGATCTGGAATTCTGAAACATCTATGACAGGCTTTAGAAGATAAATGTCTGTTTTAAAGCAATGCAAGCAAATTCTTTCTGGTTCCTGCTTCTGTGTGTGTGCACAATTCTGCAGTTCTTTGAATTATCACTAGAGGGTGGGTGGAGAAATGATTAAGGTTCTGTAAGAGGTCTGCAAACTTTACACAAGAATTCAAAACATCTAAAGCTTGATTCATAAAAAAATGTTGTCTTCAGCAAGATTTTGCATTTTATAGTTTTGCTTTAAACATTTTACATGCAATATTTGATGCAGATCCATTAGGTGCAACATTTCCTTTGAATCAATTGAGCAGAGAATGTTGAGGAAACGACTCACCCACGGCTGCTGACAGTAGACAAAACACTAATACTGTGTGTGTGCTAATATTTAAAGATGAAACATTTTTTACACATCATTTTCAGAACACAGAACAGCAACAACCTTACATACTTAACTATCACCAAAAACTTTAGTAGTCAACAGCTGATTCAACTTAGTTATCTCTCAAATTTTTGGCATTCAAGAGAAAGTGTGTTCTACCAACTCCTAATGTTATATGACTTTTTTAATTCAGATTTAGACATATATGGGGGTCAATGCACTTTAAACTAATTTGAACAGAAATGATATCAGATTATGACAGCTTTTTTCATAGCTCGAAGGTTTTATCATTTTATTACCAGCAATTTGGAGAGAGAGCCAGAAGGGCTGCAGCAGAACATCTGCAAGAAAGACTGCCCTGCAGAGAGAGCATGTACTTATCTTTGCTGGACATAAGAAAAGAAAGAAATGTAAATTTATAAATGTCAACATTTGTCTTTGGTCTTATTGCAGACTGTTTTTAAATGGATGATCATTTGCGACAACTCCTTAAAAATGCTGCACTCATTTCATTACTGAAGCAGCATTTATTAAGAACTTTTTTGAAGCCTGATTAATCTGATTCATTCAAGATTAAACATTTGTCTTGATGTATTCGCTTCCTTTTTTGTTGTTAAGCTGTGCACGTCAGTTCAAGTCCAAATATGAGTTTGCAAACTTGCAAATAGTTTTCTAACTTAATTTTACAGTTTAAAAGCATGATTTACAAGAAGAAACATTGTAGTGTGATGTGTGCCACAGAATGAATAGAAGTTTCAAACACTTTACTGTATCTGCCTCAATTGTTTGATTGAATATGGTGTATATGTCAAGACATTAAACTTAGAAATCACATTTTCAATGCAGTGTTCAGTAATCATGAAAGCGTGTAGAATGATTCATCAACTTGTTTATATAATTTTTTCCTTAAATTTTATTTATTTATTTAATGATTTTAACCAAACACAAAATGTAATTAATCACAAGTGCTCTGGTTAAAGAACAAACAAGCACATAAAAATGTTGACGATACACGGAGATCCTACATGTTACTACAAATGTTACTCTGAAAAAAGCTTAATATACACAGGAAAGAATTTGCTTGCTGGTCTGAAGATATCAGGCACAATCTGGCAAAATACAATATAATATTTTATTAAACAATTAGAATATGTTATCAGTTGAACTTTTATATGATTTTTAAATGTTTAAATTGACTCACAACCAAAACATGAAGAAAAAGAGTAAATAAGGTGGATATTGTGAGTTGCCTTTCTGCAAAACCTCTCTTGCTCAAAGTACACTCTCACAGTGCAGCAGTAATCTGCTTCAGAGTCATCGTATCCATGGCAACTACTGGCACCATTGCCATAGATATGATCTCTCAGAGCGACTCGAAACACCATTGACTGGTTTCAACATGGCGGTGCCTCACCATTGCTTCCTGATGTAGAGCTGGAGGTGAAACATTTTCTATGGGTGATGTCACATCTTGATTCGTCCATTGTTTTTACAATGTATGAGTGGTTGTGTGCTTCAATCCCTCTGTCATTCTGTTTCAGTGTTTCTGTTTCAAACTGGATTCTGTAAACTTTTAGCAACGTTTGCCAAGTTGCTATGACTTTCAAGCCTTATTAAAAACGATTGATTTTTATTTTTTATTTTTCCTTACCCATTAGATGTTGTTTTGTATTTTTTTCAGGCTTCAGTAAAATTATGTAACATTTTGGAGCAAACAGACAAAACAGCAAGCCAAAGCTGGAAGCTAAAATGGCGAATGACTCCACTGCATCTGCATAGATTCCAGGAGAACTTATATAAGCAGGAATGAATGCCAGCCAAACAGCACAGAAGATCAAAATGCTAAAAGTAATGAATTTGGCCTCATTAAAGTTACCAGGTAGTTTACGTGCCAGAAATGCAAGCACAAAGCAGAGGCATGCCTGGAGGCCAATGTATCCCAGAACACACCAGAAGGCCAGACTTGATCCCACGCTGCACTCCAATATAATCTTGGAACGTTCATATTTTGTGTTTCTGGATGGATAAGGGGAAGCATCAATGAGCCAGGCAGCACAGATTATCACCTGCACCATAGTGCAACTGAAAATAATAACCCTCTGATGCTTGGGCCCAAGCCACTTCATGATGTTGTCTCCCGGCCTGGTGGCAGTGAAAGCAGCCAGCACCACCAGAGTCTTTGCAAGGATGCAGGAAATGCAAAGTGAAAACGTGATGCTAAAGGCTGTGTGGCGAAGCATACAAGACCAACGTGTTGGCTCTCCAATAAAAACAAGTGAGCACAAAAAACAAAATGTCAGGGCAAACAAGATAAAGAAGCTTAATTCAGAGTTATTTACGCGGACCACGGCTGTGTTTCTGTGATGGAAGAAAACCAGAAAAACACCTATGGTGAGACAAGCTCCTACTACAGAGATCACTGTCAGAGCGATGCCCAAAGAGTCATAGGCCAAGAACTCCACTTTCTTAGGGATACAGATTGTTCTGTCTTCATTTGACCAGAAATCTTCAGGACAAAATATACATTCTACTGAATCTATAAGAAAAATAAGAAAGGAACATATGTAAACTTATTATAGTATATCGCGCAGAGACATTGGAAAAAAGCTTTAAGCTTTGACTTTTTAATCTTACTTGTCTCATTACTAATTTTGCCACTATCACATGGTATACAGTCAAAGCAGCAGATAGGCTCCCCACGACGGACAGCTTTCCTGGACCCTGGAGGGCAGCTGGCACTACATACAGACACTGGCACCTATGGAAGAACAGGAGAAAAGATAACCAGCAGCTTTACAGTCTCTAAAAGACAGGGTTAAGTTGCTTTTTTTGTCAACTAAAATGTCAAACTGCAGACACACTGGACATGTGACGCATGTTCAAGAACACGCTAAATGTGAGTTCCTGAATGTGCATTTGCGTGTTCTTTTACGTGTTCTACAAAAAAGAACAGTTCAATTCCCCTCTTGCACGCCCATGAGTCGAAGTGTCATTGGGCAACACACTGAACCCCACCTTGCCTCTGGTTGCAGGCTGGCACCAGTGTTCGGCAGCGGAGCCGCGGCCAGTGTGTGAATGTGTGTGTGACTGGGTGAATGGGACTGTGACTGTAAAGCGCTTTGGGCCTTGTAGGTAGAAAAGCGCTATATAAACATACACCATTTACCATTTACTGTTTACTAGAATTCCGGCAGGGCACAAACTGTAATAATTGATTTTTCCTCCATCATCACTTTTTCAAACGACTAGCACATCTTTGAATTAAAAGAGATGGCACCCATCTGTCACTACCAAATCTGAGTCCCTGATTGGTCAAAGTTCGACCTGGCGCAACTTGCAACACGTGTTCAATGGCTACGTGTATTTTACGTAAAGCCCAAAAATGGTCATGGAAACTTGTATAGCTACGCAAAAGCTTTAAACGTGGGAGCCCAAAATGCGCATTTACACACGTTTACATAGACTTTTTACTGTAAGTGGTTGCTTGAACACGTGTTGCCGAGGGTGGTGTGAATGAAGCTTTATACAAACTAGTGCTAAAATGTGTATTCTTTGTGTGTTCGATTAACTCTTGTAGAAAGAGTGACTACGTTACTGGATATTTGTGGGCTGTCAGTTTATAGATCCTAAAAGGTTCATGGAATGGAAGACAAGTACTTTAAATTTTAAAAGATAAAAAAACAGCAGAAGTTTTTCTTGATAGGTACTAGTTTTTCAATTACCTATACGAAGCCCATCAAGACGACTGTTGCTGTGAATTTGGCTTATACAAATAAAATTGAATTGAAAAAAAAAAGTTTAACACATCGGATCCAGTTTTTCCTGCCAACCTGACTCACCTCAATCTTAACCTACAGAACTTCAACAGCTGGTGTCTGATGAAGTTAAAAACACAGTGCGAGCAGCTTGCCTCTCTCTGATGCCCTGCCCACGTGAGCTTGTCTTCGTAGATCACCAGCTCTTCTCCAGCAGCCTTGGTTCCATCAAATAACCCTACATTGACAAACTCAATGTTCCCACTTGTGCCTTTCTGCCAGTTGATGATGTCATAGTAGGGTACAGAGTCCCCCTTCAGGTCAAAGTTGACCTCCTCCCCAGCAATATTAAACTTTACTTCTTCAATGTAATGCTGAAGCTTGAAAAAAATAAAAAAAGGTTGAATAAATACATACATGCTAAAGGCACAAGTGTTATGTTGATAATACTGGGACATACCTGCCATGGGAGCACGTTGTTGCTTTGAGCGCATGAGTTGTTTTCAAAAGGCCCCATCCCCGGCTTACACAAAAGAAGGTTATGAAGAGAATGGGCTACTGCATAAACTGCCTTGTAGACATTGTAAGCCACCCTTGGACTGGATGTGTTCATGTAGGCTGAGTGCTGGACTAATAGTATCTCCTGTCCTGTGCAGAGGGGCAACTGCGAGGCAGAGGGTGCATGTGGGCTACAACCGTATAAAGCCTCCCACAGCTCCTTCACCAGAGGATTATTTGGATAGTTTTCAGGGCTGACTGTCATCAGGTAGTCGCTGAGTCGCGAAATGTGTCCCCTTCTGATGCCGAATCCAATGGTGCCGCCCAAGAAAGGGTAATACTCACTTCCTGTGAACACTGACGCAGTGACCCAAGCTTCACTTGCCACCCACTGGATTCCAGTGATATTCTGGATCATGTAATCTCTTAGGAAAGGTGTCATTTCTCCTTCGGCTGAGAACACCACTACCACTTTTGCCAGGGAGCTTTTCATTACCTTTGACAAGGAGACATAAAGTGAAGTAAAGAGAAGTTCAATAAGGATGCAGCAAAAAAACTATTACAAATGCAGTATTTTTAATTTGATTATTTTTAGAAAAAAATGTGTAACAATAAGAAAAGCATAAAAAAAATCCAATCCCAATGAGAAAAGCATTTTAATGATCTCTCTAAACTATTGATATCTCTTCTTTGGAGAAAAACACAGGCGCCGACTTTTGACCACCGGTAAGAATGTGGGGTTCAGTGTCTTGCCCAATGACACTTCAACAAATGGGCGGGCAAGGCAGGAACCAAACTTGCGATCATCCCATCAGAGGTCTACCGCTCCACCTCTGCACTACTGCCGCCTATATATTGCATAATGATTATTATTGTGTTCTAAATTTATAAAAGCCACATGTGTAGTTTTTAATCCAAAGATAAAAAACAAACATGAAACTGGACTACTTTGACTCTACCTGCATAATCTCCAGAGCCTTCTGACGGTTGTAGAGCAGAGGGATCATTTCCTGGTACGCGACACACACTTTGGTACCCTTTAGTTCCCTCAGTAAACCCTGCAGAGCAAAGCGGCCATATTCATGGTCTCCCCGGACAACCCCCACCCATGTCCAGTTGAAGCGCACCAGCAGTTGAGCAATGGCTTTCACCTTTTCATCAAACAAATGAGATAGAATTCTTTAAAAATTTCAAAGCCTAATGATTAGGATCAGCTTAAAATATTTGACCAATCTAGTTGTCTTTAAATGACCCCAAAGGCTTTATTTTCAACTTTGCTTTATTTGTAGATGATGCATAAAGAAGACTAAAATGTTTATTTCAGCACAGAACTCTTACCTGATAGTCATCATTAGGAATTACTCTAAAAAAAGTTGGATAACTTCTTCTGTCAGTGAAACAAGCACATGAAGAAAAGTAACTAATCTGCAAAGAAGGACAAAAACAGCAACAAAATAACGAGGGTAAATACCAAATCAACATTTTGTGTATGGAAGAGGCATAGAGCATCTTTTTTTTAATATTACCATTGGGATTCTGAAGGGCTGCAGGATTCGTGAAACCACAATGGACTGTGCGGAGCCTGATTCTCCGATGACAGCGAGGAGCAGAGAAGCATCGCTGCATGTGGGAGATTCCTCCTCGCTTATCCCATTAAGCACAGCAACAGCAGCCCTTTGGCCAGTCAGTGGATATGCACATGAATCAAAGATTTTGTAGCCCAGAGTATAATTTGGCAATAACTGAGTACTTTGGTTTATCTCCTCGACTGCTAGTTTCATGGTGAGAGCCCAGCGGAAAGCCCTGGGATCAAACCTGTTCAGCAAATCAGCATAGCAAACACAAACATCAAACATGAATAAGCTTATATTGCCTAAATTACAGGTGTGAGGTTATTTACATTTCTGTGTTTAAACACAATGGTTGCATCATTTTTATTGTTGCATTTTAAATCCAAAATTAGTCTTTTTTTCATTTAAAAGGTAGCAAACAAAAAAACCAAAAGTATAATAAGCAGAAACAAAGCATCTTATGTGTGTAACAAGGATTCTTGCCTCCAAACCTGCTCTTGATTGTCACGAGTCAAAAATCTACTTCAATGGCTGAAATGTTTCAAACAACAAGTGCAATTGGAGAAAATGAGTCACCCATGCTCACCCGTTACACCTCACTGGTGGTGGCCTGTAGGTGCAGTTAAGGTCAGGCATTTCTTGGTTATAATGAAGGGGAAAGATCCCTCCAATGACATAATCACCATTGGCTGTGAAGGCTGGCTGGAAGCGGTTTTGCAGAGTACATGGTCTGACTGTGGAAGGAGCCGGAGAAGTGACGCTGAAACATTGAAAGTGTGTTAAAGTTAGGATATTGACAGAGTAAAATAAAGACAATGGAGTCAATGCAAACATGTTGAGAGGTGTCCTATAAAGGAGAGATGGTAAGGAATAGGTCCGTTTTTATAAAAAGCTTGGCTTCAATGTTAACTACAGCGAGCTTCTTGATTGGACATCAGAAACTCTGCCTACTTTATTCAAATGGATTGATTCAAAATGAACTCTGAGAAAAAAAGAACTGATAGAACATGTAGATAATTTAAATAAAAAAGATAAATGAAATTGAAGGAATAAGGATTCCTTTGGGATGAGAATAAACTTAGAAACTGTTTATTTTATTTTTCCCACCATAAGCTAGGAAAACTTTTTGATTTTTTTTGCTATATTGTTTGTTGACACTAACACTAATCTATTTCTTTGAATGAACACCCCCTTAAGAAAACAAACATACAAAAAGAATTGACTTCTTGGTTCTTCTGTTATTAGACACAGGTTATGTTTGACACATACCCGACATGTTTCGACTGACGCCTTCCGTCAGAGTTGTCCAAAAAGAATTAATGGGAAGGGAAATGTGGATTATCTGATATATATATGTATATATGTGTATGTATAGATAGATAGATAGATAGATAGATAGATAGATAGATAGATAGATAGATAGATAGATAGATAGATAGATAGATAGATAGATAGATAGATA
The DNA here is from genome assembly GCF_053564925.1 of Oryzias latipes. Lineage (NCBI taxonomy): Eukaryota > Metazoa > Chordata > Actinopteri > Beloniformes > Adrianichthyidae > Oryzias > Oryzias latipes. The sequence goes on along the minus strand of NC_136249.1, from coordinate 23,961,923 downwards.
GATAGATAGATAGATAGATAGATAGATAGATAGATAGATAGATAGATAGATAGATAGATAGATAGATAGATAGAGAAATTATTGACAATTTTGACATTTGTAGTTTTGTAGTTTTTTGGGGGTTTTCAGGCACCAGTGTAAAAGGCTGCATGGTGATGTTGTGGTTTACACTCTGGCTTTACAGTGAGAAGGCCCTGGTTCAAATCCTGGCTGGGTCTTTTCTTTGCGGATACGTTATTTAAGTGAAACTGCTTTTTCTTTGTGTTTTGATTTTTCCTTCCGCTGTCCAAAAACACGGTTCATATGTTAATTGGTATTTCTGAATTGCTCCTAGGTGTGAGTGTGTATGACTATGTGTCTCTGCAACAGACTGGTTTTCCCAGCAGTAGCTGGGTTGGCTTCAGCAGCTTTGTGAACCCAAAAAGGAAACATCAGGTTTTATAAATTGATGGATGGACAGTGTGAATGTTAACTGAAAGCACAGCCTAATAACCTAGGGCACCCTGTGGACACATAGTTCCACATTACCTCCTGGAAACTACCCAGTTTAACCTTTGGAGCATCAATGGAACATAATAAAAATATTTGGGACAAGTCAGTTTATGGTCTTCTTAAATTACTTGGAAATTACCGTTTTATAACTCTATTAAAATAATTTTCATTTTCTAGGTTTTATCTGTTTCTCACATTTGGTGTGTGTCTAATTTATGGTTGTTCATCGGCACTTTAGAAATACCAATTTAAAAAGATATTTGATCCCAGCTGGAGTCTTTCGGCATAGAAAATTTTTTTTGCCTGAGCATGCGTGTCACCTGTTGTGTAGTAGGCATTGCCCTGAGATTTGCATGTCAACTCGACTATATAATTCGGTTTTCTCCAGAAATCTGACAGTCATCTGCAAGTGTTCACAACTGCATCAAACATGGCGCTGCTGGCTGCAAATGTTCTTGCTTTTATTGGTCTTTTTACAGGACGTTTTTGCACAGCTGGTACACTGGATAGCTGTGTGTTTTTGGGAGAAAGGGAGGAATTGAGTCTGTATGAAGATGGAGACGTAGTGATAGGAGGATTGTTCCCTCTACATTTTAGTCCTGTGTCGTCTCCTCTGACATACAAAACAAAACCACCACCTAACTCATATAATTAGTGAGTTATAGATGACTGTTGTGATTTACTTAGACTTTTTTTTTATGTGTATGAGCGTGTATTAACTGTGCTCTGTTTCTCCACAGTTTCAGCTCTCGCGCCTTACGATGGATGCATACCATGAGTTTTGCAATCAAAGAAATCAACAAGCGCAATGACTTTCTGTCAAACATCACCTTGGGTTTTCACATTCGAGACAGCTGCGATGACATACCTGTGTCTTTGAAAGCAACCTTGCAGTTAGTGAATGGCCAGCCGGAGAGTAATCTCTCAACTGAGGGCGTTACAAGAAATTCGAGCATGGAAATAACAAATACTTTGGGCTGTGCCGCTGTGAACAGGAGGGTGTCCTCTGTAATCATAGGAGATGCTGGCTCTGGGGTGTCCATGGCTTTGTTAAGAAGCCTGGGTTCTTTCCATATTCCCCTGGTAAGATTTTTCGGCTGTCTTCTGTGTTGCATTTGGGTTTCTGATAGTTTAATTCCCAGCAATTTATAGGTATTCTGTCAGTGCAAATGCATCCTGGTTCTGTATGTAATCTGACACGTCTAATATTGAGGGGGTAAGCATCTTTTTAGCTTTTACAAGCTTTTTTTTATAAAGAACATATGCAACTTCCCCTTTTCAATTGCATGGGAAATTCTGCACCACTGAATGCTTTCAAAGACTAACAAAAAGGTTGTTAGCTGACATGTGATGCCTGTTTGAAACCTTTTCAGGATCCGCAGGGCTAAATATTAACTACCGTTCTGCTGTAACACTAGGTGAGCTATTTTGCATCCTGCAGCTGTCTGAGTAATCAAAAGGAGTTTCCCACCTTCATGCGCACAATGCCGAGTGATGCCTTCCAAATAAGAGCCTTGATTCAGCTGGTTAGGTATTTTGGCTGGACCTGGGTGGGAGTCATTGGTGTGGAGTCTGATTATGCCAGATTTGCTATCCAGCTTTTCCTTCAAGAATCTATGCATTATGGAGTGTGTGCTGCTTACACTAATTTCTACCCTGTAGAGCTTAACCAGCACGCTCTTGATGAGCTCCTTGATGTTATTCAGGTAATATTATTTCTGCACAGTCCTTATAGTCAGAAAGAAAAAAAAATATGATAGGTGTTTGCTCAAAAACTGTAATAAACTGACAGCATGTTATCTCCCAAACAATCTACTGTAAATGGAAGCTTGTTAAACCATAAAAACTTGGTCTACAATATAACTCTTTAATACGTTTTTTTTTTTTTTTGTATTTAGATGAAAACTTCAAAAGTGATTGTTAATTTTTCTGGGGAATCAGAAATGCAGGACATTCTGAGAGAGGTCCAGCGTCGAAATATAACAGGGCTTCAGTGGATTGCCAGTGAGGCCTGGGCCACTGCAAAATCTCTATGGGAAAAGTCTGGAAAGCTCCTTCAAGGAACATTAGGATTTGCCATCCAGAGAGCTGCTGTGATTCCGGGTTTGCACCAACATCTCACAAGTCTCTCACCGTTATCCATTCATAAAACTGCATTTTTGGACGAATTTTGGGAGGAAACGTTCAAATGTCGCCTAAATGACTCTATTAACACACATTACCATGGAGAAGATACCTACCATGACAGAAAGATGTGTAAAGGGACAGAGAAGTTTGATGATGTCTACTCTCCATATTTTGATGTAACACAACTGAGAGTGTCCTATAATGTCTACAAGGCGGTGTATCTGGTGGCTCATTCCTTGCAGGACATGAGTGATTGTAAAGATGGAAAAGGGCCTTTTCAGAACGGATCCTGTGCAAACCCAAAGAATTTCAAACCTTGGGAGGTGAAATCTGCTGTTACATTCATTAAAATGTTATGAAGCTATGAGCTTTAGATATGAAAATGAATGATTGGTGATTTGTGCTTGGATAACTTTCAATCTTTTTTTTCATCTTTTAGCTTCTCCACTATATGAAACGCACAAATTTTTCTGTTCTCGGAAAGGAAGTCAACTTTGATCAAAACGGTGACCCTATCGCATATTATGATCTCATGAACTGGCAGCAGATGTCTGATGGCTCTCTCAGTTTGGTGAAAGTAGGTTTCTACGACGCCTCTCTGCCCTCTGGACAAAACCTGGTCATAAATGACTCGATGATCCAGTGGCCTGTTGGAAAAAAGGTGTGTTCACATCAAAGTGGCTTGAGGCCATGTTCCCCTCTAAGGCTGCTCTATTCACTGTTTATTAATGGCTCAGTTAAATTGTTGCTAGAAGTTGCCAACATCATTAGATTTAGAAACATAAGGTATTACTTGGCATAATCTTAATCATCCACTGACCAAATTCATTCTTAACGCCAACATTACATACATTTATGTTTTATTAACACTTATGACCAGTTTTAGATGTGAGGAATTATTAGTATCATCTAAATTCTGAGTCTACAAAAATGAAAAAAAAAAAAAAAAGTTTTTCCTGTTGTTTTTACTTTTCATGACAATTTTTTTATACCACAGAATGATTCTATGTCATGAGTAAATGTACATATGTGAAATACTTTCATAATAACATTAAAATCAATTTTAATGTTAGAAATGTTTAAGTCCAATTGAAGCTATTTTCATTCTCTGCAACAAAAAAAGAAGGTTCAGTGTTATTCCTGAGGTGCAGAACTTTGCCCTCCAGGCTCTCCAGTCAGTTTGCAGTGAGAGCTGTCCTCCAGGTTTCCGTGTAGCCAGGAGAAAAGGGGAGCCGATCTGCTGTTACGACTGTATCCCCTGTGCTGAAGGAGAAATCAGTAATGCCACAGGTGTGGAAATATTCCTGTTTTGTACTAACCTCTGCTTTTAATGGAAACCTTGGGGACTATATATTCTATAAAAAAAACATTTTTTTTTAAAATTTGCCGTGTATTAGATACAGAATCCTTGAAGCAAGCAAAAACAAAAGGCCTTTGCTAACACTATAGTTTGATTTTCTCTACATTTTCAGATTCTCTCGAATGCTCACCCTGCTCAGAGGACACGTGGCCCAATGCTGCTCGAGATCTTTGCATCCCAAAGAGTGTTGAATTTTTGTCTTACTATGATGCTTTGGGTATTCTTCTGTGTACCACATCTGTCTTAGGAGCTTGTATGTCCTTTTTTGTGGTTATTGTATTTTTTAAATATAAAGACACACCCATAGTCCGGGCAAACAACATGGAACTCAGCTTTCTTCTTCTGGTATTTCTGGCTATCTGCTTCCTAGTGGGCTTGCTTTTTATCGGTGAGCCTTCAGACTGGCTTTGCCTCATCAAGTTTCCTGCATTTGGTATCAGTTTTGCCCTTTGCATATCGTGCCTTCTGGCAAAGACATCTGTGGTTCTCATGGCTTTTAGAGCCAGACTTCCAGGTAGTAATGTCATGAAATGGTTTGGGCCCAAGCAGCAAAGAGCAAGTGTTCTTCTTGGAACTGCTGTCCAGGTAAATTAAACTTTAAAGTTTAATAGTAAATGTGTTTTTAAGTCTCTAAAAATAATAATTGCTTTTTGTTTTCTTTTTTGAAGGTATTTGTCTGTCTGTCTTGGCTGCTCACCGCTCCCCCTCATGCCAATTATAACACAAACTACCACAGTTCCACAATCATCATCGAGTGTGTTACCGGTTCAGAAGTCGGCTTCTGGTGTGTTCTTGGATACATTGGTTTCCTCGCTTGCATGTGCCTTCTAATGGCCTTTTTGGCCCGGAAGCTGCCTGACAATTTCAATGAAGCCAAATTCATTACCTTCAGCATGTTAATATTCTTCGCTGTGTGGATAACTTTTATTCCTGTGTACATGAGCACAGTTGGAAAGTTTACTGTGGCTGTTCATGTCTTTGCAATTTTAGCCTCGACTCTTGGGCTTCTGCTTTGCATTTTTGCTCCTAAGTGTTACATCCTTTTGCTGAGACCAGATAAAAACTGCAAAAAAAAAAGTTTACAAAAGTAAAATGAAAATATACAATGACCTTACTTCAAGTTACACAAGAATACTTTGCCTTTTGTTGGTTCTTGTTGCCTTGTGTTGTAAAAAAATAAATAAAATAAACAGCATCCCAACAAGCTTCTCAATTTTAATGAGATTCTTTCTGTTCATTAGCCTACTGAGCTAATCATCCATGTTTTTTCAGCGCAACATATACATTCTGCATCAAAGAAATACTTAAATACATAAATTCAATAACTCTAAACTGATTTTAAAAGTCCCACATTTAAAAAAAATGTGCGGGTCTTAAAAGTTAAAGCCTACAATAAATACAATAAATAATGAATTTAAAAAAAAATGTTTTTTTTTTTTTTAAATAAAACCTGCTGTTAATTAACAAATCTCTATATTAAGTATAGATAAAAATATATAGCATGGGAGAATGCAAGTGTAAGGCAGTAGATCAAGATTTCTGGTTGCAAGGTTGTTGGTCCTGGCAAACGCAACAATCCTCAATCTGGTGGTGAAGATCACAGAAGAAAGAGTGAAAAGGATGACGGTAGTCTTAAAACGGACCAAAATCAGCAAAAGAAAACCTGAAATGCCATGGTAACCTTCTTCGGTTAATAAAAGGAGTGCCCATGAGTTATCAAAGAATGAGGATTGAATAAAAGTTTTCTTCTTCTTAGGCAAATAAGAATCTATGTTTGTACCGCGTTTGAAGTGCACTAAATCAACTTAAAAATTGTTCCTTTAATCATGGTTATGCCGTTTTTAGCCTAAAACGAAAAAGTTTTGCTGCAGTAGTTCATTAAAAATTGTGGGCGGTACTGTTGGCACTCATCAAACCCTGCCCAGTAAACACTCCTTCCGGTTGGCATACAGCCTTTCACACCCACAACCTAATTAACCATTAATCTTTTTAATCTATTGATATTTTTACTATTTTTATTGTTTTTAATGTGTGTGTGTTTTATGAGTGTCAGCAGATGGCCATTTTTAAATTTCCTTAGGGATTATTAAAGATTATTAAAGACCTATTCTATTCTATTCTATTCTATTCTATTCTATTCTATTCTATTCTATTCTATTCTATTCTATTCTATTCTATTCTATTCTATCAGTAGTGCAACAAATATGGCGATCACTATCGGAGCTACCCAGCAGTAAAGTTTTGAGCCAGATGGCAGTTTGGGTGAGAAATACGAATATGCACATGGATATGGTTATCTACAATAAAAATAAAATCTTATTAGAACTGATTTTTTTAATCTACACTTGATTCACAACAATATGAATAAAGAAATATAAGAAATGCTATTTTAATCTTAATTTTCTTTATGTATGTCCTCCAACAGAAAAATACTGCAAGGATATTTTAAAAACACTATTTTCATTAGAGTGGGTCTTTAAAGGTCTTTACCAAGGTGGCAAAGCTTTGGAAATATGCAGGAAATTAAAAAATAAAATTAAAAATGATTTATAAAACATGAATGAAAATCAATATAAAATATAATCCAAAGAAATAGAAAATAAAATCACAATAAGTGACCTGTAAGAGTAAAGTATTTTAAACAAGGTCAGTAGAAAAGAGCTTTGTTTTGGGTTTGGACTAAATATAGAAACAGTTGGAGAACATTTATGTAATTTTATCAGCATGAATAAGCTTCTCTAACTGTTATTTGGACAAGAGATCTCACTTTTTAAACTTTTTTTAATATACTGTTTCACTATTTGATCAAGTTATTGGATAACTAAATGCATGAATTTCGCAAGTTGTAATGACACCCCCTGATTATTCTAAAAGCATCTAACATGCAGCACGGAGAGACTCAAACCTCACTGAATAAGTCTCATTGTAAACCTTTTTTTTTAAACAAGTAAAGTTTTATTAGATTCATTTGAATTCAATTATGACAGTCTTGCATTTTGACAGAGATGCAAAAAACGCAACAAAAACACAACAATTTATTCCAATGTTTGTATTAAACAATATTTTGGGTTTTGACGGAAATTTGAAAAAGTGTATTAACCCAGACTACTTTGTTTGCTCATTGGTTATCATGCAATTATAGATTAACTTCAAAATTTTATATGATTTCAGGAGTTTTGCCCAGTTTTCCAGGCTTTACCTAAAATCTACAGAATTTTTGCGGTGTCCATACTTGTTCAAAATAGGTCCTAATACATGTGACTTGGTATTTTTCTCTGGCTTAATCAGTATTATGTAACATTTAGGTGCAAAGATGCAAATTAACAAACCAAATGTTGATGAGAGAATGGCAAATATTTCCACAGCCACAGTAAACTTTCCAGGGGAGCTGACATATGCAGGGATGAAGGTGATCCAAACGGCACAGAATATCAGCATGCTGAAGGTGATACATTTTGCTTCATTAAAGTTATCGGGCAGTTTTCTTGCAAGGAATGCAAAGACTAAACATATCACAGCTAGGACTCCTATGTATCCCAGGACTACATAAAATGCTGCCTCTGAGCCAGTGTTGCATTCTAAAATTATCTTCTTGTTACTGTATCTGAAAACCTTTTCAGGGAAAGGTGGGCTCAGGCTCAACCACAAAATACATATTACTACTTGAATCACCGTGCAGGAGCACACAATGATCCTTTGCTGTACCGGACCAAATTTCCTTGCAGCTTTATTACCAGGATGCCTGGCTTTGAAAGCTGTAACAACAACAGTAGTTTTTCCCAGGACACAGGAAATGCAGAGTGCAAATGTTATGCCAAAGGCAGTGTGGCGCAGCATGCATGTCCACAGTGTTGGCCTGCCGATGAATGTTAAAGGGCAGATAAAACACAGAAAAAGGGAAAACAACAAAAAGCAGCTGAGCTCTGAGTTGCTGGCTTTAACTACAGGTGTTTCCTTGAAGTGGATAAAAACCACCATTGTGATCAGAGAAAGAGAGGCTCCCAGCAGGGATAAAACTGTAAGAATGATTCCCATAGGTTCGGAATACGTCAGAAACTCCTTTTTCTTTGGTATGCACTCGTCTTTTCTCTCATTGGACCAGTATTCCTGTGGACAGGGTTCACAATCTGCAGCACCTATTGGATGCAAAAAAAAAAAGGCAGCTGGAAACTTGCACAGAATCAAAGAGTTCCTTAAAGTTGCAACATATCATCTGCCGTATGTACTTCAACCTAACTTAGCTGTGTTCAGTAAAACAATTGCTACAATTTACTTTAAAATTCATGCAACTACCTGTTGAGTTGGATATAGTTCCATCAGCACATGGAATGCAGTCAAAACAGCACGTGGCTTTCCCCCTAATTGAAGCTTTCCAAGTTCCAGTTGGACAAACGTCAGAGCACACCGATTTAGGAACCTGTGGAAGAAAAAAAAGGTAAAATAAACAATAAAAAAAATTCTAATTTTTACTATTTTTTTATATATTAAGTTTTAAAATTAATCATCAACAGGTAGTGCAAAAAAGCATTTTTTTTTATTGTTACCATCTGCCCTGTCATCCAAATGATCTTTTCTTCATCAATCTGAAGCTTATAATTTCCACTTTGAGTCGATATGAACTGTCCCACAGTCACATGCTGCACTTTGCCATTGTCAAGCTGCCAGTTAATAATGTCATAAGAGGCAGGAGGGTCACCATCTTCATCAAAGAAAACATTGTCCCCAAACCGATTACTGAAATTCACACGCTTTACATATTCAGTAACCTGTGAAAAAAATAAAATAAATGTGATTTTTTTTTTGTAACTGTCTCACAATCAATTACAACACACTCTAAATTATTGCAGAATTTATTTGATATATATATATATTTACCTCTTTAGGATGTATTTCTGACACGTTCATGCAGGGCCTTGCAGATTTTCTGTCAACTGATTGACAGAATACAAGCTCATGAAGAGCATGTGCAATGGCATACACAGCTTTATACACATTATAAGACACTCTAAGTTCTGTGACTTTGAAAAAAACATCCTGAGAGTTCATTAATGTCTCATTGCCTTGGCATATTTTATTTATTTCACTAGAGTCTCTGTAAATCCCAGTTGAGACTGGTCTGCAGCCGAACATGGCCTCCCAGAAATCCTTCACAAAGGCTGCATTTGGGTCTGTATAGGGATTAATCTTTCTGAGAAATGGCTGTAGATCAGGTATGGCCATCTTTTGCACAACAAATCCCAGAGTGCCACCAAAAGCAGGGAACATTTCAGGTGTTGAAGGTCGAGCTGCTGTTATCCAAGCTTCACTTGCGATCCACTGAATCCCTGTTATGTTCTGCCTCGATACCTCTTTCATTAAAGGGTAAAAATCTCCCTCAGGGACAAAAGCCAGGATGACTTTGACAGAGGACTGTTTGATCATTTCCACCACATCTAGAATTTTACTCATAGAGTATGTACGCAGGACTGTCCCCACAAAGGCAACACAAACCCCAATTTTTTGAACCTCTTCGGTGAAAGCCTGCATCCCATTTCGACCATAATCGTTGTCTGACTGTATAGCTCCAATCCACTTCCAGCCAAAGTGTTTAACCAGAGCTGCCAAAGCTTTGGCCTGGAAGTAGTCACTGGGAATCGTCCGGAAAAAGGTTGGAAATTTAGCCCTGTTACTCAGGCAGGCACATGTTGAGAAATAACTTATCTAGAAAATGAAGAATATGGATTTTTAGCACCATCCAATACATAAAAAACTGGTGGATGAAGACACCTTTTTTAACGTCTTACAATTGGTAGTTGAAATGGTCCGAGAGCTCCTGCTACAACCACGGACTGGGATGATCCAGACTCAGCAATGAGAGCAGATATAGCTGGAGGACAAGGAGATCCCATCCCTTGTAATCCACCAGCGAGTGTTAATGCTGTGCGCAAAGCATTTGTTGGCGACGCACAGGAGTCAAGGATTCTGTAACCAAGAGACACGTTGGGAAGAAAAGCAGGATCTTTGTTAATTTCTTCAATGGCAAATATCATCACTTGGGTCCACCGGAAAGCCCGTAGATCAAAACTAAAAATTTGGAGGAAAAAATTGAGAGATTAAAGGCCTAATACAAAAAAACAACAACATTTGAATATTATAATTATTTAAAAGTGCTCTGTCCTAATCATACCCTGAACAAACCGTTCCTAGAGGCTCCCTTTCAAACATTACAGTATTGCTAATCTCTTTGTTGAAAATGGGAAAAATCCCTCCAATCATTATATCACCTGGCTTGGACAAACTAGGCATATTAAAATGAGCGAATGTGTCACAGCCAGAAACTCTGCTCATGCAGAGACCATACAAATGGAGGAGAGTAAGTCGTTGCATGACTGCGCTGCATTACCAAATGAGAAGAAGCTTGCAGCCTTTATAAAAGGTGAGCAAAGCCTGAGACACTGTCATTCATGTCCCTTAAGACTTGGCAGTAGCAAACTTAAGGTACTGGCACATTAATGTGGATAAATCTCTGTGCGAGTATATAACTACTTATGCCTGTCAGAGCAATACAAGTAAACAACACTTTCCTTTAATACTGAGTTCCTTGGTTCTTTTATTGTTCATAAATCATTGCTGGTGGAGGCTCCTTATGAAAATGGCGGGTCTAGGGTGTTATGTTATGGGGGGAGCATATACTTATTTTCACTGAGATCACATTGGGTTTTGGAATTAAAACCAGATGAGGCCTAAACATTAGAATTGCCATGGACAGTATCTTTTTAATAAAGAAAGGAGCAGCTAATTTGGTATTCTTTTTAATTAGCTGCAATAACAGTTACTCTTACTTGTCCTAGTTTATACATTGGTTGTATATTATATTTGGTTCACAATAGCGAACATGTTTTTTTTTTTATGTCCATGAACCCTGGTTAACCAATTAGTTAACCCTTTAATACTGTAACTGTCGCCAGGGACAGGAAAAAACTCTCACTCTTTTCAACCGTATATAAATGTAATGAAATTTCAAAGGATTTTGAAGCTGAGAAAAGCTTTTATAGACATGCAAAACCTCATGGAAGTAAAGTGATATCTTAACCTATTACATGACGTGCACCACTCACCTAACATTAAAGGAATTGTTACCGAAGAACTGACAGATATAGATTCTTCTTGTCCTCAGCTAACATCAACAATGAACAATTCCCTTAAAGTTATTTGGCTTTGATGCATTCATTTTATTTGCCATAATGGAGCATTGTTGGATGTTGAATTTTATGCTTTTCGAGTGTTCCTGCTATTTAGAAAAAGGCAGGAAAAATCTTTACAGTGATCCCCCTTTTTTTTCTGAAAGCAGTTGCTGTGCTCCTTCAAAGTAACTTCAGAAATACATCAATATTATACATACATGTGCACATACAGCTAAATATGGTTTCAAAAATTAGTCGACATCCTTTCCCAATCCATTGAGATGAGAAGAAAAAGAAAATTGCACAGGATTTTCCTGCATGGTTTTTAGCAGTACAATTGTGTTGGTCTTTTTTTTTAGAATTTATTTTGTATGTGAGAAAACCAAGGAATTTCAGTCAACAAAAACATAGGAGCTCTCTATGTTGAACACAGTGAAATGTCTTACCAGTGAAGTGTCTCCTCTTAATGTGATGGGGAAGAAGCACATCTTTATTATCTTCCCAGAAGACTCTCAAACCTCTGAGAGCCTCAAACATTTTATTAAAGGGAAGACCAAAGCCGTCTTGTGAGGGAAGCTTTATCATGCAGACTATGTCCATAACCTTGTTTGTTCACAACCAACAGCTAATCTTAATGGATTAGCTAAGGAGTCACAATTGACTGGTAAAATAAGAACCTTTTGTCATTGATAATCCTTTTACTGGGGAGGTTGAGATATTTTGAAAAGGGTTAGAATAATAACCATTCCCTCATTACTGAAGGACCTGACTTTTATCCCAACCAATGCTCAGCTACAAACCAGAGGTCATGACTTGAAGAACCTAAAAGCTCCACATATAAGTGTCTACTGGTTTCTACATCTGGCAGGAGTTCCCAACACATTTAAAGGTCCTTCATGATCAGGACAACTTCAACAGTTCTCATGTGTTCCATCCATTGGCAACTGGTTGGTCTTAACTGTTCAACAAATGTCACAGTCTCTTTAACTTTTTGAAATGTGTCAGGACTTTGGTTCAACTTTTTCTCCAGATGCTGTTGTGAGTGTATTGTCTTAGCTCTGGCTGGCTCTATAACACAACTTTCTATCAAGAGAAAAGTTTGGATGGTTTAGTAGAGAACTACTAAAACTGCAGTTGTATCAGTGCTGCCACTATGATAAGATGACATCTTCAGTCACTTGAGGTGTTTTTGAGTGAAAGACCCACAAATGTCAGCCAACAAAGTCCACCTGTGGGGCAGCCAATATTCTGATGCATACACACAAAACAGTAAAATGGTAAATGGCATGTATTAATATGGCGCTTATTTACCTTGCTTTAAGGTAAGGCAGAATAAAGATGTGAACACACATTCACACACTGATGGCAGATCTGCTGCCTTATGCTGCATTCACACTGAATGCGATTCAAGCATCAAATTCGCATCAACAGCCTATATTTGGACGCGTGGCAAATTCGCTGCTTGACGTCTTTTAAAACAATGTGTTGATTAGCTTGTTGTGCAGTTTCTGTGTGGATCTCATTTACAATGCATGCAAGACACAGATGATGTGTATTTATTTTGAAGACTTCTGCAAAAGCATCAGTAATCACATGTCCATGTCTTGGTTATTGAGTTCATTCAGAGACCCTCCCGATAAAGTGGGCTTCGCTCCTGCTGTAGGAGCTATACCTAAATAACAGCCGCTTTCAACTGTCATTTCTCGTTTCCGTGCTCCAGTCTAATGACTTCCTGTCCTGCAGTAGCCCTAGGAGGGACAAAATAAGAATAACATTAGAGGACATTTTCATTATTGCCTCAATAATAACAAGAAAAATATAAAGTTTAAGAGGAAAATGGTTGGGTCGATCCTTCATGTTGGATTTGGACTCCATTTGCTGATCAAGTCACTGCATGTCACATTGGTTGACGTGACATATTGTCCTAACCAAAGTTCAGATTTATAACTCTGGATGTGTTTTCATGTTTACTTCGAAGCCCATCGAGACGACTGTTATTGTGATTTTGGGCTATACAAATAAAATTGAATTGAATTGAATTGAATTGAATTGAATTGTATTGAATTGAATGTGCCGTGAAACAACACCCAAATTGCGCCGTGTCGCTCAAATCGTGCTGCTGCCAGACCCATGCATTGCGCCCAACTATCAAATCGTACCTCAGATCATGTCTGTACATTAACTTAACATCAAATGTGGATGGCCCTGATGCGCAAAAGGCGTTCGGTGTGAGTGCAGCTCTACACTGGCGCCAACCCTTAACCACCAGGAACAATGTGAAGTTGAGTGTTTTGCCCAAGGACACTTTGACTCATGGACATGTCAGGAACTGAGATCGTCCGATCAGAGTAGGACTGCTGTACCTCTGCTGCTCTATATATGTGAACATTATTTAGCTCTCAAGTAATCTCATCATTCTAAATGCTTCTTTTTGTCCAAAAAGTGAAAAGGAATTGTTAGGCCACCTTTGACTGTAACTGAATGTTTCCTAGCAAGACTGAACTATTAAAACATTTCAAAGTTTGTCAAAATTATACAGTTGAATTTTGTTCTTCACGTCTTTGTTTTTTTTTTTTGCCTAATATCTATCTCAATTAAAATGACCCCAGATGGTTAGGGATTTATTGAAATATATGTACGATGTATGAATAAAGAATATAATATTAAAATCCATGAAGTGGTATTACTCGCAGATGTAGTTCTTGTGTCAAAACAACTTAACTTTGAAATGACAAGAGACAAATAAATTCATTTAGGTTTTTTGTACCAAATTTAATGTCAACATGTTCAAATCATCAAATTTTTTCAAAAAGAGTGACAAGTAAAAAATAATGAAATTAACTTTTAAAAAGACAAAGTGATAGTAATATTCAAATCAGTGTGGTAAGTGTGAAACATGTATTCAGGTTTTCAATTCTGCTGTATTTAGTTGTGATTGCCAGCTGTATTCTTTGACCTGATCTCAAAAATAAACATGTTTTCAGAGAAAATTTGTTTGTTTGTTTGTCATTACTTTTCTATAGTCATCATTTTTGACATTTTGTCTGACTCCAAATTTGCATCAGTTGCTCAAAGGAGATCTTGAGAAGTAACTTTAAATCATCCCACTGACCTCAACAACAAGTTCATATTTTTTTGCTAGTCGTGAATTCTGCAGGCACGTCACCAGCTGCAAATGAAAGAGGACACTCAGCCGGTTCATCTTAGCCTGAATAGTTTGCAGCAAAGGAGGAAAGGAGACTAACACCCAGTAGAACAAAGCCAGAAGCTCCATCTGCTCCAAATATCTCAATGTTGATCCCATCCTCTCCTCCAAGTCTATGTGTTGGGACCAATGTTTCCTGCTTTTATTTACAAAAAAAACATTGTAAATCATGCTGAACAAGAACAGTGGAACTGACAGAGTTCTTGTTTGCTGCTGTGTGAGATGACATATTTTCATGATGCTCATCACAACTCTGCCTGCAACAGCCACATGCACAGTTCTCCCCAGGGCCCAAAACAGAGAGGCTATTAATGACCTTTCTGACAGACGGTGAATGGTGATCGATGGCAAAAAACAGTGCATTATCAGGGTAAAGAGCATCACAACTGTCAATTTGCTCATACAAATAGGAATGACTTTGCTGGGTATTATCAGTGCCATTGTGCAGATATTAAGCAGTAAAGTGGCTCCCAGGAGAAGTGCACCAACACATTTGCTTTGAGGAGAAAGATCAGTCCTTTTTGATTTGTTGTTTTTGTCTGTAAATGAAACAAAATAAAAAATAAATATCCTTGTTAATTCTTTAGAAAACACTTTTTCTGCATTGACGGATGCTACGCAGACACATACCTGGTTGTGTAATGAATGCTTCATTAGTGCTGCATGTTAAATAAAACATGGAAGGTTTCTGCTGATAAGAAACAAAAAACTATGAGCTTCTGGTTCAGTTAAACACAGATTCACTATTTGCAAAAAATAAAATAAAAATGATATACATCTGCTAAAGCCAGAACTGTAAATATAATTATTATAAAAATTTTACAAAGAGAAATGAAAAGGGGATGAAATTACATGTTATTGATTTAACAGATAAAGCAAAATTAAATCATAGAAATGAAATTATATTATTATAATATTGATTTGTGCAAAGGTTCTTTCAATAATTGCATGTTTATAGTTCATGCATTTCTCTTTAGTACTCTATGTAATACTGAAACAGGTTTAGTTAACATACATGTTCTAGTTATTACACGATTAAAGCCTCATACAGGATTGGACAAACAATCTCAAGAATTTTTGTAAAAGTTCGCACACCTTACAAACACTGAGCTGAAGGGATGTTTTCCAGTGCTGCACTAGAATAAGGGCAATAATGTTGGAGCGGTGAGTCCTTGATCTCAGGAGACCAGATGGCGAGCAGACACTGTTGTAATTTAATGGCGTGGTTAGGTTATACCAGCTGATCTAGAAACAGAATATTAAACATAATATTAAACATATTCCACTATTGTTGATAGAATTTGAATGCCACACTCACCTCAGTTACCAGAAGAGTGGAGTTTGGCCCATCAGTAGGGCAATACGACACATAAGGTATGACTTCAGGCTTATGAACACATCTGCATTCTGCCTTCTTCTTTTCTGGATCTTTTCCTGTCTGAGACGTGTTCACAAACCTATTAAAGGGCATGGAGTTCAAAGATAAACTGTAAAACAAAGAAGGGTACACTGTAAGCCTGTTGTGCAAAAATCTGCTACAAGCCACTCCGTTTTCAAAGCTCTGATAGTATTTATTCAAGATCCAAATGTATAACTGTCTGACAAACAAAAACAGACTTTTAAAAGGATTTTAAACTGAAGAAAATCCAGACAATTATCATCAATCTTAGCTTTTTTTGTCCCCCAACGTGAGACAAATTTTACAGCTGGGAAATCAATTATGCTTTATTACAATTATGCTTTTATCTTAAAGAGTGTTTTGAGTTATTTAGTCTTCCCTAGAGATGATATTATTGCCAATTCAGTTGTCTTTCAATTTGACATTTGGACCTCTTTAATTCTGTTGAAATCCCTGCAGAGGAAATCATTAAATTATAGCTCAGCTGTTGATACTTACACAGAAAAATGACTATGAAATTCCTGGGTCTTCAACCACACACAACTTTTTTTTAGGAAAATAACCATGAGTACATTTGAGAAACTGTAAATTTAGTGAAAATATACGGTTACTCACCCCTGACATATGACTGTTTCTTTTGTGTTTCTGTCACGACAGACAAAACTTTGAAACGTTGCCTTTATAGGCTTTCTAGGATCAATCACACCAATCTCAGAATGCTGGTCCAGGCAGAACCATAAGCCAGATGACACAGTCCAGGTGAGAAGAGCCAAGAGGACTAATGTGGTTGATCTCATCTTAGAGCTGTGTCTGTGGCAGACGGCTGTCATGGAGGGTAGAGGGATGTATTTTATAGCGTCTTCACTGGAACAACATTGTAGGAGGAAACAATACTGACCATTCTAAGTCAACCGTTTTTTCCCGAGGGCCTGACAAATTTATGGAACTGGCAAAACACCTACCTGGAGGACAACATTTAATTTGTACAGCTTGTGAATTAAATCAAAACAATTTTGATGTTTTTTTATTCCATGCTTATTTATTGTGTATGTTCTAAATTGTTTGTTTTACTAGTTTTTCTAAGTACTATGAGCGAACCAAGAACGAACTGTGATTCCTGACAGAAATCTTTTAGTGTTGGGGATGTTAGCATCAACACATTTACCTGTAACTATCCTGAAATCCTCTGCTTGTCAAAGTGTGACTGGTTTTAATTGGATTGTGTTAGTGCCAAAATCAGCTGTCTGTTTATGTCACATACTTAATTTATCAACACCTGAATGTGACATTTATTATTAAGTTGTAGAAGCTGCAGCTCTGGGTTTTAAAGCCCTCCAACATGTATTTAAAAGGTCTTCTGGTGGAATTGGTATCATGTGAATGTTTGAAGCTTGGTGCGAATTGGTGAACATTTCACGATTTGGGCAAGAAATGGAAGCAGTTTGGTTCAATGCTAGCATCCTTGTAATGGGGGAGAGTGGCCTTGGCTTGTCTTTATTTGAAGAACAAATGCAGACGTCAGACTCGTTGCCATGGGGGGGTGTGTAGTGTGTAGGGTTATGGGGGGTGGCTGTGGGTGCGTGGCGATCTCTGGGTTGCTCAGGTCGCGTGCCGGGGCTGGCTTGCGGAGACGGGGCGCCGGTCGGGTGGTGGGCTGCTCATGGGTTCTGGGGGCCCTGGCTTTGTCCCTGGCCCTAGTCTCGGTGTCCGGCGCCCGGTGGCCCCCATGGCCGCCGCCTGGAACGGCTAAGCGCTCCTGTCCTGTGGCCTGGGGGCCGGACGCCGGGTTCGCTTATGCCTCTGGGCGTTGGGGGGGCCCCTGTAGGGGGGACTTCTCTGCGTCTGGCTGGTTGGGTGGGCGGTCCCCTCCTCCCCCCCTTTCCGGCTGCCTGGGTCCCGATGCTGGGGGGGCTCCTGGCCTGGGGGTCTCTCCTCCCCTCTCCTGGCCTGGCTGGTCTTTCTTGGTATGATCTGGTTCCCCTTATGAACACACTGTTCACTTCGGCAGCATGCATGTATCTCCACCCACACGTGCAAGTGCACACTGCCACACTGCTCCCTGTCTGCTTCATCCCTCCTCCTAACCCACAGTGTATTGATGGACAGATATTTTCCGCTCATCTTCGTGTCAGATTTTCACCTTTGATGTAATATTTGTCTTTCCAGCAGATCTGGTATAATTGTTACAGCTTAAATTAATAACTTATTCAAATCAGTGCTTGCATCCCCCACTATTTCACCTTTCTTCCTTTTACTCTCTTCCACCCCCCCCCCCCTCACATTCTTCCCCTCTCCCTCCCCACACACACTAAATGTAACAAATAAATAAAAAAATAATTCAACAAAAAGGGGTTTATACAAATCTACGCTCTGGCTTCTAAAGTTCTATAACCTCTTTTTATGATAGTAAAACCTGTCCAACACAAAAGGCTTTCAGCTCTAATCTGTTTGCTCAGCTGTTGGACAGAACAAGTAAAGAAAAAAAAAAGACTCGTTGCCATATCCAGGTTCACCAGATAAACCAGATCTATATGTCACTACCAAATCCAAGTCCCTTTTTTTTTTATCAAAGTTAAACCCAGTTTAACTGGCAATGCACATTCATTGCCCTTGTGTTTAGTACAATTTAGTTTGATACTGTTACCAAGTAATAGTGATAAATGCAGCACTTCCTTGGCTATGAATTGGTTACACTGGTCCCTCGCTGTATCGTGGTCCACCTTATGCTGCATTATTTGCATGCATTTTTGTGCAATTTGTGTTATTTCTTTTGTAATTATTATTATTATTATTTTTACAGTGTTCTTGTACATTTGTGTTCTTTGTTCACAAAGTTTAAATCTAATTAAAATTAGAGTTTTGCAATGATTATTTATGAGTCAACTGTCTTCTAAAGACAAAAACATTGATGGTTTATCAAAAAAATATGTTTAAATTATTTTTTTTGGGGTAAAAACTGTTCTGACACAATGCATTATGGTCTATGTCCGTCGATTTAGTGATCATCGATGCACACTGGTTTTTCTCAGAGACTTCTGGTAAATTTACAGGGCACTCGATTTTGGAATTGTAGATTCGGACAGCACTACAAAATGGTGAACGTACTATATATAGTGCACTATTTTAAATACAGCAGATTCCAATCTGTAGGTTTCCAGTCTTGAATTGCAATATGCCAGGAGAGTCTTGAGCCAGGCAATTTGAAAAGGACATATTATATGTTCAGTCTTTGGTCTCACAGGCCAGTTAAGAGCATCATTCTGCCTATTTGCCAAGGTGTCAGCAATAATGATGGAAGTGAACCTTATGTTGAGTCCATTTTCTCAATTGGGCAGTCAGACGATGAGATTAAAAGATTCAAAATATTTGGAGAACTATAAAGACCAACATCATTTGGTGGAGGCAGTGCAATGATATGGGACAAAATCTTTGTTACTGGAAAAATTAGTTTTTTTTATATTTTTATCAATCATAAAGAGGATATTTTAAACTCATCTTCTGCAACTTGACCAAAGTTTTATCCTTCAAGATGCTTATCTGTAAATGCTTTCTGATTTTAGTGGAGGAGATAATGGAATGACTTTCCAGCAGTCCTGACCTCGTCCACAGCTTACCCCACATGTAATAGTAGTGCTGAATGCTTCATGCCACTAATCACTAGCCTCCAACAAATTGGACATTTTTTAATTTAAAGAGAACACTAATTGTGCACAACAGTGAAATTTTTTAATAATATCGAAATCTCCATAGTAAAATTCAAAAAGACAGCTCCTTATTTTGAAAACATGTCATTATATCAAAAAGTTTTAAATACACTATATTTAGTTTTCTTACTGAACAAACATTGGAAGAGCAAATGGAAAAACAAAAAGGAGCCAGGGGAACCAAGAGATCACAACATCCCTTAATTAAATGGATGAAAAGGAGGAACACATGACAAAGTTGTTTGTTCATGCCTACCCTATTTTTCTGCTCGAAACAATTTGTCACATGTTGCCACTGTTGTTATGCTCAAGGACCTGAACTGTCCCACTGGACTCATCAAGTCACTTTTAATTAGGTCAGGTGCAGAACAGACGGTGCCTTATTTACTTTCCGCTGTTTTTGATTAATGTTGTTTTTTTAAAATGTATAACCTTGCTTAACCTTTTGTATTACATCTCTGTAAAGCAGAAATAGTACTACAGTTTGATTTAATATGCTTTTGTTTAAAAAAATACAGTTTTACTGCAAAAAATCACATTTTACCAACACAATCTAAACTACGAGTAAAAGACATATACATATTTAAAAAAAAAAAAAGTACAAATTAACTCTAACAAACAGTTAAAAATAGCGGTACATGTTGTACCCATTATGTGCCTCTTATTTTTGCAAATATCTCTACAGAAAGGTGATCTACGCAATGGAGTATATTGCCATCCTGAATAGGATGCATTTATTTTACGATATGGGGTAGCTTTCGATGCAAAGAGCTAAGACAAAACATTTTGTGACGAGTATGTACCCCAGCAACTATGCAGAAGCCTTTGTGGGGCCAAGTTATACCGTAAGATGATTCTAAAGCTGAATCTCTGCTATGCAGGCCCAAATCCCTTTACAATGAAATTGCTCCAAAAGCTATCAAGACCACCGTTGTTTTTCCCATGACACAAGAGATACAGAGGAGACTCCTGATGCTGAACACTTTGTGGCGCAGCATGCCGAATCATTGAGTAGGTTAACCCTAAAAAGTCAGAGAGCGAGGGGAGCAGAGAACGTCAGAGAGAAGAGAAGAAGGAAGTTCAGCTCACTGGATATGCTTGCTAGTGGGATGTCTTTGTGACATGAAAACACCAGCCCAGTGATTGTGGTCAGAAAAATCCCCAGAAAGAAACATGAGATCAGAATTAGAATCACATTTATTGTCATATGCACAGCTTACACTGACATACAAAATTAGGTTCCAGTACAACCCGAACAAGATCACACATACAACAGAAATACACACATACAGATCAAGGTTGACTGAGGTGCATCCAGTTCATAAATCTGCAGCTCCTGGAGCTTGTTGGAGGAGCTACCGCTGAATGTTTTTAGCCTTATCGCTACATAGAAGAAACAAATAATGCTGAGATATGAAGTTCATTTATTTTGAAAAGCTCTAGAAAATCTTTGGCAAGCACGCCCCCATTTCCGGTTTTATTAGATCGGTAACCCCAACAGGTTCAACATCTACTCCAGGTGCTGCGTCTGAATGACGGCCACTTTCAGCAAAACTTCCATCTCCCTCTGACCCAGTGAGATGCCTCCTGCCTCACTAGCATTGCCAAAACGTTGCTTTGGCAGAAACATGTTTTGTTAAACAACTATATGCTGCCCCAAATTCCATAAGGCTGGCTCGTTAGAGCTGCAATGTTGACAAACTGACTCACATTTTAACCGGGTTTCCAATCTCACCTAAAATAGTTCTACAGGGAAAAAGAAAAGGAAAGGGGTTCTTTTTGTGATGTGTTCCAGTTTGCCTATGAGGGAGAAGGTCAGATATTTTATTTAATGGTTTAATTTTTTATATAGTTTTATTAGTTCGCTAAGAGAGAGTTAAACACTGGCTGATGGTATTTTGAGTTTTTACTGCATATTACAGCACATTATTGTTCTGACAGCTGTGCATAAATATATAGGCGAAAGTAAAAACTGTGATAATTTTTTAATAATTTTGACAATGTCCACGTAAATATTATAGAAATATGCATTATTATGAGTATTTGCATTTGTGATACTTTTTCAGTTATTGATTTACTATGATCCTCCCTTACCCATCATATATTTCCTTGTGTTTTTCTCAGGTTTGAGTAGGATGACATAGCATTTTGGGATGAAAATACAAATCAGTAGTCCAAAACTGGAAGCAAGGATGGCAAAGATCTCCACGGCAACGCTGAACTTGCCTGGAGAGCTGACGTATGCTGGGATGAACGTGATCCAAACTGCACAGAATATCAGCATGCTGAACGTGATAAATTTGGCTTCGTTGAAATTATCGGGCAGTTTCCGAGCCAAAAACGCAGAAATGAAGCACAAGACAGCCAGAAGACCTATATACCCAAGTCCAGCCCAGAACCCTAACTCTGAGCCGAGAGCACACTCCAAGATGATTTTATCTCTAAACTCTTGAACATTTTTAAAAGGGAAAGGGGGGGAAATGGTTAACCAGAGGATACAGATAATAACTTGAATAAGAGTGAGTCCCAGAACGCTGAGTCTCTGCTGTGCAGGTCCAAACCACTTCATCAAGTTTCCACCAGGAAGTCTGGCTTTAAAAGCCATCAGGACAACTATTGTCTTCCCCAGAACACAAGAGATGCAGAGAACAAACGTGATGGCAAAAGCAGTGTGCCGCAGCTGGCAGGTCCACTCAGAGGGCCGGCCGATGAAGGTCAGAGAGCACAGGAAACACAGAATGAGAGAGAAGAGCAGTAGGAAGCTCAGCTCAGAGTTATTTGCCCTCACCAGAGGAGTTTTCCTGTGCCTGAAGAAAATGAACGCTACAATGGCTGTCAAGCACGTTCCAAATAAAGAGGCAGCAGTGAGCAGTGCCCCCATTATTTCTTCATAAGACAAAAAGACTTCCTGTTTTCTCACACAGGCATCTCTTCTCTCATTTGACCAAAATTCAGGGTGACATCTCACACAGGTGATGGAATCTGTAGAAAAATGTTAAGGTCAGTGCTTGGGTTACATGGATTTGTCAGAAGCATTAGGAAATTTACAATAACATAGTACCTGAAAAAGTCAACTGCAGCAGTAATTGTATTTATGCTTAAAGCATACATAACTCAGCAGTCCTAAAATGTGTATTGTTGCTAAAATCAAAAAATTGACATCCAGGTCCTTGGCCACTGCTTTTTCCATACTTAAAAGCTTTTTTTTTGTTAGAAAATATATTAGTATAATAGTATGTCTCATATTGCAGAGCGCCTAATAAATGAATTATTTCTGGTGGTGGTGAAGGTTGGGGTGTTATTGTGAATTTGCTGACGCAACTAACATGTAGCGTTGTGAGAATGTGTTTTTTTTTACATGTTATGCAACATTTACATTGGGAATGTGATGTGCTGAATGCACTTTCTTGAACATGTATTATAGTATTTGGTGTTCACACTTGACTGGACTGTCACTACCCGATACGAGTGCATATGCCTTTTCCAATATTTGTTAGAGGGTGTAGTATAATTTTCGGTAAACACAAACCGCAGTTATTAATTTCTCCTCATCTCTGACTGTTTTGTCTCCCTTAATGCCATTTATAGTTTGGTTTGCCTTATATATGTCTTATACCATGGTCTGGGTGAATTCTCTATTCTGATTGGCTACTGGGTGTGCATTAAAAAGTGATATACCACAGGATAACCGCACAGTGAAAAAAAAAGTTCCGGTCACCTACCTTAATTGTTTTGTTTTGGTTTTCTTTAAAACAACCTGTTGCTTCAACGTTTGGACAAAAACAAGCGGTAAGCGGTGAACTTTCTCTCTGAACTGATGCTTTATTCAACCCATCGGAAAGATCAGTATATACGTATGTATCGCTTTATATCGCAGAGTCTTGACTGCAGCGGTGGTGTGGCACACCTAACAAATAGTCCGCTTTTTGTGAGAGAAGCATATAATTACTGGTGGAGGTTGAGCCCAATTAATGTACTGATTTTGGTCTTATTTTGTGAAGTAGTTTGTGGCATGAATCACAGGAATCTTTTGCAGCACGCACATACACACATATAGGAAGTACGATTCACTTTTTGTACATTAAGTTTTTTTCCCAAAATAAAACACTTGATAGACATTTTGAAGAGGATATAATATTGTCCAACTGATGATTTACATACAGAAATGCAGGGCCCACACAGTAACTATAGTTATTTTATTATAAACTAGAGTTGGACAAGCACAACAGATCCTTCACAGTTTTTGGTTATATGAACAATCATGTGAAATTATGTGAATGCCAAAATTATAGGAGTTGGTATGAATAGAAAATTGTCTTTCTTTCTTTGGCAGTTAATTCAGAAAAATGAGGCAAACTCATACCTGTGTTGTTGCTTATTTCCCCTTCAGCACATGTTGCACAGTCATGGCAGCAAACAGGTTTTCCTTTCTGAAAAACCTTTCGAGTTCCAGGCTGACATTTCTCACTGCAAACCGACACAGGCACCTGTATGAACACAGAAATGAAGACACACACTTTTTTCTTGTTATTTACATCAAAACTGCAAAAACAAACAAACAGCAATGCACTCTTTTTTTTAATTGTGGCTGTTTACCTGACGAGAGTTCCTTGTCCAGATTAGATTATTTTGTAGATTGAGCTGCTTGCCTGCAGGCAATGATGCGTCATAAAGGCCGACTGTGACAAAATCCACAATGCCCTTTTCTTTTGGTTGCCAGTTTATAATTTCATATTTTGCTGCTGGATCTCCGTTCGCATTAAAGTAAACCTCCTCTCCTTCTTTTGTTCGGAAGTTAATGTTTCTTATGTGCTGTAAAATCTGGGAAGGAAAAATTTAATTGTGTGGTTGCATTATCATTCTTGGTCCCTATTCTTTTTATACTGTAAATTACTTGTGAAATACTACTTTTTGTGAAATGTGCAATTACCAATTGAAATCTTACCTCCAATGGCTGCAGCTGCACATTAGTGTTGCATGTTTTGTTACATCTGAGTATGACATGCAGAGCGTGGGCTACAGCATACACTCCTTTGTAGACGTTGTTAAGAATGGGCATGAGGGACATGTCTGTGAAACTGTTTTTCACTCCGGCCACATCCTCTTGTCCGGTACATTCTCCCTGAATTTCTGCTGCCGACTTTGACTGTTTGAACTCACAGCTAAACATTGCCTCCCAGAACTCTATGAACAAGTCATTATTGGACGAATTGAGTGTTGTAACATCAAGCATAAACTCTCTGAGGCCGCTGACATGAGCTTTGGGAATGGACAGACCTATAGCTCCATCCAGGATGTGAGTTTTATCTGTTGTTGCAGTCTGAAAATCAAAGATCCAGCCCTCGCTCCCGACCCACTGGTAACCGCTCAAGTTATGTTTGGAAAACTCATGTAGTAACACATCCATGTCCATGTGAGTGAGGAAGGCTACAATCACCTTTGAGGTGGATGCTTTGATCAGATCAGTTATTTTTTGTATCTTATCTGGGGGATCCATTCGAAAGAAAGGCACAGAATATTCCAGACAAATGCCCAACTGTTCAGCAGTTTCTGTGAATGTAGCCATGCCATTGTTGCCATAGTCATCATTTGTTCTAATCGCTCCAACCCACGTCCAGCCAAAGTGCTTGACCAGTTGGGCGAGGGCTCTGCTCTGGAAGTAATCACTGGGTATTGTTCTGAGAAAGGATGGGTACTTCGTTTTATCACTGAGACAGGCACATGTAGAGTAGTGGCTGATCTGTAATAGATGATCAAATGTTGTTCTTCCATTAAGCAGCAAAAATTTGAACCAAATTGTGCAAATATTTTCAGGGTTCACTATCCTTACCCACCAAAGGGAAATGGAATGGTCCCATGACTGAGGCAATGGCAGCACTAAGGGTGGAAGTTGTTTCTCCCATTATGACTTGCACTTGTGCAGCACTTTTGCATTCCTTCAAAGTTAACTCAGCTGTATTACCATTAACCAAAGCAAGTGCAACTTTGACACTTCTAGCAATGGAATCACAAGCATCATACATTTGATAGCCCAGGGTGATGCCTGGTAGCAGTTCTGTACTGTTGTTGATCTCCTCAATGGCAAAGAGCATAGCTTGAGCAAACTGGAACCCTCTGAAATTCAAACTTAGCACAAATTTAAGTTTAGCTCTTCAACAGATTCCTTCTTCACACAATAAAAAAGAATAAACTTTTTGTTGCTAAATCACTCAATATTCCCAGTCGACATGAGTGTTTACCTTTCACATTGCAGTGGCAGAGGTTTATGTGTAAAGTTTTCCTGTCTGTTCTTCCAGCTGCTGTGGAAAGGAAAGATTCCCCCTAAGAGGATGTTCCCATCCTTAACTATTTGGGGATTCTCCAGATCTCCTCTGTGGCTACATGTCGTCTCAGGCTTTGAGAGAGAAACCACCAACAAGAACTGAACAAGTATCCAACACTGTTGGTGCCAGCTCTGTCTGGACATTGTGATGAGAGGCAGAGCCAAACCGGAGGGACCTGCAGTAGTATTTATACATCACGGAAAGACTTCAGTAGTAGTAAAACAACAAAGAAGGTGTATCTCTGCAGACCACAAGGTGGGGCAAAAACAGGGAGGTGATGTCATACACATCCCTACGTTCAAAATACATTTTTGAGTAAATCTACGCTGCAAAACAAAACATGAAGTTTCAACATAAAAACCATCTGCCTTAAATTTTTTATTCAAGATAACCAACATGATTTGTTGTGTTAATATAACCTTTTGTTGTTTATTAAATTAAACTATCTTTTTATACCAAAGTTCTGGTGCTTTATTCTGATATAAATTTCATGTAAACTTCTTATGGTTTTGTTATAACTTAAAATTATTTTTCTCAACTCATTTAAAAATTTAAATTGTGTTAAGGAAGAGGTGTCGATGAAATTAAGTTGCAAATATTCAAAAGAACTCGCATACTTATTTGACTATAGGCAAAAATAAAAGTGTAAAAGACAAAAATTAGAACAACAATATTTTTAACACCATGATTCCTTCATCCATTTTCTTAACCTGCTCTAAATAATTAAAAAGCAAATTAAGCAATAAAGCAGTTAATTACATAAATGTTAGATTGATATGTGAGATTTAGAAGATCTGTTGTTCTTCAAATATCTATGGCACAAGTTGTACCACAGAAAAACGTGTTCTGTTAAAGCTATATTTCTTCAAAAGTTTATTTCAGATCCAAAGTGACTTTCTCTGCTGATGCACAAGATCCTAAACTATGTAGAGATAATTTACTTAGGGGCATGACAGTATAGTTCCCTACCTCTCCCTTACCTACTCCCTTCCCCTGTTTTTGGGTGAAAAATTAATTTGTTTTCATTCTTACAAACGGCCAAAAAACAGCATAAAATGTGTTCATGTTTGATATAGTTTGACCACAATTCTGATTGGTGTGTTTACTGTAATCACGTTCCCTCTTTTCTTGGGAACTTAACACTTGGCCTGCTTGCAGAGGTGTTCCATGGCTTGATTCCTAAACTTTAGAATGGTGGGTTTGTTCAATGAATTTGAAACATGACAGAAAACAAAATCATGTCAATGATTATTGTACATATGTAAATATGTTTAATTTTTAATAAACCCATTCATGTCAATTGAAAACAGACATTACTTTACAATCGAAACTGGTACCTTTAACCCTTGTGCTATCCTATGGGGCCAAGACGACCATTGACGTGTTCTCCCTTCCATGACAAAGGTGGATAACCCTTGTGCTATCTTAGATGACCCCACCCTTACTTTGATGTGTTATTCCTACCATGACAAAGGTGGATAAAGGTGGAGAGGATTTCATGTAATCCATGGAAACCAGTGAAGATCACAAATTATTGAAGAAAATTTGTTCATAGCTCTGTCTAGTGGGTCTAAATGACCCAACTCCCAACGTCAAAGTTCCTAGGATAGCACAAGGGTTACAGGTGGAGAGGATTTCATGTAATCCATGGAAACCAGTGAAGATCACAAATCATTGAAGAAAAAAGTTCAGCGCACTGTCTAGTGGGGTCTAAATGACCTCACTCCCAATGTAAAAGTGCCTAGGATAGCACAAGGGTTAAAGCTTGTGTTTGGAATATGGGAGAAAGCCAGAGTGCTTGGAGAAAACCAACACATGCACAGGGAGGACATTCAAACTCCTCACAGAAAGGACCATTATGCAATAATGGGCTACCTACCCATTTTATATAAGAGCAAAATGTGACTTATCATTGTCCACATTGCAACAAAAATGTTCAAACATAATGACAAAATGGTTCATCTGGTCTGGAGCTGAAGTAGGGTATCTGCTTGACATGCCATGAATATACAGTATAAACAGGCTGCGATGTCTCACTCTTGACAGTAGCAGAAAAGATCACCGCCTATTGTAATAGTGTAGGAATTGAGCTCATACATGCATGCTAAAGAAACATGTTGGGTGCAGCCAGTAATGGTCAGCAATTTGCAGTTATTTGTGTGGACTGATACAGATGGTGCTGCAAAGAATTAACCCTTGTGCTATCTTAGATGACCCCATCCTTACTTTGACGTGTTCTCCCTACCATCACAAAGGTGGATAAAGGTGGAAAGATTTCATGTAATCCATGGACACCAGTGAAGATACAAATCATTGAAGAAAAAAGGTTCAGAGCACTGTCTAGTGGGTCTAGATGGCCCAACTCCCAACGTTAAAGTGCCTAGGATAGCACAAGGGTTACACTGCACCAATGTTCATTTGTGAAAAGATTGGTGCCCACGTTAAAAATAAAACCAAATTCCTTCGATCAAGAACAGTGTAGATGGGAGCTTTCAAACTTGCCAAACAAAGAGGAGACCAATCAAAGATATATTTTGTGGATCCGACCAGAACTACATGGAAATTTGTCAGCTTTTTATTATTATTATTATTTTTTGTGCTCTCATTGGAATTTAATAAAGCACATTTTGATTCAATAAAATATTTAAGGCATGATTACCGTTGAACTGCAAAAACATAGTGTCAAAGTTACATCAGTGATCCAAAAAAACAAAAGAAAACATGTAAAATATCACTTGACTCCGTGCATTCCATATGTACTTGGTTACAGCTACAGGTTACCTAGAGTTTAAAAACAACTTTCATTAAAATGTCTTACAGGTTTGACAGCCTTTAAGGGGTTTCAAAAGTTGGGATATTTTTGTTTATTATGATCCTCCCTTACCCATCATATATTTCCTTGTGTTTTTCTCAGGTTTGAGTAGGATGACATAGCATTTTGGGATGAAAATACAAATCAGTAGTCCAAAACTGGAAGCAAGGATGGCAAAGATCTCCACGGCAACGCTGAACTTCCCTGGAGAGCTGACGTATGCTGGGATGAACGTGATCCAAACTGCACAGAATATCAGCATGCTGAACGTGATAAATTTGGCTTCGTTGAAATTATCGGGCAGTTTCCGAGCCAAAAACGCAGAAATGAAGCACAAGACAGCCAGAAGACCTATATACCCAAGTCCAGCCCAGAACCCTAACTCTGAGCCGAGAGCACACTCCAAGATGATTTTATCTCTAAACTCTTGAACATTTTTAAAAGGGAAAGGGGGGGAAATGGTTAACCAGAGGATACAGATAATAACTTGAATAAGAGTGAGTCCCAGAACGCTGAGTCTCTGCTGTGCAGGTCCAAACCACTTCATCATGTTTCCACCAGGAAGTCTGGCTTTAAAAGCCATCAGGACAACTATTGTCTTCCCCAGAACACAAGAGATGCAGAGAACAAACGTGATGGCAAAAGCAGTGTGCCGCAGCTGGCAGGTCCACTCAGAGGGCCGGCCGATGAAGGTCAGAGAGCACAGGAAACACAGAATGAGAGAGAAGAGCAGTAGGAAGCTCAGCTCAGAGTTATTTGCCCTCACCAGAGGAGTTTTCCTGTGCCTGAAGAAAATGAACGCTACAATGGCTGTCAAGCACGTTCCAAATAAAGAGGCAGCAGTGAGCAGTGCCCCCATTATTTCTTCATAAGACAAAAAGACTTCCTGTTTTCTCACACAGGCATCTCTTCTCTCATTTGACCAAAATTCAGGGTGACATCTCACACAGGTGATGGAATCTGTAGAAAAATGTTAAGGTCAGTGCTTGGGTCACATGGATTTGTCAGAAGCATTAGGACATTTACAATAACATAGTACCTGAAAAAATCAACTGCAGCAGTAATTGTATTTATGCTTAAAGCATACATAACTCAGCAGTCCTAAAATGTGTATTGTTGCTAAAATCGAAAAAATTGACATACTGCTCCTTGGCCACTGCTTTTACACACTTAAAAAGTGTCTTTTAAGTGTGGAGGTTGAGCCCAATTAATGTACTGATTTTGGTCTTATTTTGTGAAGTAGTTTGTGGCTTGAATCACAGGAATCTTTTGCAGCACGCACATACACACATATAGGAAGTACGATTCACTTGTTGTACATTAATTTTTCAACCAAAATAAACACTTGATAAACATTTTGAAGAGGATATAATATTTTCAAAATGATGATTTACATACAGAAATGCAGGGCCCACACAGTAACTATACTTAATTTATTATAAACTAGAGTTGGACAAGCACAAAAGATCCTTCACAGTTTTTGGTTATATGAACAATCATGTGAAATTATCTGCATGCCAAAATTATAGGAGTTGGTATGAATAGAAAATTGTCTTTCTTTCTTTGGCAGTTAATTCAGAAAAATGAGGCAAACTCACACCTGTGTTGTTGCTTATTTCCCCTTCAGCACATGTTGCACAGTCATGGCAGCAAACAGGTTTTCCTTTCTGATAAACCTTTCGAGTTCCAGGCTGACATTTCTCACTGCAAACCGACACAGGCACCTGTATGAACACAGAAATGAAGACACACACTTTTTTCTTCTTATTTACATCAAAACTGCAAAAACAAACAAACAGCAATGCACTCTTTTTTTTAAATTGTGGCTGTTTACCTGACGAGAGTTCCTTGTCCAGATTAGATTATTTTGTAGATTGAGCTGCTTGCCTGCAGGTAATGATGCGTCATAAAGGCCGACTGTGACAAAATCCACAATGCCCTTTTCTTTTGGTTGCCAGTTTATAATTTCATATTTTGCTGCTGGATCTCCATTTGCATCAAAGTAAACCTCCTCTCCTTCTTTTGTTCGGAAGTGTATTTTTCTTATGTGCTGTAAAATCTGGGTAGGAAAAATTTAATTGTGCGGTTGTATTATCATTCTTGGTCCCTATTCTTTTTATACTGTAAATTACTTATGACATACTACTTTTTGTGAAATGTGCAATTACCAATTGAAATCTTACCTCCAATGGCTGCAGCTGCACATTAGTGTTGCATGTTTTGTTACATCTGAGTATGACATGCAGAGCGTGGGCTACAGCATACACTCCTTTGTAGACGTTGTTAAGAATGGGCATGAGGGACATGTCTGTGAAACTGTTTTTCACTCCGGCCACATCTTCTTGTCCGGTACATTCTCCCTGAATTTCTGCTGCTGACTTTGACTGTTTGAACTCACAGCTAAACATTGCCTCCCAGAACTCTATGAACAAGTCATTATTGGACGAATTGAGGGTTGTAACATCAAGCATAAACTCTCTGAGGCCGCTGACATGAGCTTTGGGAATGGACAGACCTATAGCTCCATCCAGGATGTGAGTTTTATCTGTTGTTGCAGTCTGAAAATCAAAGATCCAGCCCTCGCTCCCGACCCACTGGTAACCGCTCAAGTTATGTTTGGAAAACTCATGTAGTAACACATCCATGTCCATGTGAGTGAGGAAGGCAACAATCACCTTTGAGGTGGATGCTTTGATCAGATCAGTTATTTTTTGTATCTTATCTGGGGGATCCATTCGAAAGAAAGGCACAGAATATTCCAGACAAATGCCCAACTGTTCAGCAGTTTCTGTGAATGTAGCCATGCCATTGTTGCCATAGTCATCATTTGTTCTAATCGCTCCAACCCACGTCCAGCCAAAGTGCTTGACCAGTTGGGCGAGGGCTCTGCTCTGGAAGTAATCACTGGGTATTGTTCTGAGAAAGGATGGGTACTTCGTTTTATCACTGAGACAGGCACATGTAGAGTAGTGGCTGATCTGTAATAGATGATCAAATCTCGTTCTTCCATTAAGCAGCAAAAATTTGAACCAAATTGTGCAAATATTTTCAGGGTCCACTATCGTTACCCACCAAAGGTATATGGAATGGTCCCATGACTGAGGCAATGGCAGCACTAAGGATGGAAATTGTTTCTCCCATTATGACTTGCACTTGTGCAGCACTTTTGCATTCCTTCAAAGTTAACTCAGCTGTATTACCATTAACCAAAGCAAGTGCAACTTTGACACTTCTAGCAATGGAATAACAAGCATCATACATTTGATAGCCCAGGGTGATGCCTGGTAGCAGTTCTGTACTGTTGTTGATCTCCTCAATGGCAAAGAGCATAGCTTGAGCAAACTGGAACCCTCTGAAATTCAAACTTAGCACAAATTTAAGTTTAGCTCTTCAACAGATTCCTTCTTCACACAATAAAAAAGAATAAACTTTTTGTTGCTAAATCACTCAATATTCCCAGTCGACATGAGTGTTTACCTTTCACATTGCAGTGGCAGAGGTTTATGTGTAAAGTTTTCCTGTCTGTTCTTCCAGCTGCTGTGGAAAGGAAAGATTCCCCCTAAGAGGATGTTCCCATCCTTAACTATTTGGGGATTCTCCAGATCTCCTCTGTGGCTACATGTCGTCTCAGGCTTTGAGAGAGAAACCACCAGCAAGAACTGAACAAGTATCCAACACTGTTGGTGCCAGCTCTGTCTGGACATTGTGATGAGAGGCAGAGCCAAACCGGAGGGACCTGCAGTAGTATTTATACATCACGGAAAGACTTCAGTAGTAGTAAAACAACAAAGAAGGTGTATCTCTGCAGACCACAAGGTGGGGCAAAAACAGGGAGGTGATGTCATACACATCCCTACGTTCAAAATACATTTTTGAGTAAATCTACGCTGCAAAACAAAACATGAAGTTTCAACATAAAAACCATCTGCCTTAAATTTTTTATTCAAGATAACCAACATGATTTGTTGTGTTAATATAACCTTTTGTTGTTTATTAAATTAAACTATCTTTTTATACCAAAGTTCTGGTGCTTTATTCTGATATAAATTTCATGTAAACTTCTTATGGTTTTGTTATAACTTAAAATTATTTTTCTCAACTCATTTAAAAATTTAAATTGTGTTAAGGAAGAGGTGTCGATGAAATTAAGTTGCAAATATTCAAAAGAACTCGCATACTTATTTGACTATAGGCAAAAATAAAAGTGTAAAAGACAAAAATTAGAACAACAATATTTTTAACACCATGATTCCTTCATCCATTTTCTTAACCTGCTCTAAATAATTAAAAAGCAAATTAAGCAATAAAGCAGTTAATTACATAAATTTTAGCTTGATATGTGAGATTTAGAAGATCTGTTGTTCTTCAAATATCTATGGCACAAGTCGTACCACAGAAAAACGTGTTCTGTTAAAGCTATATTTCTCCAAAAGTTTATTTCAGATCCAAAGTGACTTTCTCTGCTGATGCACAAGATCCTAAACTATGTACAGATAATTTACTTAGGGGCATGACAGTATAGTTCCCTTCCTCTCCCTTACCTACTCCCTTCCCCTGTTTTTGGGTGAAAAATTAATTTGTTTTCATTCTTACAAACGGCCAAAAAACAGCATAAAATGTGTGTTCATGTTTGAGATAGTTTGACCACAATTCTGATTGGTGTGTTTACTGTAATCACGTTCCCTCTGTTCTTGGGAACTTAACACTTGGCCTGCTTGCAGAGGTGTTCCATGGCTTGATTCCTAAACTTTAGAATGGTGGGTTTGTTCAATGAATTTGAAACATGACAGAAAACAAAATCATGTCAATGATTATTGTACATATGTAAATATGTTTAATTTTTATCAACCCATTCAAGTCAATTGAAAACAGACATTACTTTACAATCGAAACTGGTGCTTTTAACCCTTGTGCTATCCTATGGGACCAAGACGACCATTGACGTGTTCTCCCTTCCATGACAAAGGTGGATAACCCTTGTGCTATCTTAGATGACCCCACCCTTGCATTGACGTGTTCTCCCTTCCATGACAAAGGTGGATAAAGGTGGAAAGGATTTCATGTAATCCATGGACACCAGTGAAGATCACAAATCATTGAAGAAAAAAGTTCAGCGCACTGTCTAGGGGGTCTAAATGACCTCACTCCCAATTTAAAAGTGCCTAGGATAGCACAAGGGTTAAAGCTTGTGTTTGGAATATGGGAGAAAGCCAGAGTGCTTGGAGAAAACCAACACATGCACAGGGAGGACATTCAAACTCCTCACAGAAAGGACCATTATGCAATAATGGGCTACCTACCCATTTTATATAAGAGCAAAATGTGACTTATCATTGTCCACATTGCAACAAAAATGTTCAAACATAATGACAAAATGGTTCATCTGGTCTGGAGCTGAAGTAGGGTATCTGCTTGACCTGCCATGAATGTGCAGTGTAAACAGGCTTCAATGTCTCACTCTTGACAGTATCAGAAAAGATCACCGCCTTTTGTTATAGTGTAGGAATTGAGCTCATACATGCATGCTAAAGAAACATGTTGGGTGCAGCCAGTAATGTTCAGCAATTTGTCAGTTATTTGTGTGGACTGATACAGATGGTGCTGCAAAGAATTACTCTGCACCAATGTTCATTTGTGAAAAGATTGGTGCCCACGTTAAAAATAAAACGAAATTCCTTCGATCAAGAACAGTGTAGATGGGAGCTTTCAAACTTGCCAAACAAAGAAGAGACCAATCAAAGAGATGTGGTGTGGATCCGACCAGAAATACATGGAAATTGGTCAGACTTTTATTATTATGGCCCGCAGCAGCAGTCACTGACTGCAAGGACCATATTGTTTTCGCAGTTGGAACGACTTCGCCGTCTTTCAGCTAGAATTTGACCCCCGCCGCATGCTCGAAAAGTCACCAAAACGTGCACACACCTGGGATAAATTGCGAATGAATTTTCCCCAAAGTCAACGTCACCCCCCCGAAGACGATGACATCACGGCCAGCGATCCCGTCTAAAAAATGAATGGGCGAATATCGCGTATGGGGCCGAACAAAATGTACTTCAGAATACAGTTGCGAAACTCAAACACACGTGTTGGGGATATCCCAAAGAAGTTTTGAAATCATTACGGGACGGCCACACGACCTACAGCCTGGCGGCCATTTTGTGGCGAACTCTGAGAATTGGCGATTTTTGTGTTTTCCCATGATATGGGAAAACGACACTTTTGTTTGAGCGATTTTCACGCAATTGCACACACTTGCTGCCAGCTCCAGTCTACAAACAACACAGAAGTGTCGTTGACCTTTGACTTTGGGAAAAGGCCGCCATCCTGCATTTTAAAATACAGCCCCTTTAGCGCCACATTCAAACGAAAACTCGTCCTAGGGATTTTTTGCCATTGTCTCGTAACTTCTTAGGCATCCATAGCAAGGTGATGCGGACAAAATGTTGGAATTAGAAGTTGTAGATTTTGAACGGCGTGCGCGTGGCGGATTCACAACCGTTGCCGTCTCAGCTAGCTCGCACATTTTTTATCGGGATGTCGTAAAGAGGAAATTTGCAATTCCCTGGCACACGCTGAACAAAACGATGACACGCACGACAAGATCGATAAAGGAATGTGGGCGTGATAAGCAAAAAACCGTCGCAAAAAAATGTGCCGACTCGGCAAAAAAAAAAGAAATCTGCATTTTTTTTTAAGAATCGGCTAACGAAACACAGATAACTTTGTCGGGGATATCCAAACAAAATTTTGAAAGAATTACGTGAAGGCGACACGACCTACGGTTTGGCGGCCATTTTGTGCCAAAATCTGCCATTTTGAGATTTTCGCGTTTTTACACAATATGGAAAAAGGAACTTTTTTTCGAGCGATTTTCATGAAATTTTGACTCGCGTCTCCCTAGCCTAAGTCTACACAAAGCTCTGGAGTTTCGTCCACCTTTGACCTCGGGAAAAGGCCGCCATCTTGAATTATCTATAAAAAACACCTTGATTGGCGGATTCAAACGTAAACTCGTCGTTGGAATTTTCAACGATCGTCTGGAAACTTTTTGGGCATAAATGGCAAGCTACTGTGGAAAAAATGTTGGAATTAGAAGTTGTATATTTTGAACGGCGTGCGCGTGTCGAGCTAGCAAAGTGGCGCACTGTTGTAACTCCCATGCCTTTCATTGGAATACAGTGAAAATTGAATGCATGCATCCATAGCAGGAACTGAACACAATTAAAAACACCGGACATGGACATATAAGGAATGTGGGCGTGGTTAGCATGACACGACTGTTGCTAAGGACAACAAAAAGTTTATTTTTGCCGAATCGTCTGAAACTAACATCAATCTGGTCGTCATCAAAAGGCGACCAAGAACAAAATGGTTGCTATGGAGATAAAATCAACAGAACAGCCGCCATTTTGAAAAAATGGGGATTTTTTATCAACTTCTGACATGTAGCTCTCACCAATGGAGCATCGTGTTTTTCTGAGTTAGTTGATGATGCTGATCGCTATGCTAGCACTTTTAGCCACATTAGCATAGCTAGCATAGTTAGCATAATTATCATTTTAGATAATGTGTTTTTCTGAGTCAGTTGATGATACTGATAGCAATGCTAGCTCTTTTAGCCACATTAGCATAGCTAGCATAGTTAGCATAATTAGCATTTTAAGAAATGTGTTTTCCTTAGTCAGTTGATGATGCTGAGCGCAATGCTAGCACTTTTAGCCACATTAGCATAGGAAGCATAGTTAGCATAATTAGCAATTGCAGTTTTGACTAGCCTTTATCAAAAGTAGGCAGTGAGGGCAGTGAGGGCGGTGAAGGCGGCGGTGGTGCGTACAGTTGGGCGTGGAAGGCGGGTTGCGTCTGCGGGCCATACAACGCCGCTTGCGGCTTTAATTATTATTATTTTTTGTGCTCTCATTGGAATTTAATAAAGCACATTTTGATTCAATAAAATATTTAAGGCATGATTACTGTGAACTACAAAAACATAGTGTCAAAGTTACATCAGTTGAGCAAAAAAACTAAAGAAAACATGTAAAATATCACTTGACTCTGTGCATTCCATATGTACTTGGTTACAGCTGCAGGTTAACCTAGAGTTTAAAAACAACTTTCATTAAAATGTCTTACAGGTTTGACAGCCTTTAAGGGGTTTCAAAAGTTGGGATATTTTTGTTGTTTATTATGATCCTCCCTTACCCATCATATATTTTTTTGTGTTTTTGTCAGGTTTGAGTAGGATGACATAGCATTTTGGGATGAAAATACAAATCAGTAGTCCAAAACTGGAAGCAAGGATGGCAAAGATCTCCACGGCAACGCCGAACTTCCCTGGAGAGCTGACGTATGCTGGGATGAACGTGATCCAAACTGCACAGAATATCAGCATGCTGAATGTAATAAATTTGGCTTCGTTGAAATTATCGGGCAGTTTCCGAGCCAAAAACGCAGAAATGAAGCACAAGACAGCCAGAAGACCTATATACCCAAGTCCAGCCCAGAACCCTAACTCTGAGCCAAGAGCACACTCCAAGATGATTTTATCTCTAAACTCTTGAACATTTTTAAAAGGGAAAGGGGGGGAAATGGTTAACCAGAGGATACAGATAATAACTTGAATAAGAGTGAGTCCCAGAACGCTGAGTCTCTGCTGTGTAGGTCCAAACCACTTCATCATGTTTCCACCAGGAAGTCTGGCTTTAAAAGCCATCAGGACAACTATTGTCTTCCCCAGAACACAAGAGATGCAGAGAACAAACGTGATGGCAAAAGCAGTGTGCCGCAGCTGGCAGGTCCACTCAGAGGGCCGGCCGATGAAGGTCAGAGAGCACAGGAAACACAGAATGAGAGAGAAGAGCAGTAGGAAGCTCAGCTCAGAGTTATTTGCCCTCACCAGAGGAGTTTTCCTGTGCCTGAAGAAAATGAACGCTACAATGGCTGTCAAGCACGTTCCAAATAAAGAGGCAGCAGTGAGCAGTGCCCCCATTATTTCCTCATAAGACAGGAACACAGACTCTTTATCTAAGCAGGAATCTCGTCTTTCATTTGGCCAGGCCTCTTCAGGGCATTTTACACATGTGATGGAATCTGTAATGTCATTTTGAAGAAAAATATATTTTATAAGTCAGAAATCGTACTTTTATCGCTGCATATAATCACTATCAACATGCTGTTTAAAATGCATTTTCTACCAATCACCAAATCTAAGGGAATTATACCCCAGGACGTAAATAGCAAATGTGTTTGTTTTCCTGTGTTTTTTTTTAATTTTTTATTATTCTTAATGTCTGTGAAGAGTATCCCTGTTGTGGTTTACTACGCTAGGTAAAACTACTTTCTGGAATCACACTTAATGGGTTGATGAATGTCAAATGCACTTTAGAAGAAATTTGGGCTTAAATTGTTCTTGCATTTCAAATAATTTCTGTACAAGACCTGAGCACTTAAGTCACTTAAATCTTAGTTTCTTTTTTTTTTTTTTTTTTAACATGATGGTATTGCATGACTACTCATCCTGTCAGCATCCCTGAGACTCAAAAGAAAAGGCCTGTGTCTCACTTAAGAACCCTTGTAACATTTTTTGGTAACATATATTTAAGTCAGCTTTCATAAGTTGAGGTATAACCATAAACGTGTGTCAAGCTAAATGATATTCTTGTTTACTTCTTTTCGGAAGTACATCAATATTATATATTAAATATATAGTACTAGACCTGTGCTGTTGCTTATTTCTCCATCTGGACATCGAATGCAATCATAGCAGCAAACAGGCTTTCCTTTTTGGAGAACCTTGCGTGTTCCTGGGGGACACTTTTCACTGCAAACCGACACCGGAACCTGCATAGAACACAGTGTTAAAGAAAAATAGAAAACACCTTCCTAATAATTTTCTGAAGTTCATACAGTCATAAAATAACTTTTTTTCCAAACCTCTAATGAGTTCTTTGCCCAAATTAAAGACTCATCTTGTAGATTCAACTGTTTGTCTGCAGATAATGATGCATCATAGAGACCCACTTTGACAAAGTCCACAATGCCATTTTCTCTCGGCTGCCAATTTATAATCTCATATTTTGCAGCTGGATCTCCGTTTTCATTGAAATAGACCTCATCTCCTTCTTTTGTTTTGAATCTAATCTTTTGTATGTACTTTAAAATCTGTGACAATAAGCAATAAATGTGTCACTCATTGCTAATACATTACTGAAATATCAAAGACAATGTTATCATGTTTCTTTGAATTGCTTAATACAGTTTATATGTTCACTTTTTACTACCTCTAGTGGCTGCAGCTGCACACCATTGTCACACGTTTCGTTACATTTTAGAATCATATGCAGAGCGTGGGCTACAGCATACACTCCTTTATAGACGTTGTTGAAAATGGGCATTAGGGACATGTCTGTGAAACTGTTTTTCACTCCGGCCACATCTTCTCGTCCGGTACATTCTCCATGAATTTCTACAGCCGACTTTGACTGTTTGAACTCACAGCTA
The DNA here is from genome assembly GCF_053564925.1 of Oryzias latipes. Classification (NCBI taxonomy): domain Eukaryota; kingdom Metazoa; phylum Chordata; class Actinopteri; order Beloniformes; family Adrianichthyidae; genus Oryzias; species Oryzias latipes. The sequence continues at coordinate 23,922,838 of NC_136249.1, read as the reverse complement.
AACATTGCCTCCCAGAACTCTACGAACAAGTCATTACTGGATGAATTGAGGGGTGTAACATCAAGCATAAACTCTTTGAGGCCGCTGACATGAGCTTTGGGAATGGACAGACCTATAGCTCCATCCAGAATGTGAGTCTGATCCACCGCAGCAATCTGAGAATCAAAGATCCAGGACTCACTTCCGACCCACTGATACCCTGATATGTTATGGTTTGACAACTCCTTAATAAGCACATCCATGTCCATGTGAGAGAGGAAGGCAACAATCACCTTTGAGGTGGATGCCTTAATCAGATCAATTATTTTCTGAATCTTATCTGGGGGATCTGTTCGAAAGAAAGGCACAGAATATTCCAGACAAATGCCCAACTGTTCAGCAGTCTCTGTGAATGTAACCATGCCATTGTTGCCATAGTCATCATTGGTTCTAATCGCTCCAACCCACATCCAGCCGAAGTGCTTGACCAGTTGGGCGAGGGCTCTGCTCTGGAAGTAATCACTGGGTATTGTTCTGAGAAAGGATGGGTACTTCGTTTTATCACTGAGACAAGCACATGTAGAAAAGTGACTAATCTGTAATCAGAAAATAAAAATATTGAAACGTTGAAACAAAGACAACAAATTTAGAAACATTTGAATGTGAACCTGAATCACTAGTAACTGCACCCACCAGTGGGATCGAAAATGGTCCGATGACTGTAGCAATCGCTGAGCTCGGAGAAGATGACGTTTCTCCCATTATGGCCTGCACTTGTGCAGGTTTGATGCAGGAAGCTTTTGACATCACAGTCTTGGTGTCACTCCCACTGGCCAAGTTTAGAGCAACTTTTACACTTCTGGCTATGGAACCACAAGTGTCATAAACCTTGTATCCCAGAGTTATACCCGGCAGCAGCTCTGTACTGTTGTTGATCTCCTCAATGGCAAAAAGCATGGTTTGGGCAAATTGGAATTCTCTGAAATTCAAACTTTATTCAGACATTTAAAAATAACATGCAATCAAATGTATCTGGCAATTTCAATACTGCAGAGATAAGACATTTCTGTGACACGATTTACCTGGTGCATTGCAGTGGCAAGGGATTTTGCTTGTATGTATTCTCTCTGTTTATCCAGCTGCTGTGAAATGAAAAAATACCTCCCAGCAAAATGTCCCCCTCTTTGGATAGTTGAGGATTGTCCAGGTCTCCTCTTTGTGTGCACTCTGTTTCCGCAGATTGAGAGAAAGACACCAACAACAACAATTGCAAAAATGCACACCCCTGCTCTGGCCATTTCTGTGAACACATTTTCCTGTTTTAAGAAAACTTCATTGAACGATGGCTGCCTGGAAGACAAGAACTTGTGAATTCTTTTTTGAGGTAATGTGTAGTATTATAGTGATATTAAGTCTCTATGGAGCTACAAGGTGGGGCAAGAGGAGGGACATGGTGACAGGTCATAGTATGATTTTTTTTCTATTTGCTTAATTTACTTTAAACTTTTGGCAGTTATTGTACTTTAGAATCGATCTATTTAGACAGCGTAAATGCAAACTTTTAATTTAAAGTTTTTTATCCTTTTCATGAACAAAATTTCAAGGTAAAACAAACATTCTATCATCAATATATGTTTTTAAGGAGAAAAAAAAAGTAAATAGAAATATGCACAACATAAGGTTTTGTAAAAAGGGGTGGGATCATACACTATTTTTCTTCTACCCACTAATTTTTCAAGCATATTGTTTTGTTTTATCTGTCTATTTTTAACTCTTGTGCCTATTTTCATTTCGTGTTTGAAAAATAAAAGTAACTATGAGTGCTTATTAAAACATGCAAAACCACTAGACTTATATGATTCATTTATTAAATTGTCTTAGTTTTAGCCTATGAGAGTAAACTACATCCATATATAATTATAATATATTACCTTTGGCAAACTAAAGAACTGTTTTTTTTATTAAATATGAGCTATTTTCGCAGTTCATTTTCTCCCCCGGAGGTAAGACGAATCAAACACTCTAAAGCTCCGCTTTTCGCCCCTTGTGGGTGCCGTCCATTTCATGACATCAACCTAGAGTCAGCCTCGGCGGCGTGTTTGTGTTTCATCCACAAAAGCAAACATTATCTGAACCTTTGCAAAGACGGATGTGCATGTTGTGGAGCCTTACAAAGCTATTTTGCAGATCACTCCGAGCTCGATGAAGAAAAGGTGGGTGTATGCGTTAGCCTGGAGACGGTGCTGGCAGCGCAGACTTTTCCTGGAAGGGGCAGTTTTTCACTTATCTGCATCACAATGACAGAACCCGCTCGTTTTCATGGATTTGGATGGGCCGGTGCTCAGAGAGCCGATTTTTAGAGTAATACTCAGAAATGCGTGAATGGATTAAAAAAACGCTTTAGGGTTGTTTTATTGAGGAATGAATATTATAATACACTTAACAGCTCAAAAAGTTTAATTTAACCAAATTAAAAAGAAAATAATCAAAATGTCAAAATCACGATAAAATAAAACGTTTTATCACCAAAGTGATGCTGTTTACTGTCATGTCTTCACCCTCCTTAAAATGTTCTTTACTTTTAATTATAGGGGGCTTTTTTCCTTACAATGTTTAGAATTTTTGCTGTGGAGTTTCGCTAGAAGAAGGGCACTGATGCTTTAGGATCAAAAACTTCAGGGTACTTGAAATATTGTGGAATACTGTATATATTGATGTGTTACCAGGTTGATAAGTCCTCAGAATTGGTGTAATCCCTTTGTCTTTACTTTAAAGAATGAGTGTTCATAAAAGAAAGGCTGTTTTTTGGATTTTAAACAAGTAAAACGATAACAATTTGGCTACTCACTGCAGTCATTTTTTTAAATTCTTGCAGAATAGATATAATAATTTTGGCTTAAGGTTTGCGCAATATGCAGGATATACTTAGTTCTGTAAAAATAAAAAAAACATGTTTTTCAATGGGTAAACATCATGTTTCTATACACAACAAACACACAATTATGGATGTCCAATGTTCCAAATTTATTTACAAGTTTTTGATACTGGCATACATGCAAATTTCACATACATGCAAAAAGAAAAGCATATTCTGTTTTAACTAGAAAAAAAAACTCATTTATGCAATGGGATGTTAACATGTTTAATTATTTAAAAAAAAGTGCATATCTGTGCAAAACATTTTTTATATTCCTAAATTACCCAATAGATTTTTTAATCTGACACTAGTCACAGACATGTTTTTCCCTTACTAAAGCCTAAACAAAACAAAAAAGTATTGATTCAGCTGTAGCAACATTGCATATACAGTATTTTAAATAGCTTTTGTCTCTTTACCCATTAAATGTTTCTTTGTATTCTTCTCAGGTTTAAATAAAATGATGTAGCACTTTGGGAAAAAAATACAGCAGAGCATCCCATAACTTGAAGCCAGGATTGCAAAGATCTCCACTGCTACAGTAAACTTTCCCGGAGAGCTGACGTAAGCTGGAATGAAGGTGAGCCACACAGCACAAAATATCAACATGCTAAATGTGATAAACTTAGCTTCGTTGAAATTATTAGGCAGCTTCCGGGCCATAAAGGCTAGTCCAAAGCATAGCAGAGATAGAACCCCAATATAACCTAATACAGCCCAGAACCCCAATGACGATCCATGAGAACACTCCAATATAACTTTGTCTTTGTAATATTTAACATTTTTGTGTGGATATGGAGGATTGATTGTTAGCCACATAATGCAAATTAAGACCTGGATGATGGTGAAAGTCAGGACGCTGACCCTCTGTTGCACAGGTCCAAACCATTTGATTACGTTACTTCCTGGGACTGTAGCATTGAAGGCCATTAAAACAACAATTGTTTTTCCCAGGACGCACGACATGCAGAGCACAAAGATGATGCCGAAGGTGGAGTGTCGCAGCATGCAAGACCACTTAGTGGGCCGGCTAATGAAGGTCAAAGGGCAGAGGAAACACAAGCTTAAGGAGAACAACAGCAAGAAACTCAGCTCAGAGTTATTTGCTTTGACCATAGGAGTTTTTCTGTGGTGGTAAAATATTACAGCCACAATCATCGCAAGGCATGCACCAAAGATAGAGAAGGCAACCAGCAGTATACCCATTAACTCGGTGAAGGTGAGGAATTCAATAGCTTTCAAGTCACAACTAGTCCTCTCTTCACTGGATTTGTACTCAGGGTGGCATTTATGACAGTTCACAGCATCTGCAAGGATAAATAAGCGGTACACATTACACATTTTTAGACATGCCGAAGAAGTGCTGGCCGGAATTTTGCCCAGCAGAAACGCAACGAGCAGCAGGGTAAAGACTACGAATCCTGCAGTCTCACTTGTACTGTTGCTGAACTCCCCCTCAGCGCAGGGGATGCAGTCAAAGCAGCAGATAGGTTTGCCTTTAATGAAAGTCCGAAAAGTTCCAGGCAAACAGCTCTCACTGCAAATCGACTTTGGCACCTGTATTGATAAAATGAAAGCAAAATAAATTGTTCTACTAAAATCATACTTTTTGTAATTCAGCTAAACTATATGTTCTCTTAATGTGAGTTAAAGAATGTGCAATTCAGTTACGTTTTTACCTCATGGTTCTCTCCAGCCCAAACAGCACTCACACCTGGGTTGATGTCAAACTGTTGACCTTCAGGCCGGGAGGCATCATAGTAACCAATGGTTTGGAACCGTGTTTGCCCTGTTTCATCTATCTGCCAGTTTACCAGAGCATAACGTGCTACAGGGTCTCCCAAATCATCAAAGAACACATTCTCACCAGTGTCAGCGGTGAAACGTATCCGTGACAGGTAATACAATACCTGCAGAAAAACAGACGTGTTACAAGAGTCTTAACAATTTAGGTAAGGGGGCAGTGTTGTCTTTTACCTGCCACGGCTGTATATTTTTCCTATCAGCACAAGATTTATTATCAAATGGCCCCTGTCCATTTTCACAGTTGATTAGCAGGTTCAGAGCGTGAGCAATGGCATATGTGGCCTTGTAAACATTGTTCAGTAGGCTGGTATCTGACACATCTGTGAAAGGCAGGTTAATGTTCCTTAGAGTCTCTATCCCATTACATGGTGCTACATAATCCTGAGCATGAGCCTCTGTTTTGTAGTTCAGGGTGCAGTTGAATACCATCTCCCATAACTCCACAAGCCCCTGATTTCCTTCTGTAATTGAGGGCTTACTGTTTCTTAGGAACTCCTGTAATCCAGGGATGGGAGAACTTAATGCTGCAAAGCCAACTGCTCCTTGGACCACAGCATAGTTCATCGGAGTGGCAATTTGTCGATATGTAATCCACCCTTCACTTCCTACCCACTGCAGGCCAGTTACACTCTGAGCATGCAGCTCTTTGAAAAGTATGTCAAGGTCTGTGCCGTCTGCAAATGCCACTATTACCTTAGAAGTGGATTTTTTGATAATATTCACTACTTCTAAGAAGTGCTTCCTGGGATCAGTTCTGTAAATGGCTACAGAGTACTCAACACACACGCCCTCCTTTTTTGCAGAGTCGAGAAAAGTGGCCATCCCACCATTTCCATAATCATTATTTGTTCTTATGGCTCCCACCCAAGACCAGCCGAAATGTTTCACAAGCTTTGCGAGGGCTTTGCTTTGAAAAATGTCATTGGGGATGGTTCTGAAGAAAGAAGGGTATTCTCTTCTGTTACTAAGACATGCACAAGTGGCTGAATGGCTTATCTAAAAGACAAGGAACATAGGAGAAATGCAACATTGTCAGATTTTAAACTCATCACTATAAAATGTGTACAATTTCTGATTGAAATGTGATCTGTGATAAGAAGAGAAGTTCGTCTATAACACTCACCACAGGTATATGGAAGGGTCCTAGTGTACGTGCTATGCCTATTGTGGAGGTGGAAGTGGTATCCCCAATGACAGCATGCACGCTGGAGGGTTTATCACAGCTGCTTTTCTCCCCTTTGTACATATTCATGAGACTTAACGATGCCCTGATGGACAAGGGGATACTGGGGCAAGAATCAAATATTCTGTAACCAAGTGTCACATCTGGTAAAAGCTCTGAGCTGTTGTTTATTTTCTCTATGGCAAACATCATGGTGTATGCATACTGAAGTTCACCTTGGTCCAGCCTTAAAAAAGAGAAAAAAAGGTTTATTCTGGTAAAAGATAAAAACACACAAAAAGTATGTAAGCGTGTAAATGATGTAAAAAAGGGAATATACATCATTTACATGCATTTTAATCACTCTCTTACCCTTTACACTGGATTGAACCTGGGTTGAGTTCAAGAGTTGAACTCGCTGTGACTGGGCTTTGGTGAAAAGAAAAAATTCCTCCAATAGTAATGTCTCCTTCCTTGAAAAATGAAGACAGTTCTTTGGTCCCATACGTTTGACACGTAGGTTTTCCTTCTCTCACAGCCACAAGAAAAAAAAGGAGCAGGTCTGCTATCAGCAGCATTGTACCTCTCCTAATGTCCGCAGTTTTAAGATTAACACTGCAAAGTCTTATCATATTATAGGAGCTTCACATCAAAAGGCCACCAGGTCTTCCACCAATGGCAGTGTTTGATTGTGAGTGACAGAAGAAAGGCCCTATTACACGCTTACAAGTACTACCCATTAAAATCCCTGCTTTTACCACAATATTAATATGTAATAAAACATAATATTTAGATTGTAAGAGTTTTTTACATATTCATTTGCAAGTTCAGAATTATATCTTGTAAGTCTATTTTTTTTCTTTTGAATTTTCTTTAAGTTTTTATTTAGTAATCATAGCACTTTCCGTAACCCTTGTGCTATCCTAGGCACTTTAACATTGGAAGTTGGGTCATCTAGACCCACTAGACAGTGTGCTGAACCTTTTTTCTTCAATGATTTGTGATCCTCACTGGTGTCCATGGATTACATGAAATCTTTCCACTTTTATCCACCTTTTTCATGGTAGGGAGAACACATCAATATAAGGGTGGGGTCATCTAAGATAGCACTTAAAGGGATGTCTGTCTATTAATAAAGCAAATGTATTCAAACCTCACATCCGTCTGTCCTGCATTTGTCTCCAGCATCACACAACCAACAAAACATTTCAGAAAATGCCAACAATTTAATTTGATGTTTTTGCTTACGACGGAGTTTTAGGGCCACGGTGAGGAAAAAAAATTTTGGCCAACATGACGAGATTAAAGTCGTCATGTCGACTTTAATCTCGCCATGACGAGAAAAAACTCGACACAAAGTTTCGAGAAAAAACTCGTCTTGTCGAGATAAAAGTCGAAATAAAGTTTCGAGATTAAAGTCGCAATATTGCGCGAGAGCAGTGAAGCTGAGTCTTTCAGGAGTATTCAGTGTTATGGCTGTTAGTGAGCTAGTGGCTTTGTATTTAAGAGTTTACGACAGAGTTTTATGGCCACCAAAAAAAAAGTTATTTTATTAGGAGATAAAAACTCGTAAATTTACGGGAAAAAAGTCATAGATTAACAAGGAGAAAACCCCGAAGTTGTCTGTTTATCGGAGCCTATCTTGAAGATGAAAGATGTGGAGCCTTTTGTGAAGCTTTATTTCCGGATTATAGGTTTAAAACAAAGATTCTGAACCTTTTGGCGACTCAAAATCAGATTATTGTCAGTGGAGCCGCCTTTCCGGGGTTCGGTGTATTGTTCAGTGTCAGTAAAGCGGACTTTCATCTGTAAAATAAGGAGCTCAGAGACACGTTTGGGTGTAGAGGATCGCTGCAGCCTTTATTCTCCTTTTCATTCACACACCCTGAAGTTCATCTGTCACATTACGTCATGAATCTGTCATCAGATCACCAGTGCGGAAGTAAACAGTGTTACATACGCCCACTGCTGCAGATGAAGCGTCCCGTTTGATCATTCAAAAACAAAGATGAATGAAAATAGTCTGTTATATTAGCATTACAACGTTGAAATAGGCAAAAAAGTGCTGCTCCTCAGACGGAAGCATCACACAAACATAGAGATCTGGTCCTTGGTGGAGGAAGAAAGGATTCAAGTGAACAGCTGCAGGGATACCGATGGCTTCATCATCGGGCTGCAGGGATCCTGCAAACCAACCATCAATAAATACAACTTTAATGAATCGTAAATGAATCAAATGAGCCTCCAGACATCTGGAACATTATCAATAAACATTCAGCTCACCTGTTCAACAAAGTTTAATCGGTCTTCTCTGCTGCTGCACGGTGTTCACCTGCTGCTCTGCATGCTCACTTCCACAATAATCTCGTAAATTTACGAGTTTTTTCTCTCGCGAGCAACATTGCTACTTTAATCTCGAAACTTTATTTCGACTTTTATCTCGACAAGACGAGTTTTTTCTCGAAACTTTGTGTCGAGTTTTTTCTCGTCATGGCGAGATTAAAGTCGACATGACGACTTTAATCTCGTCACGTTGGCCAGAATTTTTTTTCCTCACCGTGGCCCTAAAACTCCGTCGTATTTGCTTAACAGGTGCACGAAGACTGAAAAAACAAAAGACCAGGTGTTTTCTATGTCTTACAAAACATTGGGCAGCAACAAATAGATGTGAAAGTTCAACTAGTTAGAAGGAGATGCATTAGATTCAACAAACATTTGTCCCAATTGCTACATGTTTGAACTAAAATTATTTAAAAACAAATGTGATAAGTGTCCATTAAAAGCATGCTGATTCTAAATATAAATGCAAAGATGTGAAACACAAATGCTAAACAGGTATGCTGAACCAGCATGTCCCATACAGACTTGTCCATTTTTTGGCCGCAAACAGCCCATGTCCACCAGAAAAGGTGGTTGTGACATAAGACATAAAGAGGAACTGCTCTTTCATATCAATCACAGCCAATGATGGTGATTGCCCCCCATGGTTTCTCTGTGTGATGTTCAGACATCTTTCTCATGTTTTGACCTCAAATCACCTTCAAATTTTCTGGATAAGCTAAAGGCCTGTTCACACCGGGACGAATTTCGCCGGCGATTTTCGCCGACGTTTAACGCCTCGTGACTAAACAAAGGGCACCAATGTGAGTGTGCACACCGACGCGAAAAAACGCCACGCGTTAAAGCGTCAAAAAAAAAAAACGCCTCGGGTTCGTTTTTTTTTTTCGACGCGTCGCGTCGAAATCTACTCGACCAATGAGAATGGCGCTTTTGCACACGTGTCTGGAGCTTCTGAAGTTACAGTAAAACACAACTTGAGGGCGCTCAAACACAAAACTGCCTTGCTGAGCACACATACCAGCGAAGAAGATAGACGCCAAGTAGCGTCCACACAGCCGCGAAGCAATAATGACGGACATTCTAAAATATCCCCGAACCAAGCACCAGTTGGAGCTACTGGTGCTTGAAATATTCATGTTTTCTTTGTTTGATTCTGACAAGCGTGTAAATACTTGCTCTCTTCTTCTGAGTGAAAAGCGACTTTAAGAAGCGTAAAGTTGCGCAGCGCCACCTTGTGTACAGGAGTATTTCTGTTTTACATTAAGCGCCATCTAATGTCAGGGAATGAAATTGCATGTTCACTCCACTCATCGTCAGCAAAAATCGCCTGGGTGTGAACACAAAAAACGTGGCGAAAAACGCTGGCGAATAACGCCTGGCGAATATTCGTCCCGGTGTGTACGGGCCTTAAGAGAGGTGGCAGAAGACTCTGGGAACCTTTATCTACACATTGACCAAAAAAAGGAACCAAATTGGATCGTTTGTCTGTAAAGGTAAACCAAACTCACATTTTGTAATGTCTTGGACATTTGTAGACATCTCAAAAATCTGCTAAAATCAGCTAACCACAGTAACAAGCTACCAAAACATTTTGGTACAACTACCATAAACAATTATGATGTCTTTACTTGATCTCTCCCCATCATGTGATTTTTAGTATTTCTCTCTGGCTTCAGTAGTAAAATGTAACATTTGGGAGCAAATATACAGAAAAGCAATCCAAAGCTTGAGGCCAGAATTGCAAAGATTTCTACAGCTACAGTGAATTTTCCAGGAGAACTCACATATGCTGGGATAAATGTGACCCAGACTGCACTGAATATCAACATGCTGAATGTGATGAATTTTGCTTCATTAAAATTGTCAGGCAGCTTTCGGGCTAAAAAGGCAAGGATCAGACATAACACCGCCAGAAGTCCGATATACCCTAACACAACCCAAAACCCTATAGATGAACCTAAGTTACATTCTAGAATAATCCTTTCAGCTGCATAAATTGTATTTTTGTGTGGAAAGGGTGGAGCCAGAGCTAGCCATACAACACAAACCAACACCTGCAGAAAAGTACCACCAACAACACCCATTCTCTGATGTGAAGCCAAACACTGAGGAACTGTGTTGGCTGGTGTTCTGGCTTTAAAAGCTATCACTACTGTAATAGTTTTAGTCAGAATACATGAAATACACAAGGCAAAGGCTATGCCAAATGCTACATGGCGAAGCATGCAGGACCAGTCAGTGGGCCGGCCAATGAAGGTCAGAGAACACAAGAAACAAAAAGTCAAGGATAACAGCAAGAGGAAGCTCAGCTCAGAGTTACTGGCTTTGACCAGAGGTGTGTGACGGAACCAAAAGAAGACAAAAGACACAACAAGCGTTAGACCCGCTCCAAACAAAGAGAAAGCAGTGAGGAGGGTGCCCATTGTCTCTTCATAAGATAGGAACTCAATCACCTTTGGAACACACTTGTTATGATCTTCATTTGACCAGTACTCCAGTGGACACGGAGAACAGTCTGCAGAATCTGCATTTGAAAAAAAAATGATAAAAAGTAAGTATCATTATATTTTTTTTAATTACTTGGTTGGCATTATTTAGAACATCATCAAAAAATGTGTAAATCCATTTCAAAAGTGAAATCGTGTCATTTGTGAGATTTTTCTTTCTTTCTGAATCTTATAACCAACAAATATACAAACTCACTTGTAAACAAAGTAATTTGTAACTCAGTTTTTTTGTAGGCCCACAACAAAGGAAGGTGTGTAATTTGGATGGTGGTCAAAGCTAAGAGCCTCAAGAGCCCAATTCATGTAAATTTAATTCTAACCATTAGATCATGGAATGAGTCTGAGCTTGCACAGAAGGTTGACCTGTTAGTTGGCCCCACCTCTACAGATTGGCCATTGAAACCCAATTCCTCAAGAAGGGTGGTACTCTCTCATAGTATGGAAAGAGTATGGAGGTTGAGGGGCCATATTAAGTCCACAGTGAGAGCCATTGGGTTGTTATGGGCTTGCCTATACATTAAAGTTTACCCTGTTGAGCGAGAGCCATGTCCTCCAGCTTTACACATGTCTCTTACTATTGTCTCACTTTCAAGGCTGACTAGGAGTATAGAGTTCCTAGTTTTCTTAGAGTCTCTTGGTGATGTACTGTGGGACCTTGATTGAAACATCTAAATATGAATAAAGGACCAGTGGGCAACCCTCCAGTTCCTTTTTAAGGACAGTAAATGTTGAATTTTCAGGAGCAGTAAAATGTCATCACATTTTAAAGCAAAACTTCTCCCAAAATATAACAGCCCGTAAGTTATGAAACCACAAAATAAATTGAAGTTACCCTTTTAACTGATTTTCTGAAATAGATACACTTTTTTGATGGTATTTTCATTCCTTGATTAGGACCTTTAAATGAAAGAAACTCACTGCTTGAGTTGCTGATCTCTCCAGCTGCACAAGCGATGCAAGAAAAACAACAAATGGGTTTGCCTTTAATCACAGCCTGTCGGAAACCAGGAAGACAACTCTCACTGCAGACAGAAATCGGCCTCTGAAACAACAATGGATTTCAATCATCAGTTTTATATTTTAACATCTGCTGTTGGATAAGAAACAGTAAGACGAAAGTTCTGATCAAACCATAAAAGAAGTCAGACATTTTTTTTAAAAGCGAGTGGATATTGTAATAATAATCACTTTGATTTTCATAAAAAACTGCAACTCTATGAAATTCAAATTGGTTTAATTTCAAAGTAAATATTGACTTCATGAATCATTATAATGGATTTCTTTATTAAAACTACTTAATTTGAAGGCCATGCAACCATTTCTAATTTCTAAAATTTGGAATATCACAACTAACAGATAAGAATAATCCTAAAACATTGCAGCTGAAGCTTTTGAAGCTGTTGAGATATTTCAGCTTTCTGATTTGACACTACATATTTTTTATGTTGACAATCTGGATTGAGTACTCCTTGAAAAAGCTTAAATCTCAGATACCTGTCGAGATGCTCCAACCCATGTGATATTCATTTCCTCTATTGTAAACTGTTTCCCATTTGGAAGGGACGCATCATAGCTCCCTACTGCCACAAACACGGGTTCTCCTGCTGAGTTCCTTTGCCAGTTCACCAGCTGATAGGTTGCTGCAGGATCACCTCTTTCATCAAATGAAACTTTCTCTCCTGACTGAAGAGAAAAATTCACATCCTGGATGTGTTTGACAATCTAATGACAGAAACAAGGTGTAGAAGATGGTCATAGGATGTCAGTGTGTTTATTTAATATATATTTATATTTTTCAAAGTTAGCCTCTTACTTCCTTTGGCTGTAAAATGCTTTTCAAGGTACATGACGCGTTGACTGTTTCACTGTTTTCTCCACATTTTAACATGCTGTGCATTGCATGAGCTACAGCATATACAGCTTTGTACACATTATTGGATATTCTCAGCTCTGACACATCTGTAAAAGGATTTTTAATGTCACGTAGTCTCTCAGATCCAGAGCACTGCTTTGTTCCATGCAAACTTGACTGAAAACTGCAGCCAAAGGTTTCTTCCCAGAACTCCTTCAGTATGTGGTTCTGAGGGTCCTGACTTGGGTGAACCTGTAAAAGAAAATCCTGCAAACCTGCAATTTTTCCCTTCTTTATGGCAAAGCCTATAGAGCCAGTTAGTATTCCAGAATACCTATTTAGAGCCAAATTACTTGATGTAATCCAGGATTCACTTCCCACCCACTGTAACCCAGTAAGGTTTTGCCTCAGAGCTTCTTCAAGCAGAATATCCATTTCATCATAACCAAGGAAGGCAACTAATACTTTTGCAGTGCCTGTTTTGATCACTCTGACCACCCTCTCGACCTGTTCGTATAAACTAGTCCCTGAGATGGCCTCAGAGTATTCAACACAAATCCCTTCCTGGGGTGCAGCTTCAATGAATGTTGCCATTCCATTATTGCCATAGTCATTGTCACTTCTGACTGCACCAACCCATGTCCATCCAAAGTACTTTACCAGCTGAGCCAGTGCCCTGCTCTGATAGTAGTCACTGGGGATGGTTCTGAAGAAGGAGGGGTGCACCTTTCTGTTACTGAGACATGCACATGTGGAAAAGTGGCTGATCTGAATGAAAAAACACAATGAAAAGATGCAAAAAGATATGCAAAACGCTTCTAACCTCAATGTTACTTGTTTTTTTCTTTCAATATTCTGTTATGGCATCGAATTTATAATCACAGATAAGAAATAATAATGAAGAAATCACAAACAAATGTTAATCATATTTACCACCGGTATTTGAAAGGTCCCAGCTATTTGTGATAAGACGATCGTTGAGGAAGATTTAGAGGCTCCCACAATGGCATGAACAGTTGACTGACCAGAGCAGGTTTTTCCAAAAGTTCTTTCCTGTCCATTAATGAGACCCATGGCTGCACGTGTTGAAGAAAGTGTGGAACCACAGCTGTCAAATATTTTATAACCAACCGAGACATTTGGCAGTAAAGAGCTGCTGTTGTTGATCTCCTCAATGGCAAACATCATTGTCTGAGCAAATCGGAATTCTCTGAAGCTTATCCTGTAAAACAAAGTATGTACAATTAAATACATTTGTCCCTAGTTGAAAAAAAATGAGTTTTTTTAAACATACCTGGTGCAAATGAGAGGTTCTGGAGTTTCAGTCAGAGAAGGTGAAGACTTTGGGGTTTGGGTATAGACAGAAAACGCTCCTCCAATGGTGATGTCGCCTTTCTTCGATAACAGAGGTAACACAGGGCTTCCTAGCAGCTCACAGAGAGCTGTTTCATCTTCCGTGATGACTCCCATAGTAAGCATAAAGAGTACCATAACACAAATGCAGTCATGCATATTTCATAGGGCGGCTTACAATCACAGATCACCACTCTGCTTCCTTTTCTTTTGCCTTCTCTATAAAAAACTAAAATATCTTTCCTCTTAGAGACAGAGCTTTATACCTCTGTAGGTGATGATGACTGAGGCACTCTAATCAAATCACAGTGTGAGGGTGATGTCATCTAACTTTCCTCCCACGCTCATCAAATTTCTGTGCATAACATATTAGCGTGTTTTTCATTTTTTCCTTTGGTGATCCATGTTTTTAGTGGTCACTGCAGTAAAGTAAATCACTCTTTGAATTTGACATTTAGTTTTACGTGGAATGCCTTCCTTTATGCTTCTGAATTTAGTAATAAATTAGCTTTTCTTTTATTAACCAAGTTAAATGTTTGATTATTTATATGTGATATACACATATTAACCCTTGTGCTATCTTAGATGACCCCACCCTTGCATTGACGTGTTCTCCCTACCATGACAAAGGTGGATAAAGGTGGAAAGATTTCATGTAATCCATGGACACCAGTGAGGTTCACAAATCATTGAAGAAAAAAGGTTCAGAGCACTGTCTAGTGGGTCTAGATGACCCAACTCCCAATGTAAAAGTGCCTAGGATAGCACAAGGGTTAAACATATCAATTATTAATATTCAAATATTGTCATGACTATTTTACAATCAGCCATGTGATCAATTAAAGACTTTAGATAATAAAATATAAATTTCTAAAATTTCTTAAGTTAGAGTTTTCAAACAACAGCAAGTCATTTTACTTTAATCAAAACAGAAGTTTAGCAGCAATTGACAAATTTCGCGAAAGGCTCTAGCCCAGGGATGCTCAAGGTGCGGCCCAGGGGCCAACGGCGGTCTGCTGGTAGATTTATTTTTGGCCCTCAATAAAGAGCTAGAGCAGGTTCTTTGAGGAAAAACGTGTTGGCAAGGAGAAAAGGCGCTTTCAAGCTAAGTGGACAAATGCTTACTTTGTCGTACCTCATGGGCTGGATAAAGTCGTGCGCCTTATTGCTAGCAGGTAAATGCAACGCTCAACTAATTCAATCAATGATACTTTATTAATCCAGAGGGAAATTATGCTCTAGTAAAATTCACTAAAAATTGTCACTGTTTAGTAAATCATAAAAAATATGACAAATTTACGGGCGAGGAGCGCAACAAAAGGCTTCAACAACTACCACGAGGCTATGCTGCACAGCAGATGTTTACAAAAATAGCTAAATCCAGTGAAGCTGTGACAGAAGCTAGCTACGTTGTGGCTATGTAAATAAGTGACGGGGAATTTGTAAAAAGAATGTATGATGAAAGTAGCTGACATTTTTTGTCCAAAGGGGAAAAAAAAGTTTGAAGAAATAAGCCTATCAAATGATTCAATTACAAGATGAGTGGAAGATCTGGGCAGCAGCCTCTGACCGCAACTGGGAAAACATTTGGAGGGCCTGGTTAATTGTACAAATGACACTTGGTCATTTAAGTTATTAAAAACAACTTTTTCTGTTTATCCATTTTTTTCACCAAAATTGGCCCCCAGTCTAATATCGAGTTCCTAATATGGCCCTCCACTGCAAAAACTTTGAGAAACCCTGCTCTATCCAAATACCTAGGCGATGACATCATTATTTGAAAATAAAATTTCCGATTGGCTGTATTCAATTCGAAAATGTTTATAATTTGTACATATAAAATGGAACTTGCTGGTTACTTATTTCATTTATCAGAAAAGGGAAAATTCATAATTTGTTAATTAATTTTGTCAACTATATTAGTTGATTGTAAATATAGTTGCATATAAATGTAGATATTGTTGCCAACGCTTTTGAGTTTGAACACAATAGTATTATATGATAATTCACTCAGTGCAGCAGTTTGATAAACCAAGTAAAATCCACAAAATAAATTAGGCTAGATTCTTTAAGCACTTTTTTTTATTTTCAAAATTGTTAATCTTATGAAATAGCTCATATAATCCCACAGCTTTTCATTAGTTGTTTTCGTTGTTTTTTGACACAATTGTACTCCAGATCCCGTTTTAAGGTTTTCCACCAGAGGACACATCTTTGAGGTTATGATAATGACACTTTTTTTCCATAAGGACTATTAAACTGCAGTTGCTGGGTTTTAAAGTGTAGTTCTTTGGTTTCTTTGGTAATGTGCATCTATGAGATGTCAGTCCATTTATGGTAATGTCCTTTCATTTTTGCTGGAGATATTTTCTCTTCATTTCACCCAATAAAATACATGACTACCTAAACTAAGCCATAAAACGCAGTCCACTATGCAAGAAACATCTCATGGATGCGCTGGGACGCACCCTCAGTGTTGTATCCTGAGATCATGAGTTGTTTTGGGTCTCCCAACATCATACACCCTCACCCAGGCGACCCAGCTGAGGTTGATCAAACCCTGACTTGCGTCCCAATAGCAGCCCACTCATAGAAGGTTTTCCAGGTTTTCCAGCACCTTTCCTTGCATCCCTCCACTAGTTCCCGGCACGTAGCACTTGTTCTCTCATTTGCTTCCTCAATACGCTCTTCCCAAGACACCGTAAGTTCCAGCATGGTCAGACGTTTTGAAACCTCAGAGATAACTATCATGTCTGGGCGGACATTTGTTTATACAATGTGCTGAGGGATCATCAGCTGTTTTCCTAAGTCGGCCTGCAGCTGCCAGTCCGAGGCTTTGTGGAGAAGGACTGTTGTTAATTGTGGCCACACCTGAGATTTCTCTCCAGCTTTGAAAAAGGCGACTGTGGCAGTTGCTTAGGTGGTTGAACAGGTCGTCCAACGATCGAAGTGTCGGCAGTTCGATCCCCCCAGTCAACTGTTATTGTGTCCTTAATGTGTATGAATGTCCTGGTGACGGTCAGAGGGGCTGTAGACGCGAACTGGTAACCACACCTCTGTCAGTGTGCCCCAGGGCAGCCGTGGCTACATCAGTAGCTTAACATTACCTAGTATGAATGAGGAGTGAATGAATAATGGACACATTGTGGGCGCTTTATGTGTCTGAAAAAGCGCAGACAAATACAACGCATTTTTTTTTTTATTAGATATGTACAGTGATCCATCGCTATAACGTGGTTTACTTTTCACGGTTTCGCTACTTCACGGTTTTGCATTGTGCGTTGTGTTCTGCATTCTGATTGGCTAAAAAGTCACTCCGCTTCTTCTCTACCCGTGCGTCAATAACGTTGCAGTTTAATATGTACACATACTTGTCAAAACAAAACAGCTTGCCAAATTTACAATTTCTGACTGCAATTTCAAGTTTCTCTAAAACCCATACAAAAGAGCGACAACAACTGCCTATCACTATGTTCTTCTCCAGAACAAACACACCTGCACCGTGGGCTTCAGAAGAAGAAAACACTGCAGAGCAGAGTCAGGATGCAGCGGCTTGGTCTGAAGAGCAGTGAAATAGACCTGAGTCACTATTTGTGCCGACTGTACTTTGTATTTTTTTCATAATCATTTTAAATGTTCTCCCGTTTAATCCAATTATTCAGGTGGGGGGCTAATCTCCGCAATTTGAAGCCTTCTGTTCAGATTGATGATTCATATTATTATTTGACTGGACAGTACAGAAGTTATTTGTTGAAAAAAACGTTTCAAAAGTACTTTTATTTGTGAAACAAATGCTTGAGCCTGTAAAATGGTTTGTTCTTTCTTTTCAATGTGTAATAGAGTATTTAATGTATAATAATTGTTAAAAAAAAATAAAGATTTCTACTTTACAGATTTTGCCTATCACGGGTTCTTTTTCGAACGTAACCCCCATGAAAAACAAGGGTTTACTGTCTACCTATTTGTATTTTTACCAATCAAACAACTCCACAAAACAGAGCTTTATACTTAAATAGATAGAAATGATCACTGAGGTAGACTGTGTTCCTCCAATCAAATTATGCCACGATAATAATGAAATATTTTTAGCAGTTGTTAATATAATGCATATTACAAACAGGACTAATAGTTGTGTTTGATGGAAAAAAAATTGGCAAAGCTTTCTTTTACAGTACAGTACTTACAGTGTACTTAAGTGGTATTTACATGGTACTTATTGTGCAACTTCTGGGTACTTTCAGGGTATTTACATGGTACTTTTTATGGAATCTACTGGGTACTTACAGTGTGTTTACATGGTACTTTTTATGGTAGTTACATAACACTTTTTTGTGTCTACTCTGTACTTACATGGTACTTATTGTGTACTTATGTGGTACTATTTGGTTCATAATTATGTGGTACATACTGGGTATCTTTAATATACTTACTGGGCTGACCTTCTTTTACAGTCCAGTTTCGTTGTACTTAAGGGGTAGTTTCTGTGTTGATTCATGGTAAATACCATGAAACATACAAAGAGTGCAGACCTAAAGGTCAAGGTACTTTATTTGTACTTACCTTGTTCTTACATGTGGTAAGTACCACAAAAGACACCTTTGCACAACATGTAAATACCCAAAAAGTGTATTATGAATACAGTAAGTACCATGTATACAGAGTAGACACAAAAAAGTACCACGTAAGTACCCAGTAAGTCCCATAAAAAATACCATGTAAACACACTGTAAGTACCCAGTAAATTCCATAAAAAGTACCATGTAAATACCCTGAAAGTACCCAGTAGTTTCACAATAAGTACCATGTAAATACCACTTAAGTACACTTTAAGTACTGTACTGTAAAAGAAAGCGTTTCCAAAATTTTTGCAACAGTAAATATATGTGTTTACTTTAACTATTTTTCAAACTGACATTAAAGACAGTATTAATTTTACAATTTGTTTGACCTAGAGGTCCTTAAAAGTTACTTTATATGCATTAGCCTAATTAGCATATTGTTTCCACTTGTCTATGAAGACTCTCATTCATCCTGGTTTATTCCATCATAGTAGTTGGTTTAAAGGTTTTCATCTGGACTTGGTTTTCAAAGTTGAAGACTTTTCACCTCTTATGCAAAAGTTTTTGACAATTCTGAAATAACTGGTGAAAGAACTGGTTTATGTGCTCATGGGGGAGAAGTCAGACCTGAAACTGGATGGTATTGCTTACTTGGACTTGGAGTCGTTTGTCCTCAGCTGGCATTGGGGAGGCAGTGGCTCCCCTCCCTAACCAGGTCATCTCTTGCAGGTGTTAATTACCTAAGTTAAATTGGTTGAGTTGGTTTGGGTTTCAGAACACTGCTGTAGATATATGGAAGAATAAACATGAGACCACCATTCTTATCAAGGGAAAATTTACCTTTCTTGACAAAGATGGCTTCTTTCACTCCTTGTTCAAAACATCCTTTCTCTCTGACTAAAATTTGGACTTCACTATCCTTGAAAGAGTGGTTTGTGGCTTTCAGGTGGAGGTTTACTTCAGACTAAGGTCCACTTGAGTTGGCTCTGCGATGTTGGTACAGCCACTTGCTCATTAAATCATTTATTTTTAACTACACTGACTTTTTGGACAGTGTAGGCCATCTCAAAAAGTGTATGCCATTCTGTCTCGATAGGACCATTTTGATGGGGTGTGTATATTTAATATATTATTGGATTGATTCTCTCTCCCTCCCTCTCTCTCTCTCTCTCTCTCTCTCTCTCTCTCTCTCTCTCTCTCTCTCTCTCTCTCTCTCTCTCTCTCTCTCTCTCTCTCTCTCTCTCTCTCTCGATCGATCGATCTATCTATCTATCTATCTATCTATCTATCTATCTATCTATCTATCTATCTATCTATCTATCTATCTATCTATCTATCTATCTATCTATCTATCTATCTATCTATCTATCTATCTATCTATCTATCTATCTATCTATATATATATATATGTAAACACACATTGAAACTGTGATGCCTGCTGTGGTGGTCTTAGTTTTGGCACACTTAAGTGAGTTTGTTAGCTTTCCATTGATGTTAGCTGTCATATTGGTTGCATCCTGTCCCATGTGCTGTTCAAAACCCCCCTTCCATGTCAGTCTCTTTGTGTCACTTTGTTCTACTGCTGTAAAGGTACATTTGTCAGACATACTATTGAAAAAAAGTTGCTCTTTAGTTCACAGAAAAAAGTCTGAAAATGTAACATGTTGTGAAAGGTAGTCATCAACCATTAACATGCATTTGGTTTTCCTTTTTTATTTTTCACAGTATGCAATCTTTACATTTCACAAACCAAAACCACTGTTGCTCTAAATGAAAGATTTGGAAACTTAACCAAATATTTAATTGATTAAAAAAACTGTCTAAAGATATAGATAGGCTACCATTATAAAGCTGTTGGCTTCTACTAATGCTGGTACCAGTGAGATCATAATCAGTCCTAAAATTGGATAAGCCAGTTGAAGCTAAAAGAAGCGTTCTTATTATTTTCACTTAATTGTTTTTTTGCAGATCTCTCCCCATTATGTGACTTTTAGTATTTCTCTCTGGCTTCAGTAGTAAAATGTAACATTTGGGAGCAAATATACAGAAAAGCAATCCAAAGCTTGAGGCCAGAATTGCAAAGATTTCTACAGCTACAGTGAATTTTCCAGGAGAACTCACATATGCTGGGATAAATGTGACCCAGACTGCACTGAATATCAACATGCTGAATGTGATGAATTTTGCTTCATTAAAATTGTCAGGCAGCTTTCGGGCTAAAAAGGCAAGGATCAGACATAACACTGCCAGAAGTCCAATATACCCTAACACAACCCAAAACCCGATAGATGAACCTAAGTTACATTCTAGAATAATCCTTTCTAGTGCATAAATTGTATTTTTGTGTGGAAATGGTGGTGCCTGAGCTAACCATGCTACACAAACCAACACCTGCAGAAAAGTACCACCAACAACACCCATTCTCTGATGTGAAGCCAAACATTGAGGAACTCTGTTTCCTGGTGTTCTGGCTTTAAAGGCTATCACTACTGTAATAGTTTTAGTCAGAATACATGAAATACACAAGGCAAAGGCTATGCCAAACGCTACATGGCGAAGCATGCAGGACCAGTCAGTGGGCCGGCCAATGAAGGTCAGAGAACACAAGAAACACAAAGTTAAGGAGAACAGCAGGAGGAAGCTCAGCTCAGAGTTACTGGCTTTGACCAGAGGTGTGTGACGGAACCAAAAGAAAACAAACAACAGAACGAGCGTAAGACCCGCTCCAAACAAAGAGAAAGCAGTGAGGAGGGTGCCCATTGTCTCTTCATAAGAAAGGAACTCAATCACCTTTGGAACACACTTGTTATGATCTTCATTTGACCAGTACCCCAGTGGACACGGAGAACACTTTGCAGAATCTGCTTGGAAAAAAATCAAACATAAAAATATTTAATGGTGTGAATGGAGAGATTTGATTAAACCTGTAAATAGTGATTCTGCTAATGTTCTCATCAAAACTTTCTCTAAGCTACATACAGTATGCATAGACATAAAGAGACATCTTTATATCTTTAGAGGCATCCAAAATGGACAGTTGATGTGAAATCTTTTTGAGTCATAACCTGTGATGGTAATGCACAGGGAAATAATGTTATATAAGATGTTATCCTTCATTCTTGGCCTCTTTTAAGACTTTATGTTTTTATACAACTTTTTTGTTTTATGCAGTTTTTAACCGGCGTAGACAGACACTTAGGTCGGCTTACTGTATAAGAGTGTATAGTCAGTATTTTTTACCCAAGCTGTTTGTTGATATGGAAGAGAATTGTAATGAGTCTTTTTTCTGACCTGTTGGCATTGTATCCCCAAATATCCTGCCACCAGGATAGACTCTGGATAAACCCTCTAAATGTAAAATGCAGGGCTCTGTCAAGGCACATCCACTCAGAGCCTTGCAGTCTAATGTGCCACTGTCTAAGATTGGTATATGACCATTTTACCCTATTGAAAATGGTGCCGGTCACATCTACATAAAACAATATCTTTGACAAACTGTAACTCTGCAATCGTTTATGCCAGGGGTCTGTAACCTGTACCATTCAAAGAGCCATTTGGATCAGTTTCCCACAGAAATGAAAGCACAGGCAGTCGCAACACTAGGGGTGTTTTGCAGATGTATCGCGATACTTCATTTGGCAATACTTTTATTGATTAAAAATGTTGTCAGGATATTTATTTAATTATTTATTTTAATTATTTATGAGCGTTATGTTTCCTTTGATCTTTTGTCCATTTTACACAACCTTGAATAGACTTTTCCGTCTGTCAAACACCCAGAGGTGCTTGATGAGTGAGTTAATGGTAACAAATTCACTTTGATGCAGACAGAAAATGTTATGTTTGTAAATCATACGTGAATGATTCATGTCGATTGTACATAGAAATAATCAATTTAGCAGTTACTAATTCAATCATGTTGATCCAACATGATACCATTAAATTGATTTACATTAGTAATCGCAAGGAATTGTGGGATACCATTTTCTTTGCCTATCTAGGCAGATTGGGGTTTAAGTGTTAGTTTGTGTCCATGTGTTTTGTTTTGAAGCTGTTTTACTCTGTTTTAACTAGTAATTTAAACTGTTAAGTTTATTTTTTTCTGCACCATAAGTTAAAGTTTGGGAGAGGATGATGACCAACCCCCTTGTGCGGTAAAACATCATATGTCCCAATACTAAAGACAAAGTTCACGGCACGTGAGCTCCTGCCTTGCAATGTGAGACATTGCTGGGTTATTCATGTCTTTGATATGGAAATTACAAGGCCCAGTGGTTGAACTTTAGAAAAGTGTGTCAATTTCAGTTATATAAACAAAATTAAAGCAAAAGTAATATAAAATTTAAATTAAATTCAAAATATTATATTGAGTTGGCTAGACATACAAATTTAAGTTTAATAAACCTAATTCAATTATGTGTTACCAGTTGAAGCGATTCATTTGAATTGGATCAACTTTTTTCTTCTTAGAGTGAGCTACAATATTAAGTTAAAGTTGGGTCCAACTGTAGTATTTAAATTGAATCAACTCAAATTTATTAGGTTGAACCTAAATACATTATGTTGACCCAACCTAGGTACATTACGTAGGACCAATATGATTCATTTTGTTCAAGTAAAGCTATCTAATCAGGTGGAAATCCTTTCCATAAATTTTTTATGTTCATTCAATATGAATGTTTTTAGAGTGTTCAACGGCCGTTTCAGGTATTTGAGATAGTTCTGCTCATGTCCTAATGATATATTCCGATCGAAAGTGTGGCGTATGTAAACGTTTGTTATAATCAGATAAAGTTTTTCCGCCTTTGCTGCCCACCCACTAAAATCTGGTGACTTTTAGGAAATGGTGCCAACTTTCATGCAAGACGTCAAATTGTGAGTTTGCCGTCACCTGGACCAGGTGTCCTGCATAACACGACCCAGTCTGACATGTTCTGTCTCAAGTAGTGTTTCACTATGTAATGGGCCTAAACCAGTCACTGCTGGCTCTGAGGTCTATCAGATCCATTTTTGTCTTAAAGCATGTTCCTGTATTAAATTACATGACGGTACATACGACTGTAAATGTCTATGTGCACATGTTATGTCGTTAAAAAACGTACATTAACTATCCAAATTAAAGTACATTTTCATACTTCAGGTGAATAAAGCATTAGAGAAAATCTAGATTATGATGTAACCAATGAATAAATCTAAATAAAAAATTAATTTTTAGTAATGCAGTAACCCAAAATAGCAAATTAAAGTAAAAAGTGTGGTAGCATGAACTCACTGGTGGAGTTACTGATCTCTCCAGCAGCACAGGTGATGCAGGAGAAGCAACAGATGGGTTTTCCTTTAATCATAGCCTGTCGGAAACCAGGCGGACAGCTCTCACTGCAGACAGAAACTGGCCTCTGTGACAGTAAAAAAAAACATTTCAGCATTTTTTCTGATGCAGATATCTGAGCCAAGATAATAGTAAGATTGGTATGGAGACAAAGGCATTATTTTAGCATTAAATTGCCCACATGACAAATGTTTTTTTGTTTTTAATTGTTTAAATTCCCAAAAAGATATACTTTACTGCTGATTGCAATTAAGAGGTGGGGAGGTAAAAGAAATGACATGTTTCAAAATTATTATTGCATGTTTTAAGTGATGATACCTCAAAGGATTCTGTAACCCATGTAATGTTAAGTCCATTCATGGTAAATTCTTTTCCACTTTGTAGTGAAGCATCATAACTTCCAACAACCACAAACACAATGTCTCCTGCTGGGTTCCTTTGCCAGTTCACCAGCTGATAGGTTGCTGCAGGATCTCCTCTTTCATCAAAATACACTTTCTCTCCAGACTTAAGAGAAAAATTCACATCCTGGATGTGTTTCACCACCTGTTAACACACAACAATATGAGACTAATGTAAGGTTAAATATTTCTAAATAGTTATAGCTTTTTACAAAGTAAGCCTCTTACTTCTTTTGGCTGTAAAATGCTTTTCAAGGTACATGACGCGTTGACTGTTTCACTGTTTTCTCCACATTTTAACATGCTGTGCATTGCATGAGCTACAGCATATACAGCTTTGTAAACATTATTGGATATTCTCAGCTCTGACACATCTGTGAAAGGATTTTTAATGTCACGTAGTCTCTCAGATCCAGAGCACTGCTTTGTTCCTTGCAAACTTGACTGAAAACTGCAGCCAAAGGTTTCTTCCCAGAACTCCTTCAGTATGTGGTTCTGAGGGTCCTGACTTGGGTGAACCTGTAAAAGAAAATCCTGCAAACCTGCTACTTTTGCCTTCTTTATGGCAAAGCCTATGGACCCATAAAGAATACCTGAGTATTTCATAGTAGCCAAATGATGAGCAGTGATCCAGGATTCACTTCCCACCCACTGCAAACCAGTTAGGTTTTGCCTCAGAGCTTCTTCAAGCAGAATATCCATTCCATCAGAATCAAGAAAGGCAACTAATACTTTTGCAGTGCCTGTTTTGATTACTCTGACCACCCTCTCAACCTGTTCATATGAACTACTCCCTGAGATGGCCTCAGAGTATTCAACACAAATCCCCTCCTTGGTTGCAGCTTCAATGAATGTTGCCATTCCATTATTGCCATAGTCATTGTCACTTCTGACTGCACCGACCCATGTCCATCCAAAGTACTTTACCAGCTGAGCCAGTGCCCTGCTCTGATAGTAGTCACTGGGGATGGTTCTGAAGAAGGAGGGGTGCACCTTTCTGTTACTGAGACATGCACATGTGGAAAAGTGGCTGATCTGAAAGAGAAAACACAATGAAAAGATGCAAAAAGATATGCAAAACGCTTCTAACCTCAATGTTACTTGTTTTTTTTTTTTTCAATATTCTGTTATGGCAATGAATTTATAATCACAGTTAAGAAATAATAATGAAGAAATTAAAAACAAATGTTAATCACATTTACCACCGGTATTTGAAAGATCCCAGCAATTTGTGATAAGACGATCGTTGAGGAAGATTTAGAGGCTCCCACAATGGCATGAACAGTTGACTGACCAGTGCAGGTTTTTCCAAAAGTTCTTTCCTGTCCATTAATGAGACCCATGGCTGCACGTGTTGAAGGAAGTGTGGAACCACAGCTGTCAAATATTTTATAACCAACCGAGACATTTGGCAGTAAAGAGCTGCTGTTGTTGATCTCCTCAATGGCAAACATCATTGTCTGAGCAAATTGGAATTCTCTGAAACTTATCCTGTAAAACAAAGTCTTGCAATTAAATATATTTGTCTGAAGTTGAAAAATACAATAGTTTCTTTTAAAAAAAGAAGATACCTGGAGCAAATGAGAGGTTCTGGAGTTTCAGTCAGAGAAGGTGAAGACTTTGGGGTTTGGGTATAGACAGAAAACGCTCCTCCAATGGTGATGTCGCCTTTCTTCGATAACAGAGGTAACACAGGGCTTCCTAGCAGCTCACAGAGAGCTGTTTCATCTTCTGCGATGACTCCCATAGTAAGCATAAAGAGTACCATAACACAAATGCCGTTATTCATATTTCATAGGGGGGCCCACAATCACAGATACCAACTCTGCTTTCTTTTCTTTTGCCTTCTCTATAAAAAACTAAAATATGTTTCCTCTTAGAGACAGAGCTTTATACCTCTGTAGGTGATGATGACTGAGGCACTCTAATCAAATCACAGTGTGGGGGTGATGTCATCTAACTTTCCTCCCATGCTCATCAAATTTCTGTGCATAACATATTAGCGTGTTTTTCATTTTTTCCTTTGGTAATCCGTGTTTTTAGTGGTCACTGCAGTAAAGTAAATCACTCTTTGAATTTGACATTTAGTTTTGTGTGGAATGCTTTCCTCTATGTTTCTGAATTTAGTTATAAATTAGCTTTTCTGTTATCAACCAAATTAAATGTGATAATGTGTTTTATATGTGATATACACATATTAACCCTCCGGTCGTGTTCGCATTCAGCCCCCTACTTTAGTGTTCCCGGTCAAAATTGACCGGTCTGTTTTAACTGGTCTTAAATTAGCACACAAAAAAAATTTCACCACCAATTTTTTTATTCAACATTCTTTAGTTGAGAACAACATTTAAAAGTAGTGTCTAACGACAATTTGTAGATGTAAACATTAAATAACATCAGTGAAAATACAATTGGGCACTGAAAATGAACTACAAAATGAACATATAATACAAAAAATAAATGGAAAACCAAACACCAAACTCAACAGGGTGTGTGTGGGTATGTGTGTGTGTGTGTTTGTGTGTGTATTCATGCACATGAGTGGCATGTGACACTCAGGTCAGAGTGGGCCTTGCAAACATAAGGATTACATTTGCAGCATGTCAGGCTCGTTTTGATGTCTCTAGGGGCACAGAGGCCACAACGCTTCCTTTTCTGGCAACACTCCAGCTAAAATCAACAGACCTATGTAGGCTTGGAGGTCTACCAGGTCGATTTCTCTCCAGGTGTCCCCAAACACACGCTTCCCCTCCAGATTTGTCATCTCAAGTATAATTCCCTCAATGGACTCTGGTAAATAGAGTTGGAAGCTGGACTTGATGTCATCCACACGAGATGCTGCATAACGCGTTGGTCCTGGTGTCATCTTTATGATGTTTTCCACTCTCGCTCTACCTCCTCGGTCCTGGGGGGATGATGACCAGAGCAAGTGTCCACTTTTGGACTGAAATGTTTCCTCAGGTGCCTGTTCTTCAGGTGCCTTTCCCTCTCCATCTGTTGACTGGTCAGTCTCCTCAGAGTCTGGTTCAAAATCTGTGATGTCTTCCAATTCCGAGACATCCTCCTCTATCTCTGGTTCAATTTCAGTGCCCTCTTCATCATGCCCAAGAACCTGGACCAGAACCTCTTCCACAGAAAAACGCTTCAGTCGTCTACTCATTGTGCTCAGAGTAAAAGGAATGCAAGGCAAACATCGAGCTATATATAGTATGGGGTTGTGTAAAAATGATACATTGATTAGTCTGGAAGGTGTGGTTCACGTGTGATAGGTACAGAAGCGTGGGAAAGAAATGGGTTCACATAAAAGACACCTGTCTAGTCTGTGTAAACATATGATACATTGATTAGTCTGGAAGGTGTGGTTCACGTGTGATAGGTACAGAAGCGTGGGAAAGAAATGGGTTCAAAAGACACCTGTCTAGTCTGTGTAAACATATGATACATTGTATCATTAGGAAGTTGGTTCACGTGAGAGGATCGGCACATAAGCAGAAAGACATGTGTACCCACAAAAGAAATTGTGTGTGTGTGTGTGTGTGTGTGGGGGTGGGTGGGTGTGTGTGGGTGTGTGAGAGTGTGTGTGTGTGTGTGTGTGTGTGAGAGAGAGTGTGTGAGTGAGCTGGGGCAGTGTGTATGGGGATGTTTTCTGTATGTTGAATGAATTTACTCTGGATACCCATTCATTTCCTATGACGGTCACTTTTGACCGGGAACACCACAGGTGTAACAAGGTTGATTAAAACACTCAAAATTGAATGAAATAGGTGATCATCACTTTTATATGTTCAAGTACACAATGTGAAGGATATCATAAGGTCTTGAGGTAATCAGATGTAAAACATAATATTTATGAGTATTATAAGTTGTAAAACGGTCAGATTTGACCCGAACACGACAGGAGGGTTAAACATATCAATTATTCGTATTCAAATATTTTTATGACTATTTTACAATCAGCCATGTGATCAATTAAAGACTTTCGATAATAACATATAAATGTCTAAAATTTCTTAAGACGTGGTTAAAAAAAGCCGGCAAGTCATTTTACTTCAATTAAAACAGAAGTTTAGCAGCAATAGACACATTTCTCGAAAGGCTCTATCCAAATAATTAGGCAATGACATCATTCAGCGACTATTAGTGACTTCTACATTAACCAATTGCTACTTTTCTTACTCAGGAGTTTGGAACACTAAACCTGCCTTTTACAGCCCAGTGGCTTTGAATTTGATGTTAGATGGCCACATAAAAGATGAGACGATCCCAAGGGACACTGGGGACGGCAGTAATGTT
The DNA here is from genome assembly GCF_053564925.1 of Oryzias latipes. Classification (NCBI taxonomy): domain Eukaryota; kingdom Metazoa; phylum Chordata; class Actinopteri; order Beloniformes; family Adrianichthyidae; genus Oryzias; species Oryzias latipes. Next base: position 23,894,340 of record NC_136249.1, on the reverse strand, counting down.
AAAAACCGCAGCCCTTGCCAATTAGCTTTGACTGATACACTCCACAGCACATGGAGGACGTAGTATTTCAGATGCACTAATATAATTATTAACCAAGAGTGGTGGTCTGGCTTGGGGGGGGGTGGTCTCTTTGCCTGTGCTGGGGGGGGGGTTGGCAGGGGGCCCTACTCGGGGGGGTTGGGGTGTGAGTTCCAGCGGCACTGGATGGGCTGCCCATCTACACTTGGGGCTGGGATCACTTCTTCCCTGGCACTGGGACGGGGCAGGGCAACCCTCTTGGGGCCCCCGGTCGCTCTGGGTGTCATCCGCCGGGGCTGCAGGGTCTGAGGGTGGGGGTGGGGTGGGGTGGGGGGCTTGTTGGCCCTGTCCTGTGGGGAGGGCTTTTGGGGGGGGCACTATCAGTTGCAATTTCTCAGAGTTCCCCACAAAATGGCCGCCAAGCCGTAGGTCGTGTGGCCGTCCCATAATGATTTTAAAACTTCTTTGGGATATCCCCAACACGTGTGTTTTGGTTTCGTAACCGTATTTTGAAGTACATTTTGTTCGGTCCCATACGCGATTTTCGGCCCATTCTTGTTTTTGACGGGATCGCTGGCCGTGATGTCATCGTCGTCGGGCGGTGACGTTGACTTTGTGTAAAATTCATTTGCAATTTATCCCAGGTGTGTGCACATTTTGATGACTTGCGGCGGGGGTCACATTCTCGCTGAAAGGCGGCGAAGTCGTTCCAACTGCGAAAACAGTATGGTCCTTGCAGTCAGTGACTGCTGCTACGGGCCATAATAACCAAATCACACCATAATAATAATGAAAGGTACATCTGGCTGTAGTTGATAAGATGTATAGTTGAAGGGACACAAAAAAAAACTACTGATTGGCTGTATTCAATTCTAAAATGTTTGTAATTTGTACATACAAAATTAAAGTTTGCAGGTTACTAATTTCATCTATCAGAAAAGTGATAATTCATAATTTGTTAATTAATGTTGTCAACAATATTAGTTGATTGTAAATATAGTTGCATATAAATGTAGATCTCGTCGCCAACGCTTTTGTGTTTGAACACAATAGTATTATATGATAATTCACACAGTGCAGCAGTTTGATAAACTCCACAAAATACTTTAGGCTAGATCCTTTAAGCACTTTTTTATTTCAAATTTTTAATCTTATGAAATAGCTCATATAATGCCACAGCTTTTCATTAGTTGTTTTGTTTGTTTTTTGACACAATTGTACTCCAGATCCCGTTTTAAGGTTTTGTACCAGAGGACACATCTTTGAGGTTATGATAATGACACTTTTTTTCCATAACGACTATTAAACTGCAGATGCTGGGATTAAAAGTGTAGTTTTTTGGTTTCTTTTGTAATTTGCATCTATGAGATGCCAGTCCATTTATGGTAATGTCTTTTTATTTTTGCTGTAGATATTTTCTCTTCATGTCACCCAATAAAATACATGACTACTTAAACTAAGCCATGAAACGCAGTCCACTATGCAAGAAAACATCTAATAGATGCACTGGGATGCACCCTCAGTGTTGTATCCTGAGATCGTTGAGTGTTTCGGGTCTCATAGCATCATACACCCTAACCCAGGCGACCCAGCTGAGGTTGATCAAACCCTGACTTGCGTCCCAATAGCAGTCTACGAATCAGCCCACTTAATCCAAAATCACCTATTGGCCCTCTATGCGGTTTCGCTCACAGATTGAATGTCCTTCCTCCTGGCCCCCCTGTAATGCTGAAACAACAGAGGACTTTTAAAGAGAACGTCCCGCAAAGCCTCTATAACCAACTTCTACAGGCTTATACAAGGTTTGCCAGCCTCTCTCCCTGCACCCCTCCACTAGTTCCTGATACTTCATGCATTTACTCTCATTTGCTTCCTCAATATGCTCTTCCCAAAACACCGTATGTCTAAGCATGATCAGATGTTTTTAAACCTTAGAGATAACTATCATGTCTGGGCGGAGATTTGTATATGTATATGTATTTGTATATGTGTATATATTTATATATATGTGTATATATTTATATATAAACATACACATACACATACACAAAACTGTTCTGAAAAACTGTGATAGTTGCTGTGATGGTCTTTTTGGCACACTTAAGTGAGTATGTTAGCTTTCCATTGCTGTTAGTTGTCAGGTTCGAGCTTTAGCTCATGTGCTGAAAGACAAATGAAAGGAGCGCGTCTTAGAAACCTTAAAGTGACAGACAGCAGTTCTCACAAGCAGAATTATGATGTAATTAAATGCGGTTTATTAAACATTCGATCCATTTCCTCCAAGTCCTTCTTAGTCAATGAGTTAATCATTGATAACAACCTTAGTCTTTTAGCCTTAACAGAAACTTGGCTCCATCAGGATGACTATGTTAGATTGAATGAAGCAACCCCCCCCACTTATGCTAACTATCAGAAATCCAGGATTTCAGGTAAAGGAGGTGGTTTGGCAGTAATATCACAGTCTAGCTTACTTCTCAGCCCTAAAGTTAAAAATGCTTATAATTCATTTGAAAACATCATATTGTCTTTAAGTCACCCAAACAGGAAAACTCCAAAACCTGTTTTACTCATAATTATTTATCGCCCCCCAGGCCCATATTCAGAATTTTTAACTGAGTTTTCCGACTTCCTATCGACTATTGTCTTAGATTCTGATCAAACTATAATATTAGGGGATTTTAATATTCACGTTGATGACCCCAGTGACTGCCTAGGAAAGACTTTTGCAGCTTTATTAGATGATGTTGGTTTCACCCAAAGTGTGAATGAACCCACTCACTGTCATAAGCACACCCTGGACCTTGTTCTAACCCATGGGATAGAGATCAGCCAGCTGAGTGTCCTTCCTCTTAACCCCATCATTTCTGATCACTTTATGATTACCTTCCAGCTTACACTGGAACATCCTTCTGCCCCAGTGAATAAGAAACAGCTTAGAAGAACCTTAACTGACCGTTCTGTGTCTGAGTTCAAACACACAGTTCAGCCAGTACTTAGTGATATTCTGAGAAAATACTCTGAGACCAGCTCCCATAGTATCAGTCCTAATATAAATGACCACTTTGTTAATGATGCCTTACAAGCCCTCAGGAGTACACTCGATGTTGTTGCCCCCTTGAAACCTAAGTTCGTCAGACAAAACCGAGTAGCACCGTGGTTTAACGCTGAAACTCGTTCTCTTAAACAAGAAACCCGTAAGTTGGAAAGACAATGGCGCCACTCCGGTTCAGAGCAGTCTCTGGATATCTGGAAACATAGCCTATTAAATTATAAAAAAGCTCTGCGTAGAGCTAGAAGCCAGTACTATTCAACCTTAATATCAGAGAATGGAAATAATCCAAGATTTCTTTTTAGCACTATAGCTAAATTAACTCGCAGTCAGAGCTCAGTAGAACCACATGTTCCTGTTTCTCTCAGCTCTGATGATTTTCTTACATTTTTCAACATCCATGCATTTGTTACGTCGAGGCTGGATTACTGTAACTCCTTGTTAGCAGCGTGTCCTCAGAGTTCCTTAAGAAGTCTCCAGCTTGTTCAGAACGCAGCAGCTAGATTGTTAGCTGGAACTAGCAGAAGAGATCACATCACTCCTGTGTTAGTTTCGCTCCATTGGCTCCCAGTTGATTCCAGAATCAAGTTCAAGATCCTCCTGTTAACCTATAAGGCCTTACATGGAATGGCCCCATCCTATATTAAGGACCTCATAGTCCCTTACCATCCAATGAGAACACTTCGCTCGCAAAATGCAGGACTGCTTGTGGTTCCTAGAATTAGTCAAAGTACGGTTGGAGGTAGAGCGTTTAGTCACCAAGCCCCTGTCTTATGGAATAAACTCCCAGCTCATGTAAGAGAGGCCGACTCAGTTTCTACATTCAAAGCTAGACTGAAAACATTCCTCTTTGGACAGGCTTATTGTCAGACTAGTTAGTATTCAGAGATTATTTAACTTAATGGTAATTTGTTTAAATTAAACTTAATAATAACTATTTCTTTTAAAAGGCTGCTAGAAGTTGAAGCTGGGGTAACTATGGTGCTCCGGGGTTCTGTCCTCTTTCCTTTTTTACTTCTACCCTTCCTCTCCTCTATTCTTGATCATAATTTATCATTTAGTTCTCCATGCCTCTGTTTGGTGCAGTGCGATTCATGTATTGTCCCTCTTTTCCTCTCCCCTCCTGGGGAGTGGGAGTGCTTCCAGACTCCAGTTGGCTCATCCGTGCTCCAGTTGCTGACCGTTTACCTCGCCTTTGCTCCTGCTCCTACACCTGGCTGTGGATCCTGCCTCTGGCTCATCTCTGGCTCGTCTCTGCTCTGTACCTGACCAAGTACCTCGTCTCTGCTCCTGCTCCTACACCTGGTTGTGGTTCCTGTCTCCGGCTCGACTCGCGCCTTTGACTGTCCCCACAACCACGGCTGGATGAAGCTCGTCTGCTGGACTTTTATATATGTAGTTGTAGATTTAGATAAGTTAATTCTTCTCTAAGAGTTCTGGTAAATCGCCTGTCCGTCCTGGGGGAGGATCCCTCCTTCATGTGGGCACCCCTGAGGTTTCTTCGTTTTTTCCGGAATCCGTTTTTTTTGGGAGTTTTTCCTTACCGCGAAGGGGGGTCTAAGGGCAGGGATGCCAGTATAGCTTAGTCAGTTTGTTAGTTCATTTTAGTATTTTTCTATTGAACTCTTTGTATTCGTGATCCTTTTGATTTCATGTTTTACTTCGAAGCCCATCGAGACGACTGTTGTTGTGATTTTGGGCTATACAAATAAAATTGAATTGAATTGAATTGAATATTGGTTGCATCTTGTCCCTTGTGCTGTTCAAAACCCCCTTTCCATGTCAATCTCTTTGTGTCACTTTGTTTTACTGCTGAAAGGTACATAGACATACTATTGTAAAAAAAAAACTGCACTTTTGTTTACAGAAAAAAGTCATAGTAATAATTCACAATTAACATTGATTTGGTTTTGCTTTTTTTATTTTTCACAGTATGCAATATGTACATTTCACAAACCAAAACAATGGGTGCTCTAAATGAAAGGTTTGGAAACTTGCTATAAATTGATTTAAATAAAAAAAATGCCTACAGATATTGATAGGCTACTCTTACAAAGCTGTTGGCTTTTACTAATGCTACCAGTGAGACGATAATCAGTCTTAATATTGGATAAGCCAGTTTAACCTAAAAGGAGCGTTCTTGTTATTTTCACTTAATTTTTTTTTTGCAGATCTCTCCCCATTATGTGATTTTTAGTATTTCTCTCTGGCTTCAGTAGTAAAATGTAACATTTGGGAGCAAATATACAAAAAAGCAATCCAAAGCTTGAGGCCAGAATTGCAAAGATTTCTACAGCTACAGTGAATTTTCCAGGAGAACTCACATATGCTGGGATAAATGTGACCCAGACTGCACTGAATATCAACATGCTGAATGTGATGAATTTTGCTTCATTAAAATTGTCAGGCAGCTTTCGGGCTAAAAAGGCAAGGATCAGACATAACACCGCCAGAAGTCCGATATACCCTAACACAACCCAAAACCCGATAGATGAACCTAAGTTACATTCTAGAATAATCCTTTCAGCTGCATACATTGTATTTTTGTGTGGAAAGGGTGGAGCCAGAGCTAACCATACAACACAAACCAACACCTGCAGAAAAGTACCTCCAACAACACCCATTCTCTGATGTGAAGCCAAACACTGAGGAACTGTGTTTACTGGTGTTCTTGCTTTAAAGGCTATCACTACTGTAATAGTTTTAGTCAGAATACATGAAATACACAAGGCAAAGGCTATGCCAAACGCTACATGGCGAAGCATGCAGGACCAGTCAGTGGGCCGGCCAATGAAGGTCAGAGAACACAAGAAACACAAAGTCAAGGAGAATAGCAAGAGGAAGCTCAGCTCAGAGTTACTGGCTTTGACCAGAGGTGTGTGACGGAACCAAAAGAAGACAAAAGACACAACAAGCGTTAGACCCGCTCCAAACAAAGAGAAAGCAGTGAGGAGGGTGCCCATTGTCTCTTCATAAGATAGGAACTCAAGGACCTTTGGAACACACTTGTTATGATCTTCATTTGACCAGTACTCCAGTGGACACGGAGAACACTCTGCAGAGTCTGCATTTGAAAAAAAAATGTTAAAAAGTAAGTATCATTATATTTTTAAATTATAAAATAGGAAAAAACATGTTTAAAGTTTTAAAAGTGCACTAACAATGCAGCAATTCTTTTTCAATTTCAAAATTATCCCGCAAAGCATTTATGAGGGGACTGACCCCCAAGTACGCCTTGATGGGAATTGTTTTCAAGACAAAAACTAAGACAAGCTCCAGTAACTTTGTAAAATGTCCCTTGGTATTGTTGTCATTCATGTATAGTATATAGGGGGAATAAATATATGACGGGTTACAATTTCCATATGTATTTCTTTAAAAGAAATAAATGACAAAAAGATAAAAAATAATAAGTAACCATTAAAACTTGGACTCACTGGTGGAGTTACTGATCTCTCCAAGAGCACAATTGATGCAGGTGAAGCAGCAAATGGGTTTTCCTTTAATCATAGCCTGTCGGAAACCAGGCGGACAGCTCTCACTGCAGACAGAAACTGGCCTCTGTGACAGTAAGAAAAACATTACAGTATTTTTTCTGATCTAGATATCTGAGCCAAGATAATGGTAAGATATAAAAATAAAAAAATAGAAAAAAGATTGGTATGGAGACAAAGGCATTAGTTTAGCATTAAATTGCCACTATGACAATTTTTGTTTTTGTTTTAAATTTTTTAAATTCCCAAAAAGATATACTTTACTGATAATTGCAATTAAGAGGTGGGGGGGGGGGGTAAAAGAAATGACATATTTCAAAATATTATTGCATGTTTTAAGTGATGATACCTCAAAGGATTCTGTAACCCATGTAATGTTAAGTCCATTCATGGTAAATTCTTTTCCGTTTTGTAGTGAAGCATCATAACTTCCAACAACCACAAACACAATGTCTCCTGCTGGGTTCCTTTGCCAGTTCACCAGCTGATAGGTTGCTGCAGGATCTCCTCTTTCATCAAAATACACTTTCTCTCCAGACTTAAGAGAAAAATTCACATCCTGGATGTGTTTCACCACCTGTTAACACACAACAATATGAGACTAATGTAAGGTTAAATATTTCTAAATAGTTATAGCTTTTTACAAAGTAAGCCTCTTACTTCTTTAGGCTGTAAAATGCTTTTCAAGGTACATGACGCGTTGACTGCTCCACTGTTTTCTCCACATTTTAACATGCTGTGCATTGCATGAGCTACAGCATATACAGCTTTGTATACATTATTGGATATTCGCAGCTCTGACACATCTGTGAAAGGATTTTTAATGTCACGTAGTCTCTCAGATCCAGAGCACTGCTTTGTGTCTTGCAAACTTGACTGAAAACTGCAGCCAAAGGTTTCTTCCCAGAACTCCTTCAGTATGTGGTTCTGAGGGTCCTGACTTGGGTGAACCTGTAAAAGAAAATCCTGCAAACCTGCTATTTTTGCCTTCTTTATGGCAAAGCCTATGGACCCATAAAGAATACCTGAGTATTTCATAGTAGCCAAATGATGAGCAGTGATCCAGGATTCACTTCCCACCCACTGTAACCCAGTAAGGTTCTGACTCAAAGCTTCTTCAAGTAAAATATCGATCTCACTTTGAGCCAGAAAGGCAATTAAAACTCTTGCAGTGCCTCTACTGATTACTCTGACCACCCTCTCGACCTGCTCTTTGGAAGCAGTTCTTGCTATGGCCTCAGAGTATTCAACACAAATCCCCTCCTTGGTTGCAGCTTCAATGAATGTTGCCATTCCATTATTGCCATAGTCATTGTCACTTCTGACTGCACCGACCCATGTCCATCCAAAGTACTTTACCAGCTGAGCCAGTGCCCTGCTCTGATAGTAGTCACTGGGGATGGTTCTGAAGAAGGAGGGGTGCTCCTTTCTGTTACTGAGACATGCACATGTGGAAAAGTGGCTGATCTGAAAGAGAAAACACAATGAAAGATACCAGACACACTTTGATCAATATTTTACCTACCAAAGATGAACAAATAAATATTGCCAAACCTAATCATAAAAAACCTGCTAACATTTATAAAAGCAGATTGTTATTGCACATTTCATGTCAAAATATGTAAAGAATATAAATCTTAATGTTCCTGACTTGATAAATACAAAGCTAATACAAATATTTACCACTGGTATTTGGAAAACTCCAGCAATTTGTGACAAGACAATGGTTGAAGAGGACTCAGATGTTCCAACAATGGCATGAACACTTGAGTGACCAGAACAGGTTTCTCCAAAATTCCTTTCCTGTCCATTAATGAGACCCATGGCTGCACGTGTTGAAGGAAGTGTTGAACCACAGTTGTCAAATATTTTATAACCAATCGAGATGTTCGGCAGTAAAGAGCTGCTGTTGTTGATCTCCTCAATGGCAAAAATCATTGTCTGAGCAAAACGGAATTCTCTGAAGTTCACTCTGTAAAAGAAAAGTGTCACACACCTCTGTTCTTGAAAGAATGAAATAACCCCTAACAAATAAATTATTACCTGGTGCAAATCAGAGGATCTGGAGCATCACTTAAGGAGAGTGAAGATGCTGCCATTTCAGAGTGCACGGAAAAAGCTCCTCCAATAATAATATCTCCTGACTTAGACAGCAAGGGAAGTTCAGGGCTACCCAGTAATTCACAGTTAGCTGTTTCTTCTTCTGCTAAGATGCCCATAATAACCACCATCAGTGACATTACAGAGATCCAAAAACACATGTTTACAATGCATTTCAAATGCACTGGTCCTAATATTCTACAGACCCTTCACTGACCAAAATTGAGCTGCATGCAGACATTTATACCTATTTGTATCTTTACCAAATGAAAAAACTCCCTGAGACAGAGCTTTATACTTTAATAGATAGCCATGATCACGGAGGTAGACTGTGTTCCTCCAATCAAATCATGGCAGGATAATAATGAAAGCTATTTTTAGCTGTTGTTAATATACTACATGTTACAAACAGGACTCATAGACATTACACTTTGGTTGTGTTTAATGCAAAATATATATATATATATATATATATATATATATATATATATATATATATAAATAAATGTTTGTGTCTATAATAACAATTTTTGAAGTTGACATTATAGACAGTGTTAATTTTACAATTTGTTTGACTTGCTAATTTGTTTGCACAGCACCTTTGGAGGAAAATAAATACTAATTTTGTGGGAGAGACAAAAAGTCAGTAAAACCTTTAAAATGTTATTTAGAACTGCAAAAAACATACAATTATTTATTGAGTTCAGAAAGAAAATAGTAATTTAAAATTCCTCGTAATTTCCCAAGCATTAACTTACTCTTTTGAACACAATGACTCTGATAGGTTGGAACTGCTTTGATATGCAGATTGAGCTGCAAAGTTAATGAAGACATAACGTGTTGCAGTGCAACATACTGTGCAATATCTAACATGCTTGACAACATACATTAGTTTTGTGACCCTTTAAAATCACAATCTGATTTATTAGTGTATGTGCACTTGTAATGTGACGGAGGACCTCACTTAGCTCTACTCATGCTGCTTGATACAATGGTTGTTTTGGGGTGGGTGGAGCCTCACCTGCTCTTGCCCGGTGAGAAGAGACACGACTCAACAATAAGTGCTTTAAAATTTGTGTCACCACAAACTAGAAAGATATCCAGTAACATCAACAAAAGTTGCCATATTTGTTTCCAGTCACCTTTGAGAAAGTAAGTCACCAGGAGGGTTTAACAAGTCACCAAAGTTAAAGTCCTAGGAGTTGTCACGCATCTCGACGTGTGAAATTTGTTCTCAGTATTTGACCTATTCCCTGGGGGAGTGGTGACACAGCCATTTGGTTGTTTAACACCCCAGTTTAACCCCTTAATGCTGAATGTGAAGCAGTAAGGTATTGGGTCCCATTCTTAGATTCTGGTATGACTCGGTCATGCTTTGAACTAACAACTTTCCAGTCTCAGGGCGAACACTCTGTTAGCAATGAATCAGGATGTTTTTAGACTAACATAGAATGTCCTTGGTCACATTTGTAATTGATCTTTCCTTAATCCTCGTTTAATGTTCAGATGTACAGACCACTTTATCTGTCAGCATTTGATAAGGGGTGTTTCATGTTTGCCCAATAAATCATCTATTTTGGACTACAATGACCCTTTGGACAGTGTAGGTCCACATGCGTTTAGGAACTGTTTTCAATAAGCATCCATCTGCCAATCTCAAAAAGTGTATGCCATCCTCTCTCGATAGGACTTTTTTAATGGGGTGTTAGTTTTAGCACACACTAGTGAGTATGTTAGCTTTCCATTGATGTTAGTTGCTATATCAGTTGCATCCTGCTCCACGTGCTGCTCAAAAGCCCTTTTTCACGTCAACTCATTTGTGTCTCTTTGTTCTACTGCTGTACAGGCACCTGCTGGATGCTTTTGTAAAGACATTTCCTCTTTTGTTTGCAGAAAAAAATTCTGAAAATAGAACATGTTGTGTAAAGTACAGTGACCATTAACATTCATTTGGTTTTCCATTTTTATTTTTCACAGAATGCAATCTGTACATTTCACAAACCAAAACCATGGTTGCTCTAAATGGAATGTTTGGAAACTAAAAAAAATTTTAATTAATTTTAAATATTTTTTTTTTTACAAATATACGTAGGCTACACTTTTTAACCTTTTGGTTTCCACTAAAGCTGGTACCAGTGAGACGATAATCGGGTAATTGAATAAGCCAATTTAACTAAAAGGAAACTTACTTATCATTTTCACTTAATTGTTTTTTTTGCAGATCTCTCCCCATTATGTGATTTTTAGTATTCCTCTCTGGCTTTAGAAGTAAAATGTAACATTTGGGAGCAAATATACAGAAAAGCAATCCAAAGCTTGAGGCCAGAATTGCAAAGATTTCTACAGCTACAGTGAATTTTCCAGGAGAACTCACATATGCTGGGATAAATGTGACCCAGACTGCACTGAATATCAACATGCTGAATGTGATGAATTTTGCTTCATTAAAATTGTCAGGCAGCTTTCGGGCTAAAAAGGCAAGGATCAGACATAACACCGCCAGAAGTCCGATATACCCTAACACAACCCAAAACCCGATAGATGAACCTAAGTTACATTCTAGAATAATCCTTTCAGCTGCATACATTGTAATTTTGTGTGGAAATGGTGGAGCCAGAGCTAACCATACAACACAAACCAACACCTGCAGAAAAGTACCTCCAACAACACCCATTCTCTGATGTGAAGCCAAACACTGAGGAACTGTGTTGGCTGGTGTTCTTGCTTTAAAGGCTATCACTACTGTAATAGTTTTAGTCAGAATACATGAAATACACAAGGCAAAGGCTATGCCAAATGCTACATGGCGAAGCATGCAGGACCAGTCAGTGGGCCGGCCAATGAAGGTCAGAGAACACAAGAAACACAAAGTCAAGGAGAATAGCAAGAGGAAGCTCAGCTCAGAGTTACTGGCTTTGACCAGAGGTGTGTGACGGAACCAAAAGAAGACAAAAGACACAACAAGCGTTAGACCCGCTCCAAACAAAGAGAAAGCAGTGAGGAGGGTGCCCATTGTCTCTTCATAAGATAGGAACTCAAGGACCTTTGGAACACACTTGTTATGATCTTCATTTGACCAGTACTCCAGTGGACACGGAGAACACTCTGCAGAATCTGCTTGGAAAAAATAAAACATAAAAATATTTAATGGTGTGAATGAAAAGATTTAATTAAACTTGTAAATGGCTAGCAATTATATATATATATATATAAATATATATATATATATATATATAGAGAGAGAGAGAGAGAGAGAGAGAGAGAGTTGTTATATAAGATGCTATCTTTCGTTCTTGGTCTTTTTTAAGAGTTTAAGTTTTTATGCAACTTTTTGTTGCATAAAAAGCAGATCTCTGTTTGATACAGAGATCTGCTTTCTTTATAAGATGGTATAGTCTTTATTTTTTTAACCCAAGATGTTTGTTGATATGGAAGAGGATTGTAGCGAGTCTTTTTCCTGTCATATTGCCGTTGTATTCCCAAGAACTTCCATTTGCATTAATACAAATGGAAACTATTATGTATTGGTAAAAGTCTTGAACAGAAGAATCATCTGTAATAAAGGTCCTCATATTCTATAGATCCAGGGGGAAGGTATGTATCAATGGGAATGTATAAGTGCAAATGTTCTGCCTTAAAAAAACGTACATCAACTGTCCAAATGATAGGACATATTCATACTTTGGGTGAATACAACATAAAAGAAAATCTAGATTATGATGTAACCAATAATTTTCTAAATAATAAATCAATTTATAGTAATGCAGTAACCCAAAATTAAAGTAAGAAGTGTGGTAGCATGAACTCACTGGTGCAGTTACTGATCTCTCCAGCAGCACAGGTGATGCAGGAGAAGCAGCAGATGGGTTTTCCTTTAATTATAGCCTGTCGGAAACCAGGTGGACAGCTCTCACTGCAGACAGAAACTGGCCTCTGTGACAGTAAAAAAACATTTCAGCATTTTTTCTGATGCAGATATCTGAGACAAGATGATGTGTAACATTAACATGGCAACAAAATGTAAGGAGTTGTGTAGTTATTAATGACCTATATGTGCACATCACTGTACATTAGAAGAAAAACTTTGTATAATAGCCCATATATACAATCAAACATTTTAACAAGAGCAACAAAAATATTTTACATGGCATATACATTGGATTATTAAAAAGGCCAAAATGACCAGATAATTACAATAATGATTGTTTGAATTCCTAAAGTGACAGACTTTATAGTTCATAATTATTTGTCCTGTTTTCCATGGTGCTTGTATTTTTTCTGTATGATCAATATGTCACAATGCTCTGCTTACACCCTAAGCACTGCATCATGTTATTTCCTATTAATCTTAATGAAGGAATTATAAAGACGAAAGTTGAAAGAAGAGCAATTTACAAATGTAGGCCCAAGTCTTAAATGTATTTAATCATCTTAGATGATAATACCTCAAAGGATTCTGTAACCCATGTAATGTTAAGTCCATTCATGGTAAATTCTTTTCCGTTTTGTAGTGAAGCATCATAACTTCCAACAACCACAAACACAATGTCTCCTGCTGGGTTCCTTTGCCAGTTCACCAGCTGATAGGTTGCTGCAGGATCTCCTCTTTCATCAAAATACACTTTCTCTCCTGACTCAAGAGAAAAATTCACATCCTGGATGTGTTTCACCACCTGTTAAAACACAAAAATACGAGACTAATGTAAGGTTGAATATTTCTAGATAGTTATAGCTTTTTACAAAGTAAGCCTCTTACTTCTTTAGGCTGTAAAATGCTTTTCAAGGTACATGACGCGTTGACTGTTTCACTGTTTTCTCCACATTTTAACATGCTGTGCATTGCATGAGCTACAGCATATACAGCTTTGTATACATTATTGGATATTCGCAGCTCTGACACATCTGTGAAAGGATTTTTAATGTCACGTAGTCTCTCAGATCCAGAGCACTGCTTTGTGTCTTGCAAACCTGACTGAAAACTGCAGCCAAAGGTTTCTTCCCAGAACTCCTTCAGTATGTGGTTCTGAGGGTCCTGACTTGGGTGAACCTGTAAAAGAAAATCCTGCAAACCTGCTATTTTTGCCTTCTTTATGGCAAAGCCTATGGACCCATAAAGAATACCTGAGTATTTCATAGTAGCCAAATGATGAGCAGTGATCCAGGATTCACTTCCCACCCACTGTAACCCAGTGAGGTTCTGACTCAAAGCTGCCTCAAGTAAAGCATCCATCTCATCATATGACAGAAAGGCAATTAAAACTCTTGCAGTGCCTCTACTGATTACTCTGACCACCCTCTCAACTTGCTCTTTGGAAGCAGTTCTTGCTATGGCCTCAGAGTATTCAACACAAATCCCCTCCTTGGTTGCAGCTTCAATGAATGTTGCCATTCCATTATTGCCATAGTCATTGTCACTTCTGACTGCACCGACCCATGTCCATCCAAAGTACTTTACCAGCTGAGCCAGTGCCCTGCTCTGATAGTAGTCACTGGGGATGGTTCTGAAGAAGGAGGGGTGCTCCTTTCTGTTACTGAGACATGCACATGTGGAAAAGTGGCTGATCTGAATGAAAAAACACAATGAAAGATACTAGACAGACTTTGATCAACATTTTACCTATACCAGAGATAAAAAAATAAATATTGCCAAACCTATTCATAAAAAACCTGTTGACACGAAGTGCCTGATTTGAATTAGTAAAATAGCAAAATGCATATTTACCACTGGTATTTGGAAAATTCCAGCAATTTGTGACAAGACGAGGGTTGAAGAGGACTCAGATGTTCCAACGATAACATGAACAGTTGAGTGACCAGAGCAGGTTTTTCCAAAACTTCTTTCCTGTCCATTAATGAGACCCATGGCTGCACGTGTTGAAGGAAGTGTTGAACCACAGCTGTCAAATATTTTATAACCAACTGAGATGTTCGGCAGTAAAGAGCTACTTTTGTTGATCTCCTCAATGGCAAAAATCATTGTCTGAGCAAAACGGAATTCTCTGAAGTTCAATCTGTGAAAAGAATTTAAATTTATGCTGATCTTTTTTTTAACCAAGTATCTATTCTAAAAGAAAACAATAAGCCAATACCTGGTGCAAATCAGAGGATCTGGAGCATCACTCAAGGAGAATGAAGACGCTACTATTTGAGAGTGCACGGAAAAAGCTCCTCCAATAATGATATCTCCAGACTTAGACAGCAAGGGAAACTCAGGGCTACCCAGCATTTCACAGACAGCAGAGTCGTCTTCTGCTAAGATTTCCATAACTACCAACAATGACATTACAAATATATAGACATACATGTTTACCAATTGTTTAAGATCTTCTAATCTCATGTCTCAAAAAACATATCCTTCTATTTGCAGATAAATATATAGTTTCTACAGAAGTTGAAGACTGAGGCTTTCTGAGCTGCCTTTGGCAAACACTTACATTTATCTACTAACATATGGGTGCACACATTCTAGAGACACGCCTTCAGTCGCCAATGAACTGTATGATTCATTCTTGTAAAGGCTATTGTTGAGTTTTTTTGAATCACACTGTGGTTCTTCATATTTAAAAATGTTTTCAATGTTATCTTTAAAAGTGTAGATTTACTTGCAGTAATTAATAAAGCAATCGATTTTTAGGCTTTGACATAAAATGTTCCATCAGTTCATGGCCTGGGGGACTCAAGTAATGTATTGGTTTAAATGAACCAAGCATCCACTAGATTAAGCAACTCTAAATGACTCAAATTATGACTTAAAATCAATATATATAAACAAATATAAAACAAAAACGGATGGATTTTGAAGTAACACATGCACTTATGCCTGATTTAAAAAAAATGTGATTATGATGCTTTTAACATGTTCCTTTGGGATTTTTCTTATGATGGAGGACACATATAACAAAATTAAATCTTAAAGTTGCATTTGTGAGTATTTCTTAATTAAAATAGTCATAGCAGGAGCAGACGCATTAAGGCTGTTCAAAAAGTAAAGCCATAAGCTCCCTGCTCTGCTCCATTCTGATAGATCCATTTGCAGACAAATAGCTGGATGTATGTCTTTGTTTTCCTACTTTGTATTTATTGATTCTTGTTTTTAGCTAGCTCAAAACTGTACAGCTGGATAGGTCCAATATTGCTCACCATTTTTGTAATGTTTGGTTAGTGGTGGGAGGGGCTGTAAACAAGCGAGAGGGCATGAAGACACGTAGATGATGGGAAAGGGTATAGGCTTACTCTGCACTAACAGTTCCACCCACGAGTTCCCGAGGCTCTGAAGAAACTATGTCCCAGAAAATGAAACATTTTTTAATGTTGGTAAAAAATGGTATAATCACAATTAAAAGACTCCTGCGAACGCTTTACAATATCAAAAGATGATCAGAGTGGGACTTTAAGACGGTGTAGTCAGATTTAAAAAAATGTGCTCGTGATGAAAAACCTTATGCTTTTGATTTCATTCTATCAAAAAAATACACATAATATTTATTAAATGTAAAAAACTATCTGTTATCATAAGTTCCTGCCCTAAAGTTAGCACAAAGGAGATATGAAATCTTACATGGCCAATAAAGATGTAATAGCCTTTTGTGCAAATAATTAAATTAATCATTTAATTATTTATTTAATCATTTAATCAGAGTTGTATCTTATTCCAGGTTATCTTTAAATAAACTTTGGCGTAAATTTTATTTATTTGTACGGAGCCCTTGTCCTGACATTAAGATATTAAAATATATCTTGTTCCCACAGATTAATATCTTGTTTCCTCAGATTAATTTCTCGTTCGTACGAAATACTATTCCGTCCCACAAGATACTATTGCATTCCCTCGAAATACTATCCCGTTCCCTCGAAATGATTAACTCGTGCGAACGCAATAATTATTGCGTTCAAACGCAATAATTAATGCGTTCGAATGCAATAATTATTCACGTTATTCATCATTGGCCAATCACCGTGTCCCTGTAACCCAGGTGTAACAACAAGACCAATGATTGACCGCAAAGCATTCTGGGAAACGTGACGTACTGCTCTTGTTGTTATGCTACGACCTAAAGGTAAGTGCATTAGGCGGAGCAGCCAGCTTAATATGATATTTTTCAGAATTTCATCAAGACAATAACAGATCGACCATTCTTGCTTTTATTTTTACCCCTATTCAATGCTCATAGAGACACGGAAGTAGCGGCAGGAAGCGGCTTTTGCAGCAAGATGACGGACTGAGGGCGTACCATCAGGATGATGTGAATGAACGTGAATATGATGGATGCTTTTGTGCTTTTTAAAATAAATAAATCTGTTCTCTAAACATCCTTCGTGTCTTCAATGCAATTTGATGAGACACACACAGACAGAAATGTGAAGTTATGGGCTGTAAATCTATGACGTAAATTAATAACAGGATACATGATCGGCTAGTTAGTTTGCATGTAGCCTAATAGCCTTCGAGTGTAAAGCGACTGACTGCTAAAGTTAATAAAATACAAGTCCTGAATATTATTCATCATTATTCATCATTCATTATTCATCATTTCTGATCACTTTATGATTACCTTCCAGTTTACACTGGAACATCCTTCTGCCCCAGTGAATAAGAAACAGCTTAGAAGAACCTTAACTGACCGTTCTGTGTCTGAGTTTAAACACGCAGTTCAGCCAGTACTTAGTGATATTCTGAGAAAATACTCTGAGTCCAGCTCCCATAGCATCAGTCCTAGTATAAATGACCACTTTGTTAATGATGCCTTACAAGCCCTCAGGAGTACACTCGATGTTGTTGCCCCCTTGAAACCTAAGTTCATTAGACAAAACCGAGTAGCACCGTGGTTTAACGCTGAAACACGTTCTCTTAAACAAGAAACCCGTAAGTTGGAAAGAGAATGGCGCCGCTCCGGGTCAGAGCAGTCTCTGGATATCTGGAAACATTGCCTATTAAATTATAAAAAAGCTCTGCGTAGAGCTAGAAGCCAGTACTATTCAACCTTAATATCAGAGAATGGAAACAACCCAAGATTTCTTTTTAGCACTATTGCTAAATTAACTCGCAGTCAGAGCTCAGTAGAACCACATGTTCCTGTTTCTCTAAGCTCTGATGATTTTCTTACATTTTTCGATAGTAAAATCTCAAATATTAGACATAAGTTAAATCAAGTTATTCCTACTATCAGCCCAGAACAGGCTGAAGCGGTAGAAATGGAGGCATCTATAGAAACCTCTGTAACATTAGACTGCTTCACTGCTGTGGATCAAGCGGAAATAACATCAATTATTACGTCCTCCAAATCCTCAACGTGTCTGTTAGACCCAATTCCCACTAGACTTTTTAAAGAAACTTTTCCCCTAATTAATGATCCCATATTAACAATGATAAATGCCTCTCTGGAAACGGGTTACGTGCCACAGTCTTTTAAATATGCAGTTTTTAAACCTCTTCTGAAAAAGCCCAGTTTGGATCCTAGCATCTTGGCCAACTATAGACCAATATCAAACCTCCCCTTTATTTCTAAAATCCTAGAAAGAGTTGTAGTTAAGCAGCTTTACTGCCACCTACAGGACAACAGCCACTTTGAAGACTTTCAGTCGGGGGTTAGACCCCACCACAGTACGGAAACTGCACTAGTTAGAGTTTCTAATGACTTGTTATTGGCCTCAGAAAAGGGTCTACTTTCTATTCTGGTCCTGTTGGACCTCAGTGCAGCCTTTGACACCATCGACCACAGTATTTTACTCCATAGATTAGAGCAGGACATAGGGATCAGAGGATCTGCTCTCCAGTGGTTTAAATCCTATCTGTCCGATAGGTATCAGTTCGTTAATGTAAATGGCCATTCCTCTCAGTGCACTCGAGTCAACTATGGAGTCCCACAGGGCTCAGTCTTGGGACCGATCCTGTTTACGCTTTATATGCTACCCCTAGGAAACATAATCAGAAAACACAGCATTAATTTTCATTGTTATGCCGACGATACGCAGTTGTATTTATCCATGAAGCCTGACCAGAATGACCAGATAGAGAAACTGAACGCCTGCATCAGTGACATCAAGACCTGGATGACAATTAATTACCTCCTCTTGAACCCAGAAAAAACTGAGGTCATTATACTAGGTCCTAAAAACCTCAGAGATACTCTGTCTGCTCAGATAGTCTCCCTGGATGGCATAAGTATAGCCCCCAATTCCACAGTTAGAAACTGGGTTTTATTTGACCAGGATTTATCATTTAAGGCTCACATATCTCAGGCGTGTAGAACTGCCTTTTTTCACTTGTGGAATATTGCTAAGATCAGAAATATACTTTCTAAGAGTGATGCTGAAAAACTCATCCATGCATTTGTTACGTCGAGGCTGGATTACTGTAACTCCTTGTTAGCAGCGTGTCCTAAGAGTTCCTTAAGAAGTCTCCAGCTTGTTCAGAACGCAGCAGCAAGATTGTTAGCAGGAATTAGCAGAAGAGATCACATCACTCCTGTGTTAGTTTCGCTCCATTGGCTCCCAGTTGATTCCAGAATCAAGTTGAAGATCCTCCTGTTAACCTATAGGGCCTTACATGGAATGGCCCCATCCTATATTAAGGACCTCATAGTCCCATACTATCCAATGAGAACACTTCGCTCGCAAAATGCAGGACTGCTTGTGGTTCCTAGAATTAGTAAAAGTACGGTTGGAGGTAGAGTGTTTAGCCACCAAGCCCCTGTCTTATGGAATAAGCTCCCAGCTCATGTAAGAGAGGCCGACTCAGTTTCTACATTCAAAGTTAGACTGAAAACATTCCTCTTTGGACAGGCTTATTGTCAGACTAGTTAGTATTTAGAGATTACTTAACTTAATGTTAATTTGTTTAAATTAAACTTAATAATTATTTCTTTTAAAAGGCTGCTAAGTTGAAGCTGGGGTAACTATGGTGCACTGGGGTTCTGTCCTCTTTTCTTTTCTACTTCTACCCTTCCTCTCCTCTATTCTTGATCATAATTTATCATTTAGTTCTCCATGCCTCTGTTTGGTACAGTGCGATTCATGTATTGTCCCTCTTTTCCTCTCCCCTCCTGGGGAGTGGGAGTGCTTCCAGACTCCAGTTGGCTCATCCGTGCTCCAGTTGCTGACCGTCTACCTCGCCTTTGCTCCTGCTCCTACACCTGGCTGTGGATCCTGCCTCTGGCTCATCTCTGGCTCGTCTCTGCTCTGTACCTGACCAAGTACCTCGTCTCTGCTCCTGCTCCTACACCTGGTTGTGGTTCCTGTCTCTGGCTCGACTCGCGCCTTTGACTGTCCCCACAACCACGGCTGGATGAAGCTCGTCTGCTGGACTTTTATATATGTTATTATAGATTTAGATAAGTTAATTCTTCTCTAAGAGTTCTGGTAAATCGCCTGTCCGTCCTGGGGGAGGATCCCTCCTTCATGTGGGCACCCCTGAGGTTTCTTCGTTTTTTCCGGAATCCGTTATTTTTGGGAGTTTTTCCTTACCGCGAAGGGGGGGTCCAAGGGCAGGGATGCCAGTATAGCATAGTCAGTTTGTTAGTTCATTTTAGTATTTTCCTATTGAACTCTTTGTATTCGTGATCCTTTTAAGTTCATGTTTTACTTCGAAGCCCATCGAGACGACTGTTGTTGTGATTTTGGGCTATACAAATAAAATTGAATTGAATTGAATTGAATTATTATTCCAATTCGACCCTAAACTACAATATCAGCTGTCTGTCTGTCAACCGACCAGCCAGTTGCCCAAATGCCGGCATAGATCAAAGAGCTCTGCGGCGGAGCTAGCAGTAGCCTAGCAGGAGCTATCGTATGACAAAGCAGCCTAGTTATCATAAATCTTTTGATATTTTTCTTATATTCATTGAGACAGTGATAAAGTGATCATTTTGTTTTTCATGTTCCTTTTTTGAACGAATGTGGGTCACAGAGACACGGAAGTTACCGCTGAAAGCGGCTTTTCGTCGGCGTACAGAGAGCATATCCGCGTGGTGAATGACTTATGACGTGAATAATTATTGCGTTCGAACAGATTAATTATTGCGTTCGCACGAGTTAATCATTTCGAGGGAACGGGCTAGTATTTCGAGGGAACGCAATAGTATCTTGTGGGAACGGAAAAGTATCTTGTGGGAACGGAATAGTATTTCGTACGAACGAGATATTAATCTGAGGGAACAAGATATTAATCTGTGGGAACAAGATATATTTTAATATCGTAATGTCAGGACAAAGGCTCCGTATATTTGTAACAAAATATGCAAAAAGGATCTGTAATAAACTAGAAACACCTATTTATTTTAGTGTGGTACTTTGATGAAGACTTAATCATTGCTTCATTGCTAAACATTAGCATCAATCCAAGTTTGTATTCATATTCAGCGTGCTAATCATATAGCAGTTTATGTTACCTTAAACTGGGTGCGGGGGGTGGGGTGTTGGGGGCATCGTGTGTGTTTTTTGGTAAAGGTTTATGCCGTTTTTTTTTTTGTTTTTTTAAGATTAAGACGTTTTATATTTGCATTAACTTTTGTTTAAGAAGTTAACAGCAGACACCAACTCATACAATTTAAAATCATTCATCGGCTCCACTACTCCAAAGTACGGTTGGACAAAATATATCCTTCAGTTACTCCCATTTGTGATAGATGTAAAATATCTGAAGGCACATTGGCTCATGCTTTTTGGTCTTGTCCCTCATTGGCTGACTTCTGGAACAGAATATTTGACTGGTATTCCAAAGCCTATGGTTGCTTTATTACACCCGGTGCAGAGCATGCCATTTTTGGCTGCTTACGTACAAGAGCTATCCCAACTATAATGCAGCAGCCACTAGAACTTGGGTTGATGATTGCAAAAAGACAAATTTTGCGAGAGTGGAATTCTGCGGCTTCTCCATACTTTAAAGTGTGGCTCACTGACATGCTATCTCTCATCCACATGGAAAAAAATTCACCATTTCAGGACTGCCTCAGTTAATGTTCACTATAAACTCTGGACACCATTTCTAAATCACTTAAAGAAAGTTGAAATTATTTATCTCTGTGTTGGGACTGCATTTTTCTTTCTTCTCTTTATGTCCTATTTGGACGGCCTTTTAAATAAATATTGAATGGAATGTAACTGGCAATTGTTTATTTACTTGCATTTTTACATTCTGTATTGTAATGGTCTAAAGAGCACCTGAACTGTTTGTTTTGCCTGTTTGATTTTGTACACTTGAAAATGAAAATAAATTATTGAAAAAAAAACAACCTTTTGTTTAAGAAGTCCTTTATAATATCATCAAACACAACTATTTACATAAAAACCCACACCCAAAAATTAACCGGAAGTAACCTAATGAATAGAATAATTTTAAATAATTTGCAGAGGCACACAGAAAGCTGCTTTACTGTTTAAAAATTTAGGATGTCAAATGTGGCTGATGGAAAAGGTTGCTGATTTCAAGTGTACAACCAAATAATTTTTTTGGTTAAAGAAATGTTCAACTCTCTGATTCTCTCTTTATCAAGTAAAATCTTAGTCACATGCACCTGTAGGGTATTTTTGGCTTGCTGTGGAGGGTCATAGAAAGGTGTGCATATTAAAGGGAGTGCAGGTGTGTCTTGCAGTTACCTTGAGGTTTGTGAGGCCACCTTGAGGGACATCATGATAATAACGACCATCCCTGTGCATATGAGTGTATTGTGAGGCATTTATAATGGGCACACAATTGGTGTGAAAGTAGTAAGTGTTGGCCATGACTTGTCGACTACTGTATTTCCGTAGAAAAAATGTGCAAGAATAATTTTGTTCTACTGGTTCGCCATCACTCTGAGGAAAACACTGAAGTTACAACTAAAATGAAAAATAAAAAAAGTAAAAGTTAAAATAGATTTAAAACAAAAAAACAAATAAGAACATATACTGTATAAACCATCATATGAATATAAAATGGCAAATGTGAATAAATACATTAACATAAATAAATAGATAATAAATAAATAAAAAATAAATGAGTAAAAATAAAAAAATATATACACTTACACATATATCAAATTGGTAAAAATAGAACAAAAAATATCAAATAAGTTCCTAAATGTCAACCTAAAGCTAGATTAAAAAGGTAGGTCTTAAGCCTTCCTTTAAAAACCAACAGTCTCTGCGGCCCTGACAAGGATAATCACAAAAACAAAGTCTTTTTTTTATATTTATTTTATTTACAGAACATTACTGTTTAACTTTATATGACAGTACAAGTGACTCTAAAGATAATGTTTTGTGTAATTTTAAAAGAAAAGGCATTACATGCTTTTTAACATCATTTTGATTTACCCAGCATGGATTTCTTTGTGTTCAGTTCAGGTTTTAGTGCAAGAATATAGCATTTTGGTGCAAATATACAAAAAAGTATGCCATAGCTTGATGCCAAAATTGCAAAAATCTCCACAGCAACAGTCAATTTTCCAGGAGAGCTAACATAAGCTGGGATAAATGTGATCCAGACTGCACTGAATATTACCATGCTAAAAGTAATAAACTTAGCCTCGTTAAAATTATCTGGCAACTTTCTTGCCAAAAAGGCCAATACAAAGCATAAAAGTGCGAGAATTCCAATGTAACCTAAAACAGCCCAGAAGCCAAGAGATGACCCAAGAGAACACTCAAGAATAATCTTCTCCCGAAAGATTTTCATATTTTTAAAGGGAAAGGGTGGATTTATTGTGAGCCATAGGATGCAGATTATGACCTGTATGATAGTTAACGAAAAAACAGTGAGTCTCTGCTGAACAGGCCCAAACCATTTCATCACATTACTGCTTGGAAGTGTTGCTTTGAAGGCCATTAAAACCACTATTGTTTTCCCAAGAATACAAGAGATGCAGAGGACAAAGGTGATACCAAAAGCCGTGTGTCTCAGCATGCAGGACCATTCAGTTGGTCGGCCTATGAAGGTAAGAGAGCAAAGAAAGCACAGAGACAGGGAGAAAAGCAATAAGAAGCTCAGTTCAGAGTTGTTGGCCTTTACCAATGGAGTGTCCCTGTTGATTAAAAACAGAACAGCCACTGTTACAGTAAGGACAACACCGAACAGAGTAAAAAACATCAGTATTTTGCTCATGTCCTCAGTGTAGCTTAGAAATTCAACATTTTTTGGTACACAGGCATCTCTGATTTGATTGGACCAAAATTCCTCAGGACATTGATTGCAGTCATTAGAATCTGTAACAAAAATAATGTTAGTATTATTGATATTAGATAACAAACTGGCTAAAGAGAGACCAAAGCATTTCCGACTTTAATATAATGCAAATACTATAAAAAGAAAACCTTGCATGGAGATTCTCGCAATTCAAGTTTGAGGTACCTGTGCTGTTGCTGATTTCCCCATCTGGACATGGCAAACAGTGGAAGCAGCATACTGGCTTTCCTCTTTCAAGGACTTTGTAAGTTCCTGGACGGCAGCTTTCACTGCATACTGATACAGGCAACTTTATTCCAAACAAAAAGAGTTATGAGTTTGAATGTTTTTTTATAACTGTTTTTATGAAAACCAAATTTTACCATTTGAAATGTGTACCTTCGTGCTTCCTCCAGGCCACATTATAGCCTCCGTGTTGAGTACAAACTTCTGTCCAGGAGGCAGAGAAGCATCATAGTAGCCAACTGGCTCAAAGTGAACAGATCCAGTTGATCTCTGCTGCCAGTTCACCACTTCATACCTGGCCAGGACTGCCCCTGTGCTATCAAACCACACCTGCTCACCATTCTTGATGATGAAGTTCACCTGCTTCAGAGCTTCTATAACCTGTTGTAAGAAATTACAATAGTTTAAGGAGGTAATATCTGAAAAGTGTAGTCAGGGGTTTGTGTTACCTGCCACGGTTTAACTTCAGAAGTCTTGTCACACCCCTGACTGTCTGAGCATTTCATGATGCTGTGCAGTGAGTGGGCCACTGCGTAAACAGCCTTGTATATATTACTGGAGTATCTTAGCTCTTCCACATCATCATTGTAATCTCTTAACTTCATTAAATCTTGATTTTCTTTGCAGCTTTTTGAAGCAACATCAATGTGGTTCTCCTCACACTGAAAATCTGTTTCCCAGAAATCTTCCACCAAAAACGTGTTCAGTCCACTAATGTTGGTCTTCTGCACAGCAAACCCGAGTGAGCCTCCCAGCACACTAAAGCTGGTAGGAGTTACAAGGCTGTCCGCAGTGATCCAGGCCTCAACACCAATGAACTGTCGACCCGTGATGTTGTGCACATTTAACTGCTCCAGCAGGTTGTTCATTTCTACATGCGCCAGGAAAGCAACAATGACCCGAGCCGTGCTCTTTCGAATCACTTCCACCACTTTGAGGAGTTTTTCCGGCTCTGCCCTGTCAAACTTCTCAATGTACTCCACGCACACTCCTTCCTCTTGAGCAGCAGAAAGAAAGATGGCCATGCCGTTGTTGCCGTAGTCGCTGTCACTGTTCACTGCTCCTACCCAGCTCCAGCCAAAGTGTTTGACCAGCTGAGCTAGAGCTCGACTTTGATGCAAGTCGCTGGCAATGGTTCGAAAAAAAGAGGGATACTCCTTCCTGCTGCTCAAACACTCACATGTAGCTGAGTGACTTATCTGTAAAAGAGATGGAGAAAGTTCTAGTAGTGAATGCACTGGACACAGTACACATTTGACATGTTTCTCTTACCACTGGTATTTGATAGGGTCCGGTGGTGCGTGACAGCACAATAGTTGACGAGGATTCAGACTCTCCTATGATAGCATGTACTGCTGACTGACCAGAGCAATTTTTTTCTATCAACAACTCATCGCCATTCATCAAAGCCATCACTGCACGCATTGAAGATAAAGTGGAGCCACAGTTGTCATAAATTCTATATCCAATAGATACATTTGGAAGAAGATGTTTACTCTTGTTTATTTCCTCAATAGCAAATATCATTGTCTGAGCAAATCGAAACTCCCTGAGGTTAATGCTGGAACAAAAGCATTTGAGTTTAAAAGACTTCCAGTCTACTGCTAGGTTAATTGATTCAGCAAAAAGCTCAAAATTGTAGTACCTGGAACATGTGAAGGGTGTTGGTTTTTCTGTAAAGGAAAGAGAAGGTTGTGCAATTTTGCTGTGGATAGAAAAGGCTCCTCCGATCATCACATCTCCGTCTTTAGACAGCAGGGGAAGCTCCGGGCTCTCCAGTACGTGACAGTCAGAAGCATCTTCCCCTGCTGTGTCACAAGCCAACAGTAGCCCCATGAAAAACAGCCCTGTTAATAATGGTGCCATTTTCATTCCCATAGATGTTTACAGGAATACAGACTTCCATGTGAACGTGAGGTGGCATTTATTATCTTATTGTCCACCTAATAGCCAATCAGAGACAAGTAAAGTAGCGCTATCATCACTGTAACTTGCTTAACTTCTTGTTCTCACATGGTGCCTTAGCAGTTCCTGGAACATCTCTCTTTTTTATAAAAAAAAAATCCCATTACTGCATTTTTAGTGATGCAAACCAAAATTCTTCTAAATACTTTTATGCAATAAAGCATAAACTGGTAATGATTATTTGACACAACCACACTGCTGTTTTGATGAAAACATGAACACATAAGGAAAAAATAAATGTGTTCTGTTCTTTTAAGTATTTCAATGTCTATTTTGTGTTATTTCAGTCATACTTTTTGTTTGTTCTCAATCTTCTGACTCTTAGAATTCTACATACAAAGTCTACATACCTTACTTCAGTGCTGCTATTTAAAAAGCTCACAATGTTAAGTGATTCTTGATTTTAACTAGTTTTTTATGGTACTAAAAGAATAATAGATTGAATAGGAAAAGTACTTTAAAATAAAATTTTAAACAGATTTATGTTCAATGAAGCTTTGGCTTATCATGTGACAATGGCGGCTTAAGTCAGATGGTGGCCATAGACAAATGTCAAACACACTGAACATTTTTAATACAAGACCATTTTAAAACTAGTTTAGTTTGGATTGTAAAAGCACAATGCTTAGGTGAGCACAATCAGACCTTAAGCTCTTTAACCATCGTATTCTTTTTCTGTCAATCAAAGTGGTCTCTCTGTATTTCCGGAGCTTTCAAAAACACATTTATTAGAGTTAGTTTAACCATTTAACTAAGTGTTTATGAAAGCTCAACTTAAGTTTATCTGCATGTCTGCACAAATCAGATTAAGTTTGTTGGAATGTCAATCGCAATGGTGGCACGAAGAATTCGTTTGGCTTATTATTCTGATTATATTGTGTCACTGCAAGCTTTTGGGGAAGAGGAAATAGGAGTGTAACAATTAATGGACTTAATCAATGAATCGATTTATATTCCCATGATCCAACCAGATCCATCTGTCTAAGGCAAGTTGTTAATCAAATTGGCCTTTACCATTATAAAATTGTTTCAAAATGAAAAAAAAAAAAAACTATTATGATCGATATTGGAAAATACCATTTGGATTGAGGTTAAGTAGGTTTATTTTACAATACGGTAAAAACAACTACGTTCCATCACAGCGGACAACACATGTGTGATGACAGCAAAAATAATCAAGCCATCGTTCCAATACCATGTGTGGAAACACTTTGAATTTTGCAAAGATATGTGATCATATAGTGTGGTAGAATGTTCTAATATTTCCTTTGATGTTGAAAAACAACAGTGGACTGAACTTTATGAAACAAAAGTAAATGGATTTGACATTAATTCTTGTTTACTTGTTTGTTTGTTTGTTCACATATTTGATTTATACTGGGTGATCTTGCAAGAAATATTACTATTTTTTCAGGTTAAAAATTTTATCAGCCAGTGAAGTGTAAATCTGACATTTGTAATATGTGTGAATTGAGATTTTTTGACTTTTTATCCTTTTTATTACCACTCCTTCCCCTTACACAGACATCAAACTGCAGTCAGAGCAATTATTCTACTAATTCTCATTTATTGATTATTTATAGGGTTTTATTGAAGAACAATTTGAGTATTTTGAACATTTTGAAGGAATCTTCAGTAGATCAGATATGCAAATCTAGATTGATTTTTGACAAATCTGCTATCATAACCATAACTTACATTGCTTGTTTCTATGTTTTTCCTGGATTTCCTGTGGGGCCTTGAGACCACCTGAGCCACCAGTTTACTGCTTCATGAAAAAAAAAATGAAAAAACGAATTAAATAAAAAAATAACGTTATTTAGCTGAACTTAGCAAAACCAGGGTTCAACTCCGGGCTGCTCCCTGTTCCCTTCTCTACCTCTGCCGGTTCCAAGCCCGGCTTGAGAAGGTTGCGTCAGGAAGGGCATCCGGCGTAAAACATTGCCAAATTTACCATGCGACTTGTTCGCTGTGGCGACCCCTGATGGGAGAAGCCGAAAGTGGAAGAAGAATTTAGCTGAACTTAGCAATATTGTAATGGAATCTTTTCACTGTATTTACATATTTAATATATATTTCTAAATATATGTTATATTATATTTCTGTTCTATTTTATTAATTTTTTTCATTTCCTAATTTGTTCTATATGTTTATTTTCAAAACAGTGAATGAAGATTGTAAAAAAAAAGTCATACAAATAATTAATTCATTACTTTGGCTTTGATCATTCTCTTAGCTATACATGTCACATTACACAGGGATTTGTTACTGAATGGGGAATTAAAAATGACACTTTCTTCATAAGATCAAAACAAACAATTAGGTATAGCTGACTTAACAAAGCATTGAGCTGTGTCAAGTTTAATTTGGTGTTGTTCTAGTTTTTAGCCTACGGGAGGTTTGAAAGTCATTGGATATGTCTCTTAATCCCTCTTCAATTTAAAATTAAGAATTCAACTCTTCGCTTTTTTAGATGTGGCCTTCACACGCCATTGGTCATGCCTTTTGGGAGCTTATTTAGCAACACGCCGGTGGTAAATTGCAGTTGCCTTAGGCTTGACTGTGACTCTTGCTCTTCCAAAACATGAGCTTGTTAATAAACCAACTCCTTTGGGATTTGAAAAGGTCTCCATCCTGCCTTGAGAATGTTCCTGTAATGTTGGAGTGGAAACTTCATCTCAGGAAGGTTGCATCAGAATCCCGACACCCACTCGAGACACAGTGGAAGTTTTAATTAAACATGGCACTACTTTTAACTTTAGAACACAAAGATGCAGAATCAAGATTTTTTGGTTTAAAATCTATATACAGTTTTAAAGATTTTGAACACTAAACAATGTGGTCATTTTCTAAAATAGTATTTAATTATGTAAACATTTGTTTTGGCGTGTCTAAACATTTAAACACTTAAATAAATGATTAAGAAATAAAATGTGTAGATACAACTAAGTAGCTCTATTGTTGCCAATTCAACATTGACTATCTATGCAGCTCCGTTATTCTCATAGAGGAGCTTTTACCCACTTATCTTTACAACATTGTATCAGTTCATTGACCTTATTCGCTTATCTATTTATCCAGCTTACTTTAGTCTGGGCGAAGGTCTGGCCTGTGACTCAAGCCTTTTTTTAAATCTATTTTTTTAATTCATTGTATCTGTTGTATCTACCCTGCGACAGACTTGTCCAGGGTGCCCCCTGCCTTCACCCACAAGTGGCCGGGATAGGCTCCAGCAGCCCTGTGAGCCCGAAAGGGAATAAACGGAAGAAAATGAATGATGAATGAATG
This sequence comes from Oryzias latipes, assembly GCF_053564925.1. Lineage (NCBI taxonomy): Eukaryota > Metazoa > Chordata > Actinopteri > Beloniformes > Adrianichthyidae > Oryzias > Oryzias latipes. Next base: position 23,865,041 of record NC_136249.1, on the reverse strand, counting down.
TATCTGTTGGTGGCATATTACCTTGAGGAAGACAGCTGGAGGAAGCAAAGTTGGAGATCTAAAGGTTATTTTTAGGAGTGACATGGATGGAAAGGATCAGAAATGAATCCATCAGAGGAAGAGCTCATGTTAGATGTTTTGGAGATAAATGCAGGGAAGCAGATTGAGGTAGTTTGAACACATTGAGAGTAGAAGGTATGATAATGTTCGTAAAAGGATGCTGAGATTGGAGCTACTAGGAAAGACGCCTAGTGTAAGCCCACAGAGGAGGTTCATGAGGGCAGTTGGTGTGAATGAAGAGAATACTGAACACAGAATTAAATGGAGGCGGTTGAGTTGCTGTAATAATCCCTAAAAGGAGCAGCCAAAAGGCAAAGAATATGAATAAATATCAGAATCATTGCCAGCGACTTGTGCAGTGATTCAAACCCCAGTGTCAATTCTGCTCCATGCCAGAGACTAAACTGTTGTCAGCCGTTGCTCTAGATGTGTCATTGTTTGCTCACTTGCAGATTTGGAAACATATTTTCTCTTTCTTTGTTCTTAAATAAAGAAGAATTTCACCTGTCAATAATAAAAACAGACTGCATCCAAGTTGTCTGAAATAAATGTAATATACTGAATCAAACAGATCAGCTGCAAAGTTTTGCTTCTGTAGGTCCAGTGGTGATAATTTTCCATGTTGGTGTAGTGTCCACATACAATAGAACTGAATGGTGGAAACCAACAAACTCTGCTTTACAGTCTATGGTATCCAACTCTGACTTCTGAAGGGTGCACAACTTTCATATAATGCATTAGGTTTCCATCTTCTGGAGATGCTGTGGTACTGCTTTAAAGACCAAAAATACCACAGGTTAGTATGCAAACGCTGGTGATGCAAAGAGAAAAATGACAAAAGAGCAACAAATATTTAAAGGCAAACACAGAAAGTAAATTTAGCAGTGTTGGAGGTAAAATATTTTAAATAGAAAATGCAATTATGAACTATAATTAGGATGTTGTGGGGCAGGAAATTAAAGCCAAACCACTTTAATAAAATAATATATTATAATATATGTAAAAAATAGTGTCTTGGCTGTTCCTCATTGTGCCAGAGCAGTCTCCAATGTGCCACAACTTTACATTTATGACAAACATTTTAAAGACTAAGATTAAACAGAAAAAATCTTTTGGTTTAATCTTTAAAACAAATCAGACTGTCAAAAAAATCGAAGGTTATGTTACATAGAATTTAGCTTGAGACTGACTCAAGCATAAAATCAAATAAAAAAATATTTGCATTTTCAGATTAATCAACTTTAAAACTCACTAGTTTATTTCCTACGCCAACATTTTTGGCACAAGCATCTTACTTTATTTAGGCCTTAAATTGTTTCAGAAGTAGTGTTTCAAGTTGTTCCTGCCTCTGCTAGGACTCTACAACAATGTAGATTGTAGGGTCATAACTGGAATCTAAATTTTGAAAATGTTTGTCATACAGTCTTTTGAATGTCAATGATTAACTTGCAATCTTTCATTCTATATTTTCTTAATCCTTCACAAAATCTTTAGGTGCTGCAGGAAACAAACTATGATCAATAGTAGTGCAGAGAAACATCATTTGATATAAAATATCACTGGGAAATTTATGAGACCCTTTAATATTTAATTCACCCAGACCTAGGACTCCAACACCAGCAATGTTACCTCATAGGCTAAAGGCAAAAAGATTTTTATTCCCAAAAATAAGAAAACTAGAGCATCAGGGAATAATTGACTTAAATCATTGTTTGCCATAAATATCTGATGACTGTGTGCATGTATCCAAATATTTATTTAGTCAAAACTCTGATAAAATAAGCCTACTGGCATAAATCATTACATGACGAATAATAATCTACACAAGATGATGTACCTACCAACGCATAATTAAGAGCAATTTCAAATCCTTTACACTGATAAAATACCGGTACATACATTTATCTAATCCAAATAAAAACAAAAAATGTTTCAGCCTGAAAAGGAAAATGTGTTTTTGTGGCATCTGAGCTGGGTTTTTGTACAAATGAGACTCATGTATGCTGTCAAAAGAGTGCACTATGTTCTCCATGGTACTGAACCATTCATACAATGCCCCTCAAACAATCCGATCTAGTACTTTTAGAGGAGTTCCACAAAACATGGCATTTTGTACTGTTTTTTTTTTTTTTTTTTTACCAGTGTTAGATGTTATGCCCAACAATGCTTTGCGAGCAGAAATCAAATAATTAAGTTATATTTAAGTTATAAAAGACATCCAGCATCTTTTAAAATGTTTAATTATCTATTTTTTTTTCTTGCCATGTGTCTTTATAGCCGCATGTTTAGTGCAGGTACAGGGTTCTGATCCTACTATGAAGACCAAGGCTGGACAACAGTAACACTGGGACAAACATAAAGAGATATTTTTATTAATATTATGAAATAAAAATACTACTATACTATACTATACTATACTATAATAATAAATATAAAAATAACACTTTTTAGTTTTTACAGGTTTAATTAGATTTATTTTATGTTACTTTATTAACTGTTCATCTTTTCTTAAAATATGGTTCTTATGCAAAGTATGTGGATATTTTTCTATTTATATGAATTTTATTTTTCTTATTTATGTATGCATAGTTTAAATCATAATCTTCACATAAACAAATCTATAAGCTTTGCATGTTTTGTTTCACTCTTCAAGAGGATAATTTTACTTTCTCAATATTAGTTTACTTGGAAAAACTGTTTGGGAAAAACAATTATTTAAGTCTTGATTATTCAAACCAAATTTCCTGCACACCACCTGGTGAGCTGATGTTTTACAGCCTCGGGTCTCGATATAATTACTCCTATCGGAAACATTTGCTTGTCTGTGCTTGCCCATCTGGTTCCTCACCCGCCCTTTTTTAGCCTGAGGTGGAAAAGGTAATCTGGCAGGTTTGACATGATGTCATGGTGTCACACGCCTTCATGTTGAGCGCACAAACAAGTACGTCCCAAGTGCGTATTGTGTAGTAGTTGTACAAGTTGTTATTCATTAATCTCCGGGCAAAAAAACAAAATATAAAAAAAACACTTCTGTCTTGTGTGTAATTTTCCAGATGAACAAACAAGCCACACATAAACATGTCTTACACATGTCTGATTATCTTTGAGAATATAACATCATATTTACATTTAACTAAATTGCAGAGTACATGTTTTATGTGACACCTTTATACAAGTTAAGGTCAATAAAACATATCTAAATAATATAAATAAAGCTAAAACTAGTACATTTTGGAATTAAGACTTAAAATACTTAATGAAATTCAAATTTTTCAGAGAAGCTAAAAATGGTTTTTAATCACTTGTATCGATTATTCTTTATTTATTAAGTTGTTCTCGAAAAAGTAGTGTTGACCACAATAAAATAAACATAGGGATTCCTTGTTTACTAAAACCCAGTGTTTTTCTCCACAAATATTAAATTCAGCTGCGTGATCCATCCCATTCTGACTTCTTCTAGAGTACCAGTACTTTATTTTTATTTTACCCTCAAAAACTTCTTTTACATCTTTTACACAGTTTTTGCATTCAGATCTTTGTTTTTTTGTTTTCACCATTGAAAGGATTATCATCATGCTCGATAATTCAGCTATTTTTTTTTTTTAGTTTAATTTGATCATTTAAGTTGACCTATTGTTGGATAAACCATAATTATGAACAAAGATAATACTGGACCACATGCTTTAGTCAGTACTTTGCCCATTTCTTAAAGTTTACCATATCCTCCAAATTATGTATGCAGCACTTACAGTCTTCTTTATGGTCACTAGTGTCTAAAATCTACCACATATGAATGCAAACTACTAAGTATTATAATAAAAAGGTCACTACAGAGTTTCATAATTGTAGATGTAAAAATACAATTAGTTGATATTTGATTGATTTGATATTTCAAGTACATTCGCAAAAGGTCATAATCCATTCTCAACTATTATACTACACACTGGGCATGTGATGCACATTCAAGAATACGCTAAACCCACATTCTTAAGTGTCCTACGGTTGGAAGAGGCTTGGTGCGAAATGTCCAAGCAGTGCAAATCTTGCGACTCTTGGTCAAGGCTTTTACTTTCATAGCTCTATTTTGATATATAAAAGACTTGGTGTCATTTGACTCCGACCGGACACAAACCACAATTATCAATTTCCCAAAAAAACCAAAAACCTGCATTGCTGAACCCAAAAAAAGATCTTTGGGATGAGCTAAAACTCAAAGATTGTGTCCAACATGATTGTCTGACTAGAAAAACCTACCCTGGATACATTCCTCTAAAATTTACCCCAAACCTGCGAAGAGTTAAGGCTTATAAAAATAAAAGAACTAAAACCATATAAACATTCCTTTTTTTTTCACTTGTCCTGTCCAACAGCTGGGCAAATATATGAGAGCTGAAGGCCTCTTGTGTTGGACATATTTTACTTTAACAACAGGGGTTATGAATCTCCTGAAAAGCCAGAGGTATGTCTGAATAAACCCCTTTTGTCATCTAGGCTAAACTTTATTCATTTTAATCATATTTGAAAATCTTTTGTGTTGGACCGGACGGAAAAGGAAAGGAGGGAAGAACAGAGAGGGATGTTGGAGGGGGGGGGGGGGGGGGGGGCGTTGGAGGGTGATTATAGAAGGGGGGGTAAAACCCTGAAGCAGCATAAAGTAACAAGTTGCTGCTGGATGGTTACAATCATTACAGTGAGGTTCAGATGTAATAAAAGTCTACAAGGGCGGGGCCTATCCACACACACACTATAATGTTATAAACATACCTGTTGGCTCCAAAATTGTTCACATGTCAACATGTGCACAATACAAATAATGTTCAAGCACGCATACTTATGCCTTCAAACCCACTAGTGTGAAATATTTCATTCGATCACGCAAAGTATTTGCTAACACCTGTGCTGTATTGAGTGTCTATGTTCTTATAAAATGGATGATGGAATGTAAAAAGCAGGAGGGAGAGTGCCCAGTCATCCCCACACCAAGACCCCCGCCTCATCGGCAGCCAGAACCCCCCAACTCCTGCACGGCAGCAGATAGAGAACACCCGCCCCCCGGGCAATCACATCCGCCACCCAGGCCAGGGCCAGCAGGACCGCCACGGGGCCCCCAAAGTCAGAGAGCAGGGGGGCATGGGGGGACAGAGAGTGCAAGATCCAGCCCAACCAGGAAAGCAGCCCCCCGCCGCGCCAGGAGGGCCCAACGCGGGGCCCCGCCCCAGAAGAGCACCCACAGCCCCAGACGAGCACCTCACCACCACCCAGGAGTTCTAGGCAACCCCCCACCCAAACCCCAGGTACGAGCCAGGACCCCCCCAAGGGAGACCCGCCCCACGCTCTAGGCAGCCACCCACCCAGCCCACGGTTGGTCCAGGAGAGAGCAAGGCAGAGGGACAGCCATCCCCGCACAGGATGTGGACACCCAGGGGAAGAGGGGGTCCACAAGAAGTTTTGCAAACATGGCCCGACCAGGCTCGCCCACAGTTGGAAATTTGTCGAGGCCCGGCACTCAGAGGCAAAGACCAGAACCCACATCACAGGGACACGGACACCCACAGGCTCAGATGTAATGTGATCCCCGGCTCTTGGCCTTGCCAGAAAGCTCAGGGATCCCTCTCCCTGCGTGGAGAAAGGACTGCTGAGCCCAGGAAGCCAGCACCTAGGGAACACGGCTGCCATTGCGAAGGGCCCAGTACCCCCTATCAGGGATGGGGTAGGGGACAGATGATCCGAGGTCCCACCTTCCTTGTGAAATGCATGTGTGTGTGTTTGTGTGTGTGTGTGCATGTACATGTGTTTGCGTTGAAGGGTATATTTTGAGGGGTAATGGGTGTGTGTACTAAGGGGTTCAGTTAAAATTGGCCGGTAGGGCACTGAGAGGACATCTGCTACTTGCTGGCAGTGATGTCCAAGCAACCCCCCCTACCAAGGGTCCTACATGTCTAAGGTGCAATTTATATAAACATTCCTGAAATCCATCTTTAGAACCCACTGAATCCCTTTTAGGGTCACATTGTTGCAAAAGCTAACCCAGCTACTATTAGGCAAAGGTGTGGGACCTTTTGAATGGTTGCCAGTCCATTGCAGGGCCATATACTTACAGGCTCACTTTGGGGCAATTTAAAGAATCTAATTTATAGAAGCCTTTGAAGAATGTCTTTGGACTGTGGGAGGGAGCCAGAGTGCCTGAAAAAAGCCTACACATCCACGGGGAGAACATGCAAACTCCACACATATTTGTCCCAGGTGGGATTTGAACCACAACGTTTTTGCAGTGAGTCAAGGGCGCCAACCACTGCCCCACCTTACATCCCCATACAACTTTGCATCAGAAATAATGGACAAAATTATAAAGCAATCAGCAATGTGCCATAGCACCTACCTTTTTTGGCTTCTGCAAAAAAAAGAAAGAAAAAAAACGTTTTGGAAAACAAAAGCATATTTCCCTGAAATAAAGATGAATGTTTAAAAAAAAAGAAGAAAAGGTAAGTATTTCTTTCAGTAGTAAATTATTGATCATAACTGCTTGGATGATAATATATGTTCACTGTTTTAACTAAAGGTCATTAGACTTGAAGCAATTCTGAATGTGTTCCGAATTAATCATAAAACTTTTATTAGTTTGCCGACATTGAAGACGCATTTGAAACAACTCAAATTTCAAAACTCAAACGCTATCATCCAATGAGTGATGTCCCACAATGTCTACCTGCTTTGGTTTCGTATTGTGTTTCATTTTTTAACATTTAATTTTCATTTCTAAAAATGTTCTTTTTTTCAAAATCTTTTTCATTTTTTTTTTGAAATATTGTTTTTTAGTTTTTGGAATTCTGTTATGAATTATAACATGTGTTTGTAAATGTAAACTGTAAATGTAAACTTTAATGTGCTTTTGGAATGAGTGATTTGTAGATGTAATTTGCACTTAAGGGCCACCATAAAGAGACACTGTGGTCAACCCCAAACACACTGAAGGGATCATATCCTTGTGGTGGCTTGACTTGAGTGTAACTGAGATGAATGATGTTCGGGGGGGGGGGGGGGGGGGGGGGGGGGTGTTGTGTCAGACATTCCTGCTGAGAATGCTTTTCTAGATAAGTTTTAGATCATGGGTGCATAGTCTATTTATATCAACTTTTTAAAAGGCTGTTTTTTTTTACTTTTTTTGAGCCCAGAAACATGTGAAAAACAAAAACACCACATTAAAGAAACACCCTTGGATGAGTTATGATTGCTTTGGGTTCAGTAATGCAAATCTTTCCATCTCTGTCACACAGGGGTGCATTTAGTTGTAAGGACACCTGAACAGCCCCCGGCAGTGCAACAAATAGCATGTTTGCTTCATACATTATTGTGCTCTGTTTTATAGCCTGAAGGCTTTTGCTTGATAATGATTCACCACCTGATGATTTGTTAATAAAAACTGATTCCCCATGCAATGGTTTGGGGGGAAAATTAAAAGAAGGTAATTCTTTTTAGTTTAAACAAGACTTTTCAAAGACAAGGGCAAAATGGTTATTCGTGAGTAAAGTGAAGGTTAAAAGGTATAATAGTCTCCTCTAAAGGATAGAAACAAACCTGACTGAACATGCAGTGCAGTTAGAAGCCCCAGATGATTCTTGCTTACCATCTGACATATCACATTATTGAAGGATGAGTTAGTTCTATTCAGGCATAACATACTGAGATGACAGAGCTCAGGTCTGTTTCCATTATGGTCAAGTGCCCATTCCAGTTGTTATTGTTGTTGAACAGTGGAGGGGTGAGTCCTTTTCCATTAACCAGATGCTAAGGGGAAACTTGGGCAACTTGACAGTTGTGATACCTGGCAGGTACTTGATATATACAGACATCTTTTACTTGAAGCACCCCAGTTTGTATGTAGATTGTTGTTGCAATGTGGTAATGATAATGCCATCTGAAGACTCTTTCTCTTAAGAGAGGGTACTAACTTTACATGATTTCTACATTTCTAAAGGTTTTATTTTTGCAGCCTGGGCAAATTTCGTTTGATTGCAAATTATTTTATTTTATTTTTTTTAAACTCATGTCAATTGGAGTTCCTGTGAATTTCCTGTGAATTTGGTGAAATGCTGAGGAGAGCCAGACTTCTATTTTTTGGGTTCTTCTGCAGTGTCGTTCACAACACCCTCCAGGGCCAGGGCACTCAGTGTCAAAAAAACCCTAGTGCTACCTCCCTGTCTGTCCTGCAGAAAAGGGGGGACATCATACTGGGAGGCCTCTTCTCCCTTCATGACATGGTGGTGGAGCCCAGACTGAATTTTAGCTCTCCGTCTCCTCCCACAAAATGCACCAGGTAAGCCGCTTTTGATCCAACTGTAAACTGTAACTGAGCTACGTTACTTCAGTATTTGAGATTTCAGATTCACTTAGTTGAATTTCCTTTAGGTTTAATTTTCGGACTTTCCGCTGGATGCAAACTATGATATTTGCTATTGAAGAGATTAACAGAGTTGGAGCGCTCCTTCCCAACTTTACTCTTGGCTATAAGATCTATGATTCCTGCAGTACGCCTCACCAGGCTTTGAGAGCTGCCCTGGAGCTCATGGGGGGTGAGAGCCGTTCTGGGTTAGAAGGAGAGACTTTGAGTCAAGACACCTGCCATGGTGCAGTCCCCGTGGTGATAGGAGACGGCGGCTCCACTCAGTCTCTCGTTGTGGCTCGTTTCATGGGAGTCTTCCATGTGCCACAGGTAAATGTATCACATCACTATGCTTTCTGTCAGCTCTTAAAAAAGTTCAAACTAGTAATTAAATATGTTTGTAATGAAAGTCTTAATGTTTCACAGGTCAGCTATTTCTCCAGTTGTGCTTGTCTGAGCAACAAAAAGGAGTTTCCTTCTTTTTTAAGAACCATGCCTAGTGACTTCTTTCAGGTCAGAATCAACTAAAAAATGTTATAAACCTGTTTGTTTGTATTCATGTGTTTCCTAATTCTCTTATGTCCCCAGGTAGGTGCTCTTGCACAGCTTGTCAAGCATTTTGGCTGGACCTGGGTGGGTATTGTTGCAGGAGATGATGCATATGGACGCGGTGGTACAAAGATCTTTGCAGATGAGGTGAAAATGTTGATTTGTGTAAAACAGTTGGCTCTACATTAAGCCAAAATGTTATGGATATTTTTTCTTTTGTTCTTTAGATCAGTAAGTTGGGTGCTTGTGTTGCCTTTAATGAAATCATTCCTAAGAACCCATCCCAGAGTGAAATTTCACCAATCGTTGACAGCATCCGTTCATCTGGAGTTCACGTCATTCTGGTGTTTGCTGTTGAACAAGATGTTGCAGCGTTTTTTGATGAAGTGGTCAGGTATGATATATTGAATTCTGAATTGATCATGTTCTTCTGTTTACTGAAACTTCAAGCTGAGTTGGTGGCCAACAACGTGTTTTAATGTGAAAAATCGAATCTCCCCTCCAAATGCAGAAGTGGGCTCACTGGAATGCAGTGGCTGGCCAGTGAAGCTTGGAGCACAGCAGCCATCCTCTCCAATCCAAGGAAGTATCATCACATTCTGCAGGGAACTTTGGGATTTGCCATTCGTGGCGTAAACATTCCAGGGTTTAGGGACTTTCTGCTACGCCTGAATCCCTCAAGCCCAAATGCCAGTGAAGATCCTTTCCTCATTCCTTTCTGGGAAGAAGTGTTCCAATGTAGCCTTGACACCCAGGCTGATGATCAGAAAGCAGATGGTAAACCTTCATGCACTGGAACTGAGGATCTCAAGAACATACAAAATACCTATACAAATGTGGATCAGCTCAGGATTTCCTACAACGTCTACAAGGCAGTGTATGCTGTTGCCTATGCTTTGAAGGCTATGAGAAGCTGTGTGAGAGGAGAGGGTCCCTTTCCTCAAATGACTTGTCCTGATGCAGACAATGTACAGCCGTGGCAGGTACCATGTCAAGATCAGATCATCAAGGCTTGTCTTACAACAGTGTGTTGATATGATTTTTTAATTGTTTCTTAGCTATTGCATTTCATAAAGCTTGTTCAGTTCCAAAACGCATTCGCTGATGAAGTCAAGTTTGATGAGAATGGTGATGTTGCAGCCATGTACGACCTGGTTAACTGGCAGCTGAAACCTAATGGAGAAATGGACTTTGTTACCGTCGGGAAATTTGATGAAGCAACCCATGTTTCCGGAAAAAAGCTTCAGATTCAGGAAGAAGACATCCTCTGGAATGGCAACCATACCAAAGTAAAGTTTTTAACTGAATAGGATTTCAGTTTTTGATGTTTTTTTTCCGCACATTTTGTCAAGTTGTTTGAGAGTAGATTGGGTTTTTCCTCTGCTTAGGTTCCATTGTCAGTATGTAGCTCCATTTGTCCCCCAGGAACCCGGAAGGCAATCAGACCTAACTTCCCTATTTGCTGCCATGATTGTGTGGCTTGTACAGCTGGGAAGATTAGCAATCAGACTGGTAAGAGAATGTCATTGTCCTCATTATATTGGAAAGATTTAAAATCCACATTGGTAAAGAAAAGTGTGCTACATAACACTTTTTTTCTTTTATCAGATACCATAGAATGTGTGAGGTGCCTGTCAGAGTTCTGGTCCAATGCTGAGAGGACGGCCTGTGTTCCTAAACAAGTGGAGTTCCTCTCCTTCAGTGACACCATGGGGATAACACTGATGACTATTTCCCTCACTGGCTCCCTCAGCACCTCTGTTGTGGTCCTTGTATTTTTTTTGAACAGAAACACCCCCATTGTTAAAGCTAACAACTCCCATTTGAGCTTTTTACTCCTCTTCTCTTTGACATTGTGCTTCTTGTGCCCTTTGACCTTCATTGGCCAGCCTTCTAAGTGGTCTTGCATGCTGCGCCATACAGCATTTGGGATCAGCTCTGTCCTCTGTATCTCTTGCATTCTGGGAAAAACCATAGTGGTCCTATTTGCCTTTAAGGCAACCCTTCCTGGCAGTAAGATTATAAAGTGGTTTGGGACAGCACAGCAAAAGTCTATAATTACCTTTTCTACTCTGGTCCAGGTAAAGGAAAAAGAAGTTCAATAATGCGATGCATTTATTGCAACAGTGTGGTAAAACAGATTTATTTTGTGTGCAGGTGATCATCTGTGCAGTGTGGCTGGTTGTCGCACCCCCAAGACCACACCAAATGATGCCACGCGAGAGTGCCGTGGTTATACTATTGTGTGATGAAGGCTCCCTTGTGGCATTTGCCTGTGTCCTGGGCTACATTGGCCTTTTGGCGTGCTCCTGCCTTCTCCTGGCCTTCCTTGCCAGAAAACTTCCAGACAACTTCAATGAGGCCAAACTCATCACTTTCAGCATGCTCATCTTTTGCTCTGTGTGGCTAGCATTCATTCCCGCTTACATCAGCTCTCCAGGAAAGTATGCAACCGTGACCGAAGTGTTTGCTATTCTGGCCTCTAGTTATGGATTGCTAGGGTGCATTTTTGCCCCAAAGTGCTACATAATTCTACTTAGACCAGGGAAAAATACAAGACAACAAATTATGTTAAGAATTCTCACTGGAAGACATTAGAAATATTTTTTTTTCCCAGAATTTGAGGAGAAACATGTAAATGTGTTGGGTTTTCTGTTGAATGGTGGTGATGATGACTTTGTGCCACCAGATGGAAGTGTTGTGTCATAAATATGGATTGTTTGTAAATTTATGAATAGACAAGCATGACTCAAAAAAAAAACAACCTTGATGTTCCTATCGGAGTTCATAAACACACATGCACACTACCACCCACAAATCCCCCCTTTATGTCTTTTACAGTTCTAACAGGCAGAAAAGCATCTGTCCATCCATGCACAGCTCCTCTATGACACTCTAAGAACATATGTGAAGGACATCCAAGCTCTTTATCTGACTGAGATCTGGCAGCAGTGTCCATGCTTATTTGACTATTGACAGGAGGATGCTTTCTTCTGAAGTATGCTCTGTTGAAAATCCCAGCTGTCATAGGCTAATTGAATCCTCATACTCCAGAGGCCTTTACACATAAACATCACGACTGGCTGTTCCCAACAATAACAAACTTGAGCGCAAGACATTTCTCCGGCTCTCCCAGCTGCTCTCAGGACAGCGCCGATTATCTGGGCTAATTGATCTGCTAAACTTCCATTGAAAGAGGAATACAGTGGGAGGTGTTGACATGGTGGGCCCAAGTCATCCATCAAGGACAGCTTCAGAAGAAGAATGCAACATTTTATTGACAACTACTAGCATTTACTTCCAAGGTTCCTTCCTCATATCCTATGCATCTAAAGTCCATTTCTGTCTTCATAAATTCAAATTCAAACCATTATAAGTCCATAGATTGATTTCTGTTCAGAGTGCCCTTCTATCTAATTGGTAATCTTTGAGGATATGGCAATATTTATAAGATTTAATCAAGGAAACCAGAATATATCATCTCCATTTGATAATTGAAAAAATAATTACATTTAAATGAGGAAAAATCTAATTTATAATTTCTTTACTGAAATAAATGGACCAGAAAATGACAGACACACATACTTATGGATAGATGGATATTAAGAGTACGGATAAGGGGATTGAACTGAGACTTCAGCGATGTGACATTAGCAAGACTTTGAACATTTATTCATCAGAAATCTTAATTAGGAAGCAATTGCATATCTCATGTTAACTAGATAATTGGATTAATTTACAAAAAAAAGAGAGAGGAAAGGGTGGAATTGTTTTAACATAAAGATGGAGTTGGAAAAACTATGTGAATGTAAGCTTTGCATTTTTGGATAAAATCATAAGAACTAAAGATAAACTGACTGCATTTTTTTTATTAAAATGGGTTGTTGTCTTTAACATTTAGTGAATTTGAATAAGATCAAGTATGAATTAATAACTTCAGACTGAAGATGCGTTTAATTCTAAAATTGTCTTTCAGTTGTCACTGCTTATAGTCAGTTAATTCAGCTCTATATATTTAAAGATAGGGACAAAAAGAGCCTCATCATAGTAAGACACTAATATAAGTAAAATTGCAAAATAGAAACATGAAAACAAAAACCATGAAAATCCAACAAGATCAGAAATCCCATTTTACTGATACAGATTCCTTTTTTTTGTTGCTTTTTCCATTGCCACATGAGCAATGATTATGCAGTATTTGCATTTTTTCCTTTCATTTGTCAGAGCTCTCATCTTTCCAGAGACATGAAGACTATTAAATTAGCAAATTGAAACAATGTGTTTGTTTTATTGTCACCCTGGCTTTTGGACAGCTTTTAAAATTGATACCAGTTCTTTTCAGACAGCTTCTTTTCAACTATTATGCAAGAAGGATGAGTGTAACAGCTCCATAGAAAGTGCAGCACAAACTAATGATCTCTACAGTAATAACACCAGTCACCAGAGATGTGCTCTGCCTCATTCTACAGGCGTCAAATAATTGGAAAGTTTAAAAAAACTATAGGGTTGTTTTGGAATATCGGCAGACTTATTTCATGTGCCCTAAAATGACAAAAAAGACAAGAAATTTCACCAAAATTGTAGATGCAGAATATTTCCCTCAAACAGTATATAAAGGATAAAGCAATGCTTCTTGTAGAAAATATTCCCACATTTGTTGCTTTTGAACTGATAAAAATTATAGTAGCTGTATGAACTCCCTTCTGTTTGCGCAGAAAAATGTTTGTACATATTTTTGCTGCAATGTTCAACAGAGCAAATAAAGTTAGGATTAGATAACTCAGGTGAAAGAATAATGTAACAATATCTGAAGATACAGGAAAAGTTAAGATGATAGGCAAACACATTCTTACCCCAATTGTCATATATGGACAATTTTTATAAACCCTCCTCTGAGTCCCCTCAACAGACTAACAGAGATTCCCAGTGTCCACCATCTCACCGGACCTTAAATGGACCTTTCACATTGACTCAATCCAAAAAAGGCTCAGCTGAGGTTGTACTTGCGACAACTGAAGAAGTTCAACATGTCCCTGGAGCTGCTGACCATCTTCTACAATGCAATAATCCAGTCTGTCCTGACCATCCCGGTCTGGTTTGGATCGGCAACTACACATGACAGGGACAGACTGCGGAGAATCATCAGATCTGCTGAGAAGACTATTGGTTCCAGCCGCCTACATTCAGGACCTGTACTGGTCCAGGGTCAGGAAGCAGGCAGAATTGCAAAAGACTCCTCTCATCCCGTCAGGGCGGTGTTTTAGAACAATGTGCACCCAAACCACGCGCCACAAAGTCAGCTTCTTCCCCCAAGTCGTCACTCTGATGAACTCCTGACCACACACATATACACAGATATTTTTATTTATCTTTATATTTGTCTTCATATTTTTTTCATTATTTAACATTAGCAATGAAAATTATGTTTCTTCTTCATATATCATAATTTTTCAGGCTAAATTCATTTTGTCTCATGAATGAACACACGATTTAAGTATGTTTTGTTATCTTTATGCATTCATATAACATTTCCAAGGAGACTCAAAACTGCCATTTCTAAATAAATATAAGATACAATCAAGGTCATTCTGATTGTAAATCTATAAACAAACAAACGGGTCTGCAACAAACAAAGTTTACCTTAATTGTCTTTGTTCTCATTAAAGTGTTTCCCAGTGAGCTGAGAATCTTTAGAAAAGTGTGTTCCAGGGTTCACCTGAAGTTCACAGCTAAAAGTCTCTCTTTTTGTTTTCAAATCTCTTTTCATTTTTTTACATGTTGGTGGGATGGAAAGACAGTGAATCCAGACAAAATATCACCTGGAAGTGTTTGTGTTTCGTAAAAGGAGAAGTAAGAAAAGCATACCAGACTGGTTTCCATTAAACAATGAACACAAAAATTGATGAGGGTGGAAAGATGGGTAAGAATAACACTGGATGACGTAAAAAGAAAAGAAAAAAAAACTTGGCAAGGCCTCTATATATATTTTTGGCTTTTTCCACTCACTTTGTCACAATTTTTAATGATATACATTTGGGTTGATGGTGAATAACAAATGTCCTTATAATTGGTCTCATAGCCACCCTAAAGTGTGGCAGGTCACAACACAAAGCTGGATTAACAGCGATCTCCAGTGTGTACCTTGCAAATAAGCATATGCAAGCCTGCATAAAAAACACCAAACACAGTATCTGCTGTTATTTGGTAAACTCTTTAAAGCTGATAGGTAATTTGCCTGCTCTGATGGCTGGGAGGAGAGAAACAGGTAAGCCAGCAATAAGAACAACTTAAAATCCCATTTTGGACAGAATTGCATAATGACCCGCTGCTGATGATTATCTCTCTTTTTGCAGACAGAGGAGGAGCCCAGGTCAGCCACAGTGCATAGATCACCACCTGGAAAAATAAGGTTGAACCAGAAAATAGAAATGAAGATGTTTAGAATGCAGAGGGAATGATTGAAGCAGGAGACATATAAGAGATTCATCACTCAAGCAATGGAGCTGAGAAAATGGAGATTGTGCAGGACCAGCATAATGCATTGAATCATTCACTAGCAGCAAATACAAGCGGCACTTGGCCCAAGTTTGTACTTAAGAAAAGCAAGACATGAAAAAGTGCAACTTTGTGACAAAAGGATGTTTTGTGATGAGAAATCCAGTTCTTTTATTTTATTTTGCAAGGTATGTTTATTTTTATTTTTATTTATTTAAGCCTAAATTGTGTTTTTGTCCGATAACAAACCTTTTTGCTTCAAAAAATAAAATAAAAGTATTTTCTCTCTGTCTTGTGTCCATAAGTCACTGTGAAAATTCTGTGCACAGTAAAATGCCACATGATATCTTATGAGAAAGTGGATCTTTGCTTTACCGTTTCCAGTTCCCTCACAGGTGCAAAGGTCACTTCCAGGTAGCCATCTGTCTGGAAGGAGAAGAAGGCTTTTCCTTTTCATCCCCTCTGAAGATGATAACCTTTGCTGTTCCGAAAGGATTATAGAATTTAATTTATACTTTGGAGCTAAGACCTACTTCCTAGAGCGAGGGGCGGCCAGGTTCACACCCAACATGTTTTAGTATAGTGTGAGCGACAGAATTGAAGGTATGTGAGGATTTGTCAGTGACACTTTAACAGGGACATATGTAAGAGTAAGTTTGTTCTCTGGAGCTGCTATGTCTGTGACTAATAGGGCAGAAACAGTTACATTTTGCAAGTGTTAAGCTGTATTCATTAGTTTGCTTATTATACAAATAAACACATACATCAACTCATGTTTTCAACACCTATTTGCATCTCCACCTGTCCTTTGAATTAATACAAAAACTGCAGGAGGTAGAAAGATGTGTCATGGCACTAAAATCAGGTATTACACTGCTTTTAGGGGGGTTTGTTTTGTTTTGTTTTGCATAGTTAGGAACACACACCTCGGCTTCCCTGAGCACATCCACCAACATCAAAATCTTAGATCTGCCAGAACATTCACCAGACACCCCATCAAGCTCACCTCAGACATGCTTGTGCAGCATTTGTGGGGACTGTGAGGGAGAGCATCATCAGTCAAACAGCAGGATGAGCAGCTCACCTGAAGAACAGCAGCATTTGTTAACAGATGGATTAAACAGATGAAGTAGAAGAAATGATGAGAGTGGAGGGAAAAAAGTTGATTAATACTCATGTTTTTATTTTTTCAAAAACCGCAATCAAAATGTTTGACAACAGATACTTCGTTTAGCTCCCCTGAAAGGATAAAACCTAATTCTTCAAAGCTTAAAATAACACTGACCACAAACGTGGAGTGAATTTGAGTAAGATATCAGTCTAAAAACAAGACAAAGATTTGATTTAACATCAACCAGCCTGACTCCCACCCATACATACAGTACCCCATGCCAGAAGCGAGGCAGAAGAACAAAGCACAGAAAAAGACAAACGCAGCAAGAAAGATCAAAAAGATTAACAGACTCTAAAAAGTATTGATTAGTTATCACATGAGACATGAGGGTATGAGCAAGCTGTGCAGGTAAGAGGAAAGTAAAAAAAGACAAAGGTTTATTATGCTCCTATTGAGATCAAAATATAATCTTTCATGTGAATTCAGTATCAGCATGTTAGGAAAAACTGAGGTTTTAATTTATTATTTTGCCACACTAAATACAAGTCAACTGATTTAATGTAAAAATTCAATTTTCAAATCATCAATATAGACCTGAGGAAAATACACAGTGTTGTTTAAAAGACCCACTCCAATGAAAATTGTGTTTTTTGTGTATTTAACATATTCTTGTGGCATTTTTCACATGATGGATGACATATTTAAGGACAATTAGATTCAAAATTGTATTTCTTATTTATTTATTTTAATTCAAATTGTTGTGAATTAGGAGCAGACAAAAAAATGTCTTTTGGAAAAATCTTGTGGCAGTGACGTTAGTGCTACAAACCGCGGGCCACAAGCTCCCTGCTTCACTCCATTCTGATGCATCCACTTCTAGATGACCAGATTCATGTATGTCTTTGTTTTTCTCGTCCGAACTGGAGTCTGGCTTTAAATTATATGGCTAGAAAGCTCCAATATTGCTCAATATTTTTGTTGCGCCGCTAATGTTAGGTTAGGTTTGTGAGGTGCTGTAGGCTAGCAGGACATGTGTGAACAGAAGGATGTCGGGAAAAAGTGGCAGGCTTACTCAGCACCAATAGTCCTGCCCACAACTTGGGGGTCAACTTCTAATTAACTCTTGCAGCTTTCTAGGACAGTTTATGCAGGGAACACTTTTAAAATACATCAAAAGATGGTCGGAGTAGGTCTTTAAGTTATAATGAGCTCCTAAAAGAAGATGAAGCAGCCATACACCGTGAACAAATTTGTCCAACGTCTGTGTTAGTTTTGATGCAAAATTTGTATGGCATCAATAGTTGACCCTATATATTAGCATCCAAGGCTGCATCTGATCCACAGGGAGATACGGAAAAGGCCATTAACAATGAGAGGGGTTAGAGGGAAAGAAAAGAGGGTTGTCATTTTCAGAAGCAGCCCCTGTCAGCTTCAAGTGCTCATCCAATTACACAATGAGTGTCCTCTCCTCCTGTCCTCTGGAGCTTCCTGTGCTCTCTTCTGTGGAGACCACCTGATCTCTCTCCTTTCTGCATCTCTCCTGTATCCATTGGTGATTGTTAAGAGGTCCCCCATAATAACGGTTTCTCTCTGTGTCCCATGTGTGCGCTCACTCTAAGGCATCAAGCAGGTTTTGCCGTTTTATTGCTTATTTGTTTGTGCAATCCTGCAAACCTACAAAACAATGTTTACGAGAATTTTAGTCGGTGAAAATTCAATATGATTTCTTTACACATGTTTGTAAGTTATTGATGTAATACTCAAAAGTGCATTGAGGCATATGAAGAGCACTAGAGGTTTTTGCCATCAATCAAGGTCCTATTAGATGTGCCTACAGCATTATACAGAAACAAATACTATTCAATTTCTTTCTTAAAAAAAAAATCTAACTTTAAACGCAATGTACAAATCAAATTAAAGGGAGTTTTACAGGTTGGAAATGTAAGCTAACATAACAAACAATACTAGAAGATGTCCCTAAAGTTTGTGTATCTAATTAATTATTAAAATGTTGTCCTACTTTTCCCCTTATGAAGCACCCCACTTTTTCCTTGTTCCATTTACTGTTTTTTTCAGTTTTATTGACTCTGAAAGCAAAGAAAGTTCAAATAAAGTCTATTATGATCCCTTTAGTAGTGGTATCTTTGATGTAAAACCATCTGGGGCTTTACTTTTTATTTATCTTTTTTAGAGCTAAAATGATCAAATTTTAAAAAGCACCAAAAAGTAACTATTTTTTTTAGATTAATTGAATGAACATGAATTACCCACTTAGAATATTTTACAACATTTAAACAGAAACTTATCACAGTAGATTAATTTTAAATGACACTGACTTCTGTTTCTTTTTTTCTTTTTCACAAACTAAACATCTCAGTACAAACCGACTTCTTCATGGGCCACATTTCCAGAGTTTTATGTGTCTTGAAATCCACAAAGTCGAAAAAAGAAATTTCAAAGTTTATCAACTTTTTCTATCTTTCACCCAGATCATATGTATTCACAACAACATTGCAGTTACCAAGCAAAAAATATTCAAGCTGAGAAAACACCACTGTCTATCATCCATGCATCCATTTACCAAACTCCCTTAAACCTTTTTTTGGGGGTTACAGGATTGCTGGAGCCTGTCCCAGGGTATTTATACCTGGATGCAGTGACCCCAGCTGATGTTTTATTTGTAAAGAAACAGTACTTCATGTTGCATAGCTTTTTAAATAAACTCATCGTGCTTAATTTGCAACATTGCTGCTTAAAGTGAAAAAAGTGTGCGTGCATCTGTGTTAGTCAGACAGGTACAGTTTAAACATTATTCTGCATCTTACTACAATGTATAGATTTCAGACTGTGACATACATTTACAAATCTCCCCCAACTGTTTGGTATTCGTGGTGCTGAAAAACAGTTCGATGATGAAAAGACAAACCAACGTTCTTCCCTATTATGCTAACTTCGATACGACAAGTCCCACCATGGGAACACCGTGGATGTAATTAATTTGGAGACTATCATGTAGGCTTTCCAAAGATCAATTCTAAAATCCAGCATGTCAACAAGATGTTGAGAAATTCAGTTAACTGAATAGGCATTACAACTAACACAAAAAACTAATGAAATTCTAAGCAATTACTTCAATATTAAAATGTACACAGGGAATATTATGCATATGCTTCAGTGCCTTCTTATAGTTCATAACTTTAAGCTAATGAACTAAGGCCATTTAAAAGCCAAAACCCCCACGATTCTAAACAAACCAGTATAATTACTGAAGGGCAAAAACTCTGATATTTTGGGAAAAAACACAAGTTTAGGGGACAATTTGAATGCTTGAATAAATGATAATGATTTGATTAATTTTAAAAGTGATGCTGTGGGGCAGCGGTTGACCTCTGATCCCAAGATCGCAGGTTCCAGTCTTGCCCATATGTTGAAGTTTCCTTGGGCAAGACACTGAACCCCACATTGACCCTGGTGGAAGGTTGGCGCCAGTGTTAAGTGTGATTGGATGAATGGGACTGTTACTGTATAACGCTACACAAGTATACCCAATTTACAATTTAGCAGTTCATCAGAAATTCATCACTGAGTTGTGGGTGGGACTGTTGGTGCAGAATAAGTCTTTCCGGGGTTCCCATTATCCCTTTTTTTACACTTTTCCATCAGCTTACAACCCCAACCGTACATTATCAGTGCAACAAAAACGGCAATCAATAATGGAGCTATCCAGCGGTACAGTTTTGAGCCAAATGCTAGCTCAGACTGGGACACCGAAGACATTAATGGATTTAATGGTCTGCAAGTGGATGTATCAGAATGGAGCGGAGCAAGGAGCTTGTGGCCCACCGATTGTAGCACCTACGTCACTGCAACAAGCTTTTTCAAACTGCATTTTTTTCTTTGTCTGCTCCTGATTCACAGCAATTTGATTAAATAAATACTCAGAGACAAATTTTAAGCTTATAAGCTTCTTAATAAATGTCCTCTATCATGAAAAAATGACACAAGAACACGTTTAAAACACCAGAAACACTATTTTCTTATGAGTGAGTCTTTAAATGTCAGGAACATTAAAAACCAGCGCCATCAGAACTTTAAATGTTCCAATAGTAAAGCAAAAAAAATGACAACATGGTTTCATTGGCATTTTACAGTTTCCATACATATCTGTATCCCTATTGTATGTTTACTTTTAACGTATGGTAAATGGTAAATGGCTAATACTTAAATAGCATTTTTCTACCTTCTTCGAAGACCCAAAGCACTTTACAGTCAAAGGCTCATTCACACACACATTCACACACTGATGGCGGCTCAGTGGGGTTCAGTGTCTTGCCCAAGGACACTACAACACATGGGCGGGTAAGGCGGGAATCGAACCTGCAGTCATAAAAAGGATGTCCTGCACAGAAAACTGAACAATTGAGTCTGGCTGTGATGTGATCCAGTAGCCTGTTTGATCCCCATTTGCTGTTCTTTCCATCTTACCTCACCTTTGATGGATTGACAGACTTGTTATCCTTCAAAATGAAGCCATACATTTGGTGAGAAAACAATTATCAAGTTTGCCAGGGTGTTAAACATGAAAGGGTAACTAAACAGGAAGCTCATCTAAAGCTAAAAACCTGGCACATGTTTGTGCGTGAAGTTTTTTGTATTTTGGTGGATTTGAAAACTTTAGGAGATTATCAGATTTGTTCCCTTCCTGAAATAAAAATATTTGTTTCAGCTTGTTTTAACAAAGGCAGAACATCGAACATCATCTCATGCAGTTTGATAATGAGAGAGGAGGGAAGCAAGAGGTTCAAGAGATATGTTTACATTAATTATTAAGCTCTAAAACAATGAAAAACCAGTGCCGAAGTAAAATTACATTAAATAAGGATTACGTGGCCTTTAATTGAATGATAAGGCCACTTTAAGGTATATAATTAAGTTAGACAAGACACATTTTAATTTCATCCAGATGTGTACTTGTGGGATTTGACACCCTGTTCCATCATTGCTTCTATGCTCTTCAATGAACTTTGAACTTCACAGAACTTTGAAAATCTGTTGTTGAGGACAATCTCTACCGTGAATTCTTCTGAATTTGCAAATCCGCCCAATTTAGCCTTTAACCTTCACATATAATTCTGATCCAAATTCTTTTGGATGTGTTGTTAGTTCAACTGCAGCTCCAACACAATGGAAATTCCTCCAGCCAGCAACATCATTTTTTTTTGTCCTCTTGCGGTGTGCATGCGTTTGCTTAGGTCTTTGATTTTCTTTGTCTGACTGGAAATAATGTGGGGAGGAAAATTGAATTTTTCTACCTCCTTTCTCCTCTCCAACAACAAAAGCAAAGGAAAAACTACTTGGTATGTTTTGACATTATTTTTATTAGATACATAATGTTAGACTTTTTGGCAGGCCCATTAAAATGGAAATTTTGAAATGAAACTGATGAATAAGTAACACAAAAAAATACCACATTGAAGATGATGCAAAGTTCTGATGAAAGCACACTCAGTGCAAATGCATTCACTCGTACTATGAATTATTCAGTCGAATGACCAAATATCTGAAACATTTTGAATTGGTTACAAAGGTTATGCTGTAAACTGAACCATTTTGTTCTTTTCACAGCTTGTTTTTTTTTTCAGTTGAAATGCAGCTTTGGGCCCTGAATCTAAGAGCAGGTATATTCTGATTAAATACCTTGAATAATACAAGCGCAACCAAATTTACGCCTGATGCTTGCTGTCTGCTAATTAGCTTGTTTTGTTGGGAGGGACGAAGCATCCACTCGATGAACAGGTGGGGGAGATGTGTTAAACAGAATGACTGGGGTAATGAATTGTTCTGCACCTTAAAGTAAAATGATTACACCTTTGTGAACACCGGAAGCCCACAGGAAAAAAAAAAAAAAAGGACAAAAAAAACCAGCCAGTCACTGTGAAACAGTGGGGGACAAAAGAAGATAAAACAAAACAAAAGCAGCTGTTTTCTGGGGAACTACTTATTTGCTCAAAGACGTGCAGTCAAATAACCTGCCAAACCAAATTTTGTAAATATACAGACAGTATAGTATTTTTCGGTAATGTAATGGTATTTTTTACCATTACATTATGATTGCATGATTTGTGTTTTCTTTAGGTTAGTTGAATGAATGAATGAATGAATGAATGAATGAAAACTTTATTAATCCCAACGAGGAGAAACTCAGTTCCAGTATATCTCGATGAAGAAGGTCAGATAAACAGCAACACAGGATACACACACATCTCGAGAGGTTACTGAGGTCAATGCAGCCGAGCACCTAAGATGACCTGCGCCGGCGCACCTTTGTATAGCATGTAGATGGACCACGATGAGGGCCGGGGTTGGGTTTGGCTGTAGTTAAATTATGCATTGAATTCTGTAACCTATTTTGTTTTAGAAATCCAAACTGCATCCACTGCTGTCTGGTACAAACATTCTCTTAAAAGATTAAATTACTTTGCCCTCCTTTACAGCATAAAATGCACTTCTTGAGCAACTTGAAAGATTCACAGTCATAACATTGCTGTTTCTATGGGTTATAGGCATTGCAGGAGACGAACTTACACATTTCACCAAGTGAATGCTGTGATAACCCTTCTCTGAGCTCCTGGACCAGCCCCTATAAGACCAGATGGGCCTACAACTATCTGAAGTAAATGCCAAATTGAAATGAGATACTTTCAAGGAGGTAAGCAACTATTGCAAAGTAATACATAAAAATAGAGCAAATGTTTCATTTGACACATCAGACCAAGCACCCCTCCCAAAAAAAAATGTAAACCATTTTAAATCAACCTAATCAAAATGGTCTAGATAGAGCTCAACTTAGTTTTTACTTTCTGAAGAGAAAACTGTAAAGCTTTTCTGGTCCTCTTTCGTCTTGTCATGCAGCGGATTACTCCAGCTTGTCCCTCTTCTTTGGCTCTGCAAAACTGACAGTAATGCTATGACAGTTCTAATACTGGAGTTGTTCAGCTGAAACCAGACAGCTGCTGTCAAGATGAACAAGAACTAATAATGCAAGATTGCATGCAAGTGGAGTATGAGATTGAAAATGTGTTAGATTTTTATGACTTCAACAAGAAAGACAGCGGGAATAGATGCCGTACAACACATTTGACTTTACTGTCATCACAGCCAAATTTTACATTTCTCTTTTCGCGTTAGGGTTAGCTTTCTCTATTGATTATGTTTTATACCAAAACAGTTTTCAAAGACTCAAATGCCATTTGTGTTTTAATCAGTTTTCTTCCTCTGTCACATTTGTCAATTTAGTTTCCCAAAATGTTGGTGCAGTTGACCATTTTTTAAGTTTAAATTATATTCCAGGCAGAAATGTCTTTCCAGCATCTCTTATTTGATCCAAGGACTATTGGTAGCTAGCCTCGAAGCTTCCCTTTCTTCACTACCACCTGGCTGCTCACTGTCTACCTGGCTTGCTCATCTCAGCTGATTCCTCAATAAATCTTTCACCGTGGTTCTTAAGTCAGCAAAGGCGGCATGGTCTCTGCCAGCTTCTTATTTTGAAAGTCTTACTGCTGAGTCTTTCCTTTGACCTGATTTGCAGACTACTGTAACAGATACAAGATATTGGACTTCATTGCTCGAAAGAAAGAGAGGGACCTAAATAGTGAATGAATTGCATTTTATGTGGTCCTTTTACTTCTCCTGTCACAATCACTCCACACTTAATGGGTTTTCTGCATTTTCCAATTTAGCCCACAAAGTTTTTTATTCAAGAAGCACACACCACATGACAGGCAGAGCTGAGTGTATAGCCCAAGGGCAAATCAACATGTAGCCTGTGCCTTTGATGGAGCTGTAATATGTCTTCAGACTGATTGAACACATTTCTATGACACTTTGGTAACATGGTGTGACATGACTCACACACACACACACACACACACACACACACACACACAACAGTCATTTTATTAAGTACACTTTGCTAGTTCCTGGTTGGACTTTCTTTTGCCGTCAGAACGACCTTTATCCTTTTGTTGCATATGTTCAACAAGGTACTGGAAACATTCCTTAGAGTTTGGTCCATATTTACAAAAGAGGATTAGGACCATGGAGAAAGAAAAAAGAACTGCAAAGAAAATTCCAACTATAATCTCAGAATTCTGACTATAATCCTAGAATTTTGACTTTTTTCTCAGAATTATAAAACTACATATGCAAGTGAGTCACTTCCTTCTTCCTTCTGCAACGTCTTAGCCATCAAGCAGGAGTGACACCAACTCAAACAATGTCCTTGAGCTTTTTTTTTGTGTGCTTGAGGCTCAAAAATCACGTAGTCACACCTATTTGCTAATCCTAATATTAATAAATCCTAAAAGATAACAAAAATATCTCAAGCATTTTGTTGCCCATGCTAATTGTTGCATGTATGAAGTTCTTTGTGCTTTTTGTCACAATTCTGTTTAAAAACAAATCACTAAATCATGCAAATTTTACACAAATATATTAAACTTGTATTCTATGGATTTTTTGAAAAGTATTTGAAACCCGCATGCACTTTATTTTTTTGTTTTTTGATTCACTTTGTGTGTGTCATTCTTTAATCTATTTTTCTGTTTTTTTTCGGACCAACAATAAATTGATTTGAGGCAGCAGTTGGTCCCTCAAGCTTGATTCTGGACACCTTTGGTATTAAAACAAAAGAAAAAGTTTTTAGGCTTTATTTAAGATTAGCATTGGCAATTATTCTACTGCAATTTTGCAGTGTTACTTTATTGATTTAAACAGTTTTGAGTTAAGGTGCAAGAAAAAAAACGAACATAAGTTTATCTTAGCTGTTTAAAAGACAAATGTGTGTCATTCCGGCTTTTTCTTAAACAGAGGAAATATATTTCGAGTTGGCAGAATTATTGTCACAGCCTCTGTGAATGCTTAATGGAAAGTAATTACAGTAATAGAGTATAGAATAACTGCAAACCCTCCCCTTAAATTGTTCAATTTTCCATTACAGCTGTTATTAATGGATGCATCGCCACCACCACAGTAAACCACATCTGGACTGACACACCTCTACTCTGACTAGCTATACTGTGGCCAACCTCCACAGACACCCTCAACATGTCAAAGCACATAGCACAGCTCAATTTCATATTTGAAACCCAAATGATTAGAACTTGGTAGCTGGTCTATTGTGTTGTGCTTGGTTGAATGGTTAAAAAAACTTTTTTTTAAGGAATACATATTTATGCTGTTCCTTGATACAAATGTTTCAGTCAGTGTTTAAATTTGAGCACAAAAATCAAATGGCTCCAGTCAGCATGACACAGAAGGTTATTAGCTGGCATTACTTAAATCCTGTAGCAGAAATACTGTCAACTGTAAAAAGTGTTTTGAAGTCTCCATTTAATAACATGGAATTAGTTTTTCTGTCTGCTGCTGTAGATTGTGCCACATCCATTTCTTATTACGCAAGAGGTGTAAGCAGTATAATCCTGCCCCGTCCGTATAAAACCTGCACGTTTAGTGTTCTGCTCAACATGTGCACCAGACGCACACTTCAGTTCCACGACCTAATGAGGCCGAGATGGAAACTTCCAGCACTGCAGCTTTATAATAGTTAGCAGAAACACATGTGACTATGCTTTGAAACACATCCTCAAGGACAATGAATCCACACACAAGCATTCGGCATTGTACACACCTACTGTATGCCCTTTAATACATGTGCACTCCCTCATGAGTTCTGTCTCATTAAGATATACATGAAATCTGTCTAAAACCTTATAAACCCACCCTGGATTGATTTCTGCCCTCAAGGAAATTAATATTTAGATTTTCCACACAGGCCTCACAGTGAGTCAGCCAAAATTCAATCCATTCTCTCTTTGTATATCTAACTGTTTGGTATAGTCGCTTCCATGTTTGCACTAGTTGGTTAGAAATATGTTACAAAGCTGAATATTTTAAGCTAAAGACTTACAACTTTAGCATTAAAGAGAAGGTGTATAACCTTAAAGACAAATTATGAGGCTGTGTTTGTGTTGTAATGCTGGTATAGGTAGTAGTAAGAATACTTCTTTAATGCTATTGCTGTAAAGATAGCCCTTGAACAGGAGGCAGTTTACTTTTTTTTAAGAAATCCTGAAGAGGTGAGTAAAAACTTTTTTTTCTTTTTCTTCTTTTAACCTCTACACTGACTCATTGGGAATTCACGTTAATTACAACAGCAGCCGAAGGCCATTTGCAGTTACTGTATTTTATAAGGACAAATAAATGCAGACTGAGAACTACAGAGGGTTTCCCCCTCAGTTTAACACAGAAACGCACCATTGAATATAGTTTTGTATTCCTTTCAATTCTTCCTAGCTTGTGATAGTGAATGCACCCACAATGTGTTACTATGCAATCGACATAATTACTATACTTATGCGTAATTTGGCATAATCAGAAAAGTGTTGGGCTGACACCTTCAGTCTAGTGGACGTCAGAGATGACAATGCATATTTACTGTTTCCATTCTTCTCTACCTTCAGTGTAATTTCAAATTGTGATTTAATAAAACTTTCTTTGTGTACAGTGGTGGTCTTCAATCCTGGTCCCTAAGGTCTACCATCCTTCTAGTTTACCCTGCCTGCTGTTTGGCTAATTCAGGTGATGCCTTTTTTTTTAAACACCATCCAGCAGAAAGAAAGCAGCTGTATCAGAACAACCACCGAACAAGCTGCAATAGAGGATGTTTATGGTAACAATGGATACAAGCATTTTTACATGTTAGAGTATATTATTGAGTTTAATAAATTAAATCTTAATTGTTTGGGCAAAATGGGAAGGAAATATGCAAGTCCCAGAGCATCATCCTTGTGGTGAAGCATGGCAGTGGCAGTAGCATGTCTAGGTTAATTATTGCTAAACATTAAGGTTGTTTATACATAATGAAAAATGTTACAGTTTGAATTTAAATATGTCTTCCCCAGACTCTAGGTCAGGGATGCTCATTATATTTATCGCGATCGACCAGTCGATCACAAGGGACATGTGGGTAGATCGCAGGCCATCAAAGATAAATAAAAATGTAAAAATATACTTTGCAAAATACACGGCAGAAAATAATCACCATAAATTACTTCACTTGACTGCCATGCAGATAAATTGACATGCCAATCGAACATTGTCTGAGATGTATGTCAGTGCACAAGCGTGTTTAACTGCACTGAGCTCTCAGTGTAGTGCTGAGGCCCGTGCCTGCCCGCGCATCTCCTCAATTGGAAGCGGGTCCAAGACGCCACTTCTGACCCAGCCGTTTTCTCACGCCACCTGCTGCTGGGTCCTGCGGTTCCCGTCCGGGGGGATCCAAGCCCTCTCAGGCAGTAGTGTTGTCGTGAAGCATGCTGTCATGCACTAATAGCAGAGCATGAAACACGTCTGTCGCTGCTTTCTGTTTTCATAATAACACGCCTTCTCTATTCTAATTATGTATTACCATGACAATAATAATACCCACGACAAAGCTTTCTCCCCACAAAGATATGCGTACATTTACTGTGTAGTTTTTCAGTTATTAGTACAGAGTACAGAGGTAGTTTTTTCTGAAGATATAAAACAAGTTGTCAACTTTGAGGTTAAAAAAGTTATTTTGGTGCATATTTCTAGGCCATAACCTACTAGTAATAATCTACTTTTTCTACATGTCCTGCACTGAATACAAAGGGACTATATAATTATATTTACAAGAAAGCTTATGACTGAAAGCCCCACACATGTTTCACTGAATGCTTGGAGCTTTAAAACATCAACGGGACTCTAAGAGCCTTCATAGGAAACTCCATGAAGCTATGGAAAACCACACTTGAAGCCAATGGATATACGGATATACAAAGGTGATGCTCTGTCCCCACTGCTGTTCTGCATAGGTCTGAACCCCCTCAGTCAAATAATCAACAAGACTGGCTATGGATACCGACTCAGAAATGGTTCCAAAATCAGTCACCTCCTCTACATGGATGACATCAAGCTATATGCTAAAAGCAAGTGTGACATTGGCTCCCTGATCCACACCACCAGGATCTACAGTACTGACATTGGGATGTCATTCGGGCTCGAGAAATGCAGCCGGATGGTGACAAAGAGAGGCAAGGTAGTCCACACAGTAGGGGTCTCACTCCCAGAAGAAACAATAGCAGACATTGAGGACAGTTACAAGTACCCTGGAATTCCACAGGCAAATGGCAACCTGGAGCAGGCAACAAGGAAAGCTGCAACAGCCAAATACCTCCAACGGGTAAGGCAAGTCCTGAGAAGCCAGCTCAATGGCAAAAACAATACCCGGGCAATATACAGCTACACAATGCTAGTTATCAGATACCCTGGAGGAATAATAAGATAGCCAAAGAAAAAGATACAGACCACGGATTTTAAGACACGGAAGCTCCTCACCATGCATGGAGGGTTCCATCCCAAATCCAGGACCCTGAGACTGTATGCTAGCCGCAAGGAAGGAGGCAGAGGACTAGTGAGCGTGGAAGCCACTATCCAGGATGAAACATCCAAGATGCATGAATACATCAAGCTCAAGGCCCCAACTGACTGTGTGCTCAGTGAATGTCTCAGGCAATGGAGAGCAGAGGATGCAGTGCTGGAGGACAAACCCCTGCATGGGACGTACCACCGGACCATAACTGAAGTGGCTGATATCAAGAAGTCCTACCAATGACTAGAAAGAGCTGGCCTACAGGACAGCACTGAAACACTCATCCTGGCAGCTCAGGAACAAGCCCTGAGCACCAGAGCGATAGAGGCTCAGATCTACCACACCAGACAAGACCCAAGGTGTAGTCTGTGCAAAGAGGCGCCTGAAACAATCCAGCACATAACTGCAGGGTGTAAGATGCTGGCAGGGAAAGCATACATGGACCGCCACAATCAAGTGGCTGGAATAATATACAGGA
The DNA here is from genome assembly GCF_053564925.1 of Oryzias latipes. NCBI lineage: Eukaryota > Metazoa > Chordata > Actinopteri > Beloniformes > Adrianichthyidae > Oryzias > Oryzias latipes. The sequence continues at coordinate 23,835,511 of NC_136249.1, read as the reverse complement.
ACATGTGTGCAGAAAATGGACTGGAAACCCCAAGGTCAAAATGGGAAACACCCCTGAAGGTGGTAGAAAATGAGAGAGCAAAGATCCTGTGGGACTTCTAGATCCAGACTGATAGGATGGTAATGGAAAACCAACCAGACATTGTAGTGGTGGATAAAGAACAGAGGAAAGCCGTTGTGGTGGATGTAGCAGTGCCAAGTGATGGGAACATCAGGAAGAAGGAACATGAGAAACTGGAGAAATACCAGGGACTCAGAGAAGAACTGGAGAAAGCCTGGAAAGTGAAGGTGACAGTGGTGCCTGTGGTAATTAGAGCACGAGGGGCAGTTACCCCCAAGATGGAGGAGTGGCTACAACAGATACCTGAAAAGACGTCAGACCTCTCAGTCCAGAAAAGCACAGTGCTAAGATACTGCGCAGGACCCTCAAGCTCCCAGGCCTCTGGTAGAGGACCCGAGCTTGGGGTAGGAAACCACTTGCGGAAGGGTGAGAGGTGGATTTTATATATATAAAAATGTCTGTATATATATATATATATATAGGTAGATCTAGATAGATATATAGGTAGATATAGCTTGCCGTCTCAAGTAGCTCATGGCAAAAAAGTGTGGGCACCTCTGCTCTAGGTTAATCAAGGGAACTGTTCATAATTTGATTTTTGTGCACACCTTTAAACATGCCCAGTGTGAAGAGGGTAGTTCACAAATCATGGACGACAGTCCATAGTTTCACCTCATACAGTTTTTTTTCTTGAGGAAAGCTCAAAGCAGATTTGGGATGACTCCATCTTTGATCTAAACTTTTGATTAAAAAAAAAAGCTATTTCTAATCTTAACAGACACCAAAATATAAAAGTAAAGTCTGTAAAATGTATTCAAGGAAACAATGAAATTAATCTCTGCTTTTATTATGACACATCACTAATTTAAGTTGAAAGGTGAGCCAACACACCTTCAGGAATAAGATAAATTTCAATTTTTTTACTTCTAAAAGACATGAAAAAAGGAAATGTTGAATTTCCATGAATCACATTTTTACCTTATCGTGAAGTCTCCTTTTAAGTGCTGATTGATCAATTTTATTAGAAGATGCTTTGATGCCTGGGTAAATGACAGAGTAAAAGTAAGAGAATGAATATATATATACATCCCAACATAAACACACACACATGCACACACACACTCTCTCAAACACACATACACGCACACACATTTTGCAAGGAAGGTGGGACCTAGGACCATCTGTCCCCTGCCTCTTCCCTGGTGGGGGGTACGGGCCCCTTTGCAACGGCGGCTGTGTCCCCGGGGTGCTGGCTTCCTGGGCCCGGCGGTGCTCTCTCCGCGCGGTGGGGGGGTTCACATTACATCTGAGCCGGGGGTGTTCGTGTCCCTGGGGGGTGGGTTCTGGTCCTTGCTCCTGAGTGCTGGGCCCCGCCAAATTTCCAACTGTGGCCGAGCCTGGTCGGGCCATATTTACAACACCCCTTGTGGGCCTTCTTTTTTCCCCGGGGTTCCCCCCTCCTGGGCGGGGGCGGCGGGCCCCTGCCTCGCTCCTCCCTGGACCAACCGTCGGCCGGGCGGATGGCTGCCTGGAGTGCGGAGTGGGTCTCCCTTGGGGGGTCCTGGCTCGTACCTGGGGTTGGGGCGGGGGGATGCCCGGAACTCCTGGGTGGTGGTGGGGTGCTCGTCTGGGGCTGTGGGCGTCCTTCTCCGGTGGGGCCCTGCGTTGGGTTCTCCCGGCGCGGCGGGGGGGCTGCTCTCCTGGTTGGGCTGGGGCGGCGCCCTCTTTCCCTCCGTGCCTCCCTGCTCTCTGGCTCTGGGGGCCTTGCGGCGGCCCTGCTGGCCCCGGCCTGGGTGGCGGGCTTGGTCGCCCGGGCGGCGGTTGTTCCCTGCCGGTTCCCGTGTGGCGTTGGGGGGATTCCGGCTGCCGCTGCTGGTGCGGTGGGGGTCTTGGGGTGGGGATGGCTGGGCACTCTCCCTCCTTCTTTTCACGTTCCACCATCCATTTTAGAAGAACATAAACACTCACCTGAGCACAGGTGTTAGCTCAACAGACTGATTGACTGAAATATTTCACACTAGTTGGTTTTAAGGCATAAGTATGCATGTGAACACTATCTGTTTTGTGTACATGTCGACAGGTGGACATTTTTTGCAACTAACAGGTGTGTTTATAACATTTGAGTGTGTGTGTGGACAGGCTCCGCCCTTTTTTTTTTTTTTTTTTTTTTTTTTTTTTTACATTTAAACCTTACCATAATGATTAACAACCAGTAAACTTGTTGCTTTATGCTGCTTCATGGTCTTATCCCCCTTCCCCTCCTATTATCACCCCCTACCCCCCCTCTCTCTAACGTCCCTCTCTCTTCTTCCCCTCTTTCCTTTTCCGTCCGGTCCAACACCAAAGATTTTCAGACATGTTTGAAATTAATAAAGTTTGGCCTCAATTACAAAAGGGGTTTATTCAGACATACCTTTGGTTTGTCTGAAGATTAATAACCCCTCTTGTTAAAGAAAAATATGTCCAACCCAAGAGGCCCTCAGCTCTCATCTGACTGCCCAGCTGTTGGACAGGACAAGTTAAAAGAAGAAAAAAAAAAAGTAAGAGAATGAGCACTTCACAATAAGAGCTCCTCACAAATCAAGTTGCACAATGCCCACCTAGTGTTGACCAGTGTAATTTCCATCTGCACATGTGGCAACTTTGTACCCATGATTTATGCTCCTCTTGCACAATTCTGTGACCCTTTACGCCACTGCAAGCTCTGCCACACACTCACAGGCATTCCAGTGACTGCTTATCACCCGTCCAACCACACTTAAATACACACACACAGACCACTCAACCCACTGTGAAGGGTCACCCAAAAGGCACACGAAAAAAAGCTGAGTTGTTTCAAGACTGGGGGGCAACTGAGGGAGGAAAGATTCTTTATTTAGTGGAAAAAAAACAAAGAAACTTTTAGCATTGGGGGACTTTTAAAACGCTTTCATGTAGTTTTGAGGTTTTACAAAGCAGAGGTACCAGCTAATTTTTTCTTTTTGGCAAAAAAAAAAAATGTGTAGTCGATTTCAAGTCATGGTTCTCAGGGTTAGGTTTAGCTTCATGTCTTGCTTGGTCACTGCAGGATAAAACCTCAGCGGTCTTTAGCGTCCAAAGTGAAAAACACACTGTTGAGCATCCCGGGAACTTGCTGATGGTGTTGTAACTTTAGCTGTGATAGTAACCAACATAGCTGCCAATGACAGGGAAGGTGAGACCACGAGGAAAGTGGGTGGTGTGAACCTTCAGTTGCCGGCCAAGGTGCTCCCAGCCAGTGCGAGCAGACAGAGGGAAGCTTAGGACTCAGCAATGACAAATATTAGAGCGAAAATAAATAAATGAATTTTAGAGGGTTCAAAAGGTGATTACACATCAACCCTTCCTGAATTTTCTGAAGATTTTGGACTGTCAATAATAGGCAGAGGAGAAAAAAACAAGACTTAAGGATTTGTTAAGTCCTCAAGGCTAAGCAGTTTGACTTTGGTGGCATTCAGTGGAATTTGGAGTACACTCCAAAAATGCAAATAGTTGTCCCAATGAATGATAGGTATGTACCCACACTGGGATTGCTTACTTGTGACAATGTGACGCCAACCGCTAATTGGTTGGAAATGTATACATTGTGGTTGAAATAGAAAAGCAGCTAAAAATGATGAAATAAACAGAACAAAGGTCAAAATTTCCCAGCTTTCCTTTTGTTTATTTGCACAATCGTGTGCTGGCCTTTGCTCCTGCTGTCAAGGTATTTTTTATGTTTAGTTTCAAAGTTTAGTTGTTTTTTTTGGTGGTTCAAGAAAATTATTTTACTTTTTGTAAGTTTCTCTTTTCTGTGCATGGGGAGAAAGAGGTAATTTTCCGGAAAAACTTGAAGAAATTATAATCCAAAGAGCGGGTGCAGCTATGCAATGTACAAATCTTACATTTCACCTTATACTAGATTTTGAATTTTTAAGAGGGGGACTTATATATATATATATATAAACTCACCAAGAGAATGCCAAGAGTGTGCAAAGCAGCAATCAAATAAAAAGGTGGCTACTATGAAAAACCTATCTGACATATTTTCATTTGTTTCACACTTTTTTTGTATGTACATAATTCCACGTGCTAATTCACAGTTTTGATGCCCCTCGGTGTGACTCTACAATTTTCATAATCATGACAATAAAGAAAATCTTTGAATGTGAAGGTGTGTCCAAACCTTTGGTCTGTACTATATATAGCTCTACATATAAATATATATATAACTTTATTTCATTAATTACTATACTCCAGTCAGATTTGCACATATGTCAGTAAAAAAAGAAAAAATTAAGACTTTATCTACATTACCCTACCTTAAGAAATATCAGACTACAGTTAGTTCTAAAAAATAATGCTGCAGAACCCTGTTCTGAAATTGAAAAACTGTTAAAGTAGGATGCCAACAAAAAGGATCCAAACATTATCTGTGCTAAGAAACTCGGCATGCATTAAAGTTCTCGGCTGGCAATATTTTTCATTTTTTATGTGCCAAGAGGTGCCACCAAAGACCTTGTAATTTTTTTTATTATGTAAACCAAGGTTTTCATGAAGCAGGGCAAAAGTCAGTTTCAAGATGAAAAAAATCTTGATGAAGAAGAATGTGACTTTAAACAATTGGTTAAGGAATTCAAAGTTGTTGTTTTTTTTTTTTTTTTTTAACTTGTTCTGTCCAACAGCTGAGCAAACAGATAAGAGCTGAAAGGCTTTTGTTTTGGACAGGTTTTACCATCACAAAAAGAGGTTATAGAACTTTAGAAGCCAGAGTGTAGATTTGTATAAACTCCTTTTTGTTGAATTATTTTTTTATTTATTTGTTACATTTAGTGTGTGTGGGGAGGGAGACGGAAAGAATGTGAGGGGGGGTTGGAAGAGAATAAAAGAAAGGTGAAAAAGTGGGAGATACAAGCACTGATTTGAATAAGTTATTAATTTAAGCTGTAACAATCATACCAGATCTGCTGGAAAGACAAATATTACATGTGACACGAAGATGAGCGGAAAATATCTGTCCATCAATACACTGTGGGTTAGGAGGAGGGATGAAGCAGACAGGGAGCAGTGTGGCAGTGTGCACGTGCACGTGGGGGTGGAGATACATGCATGCTGCCGAAGTGAACCGTGTGTTCATAAGGGGAACCAGATCCTACCCAGCCAGACAAGCCAGACCAGGAGAGGGGAGGAGAGCCCCCCGGGCCAGGAGCCCCCCCAGAACCCATGAGCCGCCCACCACCCGGCCCGTCTCCGCAAGCCAGCCCCGGCACGCGACCTGAGCAACCCAGAGATCGCCACGCACCCACAGCCACCCCCCATAACCCTCCACACTAAAGCCCCCCCCCTCGGCCATATTATCTGAGCCCCCCTCCCCAACCCTCTCGGTGCCCTCCCCTCTCTGTGATGGGGAGGGAAAGCCCCAGAGGGTCCCAGCGGGCCAGCCCCCAGGTCCGTCCCACCCATGCACTCACGCACACATACTCACAATCTTCTGGTTACCCCCCCGCAGCCACGCAGTAACAGCCCCCCCGGCCAACCGACCCCCAGCGCCGTATGCCCGACCATCACCGCAGCCGACAGGATACCCACAAGCCTGGCCGCCCTAAGAGGACCAGGCGGGTGAAGACCGGCCGCCCCTCCCCGAATTCAAAGTTTATGTAGCAGTTAATACACACTTTAGACACTGCTGCTTCTATTCTAGCTCGTTAGATTTTCTATACACAGCCAATAAAACAGTGTAAAACATTCATACAATATGTGACGTCGTCATTTGGAGCTTGATCCACCAAAATAATCATACATTATTATATACAATGTTAATCAAATTGATGGTTAAGATCATTTGCCTCACAGAAAAAAAACCCTCAAAAGCTTTTTTTCCATTGTCCTCAAAATATATGTTTACTTTGGATAAAAACAATGACACAGGCACAATTTTATTGAGATAGAGTTATTTGTTTCAAGAATTTCTATCCATTTTTTCATCTTCTCATCTGGAGATGGGTCAGCAGTCTTAGCAGTGATGCTAAAACTGTGTATATGACATTCCCTGAGTTTGTTTTTTTTCACAATATCTCAAATTTATTGTTAGTCTCCTCCACTTGGTGTAGGAGATCTTCACCTACACAGAAAGGGCAGCCACCTTATGTTTGTCAAGAGCCATGGCCTTGCGAATTGTCATTCCAACCACTTCCCACTTAACCCCCCACCACCACCACCATACACACCTACCCATATTAACAATTCTGGTATGATGAGGCCAACAGAATTTTATTCTGATTTTGGACCTAAAATCATGAACAAAACCGCTGACAAAGGGCATCCCAGCTCAAATCCAACACACACTGAAACAGAGTCAACTTATGGTCAGCAACTCAAACCAAACTCCTTACTGGTTGTAAAAACTGGAAGGCCTTTACTTATACCAATTTAGGCTACCTTCAACACACCAGCAAAAAGGGAAACGTTTACTCTAAATGTGGTAAAACCAAGTGGAATGGAGGCAAATATGCTGCTTTACGGTGCTCTGTGTGCTGTGTCACATGTACTGCGGTCTACTGCTGGAGGAAGAAAAAAGAATAAAATAAAAAAGAGACATGATTTAGGTCTGGAACAAGACTGCGACTACCTCCACCCAAGGATAAAGACTTACTAATATTTCCCAAATATTCCATTCTCATCAGCAGTAATAAGTTGCGTCATTGTAACGTTCATACCAAAGGCACATAAAGGCATTGCTAAAAATGCAAAATTTCCAAAAAGAAAAATATATTGTTGCAAATTTGATTCTTTTCAAATTGGTTGTTTCTGTTCTCCATCTTTCACAGAAAGACTGCTGTAGCTTCATCAAGGTGACCTTGGTCCACCAAGAAAAACTAACTCTCACTGGTGCACATAAATGACTGTCACATTGGGTCTTGGACTGAGAGGAGACTTCACCAGTTTATAGACTCTTTGATAGACGTTTACACCTGGAAAGGACCAGACAAGGATACGGGAGAACAAGATTCACTCTTTTATGATCACAAAAGTCAGATATTTGCACAAAATATGTAAATCTGTCAACTGATATTAAAGATTTATTGGAAATTAAACAAGTTTAGGATGATCAGTTATAAAGTATTAAAATACAGGCAACTGAGGTATTTCTGTATTTAAACAACTGAAGCTGAACACAGCGCGAGAAAATTAAAAGAAGAGTACAGGAGACAAACAAAAGCTTTCATAAGACCAGTGTAACCAAGACTCTGTAAAGACTGGACAAGAATGGTGTTAATTGAAGTAGTAATGTGATCACTGCACAAAATTTATTGCACAAATCTTTATATTAAAGGCATTTTTTTTCCATTTTTAACCAAAGCATGACAGCCTGAAAATAAAGCCAGAGATTGCTGGATCCACTGCCTTGATACAATCTTTAAAACAATGCATTGTAGAAAGAAAAAAAAGTTGACATTCAATGATCAGTTAATTTGTAATTTCATTTTAGATATTACATTTAAAAAAGATATGTATTTTGGGTATTAAGCGATGGATGGAGATAAAATGTTTTACTTGCCTTTAGTGGCTTAGACCTGAAAAAAAGCAGCTCTGTAAACTAAGAGTTACATTCAAAATGATGGCTGTTGAAACAACTGTCAAATGCACTTATTTTTACGTCTGTTAATTAGTAAACTACAAATTAAACGTCTCCTGTCATCATTAGGTTGCTAAGCAACTAGCAGGTACTGATTGAAGTCAGTGATCCAAGCAGTAACTCAAAGTGACTTTAAGCTACCTCCTGCTGAATCGGCCTATAACCTCTTGTTTTGGTCCTAATTAAATATAAACGATGTGTGGTAATTATTCAGTTTAATTGGTGTTTTTAGGCATCTTATTTTGGAGAGCCAGCTGAGCACTTCCTGCTGTGTTCCTAGCCTTAGCTAGCTCCCAGCTGGCTGACACAGACTGGTGTTGTGATGGTTATATGGTTATGTAACAAGCACAAAAAAAAAATCATTCCAAACTACTTAAACATTAATAAAGTTCCTTTGTTCTTAGACCGACATCCCAAAATTCACACAGGCTGTAACACAACTGTAAGGCATACGAATTAGCTTGACAAAAGTAGGCAGTGATAAATGATTTACAAAGACTGGAACATATAAAACATTCACATAGGAACACAACTTCATCCAAAAGGATAAAGAAAAACAAGGCTCTGAAAACTGTAGATTGTCATTTTGGTGATTCATGACCAGCTGTCATCTTAAAGGCAAAAACTTCATTTTGGTTAATTATCGTCATTCTGCTACTGAACAGCAGCCAACTGTCAACTGCAATAGTCATTACCTCAACCGTTGTATCACACACTGAAATAACTGCTGAAACACTATACTTGTCTGTTCAAATAAAATTGAGTTTTTTGTAGATTATTCTGGTTCTATAAAGAAAGAACATTGCAAGAACACATACTGTATCTGCATGTTAATAGAGGCTGAAAGCAGCTGAGGTTTAGAGAGTTGAACAGCTTAGTCCCACATACAATGCAGCGGTTCGGCAGTGTTGCATGTGTGAGTGGGTGTGTATTCATATGCCAGTGGGCTGATAACAGTTTTTTTGTCTGCCACTTTTGCCAACCGCTTGTAGAGCTTTTTCACTGGGTCATACTCGTGTCTGCATTTGAAACCACAGTGGCAAGATGATTACTTAAGACTGTAAGAGGGGGGGGGGGGGGGGGGAATTGATTGAATCCAGTCATCAAGAGAATAATTGAGGCTATTTTTAATAAACTATTATCAGTTTGAAAGAAAAGGAAAAACAGTGCTTCATCCACCAAGAAGGTACAGTCTGCTATTGTCTTTAGATGATGCGTACTGCAGTGTCAGTCCACCAGCCATAGTCCATCCAGTACAGGGCTAATTGCTGCTTCCACCACACTGAAATACTTGAGTGCTCCAACAGTCAGGAGGGAGGGACACCCCATCCCAGAGATCCTTAGATCACCACACACGGCAGACATTGTCAGGGATCATGTAGCTGCTTTTGTTACAGCTGAACGCTTTGGCAAATTCTGGGAAATTCTGTAGGGAGCCTAGTACCCTGAAAAACAAGCACACAATGTTGCAGTTTAACTCAGATGTTCATATGAGGCATATTCTTTGAACGGTTTTATTAAAAATGTTACAATAATTTGTTTCCCATCGTTTATCAGCCCTACAGCTTAAGGTAAAGTAACCATTGTTTAATTGACTTCACCTGAATTTCCCTGGACTGTGCACGTCTACTTTGATGGAGTTAACCGCTTGTTCTGGTCGGTGTGTTCCACACCACACCTAGAGGAGAGAAGTTACTTTATAACAACACAGATGGAATAGGACTAATCTGTACATTAAATAAACAAAAAAACATACATAATACATAATGCATTGAACACATGATGTTGAGAGATCAGGTTCATTTATTTTAAAGAACTCTACAAAATGTCTCGGTAATCATGAATCATCAGATCATTCAGAGAGTCTCCCAGTACTGTGAGGTTCACCATTTACTGCAGAAGCTGCGTCTGGATGATAATTTCCGTATTCAGCCGTGCTTCAGTTTCTCTGTGACCCAGTTTGAGGACTTGCTGTCCGCTATTAGTCCGAGGGGGAGATAAAAACTATTATCTCAATACAAACTAGAAAAGTTGCATTTCCTGCGGAAATACGTTTGATTGCATAATTGCTAGAGGTGGTTTCTTTAATTTCATAACTTTATGCAATTAAGAAGAAGAAGCTGAAGTTTATTGAAAAACTTAAACTGCTGAAGCTGTTTGTCTCCACTGTGCAGATCTATAAGTACTACTCTGATCCCATCTGTACATTGACTTAACATTAAAACTGGACGCTCACGCGGCGTGAAACATGTTCGGCCGAATGCTCCTTTTTTTCATACAAGGATGCATTTCAGAGGGCTGTGGTTATAATTTGTGTCAATATGGAAATTAGCAACAAATTTTAAGAACGTTTTTAATGGTCACACCACATCGATGCTGCAAACAAAACGGGCTTAAATCCAACTTTGGTTCACAAATGTTATACACCTGGTCGCGTCATCTGTATGAATAAAAAAAAAAAAAAGTAATTTTTTGCCTTTAATTAAAGTCTAACATAAACCCCACACAATAATAAGTTGATTAATATGTGTACCTCAGGTAAATTATGGCTCACATTTCCTCAGGAGTCAGTGCAACATTTGTGCATCACAAATTCAGTGAAAATTCAAAGAGTATTTTTTTCCCCACTGTTTCTACGTAATAAAACTGAAAGACCAGCATAGTCGCTGTTTTTCTTTATTTTTATTTTACCTATAAATTACCTGAGCAAAGTTCAGAAAGAAGAGTTGATCATGGGAAAGATCAATGCCAGGTAGCGGTGGCTCCTCACCATGGTCCTTCACATGGTTTCTGTAGGCCTTAAGATATGCCAAAGTTAGCCCTCAAAATCATGGATAATGTCCATGATCATTTCACTGATAAAATCAATATAAAAGACCATTAGCCATTTTGTTTCAGAGAGTTCTCATTCATGTCATCACAGCAAAGTTTATCTTTTAAAATCAAGTGCCCGACAGCTTACTGCACATATACGGTAGCATAAAAAAATAACATTTGTGCTTGGAATATTTTTTGTTTGAAAAAAACAAATGCTCCTTGGCACTTAATATTCAGTTAGAAAGCCTGATTATTGTCCAGTTTAAAAAGTTCCACATTTATAAGGAACATGGGGTTTTCTATTTGTGCAGATAAATAGTTTGCCAAGCCTTTTATGCCAAAGCCAAACAGGATATTTTATAGTTTACTCGTTTGATTAAATAAACTTTATAGAAACAAGTTTAGAATTTGACAACTAATGTGTTTATCTAAAACGAGCCTCAGTGTGTGAACCTGAAACGCGTTTAAATAGACTTTTCAATGAAATTGGTCGCTTAAACGTGCGTTGACGAGGGTGGCTGAACACCTTAGAAAACCTTCTCTATTCTCCATTTCAGTTCAATAAGAAATACTGATCTGTGGCATTACACCCCACAAGGATAGAAGAAGCTAAAAAAAGAAAAATAAAAAAAAAAATACAAATTTGAAGATTTGGCAAATTTTCCGTGAATACATGAGCTCTGCTCTTCAGCCTACAAATATAGCATATTTTAAAATGGTAACAAAAAGTAACATTTTATTGCCAAAGAGAACTGTTAGAAAAGGTCATTATCAAACCAACATTTAGGTCCAAATACAAAATGTTATAAAACAATATTTCTCACTTTAATAACTGATTTAAGCAAACTAGTCAGTAACTTGGAAAAAAATTAAAGAAATATTAAATATTTCCCAAAAAAAAAAAAAGAAAAAAAAAAGAAAAAAGGTCTCAAGACTAATCAATGAAGGAGAATGCAACTTCTATTTTCAACCCCATACCTGGTACGCCTGACGTATCCCTCCATTGTCTGCAATATTCTCCCCGAGGGTGTTGTTACCATTTAACTGGGGGGGGGGGGGGGGGCAGAGAGCACAGAAGATGAGTAATACTTCTCTGTATTCCAGTAAACTCCAGCTATCAGGCATACATCAGATACATCATTTTTTGGGAGGGGGTTATGAAATTTTTTCCTTGAGGATAATGGAAAACATTGTTCCGAAGAATGAGTAGGATGAGTAAAGACAAGGAAGCAAAGATTCTCACATGTCAACAGAAATTAATAAAGAAGCCTGAAGCAGGTAGGAGATGATTTTGCAGTACTCCGTTACAGACTGAAAAATGATAGTTAGATAAGCCTGAAAATGTAACTAGAAAACCCGTAAATGAGCCAATGCAGAGATGTGAGGACATCTGGAAAAATGTCAGAAAATGTCAACGCTTTTAAAGAGAGTGAGAAAAGGGAGATGGTATTTGCAGGAATGTACATGTAGTCCATTGGCCAGCTCCCAAGAGAAGTTGCTATACTGATCAACGATGCAGTTTGACTGTTCCAGAAATCTGCGAGTGGAGTCTGGTGTCCACCAGTCCTTCAAGTCTCCATCCTTATCATAGTTGCGCCCTAAGTGGAAGAAAAGGCACAATTACTAGATAAGAAAAAAACAAAACCATCCAGCGTCTTATTGGAATTTAAACCCTGCAGACATTTCTCTCACTCATGTTTGAGGCAATTATTGGTATTAAAGTAAACATCCCTGAAGTGGAAAAACAATTTCACATGAGCGTGGTGAGTAGTGTCCTGAGGTGGAACACATAAATTGAATGACAAAGAACTTTTTTCTGAAGCTGTGTCCGTTACAAAATAAAAAGACTCCCCACCCCCCCAAAGATTAATTCAATCTGCCAAAATCCCCCCGAGTGGGGAGCAGAGCGACAGAGTAGAAAATCATACCATTGTCATCAAAGCCATGCGTGATCTCGTGACCGATTACCATGCCAATGCCTCCATAGTTTAGAGATTTAGCTTGGCCTTTGCTGAAGAAAGGGGGCTGGAGGATGCCTGCAGGGAAGACTGACCACAGAATAAAGGTAAATAAATACTGAATTGCATTATTTTTGTTTACTTCTGAATGTGCTCACCCATGCAGAGGCAAAATACCTATTTGATTTTTGCTGGCTGAGTAGAAGGCATTGACGACAGCAGCCCCAGTTACCCACCTGGAAAAATAAAGAGTGGTGGAATTAAATGATTGTGTTTGAGGCGCATTGGGGCGCAACCAAGCTGGACCGAAAAGGAAAAGTTACAAAACATTAAAATTAGCCTGTAGCTATTAATACCTTGGCCAATCTAAGAGTTCTGCTTTGCAATCATAAACTCCAAACGTGAGTAGGCGTTTGTGTGGGAGAGTCAACGCACAGAGCTAAAAGTGAAGCTTATAGTGTGGCAGGTCGAAGCAAATGCATCATAAACAAAGTCATTTAGAACTAGTGATTTCACAATTTTACACTGCAGCTTTTAATTTCAACACATCTGGACCAGACCTTTTAAATCCACCGCTCTGAGAAAACTTACTCATCTTTGTTGACTTTCACTCGAAGTTTCCGGAGGCGTTTTTTCTGCACATACTCCAGGTTCTGTAGGATGTTTTCAAAGTACTTTTCTGCATTGTAGCTCAGCTGGCACGACCACACAGAAATATGAGGATTAACAGTGATGAGAGCCATCAACACTTTGTCATACATTCATCCAGCAGACCTCACGAAAGCAGAGAGTTTGCAGGGATATTTTCAAAGAACTGAAATGTGGCTTTAATGAAGCCAGCCTGTATTCTGCTGCACAAATTCAATGAAAGATGGAAAACATTTATGCTGCATCTTTTCAAACAGACTTACATCTTTGTACTCATTGTTGAGGTGTTCATCGTCCATGATGGTGTCGGAGTAGCCAATCCGTTCACGAATGGCTCGGGCCTACGCACACAAAAATGGAAGAGGAATTAAGGTATCAGCTATTCAGAAGAAAAGAATTGAATGTTGTCTTTTCATTTCATACTTTCTCCTCAGCTGCTTTTTTTGTCTCTGCATCCATCCAGGACAGATCATCCATGTTACTAATGAAAACTTCCCGGATGTCTTTAATCATCTCCTCCATCTGATCTCACCATGCAACAAAACATACAAAAAATGTTACTGCTAGAGAATGAAAGCATCAAAATTAAAAAAAAAAGTAAAAAAATATGCTCATCTTTGTATTTGGTGCCACTTTTCCCTGAGAAATGGGTTACCAAAAACAAAACATTTAGCCATTTAATACCTAAAACTTAAAGCAGACCCAAAACAATCTGCTATATGTCAATCTGTACTTCTAACTTTTTTAAACAGTTTAAGGTACATCCAAAGATATGAGGTGAAAATCAACAACACAAATTTAAATGAGAAGATCCAAACTGTAAGACCATAAATGGTAACTTGCGCAGAAACATTTGCCAAAAACATTTTGATTTTACCAAATTTGAGTGTTAACCTCAACTGAAAGTTTAACCACCTGACAAAAAAAATACAACAGAAGGAACTTAAAATAATTTCCACCTTTCATCTAACGATTTCTGTGGTTAGACTTCTTGAAGTTTTCATAGATTTTCCTAAACAACCAGAATGATCTACTTGAATTGGAAGTATTTTTGTGACAGATTTGTTTTTAGCAGGTATAGCCTCTAAATTCACTGCAGAGTGGATTATCTGCATATGCTTCAGCTGGATCCTTCATTATAGGTCAAAAGGTTTTGACATTTTTCTCCTCACATCCTGCACTTATTCTAGGACAGACTTCACTTTGAGCCAAGAGTACGGATAAGTTTCAAACATGAACAAATATATTTAATCAAAATTACATAACTAGTACCCCCCCTCCCCCTCTTAAAAAAAGGGAGAAGAAACCAGACTGGTTTAATTCTAAAGCAAAGAGATTAACCATTTGAAGTACTTCTTCAAAAATATTGCTGTAAAATATCACTGTACTACTGAGTTTCATTGTTTTCATCATTCAGGTGAAAAACTGTCAGTTTTAAATTTTTCCACACAGGCACTTTAATATGATCTGCTATGATAAAAAAAAAAAATGGAAAATCTGAAGTCAAGTGTTGATCTGTTGCTTTGTGGCTGCAGAGGGGCTCCTGGGGAGTACAATCCGTGTCCCAGCTGCTGGACAACTTGCGCACATGCTGCATGGCCAGACATTTGAGAAAGTAGGTTGTGATATATAATAAATGGACACAGCAGCTGCACATTGATTTTCATTTAACCAGACACAGAAGCACTTGTTTGAGAAGTTCATGCCAAAGTAGGTATGCAGCCACAGAATGACTGAAATGTGCGGAATCTGACATACTCAGAATTACACACAGAATTTGAAGAAAGTATTCAGTCACCTGCCAAAACTAGCATACACACACACACACACACACACACACACACACACACCCCCCCACACACACACACACCTACACACACCCACACACACACACACGTGGACAAAAGGCACACTTCATACTGAATGCATAAAAGGTAGTAAGCACAAGCATGTAAAGTATTTTTGCATTTCCCTGCAGGTGCTTTATCTCACATTTTTGCAATAATCAAAACTTTCTCACCAGTTCTTTACTCTTTTCAGAGAAGGCCTCCTGTACATACAGCCGTCCCACAGCGTTGTCCATGTTGTTGTTGACATAAAGTGCACACTGTCTCCACACAGCTGCTTCCGATGTTGTGCCAGACAGTGCCTGCAGCAAACAAGAAAAAAAAAACAACCTCAATTATATATGCCAAAGTTGTCAACATATTTGTCACCAAACTCATCGTAACAGTTTAGACAACAGGATAAAAGGTGAATGCTATATACCTAGTGGAAGAGCAAAAACACTGACACCTTTTCCAAAAATTTTATCCTAATGCAGTTTAATTCCCTTTTGTAACTTGGCAATATTTGGTTAAGAGCCTTTAGGTGAGCTTTCAATCCACTGGGCAACACTTGATGGAAAACTAGATTCACAGGAAACTGCTCAAAAGTTATATATAATCATTGATTCTGAGAAAAATCACATAGTGAGTTAAGGGACCATTCACAGCCCAACAGCAATAAAAAATATTTAAAACTTTTCTTCTAAGATTTCTTCTAATAACATTTAGATTTCACTTTTTTTTCCTCAAACCAACTTGATAAATACAGGTAAAAAAAAGCAACGCTATTCAAAAATGTGTTACAATTTGCATTTATATTTTAAAAATAATAGATGTGAAATACAAAAATAAACTACAGAAATAATCAGCAGGTTTGGTCTAATGCATGCTGGCTCTCTGGAGTCAGTGAGACCTTTGATAAAAAAAAATGTCAAGTGAAGTTTGATTTGTGAAACTCAATGTTGGGAGGCAACATATGTTCTGTATTTGAAGATGGTTTAAAAAGAAAAATAACTGGCATTTCAGTGATAAGACTATTTACTTAATGCACAACTTTACAACAATATCCTTACAACCAATAATGTTCATTTGTGTGACTAGAATTAAAGACATTTTTTGTGGGTGTTTTTATATAATCTTATTTACTCTCAATTTACAATTTAACTTGTTAATTTTTGGAACTTCTCGTGCTCCAAAATTTGTCAAGCTTGTTTTTTCTCTATGTTATGAATTAAAGTAAGAGTTGAGATTCAGTGACAACATCACCACATAGTTCATGACAAAGTAAAAACCTTCAGACACAGCAGTCTCTGATTTCGTGGAAATTTTATTATATGATTTTATATTTTATATCAATATGTTTATTGTGCTACAAACCTGCATGTTAGCATCATTTTTGCAGTTACAATTACATTTCTGTTCTCCTTCAGGGTAAATCCAAACAGTATGGGGGGGGGGGGGGGGGGTAGTGCAGGGGTAGAGCAGCAAATTCTAACTGCAGGAAATGCAGTTCCTGCTTTGCTGCCATTGGAGAATATGAATTAATTTGTGAATAAGGGAATAGGAACAATTTAAAAAATATTTTAAGACTTGGAAAAAGGTGGACAAGCACCATACAAGTCCACACCACATACTATTTATGGCGTTTCCATTCTAAAAAATGATGGGATCTGGAATTTGGTCAGAACCCACTGACCCAACACCTCCTAAAAAGTTCAGATCACATTCAGATGGTGACAAAATGGAACAACCCACAGTGTAACTGTCCCAGCACACATTTGACAGTACAGTCTGCCAACTAGATCAGATTATCTGTATATAAAAAGATAAGAAATATGGAATTTAGTTTTAAAAATACTAAATGAAAACAATAGAAGGCTAAATTAACAGTCAGACTGAAGCCTACTAATAAAAAAAAGCAAAACAAGAGTGAGGGAGTTGAATAAAAATACTTTCCTCTCATCTTAAACTCATCCAGTTGGTTAGGCAGTATTGCTTTCTATGTGTTTAGCCATCTCAAAGTCACCTTCAGAGCAATGGCTACATACCTTACGGAAAGCTTTCCTGGTGTCTCTGTAAGCTCTGCTCAGGCCCACCACCATGTTCATAGCAAAACGCCACACCATGTAGTTCTGCAGATCCCTGAGAGTAGAGAAAACATGATTAAAGAGACTGCCCAGCTGTTTTTATAGCATACCACATATGCTCCTACCACCACAAAGATGCACACAACCCCACCTACAGACACATGAAAAAACAAACCTCTTATTATATTTGGCCAAAACAAGGTTGAGTCTTCTGTAATAGTTTGGAGAGTAGTTTATGATTTTCTCAGAGTCAGAAATGTTGATATTCACCGCATCCATGATCTTAGCTGTAAAGTGACTCCAGTCAAATACCTTGAGGTTAGGTAATAAAGAAAGAGAAAACAAATCATTAAGTTGGAAAACAAAATTAAGAGTAGCAAAGCACGAGTAAAGGACTGTTAAGCAAGGCTAACTTTTTTTTTTTTTACCTTAGAATCAACCTCAAGAGTAAAGTTGGTATTCAAGTCACCAAGTTCCATCTTATTATAAAGCAGGACTGGGTTGTTTCTATCCTCTGGGGTATCGGTGGCCTTGGAAAAAAAAAAAAAAAAAAAAAAAAAAAGACAAACAACGATGCCATCACAGCCCTGTTGTTTCCCGACACATGTGAACACTTTCAAAGCGGCTCCAGAGGCATCAAACATATTTAGCATCCCAGAAGGCCTCAAGGCCGTAAACGTCAAGAGCTTCAGCAGTTTACTGGTCTTGTAAAAAGTGAGCAGTCGAGTGTAGGGGAGCTGAAGCATGTTTGTAAGTGGAACTGAGGAGATTAGAGACCGGTGGAGAATGACATAACAGCATAGTGGAAGTGTGGTGATGTACGTGCAAAGCTGTGTTGGATTAAAAGCATCTTGCTTCAGACTGACAAAAACAAGCACTAGATGAAAGCTCACTCAGCTAGGAAAAAAATAAACGCTTTGCAGGTTTAAAGATAAAAATGACCCACAGTTTGTACAAAAACAGCTCCGTCAAAGTGCGGGGAGCAGTGAGCTGTTCTATGGCAGCATTATTTACAGGCTACCTAGTAGTCTAAGTTGAAACAACTTTTAATGTCTCCTGCAGGACCTTTTCCCAATAAATGTCACACGCCAGAAAAAAAAAAAAAAAAAGGCTAAAAAGCAAAAGCTACAATGGAACAAAACAGACATACTGGTTTAGGATGGAACTACCTCAACATATACCAATTTACAACCTATAGAAAGCCTGCAGCCAATACAAGGTTTGAATAATAAAATGAATGGGCTTGGTGCTTGAACCTTAGCACAGATAAAGGCTGTCTGCATTGTCAATGGTTTTATTCGAGCAGATCAAAACTTTCTGGGCAGTAGCACAGCTTCAGTGTTCAAATTTGTTTCATTGGTCCCACTTGTAAAGATGTGGATATAAGCTTTGGTTACTGAGGTTTGTGAGACATCTGTTCTGTTGTTCCCCATCAGTGTTTTTCAGCTCTGCTCTTTAATAACTCTGGCCTGCAATGCTTTCCTCTTCTCTCCTTGTCTAGAACACCCAATTTTAAAGACATATTTTTGATATCTGCAAACATGAAATGAATAGAGTGTTAGACAAGGGAAAAAAGTTAAACATGTAGGGTAGAGGTACCTCAGGACTTTAGTTAGGAAACACTACAGACAGATCTGTGAAAATCTGTGGCTTACTCACAAAACCTGGAAATGTTTGTGGGCCAGATGTGACGCACAGATAAGGAAGAAAGGTTGTTTATGGAACTCTCAGTTAACTTGCAGTTTCTTTGGTAAATGTAAGCCACATATGAGCTTCAGGCAAATGACAAACAAAAATTATATTTAACACTTTTTTGATTAAAAAAAAGAAACTTACATTAGCAATGTCTCTCTCCAGGTCCATAACTCGTGCCACTTCCTCTCTAATGAGGGTTTCATTGACCTTAAGTCCACGGTCAGATCGTATCAGCTTAGCTAGGTCAATCATGAACTGCTCATAGGCCCGACATGCCTGTAAAAACCAACATGCTATTGTGTTTATATAAACAAATCCACATGTGACCACCGTCTTTTTCCCCTTTTGCAAACCAGCTAGGAGATGATGCTCATTCTTTTAACAAGAACTACAGCAGAGCAAGACCAATCCAGATGCAAAGCATCTGGTCAAGACTGTGAGCAATGCAAATTTGATTTCCCTCATTGGTTTTAAATTACCAATTAAAGCTTCAGAGCATGCTTTTCTTCATATTATGCATATTTGCTCATATGGTAAGTGTCAAACAGCTAATTCATGGTTGTTTGGTGCCTCTTGCTGATGCTCCTATAGTTGATTAAAATTTGGGAACAAAAATAAGAAAATAAAAGCAAGCTAAAAAAAAAAAAAAAAAAAAAAAAAAAAAAAAAAAAGCTAGAACAAATGTTAATGTGGGACTAATACAAAAGTAGTGTTTGTCCATGCGTGTTTTGTGTGGGTCTGTGTGTTTTACACAAACCTCTGCATAGGGTCCAGTACATGCATAATAATCTCTGGACAACAGACCAAGACTTGTCTGCTGGTCAAACTGTTCAAAATAAAAGGTTGCATGAACACAATGGTAAGTGTCCAATTCATAAACACAGAGAGATAATGCTTTTCTACTCAGAAGTGCAAACGTACATGGATAATGTGAGAGTTTGAGTCTCTGTCATCTGTGCCAACAAAGAAGTTAACCAGTAGTTGAGTCCCATATTTCTCATTTAACCTGGCAATGACGTCTTCCAACCTCCATGTTGCCCCTTAAGAAATCAGAAAAAAAATAAGACTTTTTCAAATGTACTTTTTTGGCTTCATATTGATGCGTATAAATGAGACATGCATAAGTGCACGTACCGTATTTTTCCTCCCAGCCGTCCACTGCTATGGGCCACTCAAACATATCTGGCAGCATATCGAGTAAAGGAGCCCCTCCTCTTTGCTCTATTAAACCTTAATAACACATAGTAGCAAAAATTAAAGCTTCAAAACAAACCCTTTCACAGCAAAAAAGGTAAAACCACAAAATTTAAGATAAAGAAATGCAATAATTATAAAACTTTGGGGATTTCGTTTCAGTTAATTCAATTTATTGCCAAAAATATATTGGTTTCAGACTTTACTCTTAAATGCTTCACAATTACAATTTAGAACTATTTTTAATTCTAAATTTGGTTTTAAAAGATAGACGAGGCATAATACAAGAAGTGATGTTATACATATTCCCAGATGTGACAGCACATTTGGCAGGTGACAAACGCTTGCAGAAGAAATCCCTACATAGAGGATTTATGCAGTGATCCAGCCGTCAGGTGTCATCTCTGTTACCTCTTTGATCATAGTCAAATGCAAACAGACACCAGACAGCAGTTACTGCCTCTGTCAAACCAAAATATAAGCTTTGGTCCACATTGTAACTTGTGTCAAACAATAGATTCTTGCACATTTATGCATACAAAGCATCCTTTAAGTTCTTTATTAGTTACTGCTCGATGCCCTCATGTCACACTGAAATTTGAACGCAAGTGAAACTTACCAGGTGGCTCAACACTACGACCGTTAGGGTCAGATGTTCCGGCTTGGCAATCAATGGAAGACTAACATTTTTTAGGTTGAGAATAGAAACAAACCTTACTATATCATAAAAGGGGAAATTCTGCAAACCTTTGTACTAGAAAGAGCAACAATGGATCCAGAGAGTAAATGAGGAGTTCATGTGTGCCATACTCTACAACCACAGGAGAGTAGATTTTATAAAACCGGATCAACCCAAAAGCTAGCATTTGTAAAGACCAATATGAGCTAAAGGGGAGGGGGGGGGGGGGAGTGTTATTTTTGCCTTTTATCTGAATAATACTTCAATTTAATTTTTACAATATTGTACAACCTGTCAAAAAAGCCCTATGCGGTTGCATGATTGATGGCAAAAAAGTACACATTTCATCTAGATGTACAATTGCAGACATGTCTGCAATTGTACATCTTATTCTTCAGTAAACAGATACCCTGTTTATGTACTTCCTTTAGTGTTAGAGTGCATTTACATTTGATATATTACTGTGTTTTGTTTTTCTCCTCACTTCTTGGCTATGCTCTGGAGAAAAGCAAATGTTTTTCATTCCAGCCAACACTGTAGTGATGGCAGAATTAAGGTTCCAATTCTTGCTGCTAACTGAGAATTGAGTTTTGCAATATATACATTTGACCCTCATATGTTCTGTAAAGAGGGAAAAATAACACAAAAAAAAACATTAATTTTAAATAACTTTAAGGGTCTCATTTCTTAAATTCAAATTACTTATGAGTCATCTTTTTATCTAAAATTATTTAAGCCAATCTTTGATTTTTATGCTCCATCTGTCAACGCACTAAAGAGAAATTTGGATTTTTAAAGAAAAAGCACATTAAAATCCTTCGAGTGCTGACTCACTCTCATTGGTACAGGACTTGTATAGGGTTTTAGCCTTGGTGAGAGCAGCTGCTTCTCCATCCACCGTTTTTTCAAGGACACCTGCAAAAAAATAAAAAAATAAAGCACAGAGGGAACATTAAGTGGGAAAAACAAACTCCATAATGTGATGTAAGAAAGGACAGACTTGTTAAACCTCAAATAGAACACAGAGTTCTTTTTAGTAACCAGTCAAAAGTTCAATACAAGGTTCTTGAAAACATCTGGCTTACTTTGCATTTAAACATTTCAAGTTAAATGCTCTTCAAATGAATGTGTCTGAGATGTTTTGGGTTAGTCATTCAACTGGGAAATGGTAGTTACAGTTTAAGCCATGGATGGTAGGGTGGACTTCTAGCATATTTAAACTACGTTCAGACATTAATGAATGCTTTTATCAACAACTAGCAAGCAATACTGAGTCAGTCAACACATTCCCAGCTAAGCGCTAAAAGGAAAACACCTCAGCCTCAAGAAGCGTCAAGGGGGTAGTTCAGCTTTTCACAACTTCCATTCCCAAAAGTGAGCAGAAATTTTCCTGACTAGGTTAAAAGGACATGAGAGAATACAGCAGAAAGCTCACACAGCATAAAAGAAGTATACAGATAGGTAACCAATGTCTAATAAACTACTCAAAAAAAGACTTGGGTTACATTTTAAACATTGAAGTTGCATAAATGCAACAAAAGTCTGGCTTCTTAGAATCAAAATAAATGTCTTGGGCTGTTGCTGCTCAGCCCGTTATTCTGTGTGTAATCGCCAATCCTGAGGATTGAGATTTCCCGCTTCTGAGGTTCAGAAAAAAAATCTTGTTTCAAAAATGTGGAAGTTTGACAGCTTTGCTGTTAAGCAGGCATGATAGCAAAAGGAAGATTGATAGGAGGATTAAAAATACAAGTATGTTTTTAATCTGAATTGATACTGAACTAGGAGAGTGAGTTTAGACACAAAAGCATAGCTGGTAAATGAGGATTTTAGATGCTGTGTAGTGAATAATACAATAATTTATTACAGTAACCTTGACATTACAGATCAATGACTTAAAATACAAACATTAAAAGCTGTGAGACCATGAGGCAGTAAATGAGGATGGATAAACAACCAAAGGAAAGGACCAAAATACTCAACCTTACCTTTCAGACTTTTCATTTTTATTTCTTTTAATATACTTCAAATTAAAATTACTGAGTCAAATTTCTTATGGCTGTACAGACCTAAAACTGTAATTTGATTATTTTTCTCCATTACATACGTAGTCTTGTTTCACAGAGCCAACAGATATGTTCTGTTGTAGGGCAAGGCTGTCCTCCAATAGTCTGTCCAGGTGCCTTAATGTTACCCAAACCAAATAATGTTATTGCCAAACATTGAAGCATATCTAAATGCAGAATTACTTTGCAAGACATATGAGACTTTATATTGTTATGGAGTACTTTTGCAATTCTGAGACAATAGCATTGTAAATTGAGGGAATAATTATGAAAACAAATGATCTCACGTTACTTATAATTTTAAAAATGTGTAAAACACTGCTCAAGTTTGATAGTTTGTCTCGATGGGGGGGGGGGGGGGGGGGTCAAAGATTTTAAATATTTAATGATTGTAATATCAGACCGGTACTTGTTTATACCTTCTAGTTAATTGAAAGTACAAAATTCAGAGGAGGAAACCACAAAGCTTTAGATTACATCTTGAACTTCATTTGAATAAGAGCAGTGTGTACTTTGAGCATTGAAGCAAACATATTTAGTGAGGTGACACTAAAGGCTCTTTGAATGCAAAAGTTGACACCAATGCTTCTTTTTTCTCACCGTCTTCACCGCCTCTAGAGCACCTGTTGTGGGCATATGGACTCTAGTTAGCTCAGCCTTAGGCCAGATTTGGTTTTCCCGCAGACAGCTCATCAAAATGAGTGATAAGGATAAGGATTGGGGAGTCAACTTGTTTAACTGAGAGGGAGCAGTATGCTTTTCTGTGTTGCCTTAAGGTACAAGTTCCGTTCGAAGCGATTAACATATCTTTATGAGCTCCCGTTAATTTTCAGCTGCACCAAAAAAACAAATGAATTCTAATAAATTTTCCTGCTGCCACGCTACACGTCAGCATACTGAGACTTCAGTCTGCCAAGATGCGCTGTGGTGAAATCAGCTGTGACGTGATAACAGGATCAGCACATCAGAGGTGGTCGTTTCTTTTAAGAAAACCTGAAAATTGTCGTCAGCTGTGGTTTACATCCTCATTAAGTCACTTCATCCAGCTGTTGCCACTTTTGATTTACCACCTGGCTTCCAACAAACTGTTTTACGTCAAGAAACTCATGAATATTACTTGGCAAAGCTCATTAATAAACAAAATAGTTTAAACAATAAATGTCACAAAGTACAAGGCCGATTATCGGTTCTCATGCGGAGTTCATTCTTGACCCTGACAGGAATCTATTTCTTTCCCCTCAACCTGGGGTTCATTAGTCTGCTGCCTTTTCTACAACTCAGACTTATCTAGACTTGAATCATGAACAGCGTGAATACTTCATTAGGGCCAAGTCATGAATGTTACATTTTAAAATTCTCTTAAGTAACTACTTTGTAATAAATATGCAAAATGTATGTCGATGGCAAACCCAATCAGAGTGGCTTCTGTTTATACGAGCAGAAAGCAGCAGCGTTGGACATGTGAGAAATGAATGCCATCAGGAACCCGCGTACATTTGCACAAGTCATTCCATTCAGGCATGTAATACGCATTAATCATTCTTATGTAAAACTTCACACAATAAAGACAATTGAAAAGCTTGCCATTTGTAGTCGATTTTAAAATTTCATAAAGGATTGGCAACTTGGGCTATGTCGAATTCCCAATGTACTAAAAAACTATGGTGTGGGACTATTTAGTGCCCTGGATTTTAAAAGCAAATCGGAAAACATGCTCACTTTTATTTTTTTTATTTGTTTTAAACTGCGAAAATAAAGTCCCCGATGTCACGAGGTGAAAAATCAAATTGATGTGAGCGTTTCATGACGACTTTTTGTGAAAACACTCCAGATGATGAAAACCAATAGAAAAAAAAAAAACATTTACATTTATTTATTTTGCAAAAATTGTTCAAAGCCAATGCATTGTGGTTTATATTTACCAATGTAGGGGGCATCGATGCACACTTTTTGCAGAGACTTCTTGGAAATTTCTAGGGCACTTGATTTTGGAGTTGTGGATTCGAACAGCACTACAAAATAGCAAACGCGCCATATAGTGAACTATGTAGTGAAGGAATTCTGACAGCTTGTTTTCTCAGACCGTTTTCCCAGAATGCAATGTATTGAGACAAAGAAGTTTAGGTTACACAATGCTCCACTGTGGTGCAGAACTACCTATGCCACTTTTGTTACATCTTTATGTAAAACATGTTATAGGTTGAATCAGGTCTTCCTGTTACTTTCAGAAAAAAAATAAGAAAGCAGCAAGCAAAACCCATCAGTACCATATGACTTACTGGTGGTACATCTTAATGCCAAGTGCCACTCAGATCAATAAAACAGACCAGAAAATTCAATATCAAGCCAATAACATTCACAAGCTTGTGTTTTATTTAGAAATTATTGTGTGAATATTAATTCATTTTGTGACAATTTTTCATTCATGACAATGGTCATTGTGCCATGAAATTACAGTGTGCAACAGACTAAATATTAAAACACATGAAGTGAAGCCTTCACAGGGAGATCAGAAAGAACAGTCTTAGTGCATGCTAAAGACAAAGAAAAAAAAAAAGACCATATTCCAGCTGCTTGATGTTCTTATGAATCTAGCTGAATAGGATTGCAGCAAACCTCCCTTAATGTGGCCACATAGAGGGAAAAAAAGACCCCAAATTCAAGAGAGTATTATAAATGGTGGGAAATAAAGTAATTTCAACTTCAAGAACTTCAGACATTAAAAGTAAACACCAAGCAGTTGGACAGGCTTGTCTAATAAAGTGTCAGGTCAATGTACATCCCGTAATGGCAGATCTAACAACTGCTCACCCCCCCCCCCCCCCCCCCCCCCCAATTAGGTTCAACTCGGAAATATGCATGCAAGGATGGGAATTGAAGTCACCTAATGTTCAGAACACTAAAGGGAACAGAATGACAAGGAACTCGTCCCCGTTGCTTTAACATTACAAGCAGACTGACTACTGTTGCATCTTTGAGCGTCTATCAAGTCTGGATAAAAACTAAATCCAAACAGTCAAATTTGGTTGTTAAGGGAGGAGGGAAAGAGACTGAATAAAAGTGGGGTGAGAAAATGGCTCTTACCAAGTGGCAGATGTGTTAATTAGAAAGTCTGCAATGTGCTAAATTCTAAAACTCCATCTATTCCATCAGTTTGTAAAACAGATTAAATCTTTTAAATAATAATAATAATAATGAATTTTATTTATATGGCGCCTTTCTAGACACCCAAGGTCGCCTTACAGATAGAAACAATAAAATACAGTTAAAAGAAAGACACATTAGTTAAAAACATACAAAACAATGGAATCATAAAATTAACATCAGTAGTGTGTTTAATGAAGATAAAAGTGCAGCTTTGAATTTTAGTGATAGTTTAAGAGGAAGGAAAACATGCGAACTTACCATTTAAAAAAAAAAAAAGGTATATTATGCCAGCTTCTTATTCATTATTGGTCAGTTTGAATATAAACCGCTAAACTAAAGTATTTTATTAAACAAGAATCAGAGCTGAAGTCAGAACAGCAGCTGCTCCTTGTAGCATTATTGTAAAAATACAAAAAAAACAAAAAAAAAAACATTAGCAGTACACTGTAAGCAAAAGAACCACAAAGAAAGATGCCACTTTTTTTCAGTTCAGTTGAATGTTTTGTGGGACTCTTGACAAAAAGATATTTTATGTTCCAAGCCAGCCAGCCAGCCCCCCCCCCCCCCCCCCATTTTTATGGCACTTCTGTGCATAAGCTCCTCACATCATTGCTCAAACTGTTGATTTGTATCTGCAGGACCATAACAGAAATGCACAAATCCACAAGTTCTCATTCAAGCTAGAATCAGCTGTGGCATTTCATGGTTCAACCAATGACTGATGCCCATTAGATTTTTCTAGATGTTTTCTGCCACCTCTTTTCACACAACTCATGAGTTGTGAAAAGTGCATATTAAGAGCCTTTTGACAATAGTTTATTTTAAAAAAAAGGGGGCATATCAAGGACCTTTCGACTTTGACAAACCTTTAGAGATACAAAAATAACTTCAGTATTAGCGGTCACTTGTGGAGGTCTCATAAATGTTGCATGACAGAGAACACCATGGCCAAGAGGAAAGAATGGGGCTCAAATTGGTCAGGGAGCTGACAAGAGTCTGCCAAATCCAAAACACACCAGTGTACAAGACTGAAGTGACATGCCAAGGAAAGAAAAAAAACAGATAAGAAAAAAACATTTTTGGAGCTTCCCATCTCTAGAAACATAGGTTTATAACCAGCACAATTTATTAGTTTTATCATCGTGCAGAACTTTGCAAAGTTTTATTAAATCCATCAAAGGGCCAACTAATGTAAGGATTGTTTAAAAGGTGTATATACTAAAAGGATTAGCCCACATTTGCTAATAATCATTAAATATATTAGATGGAGGGATTTAAAATGTTACATATGACGAGCATTATGACAAAATGTCATCAATAAAACTTTGACTCAAAGCGGAAAACCCTAACAATTATTATTATACCAAAGCTTTACTTACTCTGCAGGTGCACAACACAGACTAAATTTAAATATCAAATGTGCTTTTTACCCATAAATTAATAATCCAAGAGCTTCAAGAAAATAAAATCGCTGGAAGCAACACATATGTGCTGAAGTGAGGGAAAACCACACATCTGTTGTAGAAGAGAGAAAGAATGCACCAGGGATGTAACCAGTAAACTAAATACTCTTTAACAAGTTCAGGCTAAAAGATCTCAGGATTTTCCTCATCTGACCCCAGCCACTGAGACCTCACACCCATCATCTTTTGAATCTTGTAGACATTATAGTCTCAATGGAATCAAGAGCCACAAAAAAGTTCTTATCGTGAAAAAGCCATGTGGCCTTGTTCCACCTAAAAAAAAAATATTCAAGTTCAGAGTCTGGGATTTATTATGACAAATTGTCCCTGAACAGTTTCTCTGGACAAAGAATCAGGAGACAACAACCTATCGTAATTATGAAAGAACTAGATACACGCAGAACTCTGATTAAACCAGAAGATGGTTTTCATTATTGAAGGAGAGGCACAGGCTGTGGTGAAATAAGAGATATGAGTGTTCTCCTGAAAAAAAGACTGCTTTAGTGGACGCCCTACAGGGATACAGTTAAAAAAATAAAAAAAAGGAAACAAGCCTTTATCTCTTAACAGACTTTGCCCACCCCAACATATCACATCTTTTACTTGTATAAAGTGGACAGCTTTGTCCTAGTAAAAAAGAAACTGTTGGCTCTGTCAGGAGCCTGCTTAGCGACTTCTGTGAAAGACTAAAAAAGAAAAGAAAAAGAAAGAAAAAAAGATACAATTATGCAAGCTTGTAAATATAATGAAGACAGAATATCTCATACACATCTTCCCCAGAGACATTTGTTAGATGGATGTTGAGTTGCTTCTGAACTTTTGCAGTTTAATGATGAAAAGGGCTACAATTCAAGCTATTTTAATATTGACGTAACAACGTGCAAGCTCGTGTTCACACAAGTACAAATCAGTGGCCATTTTATCCTAAATTTCATCTAATAAAGTGCAGAGCCAAAAGAACAAGATGTGTTTTCAAAATGTTCCAGTCTACAAAACCATACTGAACCTTTTGTAATAAAACCTGAGTTTTGTGTTCTTCAGAAAGTTTCCTTCAAATCCGCTCGTTTCATTTTTGCACGCATGCACATCACCTCACCCAGTTCCTACCCACACATTTCACTAATCCTTCCATCTTCTCATCATCATTTGTGCACTATTTATGTGCTCATTTAATTGTAATGAAGTCCTGAGATAAAGACTCTTCACAGGACGCTCTCTGGAAAAGGGCACAGATCATGTGTGTAATTGGATTACTGACTGCCTGGTGCTAATGTATAACCACAGCAAAGGTTCACCCTTTAACTCCCCTCTTGTCAACACACCCCCACGCTCAGACAGACACTTTGTTCTGACTATATACATATTTGTGGAAAAGTTTTTTTTCGACACTCAAAGATGTCTTCCTAGTCCTGTTTGCTTGAAATGTTTAGAGCATTTTGTTTGAGTCGAGTTGATTAATCAAAAATGTCAAGAAATGTTTTGAGCAACACAAACCATTGCAACTGCCTCCAAATACTTGCTCCTAATTTTTGTTTGTTTTTTAAAACAGATACATAGCAAGAAGAAAATTAGAAATTCACTCAAAAAAAAAAGAAAAAAAAGTTATAGCCATTAAAATCCCAATCCCAAAAGCACAACCAGAGGGTTCTTTGTGTTTATTTGATAAACACCTTAATAAAATGCTCATTTAGTCCATTTAACTTCATAAAATTTAGGAACGGCTTCACACAATGTAATTTAGAAGTCAATGAACTGTTGCAGAGAAAGGAGAGTATGCATAGGCTAATCACAAAATTAATCACATTAGGACGTAGCATTGCTTTGCCGTGTGTGAGAACTTGTGCAAAAACATGAAGAGCTGCTTCATTTTTTCCAGTTCACAAACTGCTCCAGCCTAATGCTACTTCACACTGGCCTCGGTAACACATGTTCAACTGACATGTTCCAATGAAAAGTCTATAAAACGTGCATAGATATGCATTTCAGACTTCAGCGTTTAAAACTTCTGTTTATGTGTCACCATGCAAGTGTAAAGTCTGGAAAAAGCCCGGCGCTAGATTTGCACCACTTAAATTTTGCACCAAGCCTCTTCCCACTGTGAGCACATACACTTGTATAGGTGAGAACACCATCTGCTAAAAGCGCATTTAAAAACCCACGTTCTTGAATGCGCATCACACGCCCATGTGTACGTAGCATTAGAGGAGGCTCAGCTTTCAGATCTTGTGAGATCTTGTGAATAAAATGTAACCTCTGCAGGGACAAAAGTGTCCATGAAAACAACATCTTTTTGGCAGAAGCATGATTAAGAAAAGTTATGAAAAAAAAAAAGAAACCATTATGACATGGTAGCTTTTTTAGTTCATGCACTCCTCTTCAATGTGAAAGTAAAAAGAAAATGACTTTTAAACACTGTTTGCTAATTAGGCTCAGATGGATCATAACCGAGAGGTGACCTGAACCATAAAGGGGAAAGGAGAGGCCCCTCAGGGTCTACTTGCAGGTGGCTAGGACTTCAAATGAGACTCTTCGGGCAGCATGAAAACATGAAGAGGAAGACAGCTGCAAAGACAGAACAAGGATGAAATATAAAAAGAATAAGGATCAGACTGACAGCCTGAAACAAAAGCAGGTAAGAAGATCACTGGACCAGAGTGGAGTCATTAGAATTAAGAATGAGGAGCCCGACAGCGTGGGAAGACAAGTGGCAGAGGAGCCAGGTAAAGGCCAATGCACCTGCTGATAACTGGAGGTGAGATGTAATGTAATCTTCCTTGCTGCACGCTTGCCAGAAGCTTTGACATTTGACATCTTCTCTGGTATGGACCGTCGACGGCGCACGGACAGAAATGTCAGCGTAGCACAATGCCAAGCATCTCTACTTTGAGTGAGAACAGCCAGGAGTGTGTTAATATTCATACAACATGAAAGATTTCAATCGACTGACGCCTTCTGTTAGAAACTCTACATTCTGGGTTCTGTCACACAATATGCTAATGTGTTCCAAGTCTGGACTACAAACAAGGCATCTCCCCTGGGTGAGAGCTTTGTAGAAATCCAGACCTTTTATCCACACAAAGTTCGAAGGGAACAACCTACAAAATAAAAGAAAAACAAAACTTTTCACTCCATTTTCCACCAAGTCAAGCGATAAAACGTGCTGAGACAGAGCTCTATCTGCACACTTGACTTATCCCCTTCAGCAGCTGTGTCGCCTTAAAATAATATTTGCTAAAACAGCTACCAGCCAAACTACCTCTTTAATGAGCAGCCAGCTTAAAAAAAAAAGAAAAAAGTCAGACAGTATTTGGTGAGCTCCTGACTTTTCCCCACCATTAAGCCAAGCTTTGGCCACTTGCATAATAAAATAAGTCTCGTTTACAACAGCCTTTCCTTGAGTGGCAAGCTGATTACCAACTGCTAGAAGTTTTGCTCCATCGTTTAATTTCTAATTATATCTGCCTGCCAAAACATTTTAATGTTATTCTTTCTGTAATACCTAAAGACACTAATTATCAGATTGGGCTTTTGTGCAACAGGGAGATTTCCACACAAAGAAGCAAACTGAACAATGTTTACCTACATGGAAAAATACAAAAACACTGCTTTCTGCTTTAGTTTGTACCATGTGATCGATTTAGACATTCAACATTTACAATCAGTCCCGGGAATGTTTTAGCTTGACAACTAGCTAGAACTTGTTTGGACTCATCTGGTGATCTCACATTTTATAAGAAACAAACAGATCTACATCCTGAGACTTCTCTCTGCAGATGAGATTCAGACGTGAAGTCATGCAAGAAGCTGAACAGCAGCAGGGCTCACACGTGTACCAGCATACGCATCAATACACATTCAGCACTTTACATGGAAATAGCTACCACATGCAGTTTCACAGTCCCTGACCCGTCCTCAAAGCAAGGCACCATCATCCTCTGGTTATAGAAAGACTATTGAGTTACATTGTATCGCCCATCATTTCATCCAAAATTCTACTTTAATTAAGACAATTTATTTTTCACCAAAAAAGAAAAAAAGTTACAGGAAAACCCTTCCATCCTCTTCTACCTGTAGTTTTTTTGTCTTTCTGAAACTAATTAAAAAGCTCACGGTCAATTAGGCAAATTATTGCACAGCGTGTCACACCTGGGGGGGGGGGGGGGCAAAACATTCAAGGCTGCTGTTCTGGTCAAAAACCAGCACATACATGCTCACCATTGATCATTTACGGCCTTTGACTGTAGCAGAAAAGAATCTAAGGCATTTACAAGCAACTGAAAGTCCACACAGCAAGAATATTTACACATGCAGCCTTCTTTTATTACCGGCTTGCAGCCCTGCAGCATTCAGGTGCTGGCTTCCTGCAACCGTTGATGGGAAACCGTGTCAGTTAAAGGACAGCGACAACAATGCAGGGAGGATTAGAGGCTGCACATTTGAAGTTGCAGCTCTGAGGAGAGCTATTCTTTAACATAACAACCCCCCCCCAAAA
The DNA here is from genome assembly GCF_053564925.1 of Oryzias latipes. Taxonomy (NCBI): domain Eukaryota; kingdom Metazoa; phylum Chordata; class Actinopteri; order Beloniformes; family Adrianichthyidae; genus Oryzias; species Oryzias latipes. Next base: position 23,803,749 of record NC_136249.1, on the reverse strand, counting down.
AAAAAATTTGATTTGAAAAGTTAACTTGAAAGCAGGTGGGTTAAAGAATCCAAGACAGTGGAAAGTATGAACTGTAAAGTTCCCCTTAGATTATCCTGTGTTACATACACGGGGGCTTTGGAAGCACAAGCAGAGTAAACCTGAACACATGTGCCTGCTGAACAGTCTGAAGCATTACACCTCCGCCTGGCGAGTTACACAGCCCCAAGGAACGAGCACAACGGTTGGTGGGGATTCAAGCAGTTGAATGATTAGGAACAGTCCTCTGGCAGTGCCATTCCTCAGTGGTAAACACTGCATTCAGAGCAATTAAGTCAACGATTTGAAAGCATCAACCTCTATACTCTCCATGCCGTTTCCGCTTTAGTTGCACTTTATTCCGGTCCCCCTCCCTTTTATCGCGCTGTAGATAGATATCACCACACGAGCCTGACACACTAGATAGTAGGTAAAAGAAAATGGTAATGAATCCACACTTAAAACAGTTGTTCCATGTGCAGTTATAAGCATGCAGTATCAGAATGCCTAAAGTGATCCCCTGCTGGGAAATCATTATTTTCCTTTCTATCCCCAATGTATAAAGTTTTTTTTGAGCGTTTGAGCTGCCATGTTAGAGAGAACTGAGAAGCTCAGTGTGCCTGAAACGACATATGCTAAGGAATTGTTAAAAGGCAGAGCTAAAAAGGGGAAATCCCTAAACTGTATATAATGAAAGACATCCTTGGGAGACTCATTTTCAATGAAAATAGAGTGAAAGTGCAGAGGGGTTGTGTTTTGGTTAGAAAAGTTAAGACAAAATTATTTACGGTGCACTTTTAGCAGAGACACCCAATAAAACAAGAGGCAAATTGCTGACCACATTGCAAACAAAACCCAAACTGTAAATTATGTTTTATGGTTCCAAAAACATGCATGTTGGGGAAAAAAAATATGGGCACAGTCATGCCTGCAAGAAATACATTTTTTCCCCCCCAAACAATAGAAAAATGGCTTCATTTGTCCATTCACTGCACTGCAAGACTGATTGTAAAAATTAATTTTATTTTAGAATGAGCACAATTAATTACTTTTTATGCTCTCTTTCATTCAAATTTATTTTTTTTATGCTCATCCACATAGTAAATGCCTCAAAGCTGGAGAATATCATTTTTAAGCCAATCTGAATCCATGAAACACCAATTCCCTCAACTACTGGGCCCGATAAGCCACTCCACAGTATCTTCTAGAAGGTTTCGGATCCACTTCAGACCAGGATCTGAAACTTTAAAAGCTAAAGGAGCTATTCAGATCAGCTTCTCACAGACAAAAAAACAGCCAGAGCTGCTAAGTCCCACTTCAGTTTATAAAATGATGGTTGTTTTTTGTAGCCATTAAGCTATTCATTTATAAAATGATGTTTTTTTCATGTTTGCAATAGTTAAACTATAACAGTTTTTTTTCGGTATATAACAATTGTGAATAATTTCATTCTGACAGCAGCACATAAAATCTTTTCATTCATTCATTTTCTACAGTTTTATCCATTTCGGGGTCACGGGGCTGCCGGAGCCTTTCCCGGCCACTTGTGGTCGAAGGCGGGGGACACCCTAGACTGTTCGGCAGTCTGTCGCAGGGCAGCAATCACACACCCATTCACTCTCACTCTCACACACCTATGGACAATTTACAGTTACCAATTAACCTATGAAGACCCCGGAGAAAACCCACGCACGCACGGGGAGAAGATGCAAACGCCACACAAACACATTGATGTTCCGTTTCAGGTCCCCCAGCCGGGACTTGAACCACTGCGCCACCGTGCAGCCCACATAAAACCTTTTAAAAGAAAATATTCAAAAAAGATCCACCAGATTCAGCCCATTTATATTGCAGTTGTCATTATAATTAATGCACTTCAGAACTTTGCTCCTGCACAGAAATGTACTACAATGTACTACAGCAGTGCGCTGTGCAGCAAAAGATAAGAATGTGTGTTTGACAATAGATTTAACAATCATTTTGCTTGGTCGCCTGACATGTGCATTTTTGGAGAATTGGTAAATCATATTAAGACTCTTATTTTAGGGTCGTGCAAAGAACGGGTAAAAAAAAAGTGTTAAAAAAGGTTTATTTCACTACTATAAGATCATTTCATTTGGTGAAAATTTACTTAAAAAAGAACACATGCGTGTTTTGTCTGAAATGTTAGCAGCAACAGTCCGTTTCATCAACAGCCTCATTTGTGGCCCTGGCTGGCTGCCGGTCTGTCTGTGTGTGTGCGTGTGTGTGTGGCTCTCTGACAGGATGCATGGAAGCGTGTCGGTGCGTGACCTTTGAGGATAACCTCCAGCTCGTCTCGTAAGATGTCAAACGTGCTGTATCTGGAGCTGGTCTCCGGGATGATGTTCTTCTTCAGCCATCCTCCGCAGGCATACTGATAGAAGTTGTCGCAGGGGTTCACGGATGAATCCATGTTTTCGATGAGACGAGACGCTGCGTGGACAGACAAGAAACCGGGACTGAGAACGGGGAGAAACAGGAGTTTTAAGACGCTATAGCAGACTACCACAGTGTTAGTGAGCCAGACACATGAACGCCCGCATTGGGATTGGCCCATGACTAAACCTGTGCGCTATTCCCCTTCTCCTCACCAGTTACCGATATGCCATCACCGTTGCTCTTTTAAGAAGCATTAATCAGCGGACAATTGTGTGCACCTGCTGCTGCTGCTGCCGTGTTTCCTCTCTGGCGTTGACCAAAAGAAAAAGTTAGCATCAAACTGATTTAACAGAAAGAATGCAACAACAAGTATACACGAATTTATTGAATGGACAGAAATACAACTATAACAAAGTACTAGAGAAAAGCAGAGTTCGGAAGGTCTACGCACACTGTCCGCTGACGTCATGTTCACGTAAAATCCCATCATATGTCACTAGCATAACAGAAGTTTTAGCATTGCTGCGCTAATAAATTCAGCCCCTGAAGTTGCGCATGCGCAAAACAGAGGCCGACCACGCGCAGTTTCATCGTTGTGTTTCTTTTTGTTAACCACTAGTGTTGTGTAAATAAAAATTTTGTTCTGATTTGGCAGAATTTATAACTACAAAAATGAATATAAATATCATAATTGATATTTTTGATGTGATTTTATACTTTTAATGACATGGTTTGTTCAAAAATGTTATTTTTGTTATTAAATTGTTAATTATAAGTGTATTTATTGTTAATTGTCCAATTCACAACCTTGTTTTATTGTATTCTATTTCGACTTTCAATCATATTGCAAAACAACAGAACATTATTTTAATCGATGTTCAACGAGAAAATGTACACCTCTGGACAGGACATGTTGATTTTTGATGTACAGGTTTTACGGTGTCGTTCATCTTTTAACTTTTGTCTTCTACCTAGTTCATAATAAAGTTTGTTTAAAAAAGTATAGTGGTAATTATAAAAAACGTTCATTATAAAATAAAAACTAAAAACATATACAAACCGTAATTATGTTGAAAAACATATTTTTCTCCAGGTTTTTTGTATTAATAGTAGACTAGTAGGCCTAAATTATCCATTCTAAATCTAAAGACCCCATAGTACCATCATTGCATCTTATATGTTAGTTTAATCAAAGGGCCTCAAAAACCTCTCTAAAAAAGATCTTTATGCAAACATAAAAACAAATGAATAAAAACAAGAAACCACACTAATAGCAGTGATCTATTCATACGTATATTTTTTTTTCCAAAAAATGTCTTTTGCTGTTTCTTAAATCCCGTCTAAACGTTTTGGTTCCTGTTATTTTTTTATGTGCACAAAAGGTGCCAAAACTACCTTGCTCCAGTTAGATGATACTTAGTTAAAAATAAAATCTTTCCCAGGGTGTATACTATTGAGCAAAGGTTGAGAAGTACTCTATTAGAAAACAGAGTGATGAATTAGCGCAACCACTTTCAATTAGATACATATGCAAATTCCTGCAGCAACATTTTGTTTATGTGATCAGTGTGTGTATGTGTGGCCTATGTGGGTATGTGTGTCAGAGAGTAACCATCACTAGCACTCTTTGACACTCAGCCTGTTAAGTTTTATTGTAACTTCAATCTGTAATTATGCCAGACAGGGTTGATGTCACCAATGTGAGACACAAACAAGCATGACAAGCAAATGGGGAGACATAATTATGTGTGTGTGTGGTGTGTGTGCGAAGAAAGAGGTGTTTTTAGAAATGATGTGATTGATCTATAAGATCATGTGAGAGGTGATTTGTGTTGTGTTGCTCAGTTCAATCCCCTTTCAACAACAATGCAAAGCAGCCCAACAAGTTGTCCAACTAAAACCAAAACAACCATTGTTTTAGTAATTGGTAAGTGCACCCCCAACACAAAAAATTTCTACATCGTTTGTGCTTGAACATTTCATTGTATAAACTCAACATTTAAAATGGGTTGAAATGAGGAACTGGCATATTTGAATTGAGATTTTGGAAAGTTTTACCAATATTTATGAAAAGCAAAGCTTGTACTGTTTTGTATTGTTAGATTTTGTTTTAAATGGATTCCTCTTGACCTATATGGGCTGATGGAAAAAAACAAAACCGGTGCAATGTCATTTGAGTAGAGACCACTCTGATTCCTTTGAAATGTTCCTTTTTTAAGCAGAACTGTTATAAAACCACATCTCTTTGTGTCCATTTTGCCTAAGTGTTCACTGGAACTGACCAGAAATTAGGCTAAAAAGCTGCTTGCCGCTTTTACATTGAAAAAGTATAACAGACTGGATGATTTTGTATTTTCGTGAATATAAACTATAGACACTGTGACAATGTGGGATTTTGCAAGTTGTTTTTGTATTTTACATATGGTGGTTTGATCAAAATACAAACATTTAAAGCAACAACACACGATTTTATCATTTCTCATTTGGCCACACTGCAACTGAAGGGCCTGAAATAATGAATTTTACTCACATAAGTAATAGAACCTATCATTTTTCAAAAATCAGAAGATCTGGTTGAAGCGTAATTAAAAAGAAAAATGTCTATGGTGCAAACAATAGACAGAAAAAAACTACTATAGGTAGAGGGTTTCCAGGGCTACTAATATTGTCTCACTGAAACCCTGTTGGTCATACCTTAGGAGGAACTGCGGTTAAGGTGATTAGGATAGAAAAACTGATCTACCCTAAAGAAAAAACCAGTCATTACCTGGGACGTACCTGAGGGTTTTTTCAAAAGGAGCCACATATCGCTCAAGAAGGTCCGAACGTTGTAGTGTGTGTACCAGAAAATATAAACGATCTCTGGACACTTGTCCTTTTGTTTTTAAACTGCTGCAGTAAGTCCCTCCAACACTCGAGGGACCTTCTTTATGCTTCCTCTAATCCAGTTATCTTTAGCAGCCAGGAAAAATGAGCGTAGCTAAAATCACATTAGTAAAAATAATGTTAAGTATTAAGTGAACAGGAATCATTCAAGGATTAGGCCAGGTATATAACCTCTGATTTGAACTCTATTATAAGCTGCAAATGGCCCTGGAGTTACAGTATTAGGCAAACTAATTGCACTTTAGTTCTGTTTCTAATGAGTTCTTTTGATAACTTCTTTGCCAAGAGGTCACTGATGCCTGCCATGTCACTATTTAGTCGTTTGACATTTGGGGAAATGCGCTTAATCACTTTCTACCAAAAGCCTTCCAAGTAAAGATCAATACCACTCTGACATGAGCCTGTTGAAGAATGCAGCCAGCAGCTGATTAGATGAGCACTTGAAACAGGGGCTGCAGTTCTGTAGGCAAAATCCTCCTACACAAAGCTCCCTTTCTATAGCACTATAGCATTAAATCCTTACAAAAACTGACACTTCACATTATGAAGGACCGTGACTATTTACTGATCAAAGCTTCTATTGTGAATTTGTATGAAATTAGGCTTCCAATCCCAGTGAATGGAACAAAGCAGTTTCATTTTAACAGTTTTATATGTGCATAGAATGAACGGAGATGATCTAACACAATAGTTAACAAGCTCAGTCATGCTACTTACTTGTCCTACTTCTAGTGTTCATAAAAAGCTGAACCACTGTCTTGCAGTTTGCTGAAAATCTTTTTACAAATGCATGTGAATAGGGAATGGATCTCATTCTAGAATAAAGAAATGCTCAGAATGTGGAATCATATCTCCGGAGAGGATGTTGACAGAATAAAGCAGGAGAATAGTCTGGGCTCCTCTTGCAGGACGGAAGCACATTTGAGATTATGGACCACCTGGTGTAAAGCCTTAGACACTCGCCAAAGCAATTCATTATGTTGTGTGAAAGAAACAAAAAATTCTTCATCAAACAAATGTTTCTTTCTGTGTAAATACAATTAGCATGTCTATAAAACATTAAATTTCAACCAAAATATGAAATTTCTTGAACTAAAACTGAATTACAGGAGGCAGCTCTCAGATCCTGGGCCACAGGCCTGTCTGTCAGACGTGACTGAATTAGGACACTGGTTCCCTAGAAAATATATCAAGATAAATTGACATCTGCTGCTGTTAGCTGGAGGTAGTTTTTCATTATTAGTCAAACGTTTTTTTTTTTTCTATTATAAAAGGCTCTACATTATCTAAGGAGTTAAAAAAAATTCCTACGGTAAAAAAAAAACAGAGAAATTTGTTATGGATGTTTTGGAAAGATATGCTGAGTTATGCTTTATAATAGCCTAGAATGAGCTGGCGAGAGCGCTGGGTTAATAGCTAAATACATCGAAAATGTTTGCTTAGTAAACAAAAGGAGTGGAGATTGTGAACTTTACAAAAAGTTCTGAACAAGAAAACCCTGTTTACAATGTTTTTATCTAAGTTCTGCTGAGTTGGTGCACGTTTCCTCTAGTTTAGTATTCACAGCTTTTTTAATCAGTGGTTTGGCTGAAAGGATATTCACAATGGATGTGACTGTTTTCTCACAACATGTCTAAAACTCTCTGTACTTCTTCTCTTGTATGGTCGTCCTCAAAGCGGAAAATCCCAATGTTCACAATGAGAGGGAAAGTGAATCACACCATCACACGGTGCTTACCTGACTGTGTGCAGTCAGCTGTGGTACACATTTCATCTGCAGGGGAGAGAAACCATCAATCAGTGAAATGTTTACAGTTATAACTCTGTGTGTCAACAGTTTTTCTCTTCGCCTTCATTCCTGGTCTACCATACTTGCTGCTTGTATAACCTTTAACCGCTTCAAAGCTTCCCAGTCTGTAGTTTTGCGTGAATGCACCCATAATTACAAGCATAAGCAAGTCATTGAGCTTCAGTTATCCTGACAAAGCAGCTTACACATTCACAGATCACAAGACTGTAAAAACAATAACAACTTAGCACATGTAATCCGACCAAACTCCATCATAATTGGATCGTCTGGGTAATTTTTGACTTGCTGAACTTTGTCAGTTTTTAACCCAAAGATCAGCTGCTTACGCTTACTGACACTTAGAGACATTGAGAGTGCTTAGTCAAGGAAATTGTTTGCACATTAGTGCTTAATGAAACCTCTTACTCTATTATGGAACGACAGCCATGGCCATTTTTAAACACAAATATTGATTTAGATGTGCTTGCTTACTATCAAGCTTTCACTAAACATAAAGTGAAATGTGATAAATAAATTAACAATATATTAATGATATGCCGCACTATAAGGCACACTCAAAAGCCTTTTATTTTCTTTATTTTTTAAAATAAATGACTGTGTTCCTTATGACCCGAGCACCTTATGTGTTCATTTTTGTTGTGCTTACTGATGTCAAAGCGATTTTGTAAAGGTATACGGTGCTCTGTCAAAATTGATGAGTTGAATTCCGAACGGGGTTGCGAGTATGCTAACAAGGCTAACGTTTAAGGGTTTCGTTATCAGTTTTTTTCATGTTACTAACAAAGTTTAGAGTTAGCATAGTCAGAGTAACGTTATTTTTAAAGAGCCCACATCAACTATATCAACTTTTTGAAATTTTAAGAGTATTAAAATGTTAATTCCTCACAAAAAACAACCCCAAAGCGGTGTTTTGATCCATTCACGCATTTCTGAGTATTCCTCCAAAAACCTGCCCTCTGAGCACCAGCCCCTCCCAATCATCACATTGTGATGTAGATAAGTGAGGAACCGCCCCTTCTAGGAAGAGTCTGCTCTGCCAGCACAAGCACACCCACTTTCTCTGTAGAGCTGGGAGTGTTTGACAAAAACAATTTCATTTCATTGGCGCAGTATGCACATCCATCTTTGCAAAAGTTTGGATGTTGTTTGTTTCCGTGGGAGAAATGCAGACACCCTGTAGAGGTTGACGTCATGAAATGGGTGGCACCCACAAGGGGCGAAAGCCGGTGCCTCCGAAATCGAGTTGTCTTACTTCCGAGTAAGAAAAATGGCCACAAAAATAACCCATATTTCCAAAAAATGTGTTCTTTAGTGTGCCAAAGGTAATATATAATAATATATATAAATGTAGTTTTTACGTGTTGCAAACAAGGAGTTGCAAGTATTGTGAATACTAATGTGGCTAATGTGTAGCATGTTAAAAGAAAGTTCTATGTGGATGCATTCAATAAAGTCTGACTGAAACACAAATTTATGTCTGACTCTTTTATGAGATTTATAATTTGGTGCGCCTTTTTGACATAAGTTGGAAAATAGACCATTTGTTGACAGTGCGCCTTATAGTGTTCACAATCCGGTACAGTGTTTTAGGAGAATTTAAAAAAGAGAACAAGTTCTGTTGTTTTTCTCTGTTCTCTTGCAGACAGCTTCATAGGCACCCAAAAGAAATACCCTTTATCACCATTAACAAATGACATCTCTTTTTCGTCAGCATTATTGCTTTTTCCATACATCACTCACCAGTTTTCTGAGTGGCAAAAAGAATGATGAGTGCAACGATGACAATAAAAAGCAGGGAGACTATGGTAATGAGGCCAATCTCCAAGGAGGTCCATCGGGGCTTCTTAGCCGACTTTGGCGTGTTGGTTTCTGTCATTCTCAGCTCTCCTTCAGCAGCCAGCTGTATCAACTCACCTGAAAAAGAAAATGATCAACCTGCTGAGAAATCAATAACTAAAGCTCTCTTCATTTTCATTTAACAAGCAAGAAATGAAACTATTGTCTCATAGCTTTTTTTTGACACAACCATTTACATTCTTCCTGTTTAAGATCAATGTCTTTGGAAAATGAGGTTCAATCCAGGTTTGTTGCAAATGAACATAAGGCCAGGACCCCTTGGTGTTAGTTTTCAACATGAAGGCTAACCTAATGACCTCACTAGAAGTTCATCTGTCGTCCCCGAGTGCCTGAAATAAATGCCATGACACCGTAACTAAATGTCAATATCGTAGTCACCACGGAAACCCCAAAAATCGTTGAGAAGCTTTTTCCAGAACAAAAAAAAAATGTAGAGTCCAACACTAAGAGCAGAAACTGGACTGCGGCTTTATTTCTCCCAAAAAACTGTGGTGACATTTTTTTTTCTCAATGGATATATGGGTTAAAAGTAAACTAAATAGCTCTTTGTGTTTTCAAAGTGACAATAGGTTCTATTCTCCTTCACAATTTGTGTCAACATTTGAGAATAGGTGTATTTTGACTCTTGCTGTGATCTGTTAAGCTGTTCTGTCTGACTTTAATGTGCTTGAAAGCATTGACATGCATGCAACACTAACAGTCACAAGATCCAAACTGAAGAGTGGATAACACCAATCTAGTGACTCCAAAAACAGCCTCCAGGAATTAGTAAATCATCTTTTGACAACAGATGTGGATCAGCACCTTGAACACAGAAAAAAGGTTTTAAAAAAAGGCTGCTGAACAAAAGAATCTGCATGTGACCGAATCAAAAAAAATGCTGATGTTTGTCTCCAGTTTACCAATGACTTTGTCTTTGAAAATTTGTTGTTCGTTTTTAAAAAAAAAATTGTAAGTAAATGAATAAATCATGACAAAATAAAATTACATTTAAAAGAGAATAGTTGCTTTCTGATGATATAAAAACATTTTTCTTAATATTCTATCCCCTCATACCCATAAAAAAAGATGACACGTGTTGGAAACAACACAGAAAATCAGTAAAAAGAACGGTCTTAGAGCAAAAGGTGAGAACAGTGAAAAGTCTTACCCTGGTGGTTGTGCACTCCAAACGCACAAAAAAAGATATAGTTCTAAAAAGAAAGAGAAAACAGCAAGAGAGACCGTTCCTTTGCTCTCCACAACACAGTGTTGCCAAGAGGGAACTTTACAAAGTTCATGTAACAAGCAGTTAAGTCTATCTCTGTAAGGCTGAAGGAAATTAATCCTTAATCCTTCACCAGAGTTGAACAGACACCCACTTATCCACAGGCAACGCTCAGATACACTTTGCTAACCAGTGCCATGAGGTGACTGCACAGATGGGTGCGTCTCTGTGAGCAGACTGAGATGAGAGGCCAAAGTCTCTTTGAAGACACACACGAGCATCCATTCGATAAACACCATATTCATCGCACACCACTAATTCACAGTGAAACGCATGACAAAAACAACAGACCAACATGAAGTGAACTGGCCAGATTATGATTATTATCGCAGGCACATTATAGCCCACATGAAGCGGTGCTCCCTCCAGATCCCTTTCTGCTCCATAACAGCTTTGAAATATGCATGACATCCCAGCAGGGTCAGAAGATTTAACATAGGAGGTGGTGACTGGATGCAATTCCAAAACTGGAAAATACGGCCAGTGATAAATGAGCAATTGGAGGCATAAAATGAGGCGGTGAGACAGTAAGGTGACATAAGTTGATATATTAATCAAAACTTCCTGTCAGCATCCTGTCTGACTGCAGATCATCATGACAGGAGTCCCACAGCTGTAATGAAACCATGTGTGCATGTCAGCACCGGAGAGGCTGTACATTATCTTCAGTCACTCTGCTCTCAACACTTTCTGGGTAATTGAGTATCTGTGGGAATTTATTTAAACGGATAAAGAGACCAAAAAACTGTCAGAATATCAGGCAACAAGTGATGGAGCGTAAAAAGAATTGGACACAATAAAGTAGCAAAAGAAAAACAATCTGTAAGCAAGAATTGTCTACAATGCACCATCATTTTGGTTGTTTGCATGTAGCGAAAGCCATTCAAGGGAAGAGAATTTGCTCTTTTTCTTAGCATTTCTAATTTGCATAATGATGGACAAAGAAAACCTTTCTAGCAGAAACTTTATCTCAGTTTCTCCCCCTTCCATTTGACTTGAAATACCTAAAACACAAACAGGTTGCAATCCCCTCCAAAATTAAACCCATCATTCACTGAGACACCTGAAAACCCCCATGTGCCAGCACACACAAAAACACACTTCCATTGAAGCCTATTTGAACAAAATCACCTTTTTACGCTCTACATGAATCCTGAACATGGCATGTAGCTAAATCAGCTTGAATCAGCTGGAATGGGGCCCTCCTTCAATTAAAATACCACCTTTATTCTGGAGTCTGATCCTCAGCACAGAGCCTGCAGCCTGACAGTGAAGGCTGGAGTCATCTCAGAGAGAGAGAGATGCACAAAGGTGAAGCGGTCCAACTGAGATGAAGTCCACCTCTTAAATTACTAATGGTTTTTGTAATAGCAGCATAAAGTAAAAATAACTTTTAAAGGGGTATTGCAACAAAAGAAAAGCAAGATGTTCAGTTCCCCCCGCAGCTGCTATGAACGGATGCGGCGGAAACGGAGGATCCCCGGAGGCTTTTTAGACTGGACCAAATTCATCAAAGTGTTCAACTCCGCTGATAAAAATAAAGTGCTGCAGCGCGCTCGGCGGCTCGGAACCGCGCTGCTAAATGCGTGCCAGCTCCTCATCTCCTGTTGCACGTTTGGAACTCCAAGGGGAGAAGGGGGGGGGGGGTATTATTGCTGTGTCAACCCAACTGCCCCACGCGAACACGCGCATTAATAAAATAATTAATACTACGGCGCGCTCGCACGCACGCACAAAAACGCAAACGCCGGCGCACGCGTTTGGGCACTCCCGGAGCCGACTTACCAGGTGTGTCAGGAAATTTTCGGTCGATGATATATATGGGCATCACATCCACTGATCATACATCCATCAAATCCACAGAGGGAGCTGCTGATCGATCTGCACGATTTCAACAAGACAGAAACCCCACGCCCGCCTCTCTTCTTCTGCCTCTTCTTCGTCTTTTGCCTCTCAGAGCGCACATTCACACAAACGCGCTCTCACTCACTCACTCACGCACGCACGCGTAGACCCTTCTCTGAAACTACCTACTGCGCAGTGCCACATCCAAAGAGGAGCGCTGAATGAGAAGGATCCAGCAGAGCCGCGCGCTCAAGTGTGAGTGAGATCCACGCAGAGGGATCCCATATAGTTATAGGCTTCTGACACGCGGGAGGCAGTGAATCAGCCCTCGAATTGCCTCACCCACAAACTTGCGGCTTCCTCTGTCTGGGCTGTGTTAAGCAGTGACCCTTGGTAGGGACACTTGCCGGGAGCTGCGCCTCGATAACCGCAGGGCGCAGCTTCAGATGGTCAGTGTGACGAGAAGGACCTCATGCGGGACTCTCACGCAGATTTCACTCATATTGTTTGATGAATGGTAGCCCTCACAAAAAGACGCTGTCATTTAAAAACGACAATCTTTGCTACTTTCTTAACACTTTATAAGATAATTGTGCTAATGTGTGTTAAAATGACTTTGCACTGATCAGTGGCTTCAGGGTATAACAATTCGATCCAAATCATAATCTATGGTTTCTGGTATGATTCATAGTCGGTTTATTTGAAAAATACGATTCCCTAAAATTGATCCAGGACATATTTAGCCAAAAATTCAACCAGTGTGACTCAGAGATAAATACCTGGGTACTGAACAGTGCAGGTGAAGTTTTCTAGATTCATTGTATTTCTTGCAAGATAATCAAGTGTAAATTGAATGTGTGCAAACAAACAAACAACAAGTAAACAAAAATTAATGGGAAATTTATTCACATTTTAGTTTCATAAAGTTCAGCCCGCCGTTGTTTTTCTACACCAAAATAATCCAAAAAGAACAATTATTTTCAATTGCGGTCATATGTCTTTGTAAAAATTCAAAGTGTTTCCACACATTGGACTGTAGTGATGACCTGATTTTGTTACCGTCACGTGTGTTGTCTGTCACTTATTGTTTTTACTTTATAATACAATAAATCCCCTCATCCCTCAATCCAAATGGTATTTTCCAGTATTGATTATAATCGACTTATATAATTTCCAAACTATTTTATAATGGTATAGGTCATTTTGATTCGATTAACAACTTGCCTCAGACAGATTGATCTGGTCGGATTGAAAAAATATAAATTGTTTCAGAAGTCACACTCCTACTTTTAACAGAACAGAAAGCTGCACAGATCAGTGAAGTGCTTGAAAGAAGCCCAACATGTAAGTTTATCATCCAGATCTAACTTGGTTGAGTGCAGAGAACGGGCAGCATTTAAAATGCAGAACATGGAAACAGCTTGCAAAGCATTGAGCCCAACAGCAAATTTGGCAGAGATACCATGAGATGAAATGAAGGTTCCATAATACATGTTGAACCAAAAGCTTTTAGTGAGAGCTGTTTAAATTCACACTCATATCGTGTTTGAGGTTGAAGTACCTTGGTGAATTTACCCAGAACGCTCGTGTTTTTCAACTTCTTTTGAAGTTGTGTACACATATCACAATACGGAAGAAGCAGATTACATAATACATGCGTTGAAAATTCATTCGGTTCCAGTTAATAGCCAATAAATGTAACATGGCTTACTGTATATGCAATTGCAAAGAGAAACCAAAATCTACATTTTTATTTCATTTCTGTACATTTCCTGATTTTTGACCTCCTCCTGCTGAACAACAAGCATCACCACTGGGTCACTCTTGTAGGAGCAGCAAACTCTGCAAATATACCAGGAGTTTTGGCCTACAAGAGAAAGTCTGCATTAACGTGAGAAAAAGAAAAAGCAGGTTACACGACTGCAGAGAATAAATGACCTAATTTCAGCAAGATGAAGATGGTTTCCTGGATGAGACTGCCAGATTAGAAGCTGATTGAATGCTATGAGACTATTAAACTGTAACTGTTGTTATGAGTAATTACAATATTTGGGTTTAGAGCGTGCTGGAAGTTAGATAGATTTGCTTTTTAATCAAAGAAACCTTTTGCATGACAAACTCTAACTCTAACTCATCTTGCTAACAGATTTCTGTGAGGGTTTATAGCACACATCTGCTCATGAAAGCTGTAAGATGAGCTGCAATTAAAAGTTTAAAAGCCACAATGTGTCTGTGTCACAGATATGATCCGTTTTGTTTATGTGCTCGTCACGACACCGCCAGTCTGTTTTGGTCTTACTACTGACTGACATTACAGTGCAAAACGTTGGGGAAGTATTAAATCTTGACCAGTATGAATGTTAGGAATAATTAGAAACAGAATAGTTAGAAACTCTCTTTTACTTTTATTACACTAACTTTTACTTTTTATTACACTAATGGTTTAAACTTGATTCACTATGTATTATCATCTCAAAATTATATTACATTTGAAGAAAGCACAACCAAGACTATTGTCTCATAACATTCCTCATCCTCCCTTTTCAACTTTGTGTGTGCTGGTGTATGTGCTCTGGCAAATGTCTGTGATAACCTCAGAGATCTGACACATGAAGCTCCCTGACCTTGGAGCTTCTCTCCAGCAGCAACCTGTGGGTGTGATTTTCACATTAGGGTCCATCGGATGATCTTCTGAATATGCAAATGCAGGGTTTATATACCAAGCCCATCGCTGAGCACCGTTGTTCGGACTTTGATGCAGCAACCTGTTCATCTGTCTGTAACCCTTCGTACAAATCTGTGCTTCTTGTGCGGAGTAAAACTACCACTAAAGAGAAGTAACTGTCTCTGAGTCATTATTCATTCATTTCTGTGTGCAGGAAGCTGAAGGGGAACGAACCAACCTAATTTACCTATTTTACAGTCCTGATTAGAATCTCCAGTTTCCTCACAATGAAGTATTTATTTTGTTTGTTAGTCAATCCTGACAGAAAAATTGCCCACAAAGCAATGTGGGTGACCTGCTGGATGTTCACATTGTGTGAGGTGTGGTCAACTTTGTCAACTCCACAATATTATTTTCATATTCTGGCAATATATTTTTTTTAAATTCGCTATAATTTTCTTGAGGTAAGAATGCCTCTACAACTTTCATTACTTGAACATGCTGATTTACTATAATAGAAAGCGGAGTGTGGAGTTAATTCAAAAAAGGCCTATATTATACAAAGTAATGTGTTGAGCTTTTAAGTGTATTAAAATGTTCTTTCCTCATGAAAAGAAACCCAAAGTGGTATTTTGATCTGTTCAAGCATTTGTAAGTATTCCTCTAAAAACTTGCTCTTTGAGCACCAGCCCCTTCTAATCCTTGAAAATGAGCGGGTTCTCATGAGCTGACGTAGGCCAGTGAGGAACAGCCCCTTCCAGGAAGAGTCTGCTCTGCCAGCACCGTCCTCAGGCTAACACACACACCCACCTTCTGCCCGCGGAGCTAGGGGTGATCGGCTAAAACTCTTTCCTTTTTTATATGCACAGTATGCACATCCATCTTTGTAAAAGTTTGGAAGTTGTTTGTTTTCGTGGGAGAAATGCAGACACGCTCCAGATGCCAACTCTTCACATCAAGGCAAACTCTGGCTGTGATCATTTTCTTTATCACCACAGACAAAAATAAACAGTTCATACTGGTCCATAGAACTACAATCAATGTTTTGCTCTGAAATGTTTTTGGATATAGTACAAAACAGACTGGCGAAATTGTGATGACACATAAACAAAACGGATCATGTCTATCCATCAACACATTGTGGCTTTTCAACTTTGATTTGCAGCTTGTCTCATAATTCTCTTGAGCAGATGAGGTTCTTAAAAATATTAGAACTTAAATCATGGAAAAAACCATTAGAAATAACCTATGATTTTGTTTAATACACAAATAAATTATAACAAAGATTCCCTGATTTTTTTTTTTTAATTGAATGCAATACGCTTCCATACCTTATTCCCTCCACACCATCCCAACCTGTCCTTGTTACAGCGGGTGCAATTTTAACGGCAAGTTAGACAAACGTGGATGTATTTGGTCCGGATTGAGCTCTGAACCTTGCATTTGATCTGTATTCAGACGGCCGTCAAGCGGCCTTTCCTGATTCGAACCAAAGCTAGAAAACAAAACCACGTGAATGAAAATCTCTTCACTTACCAGTCAGCAATAAGGAGGGCAGAACAAAGCAACTAGAGACAGAAATGGAAAGGAAAATATGGAAGTCCTGCGCTTTGCAGTCCTTCTTGAGGTTAGTTCATTCAAACTTTGTATTTTGCTGACCAATTTTAAACATCTGTATCGTCAGGTTTAACACTTTTCACTGCTGCTTTGATCTGGTGGAGACGTGCTGCAGGGCGGTTAATGGGGAGGCCATTTTTTAGCTCTATACAAAAAGCGTGTCCCTACCAGTTTGGTTGTGCGTATAGATGAGGTCCCGTTTTATTTGTTGAAATGCCAACTGTTTGAAAATTGATCATGGAGGAGAAATTCATGATCGTGGTTTGTGCCCAGCTGGAATTATATGACACTAATTCTTTTATATTTTGGAATGGAGCTGTGAAAGAAAAAAGCCTGGAGCAAGATTCATGAGATCTGCACCACTTCGACATTTTGCACCAAGCCACTTCCAACCATAGGTGAAATTTTAGGACATTCTTGAATGCACGTCACATGCATGGTGTGAACATAGTACAATAGTGAAGCAGGTAAGAATAATAGATAACATATTAAAAGGTGAGGGCATGAAACCCACCTGTCTCTGAATCATTTAGATTTCAGGGTATTTTTTTTTAGCTAACTTGTCACCAAACCTTGATCTTTATATTGTGAGTCATAAAAAGCATTTAAAGAAGGCTTGATATCTGTTGGAACTCTCCAAAGAGCCAAGGATATGTGTCATTAGAAATACTACACCCTCATTTGTGTAGAAGATCAAACTCAAATTTAGACTAACATGACAACAAAATCAATCCCAGTACAATTGTCATTAAAATAATTGGACCAAAGAGACAAAAAAAAAAAAGAGAAGTCTTTGAAGCATGTTACAGATTTTTTTTTTGTGTGTGTGTGTGGAGATTTGCGACATCACATTCATGTTAATGAAGACTTAGCTACTTGTTTAACAAGCCCCCAGTGGTATTTTGGTGAACTAACTAGTTACTTTTGATTTTTAATGAGCTTCAGTCTTGAAGCTACTGGGTTTCCCCATGGAAAACATACACTTCTATATTCTAATGAATTTGTATGTGTTGATGTTCTTCAAATATTCATCAACTATAGTCATTTGTTAATCATTTCTATCACTTTTTTCTTAAGTCAATTCAGTCAACCAATCAAACTTTATGTATGAAAAAATTGCTTTTCATGGATTTCAGCTCAAAGCGCTTTACAGTTAAAAAATAACAAAATACAAAGAAAAAAAATAAAATAAAATCAACCCACCCTTTAATTTACACACATACACCCCATGACCCCACACACAATGGGTACAGCCACAAAAATCTGTAAACAGAAAAGAGACATAAGGCATGGCTCTGCTGTGAGGGAACATCATATCAGGAATCTCTTATACAAAGAGCCAGCTCAGCCACACAACATCGCAATAGCGTCCACACACGGCAGACAGCAACAGGGTCCACTCCACAGCCATGAGGCTGTGATGCTGGAGCCCAGCCGCCCCAACAAGGGCAAACACCACGGCAACATCCTCTGACAAAACCGGCAAGCCGGATACAAAAGATCCCCGCCCTAAACTCAATCCTGAAACAATTTTAAAATGGATGTCATTTTGATTTAATTTTTGTAAATCACGGTCACGCAGGCAGCCGTAGACAACAGGCATAAGATCATCCAAGGAGAGACAGGGTTGTCCAAGTCCAGGCGAGAGTTGGGGCATGCAGCAGGCAAACAGAGACAGAAACAGGGTCAGAAGATCACATCCAAATGTAAAACTTTGTATTGAAGGCAGAATGGCACAAACAATCCTTCACACTGAACTTCACTCAGTGCATTGCTTAAGTATACTGTGGTTAACTGAATGAATGAGAGTCAGGTGTGCAGCATCAAGGACGTGTGTGCTGGGGTTGCTGGGAACTGTAGTGTGGCTAGAACTCTCAGGACGGCTCCTGCTGGTGACCAGAGGGGGAGACAGAGCTCGTACTTCTGACAGTGACAGTCAAATAATAACACCAATACTTTTGGTTATTTATCCTGTTTTATCGGCAAGTTAGCTTGCATGTGAGGGATGTTCCAAACTAAATATTTAGTTACAAAGCTAAATATTAAATTTGGACTTGAATAAGTTTTCAACAAATAAATATTTAGTGACAAAGCTTAAATTTTTTAATTTGGAATATGAGTATTTAGGCCAGATCAAAATGTTTAATTTTATAAAACTAAACGTCTATTTTAAAAACTAAACATTTAGTTTGTAAACAACTATATAATTATAATTTTTTTGTAACTTTAATTGAAACATTTTGCTTGCTAACTAAATATAGTAAATGTGTAATTTAGTTAATTTTAGTTAGTAAATGTGACATTTATAAATACATGAATCAAAAGGTGAAATTAGGCATTTGGAATATGAAACCTGTTTTTTCTCCTCCTAAAACAGGCTAAATAACCAAAAATATTGCTGTTACTATTTGACTCTGTCACCCCGTAGTAATGTGTTCCCGTCCCCTGGTCCTTGTCAGTTTGTAATACGGTAATTAAGTTAAACTCCAAAAGGTGGTAGATAAGGGAGCAGTCGATAGGGGATTTGACTGTGCTAAAAACCACTTTTTGTGATAAAAATGGCCATTCTGACCCTTTTTTTCTCTGCTGCTAAAGTCAGAAACATGGGGGAGCCAATGTCCAAATTGTTCAAATGAATCCATCATTTTGTAATGGTGGTCCTGTCAGATTTGGAGACTCTCTGTGAGATGGTTCCCTCAGTAGACGTGTGGTTTTACATTTTATTTCCGAGTGCAGCTCACTGTGGGATTCACTCAGCAAAAGCTAGCTTGAGATGTCCAACAGACTGCAGCCGGAGTCGATACCTACTTCTGCAGAGTAATTTGAACTGGAACACAGTGCTGATAGTTCCTTTCTGCTGAAGACACAAAGCCAATTTTTAGTGGTGTAAATATTTTTTACGTTTGAAAATTCACAGCTTGGTTGCATGAAAAACATTCGATTTTTTTTCTTTTAAAATAACAGAAGTCTATGATAACTTCAACACAAACTCCCCATGCAGGTTTTTTTTTTTAAACTATGCAAATTCAAACAGTTTCTTGGGCAGGTTGATTCTTGCCTCATCCCACATGTCATTCTTTATTTGTGTCTCATCGTGAACAGTGGGAAATCCTCCAGATGCATTTCTGCAGGTACAAGTTTATGCAGTTGAACTTACAGAAGTGTTCACAGCAGCTGCTGCTTAGTAAATCTGTAAGATTCTTCACTCAGGGTGCAATTTTGATATCTCCTTAATGCTCTTTATTCAAAACCCCTTTTCTCTTGCAGCGTTTGGAGCCCCGCTGTCTGTCAGCGAGCCCAGCATGCTGTGGACCCCTGGAAAGTGTTAAATTTTAATTGCACCATTCCCGGGGTGACACAGGCGTTAATAGTCTTTGCTGCAAATATAAATGCGTCAATGCAAACACGAGCAAACACATTAACTTGAACATCATGCATTCTCAATAGACCTCGTGGAGACTTTCAGCTGAAATCAATACATGCCAAACCTCAATAAATAAAGTAATGTACCACATTCTAAACTAGAAAAAGGCTTTGAATAGAACAAGTATTGTGATGAGCAATGGTTATGGTGGACCCAAAAGACAGGAGATGCACATATAAAGAATCTAAGATTTCATGAACAAACTAAAAACACGACAATTACTACCAAACCATGACACAACTATTGACGAATGCAGAAACGAAGAGAGGAGGGCCTAAAACACTTAAAGACCCACTCTGATAAAAAATGTGTCTTGGGGTGTTTTTAACATGTTTTTTGGCATTTTTCTGATGATGCAGGACATATAATAAGATAATGAAGCTTAAAATAGCTTTCTGTGTGTTCCTTTATTCAAATTGAATAGAAATCAATAGAAAATGGGCAAGGTAGGACACAGGCTCTCTGCTCTGTCTAGATCCATGTACGTCTTTGTTTTCCTCGTCTGATCTGATATCTGGCTCAAAACTACACGGCTGGAAAGCTCCAATATTGCTAACTATTTTTATTGCACCGTTAATGTTAGGTTGGGGGTGTGAGGAGCTATTAGCTAGCGGACGAGCGACAGCTCCTGGTCATGGGTGACTGGAAGAGGGAATGGGCTTGCCCACAAGTTGGAGGCAAATTTCTGATGAACTCTTGCCGATCTGCAGAGACTATGTCTTAGAAAATACTTTTCTTTTTTTAATACTTTGGGTTAGAACAGCATAACCATAGTTAAAAATCCACTGAGAACAGCTCAAAAGATGATTGGATAGGGACTTCAAGTAAATCAGAGACTCAAATGCACTATTAATAATCAACAGAAACAGCTGATAAACTGAAAATGTAAACCAGGTGTGCAATGACTGGAGGAAAATAAGACAGGATCACTGAAAACTCAACAAAAAAGTCACAAGTCCCCACAAATAATGCTTCCAAATACTCTGTGTTTGTTACCAAAGATCTGACTCATGCAGAGACTGACAGCCTTGTGGTTCTATTGATGGGTTCTAACGAACTGGAAGCAAAAGTCGTGACCAATAAAAGGGTCTGCTTTCAATCTACAATGCATTGCACACAACAATAAGCTCACAGTTTCAAGATCTTTTATGTCGCTCCAGCACGATATTCATTGGATTGGTGCTTGACAACCCAAGATGTTAGGTTTCTTTGGTTTGGGTTAAGTTGGTCTGGTCTTATGTGTCCGTTGACGAATGACTTGGCTGCATCTCTACTGAGAGATGGGCTATTCCATTTAAAGTTTGCTGCATGAAACCGGCGTTCACATCAAGTAACCTAAATAATCGAGTATCTACATTAATGGTGTCGGTTAGGCCTTTGACATTCTTTCGACTTCCGCAACTCTCCCACTGTTTACACAAATAATGTAATTCCAGCGGATTCTGAAGCAGAGATAAAAGCAGTCTTGCACTGATTGGCAAAACTCCAGTGGTGAAGAACTTACTCAATCCATGTAAATCAGCTGATTCTGTCACGGAGAAAAATGGCTTTGTGTCATTATGCAACACTGTGTTGCATATTGGCACAAAGCTGATATGTAAAGGCGCTTTTCTCCGCGTCGAGATCAGCTAATTCCCATTTGATAGCATGAATGGTTGAAGAGCTGAGGTTGGTCAATAGGCTTGTGTTATGTAGGTGTCCCCGGCAACATCTTAAGGTGAAGGTTAAAGGGTTAAACTTGGATACTTACTTTTTAATTAGTAAGGTTGAGATTCTAGTTGTCATTTGCCATTAAGAAGAACTCCATAAAGATGGAAAAATGAAAAATAAGGTTTAAAAGACACTTCAACCCAGTAATTCCTGTTTGGATCGGCAGTATATTTTATTTGAAAGGAATCAAATAAAAGGAAAAACAACTGTTTATAAAAGACAGGATGCAAAGGTCCCCTTTTCTTCCTTTTTATCACTCTAATTCATAAGTTTTTGGCTTGTTCTTGAATATCTTTACTCATTTCATGTGTGCAATATTCATTTTTTTTACTGCACAGTCTTTGTTATTATTTATTTTTAATATTTATTAGAAAAGAGCTACTGAAAACAATTTCATTGTGCATTGCATAATGATAATAAAAAGATTCTGATTCTGATTCTGATCTTAGTTGATCTGAGGAAACTCATCTTTCACAACAATAGAATAGATGACTCCACTGACTAAAATACGCCCAAAGTTCAAGGACTTAAAGAGAATCAAAGGAGATTGGGCATAAAGAGACATAAATCCAAAAAGCTCAAGTGTCGCATTGTTGTGTACAGTGTGACCCGTTCAAAAGCAAACAGGGAAAATAGGAGTTTTACAAGCGTCTGATCAGTTCCTTTTCATATGTGTTTTTTATGTGCTGCTTGAAGGCACTCTTCAAGCAGCAATGATAAATGATTATGAGGCTGGTTCTGGTTATGAAGCTGGTTCTCATATCTCTTGGTCTCAAAAATCCTGACATCCAGCTTTGATCTTCATTTAAAAGACATGAAGTTGGCTCCAAAATATTATTTCTCTTGTTTGTTTCTACTATAGTTAAATGGGAACCATGAAGATTTCTTCTCTGTGTGTAAAATTTGTGTTTTTGTTGTCACAGCTACAAGATGCTTCAATTACTTTTCAAGCATTGCGCAAATATATCATTGAATCCATGTTTGCTCAAAAGACAATGGAAATATGGAAACTATCAACAGCTGTGACATTTCCTAATCCCTTTTTTAACTTTTCAGAGCATGGTTATTGCTTTAGCATTAGATCAAGGGAAAAATAAAACATTTGGATCATTCTGTTGCATTACTAAGATAAAAATGCTGAAATCTATCTGCGAGGCTCTCAAGTAGCATCTGAAATGTATCTTAGGAAAACATGAAAAGGGTTAAAATATGTAAAAGCTAACTTTAATCCTTTATTCATCACACCTTCAAAAAATCCCCAAAGGGAAGTTAGAACTAAAGTGAGTCAGAAAGACTGTGATTTAGTCTGCTGATTCCACATCGTCTGCTTCAAATCACTCATATTTCAACACATCTTCTTAGCCAATCACCCATGAGCTGCCAAGTGTAGATATGGTCTTTCTTGACACTCAGTCAGCTGTCAATGCAAAAACACGGGGCACCCACCTCCTCCTACACTCCCCCTAAACCATCTAGGTTTTCAGGGTGGCTCATCGCAAGTCTGTCCACATCCGGGCCGCTGTAGACTAAAAACGGAGTTGTTGCTCCTCTGAGCCACTTTTCTGTCAGCTCCTTTAAGGGTTTTAGCCCTGAACTGTATTGATATCACAACAAAGGAGTTTATGTCCTTCATCATTGTCCAGTTTTTCCTGATTACATTTATCAAATAAGGTTTGTAGGGATCTACCACCACACAAAACAGCAATAAAAAACAGCTAAGTTTAGCTTTTTGTCACAAATTAACACTAAAATAGTTATTAGTAAAAGTAACAATATTAGCTGATAGTTCAATGGTTTGAATTGACATCTAATCTTTTTCGAACTGTCTGAAATTGGAGCAAACTAAAGTGCTGGCTGCTGTATTGCATGCTTGTAGGAAAGCGTTTTCTGTCTTGCTTCACCAGCTGTTGTTGTTGGCAGACACCATTTATGTGTTTTCTCGCCAGGAAGTTATATGGTGTCAATAAATGTGGTGAAAAAGCAGAAAAACTACATTCCAGACACATACTGTTTGTTGCCCTTCTACTCAAACAAACTAAATCAACATGTATAAAGATGTGAGCTTTTCCATACATCCATCCATCCATCATCAGAATCCCCTTTGCGGGTTACGGGGCTGCTGGACCCCACCCAGCTACTGTTGGGCAAAGGTGGGTACACCCAAGAGGTTACTTACACACAGCTAGGAGTAATTTTATGAGACCAATTAACCTACGAAGAATGTTTTTGATTTTGGGAGGAAACTTGAGTAACAAGAAAACATCCTCAAATGGACGGGAAAAACACACAAGACAAGATCCCAGCCAGGATTTGAACAAGACACAAAAATGAAAGATTTCAAACCATTCAATTCAAAGACCCACCCTGATGAAATTTGTGTTTTTGGCGTTTTAACATGTTCTTGTTGTATTTTTCCGATGATGAAGGACAAATATAAATAAAATTGAGTTTAAAAATTCTGATTACCGTAATTTCCGGATTACAAGCCGCTACTTTTTTCCTGCGCTTACAGCCCTGCGGCTTATTCAGTGACGCGGCTAATTTATGGATTTAATTAGCGGCCGCCATGTACGTACTTTCAAACTCAGTGAATAGTTTGAATTCTTTATCTAACACCAAACACAAGTCAATTATTTTTCAACACACCTCTTAGCAGCCAAACAGCATGGACTTGACTTCAGGTCTTAGACACTTCAGTCATGGTTCAACAAAATGAAACACGCATGCCCGGCCGCATCCCAGAATCCTTTGGTGCCATTAGACCCAACGTGCACCAGATCGCCGCTACAATATGATGAAGCTTTCAAGTTAAAAGCAATCGTTAAAAGTAGCGTAAAAAAGTCCACCGTCACCAACGGGTTTGGAAAAGCCGGTTTGCTGCGTGACGGAGAGAACAGCGCATGGAGTGAATTTACACTCCATTTACGGTTTCTAAGGAAACCGTAAAAGCGGAATTTTGCTTTGAAAAACTCACAGCCTCCGTGTGAGCTGGAGACATCTTCTCCTGCTGATTGAGCTGCGGGGCCGATGGCAGTCTGAAGGCTCCCACACGTAACAACGCACCCGCCCCTCATACACAAAACGTACAGTATTAAGTCCGATTGCTTTGCACAGAAATGATTTGCTCGTTCCACCGGCGCAACGGGGACGAAGTGCTCCTCCTTGAACTCCGACACCTCCTGACCAGAGCTGTCGGAGTAGATAGGAAGGGGAGACAAGGAGCGCGCGGGGCGGGAGCGGAGCGCAGAGGCTTCTGAATTCTGACGCACGCGCTGCACTGAGGCGCGCGTATCACGCTGAGGCGCGCGCTTTTCAGTCGCCGCTGCTGTATTTTACCGGTGTGTTTTTTAACCAGCCCTGTTACTCCCATAACGCTGCCGCGACACAAGCGGAAGGAGAGCTGTTCCCGTTCACCCCTCCATGCACTGCTGATACTTGCTCATTCTTAAACACGTACAACAGAATGGCGAGCCGGGCATTGGCCCCGCCTTTAGCCCCTAAGACTCATGGGAAATGTGGAATCGCGGATGTAAATTTCCTCATCATAACTGAGGGATGTAATGTTGATTATATGGTTACTGTTTGTAATTTTATGTATGATACCTAGATTGTCAATAAGTAAAAAAAAAAATGAAATAAAAACACCATAACTGAGGAACTTGTGAACAGAATAGAGGTCCATGCTGTTTGACAGATGTCGATACACTCAAATTCATGAGCCAGAGGCAAAGCTGGCTCCACCCACAATGTGCTAATGAATTGCACTCACTCTGGGATACTGGCCGTGATCTGTCAGGAGGACAATATCGCCTAACACATGCGCGGCTTGTACTCTGACGCGGCTTGTGTATGTATAAAACTAATTAAACACGTGAAAATGGGTGGGTGCGGCTTGTAATCGGGTGCGCTTTGTAGTTCGGAATTTACGGTATTTATTTGTATAAATTGTTGTGAATCAGGAGCAAATGAAAAAATTCATTTGGAAAAAGAACTTATTTGTGATGTAGAAAATGTGCTGGGTGGGCCACAGGCTCTCTGCTCTCTGGTTCAAAACTGTATGACAGGATAGATCCAATTTTGCTTGCCATTTTTGTTGCACCGGTAATGTTAGGTCAGGGGTGTGAGGGACTGTTAGCTAGTGGGAGAGCGTGTTAAAGCTCTTGGTTATGGGTGATGAGAAGAGGGAGCAGGGTTCGCCCACAACTCTCCGCTATGGACAAACTATGTCCCAGAAAACAACAGTTTTTTGGAATGGGACTTTAAAGCATGGAAACACAGTGACACCTCATAGCTGTGCATTGAACTGTGCCCTTTGTCCACGTGTTAAGCAATTTAAGCACCGTGTCATTGGCATAGACCCAGTTTCTCTTAGAATTTGGGAGATACATTTCAGTTTCTGTTTTGGTTCTTTTCAACAAGACTTTTTACATGTTTACGTTTTGACAAAAGGGACAGCATTGCACTCTCTGGGCTGCCCCATCAACTTCCACATTGTTCAGCACTGAGCTTGTTATTCTGATTCCAACTTTTACAGAGAGCAAAATATTGTTCTAGGAAACAGTTTCTTGAGAATAACCTTCAGAGTCAAGTGAAATGTTGTGGCTTCATATCTGGCAAGCAGGCGATGGCGTACCGAGTCCCTTGAGGTGAGGAAAAGTATGTTTTTCTGAGCTGATAACAAATGTGCTTTTTCAGCAGCACAAAATAAATCACCCGGAGTAAAAATTCCGACTTCTCAATGGGCTTCAACATAAAGAAGCTATGTTTTCTTTAATATACGGTAACTACATCTGTGTTGTACACTGAAATGAGTTTGTAAAGAAACATTGCAAGTTGATAATACAATTTGACCCCTATGGTTCCTTTATTTATACCAACGACTTATTTGAATCTATATTCCTTCAGAAATGATGAATATTTTGTACATTATAAGTAAGACTTTAAAGCAGATTTTTCAAAAAAAGGCTAATGCATTATGAAAACCTTTACTGATTGATTTCCGACTGTTTTCATATTGGCTGAAAAAAGCTTCACAAGAGCACTGACATCCTTCTAAAGACTTCATACTGAAAGCAGAAGGTCAGGCAGGTCAAGCCGATACAACAGCTTTGATCTCTGAGTTCTTGTAATCATTTCCTGGTTTGTATTCTGTTGGTGTAAAACAGTGTGTTCTCCTCACTAGACTGCACACTTTACAGGAACAAGACTCTGCTGTAATGAAGGAGCTGACATTTCTATTTTTATTCACGTGTAATTCATCAAAGAAATGTGGCTTCTCAGCAATAACATATTAGTGTTAATCACAATCAAAAATCTTTATGCTGTTTGCATTTTTCACAGAAAGTAATCTAATACACCAAAGCAGCAGTTACATGATGTTATCATTTCTGTGTGTTATTAGCATTTTACATATTTCTGCAGGGGTTTTGGTAACTGTTTTATAAAGTAGGGTGTAGTCCAATGAGGTTTGCTGACATTTGTTCTATACACAAAATTTTGTCACAGCATTCCATGCAGATTGAGGTGTGAACATCACAGTCCATCTTTGAAATAATCATCAGTCTTTTTGTTTTTGTACGAATTGTCAGACATCATAATTTTTGTGGTTTCTGTTGTTATTAAGTGTAGCAAAATAGTGCATTTTACAGCCAGAAAGAAAAAACTAAAGACCCCCCTCCCATCACCTTAATATGAGATGATATGAGGAAGGGGGTCAGTTGGGGACAGCTGATAGACTGTCCCCCGGTGGTCAAACAGCCGTCCCCTGGCCCACCCAAGCATAGGGCTCAGGTCTCCTCAGCCCAGGGGTCCCATCCCCCGAAGCACCGACCCCCCCAGGCTCCACACCACCCACCCCACACAGAGAGAGGAGCCAAACAGCGCTAACCCCCCTCACCCCCCCGGAGAAAGCCCAGGTCCCTGGGAGAGCTCTGGTCAGGCCTCGACGGGACCGAGGCAGCCAACCAGCCGGGGCGACTGCCGATTGCCTCAGCGGAGACCCCGACCCGTCAAACCTCCAAGGTCCCGTACCGATAGTGGACCCTCCGCCTCTCCCAGGCAGGCCCCACACCCCTCAGACCCCACAGCCATGGTAGGTGTCACCTAAAGTGACCGCAGGCCCCAAGAGGTTTGCCCTGCCCCGTCCCAGAGCCAAGGAAGGAGTGATCCCTGCAGTGCCCCAGCCCATCCAGCACTGCTGAGTCGCCCCCTGAGCACTGCGCCCCACCAACACCCCCCCCCCCAGCAGAGGCAAAAAGACCACCACTCTACCCCCCTAACCACACACCCCCAACACCGAGCCCGGGAGACCACGAAGCACCCCAGCCAGCCCCAACGAGGCACCGGACCCGGCCTCCCGACTAACGGAGCCCCCACCGCCCTCCACCGGGCACAAAATAATTTGTAGTTAATCTGTTATATTTTATAAAATACTACATATTTAATAATGTTGACATGAATTTACAGCTCTTGCTAGATTTTGCTAAGAAACTAGACCGTATGGCACTTTTAACATTAAGGATTGCAGGCCTTTGACAAAGATGATCCACTAATAACATTTTTATTGTTCGTGTATAATACGTGTAGTAAAAAAAGTAGTAAATGTTCCAACCAACAACTTTTTTACTGAAGAAAATTCTAGTAAGTGCTCTATTGTATTCTAAATAAGACCAAGTTTTCTTTATGCATTTCGTCATTAAAAGTAGAGATTGAAACTGTTTTGGATTCTTTTTTCACCCCACATAGTCGTGCGTTTGTTTTATTTATGCTTCTGGGCTGAGAAACAAATATGTTGCCCACAGCCGTCATTGGCCTCACTCATTGTGGGTTTCTTCTGAGTGTTTCTAAATGTCTGTCCTAAGCCATTCAAATCTGACAAGAAAGCTGTCACTATGTTTGTGTTTTTGTGTGCACACAGAGAGGTTGGTAAAAACTTGCTTTTGTAACTTTTCCGTGCACTTACTGCCAATAAAAATGCATTAGGAGTGTTGGAGGAAACATTAACAGATGGTCTGGATCAACTGAATTGAAGGAATTTAAGTGAATCAAGCTAAATTGCAGGTATTGAGACTGTTGTTTTGAAAAGCCAACAAGCACTTAACAGTCTCAGGTTATTGGAAATTAAAACTGTACTTTTTATTTTAATTCATTAAAGTCCCACTCCAATCATCTTATGATCTTTTGCAAAATCGTTCCCAGTGGTCTTTTAATTACTATTTTACAGTTTTAGCCAAAACTACAAAACCTGTGTCATTTTCTGGGACATGGCTTCTGCAGAGCGACAATAGTTCATCATCAGAAACTCGCCTACACTAATATCCTCACTACCCCAAAGTAACTTTAGCGGTGCAACATCAATGGTGAGCAATTTCAAAGCTATCCAGCTGTACAGTTTTCAGCCAGATACCAGAATGGATGAGGAAAACAAAGATGTACATGATCTTTTTGTGTGCAAGTGGACACATCAGAATGGAGAGGAGCAGTGAGCCTTTGGTCTTTTACTTGCTGGGTCACAAAAGAGAGCTTTTTCAAACTGCATTTTTTCATCTGCTGCTGATTCATCCCGATTTTATTAAAGAAATACTCATGAATGCAGTTTTAATCATAAATTCTTTACTTTCTGTCCTTCAAAATGAGAAAAATGAAACAAGAACACCAAAAAACACTATCTTTATTGAAGTGGGTCTTTAAACGTTTTGCAGATTATTCTTTTTATTCCTTTTTGATTGCTATAGAACAATTAAATATATTCTATGCCTTGTCTGATCAAAGTGCAAACGACTTTCTATTTTGGTAGCGTTGAAAAAATTCTGAAAGCATAAGATGCTACGTTTATTACAAGACAACATCACGACTTGTGTCTCTTTAAAATGCTATCAGTCAGTTTCTACAGAAAAATGGGACTGTTGGCATTAGGTGCACGTAAAGTCATCCTTCTATTCCTATCCTCTTTCAAAAAAAAAAAGATTAAAATCAGCCAGAATATGAGGCATGTTTGAATCGATTTTAAGACA
The DNA here is from genome assembly GCF_053564925.1 of Oryzias latipes. Taxonomy (NCBI): domain Eukaryota; kingdom Metazoa; phylum Chordata; class Actinopteri; order Beloniformes; family Adrianichthyidae; genus Oryzias; species Oryzias latipes. The sequence goes on along the minus strand of NC_136249.1, from coordinate 23,774,238 downwards.
GGTTTTCTTTGTCTTTTGAGTGTGTATTTGTGAGTGTGAGGGGTTATGTTCTGTCCTGGGGGGATCTAAAATTTCTTAACTTATACTGTGGTATTTTGGGCTGCATGACAAGATCTACATTCTGTCAAAAATGTGTGAAAGTATCAGCACTTACTTGTGGTCACCTTTATGCACTGCTCTGTTTTTTTCAGCCAGACATGCTGTGTCGGGCGCTGTTTGTCTTAGCATGGCAACATGATCTGTGGACCACCTCAGACATTCCTGCACCTCTGTTTGGGTTTGCACTCTTTCCTTCATTCTCCTGGCTAACGTTTTGGTCTAACATCTCAGTTCACTGTGTTTGACTTTAAAAAGCGCAGACAAGGACAAATTAGCCATGACTGGTGGTATTTTCCATCTTTCTCAGCAGTCTGTGAGCAGGCAATAAATAATTACGACTACACAAAATCTAGTTACAAGACTGCTTGAGTCTGAAATAAGTGGAAGTCTAAAGTGAGATGGTTGGACTTTACACTCCTCTTTGTAGGAAGAGTCTTGATTTACTTTTGTGTCAAACAGTCAACCAGTCATGTCAAGTCCTGTTAGTAATCCTATGGAATAAAACCAGAGACTTCAAAAACAGTCTATGTTTAGGGTTAGAAAAAAACAATTTATTCATTTTTTTTTTTACAGTCAATGACTGACTTTCTATGTCAAGGAAAGCGTAATCACAAAGACTCATTTAAATTTTCTTTTGGATCCAGATTTATGTCAGGTAACGGCAGTTCCTCCATTTTCAAAAGCTCTGTAGTTTAATTGCCTTTCTTCTCAACAGTCCAATGTCACTTTATGACAGTTTTTTGATGGATAATCCACTAATTCTATCAAATCAGTCAAGAAAACCTTTTAAGTTGAGCTAACTTTTTCAGACATGCTGCTCCTTTGGGCAAGGTTTGAAATCTCACCTAAAGCAAATTCACCTTCGAGTTAGTTCTGGTGTTTAAATCCTGGCCATTATCCCAAACAAACCTCAATTTGAAATAAAATACTGCTTTCTGAATGGGCTTGTTTGATCATACCAGTTAAATTGAATGAGAGCAAATTCTAGATAAACCATGTGGGAAAAGTTGCTTCTATTCACAGTATTCTGTCATGTAAACACCTAATTTAAAGCAGCAGGAGGCATCCAAATAGGCATTTCAGTACTCTGCATATTTTCTAGTAGTTTTATTACTTTTTTTGTCATCTGATGGAGTTTTCTGAATAGTCTCTGGTTTTAAAGAGAGCCTCAACCCGTTTGCAAAAGCTGGGCCTTGTGTTCTCTTGCTCTTTGTGACTGGGGCTCATGTGGAGGTCTCTCTGGTCCCGTCCTTGGGTGGCTGGTGTCAGGTTGTCCTAGGAGTGGACGCTCTTGGATCCCGTCACAATGGAGCTGCCTGTGCTGCCCACTAGTGGGGTCTTCTGTGGTGATCAGGGGTTTACACCTTCACTCCTACATTCAAACTCACACAGTCAACTAAACACACCTGCCTGCTCACTTTTACACAAACACAGATATGCATCCAGACATGCCCGATGTATGATGGATTTATATGATGGTTATTTGTTCATATTGCATTGATAGTGTTTGCAATAACGTGTGTGTGTATGCTTCAGTTCATTTCCTTTAAAAAAAAACAAAAAAACTACAATGGTTTTAAATGTTAAGTTTCTACATGCTGCCTTGATGTATTACCCACTAGATTTCTAAAGTCTGTCCTGAACAGTGTGTTGCCATCAATTAGTCAAATAGTTAACATGTCTCTTCAATCTGGAATATTTCCAGAGGCCTTAAAAACTGCAGTCATTAAACCCCTCCTGAAAAAGAACGGTCTTGATCCCACTGTACTGAATAATTACAGACCTATCTCTAATCTGCCATTTTTAGGAAAGGTCCTTGAAAAAGTTGTCTACCAACAGCTCACTGATTTTCTCTTATTAAACAATTCATTTGATGTTTTCCAGTTAGGTTTTAGACCCCATCATAGCACAGAAACTGCTCTTATCAAGGTAACCAACGACATCCGCCTGAACACTGATGATGTCAAAGTCACTGTCTTAATCCTGCTAGACCTGAGTGCTGCCTTTGATACTGTTGATCATGGGATCCTTTTGCACAGACTCCAAGACTGGGTTGGCATCTCTGGATCTGCCCTAAGTTGGCTCAAGTCTTATCTGGAAGACAGGAAATATTTTGTTGAAATTGGGAGTTGTGTCTCAGACTACATGGGCTTGAATTGTGGTGTGCCCCAGGGATCGATCCTGGGACCCCTTCTGTTCAACCTCTACATGCTGCCACTAGGGCAGTTAATACGCAGTAATAACATATCTTATCACAACTATGCAGATGATACTCAGATCTATGTGTCACTGACAACAGGTGAATATGGGCCGGTGGATTCACTCAGCAGCTGCCTCCAACAGATCAGTGCGTGGATGCAGAACAACTTTCTCCAGCTAAACTCAAACAAGACCGAAGTTATTATTTTTGGCCCACAGAAACAAAGAGAAAGTGTCAGCAGCTACCTTCATTCTCTGTCTCTTAAACCCTCAAATCAAGTCAGAAATCTAGGGGTAATCATGGACTCTGACGTGAACTTTAACAGCCATATCAAGTCAGTAACATCAGCGGCATTTTACCATCTGAAAAACATTGCCAAAATCAAAAACATAGTGTCAAAGCCAGACCTGGAGATACTTATTCATGCATTTGTCTCCAGTAGGTTAGACTACTGTAACGGCCTGCTCACCGGCCTCTCCAAACGAGGTGTAAAACAGCTTCAGTACATCCAGAATGCTGCTGCTCGAGTCCTGACCAAAACCAGGAAGTATGATCACATTAGTCCTGTGCTCAGGTCTCTGCACTGGCTCCCTGTACCTCAAAGAATAGACTTCAAAGCAGCTCTGCTTGTGTACAAGTCTCTCCATGGCCGAGCACCAAAGTACATCTCTGACATGTTAGTGCCATATGAACCATCTCGTACTCTGAGGACCACAGGGGCCGGCCTCCTGTTGATTCCCAGAGTCAGAACTAAACAAGGGGAATCAGCGTTTCAATATTCTGCAGCTAAAATCTGGAACAGCCTCCCTGAAGGCGTAAGACAGGCCTCTTCTGTGTTCATGTTCAAATCTAGACTTAAAACATTTCTGTTTAGCCGTGTATATGACTGAAAGGTCCTATCTGCACTTTTCTTTCCTTTCCTTCCTTTTTTTTAATCAATTTTCAAATTGTTTTTTTCTTTTCTTTTAAAGTAAATTTTACGTTGATTATTTCTATGATGTATTGTGATTTTAATGCATTTTTCTGTTTTGTGAAGCACCTTGAATTACTTTGTGTACGAATTGTGCTATACAAATAAACTTGCCTTGCCTTGAATGTGCAAACAATAGTTAGATGAATGTTTGTATGGACATTTGAGTGTGTAGATGTGTGGTTTTGTTCACAAAAATGCAGTATTGATTTTGTTGACCATTTTGATGTTTTCCTTTTCTGTGTCCACTTTTAAAATATTTTTCTGTACTCTTTCCCATTTTTTTTCTCTCCCTGTCATCCCTGAACTCTCTTGTTCAATCCGGTCCATAACTTTAAACAAACAAAACCAATTATAAAAGTGTCATAGAAATAAAGTTTAGTTTCAAATGCAAAATGGGGTTATATCAATATACTCCGGGTTTGCCCAAGGAGTATATGATAGAATCCCAACAACAAAAAAAACCATCAGCTGGATCTCAGCTTCTGTATGTCTATGCAGCTGCTGGTAAGGACAAAATAAATAAATAAATAAATATTTCTATTCCTACAACAAATAGAAACCCCATTTTCAGGTTTTCCAGGATATGCTCTTTATTAGAGAATGGCATGCATGTAAACATAGTGCATGCCTGAAAATAGACCATGTAAAAAACAAAAAGCACAAGTTAACAGTGATGTTATAACACACAGTGCAAGTGACTCAACCACCTTAAGTTTGAGTTGAAATAAACAGCACACAGGGCTACTATGAGAACGTACTAATCCAAAAATGTTCAAAGAAATGTATGGTTTGCTAAAAAAACAAAACAAAAAGTGAAGAGGGAACAGTGCTTATCAATATATAGCAATCAAATGAATACACTGTTAAGTCTTGGAAAGTAACAAATGCTTTATTTCTTGAAAGGAATTCAACAAATGATCCCAACAAAATTGCTTTTGCAACATAATTGTAGTTTAATAAAAAAATTAAGATTTCGTCAGTAAGATACCTATGCTAAACAGTCAAGTTAAACAAATATGTTTTATTTTGTAAATAGAACACGAACAAAATTTACTCAAGCTAAAAAACACTTAAGATTTAAAATTATGAAACTACTAAAAGAACTTTAGTTTGCTGAAACTGGAAAAGACCTGACCTGTTTTTAGACCACAAAAAGTTCTGAATGATGTTAGCAATATGATAAATTAAAATAAGGCTTATTTTATTGTTCCTTGGCAAATGGTGTTCTGCCTTTAAAATAAAAAAAATGCGTTAATTTTAGAGGTGCTGTTTTTTTTAGAATAGCATGCAGGTCTTCATGCAGTTTTGTCACCTGTCTGCTCACAGCTTGTTTTAGTTCATTTCCCTCTTACACAAACAACTCTTGTAACCGCATGATGTTTTTTATTTGGTCTGTTCATCAGTGAAGTGTCCTTATTTCATTTGTTGAGTATGTAAAAATTGCCCTACAGTGTGGAGGCAGGGGTTCAACTCCTGACTGTGGAGTCTCCATGTTCTGTAGGATAGGCTCCAGTGACCTTGCACAGGAATAAGTAGATAAAGAATGGAATTTAAATTTTAGGGTTAGAATGCTGGTTGTGGTTACTGTCTTCTTCTTCTTCTCCCTTTTCTGCTGCTCCCTTTAACCCTTGTGCTATCCTATGACCCCAGCCTTACATTGATGTGTTCTCCCTTCCATGATAAAGGTGGATAAAGGTGGAAAGATTTCATGTAATCCATGGACACCAGTGAAGATCACAAATCATTGAAGAAAAAAGGTTCAGCGCACTGTCTAGTGGGTCTAGATGACCCAACTCCCAACGTCAAAGTGCCTAGGATAGCACAAGGGTTACGAGTCGCCACAGCAAATATTCCACCTCCATCTAATCCTTTCTTCAGTATCCTCCTTACTCACACCAGCCTTTTATGGACGTTCTCTTACTGATTTGCAATTTTGATTTGGCTTTGGTTTTATGTCAGATGCTCATCCTGTCACTGTCACAACCCTCTGCATTTCAAGGAGCTAGATTACTGCTTACAGTTACAGTACTTACAGAAAATCACAAACTTGGCTTTTTTCTCCCTCATTTTTGTTTGCCAAACTAAAGTTTAACAATCAAATTTAAAAAAGTAAGTTTATTCTAAAAGTGCATAGACATACTGTCATTTGTACATCAAGACAGTGAGTTTGCAACACTTCCTTTCATGCACTTCTGTAGTTTTTGTGAACAAACGAGTGCTTAGGCAAGAGGAAAACACAAGGCTACTAATGGAGCTTTAACCGGTGTGTTCATTAATATTGAGATGCAGAGAGTCCAAGTAATGCACCTACACCCACACAAGCTGGAATGCACACCATTCACATAGAGGAGGAAAAAAAAACAAATGAGCTTGTCATATCACACCAAGTTAATGCCCTCCTTTGAACTCCCCCCTCTCTCACTGCCTATTGCTGTGTGTCAGTATAATGACGGAGAACAAAAAAATAGCTTATCATCACGAGCTACTCTGCATAAACGCTCAGACAGCAGCAAATAATTTCCCTCCTGCTCTTTCAGTAAACATCCAGGTAAATTACTCTCATCTGCTTGTTTTCTTTTCCATTTTTTTCCTCTTTTTCTACAGATAATTGGCTGCATTATGCTTGCCATGCAGGAGAAATGTATAACGCTGATTATGGTGCTGCTGTTGTAAAAAGAGAGTTTGGAGATCACCCAGAGGGATGGCCACGAGACAGATGAACATTTTGGCACATTTTGATTATTTTTGTCCCCGTAGAACTGTAGCATTGGCTCATCAGGTACAGTACTCTGTATTCAGGGCATGCTGAGCTGTGAAGGAGCCCAAATACAACTCTGGGGTTTTAAATCTTCAGCAAGGCTCATAATAAATTCGGAAAATAAAGATTGATACGTGTGGTTATTTTTGGATCATACAGGCTTAAGGTGAGTTTCACATGCCTGTTTATTCCTAAATTATAAACTCCAGGTTATGTTTCTCGCAGCTACATATTTATGACAACACAGCACTTTCCTGCAGGACAACGGCTCCATCTGCTGGACAAATCTAAAATTCTGTCTGACTGCTGCTTTTTCAGTTTAAACCTAATGGTGCTGTAAATATAAGAGCGAAAAAAATCCTGAAACATTTTTATTTCAGATTGGCATGTTCCCACTTATACTTATACGTATACTTGACTGGGAATTATTAGGATATCAAATCAAACTTTATTTATAGAGCATGTTTTACACCTTAGGTAACACAAAGTCCTCCACAGTAAAAAAAAATATTTTTCAAGTTTAAAGACCAAAAACCTCTTACAAGCCCTTGAATTGAAAGTTGATTAAATAGATACAAAAAGATAAATTTCACAAAAATAAAATTTAGAAAGGCACACTCACTCTTCAATTCCTCTCAAATCCAACCTAGTTTAAGATAAAAATGACAGAAACAATAGGAATATAAAAATCAGGGAAAAAAGGCTATTCTCCAAAAGCATGTCTTGCAAGTAGATTGATGATTAAAAATCTTTTCAGTTAGGAATTTTGTGCATGAGCCTGTATGAAGAACTGATGATCTATTCAAGGTCATTATCACTGGGGTTTTCTCAAGTCCAGAGCATTTCTTTTTTCAGTGTGAATCAGGAATAGGCAAACAAATCCTGTTTAAAAAGAGCGTATTTGTGAAAATATTCAGGGTGGGCCACAAGCTCCAAGCTCTGAGCAACATGGAGGGGACGGGGTTGCTCTGCACTAATGGTTTCGCCCACAACTCAAAGGCAAATTTCTGATGGACTACTGCCGCAATGCAGAAACTATGTTCCAGAAAACAATACACGTTTTTTTCTTTTGTTTTTTTTCTGGATAAAAGGGCATAATCATATTTAAAAGACCACTGGGAATGCTTTTAAAACATATCAAAGTTAGTTTAAGTGTATGTATCCTCTTTATGTGTTCTGTTTTTTCTTTCTTTTAAGATCTTTTGGTGAGATCATGATCCACTGGTGATATATTATACTGACTGCTTCTAAGAAAACACACATAAAATCATTAAAGTGGAAGGAATCTGTGCAGGAAAGCTCAGTAATTAAAAAAAATGAAATAAATTCAAATTATTAACCTTAAAAGTAATAAAATTTGTGAGAAGAAAACTTCCAAATGTACAATATATAAATCTATTACAAATAAAAGGAAGAGGTCAGCAGAAAATCTATCATGTCGTATTGAACCTGATTGCTTCTTCTACAAAACAAATAACAAAAATAAATTGAAATGCTTTTATCTTGGTTTTATATTGTGACTTGGAATCTCTTAAAAATAGCAGCAAATCTCCCCTCTAGCCTGTTTTTTTTAAACCACGTTCACAAATTGTCTTGAAATGCTGAAGGAGCAATATAGGTGAAACAGCATGTCAACACTGTGGCAGAGCAATTTTACCTTGTTCCCCTCACATATAGCGTCACTTCACAAAGTATTACCAGCTGAGTGACTACTCACTGAGCTTTTTTTTTCTTGTCACACATATAAAAATACAACCTACAAGCCAATCCCCCCCCCCCCCCCCCCCCCAAAAAAAAACATGCCTGCAGCAGTGGGAAAAATAAACACAGATGCAGCTCTGTAGCTAAAAATTTTACCATATGAACTGTCTCCCTCAGAATAAATAGAATCAAGAAAACAATTCAAAACCAAAGCAACTCTGGAAATTCAGAATGAACCAAATCACGGGTATGATTTTTGCAAAGCAGCACATGCAGCAGGTACAAAGAGGATGTTGTTAAGATTTTTTTTTAAAAACACTCACGGTGACTGTAGACAGTGGAGCTTGAATAAAAGCTGTAGGACTTCTGCTAAAAAAAAAAAAAGATGTGTCCTTTAAATAAATCTTATTTTATTTCATTCCAGTCAGGGTCAGAGAAGAGCTTGGCCTATGCAGCCATCATTTGGCCAGAGGCAGAGTACGTGCTCGCACACAAACCTTCACCTCTGGGATGAAAAAAAGTATGCTAAGTCCTCACAGGAAAGTATGACATTCAAGAATGAAATACAATGTAACAATTCCTGTTGAGGCCTTTTTTGGAATCAAACATTTGCACATTGTTAACAACCGACTTCACTTTTTGAAAGTTCTAAGGCCTTAACTTCATTTTTTTTTAAATCTATTTGTTGTTACAAAAAGGAAAAATGAAGACTTTCCTTTATGATTTCAAGAAAAAAGAATCCTGCTTGAGCCAAAGATGCTTTTAAATAACTTAGAAAATCAAACGTTTTTTACTTTAAGAAATGCACCATTGTACACATTTTTGATATTTAAGTTTGACTATTAATACTTGCATTTAAAAAAAAACAAAGTTTAATACATACAAAATCGGAAGTAGTGTGACAAGGTTTATACTGGCAATGTATGGTGTTACACAGTAATCAGAGGGTTCATTTAAAACACCTGTACTGTCTGTGTTCTAAGGAGCAGACGAAGCGTGGTAGCTGGTTCTGTTTTACATTTGTTTCACAAACTTTTTAAGCAAGCAGCTCATTGGACACGTACGGATTAAAGCAGTCTCCTTACCCAGGGTCCCTCTCCTCCTTACTACCATGGCATGCTGGATAATTGAGTTCTTTTCAAACTGTGCTTTTAAAAGAACAATACCTGCTCAGATTCTGGTCTGGGTAGGTCAAAGGATCACAAGACTCACGACTTAAAAGTAACCCAAAACAAATTTGTTAACACCGTGCGTAAGGGGAATGATATGCTGGGTGTTGAATAATTTTGATTGAAGGATGTGCAGCAGAAAGTTGTAGAAATAACTGGGAGTTTTTAAACAAGTTTAAGAGTTTGGGAGAGCAGACTCCTGCATGTGTAAGTTTACAAATGTCAAACATGAACTTGTAGCTTCAGACAGGACAAAAGGGAAAGGTAATGGGGTATGGGTGAAAATGAGGAGTTTATGTGCCAATGACAAAAAGAGAGAAAAAAAAAATAACACACAAAGCAGATAACTAAACAAAAGCAGAGATGTCAAAGGCATCCTGCTTGGACCAAGAAAAAAAACTGGACCGCTTTCACAAATTCCATTATTTAGATTAAAGTAAAGTTTGCATTTATTTTGGGAAATCAATGTCCAAGAGTCTGTAGAAAGAAAAGAGGCATAGAACCTTCAGTCCAGTGTAACATCTGACAGCAGTCTGTGATGGTAAGCTAGGCGAGGCAGACCCAGGCGCTGGAACCCGGAAGGAAAACACAAGGTTAGTAAGTTGATAAGTCAAGTTTTAATGATATTCGGAGTTGCTTGAGATCTTGATCAGGCTGGAGGCTGGAGAGCAGCGGGTTAAGTTGCTGGAAGTAGCTCGAGGTAGTTATGGCTTGAGGCGAGGCTGGTGGTCGAAGTTGGCTCGTGGCGAGGCTGGAGGTCAGTGATGGCTCGAGGCGAGGCTGGAGGTTCTTGGTGTTCCGAGAGGTTCTGTGGCTCAGGTAATCCAGTGACTCAGGTGTCCACTGCTGGTCAGAATGTCCTGAAGGCGAGGCAATACAGAAGTTAGACGTGGACGTGAACGTGAACATGAACACTTGGACTAAACTAGACGAGTGACCAGGTTATGCACAACTGGCGATGAATGCTGGTTCTGGATCTCGTTAAGTAGGTCTGGTCGGTGATGAGGTGAGTGGACACAGCTGGGAATCATCAGGAGCCAAGCAGAGGGGGGGGGGGGGGGGCTGACAGAGGCACCATGACACTTTCATGCATATTGAATACATGAAAGACTGCTGTCAGGGTAATGTTGGCTTTCATGACACTTAAGTGAGGTCATAAAAACTGTCAACATTTGTCTCAAAACTTTGTTTGATTATTGGTCTTTAGCTTTACTTTACATTTTCAGACTGGGCTTAATTAACTGAAAGTTATAACCATCATAATTAAAATAATTAGGTCCGCCTGTATGATCAATTTATAAAAGTTCCACTTTTTGAATTGAATTACTGAAATAAATCACTTTTTTGTGAGATTCTTGTAGTTAATTAGGCTGCATCTGTTGTGATGCTAGACAGCATTTTCTACAATAACATTATCCGGAGCAATTTGCTTCCTCCCCACAAACAAGTGCCCGTTTGGTGATATTGTCATTTGGCACCATTTCAACTCATTTATCCAACGTATTTGTGGATTGCTGGCAGTTCAGGAGGAAATGACATGTTGGCTCTGGCTTTCATTCATTTGCTTTATTTCAACCAGGTGTTTTTGATTGATTCGATTTCAACAATGAGGCACAGAATTTGGGAAATGCAAATTTTTCTTATAAAACCAAATATTATCTGTGGAAAAATGAAATTAAAAATGCATCATTAAAACTTTCTAGGTGTTTTATCTTTAATTTGTTTTTCTTAATTTCTTCACTGGGCCTGGCAGTTGATTTCTAAGATTTATGCCTGTTTTTTTTTTTTTTTTTAATATTGTATTCCTGAGTAAACAACTCTTTTTCTGAAAACAAAATGAAACGTGAGTTTCAACTCAGTCAGCAGTGGACCTAGCTGCACATTTGTATGTCCGTCAATATCAGTGGGAGAGAGAAAAAGGACACAGAGTGAAAGAAGGGAGCAAAAGGTGTTGTATCTGACCATAAACTCTAGTCATTGTTTCCCTGGAAACAGGTGCTGTGAGCTGAATGTGTGCTGACAGGAATTTCTGATGGTCACCTTGGTTTAGCTTGAACATGTGCCCCCAGATAAAGCATGGAAAAACCAATTCCTTTTAGCTTCATTTTGTAAATTTTCTGTGCTCCAGCTGTTTTCTACTTTTATGTTTGGTGCATCAATTATGTAGTGGAGTATGCTACAAAGTCCCTGTAGCACACTGCCTCATGGAAGATACATAACAGAGCTTTATGTGCTGATACTCACACATGTACAGATAAAATCAGTTAGTAGCACTTTTTTGGACAAATAGGTGTGTTTTTATTATTCAGAAGTTACATCTATCTTTGAGAATCTTTTGCTTTCACCTTGAGTTACATTTTAAACGTGTCAGTTTGTGGAAATCACGTTCATCAGCCGTGACAGCAATGTTCCTCTTTGTTTTTATTGCAAGTTTTCCTGTCATCATGGCAAACCAGGATGGTACTATTAAGGGTGGTATTTTGAGTGTTATGCTTATTTCTTTTTAGACTTTGTGTTGATCTGTCTGCTGTTTATTTTTTCTTTTCTTTTAGTTTACAAGATGTTATTGTCACAGCTTTCCATCCTGCTGTGACGGAAAGCTGTTGTCCCGCTGTTATCACTATCTTCTCACAAATATACGTAGGTGTCTCACCATGTTGGATCAGGTGTTTCAACCTGCAATGACTCAGAAAGGATGCCAACGTGTTTAGATTGTACCTGATATGGTACTGAGTTCACAATTTCTCCTGCACTAACACATGTTATTTTTAAAGAACCACTCCAATAAAAATTGAGTTTTTGTTAAAACAACATATAGTTAAAGTAGGACTTTAAAGTCCCAATCATCTTTTGATCTATTCTAAAAGTGTTGTCCGTGGTCTTTTAATTGTGATTATGGCGTTTTTAGCCAAAAACAACAACAAAAATTCTAGGACATAATTTCTACAGAGGAGCAGTAGTTCATTAGAAATTCACCTCTGTGTTGTGGGCAGAACTTTTGGCATGGAGTAAGCCCTGTCCCTAATTTTCCATTCTCCCTCTGTTTACACGCTTTGCCACTAGCCTACAGCCCCTCACAACCCCGATTTCAACAAATAAATACTCAGCAATGCTATTTAAAGCTCCATTTTCTTTATAGGTGACCTCCATCATAAGAAAAATGCCACAAGAACATGTGAAAACCCCCAAAACATAATTTTCATCTGAATGAGTCTTTAACCAGTAAATGTTAAGTTAATTTCAAACTATTAGACATTACAGATTACATGTTGTTCAAAATTGATCCCTTACCTACTAGAATATTAATGTCTTAGAAACGCACGCATGCATTACTTTTTAGTTACTTTCTTGTAATATCTGCAAAAGTTGATTATAATACAAAGTGACAAATGTAACACTTCAAATTTTCTATTCAGATGAGGGGCGATAAGATGATTAAAAGGACTTCCCATGCCCCACAGTCACAGACAGCTATCGGCTTTGGGAACAAAACTAGAACAGACGTATTATTAGAAACAAAAAAATGAAATACAAGTATTTGCGTCTGTAAAGTCTCAAAGGAAATTTGGTTTAGCAAGTCGAAATGGATTAAAAACAGCTCGGTGACTCAATGCCAGCAGAGAATAGATTGTGTTTGTGGTATTTCTTTCTTCTACTAATGCCTCATGCTTTTACTGTTTAAAAGAATGATACTTTAGTAGATTAGTCATTTGTAATACCCAAATTACTGAAAAAATAATGAGTAAAATGGGACATTAGTTATGCTTTCTAGAACTTTGTTGAGTACCATGTTACTGCTATAACTTATTTTTGTAACAAGTTACTACCAATTATGGACATGAGAGTAGTGTGTCTAAAATGTTCTTTTAATTTCATTCAAGAAAAAATGCTTTATCAAAAGTTTGTCCATTCTAAAAACCAAAACAAGAGCTCTTTCTTTTGTCTAACATACTGCACTCAAAGTGACATATTTGACTGTCTTTCTCCCCTTAGGGCCAATCAGAAGAGAATTAATGGCTGCGTCATAAATAATTGTGAGAACCGCTTTTTTTTTTTCTCATTCTACCTTCCTCTCACCTCTGTGCAAACATGAGCTTCCATCATACCAACAGCTTTTAGATGTGTGTGTGTGTGTGTGTGTCAGGTGCTGCCTCATTAATACTTGATGTAACTTTGGGATAATGACGCACTTACAGTAGGAGCATAATTACTGGCTGCTGGTGTTTACGCGTGTATGCAAATGTGGGTGGATTCAGGTTTGGTGAGAAGAAGAAGGGGCTCTCCAAAGCATTCTTTTGAGATATAAAAGGTGCTTATTGGTGTTTCGATGCAAGAGACCAGTATGTAATTGGATAATTGCTGTGTTATTTATGCAAACATGGCAAAGATTTTTATAATACAACACGAGGAGCTCAGAACATCAATAATGTACTTACAGAAGCAAACATGAAAAATGCAGCAGTCACTTTACATAGAATAGCAGTTGTCTCAGTGTAGATTAACTCCAACATATGCAGTGGAATTTTGCCTCATAGCATGTTTTGATTTAAGTCTGGACAACTTAAATCAAATAGTCAAGAATATAATTTATTGTTTTTGTACAGAGATGCAAAATGTTCAGTAATTAGTCTGCAATTGTGCGCTATGAAAAAGTGGCATAAAACCAGGAATAAATAAACGGTTCAAATAAAACAGCTTTGCTTTCATTAAATATGAATCAAAATAAACATTTGTAGGATTAAAAAGTTTGGTTCATGTCCTTTTATAATTAGGGCCCGAGCAGGTAGTGCAAGGACCCTATTATATTTATAAGGTTTATTATTTTTCTTCTTTTTTTCTTCTGACAATAGAGTCCCCTAGAGATTTCAGAATAATGACTCCAAACTTTGGTTTTGTAAACTAGACACATGTTTGATGTTAAATTGTGAAGCTTTTAAGTTTTTCAGCATGTTTGTGACGGTGGCGGCGCGTCGAATTTCGAAGTCGTTTCGGAAACACGCCATAAGAAAAATGACCATAACTCAGCCATGCATAATCCAATCTTATCCAAAATTGATGTGCATGATTGTGGTCTGACTCTGAACACATCTGCAGTAGAAGAATCCTGAACAGGTGTAGCGCCACCTGCTGGTGACATGTTTTACAAAATGACATGTTTTACTTGGAGCACCACTGCTTCACTCGTGGTTAGAATGTCCTGAAGGCGAGGCAATAACAAAGTTAGACGTGACCATGAACACTTGGACTGAACTAGCCATGAGACCAGGATAAGCACCATCAGGGGCAACGAACTGGCGATGAATACTGGTTCTGGATCTCCTTATGAAGGTCTGGTCGGTGATGAGGTGAGTGGACACAGCTGAGATGAAACAGGAGCCAAGCAGAGAGGGGAGGGGGGAGGAGAGCTGACAGAGGCACCATGACAATAACTTCTGTTTAGGTTATCAGCACCAAACTTTCCCAAGTTATAGGCATTTATGTGCTACTGCTTCCTAAATATCTTCAGAATTTAAAAACTTACAGGTAAATTTTGAGACATGTTTAAGTCCACAAAGTCAGAAAATGTGTTTTTAAGGCAAAACTATGAAACACACATCATTCATATATCAACACCAAACTTTTGAAAAACGTAGGGATCTGTGTCCTACTGCCTTGCATATTTTTTCAGAGTTTTAGATGGAACAGAAGAATATTTTTACATCACAAAATCTATGCTGAATCCGTCTGGACTCCAAACAAATATTTTTTATCATACCTTTTTTTCAATTATCGACACCAAACTTCACAGACATATAGCTGTACATGTCCAAATGGTCCCAGAATATTTTCACAATTTTAAAATGAATTGGTCAATTTTAAGATTTTTCTTTCCTCTTACATGCAACAGCCTCTTGAAACCAGGCCTGCTGCAGGGGTCAGGTTACACTTCTCCTTCCCCTGCAGGGTTCGTCCTCATGTGTTAATTAGCCAGCAGTGACAAACAAGGATGAGAAGAGTTATAAAAGCCAGTTCAGCACTGAAAGACTGCTTTTTAAAAAAAAAAGAAATTCGTACGTCATTTATACATCTTTAGTACTAATCAATGCTTTTTATTTTTATTTATCCAAAATGAAATTAACTCAACATTTTATCTTTTTTTTTTTTTTTTTTTACAAACAAAACATATGAATATGCTCCAAAACAAAACCCAACCTCAGTACACTCCTACAGATGTAACATAGGATCATAAATATCTCTTTTATCCTTTTTTTTAATCAAAGCTGGAACTTCTTTTCTTTTATATACATCCAATGAAATTAAACTACAACACCAACAAAAACAACTGATAACAAAGTCTCTAAAAAAGGATGTGTATATATGTAGCACCTTTAAACACCAAACAAATAACAAATGCTTCCCAATAAAAGCACAAAAAATGGAACACAAAATGTAAAACCCAAATTAGAAAATGAAATCTTAAAAATACAAGTTTTTAGCAGCTTTTAAAAAAAAATCACCAAGTCAACACTTCTGAGGGTGCATCTGATGTTTTCATGACGGTCTGGACGACACAGATCTGATCTTTTTAAATGCGACCCAGGCCGTCTGAACGGCCAGGCCACATGAATCCGACCCGTAATTCATTGATACGCTTCAAACGTCATCATTCTGCGTTGAAGTAGGCGGGAACGAGAACATAAACATCAACCACGGCAGACGATGCTGCTGAGACCAGTCAGTGGAAGGGGAAGCGAGGTCATGTTTGATGGAAATGGTGGTTGAGGAAAAAGATGAAGTGGATTCATTGATCATGCCTACAGCGCCCCCTTTTGGTGAAAACAGGAATTCAGCCAAGTACTTCGAAATTGTGTAGAAAAATGATGAATTCCTGTTAACACAGAAGCCTTTTGCAGATGTTTGTGCGGTTTCGGAAGATTAGGTTGCGGTTGCCAGGCCGTGACTTTGATGTTGAATTACTGAATGCGATGTCTCGACGCTTCCTTTGTGCGAAGCGGGTGGTCGCGGCCTCCTACAAAGTGGCCAGGCCATCCGAGTGACATAGTCTCTCCAGCGTGTCCTGGGTCTTCCCTGGGGCCTCTGTTACAAAAGTAAGCAGAAAAAATAATATTAAATTAGAAAGGGATGAAAACGTAAAGTTTGGATAACTAATTATGAATGGAAGTTTTTGCACAAGATCATTTAGCTCAGGGGTCGGGAACCTTTTTGGCCAAGAGAGCCATAAATGCCACATATTTTGAAATGTAATTTCGAAAGAGCCATTCAATAATGTAGTGTCCCTTCCCCACACTGAGGCACGGAGACTTAACCTCTTTTAAAGTTCTTTATTCCGATTACTGCAGACCGCAACAAACGCCGTTCAATTAATTCAGCAACTCCTGAATCTCTCCCGCCGACACGAGAGCGCTTCTCCCAACTTTATATTCCCCTGCTCCCGCTGCAGCCCTCCCATTTCCCTTATTCGGTCCATAGCTGAACCCCATTGGTCCAAACTACCTAACAACAGGCTGAGCGACAGAACTGAGAGCCAATCAGATCTCTGCTTGAAGCGTTCAATGAACTCCAGAACTTTTAACGCGGCCCAACAGCCATCCAACTCAGTCCGCGACAATTTGTTTAAAACTAAATATACAAGTGAATGTGTGCATTTGATTTAATTTCAACATTTTTAAAGTACAATAAGTCTGTGGATTCTTTTTTAATAAGATTGTTATGCTGTTGCTAATAAATGATGAGTATTTCTCGTGGTAGTTTTGCTGATGGTCTAGTCTGGTTGATACGTGGTGAGTTTCTGCTTCATGCAGGCGTTGAGACTTTAAACGTCATAGTAGGTCTGAATGTTCTGTAGATGTGACAAAGACTGCTCACATGCAGACGCAGAGACAAACACACACTCACACACTGCAGTGAGTGACGGGAAGCGGGTTTTACGTTCTTACAATCCCTGCGCGATTCACCTGCTGCCTGTCCCCACAACCCCCCACCCTCTGCTTTCTCCCTCACACATCCCGTCCCCGCATCTGCGCGCTCTTTCTCAGAGACGGGAGCACGCAGTTTTAGGCACGTCAATTCACAGGTTTCCAGCTGGTACAAACTCTGTGAAATAATAGATAATAGTAACTGATAGCGCTGGCGCAGATTTTTCTCTCTAAGCACCGCTACTACTGCGCGCCTCTGGCATCGCATCGCGCCCGAGAAGGACTGGTCAAATGAGAGAAAAAAAAAAGTATAATTAAAGATTTGTCTGCGAGCCACATGTGACCATCAAAAGAGCCATATATGGCTCGCGAGCCCTAGGTTCCCGACCCCTGATTTAGCTCTTCTTATTAATATGACCTCCAAACAAACCTGAACCCTAATCTATTCAGCAGCATTGGCTGTGTTCTGCCACACTAGGACAATAAAAATGTCAAGACCCAATAAAATTAATGATTATAATTGGGCTCCTCATCATACAGATGGCAAATATAGAAAAAATATATGGAAAAAGATACATTTATGGCTAAAAACAAAAAAAGAGTATAGGAGGCATTTTATTCTTTTGGTCTAAAGGGCATAAATACTAAAATTTGAGGCTTTAAAAAACATGTATTTTTCAATGGGTTCTAAATCCATTCACACACTGGGGAACACTGGGACCAACCTTCCATCAGAGGCAAGGTGGGGCAAATGGGTAGCATAACTGAAGTTTTTTTTATAACTTTTTTGTTATAACTTTTTTTGTTATTACCTTTGATCAGAATTTGTCAGTGTTGAATATGTGCTTTTATTTAAAAGCAGCCATTGAAATACATTTTTGGCCTGCACTTGTCCTCACCTTTTATGTATTTGGTTTTTTTAAGACCCATTCCATTGAAGACAGTGTTTTTGGTGTTTTTAACATGTTTTGTGGCAGGAAATTAACCTTAAAATGGCATTTCAGGGTATGTCTTTGTTCAAATCTTTGTGAAACAGAAGCAGATGAAAAAATGCTTTTGTAAAAAGTTTGTAGAAAGTGATGTGGGTGCTACAATTGGTAGGCAAAAAGCTCCCTGCTCATCTAGATTCCAATGCATCCACTTGTGCACTAATCAATCTATGTACGTCTTAGTTTTCCTCATCTGAGCTGGCATTTGGCTCAAAACCGTACGGCTGGATAACTTGAATATTCCTCACCATTTTTGTTGCACTGGTAATGTTAGGTTGGGGTTGTGAGGGACTCTAAGCTATAGTGGGAGAGCGTGTAAACAGACTGATGACAGGAAGTTGGGTATAGGTATTAGCTACAGTTACGTCCATAATATATGTATGTATGCTGCTCTGCAGAAACTATGTCCTAGAAAATGACAGATTTGGATTTTGCCTAAAATGCCATAATCAGAATTAAAGGACCACTGGGAATGCTTTTGAAATAGATCAAAATATGACTTTAAACTCAAGTGTTTGTTTATTTTTGATGCCCACAAAGTGAACAAGCTATTCTAAACAGACAAGCAGAGGATGTCAGGACTAATGCTCAGTCATTTTGATGATTATTTTTTCTTAGTCACTTTTGCCCAACAGCAGCTGGGTTGGCTCCAGCAACCCTGAAACACAGATGGATGGATGTTTTCTTAGTGTTTATTCTCTAATTAATGTAATGACGATGTTTAGTGTTTACCCTAAAATATTATGAGCAACGGATATTGGCTGATCCTGACTTCATTATGACACATCTCACGTCAACTGACAGGAGCGTAGCTGCTAATATGATTTAGCTGCCAAGCCTGAAATGCCATGGTTCTGGTTTGAAGAGATTAGAAGATAAAAATACTGGTGTTGTGCCAGTTTGTCAAAAAGTCAGAAATAAATGGCAACTCTGCCATTTGCAGCAATTTCTTTGAATTAGTAATTCAGGAAAGGATCCAGACTAAATCCTTCAACTCCAAACATTTGATCAACCATCTCTACAGCACTCATCTGAAGGCAGAATTGAGGAATGACTGAATTTTTCTAGCAGTAAAGTCCAGTTAACTCTGTGTATTCCAGGGATTACAAACTTCATTTAAAAATATGGTCTTCAAATTGTACATTTTAGATCTCAATTTTGGAATTGTATTTTTAAAAGTGGTTGAGACATTTTAGGCAGATAATCCAACTCTTTATGGGATGCCTTTAATGCCTTTGTGGCAGTTGATGGAATGTGTTCTGACAAGGTGTTAGGGTTTTTATATAACATATTCTCCTTTAATGCGTTTACCTTTTTTTCTCACCAGCGCTCTTGTTTGGGGAAATCTTTACAGAGCTGCGCTCACCTTTTGCACAAATGACCGAATGATGTATGCAGCTTATATGCAGATACATACAAATGTGCAGAAAGTAGGTCACCTTGATGCGCAATGCTTATTTCAGCCGTTGTGAGATTGTGTGTGTACATGTGTGTGCTTTAGTTTTTTTTCATGCACTCTTGCAGATTGTGTTTTACACCCTCTCCTCTGTGTCCTCATGCCCTCAGAGAGGGCCCATTTAATCGGACTGCCCGCCTGTCTCCCAGCTCTAAGTCTGACTTCATTTTTAACAGGTGAGGTGTATTCACGTCGGTGATCTTGTGGATGAATTTAAAAATGCAAACGAGTGGTGAGTTCAACATTCGAACATATAACATACAGTAACACTTTTTGGAGCTCCAAGAGGATAAATGAACACTCAGTCCTCTGAACAAACTGAAGAGTCCTTCAGCCGGAAGATCCTTGAACGCCACGGGGAGGCATGAGGGCAGGATTTAAGGGCACACGCAGGCTTGTTGACACAGTGGGCTCCGAGGCAACATGTTTAACTGGAGGTTGCATCGTTGATTGCATCACCCTGTGCTAACCCTGATTTTTCCACTTTAACAAAGAGATCAGATTGTAATTATAGTTTAATCATGCCTGAATTATCATGTGAGCTAAGATGATGTGCAGTTTAGCTTCCATTTGACTGAAAGAAACTTTCCACCTCAATTTTCTTCACATCCTGACCTCTGCTGTCCAAAGAGATAAAACTAAAATGTGTTTGAACTTCTCTTTGGAATTATGTTTGGTTTTTTTAAAAAAAAAACTATTTTACCTTGAGATGCGAAACAAATTACTTTTATAAATGACAATAATTCATTTTAAAAGTGTGTTGGAACGGACTGATAATAAATCTACTTCATGGACAGATTTGTGTTGGCAGGTTAAGTGGAAGGAACTTAATTCTCCACGTCTGTGGCTTTATTTGTGTGTGGATGTGTGAGTTTGGTGATGGGAAGGATGTATGTGACCCAAGAAAGGGGGCAGAGCCAGCGCACAAACAAAACGTAGCCTGGTGCGTCGGGCTGTCTCCACTCTCGTAGTATCCAGCGTTTGCCCCCCCTCATCGAAAACGGCTTTGACAGAAGACTGTGATGACGCCAGCGCGCATGGGCTGCTGGAAACAAGAGATGCTCTGGTCACGCTGCTTAAACGGAGAAGCCAAGCACCTGTGAGCAGCCAGCCAGCTCCACATCCAAGGGAAGCTTTGATTACGCGTGCGTCCCCCCCATGGACCACATCAGAGAGGAGCTGTGCGCTTTGTGCTCCGTCTCTCTTCTCCTGGTACCCTTGCGTTTTTTACAGGCAATCCTGCCCCATCTGCAGCTCTGTGAACTTTAAAAACGAAGGATTTGATCAGTGCCAAAAGTGAAGATGTCCACGGCGTTCAGTGGCTCCCCGGCACCTAATCAAAGCTACCTTTCCACAACCAGCTATGACACGCCAGAGCCCACGGGGATGGAGCGGCAGAGTCGCCTGCTGCTGTTCGGTTTGTGCGTAACTATCGCCGCTGCTACTTTGGTCGGAGGGCTGTATTCGCTGCTCACTTTGCTCCGGATGAGGAACAAGACCTCCCTGTGTGTCATTGTCGCGTCCATGTCCGTGGACGACCTGCTGAGCGTGGTGCCCCTCTCCCTGTTCCTGCTCTTGCAGTGGGAGAGCGGGGCGGAGGAACTAGGGTCCGGCAGCCTTTGCACTTTGTCCGGACTTCTGTACGTGTTCCAGGGGGTTTCCAGCAACATGAAGGCTTGCCTCATAGCAGCGCACACTTTTTATGTGACCAAGAGGTTTGGAGTTCTTCAGTCCGTGCGCCGGCCGCTCAGGGTGATGTGGGCTGTCGCCGCGGTGTGGGTGCTCAGCCTGACGGTCAGCGTGCCGCCTCTGTGCGGATGGGGCAGCTTTACGCCGGCCCGTCTCGGTTGTTTCCCGGGCAGCGACAGCTTCTACACCCTCCTGCTCTTCTCCGTGTATGCCTTGTGCTTTGGCGGCTTGCTGTTTTTCTTCATCCCGCTCACGTACCAGCTGCTGTGCTCCACGGAGCTCCAAAGGACTTTGCTGTATCCCACTTACTTGGACATGACGAGGGGACTGAGCGGCTCCGCGCCTCTCTGCGATCTGCAGTCGTTTCCCGGCGACAGCTTCGACAAAACTTTCGGTGCATACAGCGAGCTGAGCCCCAGTTCGTGCGGGACAGAGGTCAGAGGGAAGGGGGACAGCAGCGGGCTGTCCCCGGGCTCTGTGGGCGGAGAAAGCGCAGCCGCAGTCGGGGATACCCCTGTGGTTTTTGCGCAAAAGCGCTTCTCAATGATTCTGGCACTTGTTCGGGTGGTTTTATGGATGCCTATGATGGTAAGCAACAAGGCCAGAGCATGGAACTGTAGACTAGAATGTGCCATAAAACTTCAAAAAAACAAACAAACACCTAAGGAATCTGAGCAGGAAATCATGATACACCAAACGGCAGCTTATTTGACCAAATAACGTATATTTCTTCTTAAGTGGCTTATTTATCCCCAAAGAGTCCAAACTATAAGAAATAAAAATACGCATTAGATTCTCCGTTTTCAGGGGAGCTGGTAGAGGCTGCATTTAGTTGAATAGATACATTTTCCTCGGTTTGAAAGCTATGTTATTTGCCAAATTAGTGCATGCATTTACATATTAATACTAAAAAGAAAATAAAGTAGCATAGCCCTAAATTCAGTTTGTCAACTTCTCGGGTTTTGCTTCAGATCTTAGTAAAATTCAAAGTGCTAAATGCAAGTTTTATTTTTAAATAGCCACTCCTGAAACAGTACATCTTTTGCAACACCTTGTGCTTTAACATTTACATGTTGTCAACTCCAATTGAGACACAAAAACACTGACATGGTCAAAAGGTTTTGAAGATAACCAAAGTCTGGATTTCTCTGATCAAAAATGCTATAAATTCACCACAATGACTACTTCTTTGGATAAGGAAGTTTCTGTTAACATTGATTTTTTTGTTTTAAAGCTGAATTTCTGAAAGATGTCTGCACTAATGTTTGAGATAGTTTTGCCTTTAAAACTGTATCTCAACATGGCCTACATCAAGTCGAATAAACTCCATAAGCTTGGGTCATTTTTAAAATTATGAGCAGGGCTGCACGATATGATGAAAACTCACGAAATGCGATATTAGTGATATATAGCGATGACGATATAACTTGCGATACATGAACAAATAGCAAAACAACCAAAAATATAATTTCCATTTCACTGCAACTTTTTAATTTAAATAAGAGTCTGAATAACTTAAATTACACTCCAAATGACCCGTGTCTATATAGGAGCTAAACATCTAACATAAAAGGGCTCCATCCGATTGGTCAACAACGTGAATGGCTCCATCCGATTGGTCAGCAACGTGAAGGGCTCCATCCGATTTTTCAAATGCATAAAGAGATTTATTTGATTTGTTGAATACTTCAAACTGCCATAAGATTGTTTTAGCACATTTAAAGTAAACGTTTATCGCAATTTTTGCTGTCTTTTGTGAGATGTGTATTACTCGGATTAATATTGCGATAACGATAAGTCCTCGATTTATTGTGCAGGCCTAGTTATGAGTCTATGATTTCACAGAATATGAACCTCTGTCCTTGAAAGACCTTCCTTCAAATGCACTTACTCATGCACCGTTCTCTTAAAGATCCACTCCAATGAAAACAGTGATTAGGGTGATTTTAACATATTCTTGTGTTATTTTTCTCACAATGGAGGACATATTTTAAGTAAATTCAGCCTAAAATTGCATTCTAAGTATTTATGTATGGAAATTATTGTGAGTCAGGAGCAGAAACATTTTATTTTTTGGGAAAAGCTTGATGCATCCATTTGCAGACAAATAGATCATGTACGTTATCATTTTCTGCATCTCAGGTGGAATCTGGTTTAAAACTGTATGGCTGGATAGCTCCAATATTGCTCTCTATTTTTGTTGCACCAGTGATATAATGTTGGGGTTGTGAGTGGCTGTAAGCTAGCGGGAGAGCTTGTAAACAGAGGGATGATGGGAAATAGGAGCGGGCTTAGTCCATATGACTCAGAGGCAAATTTCTAAAGAGCTACTTCGGCTCTGTAGAAACTATGTCCTGGAAAACAAAACAGTTTTCAAATTTTGGCTAAAAACAGCATAATCATAATTAAAAGACTAGTTGGAACGCTTTTTAAGAAAAGCAAAAAATTATAGGAATGAGATGTTAAGGTTGTGGTCTTAAATCTGACTGAGCAATTGCAGTGTCGTAGTTTCTTTTATCTATTAGTTTAGCTTGCCAAGTTATTGTTTGTCAGCAATTGTGCCTGAGAGTATTGTGCTGTTCAGCTCTGATTTATCCAGGCTATAAAGTTAAATATTATCAAACCTGGGACTGACTACCAGACATCTCTAATTGTATCTCATTTACTTGAAATAAGTAGTTCCAAAAGTACTGGTTTATAGATGGATGAGGTTGTCTCCTCTAAGAGTTTTCTTCTGATTGTTCTTTGGTAACTTCAAAGTTTTTTGTTCCAACTGAAGTGGATTTGGCATGTAGTAGTGTTTAGCCTCGATGTTTATTCTTTCTCACTATTGCATGGTCTGACCTTGAAGTGAACTTGCTTCTCCTGGGAAGATTGGCAACCATTTTGAATGTTTTTCACAAATGATCCACCTCATCTTTGACTGCTGGACTCCAACTCACTTCTAATCATTTCCAGATTGATCAGAAACCACCAAGGCTTTAAAGAACATTATTAATGTTTTTAGTAACATTATCATGAAATTGTTGGTGTTATTGTTTATTGCACCTGTTGCTGAACCATGAAGCAGTGATTTTAGAGAAAAACGTGGCACCCCTGAGATAAGATAATTATCGGATACAAAATAAGAGTTAGTGAGTCTCATGAAAAATGTATCAAAATACATTTTTTAAAAAGCAGAAAGACCCAGTTTTGGTTGAAAAGTCTGCACAATCTCTTTATTCACATATCTTCTGCCTGTCACTGCCTCATGCATTTTGAATCAGTGTCTCCCTGATGAATTCATTTCCTCTCGCCTCTTCTTTACAGACTTTGGTGCTCATGCGCCATGCCGTAACCGCACGCAGCTCTTCCCTGGAGACTTTGAGCTTTTTTCTCACTCTGCTGGCCCCTGCGGTCACTCCACTGTTTGTGCTTTCCGAGCGCTGGATCCACATGCCATGTGGCTGCTTCATTAACTGCAAGCGGGACTCAAGGCAGGAACCCTCAGGTAGATGATGATGATACTCTATCAAGTGCATTTTTGACCCAAAATAACAGTTAAGAAAGTTTTTCTAATGAGAAAAAAATGTCTAAAAGGTTTTTTTTTTTCATCTGAGGGGCTTGAAAATGCAATGAAAATTTTGTCATTTGCCCTTTTTACAGTGATAAAAAGAAGACTCGAGTTCAACTTATCCTTCCAACAAGGTTATGGAGTGTACAAGCTGTCGCATGTCACCAAGTGTCATGGCAGCCCTCTTATGGATAAGCCCGCTTATCACAGCCTGTTTAACTGTGACTTCACTAACACCCGCCTTGATGCACTAGACAACAGCGGGCTCTCCAAACTTGGCCCCGATTTTGATTTCAGCACCGCCTGTCAAGTGGACAGCTCTTCACACGCAGGCCTCCTTTTGGAGTCTGTGGCAGGTGAAGGGGAGGCGCTGGTTAAGAGTCCTCCTCATCCTCACGAGAACCACAAGGATATCAATGAACTTCGCTGTGTCCTTTCACTGCCTTCTAATCAAAAGGACCATCATCTCACTGACACCTCATCAGTGTTTGATGCTCCAGAGAGGAGGCTGTCGCACGAGGAGTGTCGGAAAATCGAGCTGACAGACTGGGAGTGGTGCAGGAGTAAATCAGAGAGGACACCCAGACAGGTACACTACTGTCCACGATGGTCACTTTATTAGTCCAATCTTCCAACCATTAAATGAAGTCATTTGTATCTGTCACTCTGTGGTTTGTGATTAATTGATTTTTCTGCGCACTGACTATCTATTGCCTTTCTAAAAATATCCTGCAGATGCTTTATCTTACAACAGATCATCAGGCGATGACTTAGGCATCATCATTCTGTATTTTTTTATTTTCTTGCTAAATAGGAAATTGAAGTTTTTTCATTGAAAATATTTGAAACCATAACTTCCAAGTTTAAACATTATTAGGATGTGAGCAAGTCTTTTAAGTGACTTCCTGTCTGATCTTTTGGTTGCTGATATGCTTCACCTTTTTTCCGATCTCCTAAATTCAAGCACATAGACAAGAGATCTAGTATAATCTTTCCTCTCCTTCTCTGTTTTTCTATTCATATATGTTATTATATCTGCAAAGTAGATTTTGATCAGGGGGAGCCACTGATGAAGATGTTATCAAATGCATCTTTCAAAAGCCAGAAATGCACCCGAGACACTGAAACCAGACAGGCACATCCAATTCAGCTTCATTTATTAGTTTAGTCTGCTGAGTTTACCCAGAGAAGGCAATGACAAAGTGCATTTATACTAACAAGGTCTTTATTAATGAAGTTTAAATAGTAAACCATATCTATCTACTAAGTATGCATGCCTGCCTAGCTTTGTTCACTCAATATCTGCTGCATAATGCATTACTGTCTGTCTGCCAAGTAAACCTCTTCTAATGACGCCAATTAATTC
The DNA here is from genome assembly GCF_053564925.1 of Oryzias latipes. Lineage (NCBI taxonomy): Eukaryota > Metazoa > Chordata > Actinopteri > Beloniformes > Adrianichthyidae > Oryzias > Oryzias latipes. The sequence continues at coordinate 23,748,369 of NC_136249.1, read as the reverse complement.
TTAACTATCTAACCAGTGTTCAAAAAAAGTCAAAGAGCATGAAATTTAACAAGCAATGCTCATCACAGATAGGTATGTTGTGGGTCTAGGCATCGTCGACTGATCATCTTTTAATCGCTTTCCTTTGTTGTTGCATCCCTCTGCTCTGGCGGCAGTAAAAGTGGGATTCTCACTGTGCTTAAACTCAGCTAAATTGTTAAATAAGGACAGAAGGCTAATGTTCTAATGATGTAGTGGCCTGGCATTTGCGGTGCAATACATACATGAAAGAGCAACCTCAACTGTGCAACAGCCACAGATGCAATCATTAAAACATGCTGGTGAATTGGAGAGGACCAAAATAAAAAGCTGTGAGTCTGTTGCGGAGTCAGAAACATCCACAGCTCCATTCAGCACACAAACAAATTATCATTTTTTCTTCTTCTCCATTTCCACTCCAATTATATGTTTAAATGTTTTGGTTTAAAAAGCACCACAGGATGGAAAATCCACAGAGCATGCATCTGCGGCTTGACTTTGGCTCTCACTATGCATCTTGTATTAAGTCAAAGATTCTCACAGTGCTGGTTTGTGTGTGTGAGCGTGAGTGTGTGCCCTACTTCTAAGTTTCTTACTTGCTAAGTTTGTGAATGATTTCTCCTTGGGGCTATTTTGTTGACTGGAGTCTGTAAAAGTGGAAGCATAAGTGCATGATGAACATACGCCAATTCACAAAATTAACAAAATAAATTAAAACATGGCCAAAATAACAGACATAACAAAACAGCTCTAAGCATCTCTCCAACATTATATCCCCACAAGCAGACAAGATATGAAGAAAAAAACAAACAAATCCAAACAAATATTTTATGCACACAAACAAAACCACTATGGAGACCAGAGGAAGTGGATTATGTTTTCTCCTGGTTGTGTTTTGGTCCCTATTAGGAAGACCAGATGTCATTACCCAGCATCTCTGCTCCGTACTGTCAGACCCTCTGGCCTTCTACATCCACAGGGAGAGGTGGAATTAGAGCTTAAAGACATATTTACCCTTTGTGTGACTTTAAAGTCTGTCAGCAAGCGCAGAGCTGCAGGTGCAGTCTCAAGCCCTTCCCTCAAGGGGCGAGGTAGCTCTAATGTGCATTCAGATGCTAACCCAATTAGTCCTCCGAGAATTCTTTCAAAACAGAAAAAATGAATACGTTCACACCAATTAATCTGTGTTGTGTGACATGGGCTTGTTTATTTATTTTTTTAATGCTGAATCTTGTGCATCTCAGGTGAAGCCCTCTTTTCCCTTGCATGTAATATATTTTTTAGAGTAGTGATGGTTTTGGTTGGTCTAATTGGGAATCCTACATTCCTTTGTGGGTTGGATTGATTTAGCAGTTTTAGTGGCCTTCATTCTCTTTTCTTTCTATTTACAATAATGAAGTCTCCTTAGTTTTCATTTAGATGAAAAAAAAAATTGTATAACAAATTAGAGTATACTATTTGGGTTCCCCAGTGAAAAACCTGGGAGGCTGGATTTCTGTTAAACCTAACTGAATTGCACTTTTGAAGATCTCATAGGTGCCTATGAAATGCTCTGGTAGTGCTTCCAAAAGTCTGAGAAAGCATCCAAGCAGACTGAAATTGATCATGGAAAGTACAAATTACTTTATTTTGGAATACTGTTATATAGCTAAATAAGGATGGGAAAGCTAAAGACCAACTCTTTTTAACTGAGCACATGTAGAGGTTAAGACTGGTGTGTTTAAAAGTGGTTTTAAATTGAAGTGAGCAGCAGATGGGCACTTCGCACCAGCTGCAGTTCTGAAAGATGTTCTTTTGCATGAAAACACTTTAGCAAAATGTAGTACTTCTTCCCTCTGTGGGTGTTGTGATAAAATTAAAAGGATTTACATGTCAGCCTTTCTCTTTTCGGTTTCAAAGTGGAACTGAAACAGGGACTTCTCGCTGTTTAGAAGCAAAGAAGCAGCAGGGATTGAGTGCAAAAGAGGTTGATTTAAATAAGTGTTTACTTATTAGTATTGAAATGTTCAAGTGTTGCAAAAATACTTCAATCTTTTTTTTTTGTTTTTTATGATTTTGATGTTTGACATGAAAGACCCGATGAACCAGTATTTGGTGCTGTAAAGCCCACGACATCAAATAACTGACATTAATTCAAATTTTGGGGGAATGTTGTTTTTTTTAACTTTGATGAAATCCACAAGAAAAATATTGATATTGCTTTCCATTTTTGTGTTAGCTTGGGCCTGTGAGGGACTGTAAGCAAGCAGGAGAGTGTAAACAAAGAGATGATGGGATGTCACCAGAGGCTGTCTTCCGAACCAACGGTCCTGCCCACAAACTCAGAGGCGAATTTCTGATGAACCTCTGCCGCTCTGGAAAAACTATGTCATAGAAAGCAACCTTTTTATTATTTGGCCTAAAAAAAACACAATTAAAATTAAAAGACCACTGGGAACACGTTTAAAACAGCTCCAAAGATGATCGGAGTGGGTTTTCTAGTAAACCAATGACTCAAATGCACTGAAGATTATATAAAAACAGAAACAGCTGACTAACTGAAACTGTAAACCAGTAAAAGAAGACTGGGAACATTTTTATAAGTGATCAAAATATGATTGGAGTAGACTTTTAAGATAGTTAGATTGGGCTGCCAACTTATTCTCACCAATACTGAGTTTGGTTAGCTACACCACATTTAGGTTATGAGACATTTTCAAAGTAATTCACAAGTCATGCTTCCAGAAATTCATGCTGAGGAAGATTTTTCTTCTGTTGATGCATTTTACCTTCTAATTTTTGTTCACCTTTTTTGGAGACAGTTCATCTGCATTCATACTGTGGCTGAACTAACAAGGTTCCCTTACAAGTGAACTGGGACCCTTTTTTTTTCAAAATGACTAGAGTTTGCATGTTTGATTGCTTTGTTGTCATATCGAATGCAGCTGTTCATTGGCAATGATGCATCCAAGGCCCGTCGTTCCAAAAAAACCCTCAGTTGTGCACTCTGGCAATTATGTGCAATTTGGCATCAACATGCATGGATTTGTTGTTGCTCTGCCTGATATGGTCATGGCTAAGCTTTTTGGGTCAAACAAAAATGTCATGCACACTTTGCATGCCAAGATTCGTTGAGTGCCGTCTACTGCCAAAACCTGAAAAATATCATCTTTGTACCTTAATTTGCAAACCCAGCAAGTGCAAACTGAGTGGAATAGTGACAAAAATGAAAAGTAAAACTCGACTGAGATCATGTCGGTTGTAGATAAAACACAAATAATAATTTCTGTGAATATTTTCCAGCAAATCCTTCGCGGCCATGAATTGTTTTCCAAGGTAGTGATACTCTGAATTAAAAAAAAAAACTGTTAAGCTTCATGTGACAAATTTAGAGTTGGGAGGTTGCAAATGCCGATCATTATTTTGTTGTTGTTAAGGACATTGGCAGCTCCTGAATTGTCAGTTGTGGCAGATTTTCTTCCATTTCAGAACCAACACAAAGCATGATGTGAGTGTATAAGACCAAATCCGTTAAAATCTCTTTAAAAATACTTAAATGGATTACTATCACACAGTTATAACTGATGCTGGTGATCTTTTCTATATCATGTTTGTATCTGCTGATTTTACCTCTAAAATGATATGTTTGCAACCACTTGTCACATCAAGTGATGTGATGTAAATGCTTTTCTTTGAGAGCGTGAAGTTCAGTGTTTGAGACAGCTGATGATAATAAGGAATCATCCTTATATTTGTGCTAAAGTCAAAAAGAAACTTGTTTTTTTGTATCTCTGTGCGTGTGTGTGTGTTATTTAATTTGCTGGGTGTTGTGTTTTTGTTCCAACACTGCTCTCTGTGTTTCTGACTTTCATTTCATCTCTTAAAACAATGGGAGCACAAAGGCAGGAAAACAGATCATCAGAGAGGAGAGGAGACAGAAAGCTTCATTGGTTCTGTTACTTAACACATTTGCATTGAATTCATTTGAAACATTAAAAAAGGCCTAACAAGCCTCTACACTGATTCTCTGCTATCATATGCCAATCATTTTCCCCATCTAGCATTATGCCTACGGTATTTTGATGACAAAAAAGGAGGTGTGTTGCTTAAAAATGGATGCAAACTGATGAGTAGGTCAGAGGAATTATGGTTGAAGCAACAAAAGTAACATTTTTATGCCTTTGGAGTTTTTAATTTTTTGGCAAACCTGACAGATCTGCATTAAACTTTGAATACGTGGAGGTCTGTCTCACATCAGATTTCAGCAGAGACCCTCTGTTGCAACGTACGCTAACGAGTGGAGCATAAAGCATACATCTCTCTGCACTTGAAATGAAGGGCAAAATCCATCTCTAATTGCTTGAACCATTGGGTATCAGAAGCAAAGGAGGCACTGGAAATGATTGGAGTGTACGTATCCTGACAGTATCGTAAGATAAGACAACAGTACTGTACTCTGATCACTATGGTTTGACAAAAGTAGAGCAATTTTTGTTTGGTTTTTGATAGCTCCGTTCCTGGTTTAACTGGCAACGTGCGTTCATTGACCGAGCGTTTTGTACGTAGAGGCCAAAAAAACGATTGTGGACATCAAAAGTGCCAATAAAGCCTGACAGTGAGTAAAGCTGTATTTGTGCTTTGATGTCAGAATGACACTGAGGCTATTGGAAGCCTGCACAAGTGTCCTGTACCTACCAGCAAGTAATACGTTGGTCTGCATTGCAAAAAAAGGCTACCGAAAGCAACAGTGATAGCTATAAACTGTGAAAACATGAACCAAAAGTTACTGCATGTTATTTCAGCTGAGATTCAGCATATTTTATAACTGCTGCGACTTAAAAGAGAGAAAGAGCTGGCCATTGGTAACAACGAAGGAAGAAAAAAAGCTGCAAGCAAAATACTGTTTATTGTTCTAACATCATGGGCAAACTTGATTTGATTCCAATCTGGCAAATGTAATATTTATGTTGCGCAGGGGAATCAAGTGGGCCATTCATAGCTGTTATGGTCTGACTGGCTCCATTATGTTTCCAAGAAGTGCGAGCTCTGAAACCGAAACCGACAACTCAACTCGCCTAATTGTGGTCCTAATTATAATGACTTTCCTGCTTCCTGTAAAACCAAGAGACATCTCTGCTCCCTAATAAATAATGTTTTGTGATCAATATTAATTATTTTTTCCTCCCTTGGACTTTCTTCCATGTTTTTTTGCAGCGGTCATCAGGTGGGCTGTCCATTCCTCTATGTGCCTTTCAAGGAACTGTGTCTCTGCAAGCACCTACAGGCAAAACACTCTCTCTGTCCACCTACGAGGTCAGCAGCGATGGGCTCAAAATCTCTCCAAACAATGCCAAGAAGGTAAAGGACCCTAAATGGAATTGCTTCTTATATGAAATCCTGTAATTCTTAAGCTACGGACACGCCGGGTATGTGACGCAGTTTCAAGAATGTGCTAAACAGTCTTGAACGCGTATTTAGCCCTATGATGTTCGCATTGGACAAGCAAAAAGGGTTTTCTTCATTTTCTTTTTCCACTGTTTACTAGCTCATGTCCGCCACCTACAGTTGGAAGAGGCTTGATGCAAAATTTCAAAGCGGTGCAAATCTTCCTCCAGGCTTTTTCTTTCACAGCTCTTTTCTAACATATGAAAGAATTGGTGTCATATAGTTCCGGCAGGGCACAAACAGCAAGTATTAATCTCTCCTTACTGATCGATTTTTAAACAGTTGGCACATCTGTGAATGATCACATCACTTCCAAATCGAGTCCCCGATTATTTAAAGTTTGACCTGGTTTAACTGGCGTTCATTGACCGAGCATTTTGTACGTAGTGGCCAAACAAACGACTGTGGATATATAGAGTTTGGAGCGCGGAAGCCCGAAACACGCATTTACGTGCATTTACATAGACTTTTCATTGGAGGGGGTTGCTTGAACACACGTTCCCGAGGGGGGTGGGAACATAGCTTCAGTGAGGAGCTTCATCTTTTCACACACACACATGCAGAAAACTTCAAATACATTGTGAGGCATGGTAGATCCTCCTGTTGTTGTGGGACACATTGTAGTCTTTGAATCTTGCAGACAATTCAACTACAGATGTCTCTTTTTGTCCCTGAAGGCTGCGAATTGTGAGACAAAGAAGGGTGGATGTTGCTGCTGGTTGCTGAGAAAATACAAATCTGCTCTGCAGCATTTATTGCCAAGAAAGTCCCTTTTAAGGATTTTTAACATTAAATTTCAATTTAAATGTAAAATGCTGAAACTCTGTTGCTGTTTGGAGACATGAATCTCTCTTTGTTAAAAGTTGTACTAATTCCTTTACAATCTTGCCTTATTAAAATTTTTAATGAAAGAAAAATGACTAAATTCTTAAGACTATTCTATATCAGCAGTTTTTGGTTTTAATTTTGTTTTTGTATTGGTAAGCATCTTGAGCATGTTTTTAATATTTTTCCAAGCAAAAAAATCACATTCATAAACTTCCATCCGCATGCATATTTTCAAAACATTCTGCCCTTCAGAGTCTGCAAGGTCCACATACTTCAACGCTGAGTGCCAGTACTCCTATCATGGTCATTGCTGCTGGAGGCATGCCAACAAAAAGTAAACGGATTTATCAACAACAAAAAAAAAGCAAAGAAAAAAACTCCTACAGAGACTGAGGCCAAACTAGTGATTCATAGCTAAATCTGAATACACTGAGAGGAGCTGGCAGCAGCTGGAACTGTAATATACATATATGGGTTCAAGTTGATGACAAACAAAATGGGTGTAAATGACTTAAACCTGGCAAAATGAAATATTAATAATTGATGGGCAGAAGAGGGTTAGTTTGAAATTAGGTATGAAGAAACTTATGAGACAAAGGACCCAAACCCATTTAACACTTTCACCATAAAAAACTACACTTTTGCCAGGGAATTTTTACCTGATATAATACACCCCACAAAAAGTACTTTTCATAAAATATAGATCAAAACATGACAACACATGATAAATTAGAGTGGTTTTCTTTTATTTTCAACGGTAGTTTTTGTAACAAAATGAAAAAGAAAAACAGGAAATTCCTCAAAACGTGCTCAATTTGAGAACAAAAAATTCCTAAAATATAAAAAAATGATACTAGAAACTTGGTCTTTTGTCCACCCATTCCTGGGAAATGTGAAACATTCAAGGTGAAGGTACAGACTCCTTGACACGCGACATATTGAAATTCATGTAATTAGTTTTGCACGAGTTAAAATCACCCGGCGACAGTGCTCAAGGTTAAAAATAACGATAAGAAATAGAGAAATAAATAGTTACCCATTTCACTGTCCATTTTTTGAATGTTAAAAAAAAAGCCAATCAATCCATTTTTTTATTTTCTTGTTGTAACGTTTACGTTTTTTGTTAATCTGAAAATTATTTTGGTTTGACTGTAAAAATCAGACTTGAATACCGTAATCTAGTTTGTTGGGGGTTTTTTTTAATGGAAAAGGAACCACAAGTTCCAACATTTTGGCAAAGTTTTGAACATGAGAAACTGCCTTTTTTTGTTGGAACTTTTACTCAATTACTGCATCTATTCAAGTTTTTCAATGTCACATGAATTCTGGTTGAAGATTTGTTTGATATTCAAATCAATTCTATGAGCCCAAATATGAAACTTGATCAAATGTATTCTTAGCTAGACTATGACTTCCTCTAAACTTTGGCATTTTTTTAAAAAAAGGAATGACGTGGCCACCTATGGTTTCAGGAAGGAAAGTAATTGATTTGAGGTACCCTTTTTTGGGTATAAGTAACTTATGTGATCAGTATCTTTGCTTTACAGGTGGAAGTGTATCGCTCCAAGTCTGTTGGCCACGAACCCAGTGCAGACGACACAGCGCCTGGAGGCCAGGCTGCAGATGTGAACGTCAGCTGCGTGGGCATGGAGATGGGGATAGGGGCTGGGGTTGGCGACACCAACGTCAAGATCCACCTTGAAGTCCTGGAAATTTGTGACAACGAAGAAGCCATGGACAGCGTCTCCATCATTTCCAACATCAGCCAGTCATCCACTCATGCCCGTTCACCGTCGCTGCGTTACTCCAGAAGGGAGAACCGCTTTGTCTCCTGTGACCTGGGTGAGACAGCGTCCTACTCCCTGCTCATCCCCAGTGCTGGAAGCACAGAAGCAGAGACCATCAATATCAGCATACCTGACACTGTGGAAGCCCACCGGCAGAACAGCCAGCGGCAGACACTGGAGAGCTCAGGGTATCATGAGGATATACAGTTGCTTAATGAGGCTTACAGAAAGCAGGCAGGGGAGGGGGAAGAGTGACTTGCCCACATTAAAAGGGGCGGTGCTCTCTGGAGGACGTTGGTAGAGCCTACCAGACAATATAATTTGCGAGAAAAATAAGCTACTTACTCAACTTTTACTTCTCTCCCATCACTGCTGTAATCGAGCTGACAGGTGACCCGAATAGAGACTCATCTGAAGACTTGTACTAGTCTGTTTGCTTGCACTTCCTGTTCAGGAAACACGATGAGAATGCACGCACCGTGCACTCAGAGAGAACAGATGCCACAAAACTGGGTTAGAGTACAAAGACGGAAAGGGCAGGAGTTCATCAGTATTCCAGTCAGGAAGTTTACCATATGGCTGCCTGTCATCATGGGAGAAATACAGAATGAGAAAAATCCACTTAGATGCTAAAAAGGAGGGGCAGAGGGCTGATCACATCTCTGATATGGAGGAGAGCTCCTGAGGTGTTCGTCACGGATGACGTTTACAGCAGGCTCTGTGGTGGGGAGGGGTCTCCTGACCCGTGTGTGTGTGACTCATTCAAGTGTGCGTTGTGCATGAGGATGAGACGATCTGCTGTGATGCCAGTCAGCCACCACAAGTGTTTAGTAGATGTGAAAAAAAAACAGATTGAAAGATTTGTTGACATGAAAAGTCTGAGGAGAAATGTGAAAAGGCGACCGAAGGCGATTCTCATGAAGAGCAGGATTTCAGCCTTAGACACGCTCATTGCAATTCCAATGAGTGACTGTGCATATTTGATTTAGGCAAGCAGCACATGAATGTATATTACAGAGCCACTTTGGGGATCATTCTCTGCTCGTTCAATGCAGTTTTCATGCAATCATTAAGTCACCAGGACCTCCTGCTTTCAACATGGACACATTCCTCTTATAGCTTTGTGTTATGAAGCATTATGAAGGTCAAAATTGAAACTTTATTCTCTTAGATTATATCTATTTATGTATTTATGTGAAACAAAAAGCATTCAAATTATACTATAGGCTAATTTTCAGATGAATTTTGTTTGTTCTGTCATAGTTACCGTCCTTCGTGTTTTAGCTACATCTATTCTGCGTGAACTTACTATAATTTAGCAACATTTTTAATTGTCCTGCAGTACTTTGGCTGTATTAGCCTCATATTTTAAACTTTACTAGAAAATTCCTCTAACAGTGTTAAATTCATATTTTATGTGTTCCAGGACATGTGTCACCTGTTAAATTTTGCCAAAGGTTGTTAGATGAGTAATATGTCACCTCTGCAGGCAAACAGAGAGAAACACTTCCATTACCTGCAGCACAGATTCTGGTCAAAAAATGTGCATAAAAACATATCCAAGACGCTGTTATTGTGTTATTATTTCATGAGTTAGGACTTATAAAGCTGCGGCACTCATATTAAATGTTCAAATGGGATTCCTTATTACAGAAAACAATAGAAAATTAAGCAGCAGAATTAGCTTCTTTGGAGCTTGACCTTGATAGTATTCAGCATAATTGGATGTTATGTCCTTTGGATATATTCAGTATGACTAACCCGAGCTGCATGGTGCTCTTGTTGTGCTCAAAGCATTTTAAATCAATGGGGAAATGAAATGTATGTTTTTGTTTTTTTAGAAAGTTTTAAAACCACTGAATTTAGTTCATGTACAGTAAGCTAAAAAGGCATTATTGTGGGACAAAATGACAGGATAAAAATTTAATTGGTGATAAATGTTGCATGATAAAGTTACAGCTTCCAGAGATTTGAATCAGCAGTTTAACCTCTTTAATAGAGTTTCTCTAGTATTTCTAATCTTTGTATGTGGAGAAACCGAGAAAAAAATATATTTTACTGGAAAAAGTCATGCACAAGTGATTGTGGAGAACCCAAAGGCAGGATACAGAAAAGAAGCTTGATGGAAGCATAAAATAATTAATACATGCATGGCACAAAAAAAAAAAAACTGAAAGCAACAAGAGAGAGGATCTAAAATGAAAGACCTCAAAGCCCTGTATAACAGACAAACCAAACCGAGAGGCGGCTGTGCTGATTACAAACTCAAAGTGATCACTGGAGAGAAACCAAACCTAAATAACTAAATTAGATGAGTTGAACAGTGGTGTAGCAGTTAGCATGTTCTCCCTTAGAGTTTTCTCCAGGTAAATTGACCTCCTTCCACAGTCCACAAAAACATGTTTTATAGATTTATTGATAAAGGTAAATTGTCCCTTAAGATAAGAGTTTGTATGTGGCCTAGCAGTGTACCGGTGAACTTTAAGGTTCTCCTCCCTGAGGTAGATATAGGCTCTAGCAACTCGTGTGACCCAGCACAATGCTGAGCAGGATTCAAAACTGGATGAACTGAAATGTTAATCTAGAAACAGGTTGTTGTTTTTTTAAGGGATTTAAAGGGACAAAACTTCACAAAACATATACATTCCAGTGGAAATGTTGCCTGACTGACATATTTCTGACACATTTTTGGATCTTTACTGAAACAGTACAGAAATTAATGGCCTTTAAATATAAAAACTATTTTCTTTAAAAAAAAATACCCCCCCCAAGCTTTTTTAAACGTTTGTTTTTTATTAATTAAAAAAATCACACTATTTTTCTTAACGTGTCACGTTCAAAAAGTTCTTTAAATGTTTTGCTCTTCAAACTATGAGATTGACTTAAAAAAAGGATTTTTTATGTACAATTGATTGAGGTTGTCATTGTTGTCTGTCTGAGCTTTGTATTTACTTCTACAGTCTTTTGAAGTTTAATTCATAGTAATTCATACATTTAGATTGATTTTTGTTTTTTGAAAACAGTCAGAAAATGTTTCAAAAAGGCCCTTAGTAGTTGTCTTTCAATAGGAAAAATGATGTATTTCAGGGATTTGTCCATCAGTGTGTGATTATCAAGAAATAACCACTTTACATAGGCTGCTTGTGTAAAAAATAACATGCTGCATAAATGTCTGTTTATTGTCTAGAAGCAGAATATAGAAGGGTTTAGAGAACTTTGAAATAAAGCATGGATGTCTTCCATCTAATAACATGTTTTATTAAACAGATACACTGAGAAAGAGTCAAACATGGACATAATAGATGAGCAAACATTTGAATAGTTTCATGTTTTCCTATGAATCAGTGTAGTTTGGATAGAGTTGTCTCCAGTGCAATAAATACAAGGTAAACTGTTCTAGAACTAAAGGGAATATGAAAGTCTGAAACAAATAACTGTCTTCTTCCCTTTAATGTCAAAGTTTGCACAGAAAGCTTCATATAGACATACTGGTAGCTTTAATTTTCCGTTGTTTTTCTATATTTTGTTCTTTCTCAAAAGGCTTATTTCAAATCTCAAAGCACGTCTTTGAAAGCAGCCCACTGAGATATTGATGGATATTGTGAAAAACAACAGTTTTAACTGTCAAAAATGTAAATAACTGTCTCAAGCACCAATTTCAAGATCGCTTCTGAAATGTTTTTCTTTCTCTGACAATTTTTTCCCATTTTTAAAGAAGAGCAAAATATTGATTTAATGGAAGAAAAACTGTTTTGGGATGAATTAGACTCAAACTTCCCACAGTGCAGCTCATTTAATCATGACAAACAATTACTGTGTTCTCCAATCTTTAAAGTACCATGTTTAAGTGTCTGTGGAGACTTCTCCATTTGTTTAATTTGTGATTATATCCCTAAAATGTGTCTCTCACATAATTACAAAGACGGATTTCCATTTATTTAAAAGCAATGGTGCATCAAATACTATTGAATAGCGGATCTTAGTTTTAGTTTCACATGCGAAGCTCCTCTCACACCACATTCACCTCTGATTGGTGCAATGTGTGTCATGGCACAGCACAGATGTCTGTTTCTATTGTAAAGATAATATTGTATGGTTGCTAATCACAAACACATACAACATGAATAAACAGATAAATGAATAAAACATTGTTTAATAAATAAACTCTTGATAAATTATTTAAAAAGAAAGACCTTCTAGTTTTGATTTCTTGTTGAATTTAGAATCACTAAAGAGCTCATTTTGCATTTTTTATTGAAAAAATTCCCTCTTAAACAAAGTAAATACAGCTCAAGTAAAGACGTCATTGTCTACTGTTAAACTTAATTGATCATTTTAGCAATTTATTGATTTTGGTCATTTTAGGGCTAGTTCTAACACATAACATAAACATTAAAGGGGCAAAAGGTAAACAGATAATCATTGAAGTGGTCCTGATTTAGGGGCTGTCTGTAAACTATTTAAAAATAAAGCAAATTTAACAGGATTTGCATTCACTTACTTCATTTTAGTAAGTTAGGTAAACAAAAGGCACATAAAGATGGATGTGTGTGCAGTGGAGAAGAAGATACATTCTGAAAGAGCTGTACTTTTGCCATGACGCAAACAACAGAAAATAATGGCAAAGAAGCGGAAAAGAGCTGCCCTTTCTCCAGAATGTGACAAGATTCTGTAGGTAACACCATGGTGTCACAGTGCAGCAGAGCCGGGAACAGTCATGGTGGATTTTTGTCATCTGACCGCAACCTTTTGTGCCCAGACAAGAGTCATCCTCTAATGTCCCTATAGCGGATGAATCCTTTATTGTGGTTATGCAAACAGCAAGAGCTGTCAGACTGTGCATCACCAGTCCTCCTGAAATGTATTGAGATTTCTGCAATCTCAAACAGATTTTACATTTTAATCTTTGCAGTTTATTATTTTACTCAGTTTGAAGAAGATTATTTGTGAGCCATTATGGTATCCTGACTTGCAGCTGTTTAGGTTTTGTTCACAGTCTTTATCTTAATTAGTCATTATGGCCCGCAGCAGCAGTCACTGACTGCAAGGACCATATTGTTTTCGCAGTTGGAACGACGACTTCGCCGCCTTTCAGCGAGAATTTGACCCCCGCCGCATGCTCGAAAAGTCACCAAAATGTGCACACACCTGGGATAAATTGCAAATGAATTTTCCACAAAGTCAACGTCACCCCCCCGAAGACGATGACATCACGGCCAGCGATCCCGTCAAAAAAATGAATGGGCCGAAAATCGCGTATGGGGCCGAATAAAATGTACTTAAAAAAAAACAGTCGCGAAACCAAGACACACGTGTCGGGGATATCCCAAAGATGTTTTGAAATCATTATGGGACGGCCGCACGACCTACGGCTTGGCGGCCATTTTGTGGCGAACTCTGAGAATTGGCGATTTTCGTGTTTTCCCACAATATGGGGAAAAGACACTTTTGTTTGAAGGATTTTCACGCAATTGCACACACTTGCTGCCAGCTCCAGTCTACAAACACCCCAGAAGTGTCGTTGACCTTTGACCTTGGGAAAAGGCCGCCATCTGGAATTTTCTCAAAAAAGCACCTTTAGCACCATATACAAAAGAAAACACGTCGTTGGAATTTTCATCAATCGTCTCGTAACTTTTCGGGCACCAACGGCCAGCTACTCTGGACAAAATGTTGGAATTAGAAGTTGTAGATTTTGAACGGCGTGCGCGTGGCGAGCTAGCAACCGTTGCCATCTTGGCTAGCTCGCACATTTTTCTTCGGAATGTCGTGAAGAGGAAATATGCGATTCATTGGCCCGCGCTGAACAAAACGATGCTACGCACGACAAGATCGATAAAGGAATGTGGGCATGGTAAGCAAAAAAACGTCGCAAAAAAATGTGCCGACTCGGCAAAAATGAAAATATTCGGAACTTTTTTTTTGAGAATCGACTAACGAAACTAATAACCAACGTTGGGCATCAATGGCAAGCTACTGTGGAAAAAATGTTGGAATTAGAAGTTGTAGATTTTGAACGGCGTGCGCGTGGCGAACTAGCAAAGTGGCGCACTGTTATAACTCCTATGTTTTTCAAAGGACTACTGTGAAATTTGAATGCATGCATTAATGCCTCAAACAGAATACATTGAAAAACACTGGATATGGACATATAAGGAATGTGGGCGTGGTTAGCATAAAACCACTGTTGCTAAGGACAACAAAAAGTTTACTTTTACCGATTTGTCCGAAACTGACGTCAATTTGTTCGTCCTCCCGAGGGGACCAAAACATAAAATGGTTGCTATGGAGATAAAATCAACAAAAAAGCCGCCATTTTGGAAAAAGTGGGTTTTTTATCAACTTATGACATATAGCTGTCACCAATGGAGGAATGTGTTTTTCTGAGTCAGTTGATGATGCTGATCGCTATGCTAGCACTTTTAGCCACATTACCATAGCTAGCATAGTTAGCATAATTAGAAAATGCCGTTTTTACTAGCCTTTATCAAAAGTGGGCAGTGAGGGCGGTGAGGGAGACGGTGGTGCGTAGAGTTGGGCGTGGAAAGCGGGTTGCGTCTGCGGGCCATACAACGCCGCTTGCGGCTTTAATTTACAATAGTTCCTTCAGAATTCCTAGTATTTATCATTTTGTTTAATTAGATGTAAACGTGCAAGACTTCCTACATAAACCAGTAAAAAAAAACAAAAAAACACGATCACACTATTGACCCAAAAACTGAGCAGTTTCTTACAGAGTTAACATTTTAGAACAGACAGCGTGAAGAAATTATTTGTGATTTAGAATATTTATTATTTTTTTGCCCACCAGACATTATAGAGGTGCTCATTTTACAAGGAAGATTTTTAGGAATTTTTTAATTTGTGTTAGTTTCTTTTTATGGTTCGTCCCATTAGTATCCATATGAATACGGAGGATTGCGCATTGTTAGTTGCATATTCATGAAAAGAAAAACAATATCTAAACACTAAATGTAAGATATATCAATATGGTACACTATTTATACATGTAGTTGTAGGGTAAGATAAGCTAATTATTTTCCAAGAGTTCAGGTACATCTCCTGTCTGTCTTGGGAGAAGACCCCTCCTATATGTGGACATCCCTGAGGTTTCTTCTTATTTTTCCCCTGTAAGCCATTTTTTTAGGAGTTTTTCCTTACTGAAAATGAGAGTTTAGTTTAATTTAGTTTAGCAATCGGGTCATGTATTTTATGACTGATTTTATGTTTATTATACAATTAGCGGTATGAAGCCCATTGAGACAACTATTGTTGTAATATTGGGCTAAATAAATAAAACTGAATTAAATTGAATTAAGTGTTTTTCTAATTAACCCTTTTTTCCATTCACCAGTTGTTTAGTATTTAATATTGAAATATGTTGGTGCTAAAATGGTTTTGATAACCTTTGTCTTTGAAATATGCACACACCTTTGCAAATATAAGTCTTCACATTATCTGATTGTCTCCCGTCTTCCTTCCATTGTGCATGGACCTATTTAAATTGTTGTTTTTTTTAATTCACTAAAAGTAACCTCTGCTTAACTTTTATAGAAATTTAAAATGGTATTTCTTTTGAAATTACAGCCCAGTTCTGACTTCTCTACATGTGATGTGTGAAAGCCATCTAAATCGCAGAGACAGGGAAAACCAATCACAGCGCATTACGTCATCACTCTGCACGTGAGAGAGCTATACGACTTTATTGTGCGACACACCGGTTGGAAATATACGTTTACGTTGTTTATGTTCGTTTTTATGTGCTAATCGCAAATGCACGATTAGGTCGATATTGCTGCAACACTAAACGTCTATGCGACAGCTCGCTCGCGTTTGAATTTACCTTTCGGAGCAGACTCCGCACCATTTCGGTCAATTAGGCTAATAGAAAAGCTAATCTTTCCATACATGGAAGTGTCTCGTGTGTATTTAAGTTTTTAGAAAACGATAGCAACGTTAGTTGTCGCGAATAGGATGAGTTCTCGGTTTGCAGGTGGAGGTGGTAGAAGGGGCAGAAGAGGAGGAGGTCGCGGGCACAGAGACAACAGCAGAGAGAGGTGGGACAGAGGAGGCTCGAGCTCCTTTGACCAGGAGGACCAAGGAGGAGCAAGTGGACCAAGAGACCGTCCTCCTCCGCATCTGAAGGGGCGAGAGATTGGTCTGTGGTACGCGCGGTATGGAGCAGTGAGGAGGAAACAAGCCGATCGAAGATCGGTAGGTTTTTGTGATGATTTCCCCCCACCTGTCCTAACCTCCAACCTCATTTCCCCCCAGTTTCTTTATTCATCATATTTAGTGAACTACTATCTACTAGTCTACTTTTGTTATATTCTTTGTTTTATTTTTACTTAATTCAGCAGGCCATATATTTTTTTGTCTCATTGTGATTGTGTTTTAAAAAAACAAGAAGGAAGAAAATATTCTCTTTGTTAAATTGTAATGAAAAATCGTGTTTTTGTCGCGTTCTTGTAGCATTTCTCTCACTATGGAGGACATTTTTAACGAAAATGAAGTTTAATGGAATTTCTGAGTATGTCTTTTCTCAGGAACAGTCACAAAGAGGCTGTTGGAAAAAGCTTGTAGTTGTGACGTAGAAACTACTACAGCTGCTGCACTCCGATGCATCCACTTGCAGACAAATACATCTATGTACCTCTTTGTTTTCCTCGTCTGAGCTGACATTTGGCTCTAAACTGTACGGCTGGGTAGTTCCAATGTTGCTCGCCATTTTTGCTGGACTGAATGTTAGACTGGTGCCGTTAGGGGCTTTAAGGCAGCATGACAGCCTGTAAACGGAGGGATGATGGGAAGAGGCAGTCCTGAGACCTAGAGGTGAATTTCTAACAAACTACTGCCGTGCTGCAGAAACTATGTCCTAGAAAATGAGGCTGTTCGTTTTTGGAGGTTTATTTGGCTAAAAATGGCATCATTATAATTAAAGTACCACTGGAAATGCTTTAAAAGTAGTTTCAATGATGATTGGAGTGGGACTTTAAGACATTACCTGCACAACATACAGATTTAATCTTACTTTTGTTGTAACTTTTCCCTACTAAAAAGCTTAAAATGTTAATTTACTTGTCATTTCATAAGGGAGCCGGTTTAGCTCGTGCTGGTTTGCGGCGCCTTCCGTCCCTGTTCCCTTCTCTACTTCTGTGCCGGTCCCAAGCCCGGTTGCTTTGAGAAGGTTGCGTCAGGAAGGGCATCCGGCGTAAAACATTGCCAAGTTTTCCATGCGACTCGTTCGCTGTGGCGACCCCTGATGGGAAAAGTCGAAAGAGAGACGACGACTTGTCATTTAATAACTTTTGTTTCCATTTTTTTTTTACAGAGGGCTGTGGTCCACATGGATGAGGCCAGAGAGCAGCACATCACTAGGCTGCTAAATTCTGTACAGAACGACCAGCTCGGCCCAAAAAGAGACAGTAGGGATGCAAGAGCCTCCACCTCGTACAGCAGGCAGACAGATGCAAGGGATAGTAGTCATTGGTAAGTAGACATGGATTCCAATGTTTCAGGGATATACAATAAGTATAAAGCCTTAGTTTTTGCTGCAAAATGGTGCAGGCATAAATTCAGATAGGAGTGTTTGCCCACAACTGTTCTGGATTTTTTTGAACGATCTGGTTTGAGTCAGACAGTGGCCATTATCAGCAGAAATTTAGGGTTCTAACCCATACTTCTTTGCAACATAACCTTATATACTGTTTTCTACTATATCTTTCTATTCGCTTAAATACTCTTGAAAACACCTGCCACCACTGTGAATTTTAAAGTTTAACTAATTAAGTTTAAAGAAAAGATAAAAAATTGAGTAAATTAAATCAACAGGATATCCTAAAATGACATCCAAAATAAACAGTTTGGTTTAAGATGATAAAACATATTTTTCAATTGACTTTAGATTTGCAATAAATGCTCAATTCTTTAGTTGCGATACCAAATGTCTTTAAAAAGTTTTTTTTATTTAAATGTTCATCTTCAAATTGAAACATCGTACCTCTTTAAAGGAAAAAAAAAATTAAAGGCTGCAGAGGATCCAAGCATCAATGGTGTCATGTTTTTTCTACTCCAACGTCTAACATCCTTCTCCCTCAGTTATTTTGATGGGGATCTGCCTGAAGAGGAGAAGATCAAGGCTGAAGTTAAAAGTGAGGATGAAGAGGAGGAAGACTTTACAAAATGGTAAAAAGCAAAAGATGCAACTTCCCTTAAAAATGAGATTGTAGTATTTGTCATTGCTCCAGAACACTCACTGGCCAATCTGCGTTTGCACGCTTTATTTTTATCCAGTTCCATCTCTAGGGAAACGGTAAAAGACGAGCCACCGGACAACTGGGATGGAGATGAAGAAAAGGAAGAGAAGGAGAAAAAAATAAAACAAGAAAAAGATTTGGAGTACTTGTTTCAGGAAGTAGTCAGAGACCAATCACTGGATGATTACCTGAAAAGTGACTTTCGGAATAAAACATTTGAACCAAAGTACAAAGAAATGCTGGTGAGTGCCAATTTTTGCTAAACCTTATACACAAACTTGTAAAATTCAAATAGATCTTCTAAAATAGACCTTGAGCCTTTGTAGAGTATTTATAAATGATTAAATGTTCCAAAAGGGAAATAAGTACGGTAATAATGTTAACTTTGTTCATTTGAAAGCTTTCGAGTATTTATTTATCTACAAAAAATACACAAATCAAAAATATTTTATGACTTATTTCTTATGTAATATTTAAATGGGCAGCAATAATTACAGAATTAAATAATAACTTCATTACATTTATTCACTTTTTTTAAAGAACATTGTATTTTAGCAGTAGATGTCCATAAATCATTTTTGTTTGACTCAATCTTTGTATCTATTGTCATAATTGAATGCAAACCGTGTACGTACTCATTCACTATGCTCCTGTTTGTCTTTAGAAATTTAGAGAAAAACTGCCGTCTTACAGCAAAAAAGAGGCAAGTTCTTTCCTTCATTTTTTTTTTGGGCTTTAAGCTAGTTCTCCTGATCATCATTTTGACTTGTACTATTTCTCTCCTCTATTCCTCGTCGTGCTTTCTTTGTCGGGCTCCTGCTTTCTTCTACGTTCCTGTCCACAGGATCTGGTGGAACTCATAAACTCCAACCGGGTTCTGGTGGTGAGCGGGGAGACCGGGTGTGGGAAAACCACTCAGGTGACCCAGTTCATCCTGGATGACTACATCAACAGGGGCGTGGGCTCTTTGTGTCGTGTTGTGTGCACGCAGCCTCGCCGCATCAGCGCCATCTCGGTAGGCTCTGAGCTTCAGATGAAATGTGCTGCTCATACATGAAGTGGGTTGTAGTTTTCTTTCAACATAGATGATTGTTGGCTGACAGGTAGCTGAGCGTGTGGCTGCTGAGAGGGGAGAGAGCGTGGGGAATGGGAATTCTTGTGGTTACCAAATCCGCCTGCAGAGGTAACGGACTCCCTTATTTTTTTTTAACTGATGCATGAAGTGGAGCTTCAGAATGTGGTTTAACCAGACTATTTGTGTCATCCGCTGTCCGAAATAAGTTTAGTGGTTTTCAAACCAAAACAAATACAGAAATGTTGGAAGAAAAGGTTGCACCTAAGTGTGAGACTGTTCATCCTTTTCCTGTAACTTCCTCCACAGTTTGATGGTTACATTTTCTCCATTTAGACGAGATTTGTTAAACTAACCTAAAAAAACCAGAAGTATATGCTTGTAAATGTAAAGTTCCATAAGCTTTAATGCTTCTGTGGAGACAACATAATGATTTTAGTGTCTATAAGTTGATTTAGATTCCGTCGGTTGTGATTCCTTTGTAAGAGAAAGCTTAAAGACTTATCAGATAGAGTTTGACCAACACTGCAGGTCAGATTTACCCCAGTGATCTAATTGACAGCTCTGTGAAGAAAGCATTTATTTTGGACAGTTTGGACCATTTCAACATGTAATCTGGCTGTAAATACAGAATTGAATGTAAAAAAAGTGGAAATAATTGTGAATGATTTAAAAGTAAACGATTAACTTTCTGTTATCTGGAACTGCCTCACAGCAGATGGAACAAAAATGTTAATGTTTTTGAAGTTGAATGGGATCGAAACAACAGATGGATATTGATATAGGCAGAAAAACTGGAGCAGAAGCAAGCAGATAGCTAAGAGTGAAGCGTGTGCAATAAACTGAAAGCAATGGTGTGCAATACAGAACGGAGTTTGTGAGTGTGTGAAACGCTTGCAGTACAAGAGGAGAAAATAGACAAGTGGGGCGTGCAGAAGGAAAATTGATATAGGACGTTAAGAGGAAGTTGATTGCAACTCTCAAAGAAATAGGATAGAAAATGAATCCTTAGACGAAACTAAATAACAGTTTTCAAAGATTTCATTTCTTTTCTTGTACTTTTATAATCTGCATCTCCACCAGACTTTGATTTTTTCTATTGTAGCCTGTAGAACAAGATGAAAAATGAAGACTATAGATGTCTATAAACTTAGACGAAGCAACTCAAAAAGGACTCTGAGCTGTGATGAAATCTGCAGCCGCTCTTTCCTTGCTCAGTGTTACAGTCGCTGATGAAACCATGGGAGTCTGACGTGGCATTATGCAAAACCTCCTTTGTTAAACTAATGATGTCCCCAACTTTTCCCACATGGCAAACTCTTTCTAAAACTTCTTTTTTCAACTCTTTCTTTTTTGAGAAGACAATTTCTAATGAAGCTGAATACATAATGGCTGATCCATTTCAATGAAGTTTGAAAACCTGGACTAGCAGTCTTTACAAGTATTTTGTGTTCTTACTTTCAGTTGCTTACTTAATAAATTATATATACACATAATGTCTATATATGTATGTACGTATTACATTTTTTTAATATATTTATATATATATATATATATATATATATATATATATATATATATATATATATATATATATATATATATATATATATATATATATATATATATTAACATTTGCTCCATATAAGTAATTGGCTCTTATTCTTTCACTTTCTGTGTGCATATATTGTTTTTGTTGTTCATATTTATATTACTACCACAAGAGGTTTATGACATTTTATTAATTTGTTTGGTTCAGTGAGGCTGTAGGCAGGATGCTTTAGACACTGCTGTATTTATTAAAGCTTTATTGAATCTGCATTTAACAAAACCATAACAGTTTTAATTACATTTGAAAGCCTTTTCATGCAAAGAATGAAGTAAAAAAACAAAACAAAAAAGCTATTGTATTCCTTTTTACTGCATTTTAATTACGTTTATTCATCTTTAGACACGTATAACAATAAAACGGTTTTGTTTAATCTTGGAAAATAGACCATTTTTGGAAATGGAATGCATTTTTTTAATCCTTTTATTTGTGTGATTTGAAAAATGTAATTTCCGTTTTTTTCTCTTTTTTTTTTATTCCTCTTTCACATTTCACAGCCGGTTACCACGGAGACAAGGTTCAATCCTGTACTGTACAACAGGCATCATTCTTCAGTGGCTGCGCTCGGATCCGTGAGTCTGATCCCCCACCCCTGGCTTTCCTCACCGCATCATCTGGCTGCCCCTTCTTCTGAGCGAGTGTCTCCATCCTGTTTGTCCTGCCTTTGTGTTGCTCTGTTTCGTCCCCAGTGAGACCCGTCCAGCTTTGCTGGTGAAGGAACAATCATTAGTATGGCTCTGTTCTCTCAGGCCGGAAAAAATGAAGACGCATGTCTATGGGGGAAAACATACTCCGACTATAGGACAACGTTGTTCTTTGCCCTCATATTACTCTTCATCTGTGTTATTTTTTATAAATTGGTATTTAGTGCAGCAAGTCATTTCAAGACTTCAGCTGTCTGACAGAAAAAAAAAAACATACAGAAAGTAAGTGACCCAGCAGCTGGCTTACAAGTTCACAATTTCTGCTGGTTGATTGCTGTGTTTTTGATTGAAACTGTGCTCTGTCCTTTTAACACGTTATCATCTCCCACAGAGCAAGTCCAGCAGAGCAAATCCATACAATTTTACATGCTGCCGGGCATGTACCATTTCCCAATAGAACTCATAAATCTCAAAATTCAGCCATGTCCCTGTTAAAGTGTAATAGTTACAAACAACCCTTTCACACCACAAACACTTTCACTGATTATACGCCACAATGCAACTTAGCGGCATGAAGGGGTTAAATTTAGAGACATGTCTTTACAAACGATGAGAAAAAGAGAGAGAGAGATTTAGAGAAGGACTGCAGATTTATTCATCTTTAAAAAGTAAAATCAATAAAAGAAAATAATACTAAGCTTAAAAAAATGAAATATTTCCTAGTTGTAATTATGTGCAATTGGACTTTAGGAAGTACAGCTCACCAAGTCCAAATCAGACAAACATAAGTTTAAAAATGTGCTTTTGGTTATAATCAGTGACCATATTTTCGTTCACTTTAAGCAGTTGCTTACAGGAGCAATATCTTGAAGTCGCTCACCTAAAGCTTGATTTGTTGTTTAGGACACTTTCTAGCATCAGTCATTTGGTTTTGGATGAGATTCATGAGAGGAACCTCCAGTCGGACGTCTTGCTCATCATCGTCAAGGACTTACTTCGAATGCGAGATGACCTCAAAG
The DNA here is from genome assembly GCF_053564925.1 of Oryzias latipes. Classification (NCBI taxonomy): domain Eukaryota; kingdom Metazoa; phylum Chordata; class Actinopteri; order Beloniformes; family Adrianichthyidae; genus Oryzias; species Oryzias latipes. Next base: position 23,725,712 of record NC_136249.1, on the reverse strand, counting down.
TCATCCTCATGAGTGCCACGCTTAACGCGGAAAAGTTTTCAAAATATTTCGGTGAGGAATTTACCAAATATAACATTGAACTGTGTTCAACGAGAAAGAGTGTTCTTATTTTGACGTTATTCTTTCCTCAGACAATTGCCCAATGATCCACATCCCTGGTCTGACATTCCCAGTGGAAGAGTTCCTGCTGGAAGATGTTGTAGAGATGATTAGGTAGAACAAGGCTGTTTTTACACTTAAAAGCAGCTGTATCTGGTTTTTCAAGAGTTATTTGGTCTTTTCTTCCAGGTATCGTCCCCAGAATCAGGACCGTCGTCCAGCCTGGAAGAGGGGCTTTTGGCAAGGCCGCCAACTCAGATCTGAGAAGGAGGCAAAAGAGGCCGAATACAAGGAGAGCTGGCCCTGTTATGCACGCACACTGCAGGGAAGGTGAGCTGGTGGGAGCAGTAAGACAGCAGCTGCCAGGTTGACAAATGCATTTATGAGAACTGAGGATTGGTTTGTGACGTTCACATTTGACAGCAATCAAATCCTTTTGGCTCGTTTCACAAAAAAGGAGCTTGCACAGATAAACTATTGCTACAGAGGATCATCTTCTCTGACATCTGTAGTCCTATTAATCTTTAAAGCTTTTGAATCACATTTCTTGCTTTTTAAATGTGGAACAGATACTCTGACAGCACCATCCAGACCTTAGAGGTTTTGGACAGCGATGACAAGATTGATCTGGAGCTGATCTTGGCACTGATCTGTCATATTGTGCGCAGTGAGGAGGTGAGTTCAATCTTTTCTCTGGTTTCTCTGCTGCCAGGAATGTAATTTTTTTTTCCTTTTTTTTTTTTTTTTTTAAGAAAGTAAATTTGTAGAAGAAGATTACTTTCCAGGCACCTTGTTTTTCTGGTATTAGCAGTCTTCCAGTCACTAACTTTTTTTCTTGAGGATTTTCCAATGTATGTTTCCTGACACCGTCAGTTTGATCAAAGGCAGGAAGCAGTGGTCCATGTGGAAGATGGTTTGATATTACATGAAGGTTATTGGATGGATGTCCAAGCCGGCAAAAGGAAACAACTGCAGCAAAGAAACAGAACTAACTTTTAAAGAGAGGTCTTTTTAATCCTAAAATTGGATCCTGGCAGCAGATCTGTGCTAATGGGGGACCGAGTGGTCTTCAAGTTTGTTCTTTTCTACTTTCCCAATTCTTACCAAGTTTCTTTGTTTTAAATTTGGTGTTATTTCAGCATGGAGCTCACATAAATATGATTAACAGCAGCAGTGAGCAAAACCTTTAGTCAATATTAAGAGAAGAATAATGATGGTTGGGGCAACGTTTCACCTCAGAAGCTAAGACTGAAGGAAATGAAGTATTTGCCCCATTCCACTATTTCTTTTAATTCTCAAGTGTTGTTTTTGATTTTTGGTTGCAGTTTGTTGCAATTGTTCTGTGAACAAACACACCGGGGGGGGGGGGCAGAGTATAAAAGAGAGACCCAGGACAGACGAGTAACTAACCAGGACAGACAGGGTAATTATCTCCTCCTATATGAAGCCGTATCTCCATCAGTCATGGATACACTCAGCCACTCAGCCAGCTGATTTGCCGTGACATTGTCAAATGGCTGGGAGGGAGCCGGCTCATTCGCCATGACTGTGTTCTGAAGCGAGGGTACGGTCGGCTGCCAGGCTTTCAACTGCGCTGATTGGTTAATTATATTGAAAAGGTCTGTGATTACACACCTAGAAGCTGCATTGCAAGGATAGTGCAGGTCTGTATGAAGAGGGGAGGGGTTGATGGTTTTTTTGTCCTATAGATAGCTATTCAACCCCGGCTTGGTTTTTTGGTAAAGCCAAAACAGTATGTAGGGATTGCTGCAGGCACAGTGCTTGTATCTTCTCATCTTCCTGACATGCATGCATTAACACACATGTGGGTGTTTGATAATTAGATTTAATTATCAAGGAGACATTCTGAAGTTCTGACATTAAAAGTAGCTTTGGAGCCCCAAAGCTACTTTTAATGTCAGAACTTCGGCTCCTTTTTTACATCTAGTCATGAAGCGAAGAAGTGTAAAATTGGAAATAATATAAAAGTTTGTAAAACTTTAAGATCCTTTAAGAGCTGTTTTTTATTGTTTAAAAGCCCACTCCGATCATCTTTTGATCTATTTTAAAAGTGTTCCCAGTGGTCTTTTAATTATGATTATGCCATTTTTAGGCAAATCAAAAACATGAAACGTTTTCTAGGTTAGGGTTTCTGCAGAGCGGTATTAGTTCATTAGAACCGCCAACAGTCTTATTGTGGGTGGAACCCGCCGGGTATTTTTTCATCTGCTCCTGATTCACAATGATTTCAATAAAGAAATATTCAGGGATGCAATTTTCAGCTTAACTTCCATATAATGTCCACCATTATCAGAAAAATGCCACATGTTAAAAACACAATTTTCATCAGAGTGGATCTTTAATCCTCGTTGCCTCTGTATCTGTGTTAATATTTTAGCCACACAAAATTCTTACAAAATAAGTGTTTCAGAGTTTAGTGATTTCATAGGAAGAAAATAGTAAACCTGAAGATAAAGCAGAGAGGTTAGGAACACAAAAAAAGAGTTCACATACCAATCTGTGATTTGGGAATAGAAACATTCAAATATTGTCTGGTCCAAAAAATGATTTGCATCAGACATCTTAATTTCATTTCCATTCATTTTATGCATCATGCAAAGAAAGAATTCCCAAGAAATGAAAAAAGTTTAAGTTAAAGGAAATGATTAAAGTGGATTGGCACAAAGAAAACAGATGTTGGGTAAAAATACTAACATGGCATTTCTAATCTCCAACAAATGCTTAAACATACACGATACCAAGACTCAAAAAAAATTCAATCAATATGCAAATCAGGATTATTTTTGTTTAACTCCAAAATCTAAATCTTGTTTGATAAAGTATCTGTATTAGCAATGCCTCGTCTCCCATCTGGTCTGTTCAAGGCTTCTATCTCATCTGTAAAATGTTCAGACTTCTGCATCAATCCAAGCTTTTTAGGAGTCAATGGAAGCTGCTTTTGCTCTGGGAGTTTAGAATTCTTCTTTTTATCGCAGCTGGTCTTTGCAGGAGTTTTGCAAAATGTGTCTCCAGCTTCAGAGGTTTTGTCTTATCAATAAGCTATCCCAACCAGATGGGAAAATGGGAGTTTGGTTCAAACAAAAAAAAAACAACAAAACAAGGCTATTCTTCAATCGAATAATATTGAGTCTACTGAAATATCTGATCATTATCTGAGTGGTTGCTAAACAATTTTTGTCAAGATGATCCACCATTGGACTAACATGTTTAGATTTCTCCCCAAAAAGACACTGCTCTGCATCTATTCCACCTTATTCATTAAGTTTTATAGTTTACATCTAAGAAGTTTGTTCTCCAAAATGAATTAAAAAAATTGGGTACTGTGCAGACCAAGGCTCTCCAATAGTCACACTTCCATAGTTCTTTTGTATATATGTGATTACCACCTGTTATGTGAGTTTTGTGGGCCTGTAAACGTGCTCATTCTACTGCGGTGACTGACAGCTCAACGTGGAAGTCTTGTTATCTCAACAAGCGTTGGTGCATCTGTGCTGTTTTTGAGTTCCTAATTAGCTTTTTTTTTCTTCCTCTTATGAGTCAATCAAATGTTCGTATGAAGCAGTGTCTGCTCTGTGGAGAAGATGTGTTTTTGTCACGTTGACGTCAGGCCACTTGTGTGGAGGTTGGAAGCTGAGGGCATCGTCTCTGAATGAACTCTGCTCTCCCAAGGACTCAAACACCTTGTTCCGTGGGTGGTGTTATGTGTTTTGTCGTCACTGTTTGCAGTTCCTTTCTGTATGTTTTTTCGCTGTCTGTTTTTAAAAAATTGGATCTGTTGTTTGCAAGCTAATTTTTTTGTTGTTTTTTTTTTTTGTAGGAAGGAGCCATCTTGGTTTTCCTACCCGGCTGGGACAACATTAGCGGTCTTAACGACCTGCTGATGGCTCAGACCATGTTTAGATCTGGTACAAACATAAAAACACACAAACACCCACAATACTTAGGGGTTATATTGATTTATTTTAAGGTTGTCTCTTGGATTTAGCAAAGTAAATAGATAACAGTCTCCTGGTCTCCTGGATGTTCTAGTTTTTGACTTTTTATTGGAAGACATTTGTGGAAGAGATGATGGTAATCAGCTGAAAATGCTGACATCAAACAGTGAAAACAGCTGCTAACTAAACTAACATTTGGTTAGGAGCGGTTCAGCACATTATTTCATAACTACAGGAGCAGCAGCAGCAGAAGTCATGCATGACTATGGTAAAGAGTGAAAGCTTAAGCAAAGGGAATAAAGAGTTCTGCAGCCATAATAGTACTCTTGTCAGTGAGGCCTATTGGAGAAATAAAGGCTTTAACTTGCTTGGGGGAATATAGATTGAACTGTGCTGCAATGGAAAAAGATCAGATGGTCTAATGAGTCCGGATGGAACGTGTTCCAGAATGATGGGCACCTCAGGTGAAGAAGAAGGCCGGTTGAAGTGATCCACCCGTCATACCTGGAGGCTGGAGTCTAACTGAGTGATGTTAGGATCTGGGGTTACTGCAATTAGTTACACGATTATTCAAACACAGATAAAAATAATTAATAAATAAAAATGAATGCAGCTTTTTTGTTGTTGTAAATATTATGTGCAGTTTGAAGGAACCATCTCTCCATTTTTTTGTCCTTGTTTCAGATCGGTTTGTTATCATCCCTCTGCACTCCCTCATGCCCACGGTGAATCAAACACAGGTCGGTGCGCTGTTCTTGTTGTTGTTTTTTTTTCCACATTCTCTGACTCTGTGAACATCCAAACGATTCTGCTGTGATCTCTTCAAAATCAAAGATGAAGTTTCATCATGATCTTTACCCGCTTTCAGGTTTTCAAAAGGCCTCCACCTGGAGTTCGAAAGATTGTAATCGCTACTAACATAGCTGAGACGAGGTGTGTATTGACTAGCTGTTACCTGCATTTTTTAACTTTATAAGATGCATTCTTTGAGACCCGCTCCAGCAAAAGTGATGTTTTTACATGTTCTCGTGGCCATTTTCCGAGGATAGAGGAAAAAAAGAAAAAAAAGCTTAAAATGGCATTTTTGACTGTTTTTTTATTCAAATCATTGTGAACCAGGAGCAGACGACAAAATACCATTTAAAAATATGACTTATTTACGTACTTTGTACTGTAGAAACTATGCTGCTCCCTGCTCTGCTCCATTCTGATTCATCCACTAGTAGCTTCAATATTGCACGCTCTTTTTAATGCACCACTAACGTTGTAAGCTGTAAGCTAGTGGGGGAGCACTTTAAAAAGAGAGCTGTCATTTATCGGTGATGGGAAGGGGGGGGTGGGGTTGCTTCCCATCAGTGGTCCTGCCCACAACTCATAAGGGGAATTTCTGATGAACTACTGCTGATCTGCAGAAACTATGTCCTGAAACCATAGTTTAAAAAAAAACTTTTTTTAAAACAGCATAATCATATTTAAAAGATTACTAAACGCTTTGAAGTTAGCTCAATGATTGGAGTGGGTCTTTAAAGCACAAAGGGAAGGCTGTGTGTGAGTTTTAACGTGGCAAATTTAATGTTCATTAGCTTACGTTCATCAGATTGAAAACAAATGCTGTCATACTGGTTTAGAAGGGAAACTAACAGGTACCGTAGTTTGTTTCACAAAATGAGGTAAATATTACTCCTTTAAATGGAGAAATAAAACTCTGCTAATATTTGAAGAATTGAAGCTTAATGTTGTTGTCTGGTTACTTAAAAGTGTTTCACTTTTTTTGTCTCCTTTTGTCTCTGCTCTCCTCCTCCCAGCATCACCATAGATGACGTTGTGTACGTGATCGACGGCGGGAAGATTAAGGAAACCAACTTCGACACCAACAACAACATCAGCACAATGACGGCTGAGTGGGTTAGTCTAGCCAATGCCAAGCAAAGGAAAGGACGTGCAGGCAGGTGTGTGTAAACACGGCGGCTTTTTCTGATCTATTTTTAATGAGCCAGCGCCTCTGGCATGATACTAATAGTTTTTGTTTCATTAGAGTTCAGCGTTGGCCGCCCTCATTGGCCCTCTCCTTGCTGGTTTGCTTTTGTACACACAGAGGCGATGCACAGTCACTCCCAGGTTTTTCCCAGTCTGCAGCTTCAGACGTCTGTTCTGTTAGATAGCTCTGACATCAAAGTGCAGCGAGGCCCAATTAGCAGGAGCTACTTGCACCATGCAGTTTCATCCCACTGATTTCTCAAATTAAGCCCTTGTCGCTGGACTGCTATAACATGTAATCTTTTCTGTCCGTCTCCCTGAACTCTCCTCTTCTTTCCACAAACCCAGAGTGTGTCCAGGAAAGTGCTATCACCTGTACAATGGGCTCAGGGCCAGCCTGCTGGATGCATATCAGTTACCTGAAATTATGAGGACGCCATTGGAGGAGCTCTGCTTGCAGATAAAGGTAGTAAAAGGGGTCAAAAGATGGGGGCGGGGGTTTCCTCACAATCAGGTCTATGTGTTTTTGTGCTCTGCACCGAAATGGAGCCTCTCATGTCAAGAGAGCGTTACTCTCCAACACTTTTTGCCTTTTCTGCACCGATATAATCACTTCACTCTTTGGCCTGGTTCTCCTCGTTCGCCGGCTCCTTTTAAAAACCACGCACTTCACTTGGGAATATTTGAATCACTGCTAATGGAACAAGGAGCCAAAGTTCATTCAGATCTAGTGTAGTGCAGTGATTGTTCCAGTGGCTGTGCAGCATGTGCATCTACCAGCGCCTTACTTAAACGGTTTTAAGTTGGCGCCTCACATTTTTTATTAGAGCTAGTGGGCGAGAGGCTGCCAAATGCATCAAAGCAAGAGAAACACTAATGGCTGACTCAAACACACACATATCAGTGTCTTTCAGCCCTGCAGTACAAAAGTCTGAGTTTGTTGTGGAAATGAACGCACACAATTGGCTCTTATTGGTTTTGTTCCATTCTCTGCTGTTAAGCCCCTAAGGTGAAAAAATAACACAACAGCACAATCAAAAAGCAGTGTATTGTAAATTATGAGCATCTTCTTTTTGAATTGAGAATAATATGTTGCTTTCTTTGTAGATATTAAAGCTCGGGTCTATAGGTCGATTCCTAGAGAAAGCCCTGGACCGCCCTACTGAGGAAGCTGTCAACCTCGCCATCAAGAACCTCAGAGATCTGGTAAGAGTGAAGAGGAGATTTCTGATTACATTATAGATTAAACCAGATGAAGAATTGAATAAAACTGTGGTTTACCAATGAGTTTTTGGTCTACTAAAAGGATAAATAGTAAAAAAAGGAAATGAAGCAAAACATCACCAAGGTGGAACAAAAAAAACATGGATCTGTAGTTATTTCTGCCATTTAGCTGTTAACCTTTTAACATCAGAGCTTTAGCTCCAGGGTTAACACTCTTTTGACTTCCGTAACTCTTCAACCGTTTACTCAGTTAACATATTTTCACCAGGTTCTGAAGCGGAGAAAAGCAGCCTCGTGCTGGTATTCAACACTTTGATAAAGTCTCTGCACAATCAGCGCAAATCAGCTGATTCTGTTGCAGAGAAAAACGGCTTTGCACCGTTATGCAACACTTTACTTTATGCTTTGCATATACATCAGAATCAGTTGATTTATGGCGATTGCGTAAATAATCAAAGATTTACGGTATGTCAAAGATTGTGGTGTTATTTAGGTGTCACAGTCGACATCGGCGGGGTTAAAGCGTCAATCAGAGCTAAGCACCCATATAAAGCATGTGCGGCTTTACTTTTACCTAAAATTAGAAATGCTCATTTGTTCTGTTTGGTATCAGATTTTCTTTGAGAAAAAAAAAACAGACATGTGGAAACAAACATTGCATGTGAACAAAAAGTAGTTTATTTTTTCTTGTGATATTGTGATCAAAATGTGTCAGAATGCCCTGGACCATACAGAGAATCTGACACCATTGGGTTTCCACTTGGCCCGTCTCCCGGTGGAGCCTCACATTGGGAAGCTGATCCTGTTTGGTGCTCTGCTGGGATGCCTGGACCCTGTTCTCACCATCGCTGCTTCTCTCAGCTTCAAAGACCCGTTCTTCATACCCCTGGTAGAGTGCTGACTATACAGACATGAAAGCTTCTCCTGCAGCAGCACACAGAGGCCTGAAATGTGTTGCTTCTGTCCTTTTTTCTCTCTGTACAAATCATCCTGAATGTGTTTGTCTCTCTTAGGGTAAAGAAAAGATGGCCGACATGAGGAGAAGAACCCTGTCCAGGAACTCTAAAAGTGACCACCTCACCATTGTCTATGCCTTTCAGGTAACTGTTTGCCTTTCTTTTCCTTCATTTTCTGTATGAATGGATCTTGTTTTCATGCATTATGAATCATCTGGTAGGGCTGGGAAGACGCTAAACGGCGTGGTGGCAGGTATGAGAGGGAGTACTGCTGGGACAACTTCCTGTCAGCCAACACTCTCCAGGTGAGTCAGGTTGACTGCAAACAAATATTGTTGTGAAGCTACGTGCACACCTTGCATGTGATGTGCATTCAAGATCGCGCTAAACGGGCATACTAGCACATGTACTTACAGTTGGAATAGGCCTGCGAAATATCGAAGCAGTGCAAATGTCAGGAATCTTGCTCCAGGCTTTTTCTTTAACAGCTTTAACCGATATATAAAAGATTTGGTCCGGTCAGACACAAACCGCAATTATTAATTTTTCCTTCATGATCACTTTTCAGATGGTTGTACTTCTGTGTTTTGAAAAGGAGCCGAGTCTCTGATTGGTCAAAGTATGACCCAGTTTAGCACACGTAGAACCGACAAACACACTTAAAAACATGCATAGCAACACGTGAAAGCGAGAGTTTTGAACATAGCAGCCCAAAACAAGCCTATTTTCTCATTTGCATAGACTTTTCATTGGAAGTGGTCACTTAAACGCGTGTTTCCGAGTCCAATGTGGAAAAAAAACTCAACAAAACTTCCAAACGCTAAGTTTTGGCTTGTATTTATTATAGATGAATTATTTTCTTCTCTTTTATTAGATGATTCATAACATGAAGAGCCAGTTTGCTGAACATCTCAAGCATACAGGCTTTGTCAGCAGCAAAGACCCAAAAGATCCTGAATCCAACATTAACTCGGGTAAAAAAGATGAAACATTTCTGTTTCTTTCTTTTGAATCTCATCCTGTGATTCTGTGCTCAGTCGATTTTTTGTTTTTATCTTTTATGTGTTAACTTCAGACAACGAGAAGCTAATCAAAGCAGTGATCGTAGCCGGGCTGTATCCGAAGGTGGCCACCATTAGACCGTCTCACAGCAAGAAGAGGCCGGGGTGAGTCAGCGCGTTCTGGGGAAACGCACGCTTTAGAGTGTTCCTAACAAATAAGCCTCTCAGTGCAGCCATTAATCAGACCTAGCAAGTAATGAGTTCTGCGAGAATATTATGACAGTTACCTGGAGCTGAGCGGTTAGGAAAAGAAAACTGTCAAAAAGCGAGGCACTTGTGCAGCTCAGGATCAATGCAGTCATCATGAAATTGCCCCAAGGCAGCTGTCATAGGCAGCGGCTGTGACCTGTGTGCACAAGTCTGAGGCGCACAACAGAGGCGCTTCCTCTCACAGCAGGCCTGTCATTTTAGCCCACGCTTCTCTCCGAGAGCTTTCGACCAGGTGCACGCCAAACTTCTCGGTTTTGTCTCCTTTGCATGTATGAATCTCAACACTAGTCAGTGTCGCCTGGTTATGGTCTGGACAGCAACTGTAATAAATGGAAGAAATTAAAAGCAATTATGTTCATTTCACATAATCATTGACTTGTATTTTTACCATATCAGTAATCTTTCAGAGGCAAATGTGCTTTTTCTGTTGAATCTCACACGGTTTTGGGGAAAAACCACACGCCTTCATGTTATTTGTCGACTGCGATCCCACTTAAGTTCTCTTTGGTGGAATGACAGGATGCATTTGAGGTGAATTACATTAACAGTATAAAAGCATCTAATGGGGTATTTTTGGAGATGCTCTGAGCCAATCTGCCAAAATTTATTCTGAGTAATTTTTTAAACAGAAATGCTCCCCCTCTCATGCTAAGCACTTAAATGCAGCATTACAACGGGGAAAAACTCCAGCTTGTTGACCTCAATAAATAAGAAGGGCATAACAAGTACGCAGCCATTGTGCTGGCACTTAACTGTTGTGGGAAATTAAACACTCTACCCTTGCTTTGGATGTATGTTGTTAAATGTGATTCAGAGAATATACCAAAACAAGCTAACTTTTTGCTAACACGTTTTTTTTCTTTCTTTCTTTCTTTTCCTTTCATTTGTTGCGATCTTGAGCACAAGGCACATCCCATCATGCACCAGAAGAACCAAGACAGAAATCTTCTATAAAAGTTGAAGAAAATCCACCCAAATTTCAAAATAAAACACCTAATGCCATTTCTGTGTACAGCAGGGAAAAACACATCTGTTCCCCTTAAAGTCCCGATCCTGTCTTCTTTTGATCTATTGTTAAATCATTCCCAGTGGTCTTTTAAGTATGATTATGTCATTCTTTGGCAAAATTAAAAAAAAACTTTTAGGTTCTAAAAGCAAATTTGAATGCAAATAGGTGGCTGAACACTTTCCTTAGCGGAGCCACCCTAAGATCTATACTGCCTTTAATAATGACATTAAATGTTTTTTTTTTTCTAAGAACAATTTGGCCAACAATACATTGATCAATTTTCTTTTAATTTAGGTGTCATAGTGAAGTTTTTCTTCTTAGTAATACCTCACTATGATGATATTTGGAGAGACCATTATAGATCAAAGTTTCTTTTCAACTCTTAAGGCAGATTATAGTTTTCTTTTGGTTTGAAATGACTTTTCTAAAGGTCTTTCATGCAGGCTTAATTGGCTCGTCTCAGCAGTGGCTTGTTTATAGTCGTCATTAGAAAAGAGCAGATGATGCAATTTTCAAAGCTTTTTAATTATGTATAGTCCTTAAACCTTTCTCCAACTATCAGCGGCCACAGGCTCCTCTAAGCTTCTATCCACCTCTCTGCGAAGGAGGCTAATTAGAGCCCTTTAAAGGAGGATTTTTTATTTATTTTTCTTTTTTTTTGCATGAATGTTTCTCAAGGTTGTAATGTACAAGACAAAAAGCAGCCAAGTTCCTCTCATTCTGTTTTTAAATGGATGGAATTAGTCGAATAAAGATGTTAAGTGTGTTGAAACACTTCCTGTGATAATTAAATGTTTGGAACAAAAAACTCTTGTTTGGAAAAGTGGATCGATTACTGTACTTCTATAGAAGAATCTATTTAATTTAAGTATACTGTCCTAGAGTATTCATGCCAAAAGCCTTTCCAATCATCTCTTCATTATGCTTACTATGGCGTTTATTGATACTTTATCCCACAATGGGGAAATTCTTCTCCGCATTTGACCCAGCACCCCCACTGGGTGATGTTAATTGCTCACCAGTGATATGGTAACTGCTCCCAGTACCATTGTTTATTCCCCTCCGGGAATTGAACCCTGGATTCCTGCGTGGCAGCCTTCTACCTTACCAACCGAGCTACCCAGCCGCAAAATTAAAAAAAATATTCTATTTTTGGACATGGGAGCCAGTTTAGCTCGTGCTGGTTTGCGGCGCCTTCCGTCCGTGAAACCCGGGTTCGACTCCGGGCTGCTCCCTGTTCCCTTCTCTACCCTTGCCGGTTCCAAGCCCGGTTTGAGAAGGTTGCGTCAGGAAGGGCATCCGGCGTAAAACATTGCCAAATTTACCATGCGACTTGTTCGCTGTGGCGACCCCTGATGGGAGAAGCCGAAAGTGGGAGAAGATTCTATTTTTGGACATAGTTTCTGCAGAGCAGCAGAAGTTCCTAAAAAATTTGCCTGTGAGTTGTTGGCGGGACTGTACGCGTAGAGCAACCCCGCCCCGCTTCTCTTCCCCGCTATGTTTTTTCACTCACCAGCTAGCTTACAGCCCCTCACAACGCCAACCTAACCTTACTGGTGCAACAAAAATGGTGAGCAGTATTGGAGCTGTCCAGTCATACAGGTTTGGTCCAGATTCCAGCTCAGACGGGGAAAACTAAGGCGTTCATGGATCTAATTGTCTGCAAGTGGATGCATCAGAATGGAGCAGAGCAGAGAGCTCGTCGCCCACCCAGCATATTCAATCACAAATACGCTCTTTTTAAACAGCATTTTTTTATCTGCTCCTTATTCATGCTTTGGATAAAGAAATGCAACTTTAAGCTTAATTTTCTTAATATACGTCCTCCATTATGATAGCAATGCCACAATTTAGAATTTCTTTCTTTCATTTGTTTTTTTTTTTTTCCGCTAAGCTTTTTGCATTCACAGGCTTATTCTGTGGAGTGGAATAAAAAGCTCCTTCTTTGTGATTTCTTTCTTTTTTTCGGTGGTAGGTTTGGCGTAAATCTTGTTGTTTTTGTCACGGCAGACAGAATTTTAAGCAAGAGTCCACGCATCTAAGAAGGTATCTCTTCTTCCTCAGGGTGAAGGTTTACACCCAGGCTGACGGGAAGGTGAACATCCACCCCAAATCTGTCAACGCTGAAGAGAAGGAGTTCAACTACACATGGCTCATTTATCACCTGAAGATGAAAACAAGCAGTGTAAGGAAAGAACTTTGGTTTCCGCGGTGTGAATCTTGAGCATTTCCACATTGGAGCGTGTTTTTCACGTGGATAGAGGCACCTGTGGATGCAGGTTGGCGGTGGTGTTACAACAGCTTTGCACTTAATGAATATTTGATTAAAGCGCCGCCTTTCAACTCCCTCCAAAGGCTCTCATGCTTCAAAGCCTCCACACACAATGTGAAAAGGTGTTGGCGGCGGGGTGGCGGGTCAGTGCCGATCCCTGACTGCAGCGCTCGCTGCCTCCATCCTCTCTTTTTTTTTTCTTTTTTTCCATCCTCATCCTCTCTCCTCCATTCTCCCTTTGTTCTTTCCGTCCGTATAAGAGGCTCCATTCTGCAGAAAACCGCTTTCATGTTTTTCTGATTGCCGCCTCTCCCGTCTTCTCACTTTACTGCTTTTGTCCTGACGAAAAAAGGCTGTTTTTTTTCTTTCTGCATTTCATCACAACTGTTGTGGGGTTTAAAAGCTTTTGCTTTTCTCGCGCACAATGCCGAGCGCTTGTGCCTAGAAAAGTAAGAAATTCAAAGTGCAGGCTAGTCAAGGTTATTTGTTCTCAGCAAAAAAAGGAAGCTGACGGCTTCGGCTGTTGGTTTAAAAAGGGAAGGAAAAAAAAGGGAATCTTTGTGCGGAGTGACGTTTTCTTCTATCTTCTCTGACGCACTTGCCCGTGGGGGTTCTTCACATTACACAGTCACGGCACAAATACAGTTGTTTCAGCTATCACCTTGATTTTTTATTTTTTTTATTTCTTTCTTTCCTGGTCAAGTCCTCCTACATCTGTCTGCATCTCTGTGACGGCACTGAGCGGAAATAGCTTCTGTTTGACGTATGTCCTTTACCTCACGGTAACCTCCTTCCTGCTCAAACGGAAGGTGGAGCAATTAAAAAAACTTTATTGATCCCGTTAGAGACACTTTTTTTCTTTTTTTGCAGCAACTGATGACGGGTCTAACATGGTTATGTGAAGTAGAATCATTTAAAAAGTTTTAGAATTACAAGACTTTAAGAAAAAAAATTAAACCACTTTGGATTTATAAATCATTATAATTCACAGATTTAAATTATTTTCGTTTCAGTTTGACCAGCAGGGTTTAAAAATTTGTGGCACAGAGGTGAGCGACTGTGTTAAATGGAAAAAAAAATGAATTTCCTATAATTGAATGACTATAGAAATTTGTAATGAAGAGTTTGTTTGTTTGACTGTTATGACCTATATTTTTTCAATGATTTCCCACATTTTAATAAAGGTTAGATGTAATGCTTTAAAGTCCTGCCCCGATACTCTTTGATCTGTTCTGAAAGTGTCCCCACTGGTCTTTTATTTTGTTTTTGGGAGCGTTTTTAGACAAAATTAAAAAAAAATGCTCTGTTTTCTAGGACCTAGTTTCTAGTGCCTCTGAGGTGTGGGCAGGACTGTCGGGGCGGAGCAACCCTGCCCCTTTCCGGGAAGCCTGTGGCCCACCCAGCGTCACAAATGATCTTTTTTTCAAACAACATTTTTCTGTGTGCTCCGGATTCACAACAATTTGAATAAAGAAATACTCAGAATTGGAATTTTGAGCTCAATTTTCTTTACATGTGTCTGTCGTCAAACACGACATTGGAGTGGGTTTTAATAAAGGTTAGTTGTAGTGAAATACCTCAAAAATTGAAAAAAAATAGAATTTTTGGAAGTCAAAGTAAAGCATTCTAAGTAAGCAGTTTTTCTTTTTGTTGTTTGTGATTGCTCCAACTCCTTTACACAAGCATCTGTCAGTGAAGCGAGTGAACCGATGGAAAGGAGAGTAACACATTAGTGAGATTCACAAACAGGGCAAGATGACATTTCTGCTAACACTAGAGGCACTGAAACACATTTCAAAGCAGCACAGCCTCTCCTCACTAATGGGACACTTTCAGCCCACACCAGAGTAGCTGTCAGATACGGTGTGTCATAATGACGCCGCTCCCTGCCACTGAACGTGTTAATCTATCGTAATACTCCCGTTGTTGCCTGCTAGACTCATCTCTGTCCCCCGCAGATCTTCCTGTACGACTGCACAGAGGTGTCCCCGTTCTCGCTGCTTTTCTTTGGGGGGGACATCACCATCCAGAAAGATGAGGACCAGGAGACCATCGCTGTGGATAAGTGGATCGTCTTCAGGTCCCCAGCTCGCATAGCTCACCTTGTCAAGGTTAAACATTTGCTTAAGTCCCATCAAATAAGTTCTTTTTTATTTTTAATAACGCTAATTTCTCATCCTTCTGCGCTCCACAGAGTTTAAAGAGAGAACTTGACTCGCTGCTGCAGGAGAAAATCAGCAATCCAGCCCCTGTGGACTGGCAGAACCGTCAGTCCAAAGACTGCGCTGTCATCACCGCCATCATAGACCTCATCACCACCCAGGAGAGGGCCGCGGGCAGCAGTGGGAGGACGTGGGCGTCCGCCCCCAAAGGACAGCACATTTACTTCAATGATGCTGATGACGACGATGATTAAAGGTGGCCTGGAAAAGACTGCCAGCATCCTGAGACTCCAAGTTTGGCTGGGACATTTCGAATAAGCAGCTGGTGTCTTTGATTTAAATTTTAGTTCTAGAGTTCTGCTGAAGGTCAAACAGAGGACTGGAAAAAAATCTACATGTAGTCTGCACTTGAACTAGTTCCATTTGTCCTTCAATTCGCTTGTTTATTATTTTGCACGGACCAATCTGTATTTAGACAAACCTGTGGTCTTTTTTGTTTTGGAAAGTTTTTTTTATGTTGGCTTATTGAATGACTTAAAAATATACTTTCATGTTTTCCTTTTAGTTGTTTTTTTAAATCTTCGTAAAAAACACCTAAAGGCGTATACTTATACAGCACTTTACTGCCCTCTAACTACCCCAAAGCGCTTTACAGTCACAGTCCCATTCACACACTTATGGCTGCTCCACTTGGACCAACCTTTAACCATCAGCAGCAATGTGGGGTAAGTGTCTTGCCCAAGGACACATGGGCATCCATAGCAGGAACCGAACTGGTGAACTTCAAATCCCAGGTCGACCACTATACCTCTGCACCACGGCCGACCCAGAAACACCATTTTCTATGGGTCAAAGTTTACCAGCAAGTGAAATCAAGAATTTTAGAATCTGAGACGGCAGAGGTTTTTAATAACAAACATCAGTTTTTCTATTTACAAGATCTGATATAAATCTGTATTAACAAAAACATGCATGTTTTACATATCTACACGGAAGATTTACAGTTCTTACAAGACGATGTCACGCTTAGATGGGCGGTATCAAACGGTTTTCCCTGAGTGCAAAAATGCGGAGTCCACACACTGGCTCTGGCTGCTTTGCTCACCTCTTCCAATCTTGTGCTCATCATCTGGGTCAGCTCCAGAGAAGTGGGTTTGATAGATGGCATTATCGCCATGCCCTGACAAAGCCATTTATTTCCTTTATATCTGGGAAACGCTTGAAAGATGACTCACTCCGGACAATCACATTAAAAGCGGGCCAGGCGGGGTCGCCCGTCTCCGCGGGTCTCACCATCAGCGCAGGCATTAATTTCTAGAGCATCGCAAATATAAATCCTAAAGAGGCACAGAGCCACCTCTGGTCACTGCCAAGTGTTGTATTTTTTTTTTCTCTCTCCTCGATCCTCCTTACTGAAGTGATGGAGAGAATAATGGCACCCGTGACACAAATGTGGAGTGTGATTCATGATGTGCCATTACAAACAGCGAGGCAGAGGACGGACATTTGGCCCTCTGCTTAACCCGAAGGACGGCGAAAGCCATCGCTCCTCTCAGACGGCTGCAATGCCTCTGATTTCATATGAAGCAGGAAGTCTAACATATTGGTTGGAGTAAAGCTCTTCCTCTCAAACTGAGCCTCATTAGGACATGGCTGATGTTCTTTTCTGCTCTAATTGGCATGGTTTATGTCCTGCAATGGTTCTGGACTAGTTTAAGCGCACATTTGTTTAAAAAAATTGTTACAATTTCACACTGTTTTAATGGCAGGGTGCTGAAAGCAGCAGCTTTGGCTATAAGTGTGAAGTTTCCCGACTGGCTGGCAAATTAATGGACCCGAAAGATCAAACCAGCACAGACTGATGAGTGATTCAGAAAACCTTCTGTCCTCTGAACGGTTGGAAGAACTGGTGTTAAGAGCGCGCTAAGCAGGGTGACGGCTTCCTCTTTGTCATTCTGTTAAATTAGAGTTGTCTCGTAGCTCAGCTTAGCCGCTGAACTGACTTGTCGGAAATCGGCGGTTCAGGATCGGGGTCATGGACGTGTCGGGGCGTCACAGTTACGCAGTTTACGCCGTCCCCTTGTTATCCCATCACACATCCGTTTCCAGCCCCTGCAGGCGATTCATCCGCTGCATGTTGCGTTCGATGGTGACCTGGCACGTGATTTGAACGGCGCACTCTGCCAGAAACCATCCCCGCTCCCCATCACGCAGACGCTCACCTTCATACCAGCCTGAGGAAAGAACAAGAGTTTCATGAAAAAAACAACTCATTTTTCATTCTACAGAGTTTTAGGCTTTTTTTTTTGTTACTGCTCTTTAACATCAAAGCTGGTTGCTATAGCCACCCAAACTGAAATGACCCCTGGCCTTCACACTTTAGAGATGTGAAACTTCAAACGAACGTTTGGCCTATTAAGGGAAAAGAACAGGAGGAGCGGCAAAGTATGTGACCAAAGGTAAGAAGGGTGAGAAGAATAATAAAGATGGAGTTCAGGTGAGGATCTGGGGGAAAATACAAGAATTTTTGAAACCTTTAAACTCTTTGCTCGTTTGTTTTTTGAAACAAAATGAAAAGAAAAATGCATCACACCTGATTAATTCACAAAAGAACACATATGTAAAATAATTATTTAGACGATTTAAAGGCCCACTCTTAAAAAAATAAATTAAACTTAAAATTGCATTTCTAGATTCTAATTCAAATTGTGGTGAATCAGACATAAAAAACTACTATTTGAAAAATACGCTGGACGGGCCACAAGCTCCCTGCTCTGAGCTCTCAGCAATGGGAAGGGGCTGAGGGGTGGGGTTGCTCCTTGCCAACTGTCCCACCCAAAACTCTCCAAGGTGAATTTCTGATGACCTACTGCGGCTCTGCAGAAACTAGGTCCTGAAAAAAAAAAAAAAAGATTTTTTTGATTTTGGCTAAAAACTGCATAATCGTAATTAAAAGACCACTGGAATCACTTAAATAAATCAAAAGATGATTGGAGTGGGCCTTTAGTGTCCAATATAAATTTAAGTTCATTTTAACATCTGTTACATTTGAGATAGGTGTACTTTTACACTGATTCAGCACCAGTTTGAAGATGACTGGCTATGGAGGTTATATGCTATGAAGTTTGGTGTTGAAGTTTAGCCATGTACTAGGAGCAGGAGAGTTTTTGGTGGTTTATGCTGTACTTTTCAGTTTGTTATGCTTCAAATAGGAAAAATCTACAGAAAAAAAAGAAATCTACAACAGTCATATGTCTGTTCCTTACTTGGACTTCTAGAACAAAGCCATGCGGATGCATAAGGATTGTGCCATTAGGCCTTTTCCTAATTAAAAACATTCTCTGGAAAAGAATATGTTGCTCCAAGACCTTTATACACTTGTTTGCCTTCATAGTTCATTTTAAAACACAAAGGCTGCCCAAACACTCATTCAGCCCCTCAACATTAGAGCTGCTGGATGCAGACTGAATGCTAAGAAGGCCTCTTTCTAACTCCAGGCATCATAGTTTCTATAATCACCATCGTGAATGTCAAATTTAGACTTGTGTGACCATTGAACTGTTTCCCGCTTTGAAACATTTCAAATGAGTCTTGGCCCACAGGACACGACTGCTTCTGGACCATATTCAGACATGGCTTGGACAGGGCTTCAGTTGGCATCAGCAGATGGCGCTGTGTTTACCCACAGTAGTTTCTAAAAGTATTCTACGTCGAGAATCGTGCTGAGACCCCTGGCATCAAATAAGTGTTTGCCCTTGTTCCTTATAAACGGACATTTCTTCAGTTTAGTTCCTCTAAATCTTTAGATTATGCTATTAAATTGAACATTGAGGAACATCGTTTTTAAAGTATATCAAGATCATTTTATGCTCACTTTTACAGATTGGAGAGCCTTTCTTTACTTCTGTCCCTGCCTTTCAAAGACACCCAATGGATTGACTTAATCAGCAACAAACTAGATTCACTAGTTTCTCATTTTTTAACCATTGCCATTTTTTTTTAAAACATCGGATGTGAAATTAGTTAATTTTCTATACAAAAGTGTAAAATCAAGAGCATTTTTTAGTCTTTTAGTTTTCACGCTATAAAAAAATAAATAAATAAAAAACATTGTTTTTTGACTTTTACAAGCTTACGTACCATCTACAGTCTGTGACACCAGTACCACATCTGCCACTTGCAGTGAAAGCTCATCTGGCTGTCTGGCTGTGTAAGTCCTGATCACCTCCACCTGGATGGCATCTGAGATGAAAAACAGCAGAAACCAGACAAAAAGTTGCATAAACTGTCTTTTTAAAAAGCTGTTTCACTGAGTAACCACAAGATGGCACTATATGATAAACCCAGAGAGGCTCAAACTTACTGCTTCTGTCTTGATCCTTGTTGTTGGGGTTCTGGCCCAGAGCACTGATCCATCGGGCACGCTCATTCCTTAAAGCAGATAAAATGACCCGTGAGAACTCCACAACCAACAACAGAATCCCAATCATTATGCAAACATTTTTTAAACCACTTTTATCTTTTTTATACTTTAGTTTTTGTCAACAGCTTCATAAACTGTCAAAGCAAATGGAAAATATAGTCGTCGAGCGAGTTTGTGGTTCTACCCCCTCCTCCCTGTCATCATTCAGAGAGGCGAAGAGGTGTGTTTCCAGATTTCAGGGAACTCAGAAAAACAAGCACAAAGCCCAATTCTTCGTAAAGGACAGATTTGCTTTCGCCTTCCCTTGTGTGCACAGCAAATGCGGTGGGCGGAGACGCACAGAACAGATTTAGTGAAACTGCATCTCATCTCACCTGTTCCTTGTGGATTTAGAAAGAACAACAGAGGGCGGAATCAAAGGGGTACAGGAAATAAACCAGGGGAGGGCGATTCTGGAGGCCCTCTGTGACTCAGCACCAATCAAGAGAGCTGTTTGTTTGGATCCTCATCATAAAAGGTCTTAACTGGACCTCCAGAGATGAGAACCATGAGTCAGACCTCATTACTGCATTCCCATTTTAAATGTTCTCGTACACTTTTAGCTGTGAAAAACTATCATGTCCTGATTCACAACCGTCTACAAAGTAAAACAAATGTCCTCTTTATTATTTTCATTAGAGGAATGACTCATATCTGCATAAGAATGTCCTTCCTTCTGAAGCAATCACAAAATGCTCCGCCCTTTTAACCCTCGTGCTGTCTTAGATGACCCCACCCTTGCATTGACGTGTTCTCCCTACCATGACAAAGGTGGAAAGATTTCATGTAATCCATGGACACCAGTGAAGATCACAAATCATTGAAGAAAAAAGGTTCAGAGCACTGTCTAGTGGGTCTAGATGACCCAACTCTCAATGTTAAAGTGCCTAGGATAGCACAAGGGTTATCCAGATAGCAACCTCCTGTTTGTCTCCACACTTGTCAAGCAAAATCTTTTCTTCTAGCTGCATCACACTTTGTCCTTGTGCTTCCAATCTTTGTCCTTGAGTTTTTTTTGTTTTGTTTTTTTATCTAAGATATGTAGCTCTAAAAGAAAATCATGTAGACGTATAATACTGATATCATGTTGCCTTCCTCCACAGGTAAAGTTTTTAATTGCACAAGTATATGTAGGCAAACAGGATTTATGAGAGCTTTTCTGTAAGCAGCCTCTGGTTGCAGCTTCAGACAGCCGGGCAGGAACAGAGATGCATGTGTTTCCACAAAATGCACCATCATTACTAGCTGCAGATGCCTAGAGTCCACATATCAAGCACAAGATGCAGTAGTTAACGTTTGTGCGAGACATATTTGAGCGCATTTAGGCATGCGCACTCAAAGCAGGTGCTCTTCTATGAAAGACGGCCTTTGCAGGATCAGCCTTTTCTCCGTAAAGCAGAAAGAAAACTTCCTCTGCTTTGTAACATTGATCCCAAAGAACAAAAGAGTCACAAATCCATCATGGAAGGCTCAGATTTCATTCGGAAACAGGAGAGTCCTGCTGCTGGTGGGTGAAACCTTTGACTCGCGCAAAAAAAGAGCGGCCTCCTAACCTTCCTTCCTTCCTCTGACAACCGAAAGACCAGCAGGCCACTGGTTTCTCTCCCACTTCTGTTTCATCTCCTCCTTTCTTCTCATTTTCTTTCCTGTGCTTGGATTTTTGCTGCAGGATGCTTTGCAGACGCCATTCCTGCCTCACTTACATCCCTGCTCCAAATGACAGATCCGTTATGGAGATTCCCAGGCAGGAGCAGCAACTCCCATCTGTGACTTTATTGCAAAACACAAGAGAACAGAAGCAGACTCCCTCATCTATTTGAGGATGTTGTGTAACTTTTTCTGCTTTGTGTTTATAGCTGCATATCTGACCAGCCGTTCTGTTTGGCTGAAGATTTCTGTAGCTGCTCTGTTCATCTAATAGAGGGAGGCTCTATTCTCACAGTCTGGACACTGGACACATAAGCAAGGTCATCTGGATGGCCAAACACTAAAGAAAAACAAAAAAAAGAAGGAAAATCACAACTCCATGGAGAGCCTGCTATAAAGAAACTACTGTGCCATCTCTAGTCCAGATGTTTGCATGGATTCCTGACAGGCTGCATCATTGTTGAGGTCAAAGGTCAACCTAAAGCATGACCCTGACCACCAGAACGAGCAACAGGTAAGCCGGCGATGTGAGGAGGTGAAAAACAGAAGCAGCTGCGTGGACAGAAGCAGAACTAAGCCCATGTGAACGATATCATTTCCACAAAAACAGACCCGCCTTCAGTCAGAATGTGTGGAATCTCACACGAGGAGCCGGCAGGAGCTACAGTCAGGGAAAGCTACGTTTTTTAGGGCATAGATCTTGGTTTCAGAGTCAAAAGGTTGCAAATTCTAGCCCTAACTTTATTACGGAAAAACTCAGCAGTTGTGTCATCCACGCTTTCTGACCCCTGACAGTAAAAACACGATAACTCATTGACAGGACAGCTCAGTGGACACAGGCCTTCACAGTCTCAGCGAATCTTCAACTGCTGTACTGTTTTGTCCTCTTCAACTCTCTCCAGGCTGTTTTTATGTTTAAGTATAGGTTTTATTTGAGGTCTCCCCCCTTTTGTTGTGGTTTGCAGGAGAGTAGACTCTTCAGTCTAATCTGTGTTCTTTGCAGCAGATTTTCCAACCACTCTGCGGTCTTTTTTCTATAAACATCGTTTAAGTGCTCTTAGAGATGCACTCCAATGAAATTTTTGTTTTTAACATGTTCTTGTTAAATTTTTCCATGTATATGAAGAAAATTAAGCTTAAAATTGCATTTGAAAGTATTTCTTTATGCAAATTTTTGTGAATCAGGAGGAGACGAAATAATGTTGTTTGAAAAAGCTTGCAGTAGTGACGCAGAAGCTACTACGGCAAGCCACGAGCTCCCTGCTTCGCTCCATTATGATGTTCCATGGATCTGGACAACTAGATCCATGTCATAAACCCTTATTATCATACCTTCTTGGCCATCTTCTTGTCAGTAAAAGCCATGCAGCACGACTCCACCAGACCAAAGAAGCAGCAGTCTGAATACAGACACAACACAAGGTTCGGGACTCGATCCAGAGCAATTAAGCAGACTTGATCCGGTACAAAGGAGTTTTCCAGTCTGAAACCCCCAAAGTCTGCCTTCGTTTGTCAACAGGTGTACATCCTGCACCTTCTTATCACTCATTTGGTACTTTTTCCACAGCCTCCCTGAGCCTCCACCTTAAACTTGTGCTGTCAAATTCTATCATTTCAGCTCAATTTCTTCACCTCTACTTATTTTCTTTTACTGTCATCCAAAATGTGTCTTTTTTATCCATTTAGATTTGTTTTCTTTCAGTTCTGGACTGACAAACAAACAATTTAAGGATTAGCCTGTTCTACAGCATTTTGCCAGCCATTATGTAACGCTGAGGAAAAGAACAGCTGGTGATGCACTTCCTGTAGATCACATGACTTGAAATTTGCTCAGCCTGCACAGTCACAGAGGAGCAAAACCTGGAATTAAATAACTGACAGGAAGATTAAACGATGATACATTTATCTCATCATCAGTTTCTGTAGGACGCTTTCCACTTGTGCCAAAACAGAGCTGGAAGATCAATTTAAAGAAAAATTGGATTTAGGAGACATTTATAAATATAAAATGCAAAGATAAAAATGTTGAAAGTTTTAAAAACTATCAGTTGTTTTATTTCCTTGTATTCCTTTTTTAAACAGAAGTGTCTGAACGGGGCTTTTGTCTACTTTTGCTTGACTGAACTCGCTAAGACGATGCGAACCAAACAAACACCGTGTTTTGTCACGTTTAGTTATGTCTCTAAACTGGGATGAATGGAAGGAGGAACAAAAAGTTATTTTCTAGTCATCCAAAAACAAAGAGCAGACGCTGGCTGCTTTCTAAAGGATGTGCCAGGGGGCCATCATGAAGGATGGAAGGGGGGGGGGGGGGTTGTGATGATGGAGAAGGAGGGTATAGTCGTGGGAAACATCTCACTAAGCAATGAACTGTTGCTAGGCAACTACTTAAACAAGGCTTAGTAACCACTGGAAAGTTGCCAGTTTTCCCCGTCACCCTTAGCTCAGTCAGTAAGTGGCGAGCTGCATTACACAAACGCACACGCAAAACTCACAAATCTGAGGGTCCCAAACACAATCAAAGGAGAAGCACTCTGTTTCCAAACAAACACTACAAGCTGGACAGGAAGTTCACAGCGTGTAACCAGAACTTCAGCCAGAAACACAAATTATTCGGCAGTCACACAAATGTGTACGTGTGGCTGCTTAAAGCAGGGTTTGCACCAAAATGCCTGACTAACGGCATTTTTTACCCACTTCAGGAGGAGGACGCCACAGCCCCCGCCCCTCTTTCTCATCATTGGCTCAGTAGTGGAGAGGCTGGAATGCAACAGGTTACTGAGTTACCAGCCCTCAATCCATCGGACCTCCATCAACAACACCATGGTTAAAGAGAAATTCAACAACACCACCTCTAAGACTGCAGACAGCAGGAGCACCACCTGATGTCAATGCACCTGATCCTTGCAGGTGCATTGACAAAAGTAAAAGGTTGGATGCCAGTTTGAACCTTAATATTAAAATAACAACCAGTACAAAACACTTTAGATTATAATACTTATCAACAGAAGTAAGGAAAAAAAATGTTTTGATGTATGAATATGTGAATTCATGTTGCTGAGTCGGACTGTTTATATTGAAATTATACTTATGGGGTGAACTACATTGGCTCCACTAACGTTTGTTTGCTAAAAAAGTGCATATTCAGCAGTGTTCAGGCACTTACACCTCCACTGTATTAGGTATAGCCATATATTATCTAAATAGGGATTTGGAAAAAGCCAAATATTGTTAGCACAAATTAATCTCAGAAAACCAAATACCCATAATACATCTCTGGTTTATATGAGATATTTCACTTATTTTCTCTGATGTCCTCCACAGGGTTTCTAATGGCAAAATAAAAGGAAGTGGAAGTGGAACCAGCACACTGACTAGAATTTGCTTCGGCCACATCATATACATGCCAAACATGGCTGATTGGTTTGTTAAGACGCCCATAGGTTCACCCACCTGCCAATCATAATAGACACGCCCCTAAAAATTCACAAACTTAAGCTCCACTTTTATAAAATATTAAAACCTTCCCTAAAGTTTTCATGAATAAAAAGTTATAAACTTGAAAAGCATCTTTAAAATCACACAACAAATACGTTTATTTTGGTATAAAGTTGAACTTTAAATGAGAGTTATTTCTTAATCCTGCCTCCTGTGGTCTTACAAGGAACTGCAACTTTTGCTACGCTTGTTACGCAAAAACTAGAAATCAGTCATTTAAATGAATATGAATGAAATCAACTTGAAGTGAGTTGAAGCTACACTAGTTTTTCTTCACCTGCTTGCCTATAGATTCAAATTTTATCCACAGTTTTTTTTACGTATGGATCTCTTTTTCATTTGCAGCTTTTTTATTCACTACATTTTTAAACAAATTTTTCAGTAATTCATTAGCTCTAAAATCTTAAAAATGTTTTTTCTTTTAATTTGAAATGACTTTCCTTCAGTCTGACGAAAGAAAAAAAAGTAATGTTGCTGTTTTTAGAATACAAGGACTTGAGGCAAAAACCAGATAATTACACGTTTACCCAAGTGTCAGGGCACTTTTGCATTTCTGGGCGTGAACATTTCAGCAATATTTGAAAGTTTTGACTTTATAAGTTGATTTAGTTTGTAAGTTCTGGGCTGCAAAATCAGAAAATCATTGATCTTTGTTTTAAAGCAGGACTATAAGGGTGGGAAAAAAAGCTTTCACCTTCAATGTCACATAAACAACAATCGAGCTTCAATTTCAGAACCGATGTAAGAAAATATCCCTGTGACCGGGTGAGCACAGGTCTACTAAATAAGGAGCAGCTTCAACGGATAAAGAGGACTGGCTCTGTTTTTGATTTGTCATTGGAAAGCTGTGCTGAGGCAGGTGAAGAAAGGCCAGTGGAGTAGAAACAGCAGACATTTTTTCCACAGGAACAAACGCCAAGATTTTTTCAATATTATGGAACTCAGACTGGTTTACGCCTGACTGGAAGCTCACACTGCATGAACTTCTATTTGAAGAAATGTAGGATGTTGCAGTTTTAGAAAGACATTTTCAGAAATATCTGAAATGGAGTGAGAAGAAGTAAAAGCCTTATAAATTCTCACCCCTGTACCCTTGACCAAATTTATTTCTACAACTTCTCTTATAAGTGCACATTCAATTTCAGATATAGCTGAGCTGGTAAGGTTGATATTTCACTTTTTTATATAAAGCACAAAATTTGCCACAGATGTGCCTTATGATCCCCTCTTTACAATTAGCATATTAGAGAAAAGACAAAAATGGCGACCATTTGCTCTAATTACCACAGGCACCACTGTCACCTTCACCTTCCAGGCTTTCTCCAGTTTTTCTCTGAGTCCCTGGTATTTCTCCAGTTTCTCATGTTCCTTCTTCATGATGTTCCCATTGCTTGGCACTGCCACATCCACCACAACGGCTTTCCTCTGTTCTTTATCCACCACTAAATTGTCTAGTTGGTTCACCATTACCATCCTATCAGTCTGGATCTGGAAATCCCACAGGATCTTTGCTCTCTCATTCTCTACCACCTTCGAAGGTGTTTCCCATTTTGACCTTGGGGTTTCCAGTTCATATTCTGCACACATGTTCCTGTATATTATTCCAGCCACTTGATTGTGGCGGTCCATGTATGCTTTCCCTGCCAGCATCTTACATCCTGCAGTTATGTGCTGGATTGTTTCAGGTGCCTCTTTGCACAGCCTACACCTTGGGTCTTGTCTGGTGTGGTAGATCTGAGCCTTTATTGCTCTGGTGCTCAGGGCTTGTTCCTGAGCTGCTAGGATGAGTGCTTCAGTGCTGTCCTGTAGGCCAGCCCTTTCTAGCCATTGGTAGGACTCTGATGGTACTGCACCCTTTGAGGGATCCTTCTGGATCAGGATCGTTAGCCAGTCGGGGTGAGTCCCACCTCTTAGCAGCGGATTTGTTTGTGCTGCCAGGCGTTCATAGAGTTTCTTTTGCCAGTAGGCATGTATGATGTCAGGGCCCGGTGCTGGCCAGTATTTACAAAAATAAAAACAAAAGAAAAAAGATGCACAAGAATCTAAAAATAGATGTAAGTATATTAAAATGTGTTTATGTATTCATGCATTTAGTGTACAACAGAGGAGAAACTGAAAGTGTTTTTGTATTTGCAGGTAGATGACATCATGGGCCCTGTCATAGCAAAAGTCAGGTCACAGCATAACTGGCTTGTCAACACTGCTTGATGCAACTTCAAGTAAATGAGTCACAGAAATAGAAGTTAAAACGGCAGGTTAGAGGAAGAGTGTGACTCACAGAGACTCAGTCCCGAGGATCCTGTGCATCTTTTCGCCAGAGTGGTTGTGTTCGAAGTGAAGATGGAAGAGATGATTGGAGGACGGCCGTGGGCTCAGCATGGTTTTGAGGTCATCAGGCTGATAAAGGCTAACGGAGATCTCATCCCTCAGAGCATAGTCTACCACGGTGTAACTGTCCTCGCTGGCAGAGAAAGACAGAAAAATGTATTTATAAATGCTACATAAAGTCAGATCATATTTGTTAAATCTAGGTGTCCAACACTAAATATCTAAATAAAGACATGCAGAAAGGGGGCTGGAGTTTATCCTGAAAGGTAACAGGTTGACTTTGATTGACAAAGACTGATGAGTCAGACAAAGTTTCCATCATTCACCAGCACACTGTAACCTGGAAAACTACTGGAGAGCAGATAAGTACCGTAGAGAAAAGTTCAAGTCCACATACAAATGCACAATATTGAAACTTTGCTGAAGTGGAATAAGTTTGACAGTTGAACTACCTAAGCTCTAGGGCGGAGTCAGCAAATTTCCTGATATAGCTCAGACTAAATATCCGTTCGTTTAACTAGTTTCTAATTTGAAATAATTTTGATTGTGTGTTTTCTTTTTTAACTATTAAATCTCATGTCAGGCAAACTGGCAAAAATCAAAACCAACAAGAGTAGTTGCATTAAAACATGATCAATTTATTTTACAAAAATATTCTTTAATCATCTACTAAACACTAACTGTGGATTTGATGGAAAGCATTAGAGAAAGGCACTGATTTCAACCATAACCCAAAAAATAATACATGGCCAAGTAAAAATACATTTATATTGTTTTTTTTTTATTAAAGATTGCTTTGGTACAAATAAAAATAAATCTCTTACATCAAGTTTTTTTTATATACTGTATATCAAACTAAAGGTCAAATTAGCAGCTGTCAAAACAGAAAAATAGAAGAGAAATTTAGTTGGGGCTTTGAGTTTTCCATAAACACCAACATTTATTTTTTTCTGACTTTAAGCCAGAAACGACTATTGTGTCTTACGTTCGTCAGTAACATTTAGAGTTTGTCAAAATCAAATTATTGTGGTACTTCAAACATTAAATCTGATAACATTTTTTATTTATTTTTTTACGGTTTGGAAAACACAAAGAAGATAATTTAAGATCAAAAATAGCTGAGAATCAAAAACAACAACCGTACTTCAATACAGATGTCTGGGGGAACTGATCAGCATGTAATTGGTTTTAGAAAGAAAAGAATTTATGAAACAAAACTGTATCCAATCATGTGAGTGGCAACAGGAAACAAGTTCCTGTTAGGATTTCTTTTTTTTTATAGTAAAATGACTGAAAAAATTAGAGAAAAATACTTTTTCTTTGGTAGACTAGGACCTTTTGAGATTTTAGTTTCGGGTCAACATTGTCTTAGAATGGACAGTTTCTTCCTCTCTTTGGTCTAAAATGTTTTTCTTTTTCCCTAAAAACACAGATTTGATTTTGGAAAGGTTGCCATATCCAGGTGGTACGGAACGTATTTCAAGCACATCAACCCTTATGCAACAAGATCAAGCATTAAATAACAAAAGAAGTTCAGACACTGACATGACATAATCTCAGATTAGGATCGATACCTGTTGGCAATGTTTCGGGCACGAATGGCTGGTGATAGCAGTACAGAGGAAATGTCAGAAATGCTTTTTACACAAGTGTGGATCCCAGATTGGAGAGGGTGAGGCAGCTGCATATTTGTATGCTGAGTTTCATACATGTGCAATTAAACAGTTTCCCAGAAGCTGCCAAAAATCAGACTACTGATGGTGTGGCTTTTGTCTGGGATCCTGTCTTGACGGTAAGGTGTGAAGGATGGAAAAGAAAAAAGAAGGACCCAAGAATCTGCTACATGTTATCACAGCTGTGCCAGCTGCTCGACTTTCTCATGTTCACCTAGATCTGCAGAAAACATGCGGAGCTGACTAATCCCTGGAAAAGATGTTTAGATAGGAGTCCAGCTCAAGCACGCAGGCAGACATGCGCACGTGCACGTGGGACCGATTTCCCTCGCTCGCTGTTGACATGATGGAAGGAGCAAACATGCAAAAGAAAACCAAAACTAAAAAGGAAAAAAATGATGCAGAAAACAAAAAAGATGGAAATGGAAACAACACATGATGCTGAGCGTTCAAACTGGAAAAGGAGGGAAGTGAGGAGCAGAAAGGAACCAGCTGGAATGTTATGTAAGTGTTCCCTAGCGTGGAGCGTGACAGAAGTCTGACATGGAATGGGCTTCCAGACTGAACACATGATCAAAAGCACATGTGCTAACACTCTTCATATCTAATTTACCACAAAATTGAACTGATATAGACATAAATAAAGTTGAGTAACAGGTATTTCAAACTAAAATACATTAGAAGGAGAGCAAACGTGGCTTTCATCTAAATTCAGATTTTTTTCCCCAAGTGTAGCCTAATAAATAAAATCTACATGCATAATTCATAGTCTAATAAGGGTCTGTAAAGTTTTTTACAAATCCTTGATTATTTAATTAAAACATAAAATAAATAAAAGCATGCTTGATTCTTGTAAAGATTTAAAGCCTTGCTTTTAGACATTTGTGATATTTTACTATGTTTTACATTGTTTTAGCTTTTCTTTGCTTAAGTTTTTTGTCTTATTAAGAGCTAGGATCTAAAGATATGGAAATGATCATTAATACGAGTAAAAATCCTCTTGCTCCATACTCTTGACAATAGAAAAACTTGATTTAAGACCAAAAGAAATCTCTAATTGTTTTTAACATTGAACAAAGTTGTTTTAAAGACCAAGTCATTTCCACTTTTTCGACTAGTTTTTTTGTCAATGTAATCAAAATTAACTACAACTGGATACATAAAAACTCAAAAATGCAAACCCTTTTGTATTTTAGCAAAAAATACTCTTTTTGGGTTGTATAACATACAATTTGAAGTAATTCCATCTGACAGTTAACTTTTTTTCCCTTATTTTTCTCATTTGAGTGAATGCTTATTTCAAATTCCTTATTTCTTAGGAGATGTATTAAGTAAAAATGACTTGCTGCATGAACAGATTATTTTACTACTTTTGAATGATTTCTTTCCCTCCAAGATTAGTATATTTTTCCCTATTCTTAGGCTACTTATTGTTGCAGTGTTCAAACTTTTTATTTATTTTTACCTCAAGTCAAATAAAAAAAAAAAACTTCACTTGTGTCGCTTGAACACCTTAAGGGTTAATGTTCAAGCTTTTCCTGCACCTAACTAAATGTTTACTTGTTTTTTTTCAGGCAGTACATCAAATCGTTTTTCTCTGATTACATGAAGCTAGTTTTTATTTAATGCTAACTAGAATATACTTTTGGATTTTATTTAACCCCAAAATGTGTTTTGTAACAAAAAGAAGAAGCTTAGCTTAGTCACAAAGCTCTTGTTTGTGAATGAAATGCTGCTACAGATTTATGCACTTTATAAAAAAATTTAATAAATTGAAGAATTTCCAACACCTGCGTCAGCCATGATAAAGATAGCAGCAAGTAAAGCTTGAAATGACAAAGTAAAGAGCCATTATATTGTTGGCCTCCAGACTCTTTAAGCCCTGCTGTTTCCCTCATGAACCTCTGATGTTTGACTTTTCATTACTGCAGATGGAGTGCAGAGGAGAGTGGCGTGCCACAGCACGGCTCCACAGCACAATCCGATATTCCAACAGTTTCTCACATTCATCCTGACATGCAGCTCCAAACAGAAGATCCCTCCTTTTTCAGAAATTCTTCCTCAAACACAGACCTGCGCACTGCTGGAGCCTGTCGTCTGAGATCCCAGATGAGAT
Source organism: Oryzias latipes (assembly GCF_053564925.1). Lineage (NCBI taxonomy): Eukaryota > Metazoa > Chordata > Actinopteri > Beloniformes > Adrianichthyidae > Oryzias > Oryzias latipes. The sequence continues at coordinate 23,695,062 of NC_136249.1, read as the reverse complement.
TTCCAGAAAATGTTCCCCCCCACCTCAGGATTTTTGCAAACTATTATTCGGCGAATGGCGGGTCCAATAAGTTCCAGACACATAAGGGTATGCAAGAGAAAAAGATTTTTCTGGCACGCTAGTGCCCCCACACGCAAATTCTGACCACGTCATTTAAAGAAAAACGGCTGGACCCCTGCCTTTGCTTTTGTAATGCAGAAGCAGCAGACAAAGGGGGAGGCAGACATGTGGACCATGAAAAGATTTGATGGCAGATTTCTGATGCCAGGTATTTAAAGCTCAGTTGTAAAACATCTAGGAAAATCTGTGCACTACCAATAAAAAAGAAGAAAAAAAAGCAGTTTCTTGAAAATAGAAACTAAAGTAGAGCCTTACTAACTCCCTTTGCAAGAATAACATTCCTTTCTAAAAACAATAGGATTATAGCTGTGAAGCCTCCTGCACTCAGGGTCCTAGGGCATTTAAAACCAACAGAAGTTAGTGATGGAGAAAGTTCACAGACCCAGTATCAGAACATACGGTTCCAGCCCATCCACTCACCTCTTCTTCCGGGTGATGATGAGAACATCATTGAAGAGGAGGAGATAAAGGTGCTGCCGTGTTGTTCGCTTTAGGAAGACGCCCTCCACCAATGAAGTCACCTCCCCTCTCTTTACCATCCATCTGGAGCTTGAGATCAAAGGGAATGGCTGCAGGATGAACAGAAGAGAAGAAGGATGCTGTTACCAAAAATCTGTACAGCATCCGATTTCTTAAGAAATCGGATTATTAAAATAATCATGTAAAAAGCATATGCTCACATCTTTTATCAGACAATCTGATTTACACATCATTTATCCTAAATAATCAGATTTGTTCCTGCATGAGCACGAATATTAATCTAGTTTATCCTAAATTTAGGGAATTCTTAGGCTCTTCTTCCTCCTTCCTGTTTTTAAACTGTCGTTACAAATGGATTTCATCAATAAATTTCCTTCCACGTCACTCCGTACCTTGATCTTAAACTCCAGCTGAGAGTTGATGGTGCACAACATTTCCGTTCGCTCCATCGTCCGGGCTCCTTCGTTACACTTTCGCACCACCTGCTCACACACACAGGCATGCTTCACAATACAGCACTCAGGACCGCTCTGCTGTTCACAAATTCAAATTCAAATAAGACATTTCTGTAGCGACTTCAAAACCAAACAGTCGCTGAGAGGCTGATACTGGGTCTGGGTTATTGAATGACGCGCTCGAGCTCAAAAAAATGGACCATGCATATAATGAAGTTAGTTTCCTGAACTTTTAATCAGGACAAAAACGGGTAATTAAAGGTAACATGATAAATATATTCAAAGCGTAGAGAGCGTATAAAGCGGTCAACAAAAAATACGGCAACCCAGCTCACCCCCCCTTCCATCTTACACAGGTAAAGCACCACAGGTGAGATAAAGTCAATTAAGGTCACCGCCCACAACCATGTGACCCACCAGCTGATTACCTACTCAATGGCCTATAATCAAAACAAATATACATTCATTCACCATAAGAAAGACCACACTAAATTCATGGCACCTACATTTCTATTAATGGGTCAACTTCCCAAGTTTAATTTGAAAAGAAAGATGAACTTTACAGATTGAAATAATTTCAAAATGCATTTAGGTGCAAAAAATTCCTAATGCATCCCTCCAAAATGTAAAATTCTAGAATGCATTTAACAACAATTGCAGCACAATCCTAAAATGTACATTTTTAATGTTGCTCCAGACAAGGCAGATAGTTTTCGAAAAGTTTTTTTTTCATAATTTGGAGTTTTTCTTCTTCACTTTATTTTGCTTTAATGAGCCACGCAGACATAAACACCCACTCCGAGGAAAATAATGTTGTGATGTTCTTGTGGTATTTTTCTCATGATGATGGACACATATAAAGAAAACTAAGCGCAAAATTGCATTTCTGAGTAATCCCTTTAACAAATCATTGTGAATTAGAAGCAGATCAAAACCGTTGTTTGAAAAAGAGCCTATTTGTGATGTAGAAAATATGCATGATGGGCCAGTGGAAGAGGGGGGTGGAGTTACTCTGAGCCAACAGTCCCGCCCAGAGATCAGAAGCAATTCTAACGAACTATTGCTGCTCTGCAGAAACTATGTCCTAGAAAACAACAAGGTTTTTTTTTTTGTGGCTAAAAACAACATTATCATAATCAAAGGACAGAATCAAAAGATTCATTCGAATTTCTCAATAGAAGATTGGAGTGGGTCTTCAACAAATAGCAAAGATTTAAAACAAAGCAACTGTTTTAAATCAACCAACTGTGCAAAAACAAAAAGTCCTTTTCTGCTTCAGGGACAGAGAAAGAGACCCTCTGAATGGGCATAGCAATACGAGTGACCTTTAACGTGGGCCAGTTTGGCCAAACAGACGAAGGGAACACCTGTTAAGCCTTCTGTTCAAGGAGTGGAAGAAAAAAGGGAAAGCAGCGTGAAAGCTGACACAAATGCCAAAGGAAGAAGAGGAGGTTGTGTCACATCAACAAACATTCACAAATGTGTCCCACAATTTCTTATCCAGTTCTGTAGCAAACAAGAATATTATGCCTAAAAAGTTTATGTCAGCCACTCACCTTGCTGATTTCTTGTAAAGCTGTCTTGCAGTCCTCATACTGCCTGGAGGTTTTGGGTGTTTTCTGACAAATAGTCTGGAACACAAAGATATATAGAAACATTTGCTGTAAACCCACTTATTCCATTCATGAACCACAAACCGCACTCTTATCAGAGGAATAATAACATATTACAACTGTGGGAATAAAGGAACTCACACAAAACTTTCTCAAGATCCAAAAACCGTTGAGAGAACAAGTTTGAACACAAGTGCCCTATGGGAGACACCAACATGTGGCGGGGCAGTCAGGGCAAGCAAAAGGAAAGAAAGTAAGGGAAGCACGCTGTCAACGATTATAAAGTGGCAAAGGAAGCATGAAAGTGAGGAAGCATCAAGAGAAGGAAAGTGCCAAATCCTTCAGGGATTACAGTGGAATGGAGTGAGGTCACGCAAACATGCTGGAGGTTAGAACGCACCCAAAACGTTAGATCCGTCAGGGCGGTGCAGGCAAAAAACAAAACAAAACAGTTGCATGACTGTCAAAGTCCTCTAATTCCACAGCTTGTTTGCAGAGCGTGTCTAAGTTCACTCACATCCATGAGCAGAGGCAGGCGGGTGATCCGCTGCATGGGCAGGATGAGGAAAGAGATCATCGGGAGGTTTCTGCAGTCTGGGTGGGCCTCTATCTTGGTCAATACCTCCTTAAAAGTTGGATTTGTGGATCTGAGGAAGCAGAAACGAGAGGAGATTAATGGGAAAAGAGTTTTTAGCCAAAAAAAAGCTATGAGGTCAACATGGGAAGAGCATTGTGAATTTCCTCGGTCACTCACAGCAACTTCTGCAGAGTTCTCTGCTGGTAGACCTCATTGGAGCAGTAGGTGATAAAAGGGTCAAAGTTGGACTGAGCATGCTTGCAAACAATGTCACTGATGTCACTGATGACGATGTTCTTTTCGTGTCTTTCCTCCAGTTCCTTAAAAAACCTAAACAAAAGGTGATGAAAAGAAATACGGTCACCACGGATGGGGTTTGGAAGGCTGCAGCAATCGTCAAATCATGAGTCAGCTCCCAGAAAAGGAAAAAAATATATATACAGGACAGAGGAGAGCCACAAACACCTCACCTCGAAACCCACTTCAGGATCCAAAGAGGAACGCTTTGGCACTTTAAATAGACAGCCTACCGTCAACCATGACACAGAGGCTTTTTCTCTTCCTGACCAAACCAGATGGTCAATTTAACGACCCTCCACTTGTCAGACTTTAAGGTAAAACCTGTTTTTGTAAGCGCAACCCAAAGTGACAAACAGGAAACTGCTGCACAGACACAGGGTGTCCCTTTTTTTATGGGATTTGGGCTCATCTGCAATAGCAAAAGCAAAAGCTGGAGCCTTCCTACCTATCCCACACACACAAAGGAACAATGCCACTGATGACCATGTGACAAAAAAACTACTACATGTCTTTATTTATTTTTTTTGTGTCATCAAGGTAGTATTTGACATTTTAAAATGGCTTTAAAATGTGTTTACACTTTTAGTGCAACTTTTGATTAGTCAAAATTTTATGAAATAAGTCACACACTCAGACCGTAAACTGCAACACAAGTACCAACACAACTGCATTTGAAAAACTCGCAGAGGCTGACAAGGAATGAGGTCGTTTTGATGCGTGAGTCGAAGCATGCCGGTTCCAAGTAAAGGAGATCTTGTTTAACCAGTATTGAGTCTGACGATCTGCTGCTCCTGTGTGTTTGTAGGAGTTGGGGGTTTAAGTTTGGTAGCAGTGCTTGTGGTCCTACCCATGGCAAAGAGGAGCGAGACAGGCTGCAGCGCGTCCGAACCCCGCATGGAATATTTTTGGAATTCTCAAACCTCATTGTCTGTCTTATGTGATAATGACTTTAAGCACAAAACAAATAAATACTCCTAATCTGCTGAAGGAATGCATGAGCGGAAATGTCACAAACAAATGAACCATAAAAGGCATGGAAGGCTCTGCAAGAATACAAACAGAAAGATTAACTCAATACACAAGTCCTCCAGCAGTCTAAAAGAGAGGCCGTCATCGTATAATTTCATTTTAAAAATGTTTCTCTGTTGTTGCGAACATTTCAATGTGTTTCTTTTAACGTTTAAATACAGAAATAAAGTGGAAAATAAAATGAGGTGAGCATAAAGCAAAATATTGTTGCTAAGACCACATATAATATTCAAACACACTGAAATATTGAGGCTTGCAGGCCCCATGTATTAAAATAAACATAGAGGTGATGCTAAACTCAATAAAGAGTAGCTGGACTACAAACCCTCCTGTCAATCATTTGCAGATATAGTGTGAAGGACGGATTATTTCATTGTTGACGCAGCACAGATTTCCGTATAGTCTCGGCTGTAAAGGCTTCTGATGGACAAGTGTTTTCATCAGTCTGGGATCACTGAAAGTTCAAGGCCACCCTCGCTAGAAACGTCAAGAGTTGGAGTGAAAAAAGTACCCCCCCTCAAACCTACTCTTTGCTCGCCTCGCAGACGTCTGAGATGTTGGAGAAGAGGTGGTGGTGCTGCATCTTGGACATGGTCTCCCTGAGCTCTGCTGAGTCCTTGAACAGACGGATCAGGATCTCCAGGCTGTGGAAGTAAGAGTGCTCCGACGAGATGAGCTCAAAAATGGCCTGATGGAGAAAACAACAAAGAAGTTAAAGCTTACATGAAGGAAAAGTTAGGTGCAGCCCCACATTTAGCCAGCCCCATATCTTCTCCTTTGATACATTTAATAGGTTTTATGTGGAATGATCTTCCTGATACTTGTCTCTGTATTTATCTGGCTTGGGACAGGGACAAGTGGGACATTGGTGTGTGCCCTGTTGAGGCTGCATTTACCTATTTTTTTTTTGTGCTTTTTATCTTTCTTAACTTTTTTTTGTATTTTATTTCTTTTGCATTTATTCTGTACTTTTTGTGTGTGTGTGTGTGTTTTTTTTTGTTCATTTCTTGTTTCTGGGGATTTCTTTTTTGCCATTTTCATTTTTTTTTTGTTTTTTGTTTTTTTTAGTTAGGGGAGCCGGTTTAGCTTGTGCTGGTTTGTGGCGCCTTCCGTCCGTGAAACCAGGGTTCGACTCCGGGCTGCTCCCTGTTCCCTTCTCTACTTCTGTGCCGGTCCCAAGCCCGGTTTGAGAAGGTTGTGTCAGGAAGGGCATCCGGCGTAAAACATTGCCAAGTTTACCATGCGACTTGTTCGCTGTGGCAACCCCTGATGGGAAAAGCCAAAGGAGGAAGAAGAAGATTTTTTTTTAGTTAATTGGAATTTTTGCAAGCCATCGCATCTTGGGGGGCAGTCTATATCTGGCCTTGGGTGTAACCTTCTCAATGTGTGAGAAACCTGGGCGTACTTTTTGACTCTGAGCTAAATTTTATCCCACACATTAAAAATGTCGTTAAGACAGGATTTTATCATCTCAAAAACATTGCCAGAGTCCGCCCGTTCCTCTCTCTTGCCAGCACAGAGGTACTAATGCATGCTTTTATTTTCAGTCGTTTAGATTATTGTAATGCCCTGCTCTCTGGTTTACCCAAAAAGTCTCTTTCAAACTTACAACTTCTACAGAACTCAGCGGCACGAGTTCTGACGAGGACCAGAGGGCGAGAACACATTACACCGGTTTTTATAATCGCTGCATTGGATCCCTGTGCGTTTCAGGATTGATTTTAAGATTCTTTTAATGGTTTATAAATGTTTTTTATGGCCTTCTTATTTAAATGATATTCTTTTAAAATATGAGCCCTCGCGGACCTTGAGGTCCTCCGGTGCTGGCCTCTTAGTTGTTCCTAAAGTGAGGACCAAAACTTATGGTGAGGCTTCGTTCTGCCATTATGGTCCTCGCCTGTGGAACGGCCTTCCGGAGAGCCTCAGGGCCGCAGAGACAGTAGAGGTTTTTAAGAAGAGGCTCAAGACCCACCTTTTTAATTTAGCTTTTAGTTGATTCTAACTGCTAATTTATTCTATTAGTTTTAGTATAGGCTATTTTATGTATTTATTTTAATTTTACGCATCTTATTTTCAATTTTATGTTTTTTTTTCTTTCTTTTTTATGTTTTTAATTTTAGCATCTTATGATTTTAGCCCCAGTGTTTCTTGAGGGGATCTTTTCCTCCAGGGATTGCCGGCTTGGTCAGCGGTTGTTGCTGCAGTTGTTGCCCTTGCTGGGGCGGCTGGGGTCTAATTTTACAGCTTTTGGCTGTGAGGGGGACCCCGGTGTTGTCCCGGTCTGGGTGGGCACTGTGGCGATGTTCCGGTGGCCAGGCTGGCTCCTGGTATGAAAGGATTCCCAGATACTGTTTCCTCACAGCAGAGCCAAGCCATACTTGTTTGTTTGTTTATTTATTTATTTATTCTTTTACAGTTACATAGTCATATTTCATTGTACGTGGGAGCCATGGGTCATGTGGTTTAATGGAGGGGAGTGGGAAGGGTGAAGGGTGGGTTGGGGTTTTTATTGTAATGTTGTGTGTTTACTGTTTTTAGTGTTAAAGCGCTTCGAGCTGCACAAAGTGCATGAGAAGCGCTATTTTATAAATAAAGTTTGATTTGTATGTGTGTGGTTGTGTGGCCCTGCAACAAATCGGCAACATGTTCAGGGTGTACCCCACCTTTTCCAAACAGTAACTGTGATGGCTGCAGCGACCCAGAGACCCCAGAAGGGATTCATTGGGTTTTGAAGATGGATGGATGAATAAACAATGGGACTCATATTGCAAGAGATTTCTGATTCAGCAGGTCGCTCAGAGAAGAGAACTCCACCGTCAACCCGCCTTACATACCAGGAGGCTTTAGTCATGTCTGGTATGCTAAGGAAAACCAATCTAGAGACTGAAGAACCATTTCTGTTTTCAGATGACTTGCAAATCTATCTGCGATGTGGATCTTTCTCTTCAAAAGTATAACAAACAGTCAAAAATGTCCCTATTGTGGTTTTAAAATATTTTTCTTGAAAACCAGGGTAGATTATAAAGGAAGTACATAGACAGAATCTTAGAAAACTCAAAGTTAGACTGTGGGGTTGGAGAAGAGAGACATATCTTACCTCTTGTCTTTTCCGTTCCTCTTGGCTCAGCTTTTCAGACAGACCACTTTTCTTCACCTAAACAGAAAACAACCCTTGAAACATTTCAAATTAAACAAGATTTGTGCCTTTTTTTTTTTTTTTTAAGTTCATGGGCCTTGCAGAGTTGTCCCACGGGTGTGCAGCATATGAGTTAGATCACTGTCTCCTCACATAACAACAGCAAAACAGTAAACGACAGGTTGAGTAAGGAGCTGCTGAAGTTGAAGCTCACCATGGGATTAGTGAGATTTGAGCTGAAAGCCTGACAAATACAGACAGAGGGAACTCCTCGTAGCAACAAAGCACTGCAGATTACAGGGAGGCTCTTGAACTCACTTTGAAAAGAGTCATTTGACTGATAGTGCATTGTTTAAATTATGTAAGTGTCTATGGCAGGTTTTGCTTGAAGGTGAGTTCAAAGGAATTTTGGAATCTTGAAATTCAGGAACATGGTCAACACGCTTCACAAAGTTTATGTGAAGTTATGGTGAAAAGCTATGTTTCTCCAGGAGAAACGTCTCTTCTTTCTTTATGAGTTTGGTTTGATGGGGAAAAGTCTCAGATTGGATTAATGAAAAGGGCAGGTTTGAGCACTAAATTGTCCTCCTTTGCCTCCTCTCTCCCTTCTATCTTTCTGCCTTATTGCTGACAAATAAATGACATGGTTGACCAAAACAAAGACTCTTAGTCAGACAATAAGATCAAATTAGAATGCTTTTTAGTTGTAATCCCTGTTATGATTCCAGTTCATGCGCATACGCCCAGCAACTTTGGAAGCTAAACTAATTGCATTTGGATGACATAAGCCATATTTGTCCCCAACTTGCACAAGTAAATACACAGACAGGAATCCTTCAGTATAAAAAAAAATAATAAAAAGTTTGCTCATCTACTTCCAAAAGATCCCACTGTCACTCATAAGCTCTCTGCAGGCAACATGTTATGCATATTTGCAGTATGATGCACACTTTGCCAACACACTGGCATTACTTCCAAGACATCCTGTGGCTCTCTGACGGACTGCCTCCCATCCCGCCCGAGTGGTGCAAGAACGACCCTGCCTTGATTATGAGAGAGGGGCAAAGGAAAGCAGGAGGAAAGGGAGGAAGGGTATGGAGGGTGGTGAAACTGGTTATGACAGCATTCTTTGGAGTACCAGAATTCCACAACTACTTTTGGCAGAGACTGTGTGTTTGTAAAAGGGAGGGAAGCAAGGCAATTTGAGATGACACAACTTTTTGTGACTTTGTGTGAGTCTAACCACGGTGAGCTGGCTCCAGGTGGTACGTAAAGGTCTGTATTGCACCACGATGCAATCGTCAGGTTTGATTTCCCTGGCATCGGCATCCTCGTCCGAGTCGTTATGTAAAGCTTTCTCCTTGTAGTTCTGATACAGCTCTTCTTCTAGAATAACCATCAAACAGAAGCCAGGTTATTTATGATACATTCTGCAAAAGACAGAAGGGCGTACTGTAGAGAAAGATGATGAGGGACAAGAACCATAAGTGTGTCTCACCTTCGCTGTCAAAAGTCGGCTGAGAGACTAAGACTGCCTTCCTAGCTGGACTCTAAAAATAAAATGAAAAACCTAAAAGGTTATTCTGAGACAAAGCAAGCAGAAAAAACTGAAACAGACCCATCAGTCGCCTGACTATGACCCCCTTCTCTGACCTACTTCCAGAGGCTTCTGTGCATTTACAAGCCTATATGTGTACTCAGAATCAAATGACATCACGTCTTCAAACAATCACAATAACTGTTTCATTGTAAGACTCTGTCGTAACGTCTGGTGTTGTTGTGCTAGAGCCACAGCAGTCAGTCCAAAGCAAGGATTTACAGTTCAGAATTGACCCTCTCTGCTAAAGGCCGGTCTAAGCAGCACTTTTAGGGTGAAATTCCAATTGAAGAAAAAAAGTACAAAATTTTAACTGAAATTGTTTTTTTAAAAACAGTTTCCTAAAGAATCACAGTGTCTCCCCTTAATATATATGCTGTATAGTTTCTGAGTAACTACAGAGTTCACTCATCAAGACATCATTTCATTGCATTTCAGACGAAAAACACTCACTTGGATTATGCCACGGCCTTTCCGATTTTCCATCTCAGGACTCGAGGGCTTCAAAGTTCTGGGAGTGAAAGATTTTGGAGTCCCAGGACTCAAAGTCTTTACCGAATCAGCACCACTAGGGTCAGGACTTGTTGGGCTCTGCTTCAACTCTGGACTTTCCAATGTCAGCATTTGGAAGGGCTTCATCAGCAATGACTCTTCCATGTCCATGCTACTCACGACTGCCTTCCTGTATGAAGTGCTCCTCAAGCCTCTCTTTAAAGTTCCTGGACCCTCATTCTCGTCATCTCCACGTTCTGTGTGGCCTGTAGAAAAGTAGGCCCCTGTTTCCACCATGCTGAGAGCTTTCACTGATCTTTTGGAGTGGTCCACGCTGAGCAGCCCTGCTAAACCCTGACTTTGTGTCCCGGACGACTTACTGTGCCGAATATCAGAGGCTAAACCTTTGGGAATGAGCTGCTGTGTGCCCATCTTCAAAGCAGCAGGACTGTAGGTGCTGAGGACAACAGGGGAAGCGGGACAGGCTGAGGGGGAAGGTGACGAGGAGACTGAAGAAGATGAAGAGGTATGCTTTGTGCTGCGTGAGGGTGAGGGGGACGCTGGCGGTTGTCTGATTGGTGTCTGGGCTCTGTCAGCTGGCGACGGGGAGCGTGAGGTTGGAGGATCTGATGAGTTCAGGGACAGGAGCGAGGGGATGCTGGAGGTGGAGCTGTGGGAGGGCGTGAGGGGGAGCTGCGACAGCCCAGAAGAGCTGGACGAAACGGAGAACAAATCAGGGTGGTTTTCAGGTGTCTGAGGAAATGCAGCTGTTGAGGGTGAGCCGAGAGAAGAGACTTTTTCTGAGTCGGTGGTATCACCGATTGGACTCCTCTGCTTTTCCTGAGGGCGCTTTTCAGACCACACAGCTTGTCCATTTTTAGTTTTCTCCATACCATAGTCTCCAACAGAGGTTCTTCTGTTGTCCTCAGTCCTCAATTTGGACATGGTTCCACATTTTCTACCACGGCGTACACTGCTTATGCTCCTGACGATTCTGTTTTTCTTGGAGGGTTTGTGGAGAACATGGGTTAGAGTGACTTTATTCAAACTCTCAGCTGGCTGGTTGGGAGTGAAGGAACATTCAACGTTCTCCAAGTGGATGTCAGACGTCATCCCGCCGTTTTGGTGGTAACTGATGGGTCGCTGCCTGGTTTGGTTCAAGTTCTGGGGAGGTTTAGTGCTGTACGGTTTCCACAGAGGCATGATGTTGTTGTTGGACAAATCGACATCGTTGCCAATATCCATGGTTGTTGCATTTGTGGCTTTTTTTTCACTCTATCAGGAAACACCTAAAGACAGTAGATCTGAACCCCGCGGCCTAAACAAAGTGAAGAATGTTGATCAGTATCTGGCAGTTCTACTTTCACAGGGTTTACTCATTAACAGTGGTTTCCGTTCAGATAGTGAAGCTTCACAAAACACACCAAGATCAGCTGCACAGAGCAAAGCAGAGAGGACAGACCACAATCCTTTTGTGTTTGCTCATCGTGGCGAAGTGCCCCAATTAAACATGAAACTCTCCAGATAGTGTGAGCTGAGATACCACCACAGACATATGCACTTTTTTTTTGCTTTTCTATGATGCCCAAACGCTGAAACGTCTAAAAATGCTAATCTCTAACACAAGCAGCTCATAGAGAGGCGAGAGGCGTGCACCTGCGAACTGGATCAGCTCTTGAACGAAACTACTAGTTTCCAGCAGTGTAAAGTCCAACTCACCCTCAAACTGTAGATCTGCGCCTCCAGTACCAGAATGGTCACAGAATAAATTCTTCCAGACAAGGGATTAATCCAAATATATACTAAAAACTCGATCTGAAGTTAATTGAGTTTCTGTTCAACTGGAGACTCGTGGGAACTCCAGCTGACTTTACGCGTCTGTGCGCAGCGGAGCGCGCAGTGGAGTTTCTATGACCAGAGGAGGAGGAGGAGGAAGAGGACGAGGAGGAGGAGAATAGCAACTACTTATCTACAGACTTAACTCGGGAAATTGCTGCTACCTTTAGGCATGAACCATGATATGAGGCGCAAAATATGAAAAAAAAGAAAAGATTAAAACACGATGGGAGCTTTTAAACAAAAACACATAAATTTCACTAGTTTATTGTATTATTGGTGCAAGTGGATTTAAAAATGTCTCTTAAAAATAGAAACTTTAAAACATATATTTTTTTCCATCTTTGGTCAAGTTAAGTTGTGCGTTTGTTTGTATGTAGTAATGTGTGTAATTTTAATTATTACGTTTTAATCCATTTTTTTCTTCTGGGACTTTTCTTTAAAGTTTCTCTTGCATTTATAGTATTTATTTAATATTTATAGCACTTTATCCATAGAACTAATAAACGATGTTCACATTCTCAATTATTATTTGTTGTTTGGCGCCACCGTGCGGTTAAGGATGAAACTACAAAATAGGTAAATGGATATCATATGTCAGGCTCTCTAGGGAGCAGTTTAGGGTACATCCTAGACAGGCCCAAATATAGAGACAGACAAACTGAAAGGCAACGTTAGAGTCAAAACTGTGGAAGAAATGTGTTGCATACAGACTTTATAATAAAAGTAGCATTATATCAATGTGCACTTCTGTGTGCCACACGGAAACATTCTCATAGCCGCAAAGAAGCAAATCAATATGATTTTTTTGTTCATATGAAAAAAGTCAAAGTTCCATGTCAGGCAAAAAAGTTTGGGGAAAAATCATATTTTGTACTTCCCCAGTTTTGCCACTAAGAGGCACAATTGTCATTTTTTTTCATGTGAATTGTTTTATGAATATAAACATGAACCTGATGCACTTAGATTTTATCTCATGTCCAGGCCTGTTTCGATTGAATAACTACCAGAACACTTTTTGTTTATTCCAAAAATCCTGAGTAACCAGTATTCCTTGCTGTTTCTAAATACAAGTATTTCATACAGCTTCAAAAACACGAATATAGTTTATCAAACAAACTTTAACTTGTACCACAGCTTTGATCAGGACAGTTGGAGGTAAAGTCATCATGATTTGCCAAAAAGACCTTTTAACTCATTCTTGAGTAGTAATAATTGAATGGTTTTTTTATGGTTATTTCGCTGTTAATCTGTTTTGGTTTTTAAGAAATAAGATTTTAAACTCAACCCTTCATGGACACTTGAAAATATTTATTCATTATTTTTATTCAATCAAAGTCCTCTGCCAGTTTAAATACGTGTTTGTTTTTCTGCATTTTCCGTTTAAAAAGAAAATCTTATTTTACTAAAGATAGATAAATTGTAACCTTCTTCAATGGTAAATGTACACCATGGTAGAAGGTTTTACAAGCTTCTCTGTCTCTATAAAACAGTCCTGGAACACAGCGTTGTAGCACAACACCACCATTACAGACATTTCATCTTTTTAAGTGGGATAACTCTCAGAATTGCTGACTGCCATTTTGCTACTCTGTAAATAACATCCGCCAACCTGAGCTACACTGTTGTTCTCTTTTGTTTATTGACAAAATGCCGTGGTATATAATCTGCTTTTTAGATTCTATAGAAAATGAGGGCATTTAATTTATGGACTTTTAAATACATTTGAAAAAATAAAGTTGAAAGTAAAAAAGTGTATTTATGTTTTATGGACAAATCAAGGGAAAGAATTACACTTCGGACTGGAAATTCTTTCCATCTGATTGCCTTTAGCAATGTCTCCTATTGGAACTGTTTTTATGTATAAAAAAGATGCAACTGTACAAGGCGTTATGTCAGCAAAACCATCATCTGGTCACAGAAGGTCACCAACTTTTTGTCCTTTCTATGGACAGAATATTTCTAATGCATCACAACAGTTCTGACAAGCCCAAAACCTCTTCCAAAGAGAATATTATCATAAAATATGAATTATTCATTTCTTTATTGTCAAAAATCTAAAACAATTCAACAAAAGAAAGAATTGCGTCATTACGTCTGAAATCTACTCTACATTACAAAAAAGTACAAGAATATCATGTGATGTCAGGCACCACATACTAATGCTTTGCCCTTGTTCTTTTGTATGTAAAGCTGCTTAACCTCAATCATGGTCTGAAAACAGCATTTGTGCAACAGTTTGCAGGGCAAAGTGCTTGAAACCGAAACTCCCATCAGATGAAAAGGATCACAAAAAGAGTAATAAAGTAATAAAAAAGAAATTCTTCTCAATGAGCAAACATATTTTTGTTTTTGCATTTACAAAATGTTTGAAAAGCACCTGTCTCTGGTAAAATTATTCTTTTTTTGACTCACATATACTGTGTAAATATAAGGTCAGGTCTAAAGGTGGTCAGTCAAGCAGGGGCGATGTAAATGGACAGCACCACTCTAGTGTCTGTTGTGCTGCTTGTTGTTTTGTTATTCAGTCTCAAAAGAATGTAATAGTGTGTATGGTTAGAGGTCAGAGGTCAGATATTTCTCAAGACAACAATTCTTTCAAATGAGAACTTTTTAAAGACCAACTCCAATGAAAATCGTGTTTTTGCTGTTTTTAACATGTTCTTTTGTTTTTTTTTCAGACGATGGTGGACATATATAAAGAAAATTAAGCTTAAAATAGCATTTCTGAGTTTTTCTGTGTCGAAATTGTTGAGTTACGGCAGTAGATGAAAAAATGCCATTGGAAAAGGTTGTAGCTGTGATGTAGCTGCTACAAGCTGCCTGCTCCTCCATGTGTGTCTTCATTTTCCTTATCTGAGCTGGCATTTGGTGGAAAACTGTACTGCTGGATAAATCCAACATTGCTCACCATTTTCGTTGCACCTCTATCGTTAGTTTGGGGTTGTGCGGGGTTATAAGCTAGTGGGAGAGAGTGTAAGCAAAGGCTTACCATACTCTAACAGTCCCCTCCCACAATTCAGAGGTGAATTAAAAAAAAAATCCCTGCTGCTCTGAAACTATGTGCTAGAAAATGACACGTTTTTGATTTTGGCTAAAAACGGCATCATCATAATCAAAAGACCACTGGGAACACTTTTACCATAGATCAAAGTGGGACTTTACTGTTTTTTTGATTGATCTATTTTGGTAAACTGTGCGTCACACCACAACAGCTTTGACATACCTCACAAATAGAAAGGTACATTCACCTGTTTTGTAACAGTCTCTTGTTTCCCCCTTATGTTCGTAACACCTCTGCCTCCTGCTTCCTGTTCATCATCAGTTACCTGCTATGGTTTGGGCCACATGTGAGTATTAAAGCTGCAGTGCTGCACTCAGCATTCCTAAACACGGTCAGTCTTTTGGCATTTTATAATAATAAAAAAAAACAAGCCCTTTTCACATCATACCTCCCTTTTTTTCCCTTCGCTTCTGCTTTGTCTGACTCACAACCCATTGTGCTTCTCCTACTCAGCAGAGCTTTTGCTTGCTGTCCTTGCCTGCTCTCCCCTCACCCTTCACTTCCACCCACACATCTCCTCATCCATCCTCTCAGAAAACACCACTAACAGCTGCAGCCATAGACTGGTCTGAATTAAAACAAATGTTCATAGAGCGAAATCAAACTCAGAGGAGAGGAATGATTGTTCTATTAGTACCAAGACTAAAAGTTTGTATCACAGAAGTCAGGATAGTGTTGTGTTGCCTAAGACTCTTTTTTTTTTAAATAGTGTTGTACAGCTACGTTCATAAGTACATATGGAACTAACAGAGGGGGCATCTGCCACATGAACACATGTTTGAACCCAGACTAATCTCCATGGTTACAGGGCTTTTTGCATGTGCTGATTGGCTGTGGTAGCTGCAATGACCCGTGATTGACTCTCCCCTGTGGGTTTTCATTGGCTGTTTGCCTCAGGACAATGATGTCCGTTTGGCATGATGTAGTAGATGTAGCATTGAGACTTGGGCATGAACAGAGAACATGGACACTAAGCTTATGGAGTCTCTGCTTTTTTTTTTTTTTTTGGCAAAAAGTGCATGACCAAGAGACAGATCAAAGTTTTATGTCAAGATCAAATCTGCTAACGACTTAGCAACATATCAACAGCTCATGTATTGCTCATATCCTAATTAGAAATAGATAGAAATAGATTAGGGAAAGAAAACTTTAATTGATGAATGACTCATGGAAGGTTTGTTGATGTGGCATAATGAGGTCCAAAATAGAATATATCATCATTTTAAGCCACAACATCAAACAGTCACACTGTTGAAATGATTATTAAAATACAACAAAAAAGGTACAAGTGTTTAGAAATTACTGCTAGAAAGACAAAGAAAAACATAAATGTGAACACAGGAAGTGGAGCGACCACATGTTGATTCACAGGATAAAACTTCAAGAAAAGGTTACGCAGTCTGTGGAATAACTGTGAAACCCTTGCAGGAAGAATCAAAGGAGCCCTTTTATAAATTTTGGGAGAGGTTGTTGAAGCAATGAAATTTCTGTCCATCTCCTAAACCTCACCTTTGGTTTCAGGTAAATCAAATCGTGTTCCTAAATAAGATACTGTAACTTAAAACAATTTTAAGAATACATAAATGTGCATTTATACGATCACCCATTTTATCCTTTCATAACCCAGTACCATTCATGGATGTTAAGGCCAATATTAGTTATCAGTTGGATTTACAAAAACACATTGTTTATTGGATGAATGTGGCATTGAAAATCAGGCATAGAATACTGATGGCAACACGTTTTACTGAAAAACACTAAAAAAGACTAAATGAATCCACAAAAAAATAAAAAAAGGTAAATTGATCGTGTGGTGTTTTGCAGGAAGTTGTGCTTGGAGTCTCAGATGTAATCAGACCACAACAAGCAAACACGCTAACAGTCTCTCAATCTTAAGGAAACCTCAGAGGAATGGAACAACATTGTCCACCTTGTAAAATCGTACTGCAGCAGAAATGAAGCTGAGGTTTGTACCAAACTCAAGTTGGTAGATTGAGTGCAACCGTAAATAATAACCCACAATCCTTTGGAGTCTGACTTACCTACAGTTTTACAGACAGATGATCCTCCTGTGTGACAGCACTTCACCTCTGGAATATTTCATCCAAGCCCTGCCATCAAGAGTGTTTGTAAGGTGCCTTAGTAAGTTAGTTTATCTCAACACAGAAAATGAACAAAGACTAATTTACCAGATATCAGAAATCTGCATTGTATTTTTCTGCTGATAATGAAAAAATGACCTTGTTCAACAAGTCTTCAACACCCCCCCACTTAAACAGATGAGCAGAAAGGCATAAACACTATAATTACATTTACCAACAGAGTCAACAAACAGGGGGCCGAGATAGCGTCACTTTTTTTGTATGACTATGGGAATAAATGGCAAACATCTGCAAGTGATTCACTGCAACTTTTCTTTTTCCACTGAAAGTTAAGGATATGATGGGAACCTCCTTGATGAGAAAAACAGTAACTTCCTGATAAGGAAGTCATGGTTTAAATCCCCTCTCTGATCTTTCTTTCCATTTGCTTGGATTACTTACATAGGTTTTCTACAAAAATGTATGTGATCTTGTGTAAATGCTGCCCTCACTGAACTCTGTTTTTAACTATGGTTTCTTTCGCTGGTTAGCGCTGCTCCATCCTCATCCAAGTCCAGAATGACACGAGTTGGATGTTCAAACCTTTGTTCATTTTCTGCGGTTCTTGGCTGTACTTGGACTGCTGCCGCATTTGCTGACTTGTGATACTGGTGTAAAACATTTGGCAAACGCTTCGGGTTTTATGGTCAAATCATCTTGCGGGGTCACTTTTTTTCTCACACGTAAGCTTGGGTTATTTATGATTGAGATGTTAAGTAAAATGTGATGTCAACAACACCATTGCTGTTTGCATTTAAAGCATGCTCGACTGGTTGCTATCATAAATTGTTTTGTTTTTTTTATTTCAAGAAAATGCCACAGAGCATTCCAGCAGGAGCAGAACTGTGGCTGTTTTTCATCACCCAAACAGCAAAGAAAAGCACATAAGAATCATCTCATCTGTCTAATTTCTGTCATGATACGAATAACGAAACAGACCCAGATGCTGGAACCCGGAAGGAAACTCAGGAGAAGAGATGTGAAACAGAGGAATTTGTTTTCCAGAACAGATTTCAAGGGATTTCTTGGCGTGGCGAGAGTTTTGGCGTGGCTGGAGAGGTGACGTGACTGGAGTCATGGCGTAAATAGTACACATGAATCCCGAACGTTTCCCAACCAGTTTTATTGTTTCCTCTGTATTGGAATCAGCGTCAGTTCATTGCACTTTACCATGGCTCCAGGTAAAAAAAAAGTACTGTGGCTCAGGATCGTTTCAACTCGGTTTCTCCTAATAAGACAATTCACCATAAATGTTATTCATAAGGAAAATACTTCTATCAAATATATAAGGGCGAGGTGTCCATATGTAGTAGTAAAGATAGCTCAGTGGAATAATTGTGGTGTTTGTATCCATAGATCCTTGGTTCAAGACCAGTGTTTAACACTTTTTTTTTATAAGCTTTGCGTTTATTTTCTTCATGTGATGTGTGTTTTGCTGTGTCAAGCACTTCTCACAGAAAACATAACTCGATGTGTTGTTTTACATTGTTTTTTTTATCATCACAAACAACATTTTTTACGTTTTTTCATTATGATTTTCACATTGAAGTGTTACAAGGGGCTTAGTTTAGGCATATGATATACGTCAAGTCCGCCACCAGATGCCACTGTTCTGTGTGGTTTCAAAGACCTAAATGGGTGGTTCATTTTTCCGCTACAATTACTTGAACCCCTAGGAAAGCTTCATGGGGCTTCTATTCCCATCCCTACTTGAGAGGATAAATCCAGGTGGACACTCATGGGAAAAGGACCTGAAGATGAGGCGAAGAGACAAGGTAAGTAAAGCGTTTACTTGAGAGCCGAGACAAAACTTGGTGACCAAACTAAGCACCATTAGGGGGCAACGAACTGGCAATGAATGCTGGAGCTGGATCTCCTTCAGTAGGCTGGAGGTAGATGAGGTGAGTGTCCACAGCTGGGTCCAATCAGGAAAGTTAAGCAGATAGGGGAGGGGGAGGAGAGATTGCCAGAGGCACCATGACAATTTCCTACTTTTTGATTTTGTATTCTTGCGTTTGACCTAGAAAGCGGTGTCTGTAAAATACAAAAGAATGTCTCAATTTTTTGGTATACACCCTGGAGAACCGAGGAGGCTTTATCAGTTTAAAAATTCCCTACATATTTTTTCCCCTCCTCATCTCTCTGAAAGGGCTGAATTCAGGTTTATGATGCAACGCAACAGGGGTTAGATGTTGTACCTCAAATGGAACTCAGTTAGCATTGGTTGCTGAAAATGCACAAGAAATCGTGGGTTCCTGTATCTTGTAACTCTTTTCCTTGACCCCCCCGTCCACACCACGCGGCAGCCCCAACAAATGTGCAGATGTCTACTTCCAAGTCCATTTTTGTGTGAACAAAGATGGTTAGCGTCAGAGTTCCAGCATTGTAGATCCAAAGGGATGCCACCAGTGTGGCTCCTCCAAGTCCAAACATGTTATAGCTAGACTGATTGGAGATAAACCATTTCTACTTTTATAGCAATAACATGAAGACAGACAACAGATTTGAGTTCATAATTAACGTTGACATCTCCTTAAAACTCCACAGAAAGGAGGAGTAGTCATGTCTTGTCTGCATTGTGAAGGTCTGCCCACCTTCCTATTACCACAAACAACACTCTGCAATCCATTTTCTTTCTAAAGAGAAGGAATGGGTGAAATGTTACATGCTGAAAGGCAGACCTGAGGGTTAGAACACATAAATGTCAACACACCTGCTGTGACACTTACGCCTCAATGTTGACTTGAGTTTCTTTAGGTTGAATCACCCTCTGCCCTTTATGTCTGGAATTTGCATATCTGCACATTAGGGTTCCTAAGCTTGTCACCTGTTTTTAAGTCTAAGCAGGATTTTGTAGGCTCACAGCAAGTGAGCTGAGAACAAATCTATTTTTATTTTATTTATGAAGCCTCTCTGTGCCTGTATTTCTGCTGTTAAGGTGCCTGATCGTGAGGCTCACCAGTCATAAAAACAAAGACACATAAAATGTTTGTATTTTAGTATATTTATTCTTTGAAACATTTCCCTAAAGTGCTTGGAAACCAAATTGAACAAATGCCTTTTATTGTTAAAATTTTCTTTATTTTGTTAAAAGTTCCTCAGAGTGTTGCAGTCAAACTCCTCTGAAAAGTTCTTGCTCTTCTCATAGTCTGAAGTTTAAGTTTCTAAAGGTCCTCTGAGGCTTTTACAGATGTTGACAGTGTGAAAAAAGTAATCATCGGTAACATACACACATACAATGTTGTAGAACAAAACATTGTTGCACTTAGTAGGTCCCTTCCTTAGCTATGTTCAGGACATGCTCTGCCTCCAATCCTGCTGGCTGTGGAGGCATAGCAAACAAAGTAAAACACTACAGTGTTACAGATCAGGTCATTTTACACATGTGATGCAAAAGACAAGACGGAACAAACACGTACATATCAGAAAAAGAAAGAAGGGGTTTGTGAAAGTGGTTACAAAAACATTTCAATAAGGAGAACTCTTAGTCATGTTTGATGCTGACAAATGTGCAGAAAAATTACATCTATCAATCTGTAGCAGTGGGGCTCTGGGCTGATAATGTCTTGGATGTGTGGGAAATGCTCAAAACCTAATTTACGTTTACAACGACCTCGGCAATGAAAAGTCACGTTCACGCATAGCTACGCAAGTTTCTATGACCATTTTGTGGCTCTATGTATAAAAAGCATTGTCACTGAACATGAGTTGAAAAGTAAACCATGTTGAAATTTGACCAATCGGGGACTCAGATTTGGTAGTGATAAATGGGGTGGTGTCCTTTTTAATTCATGCAAGTGCCAACCATTTGAAAATTGATCATGGAGGAGAAATTAATAATTGTGGTTTATGCCCGCATGAAATTATACGACACCAAGTCTTTTATTTATCAGTATAGAGCTGTGAATAAAAAGCCAGGAAAAACATTCACGAGATTTGCACAGCTTCCACATTTAGCACAGAGCCTCTTCCAACTATAAGTGGTGGACATGTGTTATAGTAAAGAGCAGAAAAAGAAGAAGTAGCCCCTCCCCACTTGTGCTCCTCTACCTGGCCATGGACCTCGCCTCTGGCTCATCTCGTGCCACAAGCTGTCCCCCAACTCCATCTGGATGAAGCCCATCTGCCGGAATATTCAAAAATGTAGTTGTGGGGAATTAGATCAGCCAGTTCTTCTCTAAGAGTACTGGTACATCACCTGTCCGTCCTGGGAGAAAATCCCTCCTTCATGGACATCCCTGAGGTCCCAGTTTTTTTTGGGGGGGGAGTTTTCCCTCACCGAAAAGGAGGGTCTAAGGGCAGGGATGTCCAGTTTAGTTTAGTCTGTTCAGTTTAGTTTAGTTTAGCAATCAGCTATTTTATTTTATGACTGATTTCATGTTCTTATGCAATCACTGGCATGAATCCCATTGAGACAACTACCTGTATTGTTGTAATATTGGGCTATATTTATAAATTGAATTGAATTAAATTGTAATATAGAGAACTACACATCCATGAATTAGAAGGTGAAAATATGATTTTGGCAGGCTGAGAAAGTCAGGAAGGCAGTGTAGGTATTGATTCAGGATGAAAGCATAATAGCAAGTAAATGAAATGTAGAGTCAGCGCAGGGTTCCTGGAAATTACGTAGATCGTCCTTATTTAATTTGCGTCAAAGCTTCATCAATGACAACAAACAATAGTGTCGGAAATGAAAAGTGAGCTTCAAACCAAAACCTTCTGGTGGTAGGTGATCAAGTTCCTCAAACACCTGACCAATGATCCAAAGACACTTCACAAAGCAGTCGTTCAAATGACTAATTAGGAAACAGAAAGTTAAACAAGATGCTGTTTTGGAAATAACAAGAAACATGTTTCAGAACAAGCAAACAGTCCACACAGATCCACATTCCTGTTCCTTTACAATTAAAGTCTGAGTCACACAGCACACAGAGCTATTTCTGTCCTCATCCAGCCCAGTTTTCTTCAGGCATCTTTACAACATGCGTTTCTACCAATTATCTTTTCAGACTGTTTTTCTTAGCAACAAGGAAGTAATTTGGAGAATGCTAACACAGAAATTCTTTTATCTGTGTCACAAAGCCAATCTGAACTCTGGCTTCATATAAAAAAAAAGGTAAATTATTTTTGGATTTTGCGGAACATCAACAGCACACAAATTCTCCCCACAGAGCTACAGTAAACCATTGAGTTTGATGGCTCTCTTCTGCCTGACACCAACATGTAGCACACTCAGCACTACTGTCTGTTCAAAAATCCCTCTGAATGTACATCCATCTTGCTCACCCGAGAGTCCTGTCACTCAGTCGCAGCTACGCGCTGAACAGAGCTTGTCAGCTTGTCAGCTCTTCCTCCCACACCCTTTGAGCCTGCTACAGATCCACTCTTACTGAGCAGCCAAGAATACAGCTGAATTACAGTGCTGTCCAACGCAACACATCTGCGACAGGCAGAGCTGACAGCATCCCGATCCCTGTCATCTTCCTTTCATACTAAAGTATCAGTCTTGACTGGGTTTGAAAACTTTTCTGAACAACAATGCTCTAATGTAGTTTTTTCACCCCTAATATTTTTTCAATGGTCTATTTTGTGACAGAAGACTGATATGGATCCACAGCTAAGAGGACAAATGACACTATCTTTTCAGATATTTCCTGTACCAATTTTCTCTGTTCTGCAAATGTGATTTTCCTCTTCATGTTCTGTCAGACACGTTTAACGCGGAGCATGCTCGGAGAAAAGAGGTATAAGTATGAAGGCACTGTGACACATGATCAAGCTCTACAAGGAGCCGAAGACATTTATAATGTTTTATTCTTCACAGCAAAGAATTTTACTTTGTGATTTTGTAGATATCTGATGTCAGCCGCCCTTTGAATGCAGAGGGTCTGTGGGTAAATCCGGATTTCAACCTGTGACCCGCTGAGCCCGGCACGGGTCGCACTGACATCGCTCAATTTCAGTTCTTTTTACAATGAACAGCTCCATTTTACTTCAGTCTAGTCATGAAAAGGTAGATGTAAGATTTGAAAAGTCTGTGTCCCCATGAAGGGATTTTAAATTCCCCATTTCTCATGTAAGAATGTAGCAATAGTTTTCTTTCATGATCTTAAGAATTCACCTGTCATTTATTTTCTGTGAATCTCTCCCTCCTAAGGTGCAAAAAAACCAATAGGACCTGACAGAATGAAAGTCTTCCCAAAATCCTTGAAACCAGAAAGTCAAACAAAAATGTGAAATAAAAGGTTTTTAAAGTTGTTGTTTTTTATTTATCAAAAATGAGATTGAAGGATTTTTATTTATTTATTTCAAACTGATCAAAAAACAAATAAATGTCATAAACAGAAGTATGAGCTGGATAGCTCAGCTGGTTAGGCACTGTACAGGCACATAGGAGGGGTTCGATTCCCGTGTTGGGTCTCCCTGTGCCGGTCATCATCTTCTTCATCTTCATCAAATTCAATAAGAGCAAGAGATGATGTTCAGTTTTTCCTAAAACCGTATTGTGTACGTCTGTCCATTATCAGTTTTTTGCTGCTCATCCCAGTCAGGCTTGCAGGGGGCAGCATTCTGGCGTGAAGCCCAGGCGTCCCTCATCCAGGCCACCTTTTTTCCAGCCAAGAGATATAATCTATCCAGCATGCCCAGACTCTGCCATTGGGTCTCTTATAGTTGGATTATAACATCTCACTATATCGGTGGCATTCTTGGCATATAAACTTGTCTCTACTCCAAGTCCCTTCTGGATGATTAAGCTTTGTACCAGAGAGAGACCCAGCTCTCCTCCTCCAGAGGAAGCCATGAAGGTTGATGATCTCATTGTTTTTAATTGTTTTTTTTTTTTTCATTTAAAAACATGTTACTTTATATGAAACCTCCTAACCTGTCTTCTTCTCTCTATCACACAGTGCAGAGAGCTCCTCTTCATTCCAGGGTGGTGTGAAAGCCGCTCCACTGCCTTCCACCTAACACCCACACAGCGACAGAAGGAGATTTTATCTGCCCTGTCACTTTGTCCAGTCAACACACTTTATTTTCAATTCTCCATCCTTCTTTCATTTCTGTGCAAAATGAAATAGCCTGAGGCTTCAGAGAACCCAAACGTGTTTTTCCTGCTCCTACTCATGGAGGCATGCATCCTCCCTGAGCAAACCCATCCTTCATTGACTCCACGGGAGGCCGCTTGACTGTCACCATTCAGAGTAATAGAGCTCTTCATCGTGACTCCCCTTTTTCATCTCAACCTGAAGACGATGGCTGAGGCCACAGGATTCATTCCCCCTGTGAATCCTTGACAGAAGTAGTGATGCGACCATGAATCATGGTATTAATTACTAGAAGCTGGAGTGTTATTATAAAGTCTGAATTGATAGGCTTAAAAAAATCAAGAACATCACGTCTACAAAAATGTAATGTTTCCTGTTAAAAATATGGACCGGCTCTTATGGAGACTGTTATAGTTTCCCTGAATCTTTTTACATTGTCTTAAATTACTTAATTCTAACACAATATATTCAGCATACTTTTTTAGAATCAAACATATGCATAGCATTTTTTTTTCCCAGTAGACTTAAATAATTATAATAAAAAAAGCGTGGCCTGTTTCTTCTTGAGCAACTCACTGGACAGATTTACAGCTCTGTGGAACAAGAAAAGCGTTGCACAAACAGTTACACTGCTCTTTCCTGTTTTCTCCTGAACTGTTTTACAGCAAAAATAGTATAGCTTTTATCCAAATACTCAATTTTTAATCCAGATTTTAACATGTAAATGGCATGTGGCACACAAAATTGACGTTCTTAATAAGGCAAATTTGCAAGTTGGGGTTAAAAATCAAACTTATCGGTCATTTTTATGTTAATATTTCTCTAAATACATGACTTTAGTCTGAAAAAAAAAGCACTAATAAAAAGAAAATCATGACATTATTAATGTAATTTATGTTTACATAATTGGTTATAAATTAAATTCAAAAAATCATTTTTATAATTCTTTTATTTAACTATTAAAAACTTTGGAAATAAAAAAGTACATAAAGCTTTGAGATAAAGTCAATTTGTCCCCATTTTTTATTTTACATTTTTATTAAAAATGTAAAATATTGCCTCCTTGGTTAAAGAGATGACCTCCCTCCTAACAGTCACTGTACAGATTAATAATAAGCCCCTCCCACACTCTCTGAAAAACTTACTGCACGTTACACAGCAAGTACATAACTGTGTGGCATCCAGGATAATTATTACTCCTAACTATTTCCATTTACTGTCCTTGTAAATAGTTTAAAGGGGCCTCTGGGAGATTTAAAGTACAGACCGACAGAAACACATTGACAGTGCCATCTACAGTTTCCAGCAAAATGCTGCAGCCACACTCGGCCTCTCAGCACAGCTGTTTCAGTGAGTCCATTACACATAGGAAACCATTGGGCTTCCATTACTTCCAAGTACAATAATTTTTTTTCCTAAAAATGTAATATCTAACTCTTGTATGCTCAACATGAGTCCAAAATCACACTCAGTAGACAAAAAAAAGTTACCTGCTTTTTAACTTGTTTTAAATTCAAATCTCCCTTCTACACTTTTTCAGTAAATAAACAATACTGTGCACAATATGGATCAAAGTAGACCATATTTATTATTTGTGTGTGCATATCATGCATTTTGTGCAAAATAAATTTCTGAAATATATCTGGTTTGCCCTTATATGCATGCTGCATATTGTGGTTTAGTTCAGTTAATAATTGTCATCTTTAAATTCTACATAAATTACGTCAGCTTCGGCAGTTTTGCATGGCGCTGGTCTGAAATCACATGTGTGTGATGTTATAGTGTAATGCACACCCGGTTTCTATGACTGAAATTGCACTAAAAGTGCATTATAAAAGCCTTTTAAACAATCGGAGGATTCCTTAAAAATTCAAAAAACAAAACATCAAAGAACCAAAAATGAATAAATGTGATCTTCCCAGTTTTCAAGAAAAAAAACTAAAAGCACAAATCCTAATTGATCATTCTAGAGGTACAGGGAATTTGTGCTGCAATAATGTTTTTAGTTCCATTTCTTGAACACTGTCCTATGAAAATACATTTTGTTTGTTTGACTTTTTTTGGACAGGTGTCAAACTAACAAGAAAGTATATATTGTGAATGTCAATATGTTTTGGGGGATCAGCTGAGATAAATCTGTGGGTGGAAGAAACTTTTGATAGAACCAGGCTTTCTTTGAGAGTCCCTATTTTTTATGGAGTATTTAGCAATAACTTTTCCACTTGATGTGTTTCACTTCCTTTACCTTGTAACCCTTGTGCTATCCTAGGCACTTTAACATTGGGAGTTGGGTCATCTAGACCCACTAGACAGTGCTCTGAACCTTTTTTCTTCAATGATTTGTGATCTTCACTGGTGTCCATGAATTACATGAAATCCTCTTCACCTTTATCCACCTTTGTTATGATAGGGAGAACACGTCAAAGTAAGGGTGGGGTCATCTAAGATAGTACAAGGGTTAACACTTCTGGAACTTTCTTCATTTATCATAGGTGGACTCATTTTTTTACCTCCTCCATTGTAGTTGAAAAGTCAGAAAAAGTGGTCACTTGCCACTGTTAAGATCTGACAGAGTTCTTAAAAATTATTTTTCATCAAAATTCCAGGTCTTATGTCCTTTGAAGAAAATCTTTTTGCAAAAATCCTGGTAGCAAGCTTACCTCAGTGGAGAGGACACAACAGACACTGAAAGATGCAGTACATAAACAGTAATATTGAGAACAAGCATGGATCAAACAGGAAACAACATCACTCTCAGAATAACACTGAAACTAGCAGAACATAAAAAGCATACGTAGATACTGAAAAAAACAGGTGTTTATTCATCTTCTAATCCGTTTTGTCCCTTTCGGGGTCACAAGGCTGCCGGAGCCTATCCTGGCCACTCGTGGGCGAAGGCAGGGGACATCCTGGACAGGTCGCCAGTCCGTCGCAGAAAAACAGGTGTCTGGCAAAGAAAAGATCCCACTAAAACAGACTGAACAATCAAAGTGCTACCTACTAAAACACCTGCTGATATTTCTTATGTTTCCAGTTTTTCTTATTGGTTTGTTAGAAAATTCTATTTTCTCACATGCTTTAAAAATGTTACATGCGTGCTTTATGAAAATGGCCAATATCAAACATCATTTTTTAAATCAGAAACTTGGCCTCAAAACAGAGCATGATCATTGTCTTATAACATTCAGCAGACTACAACATGCCAGTGAGCACAGTTTCCTAACTGTCCCATCTGGTGGTCAGATAACAGAATGAAGTCTGAGCATCCCAACACTTCTTCTTTCTTTCTTTGCTCTTCATTTTGGAGGTTGGAAACTTTTTCACACAGCCCATAAGAGCTCATCAGAAACACTGATTCTGAGGGAGCGCTTCTGCAGTGTTTGACAAGAGGAGAAAAGGGCAAATGTACAAATTAGGGCCACTTTGACAGTTATGCAAACAAACAAAAAAAATGCAACCAAGCTATTTCACCCAGTTTCAGCTTCCTGTCAACGGCTACAATAGTATCTGCCTGCAAGCTGTGTAACCCAACCCTTTCTTATCAAGTGCAAGCTCAGACAGAGCCACAGTGGTGCTGTATGTTAGGAGTGAGAGTGTGCATGTGTTCTCCAGGAGGCAAAAGGAATGAAGTCAATCCACAGGAATGCACAGCTGAGTCTGGGTGTTTTTACATCAGAACTCCTACTGTATCTTTATTTTTTATAAACCATAATACCCTCTCTTTTCTTAAATAAAGTCAGGTGCTTTTAGACACAAAAAATGTATTATAAGACACTTAATTTTAATAACAAACTACGGGGGAAAAAGCCCCTGTTTTTCTAATAAATAAATAACTAAATCTGCAGGAGGCAATGCCTTAGTGCATGTTAAAGACCCACTGTGATGAACATCATGTTTTTGGCGTTTTTAACATCATCTTGTTACATTTTTCTCATGATGGAGGATATGCTTAAAGAAAATAAAGATTAAATTAACATTTCTGAGTATTTTTTTTTTAATTTAAATTGTTGTAACGAAAAAATGCAGCTGGAAATGGCTTGCAGCAATGACTTAGATCCTACAGTCTACAAGCTCCCAGCTTCGCTCTGTTCTGATGCATCCACTTGCTGACAAATAGATCCATGTATGTCGAATGTACGACTGAATAGCTCCAATATTGTTTGCCATTTTTGTCACACCGGTGTTAGGTTGGGGTTGTGAGGGGCTGTAAACTAGTGGGAGAGAGAAGGAAAAAAAGGGGGTGATGCCTATTCTGTGCCAACAGTCCTTCCCACAATTCAGAGAAAAATTTCCATCTGCTCTGAAGAAATTATGTCCCAGAAAACCACACAGGTATTTTGGCTAAAAATGGCATAATCATAATTAAAAGACCACTGGGAACACTTTTAAAATAGATCAAAAGATGATCAGAATGGGACTTAAAGGTATTTTCCTGATCATTAGGGCTTCACAAGATCAAATAAATTACATTTTCTGCTTAAATACCAAATGAATGCAAGCATGTTTCAGTCTTGCAAAGTTAAACTTTAAAATTAGCTTTTATTTTTGTTGAAAATAATTAGTGATGGAATGAGTTGTTCTGAGGGAAAAGTAAACATGTCTTGCTTCTGCACCTTCAGAAAAGCTAGAAAAAATAGAACATCTGACAAGTTCCCCTTTATGGACTTCTTCTTATGTAAAGATGTTTATTTTTTAACTTTATTTAAAATGTTTTGGCTAAAAGTTCTCTAAATTTGTACGCACTTCTTAGCCACAGCATCTGCTCAAGCCTTGGAGATTATCTCCATCATGTCCTGACTTGAATACTTTGACGCCCACAGATCTCCGAAAATAGACAAATAACCCACAGGGAGCATGAGACACATTCAAAGCTGTGCACCTTTAGAAAATTGCTTCTACCACATTACCACTGCCACATCTCACTCTTGCCTCCCCTCCAGAGCGTACAGCTGAGAATATCCTGAAACCTGAAGAAATGTGGTCAGGGAGGGCGTACAGGAAGAGTGCTGAAGTGAGATTTTAGAGCAAAAAAACTGCCTTGCATGGGCCAGATCTGTTAGTCTCATAATCTGACCCAACAATCCCTAATTTAGCTTTGAATTAAACACATTTATTTTTCATTTATTTGCAAGTAGCTCAAAAACTTTAGTAAATGCTGCTCCCAGAGAGCAGGATTTGGGAGAATGCCCCCAGAATTTTTGTCAAACAGAAAAATGTGTATTTATAGCATAAAGGGAATGTCACTCTCCTCACTTGATTGCAAAGGATTCTTTTCAAACTGGTGCTTAAAAATGTAACACTAAGATAACATAAGATCCAGCAGAGAAGAAACTGACATGTAAGAACAGAATGCAAACAAAGTCTACAAAAGTAACAGTAATGTGATACTGGAGTCATAGAAACCAGGTATGCATTACACTATAACATTACAAACCATACACAGGGGATATTTGAGCCATGCATTACACAGAAAGATGCCATTTGATAGCCACAAATCACAGCGAAATGATGTGAAGTTATATGTCAGGAGGGGATAGAGACACAACAGACAACAAAACAGACATCTCCAATTAAATGGTGGTTTGAGTGTGTTGTTGTCATGGTGACCAAGCTGGTGAGCTACCTCTGAAATTTGGCTTCATAATGCATTTCTTTGTTTCTTTGGTCAGTTCTTTGTTCTTCGTCCCTCTGCGCAGCATGTTCTTCTTTGCTTGCATCTATAAAACATTCGTTTACCGGTTTTGCTGCACAGCCCACTCTCTCTACGTCTCTTTCAGTATCTTCTCTCAGCTGTGCCCTCATCCACGTTACCATGTGAGACAGTTAGCAGACATTGTGGCACAAGATTCAGTGGGGGTGGAGGATTTGTGCCACAGGGGGTTTACAGTCTGTCTCCCCCCCCCTGCATTTCTAAAGGAAACAGCTTGTTTCATTGTTTACCCGGGTGTTCAGAGACACTGCGGTAAATGGTTTTATATGATCTGCCTAATCTGAGAGAGAAAGCCCGACCGGAGAAGCGTGGGAGCTCTGGAGTGTTTTGATTTATGTGACCTTCCCTTTTTATGCAGTCTGGCTCTGTAGCAAGTCTGGGCAGGTAAAAGCAGGAAGAGACACAATTACAAAGCAATGTCTGTGTGCACACCTATGAGGCTGAAAGAGGAAGGATTCTGAAGTGCAGCACTAGTCATTTCATGTCTAAATTCAAAAGCATCATTTTAGTTTTTTCTTTATTTTTGGATTATCCAAACAGGTTTCAAATCAGTATTTTTCCACACATTCCTTTTCCTGTACAAGACTGTAGAAGCATGAACATTTTCCCAGCTGATGTGTAGTTCCGATCTGTGGGAGGAAACCAAATCACCCTGAGAAAACCCACGCTGACACAGAGGAAACATGAAAACTCAGCAGAGATGCTGCATCTGGCCTGTAAGGTCAATCTAGGAAATGTCTCACTGACACCGAGACAAAGATAAAGCAACAAGCCTTCACAAAGCTTTTTGGTTGTAGTACTACCAGACAACAAAAAGCAAGGAAATGTTTTGGTCACTTCAAGTCCCCCAAAAAGTCAGTTTGCCTGACAATTTTTTCTTGAGTTTCAGAAAGAATGTCTGTGTTTGATATTGGTGAATTAAAAGAAATCTTTTCTAAAAAAAGAAAAAAAAAATCTATCAACTAGTGAACAAAAGCTGAGAGTTTAGAAAAATATGTTATTGCTCAGCTTAAAGCCTGAAAAGATGTAGCTTTTTATCAAGTAACATCAAGACATAATGTAGAAGTGAAATCTCATTGCAAAAAGGGATTTAATTATGTACACTGCATAGGAACAATAGAGACACAACAAAAATTTGTTTTAGTATACTGTTTAAAGCATGTTAAATTACACTTTCTTCATCTCAAATCAGAAAATCCAACTATTTCTGGCCATTGTTCACCTTTTCTGTGAAAATCTGAGCCTGAGCTTTAATGCCACCTTTTTACTGACCTCATGCAATAGGTGAGGCTGTAAACAGTTTATGTTTGTTTACCATCCACTACCAGGCTTATTGCAGTTTGGTCAATGCTGAAATCTTGTGCTAACATGAGCAACTGACATGAGAGAAGCACCTGGGTAAGTTAAGCGACCTGCACCATGTCAGAGAACACTTTACCAGGTTCTGACCCATCGTTGCAAGATGGAAAGAAAACAGTCACAATCGAACGGGAGGTTGACCAGGTGCTGCAGGTTTTTAGGTTGTCCATAGAGCAGGCCCGGATTTAGCCAGCCCCACACGTGTCTTTTTTTTCTTACCTTTTCACTTCTCCTGTTGAGGGTCGCCACAGTGAATCAGCTTTCACTGATTCGCACAGGTAGTTTGGCAGAGAGTTTTTATGCTGGATGGTATTGGCAGCGACAGGTAGAAGAATATCGGAGGGGCAAGTCTGGATGTGCTGAGAGTTTGGGGTGTCATATCCCTCCAAGACCCTAAAGTGCATGGAAAACCCATGATATCATATCAGTTAATCTATCCATATATCTATGCCTCATAAGTTTTATGTTGAATGCTCTTCATGACACTACCCTCTGCATTTACCAAGCTTGGGACAGGCACAGGAGGGACACTGCTTTGTATCCTGTCGAGGCTGCATTTCTATTCATGTCTGTCTATCTGTTCACCCGTGTGGAGTTTTTTTGTCTTTTTTTCTCCCCCTTTTTTGTGTTATCAGTTGTTTGTTTTTGTGTGCGTTTTTTGGTTTGAAATTTTTATTTTTCCGTTAATTGTGGATTTTTGCGGCCCATCACATTTTAGGGGGCAGTCATGGCATTGAGCGGGGCACTGAATCCCTGTGCCTATTTCCATGTTTTTTTCATTTAGGGGCGTAGACAGGAGCGTCCGCGTCTTGAAGGGAGCACAGGTATGTCTTGCAGTTCCCTTGAGGCTTGTGTGGCCATCCCAAAAGACCTAATTAAAATGAAATTTACGGTTGTTGCATTTATTAAGTGTATCGTGAAGTATTTATGAAGACAATGTAAGTTACATGCAATTCTTACATACGGGTGATGCTTTGGTATAGCGGCCTTACTCCACACTCATTAGTAAGCTACTATAGCCCCTTTCTAAACACACGCAGATGCTGCAAGCACGGGGTGTGCAGGTGACACATAAGTGCAGTTGTGATTAAGGCCGATTTTTTGATTAAAGAAGGCATTTGAGCTGTGAATTTCTTTAAAAACTATGTTTGATCCTGAAACTACAAATAATCTGTATTTTGGGGCCCACTCGCAAATCAATGTGACAGTTCCCCTATAATATGACGTCTATCTTTGCCCCCAATAATGTGGACATAAACACAACTGTTTCAAATACCCCGTACAGTAGGTGGCACTAAATAAAGTTTTACTGTCCCCCATTTAAGAAAAATAAGATTGGGATGAGGAGGTACTAACATTTGGAGCCATAATATAAGATTTTATAGCCCTCTTTTTGGTTTTAAAGCACAAATTTGTTGTTGTTTAATACCAAGCAGAACCCAAACAAGCCACTTGCTTAGCGTGCTGTTAGTGAGTGCTAAATATAAAAATATAAACTATAAATAAGTGTGGGTGGGTACAGTAATACCCACAGGAAACAAATAAGGAACAAACTTTTCTTCTTTAAGTAATGGCTCAGGAAAATTAAAGGAAGCGTGAGATTTAAGCAAATATGGACAGGTGAGCAAATAATTCAAGCACGGAGGAGGAAGAAGGAGATCTCTGAGGAGAGCAGACAGAAAGACGGATGAGCACAGCTCAAGTCTGTTGGGCATTGCTGTGAAACACTAACAGACAAGGGGGTGTGGGCTAATTACAATGTACAATACAAGTACATGAAACTGAGCATTGGCATATTGTGTGGATTGTGTGTGTGTGAACTGTTGTGTGTCTGCTCCCTTTGCATGCAGGATTTATCTTTGCCCAGCAGGCAATGTTGTACCATATGTTCAGATGAGTAGATATTCCTAAAACAACGTGCAAACACTCACACTTACAAGGACATACAAGCGCACATGTAGACTGCAGTCATCAACACGCACATTCACACAAAAAAGTGACAGAGAGGAAGCCCAGAAAGACAGATATTTGTGAGCAAGAAAGATCCATCTGCACATTTTGCAGTGCTGAGATCCCACAACTCCCAAACCAGAAAAGAATTGCATAAGAAGCAGGCAATGTGCTGAAACACGACTTGCTAACAAACATGCTGAGTGAAAACTGGGGGTGATTTCTATGTGATTGTGACTATGGCAGAGAGACATAGCCACAGTTGTGTTATAATCTCCAAA
Source organism: Oryzias latipes (assembly GCF_053564925.1). Classification (NCBI taxonomy): domain Eukaryota; kingdom Metazoa; phylum Chordata; class Actinopteri; order Beloniformes; family Adrianichthyidae; genus Oryzias; species Oryzias latipes. The sequence continues at coordinate 23,661,873 of NC_136249.1, read as the reverse complement.
CAGGAAGTTTGAAACTGCCAAAGAGATAACAAAATGACCTTCATGGACTCCCCAAAAAGACAAAGCCCTCCCAAGGGAGCTTGCTGGGGGTCCACTAAGCTCCTAAAAGCCCATATGCTCTAAGGCTTACTAACTCTGAAACGACATGAGAGGGCAAGTCCAGAATGTGGATACTTACAAATCAGGAGGACTGCAGAGGGGAGAGGGCGCTGGCTGCATGCTATGAGCATTCAGACATGTGTGCTCGTGGAGGAAAGATTTTTCAAAAGTCACAATTCTCAGTAAAATTGAGCTGATGTTCGGATCAGGGGAGCCGTTTGTCCAGGAGTGTTTGTTAAACTAAATTTGCTCAATCCGATGAGTGACACAATGGAATGTACACTTGCAAATTAAAAAGGAAGTAGCAACAATGATGCAATGAACTTGATCTAGTGGAACACTACTAGCAGCAGACTAGAATTCAGAAACGCAGCTTTTTGACCTCCTACCCTGTTCCCGTTTTCACCCAGTTACATTTTTACTTTCTATATTGTTTCCAAAGCCTTCTTCTTCTCTTGTTTATCAGTTTATCATTGTCCATTGGCTGTTTATTTGGAATTGAACTACAGACTTTTATGATAAAGACTAAGTCATCTCAGCAGCTTTCAGACAAACGATCATCCAAAACGGGGGGAGAAAATTTGATTTATCTGAATTCAGCTTTCTGTTCCATTACAGGGCTTCAATGCCCAAAGTGTGCACTTTATCATCTCTTCTTTACTTTTCCGTCTAGGAAAAAGGTAAAAAAAACAAAACATATCCTGTTTCAAAAAAGAAAATAAAGAATCCTTCTATTTTTCCCCCCAAACTTCATCAACTCAGCAACAGTAGAATGTACTTAGCCTAATCCTAAACAAGATGCATCTATTTCCAAAGACCCAGACAACAAATGTGGTGATCCTTAATCCTCCAAGGTGAATTTTGTTGATCCACATCATAAAAAACTAAATTTGTTCTCAGAAGAATGTTTTTCTTTAAACAGAGATTTTCAGGAACCTTAAACTAACAGGAAAACACAAAGATTTTTTTTTTTTTTTTATAATATCAACATGGAAGAAATCCAAGATCAGCAGCTCTAAGCCAGTCTGGTTTTGATGACAGTTGTATGCTTTAGATCAGGAATCCCATTTGATTCAGGATTTTCCAGTCATCTTCCAAAGTCTCACTCATTTAATGCAAGAAAAATAAACAATATATCTAGGGGAAATATAATTACTGGCTTCTTTAAAAAGCCTTTTGTATGTTGGTTATCCCAAAACAGCCTAAAGTAAATGAACCTTTGAAGCTTTTACCAATTTGTTTGTGGAAAAACTCAATTAAGTGAGAGAAGTGGAGACAGACGTGCCCTGAGAGAAGGAGGAAGACAGAAAAGTGAAGGGGAAAAGGAAAGAAGCATGAAAACATCCAGCAGAGTTACACAGCGGGACAGGAAGTCTTAGAGGGAAACACCCTTCCTTCCTATCAGCAAACTGATCCCCAACACTGAGCACCATTCAGTCTTCCATCACATGACCCACGTGACAAGTATTATGGGGGACAGGGCCATGCTTTGTTACTACACACAACATGTGTACACTTGTTGGTCTTCTTACTCAACAATAGAATTGTACATATTTCTTGTGACCAGAGAGATAATAAAAGTGTAATTCTTCATAATTCATCCTTTGTTTAAACAATAGAGTGGAGTGTTTTTCAAATTAAGATACCTGTTCCCCTGAAGTTCTTAATAGGCCTGTAAGGGTTTTTTGAAGGTTTAAAAAACATTATTTAAAAACAATTATATAAAATTGTTGTCCAAGACAATCGTTTTATAAATGAATCAGCAGTATTGTGAATTCAAAGTCTTCAGTTATTTTTCAGTATTTTCAATTTCAAAACATTTAAAAGTAAAACTCCTGAAGTCCCACATTGCAGATTACTTAGTTTGAGAAATTAGATTTTGATAGCAGTTTAATAATTTATTTTTTTCTCTCCAAATATTATTTTTTGCCTCCCTTATTTATACTATTTAAGTAAAACCTTTTATTTTTTTTCAACGTTAATACTTTTTTGAGGGTATTGGGCTTCAGAAAATACTTTTATAGGGACAAAGTGATAAAAAAAGGTAATCATCACTAGTGCATATCATACATCACAAATCACTGATACTTATATATATATTTAAGCCAGACTAAAACCAAAAAAACTAAGATGGCAGCACACGTTCTGTAGTAGTGAGTTCTCCGTATGTCTCACCGAGTTTTTAGTGAATGTGACATGTTTCACTCCGACTTTCTCAGCCAAAAGGAATCATATATAAAAACAGGGTGGAGCCGTGATGGGACAATAATCATTTTTAGAATAAATAAACTCACTTAGCATTTCATTAGAAGGAAAAAGTTGTAGATGAGACCCCCAAGACAGTGACTTTCAATGTATTTAGTTTAGCCCAACCCAAATAATAATAATAACTTTTCTTTTTATATTAAAAAATGTTTAAAATTTGCTGTTGAACCCAAAACCTTTTTTTTCTGACACTGCTTCTTTTCATTGTGCTGCAGGATCCAAACTCCAGCAATGTGGGTCAGTAGACTGGAGAATCAAAGTGTCACAGGAGACTTCCTCTTCCACATATCTGCAAAGGATATGAGCAATTTCCTCATACTGGACTTCTGAAATGTTACAGAAACCATTTGGGGTGAGAGGGTCACGCATGAGGCAATTTCTACATGTTTGTAAAATCCACCAACATGTGGGTGGATGAATACATGCTCCTTATCTGTGATTTTGATCACATTTCAAAATGATCTGTGGCTAAAAAAAAAACTGTAAAATCCTAGTTGAACACTATAAATAAATTCAACTTGTTGATTCATCTTTAATAAGAAATCCTTTTCTTTCTGCTGTAAACTTTCTTTTCTCTTGTAGGCTGCTCTCCCACATTGTTCTTTCTGTGCTGCCTGGATGCTCAGATTATAAAAGACATGTTGCATAAAGCTGTCTCAGGAGAGAAATTTGATGATACATCTGAGAATCTAGAATACAGTAAAAAAAAAAAATGGGGGCAAGTTGTAGGAACAAATGCAGAGGAATAAGCCCAATAATTGTGACAAAACCCCAATAATCATAATAAAAAAGTAGAAAAAATGGCAGAAACATTGAATTGTATAAGAACAGTTAGGAATGTGGTAGGGACAAGGGATAAAAAAAATGAAAAGACAGACAAAAAGAGGGGGAAGAAGGTCATGGATGCCCTGGCACGTTAGTCAGACTGCTGAAGTCACTGTGATGACAGGAGGGCAACACTGAGGTGGTAGGAGGGAGTCACATGACCCAGCCTCAAGCCCTGGAGGAGAATCCAACAACCCATCTCCTCCTAACCACATGCCTACCAGATGGGGGATGGAAAAAAAGGCAGCAATATGGGGTTAAAAAGAAATGACAGAAAGTCACATTTTGGCAAACAGAAACACAAATGTTTTTTTAACAAGACCGCTAGTTTGTTTTAGGTCCTCAGTTGTTTTTTTGTTTGTTTTTTTGAATATCTGATCAAACCTAGCGTTAGCTTAGTGGTTTTCCTCCATCTTTCCAGTTTCAGCTGAGCTAAATCATCACCACTAAAACAAAAAAACATGCAGAATTCCTTAAGCCTCAAGTAACATTACTGTTGAGAAATGATCCATTTAGCCAAGAGGCGCCCAGATTCTACCAACTTGGCAAAAAGAAATCAAAACATCTCTACTAGAAAACACAAATAAATTAGTATACACTTTCATTTTTACAAAAGTCTATGGTACTACATGTTTTACTCATAATTGTTCTCTGGAACATTTAGAAGTATTTCCTGTGCATATCTGTAGTCTCTAAAGATAGTAGTCCACAAAACTTCACTGATCAACTTTAATGACCAAATTAATTTTTAATATTACGACGCAATGTTTAAGAGTCTTTGTAAATCCCAATTAAAATGTAGGGCTTTTCAGGTCAAGTGTCTTTTTACATAATAAGACGTGCCACAGTCCTAAGTCATTCACGATAAGAGCCAAAGAGCACATTCCTTCCCCCATCTGTAAATCTCTAACACACTTGCAACTCCAGTCTTACGTATTTTTTGTATGTTAATAAATTCCCCTGAAAGCACGGCTCTCTCACGGAAGTTTGTTCATAGCATTGCAGACGCTGTAAATACATATTTGTCACACTTGAATGCACTGAACTGCTGTTGAGTTTAAAGAATGTCACCCCCTTAAAAAATGAAACGATGGCCAAATGCCATTGCGCTGATCCAAAAATCTTTCTCAGCTTGCAAACAAAACAGATTATCGGTGTGGTCTTGCCAATGTGCGGCTGGTGTTTATAGGTGACTGAGGGGAAGTCTGAAGCTGCAGATACGGGCCATGTGAAGGAAGCTTTCGCTTCTTCCAGTGTGGTCTTGAGGCAACCCACTGTTAAAAAGTTGTTACACATTTGAGCCACAATATATTCTTTGTGTTCAGTCTTTCTACATAGACCACAATCTTAGTTTTCAGCTAAATGGTTGCTTGGAGAAGGCCAATAGGAAGCAGGAAAAGTGATGTAACAGAACAGAGGGTTACACCACTTTGTCAAAGTGCTTTTAAACTTTGCAGAACTAAGCTGAGCTGAAAACGCTCTAAACATGAGGGCCGATGAATGTTTATTGTGCAACCAAATTCAGGAAATCCCCCATGTGAGACTGGCAAGCAGGTTTGTGAACTTAGCGAGGACTTTATAAACAAGTAAATAAAGGCAGCAAACAAGCATCTCCCTCACACAGGTGAGGCCGCACAGCTCGGTTTTAACCGCGATCTCCCGTCTTCCTCATCTTAGACAAGCATTCACGCAAACAAGTAGACAAAAAGACCAGGAAACTTTTAAGCCAAGTCATCGGACTGCCAGTCACTGGAACCACACCTCAGTATCAACACCTGATGGAGCCAACCACCTATGCGGAGTGTGACTCATTCCAGCACAGTTACAGTTCTTTCACCAGAATTCACAAGATTGCGCACAAGTATGAGGATCTTTATAGAAAACAAAGCGGTTTACAGCACAGTGGATGGCGCCCTCCATGACCTCATTACGGCCAGTCAGACTGAACAGAGTGCATCTCCAAATCAGCCCCAGAGGCAGTACTTGCCCTGGTGAAAAACAACACTTTTTCACACATCACACCCCCTCCAGGACAAACAAAACTGCTGACTCATATTTTCCCCACATTGAGGTTCAATGTGAGCCAATGCAACTCTGCTTTGTTTATCCAAAAATGGGTATACGGCGCATTTTGACTGTGCGGGATCCTCTGGTGACATACACCTGGTTTACTTTGGTGTCCGACTTCATAGCAACGTTTCAATGAAGTTCTCTCTTGGTTTTAATAGTGGGCACAAAGTGGGAGAAAAAAAAAGTAGAAGCAAGGAAGTCATTTGTATAGACAGGTGAAGTCCAAAGACAAAGCACCACATTTCCCACATATATGCCACATCTTTACATCTCTGTCAACTCAAGCCATAGACATGTCCAGACATCACTATTGACTGAATGACAGGAATGAGAGGAATTCTGGGACATTCCCAGTAAGCTGGGAAGTAAGAAAGCCACTCCCTGCTTTCAAACCTAATGGAATTGAGGATAGATTACAATGAATCTCGCTTCTGTGGGCTCTGTTTGTTTCCACATGCATGTGGTACGTCAGGAAAAGATCAGCCTACGTTTGAGGAGAAACATTACTTGACACGTCGGATGTACTCACTGGGCTTAACATCTACTATCCCACCCCAATCAGGTGTGTGCAGTCAATCAGAATCAGGAATCCCCTGATCCAGCGGCGAGTAAGTGAGGGATGGGCCAAAACAAGCAGGGTTATGGATTTCCAAGAGGGAGGCTTCCTGTAAAGGATCCCGCTGGAAAATGGGAGCAGAGTGATGTGTCTGGGCAAAGATCTGGTGTCAGAATGTGGCAGAGCTCTAAACGCTCAATTTGCTTAAATGTATACAACTGAGGCTAACCATATGTGCAAAAAACAAACATCTGAGCTCCTTTAGTCCCAAACTGACAATAAAAAAACCTTTTCTGCACATCATCATCACAAAAAAAAGCCAAATATTTTCTATTCGGTTGGTAGTGTGTAGTTATAACATACTAACTTTAGGATACAAGACACAACATGCACCAGCAACAAAGCAAAGCACAAGATGGCCTCAAACACAGGATGAAGATACAGGGAAGGAAAATGAAGCCTGTAATTCAGCAAGGAGCCTATATAGAGTCCCATGTGAAAAAAAATTCAAACACACACCACCCACTCTCACTGACTGTGTCGCAACGCTTCCTGTCACACAGGCCGCTTCAAGCTGCAACAGCAAGAGAAACTTTGTGGCGCATTGAGAAGCAGTATCTTAACTCATCTTTAAAGGGAACAGATCAACTGTTTGGGTTATGTATTTATTTATTTTTAAGTCCACTTCTTCAGCTTTCTCTCGTGTGCATAAATCACGTCACACCTTGTGTCGCCGGGTCGAAGTGTGCATGTGTGCCGGCCCTCCTCTCCACACAGTCACCATTCCAGCAGCAACTCAACTCTCATAGGTCACGGGGCCACTATGAGCAGCCATACCACGTCCCAACCCCCCTTAACCATGGCAACCACATCACATGACCACCTCCCATGACCAATACCCACAGACGAGCTCGACCATCTGGAAACCTGACATGGGCAGCTTTCAAACTATTTGTTCAAACACATACAGGAAGAGGTTAAAAAAAATCACTTTTGTCCTACTTTGCAATAATGAGAGAACAGGAATTGAAACTTTCACCTTCTCATCACTTACAGAGAAAGACAGAAAAAAAACTAAACATCCTCTTCCTCTGCAAAAACTGCTTTCTTCTGATATCACATGTTTATGCCGAGGCAAAATGCTAAAAATGGGCTGCCGGAAAAAGAGGGAGGGGGGGGCACAGATTACATTCCAGTAATACACGGCAATTTAGGATGCAAAAACTCTCTTCCCCTCGTCTACTGCGAATTATTCTCGAGCACATTTGGGTTTTTTGCCCTGTGCTCTCCTGATCACACCATGTGCACGTCGAGGCCTTGAAGGAAGGCGCGATTAGCCTCGACTTCACAGATAACGCAGCTGGAGAGTAGCCGTGGCTTGTGATGGATCTGAGAGCTGCGGTCAACGGCGGCACAACAAGAGAAACTCGTCCGCATTGAAAGCAAATATCAAGTTGTCAAGGACGCCTTTTCTGCTAAAAAGAAATGACCACGAATTTTACGTGATGTGTAAAAGCTCTTATTCCCATTGTATGTGCACTTACGACAAGCTCAAAGGCACTGCGGAAGTGTTACTTCATGCATAAACAACAGAACCCCCGCGACGTACATTTCAGAATCCCATTTTTAAATCAATCATCCGAAAAAAGCCACTATTTGAGCGCACCTGTTGGACAAAACGGTCACACTAATGCCCCCCCCTCCCTTCCCCATGCCTTACAGTCCAGGCAAAGCCAAAGAACACACGATACTTTTGCTTACATTAGGGAACATGCACAGACACTCAACTCTATGCAGGACGTGTGCAAAAGGTCTGACCCATCAAGCATGTTCCGTTCAAGAAAAACCGTAAACAGGAGCTCTGCAAAAAGGCTGGACTCTATAGGAGGCTTGTCTTGTGTTTGTTTACCCTCCAGCCCCTCCAGCCATGCTGCGGTCGACCAGCCAGCAAGGGCTAGGTGATTCCTGTAGGTAAACAGCAGCAGATAGATGGCCTGCTGAGTTCCACCCAGCTCTCCACATCACTCCACTGCACCGGCTAGGCTGAAGCTCTGCTACACCCACACGGCTAAAAAAAACAGAAATTCAAAATAAAAAAGATGAGTCTCTTTGGCTGTTCTGCTTGTTTGGCACCACATTCCAGTAAAATGCAGCTTAAAATGACCAACGAGCTATTTTTTTTCACCATAAAAGTACGTTTTAAAAATGTGTTCAAAGCCATAATGTAGCTGGAAATGGACACCACAAAACCAGAAAGAGCTGTTTTCTTTCACTTTGAAATTTGACATCACACTGCCTCTCCACCTGAACCACAGTTCCAGTTCTGTTTCTGCAAAAGCAGCAGCGGCATGACTCTGCAGCAGAGTCAAAAGCGGATTAAAAACATTTTTTAAACAAATGTTCGAACACTTAACACAGGTTTTATGACTGTGTATTGTACCCCTATGAGCTTGCAGCCTACCACACTTGAATCCTTGATGTGATCGTAAGAGTTTGTGAAATATCAAACTCATTTTATGTCCGCGCCCTCAAACATCTGCTCCAGAAGAAAAACAAAACAAAACACATTTGTTCCTTTTTTTTTTGTAAAAACTCAATTTGTATTAAAAGTCCTTTTTTTTTTTTTAAACAACCAGCCCCACAGTTGAAAGACCAGTCTGAAATTAAATTTACAATCAAGTTAGATTTGTCAACAGTACATCATTACTTTTTCTTGTTACCATTAAAAACAACAAAATAAAGAGAATAAACAGAATTCCTTTGATTTTCCTGGTCTGGAGGCTCATTATTGTGTCTTGTTGTCCAGTACCTGTGCATTTCAAGATTTGGCCAGACCGACAGACATTGCAAAATGCAGGTATTTCTAGAAGGTTCGCTTAAAAACATCGTGAGAGAAAAAAAAAAAAAAAAAAATCACCGTTCAACTAGCAGAAGAAGAAAAAACAAATCACTATAGTCTTGTATTCGTTTACGGACTTGATCTTTATAAGATGGCCCAGAAGAAGTGTGGATTGATTGGCGCTGCTTTTTCAAGTGACACATAAAGGTTGGCACTAAATCTGAACTGCTGATTTTTTTTTTTTTTTCTTTTGGAAAGGCACTCGACATATAAGGGCGATCATGTCCCCGTATCACTTCAGTCAGGATCCCCTCGCACAAAAAGGAGGAGGAAACAAATAAAAATAAGAGTGGCACTTTGACACCTCCCTCCCCCCCCACCAGACTTCTTCGGACTTTGGATAAATTATGGAGTGTTGAGGGGCGTCGCTCCAGTTTGGGTCAGGGCGCCCACAACCTGTGCAGCGGCTTAAACAAAATATACTCTATTCCCTGTCTTCTTCTTATATAGAAATATCCATTTATGAGTTTGCCTCTCCATTTCTTAGTTTTTCCGTGTGGGGTTTAGTTCCAGTTGGGAGAACAGATGGAGTCAGCGAGAAGGAGTTCTGCTGAACCTCAGACTCTGGCTCTTGTGTTGACATCAATGGTGCAGCAGATCCTCCAACCGAGGAGAATTCCTGAAGAGTGGACCCCTCCCTCTGTCTCAGCGGTTCCCCTCCTCCTCTTCTTCTTCTTCATCCAGTCCCCCTGCAGCATTCCTCCCCTTCGTTCTCCTCCAAGGCCGGGGTGAGACGTCGAGAAGAGCTCAGTGGTACAGATTTGCTGCAACGCACTGTCAAGACAGGAGAATCTATGAAAACAACCTGCTGATCCAGAGAAGATCCACAATAAAGACTGATGACAAATTTGTGTCTTAAATGAAGTTAACAAGTTCTGCATTAAATGAACTTAACACTTCCCTAATCTGTCTGGCAAAACAAAAACAAGGCAAACACCAAGTGCACACGTCATAATAACAAAGCAGGTGTGAGGTCGTGAGGTTTAATCACACTAATAACTGATTCGTTACATTTTTTTTAAATAAAAAAAGTCTCATCTTACCATTGCAAACGTAAAACTGAGCAAAGAATCAAACTTTCGGATTGTCTGTGTGTGTGTCTTAGAGGATGACACAACCCGAGCAGCACCGGCCGTCGCCATTTGGCGTGGACGCATAGTTCATCTGTCGGACTATTTCTGCGAACACGTCGTCCACCGAGGTTTTATTTTTGGCTGAGGTTTCCATGAACGGGCAGTTCCACTCGTCCGCCAGTGCCTTCCCCTCACCGGCCGACACCTCCCGCTCCGCATCCAGGTCCACTTTGTTTCCCACCAGGATCATCGGCACCTTCTCGTACCTTTTCACCCGAGTGATCTGGTCCCTCATCGGTTTGATGTCCTGGAAGCTTTGCTGGTTGACCAGGCTGTAAACCAGGATGAAACCCTGGCCGTTCTTGATGTACAGGTCTCGCATGGAGGCGAACTGCTCGGTCCCCGCCGTGTCCAGGATCTCCAGCACGGACGGAGAAGAGTCCACCTCGATCTCCTTCCTGTAGAAATCCTCTATCGTTGGGTCGTATTTCTCTATAAAGGATCCCGTCACGAACTGGACGGTGAGTGCTGACTTGCCGACACCCCCGGAACCGAGAACCACTACTTTGTACTCTCGCATGGTTCTCAAGGCAGCCGACAATCCTGCTTCCTCTCTCCGCTGTTAGAGCCGCTAGCCGCCCTGGAGGGTTTCAAACCGCGCACCGCTGTGCCGCAGCCAGCAGTTTTGTACGGGCTCCGGTCGGTGGAAAACAGGGCGTGGCCGCGAACTTATCGCTCTTCGGGAGGTGAGCACGTTTCTTTCGGATTCAATCTTATCATTGCTCATGTAGCATTGTGAGTTTCCGACGACAGACCTGCCGGTTCTTGCCCAGGCTTCCCCCGTTTTCGTTCAAGCAGTCACAGTGTGTTGCTTGCCCTCTTTCGGAGAGTCAGGTTATACATGACAAAAGGTATTCACTTCCTCTTAGGGATTTCAAAGTAAAACAGCTACAAAGTATACAACACTGCAAAGTTTGTCCATGTACATCTGTATTACTCTTTACACCATAAAGTTTGTATTTTTTAAATAAAATTATTTTCCGCTTTACATTTTGACATTTCTGAATACTTTTAGACATTTTAATATTTTTGATATGTAAAATACATTTGATTTCCGGTTGTAATTCTGTTCACTTCCGGTAACTTAACAAAACAAGCGCTCTGCGCTTCCTGCCCGCACTCGGCACGCATTCTGCGTCTCGCGTCACTCCAGAAGTATTCTCCAGTGTTTAGTTAAAGGTGCAGGACGGTTGTTATCGCACAGTCAGCGCTAACACTGCCCCCTGCCCTCAAGCAGCTCTGCCACACCTTAGTTTTTACGAAATACGCGATCCGTGGGGTGACTGCTGTCTGACTCATAAGAAAACTTCCGGGAAAGAAATCTTCAAAAACTTTACGGATCAGCCTGTTGCACAATTTTTAAGACAGTGACTAAAAAAAAAAAGTCTGTGTTGCTTAAAGAAGTTTGACAACAAAATTCATCTTATATTGAAATCTTGAAAATATTCTATGTGAAACCAAAAGAGAAGTTTGAGGTTGTATGTGGATTTTTTCCACATTACAAAGACTATCTGCGTCATTAAAACAATGTCAACAACACAGTCCTGAATGTCACGAGATAAGACAGAAACTAGATGAGTAATTTTTTCTTTAGGTATGACATATTTAGGGTAGGTTTCATCTGTTCATGTTGTGTTTTCCAATAATAAACTACACTACTTAAGAACTACTTGGCACTTTTCACCAACATGTGATCTGTACCAAATTCCTTAAGAACAATACCTCAGCAATGCGCGTTCTACGTAAATGCCCGTTTGGGCATCCGTGTTCAGAATTCTTTCATTCAAGCATAGCAACTCAAGTTTCTTCGACCGTTTTTGGCCTCTAAGTTTACAGATTGAAAATTAAAGCAAGTTGAACTTTGACCAATCAGGGACTCGGATTTGGTAGTGATGTATTGATGGTGTCCCTTGTAACTCACAGAAATCTCAATTTGACAATTGATCATGGAGGAGAAATTGATAATTGCGATTTGTGCTATTATATGTAACACCAAGTCTTTCATATATTGGAATCGAGCTATGAAACAAAAATCACGGATCAAGATTTTCTAGATTTGCACCACTTCGACATTTCGCACTAAGCCTCTTCCAGCTGTAGGTGCTGAACATGAACTAGTAAACAGTAGAAAATGAAAAAGAAGAAGCAGCCCTCCCTGCTTGTGCAGTGTGAACACCATGGGCTAAAAGAAATCTCCGTTTTGCTAGTCCGTATAGCTTAAGTGTGGTTAGGTTTTTAATGAAGTCCTTACATTTCTTTGTGGTAGTCAGCTGTTTGCTGACACTATTTCTTGTTCTCTCTACCGTTTCCAATAAGAGCCTGTGAGCAAAGCACAGTGCTGACTAAACCACAATCATGACTTTATCCCCTGGAGGATAGCCGGGAAAAGTCCAGCGGATCAATAGACGTTTAATTCAACCACAAATTATCAACAGAGATCCTCCACGCACTCGTGATACGACTCAAAATAGGGAAATAAAAAAGTGAGTCACTGCGAATAGAGGGAGGGGGTCGAGTCACACTTATTCACCCACGCACAGGTGGAAGCACAGAGCGCTAGATTTGGCCAGTGGCTGCCTTTTGGGGAAACAGGAGATGAAACGTTGTGGATTGGGCTGTCATGTGGGTTCTCAGAGTGCCCTGCAGCCAGGCCAAATCCCATTAAGGAAAAACAAGCCGAGCCTATATGAAGACAGCACTCGGCTCCCACGAGGGCTGGGGAAGAATGAGCTACAGCTTTGTGAAGGGAACTGTCACATCTGTTAGAGTAATCACCCTGAATATGAGGATCGCCCTAGCCTGATAAAGAGGAGTTTGTTTTCACACATTCCTAATAATTAGTTAGAGGTGGTGAACTTTGCAGTGAATGGTGTCCCAATCCTCAGGGGGAATAATTCACAATTTTCATCAAAGAGAGAGGAAATAATGCTAATGTGTTACTTTTCACACTGTTGCATTGTGGTCCTACTTTTAGTTTTTTGTTATCAGTCTGCTCGGACAAAGGGAAGACACTTCCTTTGTGGAACACTGGGGAATCAGAAACATATCAAACAAGTTTCAAAAGAATCCCTCAACACCTTGACGATGATTAATTCAAGTACGCATCAGACAGCTGTCTCTCCAAAAGTAACTTAATTTAGCATCTACTTGAAAGCAAAAAGTGTTGTTCTTCATAATTGGGAATAAATTTAGATGTCAAATGGTTAAAACTACTATCATTTTGACGAAACTGCTAAACAGATCCACCATTATCAATGTATCAAAACCAAATCTAAGTTTACAACAATTATCAAATAAATTCACCAATGAAAATGATTGACGTTCTTGCTCCAATAATTTGTAACAATTAATAATTGTTGAATCTTATCCTGCTCCAGGCTGCCCGGTGGGGCAGTGGTTAGCGCTCTTGCTTCACAGCAAGTAGGCCCCTGGTTCAAGTCCCGGCTGGGGGACCTGAACCAGAACATCAATGGGGGACCTTTCTATGTGGCGTTTGCATGTTCTCCCCAAGCAGGGTTGTGATTGTGGACACACTACCCTGCGACAGACTGGCAGCCTGTCCACACAAGTGGCTGGGACAATCTCCGGCAGTCCTGTGACCCCGAAAGGGCATAAACGGAAGAAGATAAATGAATGACATTCATACCCCACAATGCACAAATTTAAATCAATATTTGGGGATTTAGTATGTCCTTAAAACTAAAAATGTTCTCAGTTGGAGTTCCTCATACAAATCATCTTTTATGCATTTCTAATCTGCATAGGGGGAGGGACTAAAATCTTACAGTAATACCACTTTAATCTCATATCATTCGCATCACACTCTAATTGAATTAGCCTGTCACAGTCCTCCAACTGACTTTTTTCTCACAAAAGGTAAAGAACCTTAACACGGTGAGATATCCAGTCTTCAATCATCCTTGCTTGTGTTCTAATGGCAAAAAGGGTCATTTGAAGTGTTTTATTACACAGAGACAGTTTAAATTAAATGGTTTAGGCTATAACTGATACCTAAAAAGATAGACCTTTTAGGGAATTTATCAAATTATATGGAACATTGCTTAATTTGAATGAGCAATTTAATAGTTGCAGAGAAGGCTTGTTCATCCCTTCAGGAGATTTAGAATAAATATTTCCAAAATGATTTTAAAAGAAACAGTTTACAAAACCAAAATGGAAGGATTTGAAAGCGTCATTTGAAACTCAGTTTATCACATTTGTGACAAGCATGTTAACCTTCATTTGGCATCCAAACATGAAAGGAAAAATATGTTATTTCATAATTAACTTGTTTTGCACATGATAATGAATAACAACATGTACCGCCTCCAATTTGTCTGCTTGCTGCATATGTCACACACCTCCTGTAAAAATTGAGTACAAACTGTCATAACTGATCTCTATTTGTTTATTTACTTTTTATTTTTCATTTTAAACACGTTTTACCCCAACAAACTTTGTGGCAGATTGAAAGGCTGAAATTGGAGTTGCGTGACTCACTTTGACCAGTAGAGGGCAGCAGTCTTGCATCGTAACATAGTAAAAAGCGGAGATTTTGTGGGCAGATGCTCTGATCAGCTAATGTAAGGGTTTTAAAACATTCAAACTTCAATTTAATTTAAATTAATTCAGTATTTCTTTTGAGCATGTTTTGTGTATTTGCAAATTTGTAGAAAAATTACAAATGTGTGGCAGAAAGAGAGCAACAAGATGTTGTTGATATTTAGTTAAATTGAGAAGTTAGTATTGTTCAGAAAGAATGCAACAAAAGGCTTTTGTCCTCTTCACCAACAGTTAGAGTAGTGTTTAGGAAGAAAAAAAAGGACAGTCATTGAGACCAGTTTTCTGTGCAACTGGTGGCAAAGTGAACCAGAAAACAGAGAAGAGAAAATACGTAATGCAGGCCGGGGCAGAGGCCAGGAACAAGAGAAGAGACTGGTCAGCAGCAAAAGAGTGGACACAGAGTCTCTTATCTTCCCGACAAAGCCGGCTTGTCATCTGTGGAATTTTGCAATTATTAATACATACAGCTGTTTCCAGCTCAGTGCAACTCAGTGCTGGGGGGGGGGGTTAAAGTTTATGGTTCAGACTCCCAGGGAAGAATATGACACTCTAACATCCTTGCAGACGGAGGAAGTTCATTATAGTGAATGATTTTGTGAACAAATGCATTCTCTTCAGAGCTCGGAACTTAAAGGTCTCCTCACAAGGAATCTGCAGTTGTGTGACAACCTTCAGGCAGACGTCGTGAATGTTTTTGTCATGAACAGACCATTGTTAAATGAAAGAGAAGTGGGTTGTGGGGGGTTCTGGTGGGAGATTTAGCTGAATCCCAGCAGGTTTCTGTGTTCTGTACATTGGAATAAGTCATTTCTGTCAGAAGGTGTTCAAAATGTTTCAACTTTTCTCATTTTATCCTCCTTTCATGATTTAAATAAAAAGTACAAATTGGGTTTAAAGTTTTCTTAGAAATTCTAGCACAGATAGTGATTTTTTTATGCTTCTTAATATCGGATTTTGAGCTAATTATTATAGAACATTATTACATTCAAAACTTTTTGTCTTGTTGATATAGAAATAAATAATGTCTCATTTTGAAAAAGGCAGTATCCTAAAACTAAATCCAGTGAAAATAGTATCCGATTATCTCTGATCAAACTTTAAGCAGTGAGTGTCAAGTTACTAAGCAATCAAAACACGAGACAAGTAAAACACCTCAGCGTAGTTGTAGCCTGATCGTGTGGAATGTTCTTCATCAGCTCTCTGGAAACAGTTTAGCTGACACAAAAGTGCAGGTCAATATGTTTTTTTAGGTTGTAATATGTGCATAAAAGTTTGGAGCTGATCTAAAAAAAGAAGTTTTCTCCTTTTCATTGTTCACTGGTCTCCTATTCACAGGCATCAAAATGCAGATCAAATACAAATTCAACAATTTGGGTTTGTTATTTTGCTCGAGACAATAGGCTTTAGATGCCTGGTATGACTTTAAGGTTGCTTTGTTAGAACAAACTAGCTCAGTAGACCTGTTTGACTTGGGTGAGCAAGCAGAAAAAAATACCTTTTGATTTGTTTTTACTCTACACTTTTGGATCAAAACACCTGGAGGAGATGTTGGCTTAAAAAATAGTTAACCAGTTCCAAAACATTAATAAGAGCAAAATACAGGGGAGCCCTCCAACAGGCGGAGGACCTGTTCAGGGTGTTCCACGCCTTTGCCTGACAGTTATCTCCAGTGGCCCCATGACCCCAAATGGGATTCACTGGATGGATAAATGATAGGATTAAACATGGAAAATCTATGATCTTCATTAACACTTTCATCTTCTCACTACTTCACCTCTGCTCGAAAGACATTTTCTCTTCATGTTTTCTCAACACAGTGTTCTTATGTCACTTGGTGTCTTTGGTTTGCTTTCTGTTCCTCGGCTTGCGGGATAGTCCATCCATGTTCCCACCGTGTGAAACACATCAGGGTTCACATGCAACTGAACTAAGACCCACATTTTCAGGCAGAGCAGACTCAATTTGTTTGGTCAATTTCAGTTTTCATACCAATGTGAATGCCAACTATGACAGCAAATTGCTGTAATGAGTTTACCTCTGAAAAGAAAGAATAATGGATGTAAGCTTGCAGTCATTTTAGAAAAACGCTTCTCTACGTCATTAAAAAATCATTGAGATTCAGCCAAGTTTCAGTCTAATCTCTGTAAGTGTTTCTAAAATTAGCAGCTCTATTTCAAGTCTGATCATTGACCAAGAGAGAGTATGGCAGTGAGCTAACACTGATGACTTTCTGTGGAATTTTGCCAAACTTATTTGTTACTTACTTCAGGTCCTCTGACTGATTTACCTTGATGGAATAACCCACAGAAACATCGGAGCTGACTGCTGTGGAAATGCAGAACACAAGATTGCACATGTGGAACAAAGGTTTGAAATATGGCACTCTTCTCGTTTTTCATTTCTCAAACCACACTTTGCCCATAATGGAGGAGCTTTGACTTTGCTTGGGTGTTGGAAACATTAGATGTGGTTGGAGCAAAATACTCCAACCATTTTGCGTTTTGTAGAGTTTGGTTCTTTGATTCCCACTAATGCTTTTGCATTTGCTCTGCAGTCTTCTTCGAGCACATAAAAACATGCATATCATTAACAGAACATTCTTAAATACCCAGAGGAGAGTGTGAGTGTGTGCGATTGTTTGTCTTCCCTGACAGATTCTTCAAAGCCTTTTGCAGGATGACAGATTTGGATGGGCCTATGAATGCATATAAGCTCAAATATGACTTTATGGGTGACTGCTGTCTTCAGCTGGATCAATAATCACTTTATTGGAAGAGTCATGCGGGGTCAGGTCAGTGGGATGAAACAACAGGTGCTCATGTCATCCCCTTTACTCTGACAAAAGTGAATCAAGCTGCCGATGACCACTCCCAGCTAAGTTTAGCAGGGAATCCAGGACAGGCAGATCATCTTACTCACATCCACTCTCACTAGCACATAGACGTGCTGAATGAAATGCAGAAAACTCGTTTTTCCCAGATCTAACAATTAATGCAAAATTGGGTAAGTCAAAGTACTTTTTTCACTTAAAACTTTGAGGGTCTTTTCGTTTCACAGTCGAATTCCTTAATGGCGCAGGACTCATTTTGAAGGAACAGCTTCCACTTTATTTGCTCTGCATCCTCATTTCCGTTCCCTCTGTAAATCAGTCACACACACCCCAAACACACACAAAACAAGGTGAAGAGAGAAAAAAAAAGAGACATAAACAGGACACCTGCAGGTGAGCGTGTGTGTACTTGCACGTCTCTGCAACCTTGTGTGTAATCACTTTTCTTCTCGCACATTAATCATTTGGAGACACAATAGACACTGCACTCTGGAACTTGACTCCCTCTTCCACAGACACCTATGAGCGCGCACAAACATGCACAGTGAACTGCCACGACAACAGGAGGAGGCAGTCAGGCAGGATAATAGAGTCTCAACAAAAACAAAAAATAGGAGTAAAAGAGTTTCTAAGGCAAAAAGGAGGCGAAGTCTGGGGACAGCCAGTATGTTCACTCAATGGGGTTAAAGAAGGGGAGTCAGGTTAGTCATGTTTGAGAAGTCAAAAGTAAATTTGCTGCATAGAGAAGTGAGAAAAAAAAGTACAGATTATTCAAGGTTGTTGACCAGCACTGAGATTTTGGAGCAGTGCAGCTTATATTTTGGTGACTTCTCTCTGATGCTTACTTTCTCTTTTAAGTGTGGCCTTCGAATATTGGAAGAAAATCAGATTAAGCTTTTATTAGCTTGTTCTTAAATTACACGCATCTCTCCAGCTGAATTAATTTCTGCACTGGGAAGCTGATGGACTCTTATCTTGATGTGGATTTAATGGAGAATGACTAGTCCTTCCCTTGGTAAATGTTCACTCTTTAAACAAGCCTCAACCAATAACAGCCCTGCCGTAATGAAGGAGACACTTCAGATTCAATCACTAAGCATGCAGGGTGTATCTCTGTCGCCTGAGCCTAGAAAAAAAAAAAAACACATTGTAAGGGGTTAGATTCCAGATAATAAAACTTTATTGAGAGTTAACCATTAACACCTGGGGCAAACTCAGAGGTAAAAAAAGTGGCCTGACCAGGAATAGAAACATTTATCAACTGTGGAGTAAATTATCAATGCACAACACAGTTAAGGTGAAGGTGGAGAGATTAGTGGTAACAATAGATTTGAAAAAAAAAGAAAGTTCCCATGCATCAGCTTTTCTAAAATACTCTTTAAAATCTGTTCATATTTTTTTTTTTTTAATTATCTTTTTTACCAACCATCTAACACGTGTTTTAGTTTAATAAAAATATTTTTAAGGATTACACTGGTGATGTGATGTTTGGGAACGAATCAAATCTTTTGAACAGATCATTAACGTGATCGATGCACAGGGTATGCAGCTTATATGCAATGAGCATGCATTTATCACTTGAACAGCACTGTTAGGCTTCTTGCATGGTGTACAGCAGGGGTGTCAGACTCATTTCCACCGAGGGCCACATCAGTATAGCAGCTGTCCTCAAAGGGCCGGATATAACTTATACATGTAACTAAATGTAATGAAACATACACTTAACTACTCCTTAATGTTAAACAACTAATTTATTTATTTATAATAACTTTTGAAAGTGACAATTACAGTTGCATAGAAAACATATGTTTGCTTGTTACTCTATCATAAATCCTTTTAAATTTGATTCTGTCAGGTTAGGTTATATGGACAGTGTTTAAGTCCTAATGTATAGTTGCCCAATCTTCCCCCTATATATATATAAATACACACCAATTTTTATTTCTTATTTTAAGAAATCAAAAACTTTTATGCTCTCGGGGGCCACATAAAATGACATGGAGGGCCACATTTGGCCCCCGGGCCTTGAGTTTGACATATGTGGTGTACATGATCTGGGGAGTGCAAAAAAAATGAAAAATCTGTACAATATGCCCGTGGGTCACCTACTTCACCCTTATTTACCCCTGCATGTTGTTTAAGTGTTCACTATGACCTGTTGCCGGCAGCTTACCCATAGAAAAATGTACACAAATGTTTTCACTCTATGGGCTCACTTATGGTTCCACAACTTTAAACTAACCTAACCCAACCCCTACCACTTAAAAAGGACAATTAGGGAAGAGGGCAACAAGATCTACGAAAAGAGATCTGAAGTGTGAAGACGTCTTTTCATGATGTAGAACCAGAAACAGGATTGTAAATCCAGAGTGGCCTCAGCTTTTGGAGCCTTTCTTTATTTTTGGCCCAGAAGCCAATTAGGCCTCAAGTTACCACAACCATCTCTAGGTGTGATACATCTCTTTTACTTAACTCAGATTTTAGAACATTTTCAGAGTCTTTAAAACAAACCTTTATGGCATTTAGCAAATGTGTAAACATGGCAAACTGGTCTACCCAAAGCAGTTATAATTACATATTTACCAACTGAATAATCTCTGAGATTTATCCATGACATAAAATGTCACACAAACACTGGATTGGATGTAATTGGATGTAAAAATGAACAGTTTTATTGAAATTTTCTATTCCTCGTCAACAGGGGAAAAAAATCTATTGCATAGTGCCTCCCTATTTTAGGGAGGGAATGTAGTGCATTATATTTCAGAAAGGTCGAACTGAGAATGAAGTTAAAGATGTCAAACTTGAGAACATTTCTCAGTTTTGACAGGATAAGTACATCTTGTTTTGCCAACAAAGACAGTGAAGATGCTCAAGACCAAGAAGGTGTTTTAAGGCCCTGGGGAAAATTTCATGTGGATTCATAAAAAAAGGAAAAAAAATCCCCTCCAGGTACCCTGGAGTGTTTGAACATCTTTTGTGCACAACTGTTCATTTGACTTTTGTGCGTGTGGAAACATATTTTAGTTTCAATTTTAGCCATATTTCTATGCCTTTACTTAGAAATTACCGTTGACAATTGATAACAGCGTGAAGCACAAAGCTGGAAAGCCTGAATGGCTGGATTCATGCTGCTGGACAACTTACCTTTAACATTATAACTGTTGCAGTCTTTGGTAGCTCCAATCATATGTTTTCATGTCTAATTTAACACCAATTCTAAAAAAAAGAGAGAGAGAGAAAATTTCCTACATTAAGTTTGACGTCTTCAAATTGTGTTTTTTTTCTACTAATGTCTGTCTTTTCAGCTGATCTGGAAAAAAAAAACCTCAAAAAGCTACCGTAATTAGAGAAATATATTTTATTGTAATCCATTTCTAATTAAAAAAAATGAAATAAATGTATTAAGATGTGGTTTGGTGTCACCCAGAATGCAGAAAACCGCTGGATTAAAAATAAATCTGTTTAAACTTTGTGTTATTATCCTCAATTACTGCAAAGATTTTAAACCACATTTCTGCATAAATGTTGTCTGTGCAATTATGTAGTTTAAGGAAACAGATTATACAATGCAGAGAAAATAAGTGTCTGCACTGCTCTCCTGAAGCTTCTTTGCTTTTGTTTTTCTTTTCCCGGGTGTGGTTTCAGATCAAAGTTGTTGCTTAATGACTAAATATAAATGTGCATCTGCATGCCACATGTCAGTGCAACAAAAGAAAAAAAGAAAAAAGCAGCCATGTATTTATTTCAAACTATGTGCCAATAAAGAGGAAAAAGAGGGGAACTCCTGTTTTGAAGGCCTTGTGGCTGCATAAAACACACACTAAACAAACTTTTATTTGGAACAAGATTAATGGCATTTATTGTTTTGAAGCACAAAAGGAAGCAGGATTGGGTTTTATTGATCATACTATGCAGCCTGCAGAAGCAAAGATGATGACAGGGAAAAAAGTTATTTTATAAATCAATTTTATCCTGACACATTAAAACATTATTAACCAGAATGAAGGGTGTGGATGATTAAAAAAGTAATTTTGATGGATATCAAAACCTCCAAGGCAAACCAAAAAAGCTGAGGACAGAACTAAAACTGTAACACATCAAAACCTGAAAAAAGTTTACAATGGACTAAAAAAACTTATGGTGAATCACTTCAATGTATTTTTAAATACTGAACGGAATCAGCTGATGACATAAACATAACATAACTCTAACAAAATACAACTGAGAAGACAAAAGTTTTAAAAAAAATAACTAAAGCAACTGTATCAATTCTCACAGCATAAGCTGATATTCTAAAAACTGTTCTCATGCAGGAAATGTAAAGTTTACATCACATTTGGAAAACAAGAAATGTACACAGGAAATTTAAAGTGACTTCTACAGAATTACAAACTTCTGGCCCACCGGAGTTAGGAATTGGACTTCACATGAAGTTTAAGTTACTTCAAATGAGTTATCTCTGCATTTCTCTTCTTTTTTTAAGGTCATCTTGTTTAACGAAGTGCCCAAATCTCAAAAACTACAGGCTGATCACTAAATCGCTGGTTAAATTCTTGGCTTTAACAGGCTGCATATTTGTGTTTTATTGGGTAAAACCTTGCAAAGAACTATTTACAGCTTGCAGCTTTTGTGGCTTTCTTTAGGTCTCACCAAATTCCTAAGAGTTTTTGTTTTTGTTTGCATGACTGAGAAGCTGAAAAGTGAGACTGTGTCCTCTCTGTTTGATGGAATTGTGTACAGATAGTTAACCACTTAAGGGTTGTCCAAAGAGATACATGAAAAAATAACCACAGGATGCCCTCATAATATAATCAATCCCATGTTTTCTGGTGTTGTATCAAAGTACGTCTACTAAAAGAGTTGGGTTATTACTGACTGTGTTTTCGGTACAAATTGAGATGAATAACTTAGTGTCTTTAATGTAAAATGCAGCAGCATCTCTGTAGAATTTAAACCCTCAGGTTATTTCATTTCCTTCACAACAGGACACATTTAATAATCCAGGAAAGAGGGGAGCTCCAAGGGCTTTTATTACCCAAACACTCTCCCTTATCGACAAACATTTGTTTACGTCGACTTGCAAGAGTCAGATTTAAAAACTACTGTGAAAGTAAACGTTTCTGAGGAGCTAACGTTTTCCAAACACAACATTACTGGAGAAACTTTAATGGTTAAATGAAAGACGTCCAGTAAAAACAGATGTGTCATTTCATGGGAACATTTTCCCACAGGACAGAAGCTTCTAGACTCTTAGACGTCTTTACAGAAAATGACAGGACACGAGAAAGAGGATGTGTTAAGCCTAACCCTGTGTTCTATCATCTATCTGTAAGAACATCGATATATTCCTGTTTGGCTGTTTCAAGAAACAGTTTTTCAGACGCTTAAAAACATCGAATGTGGAACACACTGACCCACCGTGGACAAATACGTGTTCATAATTTTCATGTAATGAAAATGGAATTAATTTTTTCCTGAAAACTTTTTGCTCATGTCCTATCATTGTTCATGATCTCCTTCAGTTTTCATAATGTATCTTATCTCCTCCATTTTCTGCCATGCAGCAGGAGCTTTTTCATTTCAGCTCCATTCTTCTTATCTCGTAGCTCATCTGGCGGTCCGGCTTGCTTTCGCTCTGTCTGGGAAGGCTGTCATCACTCCCCCCTGCTAAGATGTTTGCAGAACTTGTGATTATCTGCTGAGAAGGAAGAAGGTTTTTTGTTGTCGTTGCTAAAATTAGATTTAAGAGATGAAAAACTTAAATAATTTGGTTCAACGATTACATAAAAAAATGACACACTTACCCTAATTCACAGTCTCAGAGATGTTGATTCACAGTTTGCAGTTGTTAAGTTTGTCATTCATTTGATTTGTTCACAAGAGTCAGAAAAATCAACAAAAAGTCAAAAAGGGGTGACGTCCTTTCTAACAAAAAAACTGATTTTTCTCATTTTCAACATCTATTAACACTTTCTCTTCCACCTCCATCTTTTACTGTTGAATCTTAGGATACACTAATTTGTTATCATCAAAATAATAAAAAAAAGTCCAAAAATTATAGGATTGTGCATCATTTTTGATATTCTTTAAAAAACAGACCTAAATTTACCTGAAGCGTTGGAGCTTGCCCGTGTATTGAATGGAGGGAGGCATGTCTGCTTAGCATCCATTCTCTGTGCCTGCCTTTTCATAATAAGGTTTCCTGCCACGTATCCCAGCTATGGTGAAAACCGGGAATATCCTGGTCAGATTCACAGTCCATTACACTCTTGTGAAAAAACATTAAGAACTCATTATGTTTCTCTTTAAATATGCTAAAACAACACACACAACAGATAACCAGGGGTATAACTAGGGTTATATCTTTGTGAACATAATTGAGATTTTACCTAAGGTTCCTATTTTCAACCATTAATTGATTTTACCGCTGATAATAGCATGAATGTCGTTGCTACAAGCCTTTTTCATCTCCTGATTCACAAAAGTCATTTCACACTTAATTTTCATTTATGTCCTCCATCATGAGAACATGCTGTCTTTTTAAACACAATATTTAGCTTTTTAAACTACTTTAATAAAGTAAAAAATTAATTATACCTCAGTGTTAATATGAAATTTAAAAGATTCTATAATATGAAAGAGAAACGTCATAAAAAATTATAACTATACATCGAATAATATGTAATGGATATCAAATAATCTTAGATCCTTATAGGAAAACTAACTTCACTCATTTTGAACAGAATTGGGTGTTAAATCTACCTTAATTTAAATAATGTTGGGTATCTAACAGTTAAGTATCTTATTTACAATAAGTATCCAAGACAGAATGTATACAATATTTCCTTCTTTAGCTTATTTGTTTAGAGGAAAAAATGCAAAGCACTCTTAGGTAAAATACTTGGACATCTAAAATAGAAGGTTTCAGGAGTTAGGCTTAGGCAGCTGTTTGTATGCATCGTGATAGACAAGCCACAATTCATTTTAAAATCCTGTTGACATGTAAACAAGCTGAAACACAACCCAAACACACATCCACATGTGCTGGGTTCACCTGCAGCCTTGAGAACAGCAGAACAGGTTTACATAAACACGAGGTTGGAGAGAATATTCCTTTCTTATGGATCCTATGTCTTCTGTCATTTTAAATCAATAAAATATTAAACTTTTGTTAGACTTCAGTTAGACTTGTGTCAGCCCGATAATCTTTTTCTGACTGGATCAGCATCTTATTGCACCGTTCCAGCTGACCAGCAGTTCGATTGAGTGCATCGCAGAGTATTATCTGGAACTCCGCAGATACACACTCTGGATTTGCAGGCATTGCATCAGCAGCTATTTTGACATTCAATAATTTCTGAGTCCCCTCGACCTGAACATCCCCATCTGGCTTTTCCACACGCAAAGTGCTTTATAATAATAACATAGGGTTTAACTGAATCTTCACTCAATGCTCGGTTTAGGAAAAAGGTCACGATAACGTCCAGAAATCAGCCATATAGTCTGATATTACCATTTAAGAATAATGACGGTAGCTGTTTCTGTGTTTTGTGGGTAGGTCAATGGCTGACTGAGGCATGCAAACACATGTCAAAATTTTTAAAGTAAAGCCGCAGAACAGGAAAGCATCCAAGAGCCACCTAGAAAAAATATTCCTCACACCAGAGTACTTGGCTGCTGCAGCTGATATTCGCATAAACAGGTTGTGTGACTTTTTTTCATAAGAAAGTACAGCATGTTGTGTACGAGCAGTCATTGCGAAGGACTCCGTTTTTCCCAAGCACAGCACCGTCTGCGCAAAAATAAAAAAGGCACAGCAGGCAAATCTGAATGACAGTGCAGGGCAATAGCCCATAAAGATAGAGAAAAGTCCAATTTCATACATCAACTGAGCACAAGAGCTGAACTGACAGACAGAGAGAGCATCCAGGAGTTAACCGTCATGGTGTTTTATCAGCCTTTATGACTTCATTTATTTATGAAAACTGGCGTGATTTGTTTATAGTTGAATCTATAATTCATCAGCTTTACGTTTAGAGTTATCTCCTTATCAAATGCTGCCAAAACATGGATCCTGACTTTCAGATTTAACATGCAAAATCTAGTTGGTTTTCTCATGAATTCAGGTGTTATCCTGTTTGCATAACTTTTTTAAAAATGTTCTTTTTGAGCCGCCTGTTTCCCTTTGGGATGAAGGCTGTAAGAATCCTTGCATTCCTTTAATCTTAAAGGAACATGATGTTTCCACACTACATTGCATTTCCTTTCACAAAGGCAACGTTTATTCAGATCATTTTCAAAACCATTTGCAATGTGACTTATCATATTATAAAAAATAAAATAATGACATATGCATAGGTACATGACCCACAGAAAGAGAGGGAAAGAGTGTTTTAGAAGACAGAAAATGTCGAGTGTCTCGGTCTTCCAACAGGATAATTGACCAAAACCAAAAAGCACTACAGAGTGGTGAAGTCCAAACATTTATACTACCTCAAAGTGGCATTCTATGAGATGTAATTCCTGTTAAAAATATGTACAAGCTGAAGTATTAGGGCGTCTTTTAAAGCTGAGGCAACTGGGGCAGATCTCTCATGAGGAGTAGACCAAAATACCTGTTGACGGGTGCAGAAGTCTGACAGGTTCAACAATCATTTGATGACAGCAACTGCCTTCAAAGAATCTTCAACGGAATACCAAGGAAAGTGTACCATCATGCCAAGTTTATGAGTTTTTTTGTTTTTTTAATTTGATAAACACATTTCTGAGACACTTATCTTGTCAGCATGATCCAAACGTTTCTTAAAGCCCCATTGTATACAGTGGTGGAAAAAATTGTTGGTACCCCTCAGTTAACGAAAGAAAGTCCACAATGCTCACTTAAATGACTTGAAACATTTAAAAGTAACAATAAATTAAAATTGATTGAAAATTAAATAAATACAGAAATACATTTAATTGCAGTGATTGGCTCAAAAGGTTGTGCAACAAAATATGAAGTTATGGGTATCATCATTTTTGTCCAGTCCTATTTCATTACCGGTAGTTTATTTTTTTAATTACTTCTGTTAATCAACAACTAAAAAGTAATGGCTGATTTTGACAATTTACTTTTCTATACATTTTACTTTATTGTTACTTTTGAACGTTTCAAGTAATTTCAGTAAGCATTGTGGACTTTCTTTCTTTAACTGAGGGGTACCAACAATTTTGTCCACTGTACAACTTGGTCCATGTTTTCTGCCCTGCAGTTCATCATCACTCCACTAGAGGCATTAGAAGAGCTTTTCCTTCAAAATGGCTGCTTCCGCGAAATCCCCAAAACACTCACTGGGAATTTTTTTTTGCTAGTTTTTAAAACTTTATAAAACAGATAACTAATCTTTTTGTAAATGACTTCTTGCTGTTTTGAAAAAAATTCAAAATTTGTTGATAACTAATTCTTTATAATACAGTTACACCATGTTTGAAATGTGTGAATACAATTTGAGACAGTGGGTAAAAAATGTGCTTTTTTCTCTGAACACTCGACAATATTTTTGGTTTAAAAAAATTCTTAATTGTACAAAAAATAAATTTAAAAAATACATTGTCAATTCTTTGATGTAGTAAACATTACAGGATTAAGATTAAATGTAACAATTCAATAGAAATATATGTTTTTCATTGGTCAATTTGCTTAATTTCGCTTATGCCAATTTAATGTTACTTCAGTGCATTGTGGAGTTTTCTTTTCACAAAACACTCACTGGGAATTTTTTTTTGCTAGTTTTTAAAACTTTATAAAACAGATAACTTATCTTTTTGTAAATGACTTCTTGCTGTTTTGAAAAAAATTCAAAATTTGTTGATAACTAATTCTTTATAATACAGTTACACCATGTTTGAAATGTGTGAATACAATTTGAGACAGTGGGTAAAAAATGTGCTTTTTTCTCTGAACACTCGACAATATTTTTGGTTTAAAAAAATTCTTAATTGTACAAAAAATAAATTTAAAAAATACATTGTCAATTCTTTGATGTAGTAAACATTACAGGATTAAGATTAAATGTAACAATTCAATAGAAATATATGTTTTTCATTGGTCAATTTGCTTAATTTCGCTTATGCCAATTTAATGTTACTTCAGTGCATTGTGGAGTTTTCTTTTATGACAGAGGGGTACAAACAACTATATATATCCATGTGTGTATTTTTATATAACAATGGAATACTACACTGTGAGATGATAGAAGATAATCTCTCTGTGGTTAGATGTGGTATTCAAGCCCCCTGTTTTGTTAAAAAAAACACACACAATTTTCTTTATTATGTTATTCGTCTTATATTATAAAAATTTACTTTTTAGGGCTGACGACATAATGAGAGCAAACAATTGAAAGCACCACAGGGCCAAAATAAAGGCAAAAAGTTAGAGAAAAAGACAAAAATTCACAAATGCTAATCTTATCTGCGTTTAAACAGATTCAAGATAGATAATTGAGAGAAAAAAACATGGTTGTCATCTTGAAAGTGCAAGCAAAATAGATTTTACTCATGTCAGAGATGTCAGAGATATTGAGCTTATAAATAAAAAAAACTATCCTAGCATATCAGTGTGTGTGCATGGCTATTTTCAAACCTTTCTTAAAATAATTTTAGAGCAACTTGTGATGTAATTATGGACTAGTTTTTAGGCTAGCAATTGATTATTACAAGAATGTAACAGCTTACCCAACCGTCATTCCAGACAGTGCAGATTGTGAAACTAAAGTCTGTCCTGAAGTGTTGAGTTTGAAGCAAGTGAAGAATAAATAGCACTAAAATGTTTGGTTCATTTACTCCTTTTATGAGCTTCTTCAGAACAGCTGAGTTTAAGCAACATTTAGCTGTTATTGTGCAGCTCTGTCACACATTCTTGATTGATGCACTTGAATTTGCAGTCTAACCACATAGCTGCAGCCTTGCTCACATTTGTTTGTAGCACGAGCAACTCCCCAAGACCACACTCTGACTTTTGATTACGTCCCGTTGTTGTGTGGTTAGTGCTCGGTTCTGGCATTGGCAGATGGTGATCGATAAGGATGTAGTGCCAGGTCACACTGTAAATCTGTAAAATCAAAGCCCAGCATCTAAGTGTGTCCGTCCTGTCTCCATGGGATCCCAACAACCATCCTGAAGAAAAACTAACTTTGCTGACAGTTACTGTTCCACCTTTGTTTCTTTGTTGTCTTCCTTTATGTTACTGATATATTTCATTCTGTGGTGAAATAAGGTGGTGATGGCAAAAGGAATATTTAAAGGGCCAGAAACGTCATGGAGAAAGGTTAAGTTAGAGACTGGTAGCTTGAAAAGCACCTTTTTGATCATCAAACAAATTGTAAAGAAATTCATTCTACAAACTAATTAATCTACATGGGATCAAGGGGGATTTCTTTGAAAAACAAAACAATTGTAGTAAACAAACAGAAAAAAACAGCCACCTCCTAGAATCAGGTCTGCGATGCCTTCAGGCTCTCTCACAAAATATATCCTCAAACACACATTTGCGAGGGTCCCCTATGCAGATTGTACCTTGAAGCCAAAAAATCAAAAGCTGTTTGTAGTAAAGGGCCCTTTGAGGGGGTAGATAGTTCATTGGTTTCCTGTGCCCACAACACTTTGCAGCCGCGGGTGTTTGGCAATGGCTTCACACTCCTGTCTGCATCAATAACCACGCGGCATTGTGACGCCAACAAAGGCAAGTCTCAGTACAAGCCAAGGGAAAAAGGTGCCACTCTTAATTCCTCCCTCGTCCACTCACTTCCCTCTGGCTTAGTTGAAAGAGAAAGTCAAACAGCAGTAGAAGGCAGGACTCTGCACAATCGCCCTGAAAATCAACTGTGAGCGTTTATTTGCAACCCCACCCACTCCATTTTTAAATAAATACCAGCCTTTCTACACTGTACGGCATATCTTAAATATCGAGGTTTATTGACAAAGATGTACATGGCTGATAAAATGCTGCACCAAAGATATTTCCTTTCTTAACCCTCATTGTCAGCCACATTGCATTTAGGTATTAGTATAAGCCACAAACATCAAACATTCACATAAGACATGTATGAAAAACTCCATGATTAAATTCCATAATCTTTACAACGAATACAAAACATACACAATTATCTGCCCAACACAGACACAGTGCACCACTCACTTAGAGGTATTTCACACAAACACATATTCAACATGTTAAATGGGCTCACAAAGCCAAAGCAGCCTTGAGTTCTGTGTGTTGCAGTAAGCGCTGGAGTGGAGCAGAGCTGCTGTGGTGAGTCACATACTGGGTTTGGGACTGGACTCATGCACCGAAAACACGAAAATGACATTTAACAAAACCAATCAATCTGGAAAGTCACAAGATCCTGCACTGTACACCAAAACGAAAAACACATTACTCCATCACGCAAAAAATACTGCAAGTATTTTGTTAGGGTTCTATGCGGCTAACTGACTGAGGAGAGAAAGATTGATGTAACAGAACATTTACAGGCTTGTGCCTCTGAGCTGTCGTAAAAATAATAATAAGTAAAAGTAGCCAACCAGATTTGTCCTTTTCAATGCCAAATGATGAAGAACAAAAACTGAGAATAGATGGGTAGAGCTGAAAAACTGTGCTAACAGTGCATTATAATTTCAGTATGGCACGCAATGATCCATTTCAGTGCATTCTCGTCTCCAATAAATTCCATTTCAGGTCCATTTTCTTAAGCACAAGCTCTAACCTACTAAATAGTTATTGATTAAACATCAACTTGTAGTCAGACATGTTCCAATTTATCGTCATTTCTACTTTGCAGAGAAAATTGATGAACAGCATCATTACCTGAAAGGGAGTCAGTTTCCACCAGCTTTGACCATCATAATATTCATTTGTCTAATGTTTGTATAATATGTGACGGATGGCTCTAATATTTGAGTACAACACATTACAGGATAATAATACAATAGCTTATCAACAACAACAGGCTCCACGCACAGCAACGGGTGTCCCAGGGTTAAATTGAATATTGATCCTACAGTACAAGCTGGCAGATTTTACATACAGTCTTCAGTTCAAACAGTGCATTTATTCATTCCATCCTTTCCTGGAACTGTCTCGCAGCGGCAAGGGTCACAGTCTGCGCTCCCCATTCTCCACGTACTCAGCCAAGCTGTTCAGAGCCGTCTCCTCACTCTTGGACTGCAGCACATTGTCTCCCTTCCTGGAAGCCTTCTTAGTGGCTCGTGACAGCTTCCTCCTGAATGTATCTCCAGCAAGGAAGTAAAGAATAGGATCCACACAGCTGTTGAGGCTGGCCAGCCCTCGTGTCACCTGGTAGGTAGCGTAGACGCGGTCGTTGAACTCGCACATGTCAGGGCTCTGGAAGTAAAGCCTGGCACGCATGTTGAGATTTTTCATCACGTGGAAAGGAAGGTAAGAGATGGCAAAGACAGCAAGAACTATGATAACCAGGTGGATGGATTTTTGCCGCAGGGGAGCGTTGTTCATGTCGTTGCAGATTAAAGACTTGACAATCATGCCGTAGCAACAGAATATAATGATAAAAGGGACGCAGAATCCGAACACAGTCAAAGTCATGCTGTAGATAAAATAACCAGGTAACTCATCCTTAGTGGTGGTGTCATAACACGTTGTTGAATTACCTTTAGGACCGGTCCTGGAATAATACAGAATGGGAGACATGCCTACAATAACAACCACCCACACCAACATGCTGGTTATAACAGCGTTTTTCTTCTTCAGTCGGCCCAGGGACTTGAGCGGGTGCACCACCCCTGTGTACCTATGAACACTGATGCAGGTCAAAAACAGAATACTCCCATACAGGTTCACATGGAAAATAAACCGCTGCAGCCGACACATGACATCCCCGAAAATCCAGTCTGTTTTGTTGAAGTAGTAGAAAATGAGGAACGGCAGCGAGAGGACGTAGCAGAAGTCAGCCAGGGCCAGGTTGAACATGTAGACAGAGATGCTGCTCCATGGTCTCATGTGGCACACAAACATCCAGATGGCCAAACTGTTGCCCACCAGCCCCATGATGAAGACCATGATGTAAACGGTGGGCAGGTAATAAAACTGGAAGCCTGTCTTGGTGAGGGAGCATCTCGTTTGATTGTTGAGGTCTGACTCTGTCCCATTCAGCAGAGAGGTCAAGTTCAGGTCTGTGGTCATTGTGTCAGGGGCAGAGGCTGGTCTCCTTACTGCATGAGAAGGAGGATTTCAGGTTTAAACTCAGAATGAGGGGGACTTCGAGGGCCACCAGTTATTCAAATGATCGCTTTGCCAAACGGTGAATTACAGTGACGTGCAGTTTAAAAAGGCAACAACACTTACCGCGAATATAGACTCGTGTTCCTCATTCCTACGGCGATTGCAGGGGATTTCAGTTAACGCGCGTTTCAGATGGCAGGTGTCTTTACGCACTCTTAAAAAAGGTCTTTAAAAAGTTGTACAATCCTTTAAGTGCGCGCAGGAAAACAGAAAAAAAAGTCTGCTTTCGATTGCGACGTCTCTCCACTAAAAGAGTCCTGAGACAGCTGCAGGATCTGGCACGGAGACGTGCAAACAGGCTCCGCAAAGGGGAACGGGGACTTTCTGTGGAGTGGGAGGTGCGCTTCCACAAAGGCACACAGCAGCTTTCACGTGTCTTATTCCGCCTCCCTTCACCCGACGACTAGAGGCTCTGACCTGCCAGCACCGCACTCCACAGCGCCGGAGATGAGCATGCTGCTCTCTCTGTGGCTGGAGTTAGTTAGGTGGAGCCAAACTCAGTTCCGTTCATACGGTGTTGAATCTCGCTAGGCATGCTGTTGTTGGGATGCAAGCCAACAATTAAAGCAACACTAATCTGCACAAAATGGCAATCACACACAGAGAATGAATGCAATAAATAATTCTAGCTTATTGATTCAGCTTTTCTTTGGTAACATTTACAATCAGCAGGGGCACTGCAAGAATTTCTGGGGGCAAAAAGCAAAAACTCACATGGGGGCCCTCTAGAAAAACATTCAATTAAAAGAAAAGAATAAGGCCCTGACAAAGCTGGAAAAATAAAGATATAAACAATAATACAAACGCAATAAATAAAAACTGTTTTTAAAACAACCAATCAATGAACAATTACCACAACAGCAATTACAAACCTAGCAGAATAAATACATTTACAACACACACACACAAAACCCCCTTTTTATTTTATTTATTTTTACAAATTGTGCTCTACTAAAAACAATTTCTGGAGTTTTTATTATGGCACAACCTGCACTTTGCTACCAAATCAAGGTACAGGTGGAACTGCATGATCCAGATCCTAGATTCCAGACCCGCGATTTTGCAAGAACATACAACATTTGCATGTGAGCTACAACACATTTTAACCCTTTATTCCTGGAGATGTAACTGGGTATGAAAAATAGAACATGCTCTGTTGCTCATGCCTATTATTTACATGAATATGCTGCTTTTCTCCTAGGCGGAGTCAGCTAGTTTATGTTAATTGCAATTGGGTAAGCACTTTACTACTGTAAAGGGTGCATATCAGCGCAAAGCTGCTTTTCTCTGCTTCAGAATCCATTGGAAATGTGAAAATTATGTAAATGGTTAAAAAGCAATTCGAAGAACGTCTACAATGGATCTTAAGATCCATTGTTAAACTACATTTTTGATAGTCAGAAGCTATTCTTGCCATCAGGCAAAGCTGGGGTCCAGCTTTGCCTGATGGCAAGAACTATCAAAAATGTAGTTTCAAGTTATCCTAAAAAGATATTTATTACATACACTTCATTTATGTGGCTTACTTTTTTAGATTGATGCTGCAGTTACTGAAGCATCAGGTGTAAAGCAGCACAAAAAACAACTTCCTGTTTTGTAAATGAAGAGGGTCATTTACCGATCTAAGGTGTGTGCGGCAAAGTGAAGGACAGAGCTGCAACAGGCAGCAGACGGGCTGAGGATGGAGGAGAATAGTGAAGGTGCTCCGGATGAGCACGAGTGAGCCAAAGGTTATAATGCTGCAGAAAACTAACGTCTTAAAACTGTGGAGAGTGAATTGAGCCAAGGCAGGAGCAATACTCTAATGGATGATATTCACGAGCCAGAAAAATATAATATCCACTAGAACATTGTGGCTCCACAGTGTACATTTGATAAGGCATAGTTTGCTGGTCTTTTCATGTCACCATTAAATTGGTTATTCCTTATAACTATCACAAAGCATGGCCATAAAATTTTTCAGGGACCCACTGGTGTCTCTGCATGCAAATGAGAAAAAAGAAATAGTTAAAAATGATTCTCTCTTCAATCGGTTTTCCAATGATTTCCTATATGTAATTAATATGTTGTAATGCCATTTGAAAGCTTCCTGCATAACAACACTCATGGCTCATTAAACAGTCAAGCAAACGCTTATTACAATTGTCAGGGGCAAATCTTTTGATTTAGAAAACCACCAAAAAGTCTCCCGATTTGGTGACTCGGTTTCAATCCCAATTTGCTGTTACACATATTTACAGAGTTACAAGGTCTTATTCTATTTTCTCCATTTTGAGCGATACAGCATGGCAATTCTCTAGAATCAATTTGTGATATGTCCCATAGCTAATCTACCGTTACGAAGCGAGGGGAGGAAAATGCTTATCCTTCATCATTTTGTGCTGCACAGCCACAGCCAGTGTGGAGCGGCTGGCACAGAGAAAGACTTCCATCAAACAGATTTCTGCAGGCACACCAACCAAGTTTACCACGTGATGTGGTGAGCCTCTTCCACGCCAAGAGGAAGTGAAAGAAATGACAAAAAATGGAACATTTTCTGACAGCTAAGCAAATTTAGGAAATGTTTTCTGCTCTTTGCTTGACTCACCATTTTCTGTGTGGCCCCCATTTGAGGTTGTTTTGACCTTTGGTCCGTAACATTGAAATTAGCAGAGGAACTTTCTTCTTTACGTTTTCACCACATTTCTTTTTAGTTGGATACTTTTTCTCAAAATTTTAAATTTTAAGGGAGTTTTTAAAAATGCATGGTGGTTAACTTGATACAAAGTTGTGGATTGTTGTCCCTATAAGGAGCTTAAACAGTTATCTAAGTATTTTTTCAAAGTTATAAAATGAAAAAAGTGAACAACTCAGAAAATACGTCTTAAAGTTTTTATTTTATGCTTACAGGAACTACTGGAAAAAAAGTACTTTTTTCGATAAGTAAACAGCAAATTAAAGGCAAACATGAACTCACAATAGCACACATCTCAGCATTAACAGCATACCACAAGGATTTGGAGACACACCCGAAAACAAACCTTTAAGAAATAGGTGACTGTAAAAACAATCCCATTTTTTGTTTTCTTTCGGGCAGCTTTGTTGATGCTCCAAAGCTCTCGGGCGAGTTCTGCTCTTTCTCAGCAGATGGAATTTGCATTGCTTACTTGACATTGTTGTTTAGCTGACTTTTGAAGTGCTCAAGTACTTTGGGTGCTTTCCCTCTGATTACTTCCAGTCTTAAGATTTAAAAAGGCTGAAGGGATGTCCTGCCAGAGAGTGATGGAGGAATAGTTCCTCTTCTGGGGTAAAAATTAATTAAATTTAGGTTTCAGTCTCAGACTATTTTTCTGAATTATTTTCCTGTTATTTTAAGTTCTGGCATTTGTGTTCAAATTCTTACAATATCTTGTCTGAGGATCATATAGTTCTATCACGAATGGGACCACTCACATGGATAAAGCTTTAATTTTGAAGTGAGAGGTGTATTTTCTGAACCCAAAGGAAAAAGCACTGACTTCATTCTATTTAATGCCCAACAATAGAGAGCATCATGATGTTCTGAACAAGTAATGCCTGAGTGATGGTCACAGTCTACTCGCAAATATTAGTGGGGTTCACTTTATTGTGAATTAAGACAGACTTTCCACAGACCAAACAGATAAAGCGGACAAAATATACAATCCAGGTAAGTGTTGTGCCTTAATAGTGGGGGAAAAATGAGTGAACCTGAAGAAATACAAATTATAATAGGGGGAGAAGGTATTTTGAGGGTTAACACAATGTAGTGCAGGTGCTTTTGAATACCCGGTAGTCAAAGGACCTGCAGGACTAGCTGCTTTTCTCTTGTTCTGATCAGTACCGGTCCCGGCTGGTGCCTCCCTGAAAGAGCAGCTGTTGTGACTGTGAGATTTTTCTGGGCGGTTTGATCTGTTTTGGTCTTTGGTTCGCTGTTGAGAGCACTGCGTGTGAAAACAGACCAGACTGCATCCAGGTGTGACATTTTTCTGCATTCCACCCCCAATCCGCGAAGTCCAAGGGACTGTCGTGGTAAAAAAAAAAAAAAAAAGGAAAAAAAGCAACAGACGTTTCATTATTTATGCTCTGACTGAAGTCTATTTGACATAAATGCTAACCGGTGCATTGGAACAATCGGGAAGCTTTTGGGATGGGTTTATATTAACCAATTAATAGAAAGACATGATGTCATCAAGAAAATATAAAAGTATTCTTAAAGCATAACTTTGAAAACTTTGCAAAATAATTCTATTCTGTATTTCAATTCATGTTTTTTTGTTTTGTTTTATGGATGACTCAAAGAGTTAGAAACCAACCAAATTCACATTATTACAGTGCTTTCTAGCTTATACATTTTTAAAAGCATAAATGTTCCTCTCTATTGCACACTCATGGACACTGTTTATTATTCAACCCTACACCTTGACAATTGCAGCAATAGAAACTGTTCATATGTCAAAGCAACAAGACTGGGAATGCTTCTTTTCATACAGACAGCTGCATGGTCTTCTGCTGCATTGCATATGTGTTCATCCATTAAGAAAAATACTGCAACAATGGCATGTGTCTGTCATTGCCAGAGTGCCGCTGTGCGCTGAACATATGAAGATGGTATGACTTTCATTTGCTGCTCTCCCGCTGCCACAAAATCCCTCTGGAGAGACGCAGGGCTGCTCTGCACATGCTTCCAGGTGTGAAACCAGATAAGAAAAAAATGCTGAAATTACCTTCTGCACCATGGCCTCACTCTGTGTAGCCTTTAGGCTTCGGTATTTTCAGGCATCCAAGCCACTCATCCATTCAGTTTGAAGTGACTTCCATCATTGCAGACACTTCGAAACAGATCACAGCTTGAAAGACTCACTGGATACAGAGAGGACATTCTTCACGTTAAAAAGATGGAGAATTTTTTTGTTCTACTCCATTGTCGGAAGTCTGGGAACTGATGTTCAGGAATCGACTTACAATGTCTGACTTGCATTTGTTTACATTCCTCTCCAATGACCCATCTGATAGCCCAGCTACCGTCAGAGTCGAGATGGTTAACAGTATTTCTCGCATTTGTAATTTTCATTAACTGTGATAAAACTGGGCTTCTGATACCACACCAAGGGAGGGAGATAGAGACACATTAGCATACTAACTTGAAAACACAGCTGTCTCAGTGAGAAAATCTAATTTGAC
Source organism: Oryzias latipes (assembly GCF_053564925.1). Taxonomy (NCBI): domain Eukaryota; kingdom Metazoa; phylum Chordata; class Actinopteri; order Beloniformes; family Adrianichthyidae; genus Oryzias; species Oryzias latipes. Next base: position 23,625,150 of record NC_136249.1, on the reverse strand, counting down.
AAATTAGCGGATTTGCGGAAAAACAATTTTCCACAAAGCTTTCAAGTCCCTTATATCTCTTGAGCGGCCGTGCTTGTGCCCCAATTTTCCTGCTTTGTTCTCCTTGTACCTTTGTCTGTCTTTCTGCCCATATTTCGAGCCTTTTCCCCAGTACACTTATGGGGACTCCTTTCCCCCCCCCTTCATCTAATTCCAGGCTCATCCCATGCCCTCAACGAGGCACATGTGATTCTGATGAGCATCTCAGCTGGTTTTGATCTTTCTTATCAGCTTTCCAACAGACTGAGCTGGAAAATAATGAATTCTTCGTTTGACTCTCTTCGTCTGTCACGCTGCATCACTCCACCATTGTGTCTCCTTCTCCACTTGCTCTTTCATATTTCCTCGCACTGTTTTTTCCATTCATCTTTCCCTCTACTACACCCCCCCACCCCCCAATCCTTGCACCCAGAGAGAGAAGAGGTGCTGATGACTTTAATGGTGAGTTTTAAAAACACATTCACTCTCAGGGCTTCTAATGCTGCGGAGTTTCTTGCCTAAACGCCCATTACTGCCAGAGCTCCAGCCTGTGAGTCTGGGAGACATTTAGGCACATTTCCTGTAATAGCATCTGTGATAGCCTGTTTCTCCCCTTTCCCATGGGACATCTGCAGTAACGATCGCGCACGGTTCATTTAAAACATACTGCAAAAAACTGAGTGATCACAGGCTGCAAAAAGTCAAAAATGTTAATGTCTGCTTTGAAGTTGGAAGCAGCAGCAGCATCAGTGGCACTCCAGCTCAGAGGAATCTCTTACTCTCACGCAAATTTAGGATTGCGTCATTTCAATTTTGACTCTGAAGGCCTGTTCACACCGGGACGAATTTCGCCGGCGATTTTCGCCGACGTTTAACGCCTCGTGACTAAACAAAGGGCCCCAATGAGAGTGTGCACACCGACGCGAAAAAAACGCCAGGCGTTAAAGCGTCAAAAAAAAAAACGCCTCGGGTTCGTTTTTTTTTTTCGACGCGTCGCGTCGAAATCTACTCGACCAATGAGAACGGCGCTTTTGCTCACGTGTCTGGAGCTTCTGAAGTTACAGTAAAACACAACTTGGGGGCGCTCAAACAAAACTGCCTTGCTGAGCACACATACCAGCGAAGAAGATAGACGCCAAGTAGCGTCTACACACAGCCGCGAAGCAATAATGACGGACATTCTAAAACATCCCCGAACCAAGCACCAGTTGGAGCTACTGGTGCTTGAAATATTCATGTTTTCTTTGTTTGATTCTGACAAGCGTGTAAATACTTGCTCTCTTCTTCTGAGTGAAAAGCGACTTTAAGAAGCGTAAAGTTGCGCAGCGCCACCTTGTGTACAGGAGTATTTCTGTTTTACATTAAGCGCCATCTAATGTCAGGGAATGAAATTGCATGTTCACTCCACTCATCGTCAGCGAAAATCGCCTGGGTGTGAACACAAAAAATGTGGCGAAAAACGCTGGCGAATAACGCCTGGCGAATATTCGTCCCGGTGTGTACGGGCCTTGAGAGTATAGTTCTTACTCTTTCCGGTGAATTTGGATTTCATGTGATAATTTGGGCAATTAAAGTTACAAAGATATTATGGTATATTACTACACTTTCTCCAAAACTTGATAAATTGATTCAAAAATCTTTCCTAATGTAGCATAATTTTGCACATGTTTTTAACTTTTGATACTTGATGAAATTTTTGCTATGAAAATTCCTGAAACAGTGTTGTCTGCTTTAATAATATAGTATTATGTTTTATTCATATGAATGGCTTTTATAAGTAACATAAGCTGCATATATTTCAGATGACTGATCTGCATTTGCCATGTTGATTTCTAAAATAGTTATTTTTGACGTAATACTTAAGTAATTCATCTTTGTCATGTGCTTTATCGATATCTTATGATTTTTAATTCTGTCTGATAAAAACTGGGAACCGGATATTGATAAATCATGTAATAAAATGGTTACAGTATAATCGGGGTGGGATTATATAAGTTCGCTTCCTCCCACTCCCTTTCAAGCAATATTTATTAATATGTCTAATTATCCTAAGTTTGATTAGTTACTGTATGAATGTATAACTGATGTTTATATTGCTGTTGTGTATTATTTCTACTTAATTGCTTGAAATAAACCATTTCAAATCAAATCAAATCAAAGATCTAGTTGAAAATAAAAATGTATCATTAAAATCTTATTTTAGTAAGGTTTTTGTAGTAAAGAGCAAGTTGCTTTAGCACATTGCTACAATACTGCTAACCAAATCTGCTGGTTCCTTTCGTGTCCGAAAATCTTCTTTGTTTTCTCTCCAATTAAATGATTACCATTTCCTGTAAGCCTCTGTTAGAAAGCTGCACAGACAGATATCCATTAGGACAATGACAACTTTTAAGGAGTCACATATTTCATGAACTGGGCTAAGGTTAGGGTTCTTGTCAGCTCACTACCAACACATTTTAAAACCATTAAGACATAAAAATACAATCTACGAAGTTAAAAATAATCAAAGTTCAACTCTGAGTTTAAAAAGGGATTGACTTTTAATTGTTTATTGGGTTGCTTTAACTCGGAGGGGCACTAACAATAAAAGATAAATAGGATTCAAATGAAATCCACCCAAAAATGTTTCTCCAAAAACTGATCCAAAATACATCCCAACATGTATAACCCCAGAATTGGGTTGAAGATCTAACCCAAGTGTTTCAGGAGTGAATTAAGTCCTGGTCTTTTTGTGTTCAACAGCAAAAACACAAACATTATGATGGAACAATGTGGGATACACTTCCTTTTATTAAACAAACTAAGCTTCAATGCAGACAATTCGATTTCTCATTTGCCGAAAAACAAGAGTGCATTCTGTCACGCTTGAAGACGCTCACTCCTTTTTTTAAGCAACTTCCGTGTTGTTTCAGGATTTCTTAAGAAGGCGTAAACCTCAAAGTCTGATTTCAACCAGAGGGACTGTTTGCTGCATGCCTCTCCCTTTATCTCTTCCCCTACTTCCTGCTTAACTCCACTGACACATTTTGGCTTCAAATGCCAGAGTGCTACAGTCCAAACACTGTCTGTTCTCTGCAGAGGGATCTGTGTTGAGCTCCACTTTTTGGATGGGTCATTTTCGTAACGGAGTTTGCATGTTTTCACTGTGCCAGCTTGGATTTTGTTTAAGATAGTCCTGCTCACTGGAGATTGTGAGCTACACATGGTTGCCCGTGTTTCTGTATTGGCCCAGCAATGGACAAAGAAACTATGAAGACAAGCCTTGTTGGGTCCCTGTGCTTTTCAAAGACAAGAATCGCAAGAACAGAATTTTTTGCAAGATAAAAGTCGAAAACTTACGAGAGGTTTCTCTACTTTTATTACTTTTTCTGGCTATCCATCTCCAGTTTAAAAAAATACAAACAGCATACTTGTTTAGTTGAACTGAAATACCATTTCAGAGGGACTTTCACATTGAACTATTAGGTCCTTTTCAGAGTTTGTTTACTTGTAAAGTCTGCTTTGTCTGGCAGCTGCAAAGGTCTGCCTGAACTCCAGCGTGGGGCAATTAATCAAACCCTGGTCTGCATATCAATGAGCATGCTGGTTTGTTTGCAGGTGAACCCTGGTATGGTTCAACAATAGTTTGAATGCAGATGAACTTCACCACAGACAAAAGAGGGGAAGTCAACCAAAGAGAAAAAGGCAAGTCCTGGGGACTGTCCCAGAGTGAAAGCCCCCTCAGGCTGCATTCACACTGACAGATTTGACCTTGCAGTAGTTTTTGACTGGTGAGAAAAAGAGAGTAAACATGGCAGAAAAATGTCTTAAATAAACATGGTCTGATGTGGCATTTATATGTAATCATATGTTTAGCTAGACTTTTTCTTTCTTTGTGTTTTATCCTCATCTGCATTTCCCAAAACAGCCCCCAAGTGAGCAGCTTTGAAATGCGGGATTCTTCCAAGCAGATTGGTCTGCTTCAGTTTTTGGTTCACTTTTGAGAGAGTTGAGTAAAGCAAATTTAACTAGAAAAAGTGTAAAACATGTTAGCATTCTGTGCAGATTCAAAACAATTCAATGAGTTATCCAAGCCTGAAAGCAACCTATGAGTTCGTTTGTGGGCTCACTTAGCAACTCATCTACCAAGATATTTGAGAATCCAATCACCCTATTTTAAAGAATGACCTAAGGTGCAATGCTTATGGGAAGAGAGACATTTCTGAATCTAAACTAGATAGCCTTCGTGACTGTTAATTTTTATCCACTTGGGAAAACTTTTATTTTTGATTAAGTATGGGAAAATGACAGACAAAGGCTGTTACCGCGCTTATACGATGGTCAATTATAAAAAGAAATAAATATTCAATCAGTTCTTAGTACTTTGTTCTTGTCATTCTTTCGGTTTAGATCACTTTTTTTAAAACAAAAAACGGGCTATTTGTCATGTGGTGTGGCGCGTTGTTGCAGTAACATGACAACGTGCTGTGCTGGCACCAAACTTGACTGCGGGAGGAAAAGGAAAGCAGAATATATATGCAGATTGTCGCGATGGGTTAAATAAAGCATCAGTTCAGAGAGAAAGGTCACCTTACTGCTTGTTTTTGTCCAGATGATGAAGTTAAAGTTTGTTTTAAAGCAGCCACCGCAGTGATATACAACATTAAGGCTATGTGACTGGAATTTCTTTTTTAGGTGTGCATTATTACTGTGGATTATCACTTTTTTAATCCACACCCAACAGCCAATCAGAATTGAGTATTCACCCAGACCATGGTATAATATCACTGTTAAAAACCTGATCATGAAAAGTTGTCAGTTTTTAGACTGAAATGAGTAATAAAGGATCCAAAGTACAACAAGAACAAGCACGATGACAGGAACTTAAATACTTTAATAAATAAACTTAAACATGAACAAACTGTGGAACAAGATCAAACAAAAAAAAAATGGAGTGATAATAGCAGATGTTCTGAAAAACAGAAACTTGACAGACAGCTGTGTTTACTTACCAAATGAAACCAGGAAAGCCTGTGAAAGGGGTTAAAACAAGCCTGAAAACAGAACATTACCAGAACAATAAAAAAATAAACCAAAAACTAACCAAACAAAGGGCACTCTTCTTATAGTCCTTCAAATTGAGTGGTATAAATATTTTCTGAATGTAGTTTAGTTCTGGAAATTCATTTTATCACTCCAATGACCCACAATCATATGATAGTCCCATTCACATTGGCTTGACCTTAAGAGAAAGGTCAGAAAAGTTAGGTTTGCTCTTTCAGTACACAGTTCAGACACACACACACACACACACAGACACATACACACAAAGGTCAGCCGCCTCCAGGGGCTTCTATGACTGCAGCTGTGATCAACAGGCTAAACCTTGTGACCAACTCAACATGCAGCCCCTGCCTCACCTTCTGTCCTTCTTTAATCTCCCTTCTATCTCAATTTTCCACTCACTCCATCTGCATTTCAGATATCTTCCGTCTGTCCACCTTAAATGGCAAGACATCATTTAGCTGTGTAGGCTTACATGGAGAAACTGACTTTTCACTAATCTGATCAATTCAGCTGAATGTCACTTGCATTTCAAACCAAGTAGACAGAAGGTCAGTTTGACTGCTTTGCAAAAATACCACTTTAATAGATCTTAAAATCTCAATTTTCCAAGTCAGATTTGCATGTGCAGGAAGATTTTCGGCAATAATTTGTAATTTTTTTGGTCAGTTGGCTGATGGTGTGAAGCTAAATCCAGAAAATACATGGGAAATATTTACTTATGCGCTTTTTTGCAGCAAAGTTTTCAATCTCTCACATTGTTTTAAAAAGTCCCAATTTGGATTCTGCCTTTTAGACGAAAACACATTTTACTTAAAAAATAAAATCCTATTTTTTTCATTTTTTGAATCTTTTAAATGTCTGTGTTATCTGTGAAAACACACACAAGCTGTTTTCAATTATCTAATCAAGACTGGTAAAAATATCTAACGAACACATTTCAAAACATGTATGTTGCACTAAAAATAGAGTGTTATGAAAAGTTATTAACAGATACACACATCACATCCTGATGTGTAACATTCTCACTCAGACCATCCATTCAGACATTGTATGTTCGGTCTCAATAGCATGTCGAACATAACATCTATATCATGGTGAAGGAATAATACAATTTAAAAACAAACATTTGTACACATATATTTCTTAAGAAATAGTGCCAATTTGTGGATGCACAGATTATGTTTAAAATGCTCTTCTGAAAGTCCAATGTCTTTTTATCTGAGCACAAATCCAATTGTGAAAGAAGGCTGTATGTTTTGCTTCCAGGGGAGAAAACAAATCTGTCACTGAGGAAGGTCAATGTTGTAAATGTACTGCTGTGAAAACAGAAAACCATTTTTTATCATGAACAATGGTAGTCTGATGGTAAACATAGAGGCCTGATACTTGGATTTGATGGGATAAAGCACACAGGGGCTGCAGAATTCATATTTTAACCCCTCATGTGTCCAAAATTATTGGGAACCATAATGTGGAAAGAAAAAGCAGTGCTCAGCATTCAAAGTAAGGACATCATGAATGATCAGAGAAAGTCCTGAGAGTTCCAGAAATAAGAATATAAAGATGAAAAAAGAATAGACAGGATGGTTTTAAGTCAATAAGTATGCGTGTTAATATCGTGGTACCCTGGATGCCATATATCCATCTGGCCTACCCAGCTACTGTTGGGCGCCAGCGAAGTACACCCTGGACAGTTTGGAAGTCCATCACAGAGCAAGACAGAGAAAGACAACACGTACACTGAAGGAACAATTAGAGTCCTGGCTTTCTTGCCATTAGACGACAGTGCTAACCACAACACCCCAGTGCAGCACTCCTTTTGTATGCTTAAAAAAAGACCCCCCCCCCCCTACAGTTCAAAAGAAGTAACGTCTGTCAGATACTTTTATCAAAGAAATAGAATACAAGGACACAGAAGCTGTCATTGCTCTCATACTAATCTTCACAGAACTATTAAACATTTTAACTGTCTCCCAGACTATTGACCACACAATTCAGACATCAACATAAATCTGTGTAGATGTGGAAACTGGAAAACAGAAAAACCCTCAGTATAACACTTGATGTAATTAGCCCATTATGGTGGAGGGGTGAGACAGATACGGCAAAAAAAAAAGGCAGCCCAATGACTCAAGATCCACCACATACGTATTAAATACATTAAGACAAGACATTTGCCTTGAAATAGAAACTATTCTTCATTTTAGGAATAAACCAAATCATGGAGACAAAAATGTTGATTACATACAAGATATTTCCCCACAATTGCTGGGATCTCCGGCCAACAATGACACAAGAATATGTCAACAAGCCAAACAATCTAACGGTCTAAAGTTTCTGATGAAAAAATGTAAATGTAGGATCTGAATGCATAACAATTTCAGTTATGCAGCTCATGAATAAATGTGTGCATTCAGGCACTAAAGTACAAATGTTCCTAGAATTCTTCTCAACACAATTTATAAAGGCAGTAAGTATTTTTTTTAATGTACAATCTAATTTCCACTTTCAGTTTCCATCATGAATAGATGCAGACTCTCCCCTGTTTCATTAATATAATATGAAAACAATATAAGACGCGTAATTATGAAACCAAGAGCAAAGACAAAACAGTATTATTTATGATTTGTAAATTACATATTCAGGAAAGCAAACACATTTCTCATTTAAATTTGAGGAAAGAGTTTATAAGTGTTAAAAATAGGAAGTGTACAGCAGGAATGGAAAATCACAGGTTAAGTCCCCCCCCCCCCCCCCCCCCCCCCAGTGTGAAAGCGTCTTTGAGCATGAACCTGAACCTCACCCCCAGTGTAAGGAAATGCAGCTTCCATCAGTAGCTGCGCTTACATTTGCAAAACATCTTTGATCGGTTTAAAGATCGGATTAGAATTAAACTGTTTACATGGGCCCAGAAAAACCTAATACGATAATAAAAAACGTTTACATATCCGCCACACGTTCAGTCAAATCATTTGGACATGAGAACTCTTTAAAAAGCCACTCCTCTGCTTGGAGACAGTCCTCCTGGGAGACAACGTTCAGAGCCGCCGGACGGACTGTGGTGCGAAGTCTCCTCCGGAGTGCACACACCTTAACAAAGCACCCTCCCCTGCCCGCAAACACGAAACTACGAGTCCAGCTGCTCTGCGCAGAGACATGCTTCGCACGGGTGGAGCAGATGACCGGTCCTGCGCTTCTCCAAAGCTTTCTCTGGAGCGCTACACCGTCTACTCATGACATAAAACCAGCGCAGTAGTGACCCACAATCGGAATAAACTGTTTATATGCACCACAATCGGATCAACAATCGGCAAAACCCACCTATTTTGATTGGAAAGAAATTTTGATCCGAATGAGTCTGATCGGGGCAGAGTATTCCAAACGGCGTGTTTACATGACGCATTTTTATTCTGATCAGGCGCTGTTCCGATTACTTTTGTCCATGTAACCGCAGCTGAGGTGTGGGTGGGTGAATGGAACTGGGACTGGAAAACTCCTTAGACCTTCAAGGAAAGCAGAAAAGTGCCAAATAAGTATGCATCATTTACCATTTCTATATATTTACATTGAAACAAATATTTATCCCAGTAAAACTCAGGCTCAGGATTGTTTAAAAAGACAGTTAGCTCCATTTTTGTCTGCAGTGTATGAAAGCATGTCTTATGTGTTGACTCATTCAGCTGTGGTATCAGTTGAGACAAACACAAATTCCTTCTTTATGACTATAATAAGAGGGTTTTGAAAGGAAATAAGGGGTTTTCAAGAGTTTTGTACCTATACATACTTTTATGTGGAACCTACTGTAGTATCTCTAAGCCAAACTTGGATTTTAACATAGAAGAGCATCTGATAAATGAAAATGGTTGTGGACTTCGACTCCATCCTGTTGGGTTCAGAGGATTGATGTAAGAATAATGGGCACTCACTTCAGAGGAATGCCGTCTTAAGGTTCGAAAACCCTTAAAAGGCCGTATTGATGTTGCATTTGTTGCAGCAGTCTTTTAAATTAAAGTATTACCAATTTCATTTTTTTAGCACTGTGATGAACAATGACATGGTTTCTTCCTTTATATAACTTTTTACAACACCCAGTCCGATTAAAACCACATTTTTAGTGTTTTTAACATGTTCTTGTGACATCTTTCTCATGATGGAGGACACATACTGAGAAAATTAAGCTTAAAATTGTTTTTAATAATATTTCTATGTTTAAATCATTATAAATCAGGAGCAGATGAATGAAGATGGGAAGTGAGCTCCGGCTTACTCCGCTCCACCAGTGGCCCAAAACTCAGAGGCGGATTTCTGTTGAACTCCTGCAGCTCTGTAGACTGCATGTCCTAAAAAATGACATTTATTTTTCATTTTAGCTAAAAATGGCATACTCTGAATTAAAAGACCACTGGGAACACTTTTAAAATAGATGAACCATTCAGTTTTTAACACAAATACAAAAAGAGAATCCACAAAAATAAGCTTAAACAATGCTCTTAAACTGATTTAGTGTTGTCAAACACTATAATGCGGGTTTAAAATATGTGAATAGGTTTTCAAAAGGAGTGATAGCTGTTTCTCTACTATGTTTTACCAGCAAACACGAAAGCATACCTGCTTCACACAAAGTGCTGAGGACAGGAGCTAATGGTGCTCTTCATTGTAAACCTCTGAGTGTGACCATTCAGCTAAATGAAGTCCACTGGTCTAACATGCAGCTAATGCTTGTAAAAAGCTTCCTGTAGAAACCTCCATTAAAGTGAACTCTGCCACCTTCTCACAGCTCTGAGAAAGAAAAAAGAAATCGAAGCAAAATGTTTCTTTAATGACTTTTGCTTTTCCAAAGCTGAACACAGTCCAGTTCTGTTGACCATTAAAAAATAGGAGGTCTCACTGAGGGGGAATGAAAGAAATACACTGTTTTACGTGGCATCTAAATGGATTATGTTAAACATTTTTACCCAGATATAAAATAAACATTCTTATTAACATGTGTCCACATGTCCAAAAGAGAGCAAAGTAACATATCAAAGTGGAAAATTGTGAAATTTGTTAGGTAGCACCATTCATTAGGCTGTTCTTGCATGTATAAAGACATTCCCATAAGAAATCACTGCAACACAAATCCAAGGATCCCAGACCTTAACCCAATTATTTCAATATATAAGCATTTTGTGATATTAGCCCAAACCATTTATGGCCATGTCTACTACACATTCTTATCTGTCCATTTGTGACCTCCAAATAAAGACAGTTTATTTCATTTGTAAACATTTTAAGATAGTGTAAGTAACTTTTTTTTAAATTTAATTTAACAGAATTATTATGCGTGGTGGAGCCGAGCTGCTGTTGAACATTCTGCCCTGAAATCCCAACCGGATTTTCCTGTTTGCAATAATAACGATTTATATTTCTTTAATAACTCTTTCAATTGCTTGGCTGAACAAATCCAAGCGGTGACAGCTTTTCCACTAAAGTATCCAGCCAGCGTAGAATTAAACATTCCCATTGAACAATAGATAAGGCTGTGGATTTTCTCATTGACTTCCTCAGGTGAAGGTCTATCGTGCTCAGCACAGATCACTGGTTGTCTCAGAGAAGTGTGATAAATGACTCCCTTAGCGTTTGGGTAGACTGTGTGGTGTGTGAGTGAGCGTGCTGGTCTAAACATGCTTAGGAGTGTTTTGCAACAGCTCTATTCAAAAGAAGGAGTCAAAGACTGAAGTAAAATGGAAATTCGAGAGGCTAAAAGTCAGTGTGGCATGATGCAACACGCATATTAACTTTTTGTTATCCCCCTCAACACGCATGGAAATGAAGGCATGCTTCAATGACTGTAGGTCAAATTTCCTAAAAAAGTTTTCCCAAAGACGTTTTAAGAATGTGACGCTTTGACTCCTTTCTTTCTTTATTCGATTGAACATGCAACAGTTGTCTAATATCACATAAAATGAGCACATTTAAATACATAGGTAGTGGTTTCTGTTTTAGCTCTTTCAAAATAAAAGCGTGAAGGAAGGATATGAAGTAGTTGGCTGGCTTTCGTTAATTTGATAATTCCACTAAAACAAGAGAGAAAACTGTTATGCGGCGGTTTTCCAGTAGAAGAAGCTGTTTCAGCTGTCAGTATTTTACACTACAATACACACAGATGAAGCACAGGATAACAGAAGCTTTATGAGGACATGCAAAGGGACATCCCTGGAGAAGAAAGCTCTGACAGCAGCGTGGCAGAGAATGGGACCAAAAGGTTGAATGAATAAACCAAAGGAGGGAGGAGGAGCCGAACAGGAGCCTAAAACAGAGGGAAAGTGACAGTTATTATGGAAAGAGAAGTGAAGAGGCAGTGAGTTACATGTGGGGAGAAAAGGGTGCCAAGAAGTGAAACAATCTATCTTTTCTTATTGGCTCCAAGGGAAAGGACAGCAACGCAAAAATGAACCTCTGAGGCTTCAATGATATGGAGCTGCAAAGCTGCAAAAGAATAAATCAATAAAAATGGCAAAAACTAGTAATATTTTTTTCCAGAGGAATAGAAAAGTTTTGTCTTACGAGTTCAGGAAATTAGCACAAGCACATTCCTTTTTAAATATATATGTTTTCTTTTTTACCAAGTGGATGCCCTTTTAGGCATGTTCTCATTGTGTGTTTTTTTTTAAAGAGGGCCCAAAGGTTTTTGTACACAAGACTACACATGTTTTATCTTAGAGATCGTCTCCATCACTTATTTGCCTTTTGGCTATATACATCATCTTCACCACTTTTTGCCTAACCTGATGAACAGGAATCATGGAGCTTCTCATTACTGATTCTTTTCTGAAACATTGCTTTCCGTTTACACTTTGGTTTCTCATCTTTAGTTTTTAAGGTTGAAAATTATGATATTTTTATTCTAGAATGAGTTGGAGTCCCACCTTTTATTGTATGTTTTTCATTCCAGATGAGTGACAAATTAAGCCCCTTTGGGGACCACAATTACTGTGAAATTACACAATTTCTGCCTTGTGTCTCAGGGGACACAAGGTAAACATGACAACAGTTGTCTGATCTAAACGTCTCTGACATGTTTCATTTATGCATCAAGTATATGTTTGAACTTTCTACCTTAAATCACTTTAGCTCACTGCAACTTTAATTGCTTCCAAATATTCATCCGTAAAGTGAGTAGGATGATTAATGGTCTTTTGTTGAGTACTTGTGTATTTGTTAAATGTCACACTTTTGGATGTTTAGAATGAAAGAACAGCTCATTTAGAGAAAATGCAAACAAGTGCTGAAGTTCCAGAGGCTTCTGTGGTTTTCATGTTGCTAAAGTAACCAGATTACATCTCTTACCTGCATTTGATGCTGTTACAGAGAGCCAGGAGGCCAATGGCACCTTTGCTCCAAAAGCACAAGTGAGCACTCCAGATATTAATGAGTTTTTCCAGTTTGTCATTTTATTTTACAAAGTAATCCCCAAAGCTGCCCCGGTGTAAAGGCTGCAGTTGAATGATCCTGTGTCTCCATTTTTCTGTCTGTCAAAGGTTCTGCCTCCGGCCCTCCAGGGGCCTGTGGAGCAGAGGAGAAGATCATTTACCAGGTGCCAGAAGGTAAACATGACAGCAGCTGTCTGTCATACAACACCTCAAAGTGTCTGATATGCTACATTGAGACAAAAATCAGAATTCTGGACAAAAAGCACACAGAGCTCTGATGTTTCAGAGGTTTTTGATGGTTTTCATGTTGCTGATACTGGATCTATTGGTTCACCTGCATAAGAAGCGTCCAGAGAAGAGGCAGTGTCTGCGAGCTCCTGGACCTCAGCCCTCCAGCCGTCCTCCACAATGCGGTTCACCTATGTGTGAACTCACATTCCTTTTTTTCTTTCTCGAATTTAAATTAAATTAGTTTTTACATTTGTTTTTTTTTAAAGATTAGATTGTTGACTGTTTAGTTGAGTTTTATGTTCTAAAGTACAGTATTTGAATAGCACCTAAGTTTCTTTTAAACTCTTTTCTTGCTTGAATTTCCGATTGACAAATTTTACAGCAATTTCTTGTTTTGTATTTGTTTTTAGAAAGAAGACTGAAAAAAAATGATGGTAAGTCTTTGCTCTTTCATATGTGTTTTTCTTTTCTTTTAATACTTTGAGAAAAAGTCAAACAAAGTCTTCCTCTTTGAATTCCTGCAACATTATTTAACATGACCTGCACTCTTGACCTTGTGTGACCTTAACACTTCTTTGCTCTTCTTTCCTCTCCTTGTTCAGCTTTGGTTCAGCGCCTTCCGCCAGTCTCAGATGTTGCAAAGTGTAAGTTAAGAAGATGCTGGCAGGAGGGAAGCTGAAGGTACGACTCTGTCATTTCCACATTTGCTAGCAGCAGGAATTACTGTTTATGAAATCAACCACAGACTTTTCCACTATAGCAGGACATGAGGTCTTTGGAGACCAAATCCAAATTGTGACTGAGCATGTTTGCACAGCCTCAGTCTGACTGTTAGGATTTTCACGAGAAATCCTGATGTCTTGGATCTGGACATTCTGTTGTAGGCCACAGCTTTCCCTCTGCTGACAACGGGGATGCTGATGGAGACCATGGCTGGCAGCTCTGGCACACTGCATTAGGATAGCCATCAAATCCTCTCTGGTGTCTTCTGCTCCCACCAGCTGCTCCACATCATCTCTGACAGAGTTTTTCTCTGTCAGAGACTCTGAAACTCTGACTCATGGCTCTACATTCCTGCTCCACGAGTGTCTTCGGCTGCTTTAAGAGCTCAGATGTGTGGGTGTAGCAGCCTCCTCAGCCCTCTGATGGAGAAACCGCCACCCTACAGATCAGCCATGTTGCACTAGAAGACTATATGCAGCCTGGGTCCCCAAAGTGACTCTGTTGACTCAGAGTCCATGGACTCTTTGATTATGACGCTGAGGTGGCAGAATTGACCATAAAAGTCAAAGTGGAACGGAAAAGATTTCTGAAGGAATAAAATCTTGTTGGCCTTAAATGTGCTTCAGATGCTCTGTATGTTTGTTTGGTCTCAAAGAAGCTGCAACAATAAGGAGTCATGCAAAGTTCAGGTCCAAAGCTCGGTCCAAAGCTCAGTCCAAAGCCTTAAAATCACAGAAAACTTGATGCTAGACATCCTCCTTTAGAACACAGGTCTGCAACATTCAATACTTAAAGAACCATTCAGGTTCATTTATCACTGACCAAAACCCAGCAGTCCCATTTCACCCTAAAAGAAAAAAAGACACTGCTGTGTATTTTGATTTTTGTTACTATTAAAAGAAACATAAGTTAACTATCATTTTTTTGGTATAAATAAAATATGAGCATAAAGAGAAAATAGCCTTTTTTCTCCAGATGAAATAGTTAATAATTTTTGACAAAGGTTCACATGACTTCCTTTCAAAATAAAAGACACCCTCTAGCTGCAGTGTCTGATACGTTACATTGAGACATTGTGTGTCTATCCTCTGCAGAACTCCACCACACCGTCTGACGTCACCTCCTGCAGGAGATGATTGCGGCCTCCTTCCCTCCTCCAATCATGAGGCTGGGCGGGAATCATAAAAGCCTCGGCAGCCCCTGTTCCAGTGGCAGCTGAATTCCTGAGAGGAATCAGTTTGTCAGCTTGCCCCTGCTGTCGGTCTTGGCATAAGAAGCCGGTGGAAACGGCCTGGTTTTTCTTCTTGCATGTGGTCTTTGTTTTCGTTTATGTTTTCGTGTCTTGGTAATGTCCCTCTAGTTTGAGTTCCACTTTAGGTTTTGTTAGTTATTGCTATAGTGCCTGAGAATTTAAGTTATCTTCTTTAACCCCATTTGCATCTGTCCAGCTAATAAACGGCTGTCCTGGCAGTTTGACCCTACCGGCTTAAATATTATTTTTCTTTATGTTACCTATTTTCTCCCTCCCTTGGGGTGGGATGTAACAGGAATAAACTGAGTATATGCATCACGATGGGATCAACAATCGGTGTGACCCACCTGTCTCGATTGGAAAGAAATGTTGATCCGAATGAGTCAGATCGGGGCAGAGTATTTCGAATGGCGTGTTTACATGACTCATTTTTATTCTGATCAGGCGTTCATTCAGCCAGATTAAATAGTTGAACCATCCCTGGTCTAAAAAACTAATTTGCAGCATTCCTATAACTCTGATTGTGAAAATCTTTAATGTGATTACTGCAGTGGATACTGTCTGAAATGTTGAATTAAAGGCGCTTACTTCCTCAAATGTTTTGTGCTGTTATCACAGTTCACCCCCCCCCCCCTCTCCAGGAAATGGAGAACAAATCTCACACTGTCGGGTGTCTGCCGATTATTGGGACTTTAACTTTACAGGAAATTAAATTAACAGATGTCATCCGTCAATAGCTTCAGAGGAGAGAGGTAAAGTTGGAATCCTTTCAGAAACTCCATTTGTTGAATAATCTCAAGGGTTTCCCTCTTACTCACCAAATGAGCTTTCATTATTTTAGCAGTACAATCGTCCAATTTATTCCCTCTTATTTTTTTTTTTTACAGGATTTTAACTGACAAACTCCAAGAGGCCTAAAGGAAAATGAAGTTTGACTTCTCACCCCATGTACTGAAGAAAGAGCTACTTTCCCAGGAAATTACACAACCTGCCTTCCTCAAAGAAATTTTCTCTGCTGGTTAACATTGATTTAAAATAGTCAAATGACTCCATTGTGTTTTATAGTATTCATGCTGCTCAACTGCTGCAATGACATGTTTAAAGACAGAAAAGCCAAAGGAACTGATTTAAAATAACCCTTGTAAGAAAACATTTGCAGGTCACTGAACAGGAACATAATCATCTAAACCCATTCACCAGAGGCACTGGAATTGCTGGAAAGGAAAAGGTTCAAGAGGGAAAGCTGAACACAAAAATTACAACTAAAGCCACGGTCACACAGCCCTCTGCAGCCACCGTCAAGCAACTTTGTAAACACACATAAATGTGTGTTTAGATGGCTCTACTTTTAATTCATTGGAATGCCAATCGTTTATGGAGAACAATTAATAATAGGTTTTTTTTTGCCAGTTATATGACACAAAGTCTTTCATAAAACCTGGAGCAAGATTCGCGAGATTTGCACCGCTTCGAAAATTCACACCAAGCCATAGAGTATGGTTTATGAAAATGTACAAATTTTTTCTTTTAATAGAACATAAAGGAGGGTCTAGGGTCAGGGATGTTCAGGTTCAGTCTAGTTTAATCTAGCAATTAGCTATTGTTCATATTTTATGACTGATTCTATCTTTTTGGACAATCATTGGTGTAAAGCCCATTTAGACAACTGTGTTATGATATTTGGATATATTATTGGGATATAAATTGAACTGAATTGAATTGAATTGTCAAAATGTGGGAAAAGAAAAAAACTCAGACTATTGTCATAGAAAAAGAAAAGAAAAAGGTTAGACTGCTAAAACATTTCAGGTATATTTCATTTGAAATAGGCATGAAAACCTCAAAGAATCTTGGGAAATCAAGGAATAAATGCTTTTATGGAAAAAAAGATTCACATTTACTCACAAAGGTGAAATTACTAGAAGCTGTGGTGGAGGAGTGGGCGAAAAGAAAAGGAGTCTGGTGTACAGGAATTTTTCAAAAAAGTAACGTTTAAGTGATGGATGTTTTTATACCTTCGTTTTTGACCAAAAAAAAGCGAACAGTTTAAATAAAGACAAACGTGAAATTATTATTTTTTGTTGTTGTTTTTCTTTCAAACTTTGAATGTTCCCATAAAACTAAAGTATTTGTGTGTAGGACCTTTTGTTATTAAAACTCATCGCCTCCAAAAGGACAAAATGTGTCAAAGCCAGCATTAAAGCTGGAGACATTTTATTCAAAAATGCTAATATGACATTTACCTCTGGTTCCTAAAAGTTCCTAAAATTTTTAAATGCACCGATTTACATATGAGCAAACTGCCATGAGTGGAAAAGGCTACTTTACCCAAATTAAGTACCTAAAGTGTACCAAGCAGTGACTGGAAAAGTTTGTGTTAAATTACAGAACAGCATTAATTAGTCTGGTCAAGGCTCCAGATCAGTTAGAATCAAATGTGTCTAGATGGGTGTTTTGGCAACTTCAGAACCATCCATAGATTAAAGGCAAGAGATCAGAGATGAGGAACAGAGGAGACACTCTGCATTCGCTGGGATCTGGGCTGCAATCTGCCTGTCTCAGCAGTGATCCTGCTTAGTCTTCTTAAATCACAGGAAATTAATTACACCCATGGAGAGTTAGATGCCATTTTTCCACCACAGCTCACTTGTAGCTCATGTTAACAGGCTGCTTCATGACATGCACACTCGACACGGACTACATATTGAGAATGAGCAAAAGCGTCATTCAGAAAAGCCATTATTGAGATGGAAGGATTATGTAAATCACATTTACAGTGGAGTAATTATTTGCCGTGTCTATGTTAACCACATAAAGCTTCCCTCTGAACAGTCGGTGGTCCTAGGCAGCCCCACTCTCTTCTTCTCACCTTCATAAGTTGCAGTGAGACACCATGACTAACTTTAATTCATTTTGGCTTCTCATTGACAACTCCTTTTTTCATCCTCCCAGCTGTCCACAGAGGCCTGTCACAATGATGAAATTTAGCCGACACCACAGACATTACAGGTTTTTTTTCATCCATCTTCTTCCTTCAACAGTGAGCTCTTTCTTTAGGGTCTACTCTCACAGTGCAGTTCTCCACAGTTTCTTCACGTATCCTCAAAAGGCACAGAAAGAAAATGACTATCTAATTAACTCTCAATAAAGGACATCACACAGTATGCTAATCAGGGCTACAACATGCCTTCTGACCTCGTCTTTGTGAGCTCCATGTGATGCCAGGGGACATCCTGTCGCCAGCTGAATAGTGACAGTTCATCTCTGGGTACAGCTGTGGCTTCAGTGCCCCCTTTGTGTCACCCAGACTCCAACAGAGAAGGAACTGCAAGTCGTTGGGGTTCTCTGCTGTTTTTTGCTATCTAGAAGCTGCAAAGTCTTACTTTTACATTAAGGTTCAGTTGGATCGAGTGAAAAAAAGCTCAGTTTTTAGTTTAATCACTTCATGATTAACTAAAAAAAGATTTACATTGTCCTTTTAATGGACTTAAAATATATGTGACTAAAATAAATGTGAATATTCATACACATATTCTTCATAAAAAGGATTTGTCTTGCCTTTTGGGATTTTTGACTTTGCACAGGCAGTGTGAATGACCTGAGAGGAGTCAAAAGGATTATTCCACTGCCTAAAAGCTCACCCTGAGAATGGAACTGGCAACAGGGGAGGGGGCTTGTGAAACGACCGTGGTATTTTGACCACTGTATGTCTGACATTTCGGGGCGTCTACTGGGAAATGTTGTCACTTTTTGGATAGAAAAAGTTTAACTAGGTCTTTGTCGGTGTCATCATTTGGTAACACGGCTGTCAAAACACAAGTTTGTCGGCGGTGCTGGGACATATGGTGTTAAATTCCAGGATAAGCTTCAAACGGCCTGATCAATACCTCTCCTCTTTCAGCATATCTGATTAGCCCAACTTGCCTCTTTCCTTTTTCCATCAACACAGGGATGCTCTCCCAGACACTTACTGTAAAGGAGAACACACTCAAGACCACTTACTATAATTCACACAAACCTGTGTGCAAACATGTACACTAGCACTACAGCTGGGCCTTCAGTGGCATCCAGTGAGTGAATAAAGAGTCAGATAAGAGCAACAAAGTAACAGCAAAGGATTACAGTTGAGATAAGGACAACGCTGCAGACTTTTCAGAAGATGATCAGTTTGTAAAAAGATGATTGTCGGTGTCGTCGTTACATCTGAACATTTTTATAGTTTGGAGTAGGACTACACAATCTGAGGAAAACCTTCAATCTGACATCAGTGCTCAATACAATTTGACTTGCGATACATATAGCAAAACAAAAAATAATCAAATGCATCATTTCCATTTCACTGTACCAGTTCTATTGAAATAAAAGTCAACATGGTCTAAAATATGCTTCAAATGACCCTAAGCTACAAGTGAGGCAGGCTCCATTTGATTGGTTAACAGCATGACCAATCAATCCTATCAGGCTTTATTTGAGTCGTTAAATACTTCAAGCCGTCATGAGATTGTTCAAGCATATCTGTAAACTTTTAGGGCTATCATTTGTCGCATTTCACGTCTTTTCACGTCTTGCTCATATGATGATGAAGATAAATTTTCAGTTTGTTGTGCAGGCCTTTGGACCCACTTTTCCTCAAAAAGCAAAACATGTTATAAATGATCTTGAATTACAATTTTTTTTTTTCAGATTCTACAGTTTTAATTTACTAAGATATTTACTACATGGTTTTGATTGTGCAGTCATTCAAATATGCGCCAATACTTTATTGGTAAAAGCAAAATTTCCCAAAAAAAACAAATCAACGAACATCTGTGTGAGTCTTTATGTCATTTTCTGCTTGAGCTGCTTGTCACCAACACACCGATTTTGACACCATCTGGAGCCATCATCACTGAGGGCTCATCAACTGTAACATCATTCTGACCTAAAAAAAATGAAAATCTGTGTTTAAATTTTAAATGCTGATATTTGGTGTCTCTATTCTGAAAAGCTTGTTGGCTTTGGACCTCATGGTGACATACTAACACAAAAAAAATTCATTTGTGTTTTTGGGGGGGCTGGTTAAAAGAGAATTACAATCCAGGCATGCTGAAGGAATGGCAAGCGAGAGTCATGGTGTGTTACGGGCATGAGGTTGCATATCACACTTTGTAAGGCGAGCCACAGAAACGGCTCTAATTGGATCAGCAATGCTCCATTAGGCCTGTGGACTGTGCACAAGGAGATGGAATAAAGAGACAAGGAGAGGGATTTGGGAGGGAAAGAGAAGACTGCGACAGAGAGGAGGAGGTCTATGATAGAAGGATAACCCGTAAGAGTGAAGAGGAAAAGTGAATATAACAGACAACAAAAGAAAAAAACATAATTTTCTCAATCGATCTCCATGCACATTTTGAATATTTGGATTGTGTGGCTGACGTAACATAGGATGCAGATCGGTACTCAACAAAAACCTGTAAAATAAAAGTAGAAATGGATTGTGGGGTTTGATTTTGTATATGCACAGTCCTTTGTCCACTTTCATCTGACAGGTGCTTTGTCTGAAGTGCTTTAATTTACACAGAGATGGTGCCATCTAGTGGTTTTATTGATATTCACATCTTAAAAAAAGGGAGAAGTTTGTTCTTATGGGAAAAAAATAAAGCTTGTGAAAGTACCTTAAAAGACCAAATATTTTAAAGTTCAGATTTCTTTGGAATAATAATAAAACCATCTAGTGGTTTTATTGATATTCACATCTTTAAAAAAGGAAGAAGTTTGTTCATATGGGGAAAAAATAAAGCTTGTGAAAGTACTTTAAAAGACCAAATATTTTAAAGTTTAGATTTCTTTGGAATAAATGAACTCAGAATTAGAGAACATAATTTTTCACATTTATCTTAGATAAGTATGGTGATTACACAAGAACGCAGGGTTATAAGGTGCTTTGCAATCAGTGTATATACATGTGTGTGAACAGTACCATAGGGTTTGATGACATAAAAAAGGACAGCGCCTTCTAAGAAAATGCCATTTACTATTTATTTCATGCCTGAGAAGTTGCCTAACCTCCCTGATATGAGGCAAAAATCAAAGAGAAGAAGACGGTGGATCACCTAATTTATCCTCTCTAAGGGAAATGTCACTGCAGTCATGATAGAGTTTAAATAAACTAAAACAAAAAAGCTGGAAAACAGGAGGAACAAATTGTGGGTTGACTGCAGTGGCCAAAAGATTTAATGAGCCATTAGAAGTGGAAAAAAAATCACATAAGGGTCCAGATATGGCAACAAAAAAGACAAAACAAAGGAAGAGGTCCAGATGCTGTCAACCTAAGACAATTTCAATATCCCTGCACATTGTAAATGAAACCAAGGATTGGATTTATTGGTTTATTTCAAGCATTAATACAAAGACATCACACATATGTATCAAACTCAATCAAGCTCACATTAGATTCATTACATTTATTTAGGTGTGGACTCCATTCACACGACTTGGACTCGAGTCACACTCAAGTCATGAATTTGACCACTTTAGACTCCAATTGGACTTTAACATCAGTAACTCGAGACTTGACTCCGACTTTAGCCCTCAGACTCGTAAATTCTTGCTATTTTTCCCCAAATTTTACTTTTTTAAATAATAAAAAGTATTCTGACAAAGTCTGTGTCGTGGTCTCTCTCTGTCTCTGTTTACAACCATGTGTGATGTTTAAAGGACATCCCATCAAAATAGGTCCAAGTTAGTTTGATCCAACAATCCAACCAAATTGCAGGAAATTAATCCATTAAGCAAATTTACAGCCAGTTCCTGTTCCGATAGAAAAGTTATGAGGTTGTCAACAAAAAAGTGGTTTCCAGTTTGCAAAACATGCGGATAAAAGTATCACCAACAGACTCAACAACAACTAACTTCATCCAACACTTGAAGTTACATAAAGACCGGTAAGTTCTGAATGAAAGCTGATGCTAGCTTAAAGGCTAGCTGCAGATACATGAATGAAAGAGACAGCAAACGCTCTGTTAGTATTACATTGAGTGAGTGTGCAGGCAGTCCAGTTTAATCTCAGAGAATCCACAGGTGATTTTGACATTTTTGGGCGAGACACGAGCTTTAACTCATGGCCGCTAGCAATAATAGTGGGAGCAGTGGGGCGGCTGGTGCCCCGGGCTACATTATTCGTGGTTGTTTCCTGATAGAAATCCAGCGAACATTATTACAGAATTCATGGAGATGTTGCATGTTTTTTTTATTAATTTTTTTGTATTTTTGTTTTTTTGCTCATCTTGCTGTGCTTTGTGGTGTTATGTTTTGGTAAATAGCCCCCCTTCTCTCTCTTGGGGTTTCAAGTCCTCTTAAATTCTTTAAGATTTGCTGCTTTCCTTCCTTCCTTTTTTTTTTATTTTATTTTTTTTTTAAAGCATTTACAGCTTTAATGGTTTTTAGTATGCAGGTGTGGGCGTTTGGGCCTGTATTTTAGTGCTTCCCCTGTCATCATCCTCACCTGCCATCACAAGATCTATATGATATAATAATTGTCCACTGTAAATGCAATTTATATGCAATTTATATGATTATATAAATTATATTATATTATACATATAAAATGATTTCTCTAGAACAAAAGCCTAGTTTACCTCATTTGTAATTGTGGAAACCCCTCACTACAGACCAGTGATGTGCAGTTAAGTTTGTGGCGGATGGGATTTAATATTGACCCTGGCTCCCTTCCATCTCCGGGTTACCACAATTACAAATGAGGTAAAGGAGGCTTTTGTTCTAGAGAAATCATTTTGAAATCTTAAAGCGATAAATAAATACTTTTTCTAAAAGCACACATAGTCTGTGTAAATAATATTACTCTGTTGTTAAAAGGACTGAAAGCACTTGAAACATTCAAATGTAGGACTTGGACTCAATTTAAGACTTGTTGGTGTTGACTTGGGACGGGATTTGGGATTTAACTGGATTTGACTTGGGACTTGACTCGGAATATGGACAAAGACTTGAGACTTACTTGTGACTTGGTCCAACCTATTAATAACTACAGTCAAGTGAAGTTTGATTCATTGCTTGAAAACGTGGGAAAAAGCAAATGTACCTAATCTCATACCTATTTATGAATTTTATTTTATATTATTTTGCATAGATGATGCAGTTCTGATCAGAACAAGTGGAGATTTTTTTGTCAAGTACCAAAATAATGGATTATAGTCAAAACAAATAAAATATTATCAAACTCTATTTGATATACTTTATTTTTTAAAGGATTCAATGCACCAATTCAATACTGTTTGCAAAGGTGAAAATATTCTTATTTACAATTTAAAGAAATTATAATGGCCAAATTTACAAATCTTTATATCCATACCTGTATGTGTGTATTTTTATTTCTTCTTTAACCTTTTACACTTTTTTCTTCAATCAATTCATGACTAAGTTTAATACAGTGTATATCTCGGTTAGACATATATCTTTTACGTGACTATCATTTTTTTTTATTTTGATTGTAAGTAAACGAATTCCAATAATAAAATATTCTTTAGCTCCTTTACTATTTTTATTTTTATTTTTTTATCGTCAGACCCTGCCCCAACAGACACATAAATGACTGCTTTTTCCTTTCATTTATAAATTTTTATTTGTTTTTTTTATTCATAACAGCAAGAATCAAAGTTAGCAATGCAGGCCCCATGAAAAAATGATTGGGCTTTCTCCTAAGTACACACAAACATCATAATCTGGACAGCACCTCATGCTAAGTACCCTTCATGATCTGAATGGTACCGTGCACCACCCATTTGTCTTTCCTCCCCACGTTTCAGTCAGACGATTATATTTTATGGCTTTAGAATGTTGCAGTCAATGGAAATCAGTCTCTACAGGTGCTTTCCAGACAGGCCATGCAAACATGATACATCCTTTCAGGGGGCCTGGAACAGTAAAACTAGCAAGAAACAAACTGCAGTAGAAGACAGAACACATCATCTCAGCACTAAAAGCATAGAAAATAAATCCAAAACAAAATAAACCAAAAAAAAGAAAAAAGTTTACATTTTCTCATAGATGCAAGTGTGCATGCTTGTAGATGTGAAATGACCGAATTCCTCAAAACTTTAGACCGACACATTAAAAGATAAAAACCAGAGAAGGGTGTTTCAGTCTTTTTAAGTTCTGCCTGGTGCTGAACTACATTCCCTTGAAGTCACTTTCATCTACTAGAGGCACAGCTTACATAAACATAAAGAACATACTTATAGCTATGGTGTTTGTGTTGCATGTGTTTGAACTCCCCAAGAAGTTAAACTTTAGTTAGTATAGTCTGGAATTTGTACTTATTTTTAAAACCACTATTCTATTTATGTATCTTTTAAATATATTTATTCCATTACACTGATAGAATATTGTATACTGTAAATACATCTTTCTGTGTAAGTGTTCTCTTATTCAGTATTACTGTTGTGATTTTTTTTAAAATATGGTTTTCTTTAACATGCATTCCTCTTTGAGCAAGGTCGAGACAGGACAAGTTGTGATTGGTTGGACCTGGGTGGGCGTGGTCGCGCCATATAAACCTTTCCACAGGTTAAGGGACCAGACAAACCCAGTCAGGCTCTCTTATGCTGGAGGGCAGTGGGCGCCTCCTTCCGGAAGGTTACCTGGCAAACTACAAGCTGCTGACAAAAAAGAAGAGCAACACTTGGCCTTTCCTGAAAGGGGTACGAGAGTGAGATCTCAGTGCCCTTTTAATGCAAGCAATTTTGTTCAGCCTTTTTTATTATTATTATCCTAGCAAAATTCCTTGTCATTATAGACATTATTTCTCTTTTTTTTATTCAAAATAAGATCTCAATATACACGATTCTCTCTTTTTTGACTATGTACAGAAGTGCAAAAAAGTCAACCTTTATCACCTTTAGAGCCTCAGTATTCCCCACCCCACCCGTGCTGTTGCAGTTGGTAAAGTGAGAGCCGAGTGCAGAGACTCGGCGTCCCATCACCACCTTCACCTCGACCCCACCGGCACACGCCCATAAAAGTGATTAAATATGCAGCTTGATTTCCAACATGGCCCAATTTCCAGGGAGAGTAGAAATATTAAAACAATAGTTACTATTTGAAATGGATACAGTAGAAAATAATATTTTTACTCTAAACATCTAAGATCTACATTTTTCATAATAATTTTTTCCCGTTATAGGACTAATTACAAACCTTACAATCGTTAAAATATTACTCAGGTATTGGCAATGGTTGCCAAAGTGACAACTTAGTCCTCCTGTTCTATTATTTTGTAACTGTTAGATACTCATATAAAACATCTTTGTTCAAAGAACACACAAAGACTCAAGAAATGAACAAAATGCATACAGTTGAACAATATGCATAACTTAGAAAATATCGACTTTAAAATCGTAATCATACTAAAATGAACATTTCATGGAATCTGTGCATGATCAACACACAAACACACACTGTACCTTATACTGTATTCATTATTAGAGAGTTAAATAGAATAAGCAAAACTAAAAACCAGAAAAATATTTTCCAAACAGAACGAGAAAAAAAAATACACTCCTTGTCTAAGAAAGAAGAATTAAAAAGTACAAGATCATAAAGAAAACACAGACCAAAAAAGTGACAATTCCATAGTGCTCTGTGTGTGTTATTGTGGTGTGCATTAGGCAACTGGATGGGTTAAAATGGCATGTTGCATTGTGCTGACTTGATGGTACATTCTAAGGCTTTGGATGAGTTTTACAATCGTTAAATATTTTTATCACTTTCCCTGTACTATCCGCCGATTAATTTTACCTAAATAAAACACTAACACAACATAAACAAACACCTGAACTTTTTCTTTGGGCAGTTTTTTTTTTTTAAACGTAGCCCCTCTAGCCTAACCATACCGACTAATTATGGTGATCAACACACACACACAAAAAAAAACAAAATACAAATAAACTTTGGCTGACTATCTAAAAAACACATCTCAGTTATTAGAACAAATAATTTCAAATTCATTTGATTATTTATATAGATATATGTACACTCGCTGAATCTGGGTTTGACATCTTCCCTTAGCATAAATGCAAAACCAGAAGACTGTAAAAACAATTATTTGCCACACAAATCCTTTTTTTTAGTCACTTGTTCTTTTGCAACTTTATAACAGCCTTCTCACAGCAGATTAGACAGCTAATTATCACAAGATCGTCATCATGGAGAGTCTTTTGGTCTCTGACAAAGGCCTAGAGATCAACTTCCAGTCATTACATGTTTAAACAACTGACATCAGCAACAAAACCAAAAACAGAAGTCTACACGCCATAGGGTCAGTCACAGAATTTGAGAAATTAGTCATCTGCTGCTATTAGGAATCACAGCTAATGACAATGGACACAGCATGCTGTCTATATATTAAAAAAAGGGCATATTAAAGGGAATTGTTGGATTAAACAATTGGTTGCACAGTTGGAATATCATTCATGTATAACTGAGATGTATGGCACTGTACAGACACATGTGCTTCAGAGATAGAAAGGTAGGCTACAAAGGTTTGAAGGACACCGCGCACAGACATTCAGTTGCTATTTTGCCTCCGAGTGCACTCAACGTAGATTCCCTTATTTCTGTTTAATTCAAAGCAAATCTAGAAACTAATAGTCGTGCATGCACATGGTTCAGTCAGAACGTCGTTTTACGTTTACTTCTTTTGAAGGTGCACGCTTGTGTAAACAGATGAAGTCATTCAGTTTTAAGACCATTAACCAATAAACAAAAAACAAGTGATTCTTGGTCAAGAGACATACCGATTCAGTCACTTGTGATCGGCTCCACACATTTTAGTTAATGATAACATTCAAAATGTGTCTGGTGAATAAAGGTTAGTTGCCTCTGCAAAATGAAAGGCAGTCTTAAATGTAATGTATTCTTTTTTCTTTTTGTCTTACTGTGCAATAACTACATGGGAAAACACTACTAACAAACTGTGCCTTCTATGTTAACATGCAGTTTTCTCCCAAACCACTTTTGGTTTGGCTTCTGTTCCTCTCTTGACGTTAGGGCCATGAAGGGGACTGCAGATCTTGGACTGGACACCAGCACACTCCAGTTTCATCTGGACAGACATTCACACAAGTGCATTAGTTTAACGGCAACAATAATCCAGAACAAGAAGAGATTTTGCAGCAAACATATAATCAAACCCACTTATGCTTTAAGATATTTTTTAAAGCAGTGAAATTAGGATTATGGCTACAATTGAAGATCTGATGTGGTAAAATGTACCAAGTAAAATTATTTTATAAAGAGGAGCTATACAAGATTTCATTAAAAGCTACAATTTACAAAATTCTAAAACTTTCTTTATTAAAAGTAACAAAAACACATTTAAACACCAAATTATTCATCCTAAAAACCTTGAATAATTATATTGCGGACTACAAAATTTTCATAGAACACTGATAAAGTCTCTCCTTTGGACTTTATAGTGCTTTTTTGTTGCTTTCCAACTATTTTAGACCCATAAGTAGGTTTATTTTTCTTTTTTCTTTGAGAAACAGTCAATGAATACATATTTACACATTGGTCTTTATTCTTCTAACTTTATCTTGATAGTTACTGTGTAAAATGATTTCAAAACATAGTTTAGATGTGCTGTAATGAAGATTTTACATATTTAGCGTGTCTCTAACCTCTTAAGAGCCCAGCTCTTGTTTGATGTGCTTTTTTATTTCTTTTTTGTTACTTGGGCTTTGAAAGCAGAAATAACTACTGTGGGAATACAACCCTAAATGTGATGTCCATGCATGTGGACGCCAGGTCTTAGGAGGTTAAGATTTCATGTCAACTTTACAAAAAAAAAAGGGCAACTGAAAACCAGGTTTCTGCTATCTTAAATTGGATGCCTTTCACTTTAATGTAAGGGTGCATTCACACTCATGAGTTTAATCCGAAGCACAGTTGGTTTCCTCAGATGCTCCTCTTCCCCTTGTAAGTGTGATGCCCACCCATCTTTGGTGTTAATCAAACAAGCAAACTGGGATCTGCTAGACAGAGAGAGTTCGAGCTCATTTATATACTCTGGTGCACATCATTTCAGTCTGATTGTGCTGCGGTCTATGCAGCAGACTTAAAAATGGAAACAAACTAAAGGTTGTCAATGACATGAAAACCTCTTGCGAAAATTCAGGCTGCGCTAAAAAACCTTGGAATCATTTATAAGTTGATAAATGTCTCCCACATAAACATGAGAAGGTGCAGGCTCTTAAATAATTAATAAAAGACAATTAAAGGACAAAGGACAATTTTTTTTGTACTGTCACACCTTTTTGTAGAAATACTGCCCTCAAGTGGGCAAATGTTGGAATTGCATGTTTTGCTGTTTAGTCCACTTTGGCGCGCGGGCGGGGGCGGGGGGGGGGTCTCCTAAGAATGGTTTTGTGAAAACAAAGTAAAGCAAAATAAATTGTGAAATTTGAATTTAACATTCTGTTATGCAACCTCTACCCTAAAATGTTGTGATGCTGCTTTATGATTTTAAAATCTAAAAGTGTATTTATGCTAAGAAGCTTCTACTGTTCAGCAATGCAAGGCAACTGATGGGTAACAGTTATATTGACATATTTATTTCATTTGTAATTGTCAGTTATAGTAAACTTTTTGATACATTCTTATAACAGTGTTTTCCTTCATTTCCTTTTTACCTGAGACAGATAAATGTAAAATTGATGATCTTTTTTTTCCCTTTTTAGTTGTTGTTTGGGAAAGTAAACATACTTGTATTTAACTTTCCTCCTAACATTCTTTAAAGTCTTGTATTGAAAAGATAATTTTGTGAAAAAAAAGTGTCAACCTAAGAAAATGCATTCATTGAATGTGCATATATCAATTTTTGCCGTTATAAGGCGTGTGCTGAGGTGTGTGAGACCCAGGAGTAAGATAGAGTACATACTGTTCTGAGTGAGACTCCTACATCTGGGTCACATACTTGTGACTAGTCAGATGGTCTGCAGATATTATTGGAATCTAATTTAGAGGAGGGGAGAGAAATACAGGGGGAGAAGAATGACAAAAGAGAGATTAAAACAGATAAGTAAAACATCATTTGAAAACTGACAGTAAAGATGAGGATGAGTTTGTAATAACAGATGATTGAAATGTCTAGAAAAAAGTCACATGTGCATGTGTACGTTTCCAGCATTTTCCCCTTTAACAAGCTAACGGAGATCATAAGTTTCAAAAAGGCACACATGTGTGAGCTGATATCAGAAGTGAAAGAGTGAGAAGAGACACAAGAAGAGCAAACCTGATTGGCTGTTGCTGTTGCAAAGGGAACACTTGTGGCAGATGTTGTGGCTGCAGACACAGTGGCTTGAGAAGCACCGTGCATCATGGGTACTTGAGGAAAGGACCAAACAAGCAGTTAAACCGGAGTGGATTGAGGGCTTGTTTTATTCTTCACTCTTCGTCATGTTAATGTCTGAGTAAAGAATGCTATAAACATGAAAGAATTTTGCTTTTTTTTTTTTAAAGAGTTTAAAGTAGGGCTAAACAATATGAGGAAAACTCGCGGTTTGCGATATTAGTGTTCAATGTTGCGATGACAATATCACGTCGGATACATGAACAAATAGAAAAACAACTGAATACATAATTTCCATTTCACTGCAACAGCTTAATTTAAATAAAAGTCAACATAACTTAAATTATACTCCAAATGACCCTGATCTACATAGAAGGCGAGGATCTAACATAAAATCTTGTTGACAAACATAAATTCCATCTGATTGGTCAAATGCATAAAGGGATTCAAATACTTCAAGCTGCGTAAGATTGTTTTATTACAGTTAAGGTTACCATTTATCACAATTTTCGCCGACTTTTGCAACATGCCTATTGGAAAGCCTGATATTGCGATAACGATAAATTTGCGATTTATTGTGCAAGCCTAACATGAAGTTTAAAAACTGCAAAAACTTTTGGGGCTTTAGAGGAAGAAAATTGTAGGTCATCATAAACACAGGGAGGGTTTTCATTGAAAAGGAAAAGTTCATTGAAAAGGACTTGCTGCTGCTGTTATAACATAAAAAGAGAATACGTTCACCTTCTTTCTTTAACGGCTCATGTTTATATGGCATTTATTAGCAGACATTAAAATGAGGTGCTCAAGAAGTCAGACAGCTTGCTATGTAAGTGAGGACAGGGCTTTTTGAACTGCAACAAGCATTTGGTGACAGACCTGTGGCAAGCAAAAGGAAGGGACATTGCTTGTCTCTAAGATACATCGGGGTAAATCAACAATAAAATGAAAACGAAACTTTTTAACTTAATTAAACATTAGGTTTTGATATGACTATTTCTTTAACCATACGTGAATGTCCCATTCTTAGGTAAAACCCAACTTTCTATACCAGAAGGTTTGCTTTGATTGAGTGTTGAGTTGATTGTAGTAGATTAGAAAGACTACAATGGACTTAAAAGGAATCAATAAGGAAAGCTGGCACCTACCAACACTTGTTGCAGGTGTCATGCACAATATCGAGCCTGCCCATCATGCATTGCAGCAGGGAGTGGGGTGAATGAGAAGGAAAAAATTCAAGACAGAGTCAAAAAAACCCAACAGAATGCACAGAAAATTCCCTGCAAATGTTTACCAAATGAACTAAGTACAGCAGATTTGTTGTTAATTGAAACATATTTCCACTAATTACACAAGTAATAGTTACTGCACAGCTGATTTATAAAATTGCAAATTTTAAAGAGTAAAGGCTTAGGATAAATTGAAAACCCTTGACAAGTGCCAGTTTACCATTCAATCACTTCATTTAATTTAAACCACGGTAAATACTAGCACTGGCCCTGTTTCCCATCATTCACACAGCAGCTGTTTGCGCTATATGAATGACCTCCTTCTCGAATCCCCCCCCCCCCCAGTGTGTCTCAGTGGCCTGAGAGTCCAACACTGTGAGACATATGAGAACCTCAGGTTCTGAAGAACTCACAGGGGCATCGATGGCGAGCTATTTTTAGATGGTAAAATGAGGATATTAGCCTCAGTGTAAGATGACTGTGGAGTGTCCAAAGAGAAGCAGTTTTGAAAAAACCTGTGTATGTGGGGATACAATGCACACAAACTATAAGAAAAGCTTAGATTTGTCTGCAGATTTGGAAAAGAAATACTAAGATGTCCTCATTTATGTCTGAAAAGTATCTGTCTCCTATTTAAAATATAAAACTGATTAGGTGCCATGATTTTTGGGTTAATCTAAGCAGGGAATCTAACAAACACAATGCGGTAAACTACTAGATTATTAAATCCCACTTCTGCCACCAGAGTTACATCTGAGCTGCTGTAGGATCAGTAAAATCCATGCAGGCAAATCATTTTCCATCATTGATGAAGACCTACACTAAACCCCTCCAATTTCGATGCTACAGCACTTCCAGGCACAGAGAGTCATTATCTGATAGCCATCAGTTGCATGGCCATAGAATCATATTCCTTTCATAGGTGTTTTGGAGTTGTGAAGTAACATCCACACTTGAAAATAAGTTTTGCATCTGCAAACAAGATCACTGGTGATATGCTATGCTTGAAATGTATAGAGATAAAATGCAAATACCATAATGTCCGGATTATAAGCCGCTACTTTTGTTACACGCTTTCAACCCTGCGGCTTATACAATGATGCAGCTAATTTATGCTTTTTTTTCTTTTAAATTTTTTTAATGCATTTTTTCCAACAGCCGCTAGGGGCGTTCGAGCAGAAAGGGTAAGAGTGAGACAGGGGGAATACGGTATATGTGTCGAGGAAGACGCAAGTTTAATGTAAATTCCTGCTTTGTGAATGAATAGCAAAAACAGAATCTCATCATGGAAAATGCAAGAAGAAATGCATATGACGCAGCTTAAAGTAGGTTAAAGGCAATCGTTAAGAGCAGTATGAAAAAATCCACCATCACCAACAGGTTTGGAAAAGCCGGTCTGCTGCGTGACGGAGATGACGGCGCAAGCTCAGGAGTGAATTTGCCTCAGGATGAGAGTGACAATGACAGCGACAACGAAGGAGAGACAGAGAGAGTGTGTTCCGAAGAATATCTAATGCTATTCCAATCCGACACTGAAGAGGAATACGTCCATGGTTTCAGTGCACAGGAGGCCTATAAGTTACTGCTGCTCTTGGTGACTTTTACCGGTATGTTTTTTTAACCAGCCCTGTTAGTGCTGTTACTACCATATTGCTGCTGTGTTACTGCTGCGTCACATGCACTGTTTGAAATATAGCTGTGACGGTGTAGGATTTTTGATAACCGCATTGATGAAACAGCAGGAATTGTGGTGTCGCGGTTTACCCCCCCCAACACAAAATCTCGCAAATGAATACCGGTACAAGTAATAATTCCAACGCAGTATTCTTTAATTACAAATAACAGTAACAACTAACTACTAACTATCTAACTAATGAACTGACTATATAGGTGTTGAGGAATGTGTATGTGTGTCAGTGTGCTGTGTGTGTAAGAGGAAGGAGTACGAGCAGCGCAAGAGTGAGTGAGAGCAGCTCCCTCTTGAGCTGCACGAGCTCTCCCCTCTTTCTTACACACGCGGCTTGCGGTTTCAGCACATACAGATCCTCATTCTACAACACATGTTTCAATGTGGGCGCATGCGGCGTATGTATGCACAAAATATTTTATCCTTTAAAAAGGTAACGGGTACGGCTTATAATCAAGTGCGCTCTATAGTCCGGAAATTACGGTAGATAAAAGTTTTACTTAAAGCACCATGATTGTTGCTTTCTCTGACATTACTGTAGTAATTCAACAGCAACTGATCAATAGATCAACTGCAGGTGATCTTAAAGGGCGTCTGGCATGACAAACCCCTTTTCACGGTTCAGCTGACAGCAGTCATATGGGCTTCCTTCACATGATAAAGCATTATGCTACGTTCACTCTGGGCATGTGTTGCTTTTAGCATATGGTGTCCTCCCTGGACTATTGCTACTAGACACTACTTACAGTTGGAAAAGGCATTGTGCGAAATGTCGAAGCGGTGTAAATCTTGCAAATCTTGCTCAAGGCTTAACCTGTTTTAACCTTTGTTATATAATTCTGGCCAGGAACAAACCACAATTATTAATTTATCGTTCACAATCAGTTTTAAAATGGTTGTCTTTTCCGTGAATTGAAAGGACGCCGCCCATCCGTCAGTACCAAATTCTTATCCCTGATTGGTCAAAGTTCAACTGGTTTAACTTTCAACACAT
The DNA here is from genome assembly GCF_053564925.1 of Oryzias latipes. Lineage (NCBI taxonomy): Eukaryota > Metazoa > Chordata > Actinopteri > Beloniformes > Adrianichthyidae > Oryzias > Oryzias latipes. The sequence continues at coordinate 23,592,214 of NC_136249.1, read as the reverse complement.
GTTAAATTGTTGCGTGTTTTGTACATAGAGCCTGAAAACAGCTTTTAATACTTATGTAGTGATTAGTGAACACAAGAATTTTGAACGTGGAAGCCCGAAACAGGCATAATTGTGCACTTTCAAAGACTTCTGATTGGAAGTGACTGCTTGAATGAGCGCTGGGAACGTAGCATTCGACTGAGAATAGAAAGTAATTCAATGTTTTATTTATAAACAGTAGCCACAAGAAATGAAGGAAATATCCATTTTAATCAACAGTGAAACATTTTGCTTGCAAGAGGTGGCACGGAGATTGTGTGCTAACAGAAGAAAGGTACAGAACTAATTTGTTTATCAGTTCAGACAGAATATATTTATTTTAAAAGTCTCAAAACCTTTTGCAAGTATGCTAGAAAAGCTGTAAATTATCATGCTTTATTTTTTTAATTTTATTTTATTTTTTGCAACTACAAGTATTTTTACTGAAGAACAAAGTGGTATTGGACAGCATGCAATTATTTGGCACAGGTATTTTTTGCACATTTTCTGTTTGCAGATGATGAAACAATTGTGTAGACATGTGAAAGGAATATAACTCCATTCGCTATACAACCAAGGCTGTCAGAGGGCGTTGGCCTTACCTGATGGTATAAAAGCAGCCTGTTGTTGAAACTGCATGTTGGCCAGGGCCTGTTGGTACTGGAATACTCCAGCATTGAACATAGTGGTGGCACCGTTGGCTTTTTCAAGTGCGGGTCTCTTTGGTAAAGGAGGCAAGACGGGAGGGAGCCCCTGAAGAGGGGACCACACCAAAATAAAGGATGGGCGTGATAAGAAATCAAAGGATGGTGGTAGTGACAGTCAAGACACAGAGAGAGAGAAAAAAATCCATTAGAAGACAAAGTTGCTAATCAGTACAGCTACAACATGTAACATCAAGCAAGGCGTGTACTACTCTACTGCTGTCAGATTGTGATGTAAGGAGTGTACAGCTGGCAAACTGTGACTGTGCACAGCAAAAACACTCACCAGAAGAGTGTCATTACTATCCTTGTGTAATTTAAAGTGATAGCTGCGATGCATTCACTTACATTTAGCTAAGGAACATCTAGATCTTTTTGCAAAGAAGACTGGTAAAGATGATATAGCAATCACTGTTGGAACATCAACAGAAATAATGTAGTTGGGGAAGACTGCACTGCTAGCTCCATGATAATAGTACTCTGTAAGCAATTTAAAGAGTGTCATCACACCTCTTTAACCATTACTCATGCAATATGGAAAAGGGAAACAGTCATGCAAAGAATACCACATAAGGTATCTGGCCCCAAAATGGCATTGAAGATTCACTTAAGGTGATGAACTGACATTGAAATTGGATTTCTATCGGCAGAATGGATATTTAAGAAATATCCTGTATTTAAAAGTGCACGTTTGACATAATAATAATGCTGTAAAACTGTTAGCAGAAGTCAGTTCATCACCCTTCAGTGCTATGTTAATTGTTTACATTGTTGACAAGTCGGTTTATCTATCACAACACAGCCTCATGCCAAGCTAAAAGGTGAAAGATCATAGTACCAGGTCAAAGGTTGCGTCGAGGGGTCGCTTCAGAGATTTGACAGCCGACTGAGTCTTAATTAGCAGGCAGCGAGCACATGATGGCAATGGGCCAATGGGGGTTCAAGCGCAATAACATAAACCAGCAAGCGCAGGTGCATCATGGGGGCAGCAGTGCATTGTGGGTTGGTGAGAAAAACAAACATACAAAAAACAAACACACAAATAAAAAACAAATCATTGGAATGCAATATACACCAATTACAAGACTAAGGCATGCAAAAAGTTATTAAAAAGATCTAAGGCTCTCGCTGCCGATTATAGCTGATAGCCAACATTGATGTGTAGCAGTATCATGCTGCCTATAACAGGAAAAGCTAAAGACATGCGCTTCATTCGTTTATGATCATTTTTAATTTCATTTTCATTTGCTTGTTAATTATAGCTGGTAGAACTTCTGATTTCTATGAATTACACTAAGCTGCCCCAGAGAGAGAGAGATTAGCCAATTACTCACTTCAATTAATAACTGCACAGAAATGCACTGTATGTTAAATAATCCTGACTAAGCCTATGTTTTTGTACAAGATAAAGTAATAATGCAATCTGTGCTGAAAAATTCCCTACTCTGATGGAAGCTTGATACCAAGGCTACGTTCACACTGCAGGCTTAAACAAGCCAATCCTGATTTTTTTGCCCCTATGCGACTTGTATCTGATCTTTTCATGACAGTCTGAACGACACAGATCCGAACTTTTCAAATGCGACACAGGCTACTTGGGTATGTGGTCCTGAATCCGATACATATCCGATCTTTTGAAATGCGACCTCCGTCTAAACGACCAGGCCACATATATCCGACTCATACGTCAATGATACGCTACAAACGTCATCATTCTGCGTTGAAGTAGGCGGGAACAATAGCATAAACATCAACCATGGCGGACGATGCTGCTGAGACCAGTCAGTGGAAAGGGAAGCGAGGGCACCGATTTGATTATTTGGGGTGACAGCTCTTTTCAGGCCAAACTCGAGGGCTCTCATCGCAACCAGGCGGTTTTTGAAAATATTTCCAGCGAAATGGCAGAGCGTGGTGTTGAACCTTTCCTTTCTGACCGTGGTCAGAAGCGTGTGGGAGACCTTCTCCAGGGCTGAAGGCGGATCTTTCTTCGGGGTTCACTTCCCCGTTTGGACCCTAAGATTCTCCAAAGTGAGTTAATAAAGAGTCAATAGCAGTTCTGCTGGGGGAAGCCCTCCTTTTATTTTCGTTCTCATTCCTCCGTAACAGAACACATGAATGCGCACCCCTAACACACTTCCTCTGCCCCCTCTCTCTCCCTCCTGCGCTGCACGCGCTCCCTCCTCTCTCTTACACACACACGCGCGGCCCCAGCACATACACATCCCCATTCCCAAACAGTGGGTACAGACGATCCTGGCTCCAATGCCTTCTTACAATGAGAAGATTGTAATTGTGCTGGCTCCTTTGTGAAAATAAATTTAATAATGCAAAAAGAGCTCTGCTGTTGACAACACTGTTGTTGACATCCATTGTTAACGTTAGCTACTTTCGCAAACAACGAGTGACGTTGTTCACTGTTGAGTACTCTTCTGCACATGCGGGTCACTTCTGGGTCATTTCACTGTCACACAGTAGATCACAAAAGTACACATTTAATTGGAAATTTGAACGGCCTTGTAAAAAAATCTGATTTTTTTCAAAAAATCGGAATTGAGCATTAACCCCTGCAGTGTGAACGTAGCCTTAAAAAGGAACCTTTAGTCTCGCCACTTCTGCAGCCAACATTCCTAACAAACCCTCCAGAAGTCTCAGATCCTCGGGTTCTGCTCTCTTATCTACACCACTACGAGAACCAGGACTCACGGTAAGACTTCTTTTTAGTGCCATGGTCCTCATGTACAACAACTACCTGAGGATCAAAGAGTTTCTTCATGGGTGGAGATTTTTTAAATGTAAATTAAATATGCATCTCTTAACTTAGCATTTCCTCATTTAATTTGCATGTTTATTAATTTGGCTTTTAAGTATTTTATGGCTTTATCCTATATTTATCTTTTAATCTATACTGTGCCTCCTGTTTCTTATTTTTAATCTGTTCATATATGTCTTTTATGTCAAGCACCATCAGCATGTTGACGAAAGATGCGTTACAAATAAAGTCAATCATTGGTTGATTGATTACAGTTTACAAGGCTTCAAGTAAATCCATCTGTTGTTTACATAGAAAGGCACCAATGGTGTTTACCATTCATTCATTCATTTTCTTAACCGCTTTTCCCTTTCGGGGTCACACGGCTGCCGGAGCCTATCCCGGCCACTTGTGGGCGAAGGCAGGGGACATCCTGGACAGGTCGCCAGTCTGTCGCAGGGTAGAATGTCCACAAACACACACCCATTCACTCTCACACCTAGGGACAATTTAGAGTTGCCAATTAACTTACGAAGCATGTTTTTGGATGGTGGGAGGAAGCCGGAGACCCCAGAGAAAACCCACGCATGCACGGGGAGAACATGCAAACTCCACACGGAAAGGTCCCCCGTTGATGTAGTTTTTCACATCCCCCAGCCGGGACTTGAACCGGAGGCCTTCTTGCTGTGAGGCAAGAGCGTGTTTACCATGATAGACTATTTTTGTAAAACTAAAAAGCCACTCACTTTTAAATTAAGTTTTCTGTTAAGATTTCTAATCAAATCAAAATTGTAAATCTGATGCCAATACGTTTGTCCCCTTCTTTGTCCCCGTCTCTGTGGCAGCAACTTTATTGAGGAGTTAATATCTTTTGTTGTGTTGGCACTAAAAGATCATATTAGTTTTAATTTAATGTGACCAGACTCGCATGTATTTTCCTTAAAGTCTAACCCTATGAACTAATCTAAACCTGGAGCATTAAAGTGAAAATGCAGTGAAATCCAGCTAATCCTATCTTGACTACATAACAGTTCTTTGCTGCACAGATCACTATTATGTCCCAAGGGAGCATGATCCCTGCATTGCAGAAACTAAATGAAACTGCAGTGGAGTCCACATATTTGTCTTCTCAGCAAAAATGTAAAACAAGCTAACTATGGACTAGAAACAGCAAAATATACGACTAACAAAGCAGCAGGACAAGGGCAAGCAGGAAGGGAGCAGAAGGCTCAGTTGCATACAGCATGATCACTGCAGCCTGCTGCTTCTTAGGCACTTCTTTCTCTATTTGTAACACAGCATCATAGTGAGTCACAGCCAAAGGGGCTGTTTCAAACCCTTCTGTCAATAAAAAAAATGTTATTCTGTTTGTTTTAAAGCCATCCATCAAATATTTAGTGTTTGTTTCGTTTTATGTCTTTAAATCCTATCCTAATGTTTTTTTTGGTGGTGCAATTATTGGACAGACACGTACCATGGCTGCAGCAGCTGCAGCTTGGTTGACTTGATGTTGGGCGGCTTTGATTTTGGCCTGCAGGTGAGCCGGAGGGTGAAAGTACTTGCACTTCTCCCTCGAGCAGCGGCCCTTTATGTAGTCCATACACACAGTGACTGTATTGTCGTTGGTGTCAATCATAGTGCTATCTGCTGGGTGGGCAAAGCGACAGTCGTTCTCGCCACGTGTGCAGTTACCCCTCTGGTATTCCCGACACACCTGGGTCACATATGCGACAAAAAAGAAGCCGATCAGAAGCAGAAATACACATTATGGATGTATTCATCAGTGCACACAGACATCAGACTTTGACACAAATCCTGAAGTAAATGTTTGACATTTGACGAAGAGCTCAATCTGTTCAGCCATTTCAGAACTTGACAATCCCTGAACCAGACACAGCAAACCAATCTTAATGACAGTTTAGGCCATTACTATGGATTGATAAGCAGAACAGATTGGAACCAGCGTTTACAGTCTCATCAATCACAGAACATGCATGCATAATTTAGATGGGTCTGCTCCTGGCTTTCCAGGGATGGACAGCAGGGGGCATCAGCTGCACAAGCACCAGCCAGCAAAGGAGGGAAGTGATTGCTACAGTATGGATGTTGGGACTCAATGGGTCTTATGGGAAATATCAGGGTTGTTACCCTTAACAGACACTCCAGCTGATGTCATCCTCAGCCCACAGATGATAAAGAACCCAGACACACGGGAACACGAACACAAGCTGGCTGCACTTTCATTATGAGGTAAATCATTTTAGCCAACACTAATTCAAATATTTGCTTTTACTGCACTGAAAATACTACTGTCCATCCAGAAAATGCACTTTTATGATGTGTGGTATTGATTCACTTTTCTGTGATGATGGAAGACGCCGTTCTCTCAACAGGTCTGTTTAGCAACCTCGCAGTTTATGCATACATCTCCGACTGAGCCCAACAGGCCACCATCAGACGTTATCTTCAGACAGGTCTTGCTCCGCCTTCTGTCACCATCCATCACTGATGAGCACGAGGAATTGAATGGCAATGCATCTCTGTCTGCGTCTTTATCACAGATCAGAACATTCACCATCACGCATATAGCGTTAATTCCACGCTGTTGCTGCCATAACTACTACTGCTATTTTTTATGTTCTTCTATTTAAAGCCAGACTGCCTTGTTGTCAGGCAGATGTTGGTGAAGTGAGTGAGGGAGGGAGAGCGGGAGGGAGAACAGAAGATGTAAGCATGGTTGATGTATAAAGAGAAAAAGACTGACAGATGGAATTGACAAGATGAAGGTGAGTGTGGCTGTCATGTGGGGGGAGAAATTAGCAAGAGAAAACCAAAGAGCAACCACTGAGGCTCAGAGCAGAAGGTGTGAACCACTTCCAACTGTTAAACATGCGTGTAAGCTAAATCAGTAAAAATGCTTAATTGGAGAAACATATAGTAGGCCTATTAATCATATTTCTGTGGTAACTGTCCCTCAGGGACTTGCTGCAGATAAGCAATCAAAAAAACTTATGGTGTGCAGCTTACAGATTGCACAGCCATAAAAGAAAAAAATCAAAAATCAACGAGGTCAGAAAATATTTTCCTGGTTATGTAGCTTGCGGGATTATCTTCTAAAATAGGAATTTTTGTCAGCCTTCAAGAGACAGACTGCTGATAATCTACTGACTGGTATGTGTGTCCCAAGAATTCTAGCAATGTTTGTTTTGGATGACACACTACTAAAATATGACAATCGTCTGCAAGATATACATTTTAAAACTTAAGATTTTTCTATTGAAGACAGTTAAGCACTGACCACACAGAAGAAGAAAAAAAAAACATTAACAAAGCACGGATTATTTAAAAACAGTTTTTTTTATTTATTTCCTAAAACTGTCCACTCACGTTCTCAAGAGGTGAACAAATTGACTTCCAACCTCCAGCTCCATCTTTCTGTTCCACTATTGACCCGATCCCTCACTCACCATGTTGTCCACTCCTTCACCTCATGTGGAGACTTACCCGACCTCACTCTCGATAATTACCCAACTACAGCAAACATTACAGGTTAAATGAAACCTTCCCAACGTTTTCACGCAGCTCCTGCCAGTCATCAACGATCGCCCTATTATTTCACTACAAGCATCTTTTCCAGGTGGAGCTACATAATGAATGAGATTGACTCACTATCCAATTAATGTTTAAAAGGACTTTTCAAACAATAAATGGGTTAAATAGAAATATAATTTGTTTTTCTCTGAAAATGACTATTACGTTCCATCATGAAATTTTATGGGAACAAAGAAGAAAAAAGTGTGCTCCCTAGTCTATAACTAGTCCAATGACTAACCTTTTTCTTTTGTCCTTTAAAGGATGTTCCAGGGATTTCGTGTTTTTATCTGCTTCCTCTTCTTGCTGCAGTTACTAACCTGTCTGTTTGTCCTATAGAAGTTCCTGTATTCTATATTGTTAGCTTCTTTCATGTCCTCTCTGACTCTGGATCTGTTAAAAGGGAATTTTTTTCTCTCCACTGTCGCCTTTTGCTTTCTTAGTTTGACACTTAAAACCCCTCACTGTCATCTGCTGGTCACTTATAAAGATGATTAGCATAAAATTAAGTTTGAATTTTTTTACTGGCCTGCATTGGAATATAATAAACAAAATTAATAAAACTTTGTCTGATACATATATTTTGTTTATATTTTTTGCTTGTTGTGAAGCACTTTGAAACAACCTCGGTTGTAAAATACCATTTTAAAAAATTAACTGAATTGAATTGGAGATATACTCTCTGTCATGTCTCATCCTCTTTGCTTAAACCCTAGTAATGACTACATTATGATAACAAGATGAAGCCTCTGCAACAGAAACAGTGCACAAGATGCATAATTAAAGCCTGCAAACATAAAATGTTGAGACAAGATTTTTTTTCTATGCTATTGATATTCAAAAAGGCAGAGCCCACATTTCAAAGTGCAGAATCACTGTGTAGATGGGAAAAGGATCCACAGTGGGCACCGCATTACTGAAGCTTCATATGTCTTTTTTTTTTTCATGAGTGATTTGGAGCTGACAAAATAATTAAACATATTCTCTCGTGTGTGATCAGTCGTTTGTCAGTTTTATGAACGCATGTGTTCATTTATTTATTTTTGTTGGCAAGTCTATTAAAATTGCATCCTTGCACCCACACATGAGAGTGTGCGTTTCTCACCTCCAGTCTGTCTGTCCTCATGAGTTTCTGTGCAGCGGCGGCAGCAGCAGGCACGGGGACGTTGGGGTTGCTGGTGACCAGTACAGGTGCGCTGGGTAGGATGTCAGCAGGCATTAGACCAGGTGACACGGGGCCAAGGTAGGGATTAAAAGCAGCAGCAGCTGCTGCAGCAGCATTGGCATTGGTTGCAAGGCTGGGTGTGACTGAAAACATGTGCTGTGGGGCACAGGCAGAATAAAAGTTTGTCAAAATTTGACTTCTAAGCAAGGAGAGAAGATGTGAACTGTGGTTGTGTACTGAGAGAAGAGGCAAACATAGATCATTGCAGGGCTACACATGTAGAATGTTAATATTCTTTTTCATTGCTTCTGCATCCACACTAAAGGACAGAAAAGCCTTGTGGTCAGCATGTAGCATCACACACTCTTTCTGATCCAATAGATTGACAATCTTCGCACACCAGAGATCAAACACATATAAGCAGCAATGATGAGGGACAGCAAGCTATGTGTGCACGTGACGTGGTTGAGACGCCGCGCTGCGTGACCTTTTACTGTTAATAACATCACGCTTACATCTCCTTCCACTATCCTCCAAACTAAAAGCGAAGGAGTGTGTTTGCTGACACAGCACGCCACGGTTTTCTCTGCACGTTCCTGACCTCAGCCCCCGGTCTGAGGGTTGTCTCTTGAGCTGCTGCCAAGAGGACACAGCGAGTAATAAAGCAGCAGCAGCAGCAGCCTGAGCTGGACAGCTGCATTCTTCCCCAAGTCTCCCCAGTGCTATGGCAAAAAAAAAATGAACAAAATAAATAATAATATAGACTATGCCGTTCCTTTAGTTTTTATTTTTGGGGAAAAAAAAGAGATGAGCCAAGATATTGAAAGCTCAGGTAAAAAAAGTTTAGAACTATTGAAAAAAATGTCTTATGGCACATATAAATGTAGAATTTTTAAGTGGTTACAGATCTCAGTTATTTTGTTTTTGTATAACTGTAATTGTTTAAAAGACAACAACAAAGAGAAACAAAATATTTGATAAACATTAAAACCCTCTTGTGTCATGAGGTGACCTTTCCCTTAGTTAACTTGTCTAAGCATAATCATGCAGAGAATATGACATTTTGTCTGCTTTTAATTTGGCCGCACAGGAAAAACACATTTGGAATTTTTTTGGGCTGTGAGAGTTATGTAACAAGGTATGTATTATTACAACATTTATCAAATGTATTCCTTGGTGCACAAATAAATCATGTTGTGGGGTCACAAAGGAATCATAAATAGAGATGTAGAAAACATCAAAAGTAAAAATCCAAAAAATAAATGTTTTGATGGTTAGGAAAATGAAATATATATTGATCAAAGAGAGGACAGTTTTGAAAAGTCAATAAATTATTCTTCATATAAATATTTACAACAAAATGCAAATTTTAGCAAATTGGATTTTGAACATGTTCTGCATTTTTCTCACATGCGAGTACATATATTAAGAAAATTAAGATTAAAAATGCATTACTTTTTATTCATCATCATATTTTGACTCAGGAACAGACAAAAAAATGCAGTTTGAAAAAGCTTGCAGTTGTTACTAAAAACTTCAATTGGCAGGTCACAAGCTCCCAGCTCCGATCCATTCTGATGCAACTGCTTGTAGAAGATTAGATCCATGCACGTCTTTGTTTTCCTCATCTGAGCTGTATCTGGCTCAAAACTGTACGGCTGGACAGCTCCAATATTGATAGTCATTTTTGTTGCACCGGTAATGTTAGGTTGGTGTTGTGAGGGGCTGTAAGCTAGTGTGAGAGCCTGTAAACAAAGGGATGATGGGAAATGAAGGGGAGGATCACGCTGTGCCAACAGTCCCGCCCACAACTCAGAGGTGAATTTCTGATGAACTACTACCACTCTGCATATGTCTTAGAAAAAGCCTCAGGTTTTTTGATTTTACTTAAAAAAAGCATAATTGTAAATAAAAGACCACTGGGAACACTTTTAAAGTAGATCAAAAGATGATTGGAGAGGGACTTTAGAAGTCTAAAGTTTACAATAACTCCTTCTCTTTTTTACTAGCCCACTTCAATAAAAATATATTATATATGTGTGAGATATAACTTTGTTTCTTTCTGAAGTTGTTTATATTGTCTTATGTCGAAACCTTTTTTAAACCCAAAAAGTGCATCGCAGGAAGTTTCTGTAACTGACAGAGCTAATGAATGTATACGTGCTACAGTAAGCTATGCAATTGCATAATATTGACTGTCAGCTCATTGTGTCTCTACTAAAAAAGAGTCACAAGCTTCATCCCTCACAGCCACATGTAATGAGCCCTCATTCCCTGCATCCTCTTTGCAGTTTCAGTGAGAGCGCTCCTTTTTTCATTCGTTGTGGGAGGAGGGATGTATGTGGCTGAGCAGTTTAAATAATGTGGAGATGGCGAGGATGGAAGGTGGAAACAAAGCTGAAAGGGGGAGAGAGGATCTCATTGCTGAAAAGGCTTTCACCCATTCACATCCTTTGTACCAGTTACACACAACATGCTCCTTTTCAGGCTTTTCTTTATAGGGCAGGTTTAAAGGTCTGCTGTTGTCCTCTCCCCTTTACCTGGATGCTGTTACTCTGTCCATTTATCTCTTCCTGTTGCCTTTCTTCTGCCCTGTCCTTCTCTGTCAGTCTGTCTTTTTCAGCTCCTCTTCTCTTTACTTTCTCCCCATGACATAAACACAAAGGGAAGGCTTTGCAGTCCCTGGGAGATTTATTGCTTGTTTAAATCCTGCCACGGTTTCCTCCGTTGCTCTCAGTGGACCTCTCCACTCTGCCCTTGTTTCCTGGGTGTGGGTCGATTTGCAGTCTAAGTGAGCACGTGCAAATCTGTCTCCAAGCAGACCACATCCTAAACTTCACAAGAGAGTGTGGAAATAAGTGTATTCTATTAAACGGGAGGAGCCAATGGAATAGAAAGGAAAATCACTTTAACCATGACTGACAGGTCTCACTCTCTGTCAGGTGTCATGACCACACACAGAGGGGTTCATCTCAAGTGACTGGCTCTGACTTTGGCCATCGCCTCAAACATCCTCGGGGGATTCAGCAAAGTCCCACAGCAATTTCATGACCCAGTCCGTGTTTGTGTGTGCACATGAGTGCGTTGATTTCTGGCCGTGTCACTCTAACATCACAGAAAGCTCCCTGTGAGATGTTAGGCCAGAAGCCAGTCTGTCAATCAAGCATGATCCAAATCAGAAGTTTGTGAACTCAAGGTAATGAATGTCAACTTTCTCATTCTCCTGGAATAGATGTTAGCTTCTCAATTTGTGGTTTTATGTGTTTCCTTTGTTCTACATTGTTTTCCATTTTCCACTTTAATGCGGCTTCTGGCCAGTGGATCTGCTGAAGTCTAAACCAGCTGTTATCAAGCAAGAGACAGGGTACATCAAAGAACTGGACAAGGTGAAAAATCATGTAAGCAAGCATTCATTCCAACAAAAATGTCGAAACACCAAACAGCCACGCTTTATTACTTAAGTTTTTGGTGTTATGACATATTCTTGTGGCATTTTTCTGACGACGGAGGACATATATTAGAAAAAAATAAGCTTAACTTGCATTTCTGAGTATTTCTTTACTCAAGTTGTTTTGAATCAGGAGCAAACGCAAAAATGTAGTTGGAAATAGAGCCTATTTGTGGACGTGCCAAAGGTCCCTGCTCCGTTTTGCCTTACAACTGGGAGTGGTGGTGGGGTTGCTCTGCACCAACGGTCTCGCCCACAACTCTAAGGCGAAGTTCTAATGAACTACTGCCGCTCTGCAGAAACTATGTCCTAAAAAACGACTCAGGTTTTGTGATTTTGGCTTAAAATAACATATAATTTGTCATATAATTAATAGACCACTGGGAACACTTTTACAATATACCGACAGTTGGGACTTTAATTTGTGAAAGATTTTTGGAAATCAAAAACAGCAGATTTTAAGTTGGGTTACCGAAACAAATGATTAAAAAGAAATGATTAAAAACTGCATATTGTTGAAAAATGTCACATTTTAAAACCTTGCAGTTGAAAAAATGTGCATTGTTTTCCAGAAAAAAAGAATTTCTTGAACGTGTTTACTCACCACTGGCTGTATTTGGGTACCGGGTATCATGGCATTGGCAAGTTGCATCTGCTGGGCCAGCATGGCCATGTTTTTCTGCTGGATGAGGTTATTCCTGCCATTGATCTCCAACTGTGTCTTTAGGTGAGGTGGAGGATGCAGGTACTTACAGTTCTCCCTAGAACAGCGGCCCTGAATGAGGGGGAGAGGGCCACAGAAGGCAATAGAAGAATGGTTAGAAAGAAAGCTGAGGAGGATGATTGCATACAAAGTGATGAATTATTATTTTTCCCCTTTTAACTGTGGCTTCACGTAAAGAAGTAATGAGGCTTGACTCAAGTTGTTGCCCTCCCATTAAGCGAGAGCTGACCTTACATCCTCAGCAGCTGGGTTTGCCACATGGTTATATAGAATCAGAGGGAGATGTAACCATCATGTTTGCTCACTTTAACTGACGTGGGAAGGGAAAACACTTCCATTTAAAATGGATTACAAACTGATGCTTGGCCAATAGCACTTAGGATCAGCTCTGAAGAAGGAAAACCTTTCACCTTCATATCTTAATGCACGTGCTGAGTTTTCCCTGTGAAGTGTCGACTAGCTGAACAAATATCAAATGAAAAAAGATATCTTCTTTAGAATCAACCAAAGAAATATTTGGATCAGGTAAAAAGGGTGCAGAGACTTGAATGGTTTTTGCTGTTATGTTCAACAAAAAGTTATTGTTTACACATAAACAAAAATTTTACCTTTTTGACTTATTTAAAGGCTTTCGTCATACTAAATCTAAAGAGATGGTATTATCATTTCTGTTGTTGTCATGGTGACATGTTTTCATCTACCAGCTAAATGAAGTTGTGTATGTCCAAAAGTGATGCTTCATTCAGGCCAACAATCAGCGAGAACAGATTGTGTGGTTCAAACCTAGTTTATGACCCCAATAAAGGATGAAATGACAGCGGTTTTGCCAGGAATTTTACCTGTAATTTTTAGTCTATTGTTATGTTTTTGAAACTCATTTGCTTCTTTAATCTAACAGGTTTTTAAAAGATTCAATTAAAAAGAACCCTATTTTGTGTTAATTGTGTTCATTCATATCTCATTACTGCTTGAAAAAATACACAATTTATATATTTTTTTACTTTTTTAAAAAATTTTTACTTTACAATTGCTTGAGGTCAAATGGCTAATAAAATCATTCATTCATTCATCTTCTTCCGTTTTGTCCCTTACGGGGTCACGGGGCTGTCGGAGCCTGTCCCGGCCCCTTCAGGCGAAGGCAGGGGACACCCTGGACATGTCGCCAGTCTGTCGCAGTATATAAGTGTGGCTCCACTGGTGTGTGAATGTGCATGAATGTCCCGGTGATGGTCAGAGGGCCGTAGGCGCAAACTGGCAGCCACGCCTCTGTCAGTCTACCCCAGGGCAGCTTTGGCTACATCAGTAGCTCACCATCACCAAGTATGAATGAAGAGTGAATGAATAATGGACACACTGTGAGCGCTTTGAGCGTCTGGAAAAGTGCAGATAAATGTAATCCATTATTATTATTATAAAATCATCTCCAAAATAAATGTTTTCTACCAATTCTTCATAAAGTGTAGCAAATATTGAAGGAAAAGTAGCTGACAGAGTTCATAAAATAAAATGATTTATGTCTTTAATAAATAAATAAATAATAAAAAGGTTATATAAACCAAGTTAAAATAATCTGTAAACCTTTTTTGAAGACAAGACCTTTGAGATGTTTCTCTGCAACATTTAAAATGCCCAATTAGATGCTGAATGTTTTTCAAAACCACACGAATCTTCATTAATTACCCTACATTTGAAGCTAACGAGTTATGTGTCAATTTTGACACAATATTTGTAAAGAACAGCCTGGGGAACCGATGATGCATCAATGCACGTGTGGAGACTTCTGTAACAGCAGCAAAAACACACACATCACAACAATCTAACATTATGTTTGTGTCTATAGACAGAGTGTGCATCTGTGACTTTGCCGCTGTGGGTGATTATATTCATCCAGCAGTCTGCAGCCCAAGGGGAGAAGGAGGGAATGTAATTTACACTCCCATAATGCCTGCTCCACCAAACACTCCCTCAGATAGGTGTAATATCTTAGAATTCTCTTCCTCTTTTTTTGTTCTCTTCCCTCGATTACAAACACTTTTTGAAAGACGATAGCAGAACGTTGCAGGTGCAGAGGTGATTGTTTGCTAATGCGTGTGTGGAGCATATGCGGAACAGCGCCGCGCCTTGCCTTTGTTCTACTACTTCATCAGAATGCATCCTCCGTCCACTGTCTTTCCATAACTAATTTACATGAATTTCATTCTGAGAGGATTTGTGGAGCAGCCCTTCCTGCGCCGCTGCCCCACTGCCACCTCCCACGAGGAATTAAAGGCTGACTGTCATGCCACTGCTTATCGCAGTAAGATTACCTGCTGCTTACTGTGACCCACTGTGACATTTTCTTTCACAAGCTAACACATGTGCTCTTCAACTTCTCTTACATCACTAACACTTCTGCGCTCTCTCTCCCTTGAACTCATCCGGCTCGATCTCTCTGTACCTTTTCTTTTCCCGTGTAGCCTGTTCTGCCTGGCTACAGCAGCAAAGATACTTTGCATTGGAAAGCAGCAAAATGTCAAGAGTTTCTCCAACATTTTCATTGGCTAAGAGAGCTGAGAGGATTGGGGCTCCCAGTCTGCCTTGGCCTGAAGGCACACATTAACAAATCTCCCAAGTTTGGTTCATCCATGTGTGGCTGTGACTATTGATTGGTGCTAATTGGTTAATGCCTTTTGATTTTCGGAGCGTGTTCCTTTTCAAGCATGTCATCTCCAGCCATGTGTTTGTGTGTGCGATCGGCTATGACCACACAAGGCTATCTATTATGTAAATCCATTTTATGGGACAGTTATCGCTTCAATTATGACTATTCAAAGTTCAGAAATATCTAAATATTAGAAGAGATTAAAAATCTCCACAAGGAAAGGACTGAAATCATTAAATAGGATGTATGAATTGAGAGAATTAGAGGCATTTGAGTGAGAAGAGATCTATTATCTGCTGCGCTAAGAAAAGGCGGCAACATTCATTGCGTTTCCGTTAATATTCCCATCATCTCCTACTGTGCTGGAGTCTGATCACTGCAATTATGTGCGAGCCTGAACCGACTGCCTGTCAGGCTTCTCTTCTGCCCATTTTCTCTGTTGTCTAAACAATGTCAGTACACGTTAATGGAGAGATTCTCTGATCCAAAGCCCCCATTGGCGAAGGTGAGACACCACCAGACTCTACTATGCTGCTCCTTCATCTATACGCCTATCCTGTGGTAAAACCTTCAGAAGTCAGCATACTAATTAGAAATGTCTGTGGGCAAAAACGTGTTTATGCTTAATTAAAAATTGCAATAATTCATTACTACGTCTTATTTTTTTATCAACTTCTTTGAAATAATTTTAGTTATTGCAAATTCTTACACAAGCACCGTTTTGATTCATTTTGAAAGTTATTAATAACACTAATATCGGAATAGATTATATTTGTGCATCTGTGGATTTTCAAGCCGTTTGTGTTTAAAGACTCTGCGTCCACACGTTTTCAAGAAAGTACAAATAATCTTCTGTAAAATAATTATACTACTATGCCTTTTGCAAATAAAATTGAGCTTCTAAGAATGACTATGATTGGAATTTAATATGACATGGAATTTAAAATAGATATTTTTAAAAGGTTTCTAAAGAAATACCCCGAGTCCAGTTGAAAACCCTGTAAAATCCACAACATCAAGTGAAAGACAGAAAATAATATATATATATATATATATATATATATATATATATATATATATATTTTTTATTGAGATGCCTTTGTTTTCTTTTCAAACCCTTTGATGAAAATCGCAAAAAAGCATTATTATGATTTTTAATAAGATATTGATGGCAATTATATCCTATAATGGGTGATTCGGTAATTTTTTGCTCAAAACATTGTTAATTTAAGTTGAAAAATATTGAAATGAGTGTTCAGGAGAAAACGTACCATGTTTACCCACTGTCTCAAATTGGATCCACACATTTTTATCATGATGTACCTGTATTTTAAGGAATTATTTATTAACAAATTTTGCATTCTTCCAATACAGCTAGTAGTCTTTTGAAAAAAACGAATAGCAATAGATGAGTTATTTTCACCATAATGATTGAAAACTAGCAAAACGTTTCCCACCAAATGTGTTTTTGAGATTTCTCGGAAGCAGGCATTTTTAAATGATCAAGAAAAGGTCTTCTAGTGGAATTAAACTCCACTGCAGGGTAGAAAACATGGACCAAGTCACACACAGTGGGTTTTGAGGAAACTTTGGATCATGCTAATGAGATAGGGGTCATAGAAATGTTTGTGTTAAATATGATACAACTATTTATTTGGGGTTCAATTAAATCTAAACAATGAAATTATAAAAAAAATGTTGGTACCAGGTTCTTGGTTTTGTTGTGAGAGGAATGAATAGGAATGCTGTTGGTGTGTAGTCATAAAATAATTCTCTTGTGATGCGATCTTACTTTAGATTTTTTTGTTTCATTCTCGAACAAGGGTTAATATCCTTCCTTTCGAAAATGTTGGTACATTTAACATCAATTTTTCTCAAGAGAATTATGTCCATGAAAGTCCTATAAGTGTTTTTCTTTTCACACAAAAAAAATCCTGTACTCATCTCTTGTGATGTTAGAGTGAAAACAGTAAAAACGGGACTTTTCATTAGCTCACTCTGTTCTAAGGTTTCAGACTAAATAGAACATCAGCATTGGATTGCTCCAAATGGACAAAAAATGCAGAATCACAGATGCAGGTCTTGAGTTTCATAACTATGTTTCATTACTCAGTTGAAGAAGATATTGCAAGATCATTATATTCAAGATCTCTGTGGTGTTATTGATCATGGAATAATGCATGTTAAATAATTCATTACTGTAGACCACAGCATTAGCTGATTGACTGTCATCCTCTTTTGCCTCTTGCTAGAGGAGCTGAGCATAATATGATAGGAACACATTTAGCTGCTTCGTTTTTTTTCTTGTAAGATTTAAAATAAGCAGGTCTTTGCAGCAGAAGATTAAATGCAGGTAATATCTTTATAAAAGATACTCCTCCTTCTACATGTTATCATGTGTGAACGTGTGAAACCAATGGGTAACCCTCCTGACTTCCTAAAATCCTGACTAAGAACTAACCCAATTTTAGTTCAGATGCGTTTACATAGACTTTTGAGTAGAAGTGGTCGCTTGAACGCACATTGCTGAGGCCGGTGTGAACATAGGTTTAAGCCTGTTTGCCGAGTTTGGAAAAGTCAAGAGACCAGTGTTGTTGCATTAGTCCAACATAGTGACAATGACAAAGCATAGAAAAATTTAGCCTTTTTTTTTTTCTTTAATCGTTTCATCACTAGACATTTTCATGAAGTCCCTCACACATTGTTTATTGTGCAATGAAACACCGTGATCAAAAGGTCACTTTGTCAGAGTTACTGCCTGTGCTGCATGTGGTATTCTGGGAAGCTTGTAAAATTCCACTGTGGCACAGTTCCTCTGATCGACAACAAAGGTAGACAAAACACGAAAGGCAGACAGAGTTCAAAAGAGACAGAGGGAGAGATGGAGACACAAGTGGAGTAAGCTTTTCCTATTAGCATTAATCAAAACTGGCATCCAAAGAACTGAATGCTGCTTGCTTGCCTTTTTTACAAAAGCCTTTCTGATGTTCACTGCTGTAATCACCCATTGATATTAAGGGATTTTTTTTTAAATCTACCTCTCTGAAAGACCTCATACTGACTCATACACACATTACACAACTTCTTCAGTCTTTTCTTCATTGCCACTCTTGGCTCGAACTGCGTCTGAGCTGGCGGCTGCTGCACAGTGAGAATCGTTTCCAGTGTGACAACTGTAGAGCTGAAAATTCCAGATTCTGAACCTATGTGGATTATTAATTCTTTCAACAGCACTATCTCGTTCACTCTCCCATAGAAAAACATCCTTCACCAAAGCTATGTCCGCTGTGAAAAGAATACAAGCCTTTTTTGACCACACACTCCTGTTGGCGAGCTTTCAACTACAAAAATGATGACATCAGACATGGCACAAAGACCAGTCTGTTTAAGAGTCCAATGTGACGAGCTAAAACCCACGCCCAAAAACACACCAAGTCTTCAATGAGGTACCACAGGTCCATCATACATCCTTTAAAAAAGTAAACCTGTTAACAAACATTCTTTCCTTTGTCACATATTTCTCTTTTTCTCCTTATATTCACATTGTTACCAACTTACAACTTGAAAATGGGCTTAAAGGTGCAGTTAAAGAAGTCCTGGACAGCTACAAATCTGAAGTAAAAAAAAAAAAAAAATGCCACAAAATGAGAAAAGAAAACATAAACCAGCTGATCAGTTGATGACAAATGCAGCCTCAGACAGTAAAGCACCCACACGCCACAACTAACACGTGGTTAGAGGAAGGCTTTTAGCCACTGTGCTCAATTAGACAAAACTCTATTTACAATCCCCAGCAGCACCACTTAGCCTAGCATGTTTTGGGTGGGAGAGGGAACAAAATCGTTAGCTCAGAAATCTAATAATGGGGCTAAATCGTTAGCCGCGATGCATAATGACAACCCATCTGTTGAGTTTATGTTGTTCAATCTCAAAATTTGACTTCCCCAAACAAATATGTTTCTATGCCAAATAATCACATGACCAATGAGCTAAAAAAATGTTCAAATATCCAAATATTCAAAGGTATAAATAAACACTGATTTCACAATATGAAGATAAGAGGAGTTAAGGATCAATAGCTGTTTGAATAATTCCAAATTATTTCCAAAAATGTGTAAACTTGATTCAAGCTCTTTTAATTACAATCAATATTACATGTAATGTGCAATAATGATTAGTGAAATGTTTAAATTACAATCAATAAGCTATTGATTTTCTTTACTTGATCTGCAATGTGTAGCAATAATTACTGGTTTATTGTGATAATGTGTTCTAATAATAATCAATGATTATTACATAGTGGTTAATGCAACAGAGCCTACATGAACCAATGCTTTCTGAAGATAATCAATAATTTTGTTACTTGAAAAGATTCTATCGGATCAGAACCGGATTACAAAAACTGTCAAAATATAAAAATAATTGAACTCAGTAGGGGTGGGATTATATAAATTTGCTTCTTCCCACTCCTTTTTAAGCAATAAATCAAGCTCTACTTGACTTTAGTTAATGATCACTGTATTTATTTAAGCAAAATGTGATCTAAGTGAATTTTTTTAGTTTTGTTTTATTTTCTCTCTTTCTGTAATGACTTTGATAAATATGTGTAAATTATTTATAGCTTTGACTACAATGCTTGAAATAAATTAAAATAAAAAAAAATCATGCATGAAAACTTTTAAACTGCAACTTAAAATATGAACAACTATGTAACCCAATGCAAATGAATAATTGGATATCGCACAAGTTGTCTTGAGAATTATTAAGTTGTCAATTTCTGTTCACGTAGCTCTATTACAGGCAAGTCTAAATCTATTTTTTTTGTCTTTATGTGTAAAGAAATGGTGGGTTTTGATCATGACAGGTTTATTTTATGTACCCTATATCATTCCCAATCAATTCCAACAAAGTAATTTTAATCAATGAAAAGATTTTCACCAATAACTTGAGACACAAAGCATGAGGGATGAGGGTAGAATTTACATTTTGCCGTCCTTCTGTTTGTAATAATTAGGTGGTCAAATGAGGACGGAGAGTTTTGTTGATCCATCCGTTTTCTATAGCAGCTTTGTCCTA
This sequence comes from Oryzias latipes, assembly GCF_053564925.1. Lineage (NCBI taxonomy): Eukaryota > Metazoa > Chordata > Actinopteri > Beloniformes > Adrianichthyidae > Oryzias > Oryzias latipes. The sequence goes on along the minus strand of NC_136249.1, from coordinate 23,572,098 downwards.
GAAAAGGTCAGGAGGTTTTTGCTGGAAAGCATCCCAACTGTCTTCTGATGGAGACAGTCCAATGTACAGATAACTGAGTAAAATCCAGCATTGATTCTAAAACACTATTCAGCTCAAAGAACACATTAGTGTACTTTGTAACTGATGCTCATGGGACTTGTTTATACAAACTACCCAAACTAAATTTAGGTTAAATGATTTGTGAAGCTGGTTAAAATGTGCTCAGACTACTGGAGGCTTTAAAATGTAAGGAGGAGAACTCTGTCACTGTGTTGAACAAAAAACGACAATAATGTAGACACTGCACTTCTAAAGTCACATAACCAAAATGGGTGCATTCTGATCTCATCTATAGACTGTATATTATGAAAGGGTGCTGTAACAAAAGAGGTGATCATCTCTGTGCCACTCCTTCTGTTCTGCTCGAACAAATGAGGAAGTGTTGCTTTCTGCCCTCAGAGTGGCCATCCTCAGGGCCAGTATTAGTGTTTGAGAAATAAAAGACTGCTGCGAGTAAAGGAATTAAATCTAATGTCAAAGTCACCAAGCCAGCAGGGGACGTTGGTTTTCATCTTTGCTTACTATTCTCCCTCCACTGAGCTGTCTGCAGTCAGAAAGCAGACTTTTTCCATTTTCCTCTCTTGCTTGTGTAATCTCCTTTAAACTCAAGATGAATGAGTTCAAATGAAAGAGTCCCTGCAGCTGCTGTTGCTCTCTGGAGGCTGCAATATTGGTGGCAAGTGTTACTCTGAGTCCAAAGGGATAGTAAGCAGTGAAGTTCTGTGAGGCAAAGTCTCTAATTAGCTTTGTTCCCATTTGATCCACAACACTATCTCCCCTCAGACAGACAAACACACACACTGACACACCAGCACAGTCACACACGTGCAGACAGTGAGGCAGCGAGAAGCGAGTGAGGCCATCCAGAGGCCCCTGAGATCTGGCCCTTCTCCTGTCTTTCGCTTTCAATTAACCCTGTTTCTCCATCTTTTCATTCGTTTCTCCCTGTCTTCATCTTTCCCTTCACTGCTGGCCCCAGTCTCTAAAGTTTAGTCTATATTCAGTTTTATCTCGGACGAAGCACATATGAAAGCCACTTAAATAGCTTTAAAGGCCTACTCAAATGAAAATCGCGTTTTTAATGTTTTTAATATCTTTTTGTAGCATGTTTTGCATTATAGAAGACATAGATGAACACAATTAAGATTAAAACTTCATTTCTGAGTGTTTCTTTATTCAAATCATTGCAGAAGCAGAAGAAAAGATGCTGTTGGAAAAAGCCTATAGATGTTGTATGAACTACAATCAGCGGGCAACAATCCATCCATTCTGATACATCCACTTGCAGACAAATAGATCCATGTACGTCCTTATGTTCCTGATCCAAACTGGTATGTGGCTCAAAACTGTTCGACCAGATAGCTCCAATATTGCTCACCATTTTTGTTGCATCACTAATGTTAGGTTGGAGTTGTGAGGAGCTGTAGTCTAGCAGGAGAGAGTGTAAGCAAAGGGATGATGGGAAATGACAGCTCACTCCCGCCCAGAACATAAAGGCGAATTTTGATGAACTCTGCTGCTCTGCAGATACTGTCCTAGAAAACGACATACTTTTGGATTTTACCTCAAAACGGCATAATCATAATTAAAAGACTGGCAACACTTTTACCATAAATCGAGAGACGATTGGAGTGGGACAGTAATGAAAGACAAGTTAACAGGCACAGTTTCTTTGGCCTTAATTATTTATTTATTTTTTTTGCTCTTGGTTGTAAAATAATGCTGCAGATGAACATTTTCCTTTTCTCATTACACACATAATTTCCATTTTTTTTCTTTTTTGGTTCTTAATTTGTCTTCAAAATTAACCGAAGCAAGTCTTTGAAAATGCCTTCTTAAAAACTTGATAGAACTGTGAAGTTGTCCTTGTACATGAACAAAAGCTGGCTCAGCTCCAATATGAACACAAAAGATGCTGTTGGCAACAGGCAGGATGCAGCCTTCAGCTCCAGAAAACTGTATTTCTTGTGATGAGCAGTGCACACAAAAACGAAAGAGCCCTGGACATTATTTGTTTGACTCATGGACATTCTGACCTCTGTTAGTATCAAATGATTTTTCTTTTATTTTGCCTCGCCCTCCTGATGAGATGAGTCAGGATCCTGCTCAGAGGTCAGGAATGTTCTTTTGAGTTTCACCCCAGATGAATCATGAGGGATGAGGCATATCATCACAAGACCACACCCTGAGGCTTCCAAAAAACAAAAACAATTCACAGACGTCTGGGAAGAGATCGGTCTTCTTGCAAAAGCACAGAAGCACACTTGCACACTCCCATTCTGCATTGACAAAGTCTGCTGCTGTATTGGCATGAGCAGCTCCTGCCACAGCCTTAAGGTTAAAGCAGATAAGGGAGGGCTTAGATTTCATTACAGCAAAAAGTATTAGTTTATCCACATGTGAATGAGCTTAGAGCTGAGAAGCACATTTTTTTCTTTCATAGACGGTGCAATCGTTCTTTATTATAGTTACAAAAATCTACTTTAGACAACATAACAGTTTTAATTGCTTTCATTTTATTTAAAGACCCCCCAAAAATTGGGTTTTTGGTGTTTTTAACATGTTCTTGTAGCACTATTTTCATGATGGAGGACATATATAAATACAATTAAGCTTGAAATTGCATTTCTTTACTCAAATCATTGTGAATCAGGAGCAGAAGAAGGGTATATTTTGTTAGCTCGATACATCATGTGGGGACACATGACACGGTGTGTCTTGATACCCTCCTACACATTCAGTGTGTGACAGAGCCTAAGACCTTCACCTCCCCTCTTCTCCACCTTTCCAGCTGCACACTCATCCACGTCGATCTGCATTGATCAAAGTCGGCTTGTCCCACTTTAGCATGTGGCGGGGGAAAAGCAGTTGGGGTCATTACCTTTATTTAGCTGTCTAACAATGGACCCATCTGTTGAGAAAGTCCCTGCTGTCACGTCTGCAGCAGCTAAGTAAAATCTATGTCGGGGCTTAATTGACAAAGTAAAACAGCATTAAAACAGATTTTAGATTTGAACATGCACAATAGAAAATTAACATTTGAACTACAAGATCATAATGTAATTGTGTTTCATTTTAGCATCTCTACATACATGACATCACAATAAATGAGCCTTGTTTTGAGAGTCCAAATCTCTGCAGAGAGCTGTAGTGATGACAGACAGCAGGCTGTCGCCAGACTTAACACAACATAGAAAGTGCAGCACTTCCGATGGCTGAGCCTGATACGGCTGTAATCCAGTTAGAGCCTCTTGAGGAATTGCTGTGTCCAACAGCAAGCCCTGCAACATGCTCTCAAACAATAATGGGATATTAAAGACATTTCTCAATCTCCGGCGTTTGCAACTGACGACTGACATGACTCCTATTCACTTCCACTCAATGCCTTCCCTTTAATTATTTTACCCCATCTATGGGCCATCTATCAGCTGCTCCTTTCCTCCATCTGTGCGTCATTCTCCACGTTTGATCTGTTCAACCATTGCTCACTCTTTCTTTCTCTTTCACTCTGTCAGGGATGGAGCCGTCTCTGTTTTACTGGGGTGTCACCCGTTTGCTTAACACCACCCTCCTTGCTGTCCATTTAGCACACGTATTGTTTTGATAATATAACAGATTCAGGCATATACGTTAACAGTGTCTGCTCTTTGGGACATTTCACTATGCTGTGGCCGCAGATCTGTTTGTCTGAAAGTGGCAAAAGCACGTGTTTGTGTTTTTTCCCGTCTGTGCGATCTAACATTCGGTAGAAAGCCATCCAGGGCTAGAAAAGCCACGCTGAAAGCGTCTGAAAACATCCGCTCAGTAATGGTCATGGACGATCAATACTGCATGAAGACAAAGTGCGGCTAAACAGTGTGGTTTCTGTTAATTAGCACTTTAACGATCTATCTCTTTTTCCTCCATCTCGGTTCATATGTCTAGCTTTTTTAGTAAATTCCTTTCATTTCTGACTTTCAGTTAAATATTTCTTATCGTCATCATTTGATCCTGCAACTATACATGCTGATTCTGCTTTACTGTCTACAACATTTCAAGTTATATTTTCCAAGCAGGCGAAATGAAGAGACGGCGGATATCTGCTCTGCCACTTTGTGATAATAAATATCCCACTTCTGTGTTGTGGATGAAGGCTTTCAAGGATGAAGTTCTCATCCAACTCTGATTATTTTCTAACTAAAAAATGTGAGTGGTGTTGGCAATGATGATTGTCCTGAATGCATGTTTATAACTACTGGGGGAAAACTGAACAACACTGAGGACAGATGCAAAGATAGTCATCACAATTTTTTTTTTTGTAATGAGTGCTTGAGGCCAATTAAAAAGCATGGATCCTTTGTTGTCTCATTAATATCAGTTTACAGTCATAAATAATTGTATTGTACTGTTGTTTTGTATCTACCAATATTTTGCACTTGTTGGTGCAGAGAAAGGCATACTGCTGTTAATTCCTGCTTCAGTACATTTTAGACATTTTCCCAAATAGCCCTTCTTTGGTGACTTTGAAAAGATTCATTACAAGTAGGTAAAAATGAAAATTACAGATATACGCTCTTTTCCTGACCTCTCAATTTAGGAGAGAATATGCAGCTGTGACTAATAACACAGTAACAGCTTCTGTAGTGGATGGATGGGTGGATGGAAGGAAGGAAGGAAGGAAGGAAGGAAGGAAGGAAGGAAGGAAGGAAGGAAGGAAGGAAGGAAGGAAGGAAGGAAGGAAGGAAGGAAGGAAGGAAGGAAGGAAGGAAGGAAGGAAGGAAGGAAGGAAGGAAGGAAGGAAGGAAGGAAGGAAGGAAGGATACAGAAATCAAAATTTGTTGAGTTTGTCATGGTTTGAGTTTGTTGTGTCTTGTTTTTCGTTTTAGTTCTTGTTCTGTCTTGTTTGGTTCTGTTTCCTGTTTTATTTTGAAAGGTTTCCTGTCTTGTCTTGTTTCTTGAGTTTTACTTCCTTTGGTCCCCATCTGCCCTGATCGTGTTCACCTGTGTCTTGTCTGCCCTGTCTGTATTTACCGTATTTTCCGGACTATAAGTCGCACTTTTTTTCATAGTTTGGCAAGGGGTGCGACTTATACTCCGCAGCGACTTATATTAGAAATAAATTGAAATAAATACATTGTTAACCCTCCTGTTATGTTCATTTGTGAGGAACAGAGATGATGTTTCTGGGTCAATTTGATGTATGAGGTATGTTAAGTGTTAAGAGGATTGTAAGTGACTCAGAAAATCAGCAAACTTTTTTTACAGTAAGATCTTGAAGGCTAACAACATAATATTCTATTTTCCAATGATTTCATAGATTCAGAAATGCAATAAAAGTGAAAACTGTTTCTACAAATACAGGATGAAAACAGAGTATTAGTTAGCCAATGATGCTTCATGAAAGGAATAAATAAATAAGTTTGAGAAAAAATTACTGTGAAATTATTAGATAAACAGTCTGCTATGATTGTGTCATATAAGGTTGTGAAAGTTAAAATGCGACTTATAGTCCAGTGCGACTTATCTGTGTTTTTTTCTACTTTATAATGCATTTTTGGGCTGGTGCGACTTATACTCCGGTGCGACTTATAGTCCGGAAAATACGGTAAGTCTTGTCTCTGCCTTCCTCCTGTGCTGGTCCATTACCTTTTGTCATGGTGTTCATGTCTCCATGTTTCTAGCCACGCTCATGGTCCATGTTTCTAGCCACGCCACAGTAAGTTTTGTTCTGTTTTGTAATCCTGCTCGGCAGCGCCTTTTGTTTGTTTGTTTATTAAACCCCCTTTTCCTTGAACCGTGTGCCTCCGCCTCTGCGTCTGGGTCCTACCGGCTCTCGAGCCACCCCGCGCCGTGACAGAGTTTTTTCAAAGTGACCAGACTTATAATGCATTGCTTGCTTTTTCTGTTGTTACACTGGTTGCTGCTGGTCCTGTAAGTAAGTAAGTAAGTTTTATTTATATAGCGCCTTTCACAGATAAAATCACAAAGCGCTGAACAATAAACAATATACAACCCAGTAAAAGCAGAAAAACAATCAATTAAATATAATGTAAGCAAAACTAAATTGAAGAATAATTAAAGCCGCAAGCGGCGTTGTATGGCCCGCAGACACAACCCGCCTTCCACGCCCAATTCTACGCACCACCGCCCTCACCGCCCTCACCGCCCACTTTTGATGAAGGCTAGTCAAAACTGCATATGCTAATTATGCTAACTATGCTAGCTATGCTAATGTGGCTAAAAGTGCTAGCATTGCAATCAGCATCATCAACTGACTCAGAAAAACACATTATCTAAAATGCTAATTATGCTAACTATGCTAGCTATGCTAATGCAGCTAAAAGTGCTAGCATTGCGATTAGCATCATCAACTGACTCACAAAAACACATTACCTAAAATGCTAATTATGCTAACAATGCTAGCTATGCTAATGTGGCTAAAAGTGCTAGCATAGCGATCAGCATCATCAACTGACTCGGAAAAACACATTACCTAAAATGCTAATTATGCTAACTATGCTAGCTATGCTAATGTGGCTAAAATTGCTAGCATAGCGAGCAGCATCGTCAACTGACTCAGAAAAACACATTCCTCCATTGGTGAGAGCTATATGCCATAAGTTGATAAAAAACCCACTTTTTCCAAAATGGCGGCTTTTTGGTTTATTTTATCTCCATAGCAACCATTTTATGTTTTGGTCCCCTCTGGAGGACGAACAGATTGACGTCAGTTTCGGACAAATCGGTAAAAGTAAACTTTTTGTTGTCCTTAGTAACAGTGGTTTCATGGTAACCACGCCCACATTCCTTATATGTCCATATCCAGTGTTTCCTAATGTATTCTGTTTCAGGCATTAATGCATGCATTCAATTTTCACTGTATTGTATTGATATGCATGGGAGTTATAACAGTGCGCCACTTTGCTAGCTTGCCACGCGGACGCCGTTCAAAATCTACAACTTCTAATTGCAACATTTTTTTCACAGTAGCTTGCCGTTGATGCCCAAAAAGTTTCAAGACGATCGCGGAAAATTCCAACGACAAGTTTACGATTGAATCCAGCGGTAAAGGCGTTTTTTATAGAAAATTCAAGATGGCGGCCTTTTCCCGAGGTCAAAGGTGGACGAAACTCCAGAGGTAGTTGTGGACTTGCTCTAGCAACATGCGAGTCAAAATCGTGAAAATCGCTCGAAAGAAAGTTCATTTTTCCATATTGTGTAAAAACGCGAAAAACGCAAAATGGCAGATTTTGGCAGAAAATCCCGTAATGATTTCAAAACGTCCTTTGGATATCGCGGACAAGGGTATATTGGTTTCGTTAGTCCATTCTCAAAAAAAAAGTTCCGAATTTTTTCGTTTTTGCCGAGTCGGCACATTTTTTTGCGACGGTTTTTTGCTTACCACGGCTACATTCCTTTATCGATCTTGTCGTGCGTAGCATCGTTTTGTTCAGCGCGGGCCAAGGAATCGCATATTTCCTCTTCACGACATTCCGATGAAAAATGTGCGAGCTAGCCAAGATGGCAACGGTTGCTAGCTCGCCACGCGCACGCCGTTCAAAATCTACAACTTCTAATTCCAACATTTTGTCCAGAGTAGCTGGCCGTTGGTGCCCGAAAAGTTACGAGACGATTGATGAAAATTCCAACGACGAGTTTTCGTTTGTATCTGGTGCTAAAGGTGCTTTTTTGAGAAGATTCCAGATGGTGGCCTTTGCCCAAGGTCAAAGGTCAACGACACTTCTGGGGTGTTTGTAGAGTGGAGCTGGCAGCAAGTGTGTGCAATTGCGTGAAAATCCCTCAAACAAAAGCGTCTTTTCCCCATATTGTGGGAAAACACGAAAATCGCCAATTCTCAGAGTTCGCCACAAAATGGCCGCCAAGCCGTAGGTCGTGTGGCCGTCCCATAATGATTTCAAAACATCTCTGGGATATCCCCGACACGTGTGTCTTGGTTTCGCGGCCGTATTTTGAAGTACATTTTGTTCGGCCCCATACGCGATTTTCGGCCCATTCATTTTTTTGACGGGATCGCTGGCCGTGATGTCATCGTCTTCGGGGGGGTGACGTTGACTTTGTGGAAAATTCATTTTCAATTTATCCCAGGTGTGTGCACGTTTTGGTGACTTTTCGAGCATGCGGCGGGGGTCAAATTCTCGCTGAAAGGCGGCGAAGTCGTCGTTCCAACTGCGAAAACAATATGGTCCTTGCAGTCAGTGACTGCTGCTGCGGGCCATAATAAACATAGAATAAAAGTAACAATAAAACCAGTCAGCTATAAGCATTTTTGAATAAAAGTGTCTTCAGTTGACTTTTAAAAGAATCGACGGTGTCGGCCACAAGAAGGGACAGAGGGAGGGCATTCCAGAGTCTGGGGGCTATTCCCTGGAACGACCGGTCACCTCTGGTTTTGTACGTTGTCTTAAAAATCTTTAAAAGATTTTGATCTGAGGATCGGAGGGCACGGCTGGAAGCGTAGGGACAGAGCAAGTCTGATAAGTATTTTGGGGTCTGTCCATTTAAAGCTCTATAGGTTAAAACTAGAATTTTAAAATCAATACGCCACTTGATTGGGAGCCAGTGCAAGGAGGATAAAATGGGGGTAATATGTGCCCTCTTGTCAGATCCTGTTAAAAGCCTTGCAGCAGTGTTTTGAACTAACTGAAGACGGTTAAGAACAGATTTATTAAAACAAGTAAAAAGAGAATTACAATAATCTAAACGAGAAGAAATAAAAGCATGGATAACCATCTCTAAGACTGAGTTAGATAAGAACGCCCGCAATTTTGCTATGTTACGTAAATGATAAAAACAGTTTCTAATTAAAAGGCTGGAATGATGGTCCAAAGACATTGACTGGTCAAACCATACACCAAGATTTCTGATACAGGGCTGTACAGAGGAGCTCAAAGAACCAAGATGCCGGGAAATTATTGGGATTTTGTTTTCTGGGGCAACTATTAGTGTTTCTGTCTTTTCTGAGTTTAGCTGAAGACTGTTACTCGTGACAGTAACAGTAACAGTCAGTCTGTAATAATAGTCTAACAGTCTAACAGTCATCTGAATCATGTGTGTGAGAGGCATGAATCAATTATAATTAAACAAGGATTTGCTATAATTTTAAACAGTAGTGGCTTTTGGTATATACTTTTATTAAATATCTGAACTTCTCATCATATTTTAAGCACCAAAGGGGAAAATCAGTTTGGTTAAAAATAGTATTTTATAAAACAAAGTGATTGAAAAAACATTAATTTAGAGTAACTAAGCACTTTATTTGTAATCACAATCATTTTTCTATTTACTGTTATTAAAGTTTTCCAACATCTTAGCTGTGTTACCCTTGTGTGCAATTATGTAAATCTATGTTTACACAACACTGAATCACCACTAACTCTGAGGTGCACTCTCAAATAGTCCATATAAACGGTGATCAAATCAATACTGTTCAAGAACTACATTTACCAAAATGTTTTGGATAAAAAGAATATTCTGGAATAAAAAAAAAACATAATCAATTAAATGTTTACATGTTTTGCAGCAACCAAAAACATATTTAATTAATTTCTTTTAATTAATTTAAGTCAAAGCTAAAAGCTGATTGAGTTCAGACACACTAAGTTTTCTTCACCAAACTGTTGGCTGATGAAAAATGATTTGCATTTTTATTTTTTGAAGACCATTACTTGCATGAATTTCTCCCCAGAAATTGGCACATCGCACATTTTATTCCAAATATAGTTTAGCCAAAATAATCTAAATGAGAAAGACGAAAAACATTCACAAAAATAAAAAAATGAGTCTGTGATGAGCAGAAGAGCTAAGAATGTAGAGTGCACCCATGAAAAATGTTCTGCTTTAAAAACGTGTATGCTGTTGCTTTTCACAGTTCTTTTATGCCTCAGATAACCCACAGGTTTTTATCAGGCGCTTTACAATCTGATGGATAATCTAGCTAACAAAAAATTAGAAAACTCTGAGTGTGTCTATAGTAAACACTCTTAAAATTGTGCACAAATAGTTATTTGATTATTTGAAAAGAAAAAAAAACGTATTTCTTCATCGACACACATTTTACAGCAGACAAACAGGATGGACTTTATCGTTTTTATTCACAACTGTTGACCAATTAAAAACCTGGCGGGCTGCCCGCTGCATAATCATGTCAGTCCATGCGCTATATCATTGTAACAGCAAGTCTGCCTTTTTCCACTTTCATCCTGGATGTTTTTATTCTAACTGCTCAATTTCATTATCATGCAGATTTAGAGCTTTTCTGCTGTAACATCTACAGGGACGCATGCATGCATAATCATATGAGGAAGTCCAAAGACGCAGCAGTGAGGGATATGCCCAGCCCCCAGCGCTTTGCCTGCAATAGCATTAGGAAGACACCAAAGTCACTCCAACATGATTACCCTGCTAAGCCAAAGTGGCACTGTGCTGCAGGACTCGCTAGTTTACAGACCAATGCTGTCACAGGATCTGCTGGAAGGGTTTGCTGTTTGTGTTGATTTGTCATTTCATGTGGCAGATGGTAAACATGTCAGCAATTTCAATACATATAGCCATGAGGGCATGTATATGAACCGGACAGAGTGAGGAAAATGTGGTGGAAATAAAAACGGAATTAATGGCTCTTCCACGATGAAAACAGCAAGGGTATCTGCCAGACGACGCCCCGTCCTGGGGTGAATAATGGCTCTCACTTTCTTCTGTCTGTCTGTCACTTTTACACCCTACTTGACCGAAATTTAATTTAGTTGTTTGCTTTGCAGCATAAGAAATTACAAATGGAAAGATTTAAAGGCACTGTGAAGACAATAAGGTGAACAGGAAGGAAGAGACAAGGGAGGAAATGATCCTTGTGCATGGACAGGAAGTCAGTGAGCAGAGCGGTGAAGTGGGGATGGATGTGAGGCGAGCCAGCAGGAATAGATCAGGCTATCGCTGATTAGATATTCCATTCACAACAACAGGAGCAGCAGGATTCGAGCGATGGGACATCACACCTCAACTTGTAGAGACGCTGATACTGCTAAGACTGTCTTCATCCGATGCCCTTCAGTGTTGCAAGAACACACATTTATAAAGTTACATTTACAGTCTGCAACTGCAAATGGATATTTACATAACAAAACAAAGCGACACTTACAGTTGAGAAATGGTGGTTGCCAAAAGGTTCAAACATATGGATTTGCATAGTTAAATACTGCTACCCAATGCCCTTGTGTGTGTTTTTGGCACTGGCGTTGTTGTGTCATGGCTCCATGCTGATGCAGCACATCTAAAGATGGATGTGTGAGTGTGTGTGCCGATGCTGATGTGGCGTATCCACAGATGGATGCAGGAGTGGTCGCCTCTCTGAGGACAGAGACGCATTTAGAGGAGACATCTCAGACAAAGTTAATAGCCCCTGGCTGTGTTCACTGCTTAGCAATGTGCTAATAAAAGCCTATTCTTATAGTGCACTGCAGGATGGGTAAGAAGTAGACTAGATACAACCTGTTTTAGTTTAAAAAATATATAGTTTGTGACTAAAAACACAGAGAAATTCAACCATATTTTTCTAAAAGTGTGTTTTAGTTAGTTTGTATATTTTTTCATATATTCTATAACTTGCTTTGTACCACATGTTTAACCCTTTAACATGGGAGATTTAGCTCCAGTGTTGACATTCCTTTGACCACTGTAACTCTAACCAGATTCTGCTGTCAAAGGGCTAAATATATCATTCTGGTGATCCATTTTTTTTTGCTTAGAAATACCATCATACGTATTATTAAAAAGGAGAAGTTAAAATCTGTTTTAAAAATGTTGCAGTACTAGTATATTCCTTTTGTGGCGGCAGTGGTCCAGGCGGTTGAGCGGGTCGGCAGCTCGATCCCCGCTGCCCCCAGCCAAACGTCAGGGTGTCCTTGGGCAAGACACTTGCTCCACTGGAGCGTGAATGCGTATGAATGTCCTGATAGTGGTCAGGGGGGCTGTAGGCACGTACTGGCAAAAGTGCCTCTGTCAGTCTGCCCCAGGGCATCTGTGGCTACATCAGTGGCTACCATCACAGAGTTTGAATGAATATTGGACACACATTGTAAACAAGTTGAGTGTCTGGACGAGTGCAGAAAAATAAAAAAAGTCATTGTTATTATTACACAGGGTGCTGCTTAATGAAAATAAACATAACTATTGTTGGAATCAATAACATATTGTAGCTTTTTATCCACAATGAGACAGAGATAATGTCCAAGTGATGTTTCCTTTATTTGTAATGGCTACAGTCAGCCATGACCATTGTAGAAAAGGTTTAACACAAAACACCTAAAATCGCAACAGCTCTTTGCAAGCAGTCTCACTTCCAAAAGCGTTTAGAACAGACCCCACCCCCTTGATCTAAATTAGCCAATCCCTGTCCCCTATTTTACAAGTCATGCCAATGTGGCCAAATGACGAGATTTAAAGCCAATAAGCATTTCTGACTAGTGTGTTTACTTAAAATAAATCACTGGAACCCTGACATTCAACCAGCTCTAATTCAGTCTGCTACAGTATTATATAAATATAGGAACATAAATATATAGATTATATGAGCCATGTCATAAATATAAAGCTGCAATCCAATTAGTAGATATTACCAGCTGCAGTTTTGTATGACTGCAAATCACAAAGAACAAATCAAACCAGTGTTGAGAGTAGTGTTACACGAGTAATATATTACAGAAAAAAATCATGCCTTGCATCTTGAAGTTTTAGAAATAGTATTACTGTTATATTTTGTATTACAATCAACTGAAATCTACTCGTTCTAAACAGCAATATAAATGTAAAATTATTTTAGTTTATTTTCGTCTTTGTTTTTTGCAGTCCCTTTTCTGTTTAGGCTTTAATATTTATTTATTTATTTGGGCTAATAGGAAAAAAAGTAAAGCCTAAAGTGTATGAAGTGAATTACTCTACACATTTATATCAAAATATTAAATAAATAAATATTCTGAAAGTAAAACAATAAAAGCAGATATTCAAAAATACAACAAAAAATATTTATTGGGAGAAAATAATGATTTAAGAACTGTAACACCTTCAGTGTCATCAAAAAAGTAGAATGTTGTTGACTCTTGATTTAGTTCATCATGCACATTAAGCATGTCCAATCACAGACACGTTATATGCTGCGACCCCAGTACAAGAGAATTCCTCATGGGCAATACAAGAATGTTACTTGAATACAAATTAAGCACTAAGATTATCATTTTTGGCATTTTATTCAGCAACCTTTTAATAAAAGGGTGTCATGTGTAATTATGCTGCAAAGTTGTTGGCGATGATTGAAATATTTTACTTTTCTCTTTTAATTGCTGGCTGCGTTGAACAAAAAAGGTTAAATTCAATCAAAAGCCTTCCCGAATGCAATGAAGACCTGAGAAAGATAACAATCGCTTTGAGTGAAATGAATATGAAAGTGTCTGGACAAGGAAAGGAAGAGAACAGGAGCGCGAGAACGGCTTTGGTAAAATGAGATTAACAGAGGTAATGAGAGAAGAGGATGACAGCGGGTGCATGGCGGCAGAATACAGATACAGAGCAGATTAACTCTGTTTGAGTAAGTTTCCTTTTCTAAAGGTTCTTATCCAATATACTGCATCCCCACTGCACACTCAAACAGACACTTAAACAGTTTTCTACTGGGGCTCTAATCCACATATATTACATTAGCTATTCTTCTCTTATCTCTTCTTTTAGCTGTCTTGTTTCTCTCCATTCTTCTGCGCTCACATCCTACACTTTGTGCTGTTTTAAGGACCATAATGTATTTGTTTTCTCTCCTTTGTAAGTGTTACCCTTGAAATGTAGAATATCTTAAGTGTATTCTTTTTCCCTCCAGGAAACTTATCTAAACAGCAAAAACCAGATACAACTCACAATACACATGAAATTCAAGAAATTCTGATTCAAATTATGTTTAAATAATAAAATATCTGAATGGTTAATTTAGTAGGTAAATGCAAGTGTTGTTAAAAAGTTACATATTTTTCAGACTGCAAGGTGCCAAAAGAAAAACAAATGAGTCCAAATAAGTCAAACTTTTATACAACTCATTCACTCCGCCACGCTCCTGACTGTAATACCCACAATGCTCCAACAAGCAGTACGGCTTCATAATTTACCAGAGTTGTACTTACAGTGCCCAGTACCATAGAAAATCAATTTGAGGTCAGTAAGCACAACCAGAATTCTTATATGAGGTGCACAGAGATTTTCTATTTTTGAAATAATTCAAGAATTTTAAGTGCACCAAATGGTTCTACATTACGGTGAAGGTCACCTAAGTAGTTCTGATTTAGTTAGTTATGTTTTCAAATTTAGGCCTGAGATGTACCAACAACAGTAAAATTACCTGTGTATTGTTAATTAATCACTGATCACGTTACTCAGCCTACTGCTGCATTTGCTGCAATAAAATAATCCTATATGGCACAGAATGCCTTTTATTTTAAAGTGAGAACATGTGAACCTCTGTCAAAAGTTCCTATTTCATATAAAAAAAATCTGCAGATTTCTCCTTATTTTCATGTTTATTTATGCCAACAATACAACAGTTCATTCATATGTATCATGATAGCAACATAAATACATAGCAAAGTGTTATTTTTTTAAAGGGTGAAGTAAGACTTTGTGGCTCCAACTGGGTTGTGGTCAGTGAGAAAACAAACCCGAAAGACTCTTAAGTGTCAAAGGTTGCAGACCTCTCAGTTAAGGGCTGTACGGTGTTGCAGCAGTTCACCTCACAGCGATAAGGGGTGCTGGTTTAAATCCAACCAGGGACCTTTCTGTGTGTTTACATGTTCCCCCCGTGCTTTAGATTTCTGTGGGGGCTCCAGCTTCCTCCCACTGTCCAAAAATATGCTTAACAGGCTGATTGGCGAGTCTAATTGTCATTAGATGTGAGGTGTGTGTGTGTTGTTGTTGTCAGTCTCTGTATGACCCTGAAATCGACTGGCAAACCACCCTGAGACCCCTGAAAGGAATAAGCCTGTTTGGAAAATGGATAGATGGATGGTTTAATTTTAGGGAAGTTATATGAAAACCTATTAACATATTGGAAATATTTCCACATGGTAGAATTACTATTTATAAATAATAAACTTGTTTTAGTTTTTTTTTTATTTTTTGAAATCCATGTCCTGAGCATGTATCTCTTTAAATTTAATTTAAAGATGCATTTTTACCATATATGCCTCACTTCTGCTATTAGCTTATATATGTTATGCTAATAATTGTTCATTTTTCCATTATTAATTGAACATTTAACCTGTATGTATTCTTGGATATTTTGTGATCACGTCAGCTTTTTTAAAAAAATGTTTTTGCTCCTGTTCACTTCAGGCTATCGCATTTTTGAAAAAAATATTTCACAGTATTTTTGTTTTAGCTTCATTTTTTCTATCATTTTAGATGAGAAGAATTTTAGCTCTTTGAGGATTACTGGTTTGGAATATGTGATCAAATTCGAAGAACACTGTCTCTCCACTGTGCTTCCTCAACGTCCCGTCAAGACCATTATGAGCACTTGTTGGTACTGCAATGATCTGTTGCCAAATTCTGAAGGACGTGTGGAATCCCTTGCCTCATTTTTGCCTCAGAATATCATCATACATAATGGAAGCAGTTTTTATTAAACCAGGCTAACATTTCCACTCAGAGTAGATATGCTTGTGTGTAGCGTACCACAGCCGACCAGAAACCTGATGGAAATTGTAGATCCTAAGAAACAAGTGTGTTGCAATATCGGCTGCAGATTATCTATTAAAATGTTTGAAATTCTCTTCAGTTTTCAATCACTGCTGGTTCCAATATCATCACATACAGTAAACTGGGTTCTCATAAAACACCTTGCTTTCATTTTATGTTTCAGTAATTAAAATCTAGTATTTCTATTTAAATTTAAGATTTTATCAAAATACTTTTCATTTTTTAAATATAATCTTAGAAATGTCAGTGAAAAGAGTATGCTTTGATAAGGATGCACTAGATTCAAGCATCGTCTCTTTGGATTTTTGTAGAATGTTGCTTCAATGGATCATTAGTATGAAGGTGAAGTATTAAGAACACATGAGACAAGGAAATGAGTATTCTTTACTTTATTCTTTAAATCTGCCGCCAATTGTTAAAAACATCAAGTTGCCAAATCTTTTTATGTCAAAAGGATAGACATTATTTTCTCCAGGAGATTTCTGGGAAGTGTAAAATTGTAGTTTGTTTCAGAATCTTTAAAGAGACGGTTAGGTAAAGACAAATTAGGCCTTTTTACAGTTTTCTGAACAAAGGCTTGGTTGTGTTCAAGCAGTTAGGTTTCTGGACTGAAAAAGGGGGAAAAAATGACATCATAAAGTGGTTCCCTTATTTAGACGTAGAGGTGTTGTTGGGGAGCAAATGTGGAAAGAGTTAAGTGTCACAGTAACAAATAGGAGCTGAGCTAAAGACCTGCTGTTATAAATTCAGAGTGAAAAATCCCCTTATCCACTTTTTAACTTGTTGGAACCTGTAAGCAGGCTGATGAATAAAACACAAGGTCTGTCATATAATAACTTTTATTAAACTGGAGCTTTATGAATACAACGAAAAAGATTAAAAAGGAAGACAGAATCTCATCTTCCTGTCTGTTTTCTATGCAACACTCTGTCTGCTCCTTTGTTGGGCTTCGATTCTGTAATGAAAGGAGGATGATATGACAAATTGTCCAAGAGTGTGAAGCCACATTTACCAACATCTCCTACTTTACTGCCTTTTTTTCTCCCCAGATCATCCAGCGTGTCCTTCCCTTATACCCTTGTCTCTCTCTTCGGGTCGTGCTTTGTGTTATGAATTCATCTGCAGATAAAGCAGATCTATCATTCTGTCATGAAGGCAGGGAAGGGAGGCAGACTGTGGAATGCTCTGGCTCCAAAAGCTGGGAAGGGCTCCGTGAACACCGCTATGCTTCCCTTCACATCCCCGCCGTGCCGTCTATTGCCCTCAGTTTGAACGTCACTCTCCTGATCCGTGCAATGCCCCAGAAACCCCCCGCAACCATTCCTGTCTACCTTCAACAACCCAGCTCCGACCGAACAGTCCATAGCTGTAACAACATCCTGCTTGATTTAGCCAGAAATCCCCACCCCTTACCAGGTTAGCAGTCTCCAGCTGAATAGCACTCAGCATGCCAATCAGATAGCAGGCAAATTACAGAACCAGCAAACAACATGGAAGAGGGAACCGTAAGATTCATTAAAGGCAAAGAACTCAGAAAGTCTACACTGCAGATTTCATGTCCAGCACTTTTTCAATTTCAAATGATGATCTGAGGTTTGTGTTGCATGTATACACAAAACAATCACTGTCACAGAATTTATATACACTACAGCGATATACAATACTTTTTCTACAGCTGTCAAATTCTTTGTCCACATCTAAGAGTGTCTGCTCGGTCTCACACAAACCACAGAAGAGCAGAGGTGTTTTTTGGCAGCAGTCCGAAAGGAGGAAACATGGCTAATTTAACTAAATCAAACAGCTTTTAGACTCTGCATTCACACTAAAATTCCTCTCTGACAAAAGCACAGTGACACTAAATGATTGTCCCTGATGAGGTTCAATAAAGTTTCATTTTAATGCAGGATTTAGTTTGCATTGTAAAAGGCTTTTAAAGCTGGGGAAAAGGTACAACAAATGACAGGAAGTATGATAAAGTGTGCTTTTAAAGTCTGTTTCTTCACGGGTTTGACACATAAATGAAAAAAAAAATCTTCTGTTAACGTGATTTTCAACTAAGTATTTAAAAAATGACCAACATTAAAAGTAGATTCAAAAGTTTCCAAGATAAGACCTAGTAGATAAAGTAGATATACCTAGTATTACTGTATGCATAGGGATGGATCTATCATACTTTAGGTTTAGTCAATGCAAATAAACCATTTTAGTTGCCATAGAAGTTATAAACTAAAGATGTAAATTAAAGTAGGCCAAATTTATGTATTTGTTACATAGGGATAGTTGTTTTAAACAGTTTATTACGTCAGGTTGATTTATTTAGCAAAAAGGTTGCTTCAACAATCATTACAAGTTCCTATACTTCCTGAAATAACTGCTGCCCACCATAGTTTGAAACAGTTTTCCTTACATTTTGCTTTGATAGAGATTAAGTTGGAAAAATGTGATTTTCTTTCCAAAAGGTTTTTAAGGGGACTAGTTTCCTGATGCTCCCAACTATATCTACATTGAAGTAAAAACTTCAAATAAGATTTTTTGTGCTACCTCTCATTAAAACACTGCACTCAAATTTTTTTTTATAGAACTTGTTTTATTTTTAATCCATTTACTTTTATTTCTGTGAAGTGCCAAAGCTATTGTGTCTCTAAAAGCCACTTTGAATTGCCCCTTTATGTGTTGTACAAATAAAGCCTTGCCCAAAGAGCATTTGTCCTATTAAGATGAACAATTATTTAACCAATCTTTCTGAGGTTCTTTTTTCATAAAATGTATACATGCAAGCCACTTGAATAAGACAAGTGGAGCAAAAGGGTAATAAATTCTGCAACATGACACAAAAAATTATATATTAAGTGGAAGTATGAAACTGTAGAATTTCAAGCTTTGCTTTGTAAATGGTGTCATATGGGGAAGTGATCTGGCCTGAGAAATCCTCTACTAAGTTTCTGAATATCTTGTGCAGTAAAGCAGTAAAATTATGTTTAACTTCCTCGCCTGGTCTTCTACATCCAGCTTTTCCATCCTGTGTGCTGCTGTGTTTGTTTTTCTTATTTCTTCACAGAGAAGAGCTGCTTGGTGGGAATGTGTTGTTTTGGTGCCAAGGCAAAAATAGACGGTAAATTAAAGAGTTTTCTGAGATCACCCCACTGTGGAGCATGACCTCAAAATAGCACACAGGCATATACTCACAGAGCCACATACAAATGGGAAATACACATTTTTGCTGTCCTACTTCTGTTTCATTCAGGCAGCAGGAGTGACACTCGCACAAAATCCTGTGAAATGTGCCAGCCGGCAGTCCTGCACTAAAGTTATGTGTCTAGGAAGGAAGTTCTGAGTCTGATTTACAGATGTTGGTCAGAATTATTGCTTCATTTCATCTTATTTGGAAACACATACAGACTTAGCTCCGCATGGGCGTCCACAACAATTGTCTTTCATTTGACAACTGACCATTTTAACAAAAACAGACCTCATTTGTGTTCCAGATTCATTCTTAACATCCATGAAACTATCTGTATCAGCACAGGTGTTTGTCACACTCACCTTGAGTGAGTCAAAGCAAGCAATGACTCTGCCATTTTCCACCTGACAGCTCTTGGCAGGGTGGGCAAACTTGCACTCGTTGTCTGGACGTGAACAAGTTCCTCTCTGGAATTCCCGACAGACTTCTAGTGTCAGCCACTTTGTGTCCCGAATCGGTGTCACATTCACTGCCATTTCGAACCCGACAGCAGGGATCGCTTATTAGGAAAAGTTATCCAGCAAAAGGAGCTATTTCTTTGTCGATATGGTTTTAGCAACGCAGAGGGAAATGATGGCAAAAAGTAGATAAAGGACATGAGAAAAAACTAAACTTGAGTGGTTTTGCTCCCGACGTTTGATCTGAATGAAGCCTGTGACGCCTTTGATTCACTTAGCACCAGTGGTTCCTCATAGGAGTCAGTCTGTGGCTAAAAAAAAAAGAGACCTCGGCACCTTTTACTCAGGACATGAACTAGTAAGGGTCACAGATGCAAACCCTGTTATCTCTCTTTCAAGAAGCACGCCGGTTTTCTTGATCCTCAACTGAGTTGTCAGATGAAACAAATAGCAAAAAAGATTATTGATTACGCTGGCCCATGATGACAAAACAAAAAGCTGGGGGAAGAGGGGAAAAGGAAGAGAAGTAGCAGGAGACCAGATGAGAGGACAGCAGTAAGACAATTTCCTTCTGCTCACAGGAGCTGATAAAAACTGTTTGTCTTCAGTATCAGCCTTTGTCTTTAGAGAAGGAGGAAGTATTTGGCCTCCGCAGCAGAGGGCTGAGTGGCATAGATGGAGAGGTCTGGCAGACACACAGAGCCGAATTCAGGGGGGGGGGACGAGGGAGGTGTCAGTGGTGTGAAGACATCCTCAGTGGACGCGGCTGGCAGTCACGGCAGTCTTGATGCCTCTGGTGTAGCTGGCAGCTCCCACAGTCATGAGCTGGCACAGAGGCACAGGCGGCTTCAGTGGAGCCAAACGGCCACAGGGTCAGCAAATGAAGGCACTTCTCTCTGCGGACAAACGGGGTGGGAGAATGTCAGCGCAGCGCCCCTCACAAGCTCAGAGACAAAGCCCCAACATGTACAAACACACACATTTTGAACACATTTGTTATTCATTTTTGTGTAAATCCTGCCCCTTGGAGGCCCTGAGACTAATTTGGTGGATAATCCAACAGCAGGCTGTTAACAGTGTAACTCAAGCATTCATGCATAAACTAAAGGAGAAACATACCAGGGGTGTTAAGAAAAA
Source organism: Oryzias latipes (assembly GCF_053564925.1). Lineage (NCBI taxonomy): Eukaryota > Metazoa > Chordata > Actinopteri > Beloniformes > Adrianichthyidae > Oryzias > Oryzias latipes. The sequence goes on along the minus strand of NC_136249.1, from coordinate 23,551,536 downwards.
GGCATGCTTATCTGACCAAAAATATACAGTAAATACAACACTTTTGTTTTTGCTCCCATTTGTCATGAGATGAACTCAAAGATCTGAATATTTTCTAAAAAAGAAACACAAAATAAGCATTTCTTTAAAATATTGTTAACAAATCTGTAACAGTGAACTCTTCTCCTCTGCTAAGACAACCCATCCCCCCTTTATAGGTATGCAAAATCTTGATGCTGATTAGACACCCTGATTATTGCACAGGTGTGCCTTAGACTGGCCACAATAAAAGGCCATTGTGAAAAGTGTTGTTTTGTCGTTATATTTTTGTTTTTGTGCAGGTCAGTATCTGGTGTGACCACCATTTGCCTCATGGTGTACAATATATCTCCTTTGCATAGAGTTGATCAGGTTGCTGATTGTGGCCTGTGGAATGTTGATCCACTCCTCTTCATTGACTGTGCGAAGTTGCCGGTTATTGGCAGGAACTGGAACAGACTGTTGTAAACGCCGATCAAGAGCATCCCAAACATGCTCAATGGGTAACATGTCCTGGGAGTATACTGGTCATGCAAGAACTAGAATGTTTTCAACTTCCAAGAATTGTGTGCAGATCCTTGCAACACGGGGCCGTGCATTATCATGATGTAACAGGTGATGTTCTTGAAAGGATGGCAAACAATAGGCATCAGGATCCCATCACAATATCTCTTTGCAATCAAAATGTCATCAATAAAATGCACCTGTAATCTTCGTCCATGACATTCGCCTGTCCATACCATAACCCCACCGCCACCATGGGCCACTCGGTCCACAACATTGACATCTGAAAACCGCTCACCCACACGATGGCATACACGCTGTCTGCCATCTGCCCTAAACAGTGTAAACTGGATTCCTCTTTGCAGAGAACAACTCTACAATGTGCCATCCAGTGTGAGCATTTGGCCCCTCAAAAAAGTTATGACAACAAACTAGTCAGCTCGAGACCCCAATGAGGACAATGAGCATGCAGATGAGGTTCCCTAGACAATTTCTGACAGTTTGTGTGAAATTTCTTTGGTTTCTGCAACAACGTGCAACATCTGTGGCATTGTGCTGTGTGATACAACTGAACATTTCAGGGTGGCCTGGTATTGTGGCCAGTGTAGGGCACACCTGCACAGTGATCATACTGTCTAGTCAGCATCTTGATGTAGCACACCTGTAAGGTGGAATGGATTATCTAGGAAAAGGAGAAGTGCTCACTATAACAGATTTGTGGACGATATTTGAGAAAATTGTTATTTTGTGTATGTAGAAAATGTTTTAGGTCCTTAAGTTCATCTGATAAAAGACGGAAGCAAAAAGTGTTGCACTTATATACTTTTTCAGTCTATTAATATTCTTACTTTGGTTTCAAGTACAATTTATATAAAAATTCTTTATGCTAAAAATATATATATATATATATATATATATAGAGAGAGAGAGAGAGAGAGAGAGAGATAGATATATATTGTTCCAATACAAATGAACAAAATGACTTATCCCAGATTTAAAAAAAAAAAATTGATACAATTTTTTGTAGAGGGTAGAGGGTACAAATAAGGATGGTCAAACCTAGCTAACAGTCAATTTGCTCATCCCTCGTGAGACTGAAATTTGTTGTTTTAGTTGGACAGAAAGTTTTACCGCCACAGCTGGCAGCTGTTCAGGTACGACAGCAAGATTAGGATGAAATAAGGTCACTCTCAAGGAGAAACAAAGAGAATGACAGTGTAGTTTATGCATGTTCCTTTAACATTTTGGAGTCAGTTCAGGAAGGCTCTGATTTATGAAGATAGTTTGTGAATGAGCTGCCAAGCTTTTAATTAGAAGATGGCCGCACCATCTCCTGAGCCATGTGTTTCAAAATGCCACTGGATCCTCTGCAGTTGAACAAATGTAATGCTTTTTGAAAAATCTCACTGAGAGGGCAGTCAAATATGTTTGGAGTGTAAAAAAAAAAATAGTTAAAAATGCTGAATTTTTAAGGAAGTATCAAACTGGCAGGAAGGCCAAACCACCTTTGAATAAAATCAACTGTGATCCAAAATATCAGATAAAATGATGGATATTGTAAGATTTTTACACCCAAAACAGTTCTATAACATTGTAAATAAAGCCAATGAGGTTGAAAAAGCTTTCAAAACCACAATGTAAACGTGTTTATTTATGTGTGAAAATTAGGCTTTTACCCTTTTTTGGGCTTTCTTGTGCAACAAGCCACCCAGAGGTTACATGGTATTCTGACTGGGCTCCAATTATTTTTGTTGTGTAACTTACTTTAACTGGTAAGTGCAAGGATTGTTCCTTTGAAAAAAGTTGGCAATTGTTTATCTTTAATTCATTTAAAAAGTTGCAGATTTACTTTTATTTATCTTCCATTGTAACCCTTGTGCTATCCTGGGCACTTTAACATTGGGAGTTGGGTCATGTAGACCCACTAGACAGTGCGCTGAACCTTTTTTCTTCAATGATTTGTGATCCTCACTCGTGTCCATGGATTACATGAAATCTTTCCACCTTTATCTACCTTTGATGGTAGGGAGAACACGTCAATGTAAGCGTTGGGTCATCTAAGATAGCACAAGGGTTAAACTGTTTAATTTTTTTTAAATATTTTTTAAGTTTAACAGCAAAGCCTAATTTAAAGATATGATTTACTATAGCTAGCCCCTGAACATATTAGATGACACATACAAAGACTTGAAGAAATTTCAAAGCTTTATATAATGAATATCGTGCCCTTTTCTTTCTTGATGAATATATTCAACTTCTTAGATGACAGGAAATGACATTTTACTCAAAGAAACTTTCTAGAGCAGACATGAAGCAAATACAGACTGGTGAATGTTTACTTGCTTGACAAAAGAGTTTTTATGTGCTTAAATTGAGCAGTGAGATTCGATCATCACAAACACATGATGCATAGCTATAGTGATGAGAAATGGCTTCAGTTGTCACATTTTTTCAAAAACTAATAAAATTATGTATAGATATAGATATCTATAATTTTTTTCAAGAATGGATGTGGACGGATGTTGTACATCATCTATCTACTTTTTTCCTGAACCTGAAGATAAGCCAACTTGAAGGTCAATGGCCAGTGACAAAAAGTGGATGGTTTTCAGATTGATAGGTCCCAGACTCTAACTACCTATTAGTCATTGCCATATCCAGTTTGGTCAGGGTTAGGTGTACAAAAACAGGCAGCACAATATCCTGTGCCATGAGCACAGTGACAGATTACTGCATCCTTGCTCACTCTGCAATGTGGTCAGAAAGCTTTGTGGTTTAATCCACTGCCCTCTCCATTTGAGAGTGTTCCTGCAAAACCCTGTATGCCATGTACCCCGAACATCTCATTACAAATAAAGACCCAGTACCATGGAAATAATGGCAAAAATAATGTAAAACGTTTCCCAGCAAAAAACAAAATGTAAACTTAGCCACTTTAACACTGATGTGTATGTCACTACTCAATCGCACTAATTTTTTATACAGATAAGGCCCAAAATTATTGAAGAAAAAACACTAAATGCTATTTAAACTTCACCTTTGCACTGCAACAGTAACAGATGAGTACAGGTAGAGAATGCAGGACTGCACACTGAGAAAGATGCAAAAACTATTCTGCTTCAATTTAATAATGTTTAACTATATATATATATGAGAAATGTCCTGCTTTTTTGACTCATTGTGACAACTGTTCCAGTGTAGAGGAAGAACAACAAAATGTAAAAGAAAAGCCTGTTTTTTTATCAAGTATGCTAAAATGTAATATACCAAAATACATTTTTTTTATTTCAATCTTGATTACAGCACACTGACATTTTAAAATGTAGTTAGAGAACAAGTTTTTTTTTTAAAATATCACATTAGTAGATCAAATCATTTGTTGCTTGTGTGTCCTTCTCTCCTCCTTTATTTGGGTCAGTCACTGTGGTAAACTACTTTTCCATTCCAAAGCTGATAGTTTAGGCAGTAAACGTGTGGTGAAACATATACATAAACGTGGTTAAAACACTACACACAAAAAGGAGAGCTGAGGTGAAAGAGAAAAAATGCAAGCCACTCTTTTAATTACCTTTTCTCTTTCTTCACAAAATCTTCTCAAAATGTTTTCTTTTTTTTATCTGGGATAATAATTTTGTTAATTTGTGTTGGAACAAACTGATCCACTGGATTTAGGGATGATAGCTGTTTTTTTTTTTTTTAATGTAGTAAAAACAGGAACATTTTCAAAGAAGATAAAGTCCTGGATGTCGTCTTTGTTCATCTAATTAAAATTGACAAGAAACACCAACTAAGACTCCACAACCCTAGTCTTTTTTTTTTGTTTGTTTTACAGTAATCCCTGACACAATAGTTGCTAATTTAGAGGTTTTTGCGTGTTTAGTCAATCAGAATCTAGAATCTTCTCAGCTATAACTGCTGTGAGTGCAATAGTAGCTAAAAAAAAGCAGGAAAGTAGAAGTCAATCACCTGGTATAGACCAAGACCAAACATTTCGTTTCTGAATTTGAAACCAGCCTAGAACTTTTCAGTGTTATTAATCGAATAACTACTGGTTTCAGAAAGAAGTGATTTATAAGCTCAGTTAACCAAGTACATCATGATGGACACAGTCATGCAGCAGTAATCCAAAATACCCCAACACATCTGACAGTGCAGTTTAGAAGATGATGAGTTAGTCCAGTGCTACAGAAGTGAGGGAAGAAAATGGTTCCTTCTGAGGCTCAGCTGTTAAATTCTTCCAAAATGTATTCTGTAAAGATATTTTTACTCATATAACTTACACATTTGGTCTTGATGACCCTGAGTCCTAGCTACCCCTCCATAGGCTTAAACTGCTGGGGTCATTTAAGGATACACTGGCTGTTTTTTTCTCAATTTTATAAAAAAACTATTTTTGTAAATCTACATATTATTGTTGCAGTTACAAACTCTTCTTTTTTCTGTCTTAAAATAGATGATTCATTGTTTTTGTGTATTTTTGTGTGCATCTGTCTTTTTCTCTCATGCCAGACTTTTACCTTGATGACTGAGGTCCTGGAGGAGATTTTCTTTTGTAAGATTTCCAGTTACCCAATTTTTTGCTCATAATAGAGGATTACACGGAAAACCTTGTTTTATATGATGTATTTGTAACTTATGCAGAGAAAAGACAATTATTTCATGAATGATCGAAATGATCAGAATGAATGGCTGAAGAATAGAGAAATTAGTGGTTTGCTGTCACACTTGAGCTGACAAAAGTGCTGTGCAGTTGCAAGAGGTGAGGTGGTGTTGCCTCTAAACAAGCCCTGAAGAGGATGGACAAAAAGCACAACATGTCCTTTAGCTGACATATAATGATAAGCTTTTGTACAATGCATCTTTAAGCTTTTGTTTGAAATTGTTTCTTTGGATTTATTTATTTATTTATTTATTTATTTATTTATTCTTTTTTTATGATGCACAGCACCAAAAATCTGTTAATCTGTATGATTCACTCGTTGGTCCATGTAGCAGTCTGTCCTACTTTTCCTGAAAAGCACCAGAGTGCACTTGCAAGTGAACTCATACATTCAGGAAGACCTTAACTTGCTCCAGTTTGGATCAGGTGGGAGTTCACATTTGAAAAAAAAAAAAGGACTATCCAAGGAAACAAATCTTGGTGTGGACCAAAGAAAACGAAAAAAAGTCACTTAAAAATAGAAACTAAAGGTGTCACCTTTTCCCTAAATGTCATATAGATTTATACAACAGAAATATATTTTAGCCATACAGTTACAAGCAAAACTAACACAGAATTTACAGACCTGAACTCCATTTTAATTGTATTCGGCAAAGACATGGGAGGGAGCACTTCAGAAACAAAGAAGGCTTTTATTTTTTAGCTTCTTCTGAAGATACATGTTTATGCAGAAAAGGGAAATCTGAGATCCGAGCAAAGCCCACCAGATATCCAGTAGCACTGAACTTAAGTGTGTGAAATAAAACGCCCCATTATTATGAAGACCGCATGAATGAAAACGGACCAAACATCTGGGGAAATCCTAACAAATTTAAATGAAGAAATGGCAATGCAATTCTCTTTAAGGGGGTTTCTAAGGGCTTTTATATAATTATATAATGTATTCCAAATGGTGAAGTCATACACAAGAAATAATTAAATCTAGTGTGACACAACCTTCTTATGTATTAATAGTCCCAGTCTCACAGAGCAAAGTGAATGAGGCTCCTGACACGAGGCTCCCCTTAAAACAAAAGACTGAAACAAATGAGCATCACAGGTGATTAATGACTTTGCTATTGCAGAAATATATAAATAAAGTAGACATCAATAAGCACCTTAGCATTTGTGAATAATGCATGTGGCCATTTCCCATAGCTAGAGGCAGAAGATATTATTACACCATCAGATCAACTAGCTGAAGTAATAAGTTTGGGCTGAGCGAGAGGTGGGAAGGGCTGAGGATATTACGCGCTGGTGAAAGCCCAATTTCCCCTTCATGTGCATATGCATGGACATTTAAAAATAAACAGGATGATACATTAACGTTAGGTATCATTTCTACCTAACTTCAGCTGATGACATGTGAATAGCACTCACTCCAAGAGTGTCACCAGGTTTCGAGGACCCTTTTAGTTAGAGAAGGCTGTGTGATCTTCAGCTAATCCTTCTGCTAAACTGTGCCACACATTTAGCTGAAGTCTGGATTTTTGTCACAGCTGCAATGACTCTTCGGGGCGAACAAAATAAACCAAAACGTATGTAAAGTAGATTTATTCAAAAAGGAATAAAGATTGCAGGCTTCCATAAGTTTTTTCAAAGCAGAGCTAGGAAAACAATGTGTTCAGAGGTTGACTCCTGTTTCACCAGTCATTAACTGAGAGGCAGGGTAGACACGACAGGAATCCATCATACAGGCGCTGCTAAAAAGTGAGCCAGATTCACAAATGGTGACAGGATTTCACCTGCCAGGGACATATTTCATTCAGAGTTTGTACTCAGAACCATACAACCTGAGTCCTTTTTGCTTGTAAATCGGTGCTAACTGTTGATATATAGCCTAAAATGCAACTTGTGGATAAAAAAAAACGTTCACACAGAACCTTCTTTGTGTTTTTAATCATGGTCACTCTGCATTGACTTTTCGGTTCTTGGAGGTGAGGAATGGAAAGGCAGCATACTTCATTATCTCCTCTACATCTGTTTTTCACACTTTCAGCTGAGATTGTTCTACATTTAGAAGGCAGAGAGATAAATCCTTTGGATGCTTCAACTGTCTAGCTGTCATGCAAGCAAATAAAATAGGTGTTTGGAAAGTGGGGTTTAAAGCCGTGGCTCAGCCACTAGATAGAGTGATAGACCAAATGACAACTGATATTGCCAACTTTGGCACAACTGTAAATAATACTCAGACGAGGTTTTGTTTACGATGACGTCAGCGGCTCGGCTTCTGCTTGAAGTAGCGGCACATCTTGATATCATTGTGCACTGTTTGGCATCTCCTATTTAGAATTCCAGAGCTAACTGAAGCCACATTCAGCTCTGCATGTGGGAGTAATGCAGAAAGGATCAGGGGGAAAACGGAGTGAACAGAGGCCAGATATGAGCCACTTGCTCACCTTGAGTGACTCCCAACAAGGAAAATAAAAAGACAAAAAAGTGGGTGGAAAGCCAGCAGAAAAAAAAAAACTAGTTCCTCTATGCTTGATTTTGAGATGACGTAATGATCTATGACGGGGAAAAAAGACACTTAAAAGATAATGAGAGGTAAGGAAAAGAAATTTCCCAAGAGAGTCACAGTTTAAACCTCTTAAAGAGCTCTTCTCGCGGCTGTCTATCAATCAAAACCTTGTTTGTTTGGGCAGAAAGTTGATAGTTCACACATTCCTTAAGTGTTACAAATACAGCGAATAGATTTCCCTTTCCGTTTGCAATGTAATAGAGATGATGAAAGGCGGAAAATATTCAAACATTGGTCCAAATTTAATCGCGCCACACAGCAGGTCAGAGGTTTTGAGCTTCCAGAAGCATGACTTTAAAAAACCTAAATAAGTCTGACAAAAGAGGAAGCAGAAAAAGAGGGAGGGGAGGACATTTAGTACTGTGAAAGGTTAAAGGGCACTGACTGCAGCAGCAAAAAACAGATGCTGGCTGCTTCATATTACACCGCATCCCCAGCTGACCAGGATTTCATCTATAACTGACCTGAGCTGCCCTTTATACTGATACGAGCATTAGGTAAAGTCAGATTGGGGGGGGGGGCTGTTAGCGTCAAATTGAGAAAAGGACACCAGAGTTGGTGACAGGAAAAGGATAAAGCTTGCAGAAGAAGGATGGGAGGCTTACAAAAGTAATTAGTACAAGCTGGTGAGAGGGAGAGGTTGGTGTCAGGCCATGAGAGGGAGAAATCAAGATGCGTGTAAAAAAAAAGAGGAGGAATAAAAAAGGAAGGAAACAGATTTTTGGTGGATTTCATCGCTTTGCTTCGACATCTTTCATCCTTTTTGTCGTTCCTAATCGCCACCTGTTCTCTCTGACTGTTTGTCATCACTAGCGTGAACTCATGCTCTTCCACATTTTACCTCTTCTGCTAAATTGTGATCAAAATATCATGTGGCACAAACATGTCCACGAGCTCGTCTTTTAATAGCAGCTGTCCTCATTTTAGTTGTCCACTGTCTCAGCCCCCTCTCGCTTCTGCTTCTCGCTGTCTCTCCATGTTCACACAACACCTTATGCTGCAGTGCCACAGTAATGTGCTGCAAGGTCATCATCACCACGGCAACTAGATAAACCATGCTTAAAGCAAGGACAAAGTGATTAATGGTGTCAGGTTCAACGCCGTGTTATAGTTCTGTGCTGAAAATTGTATAAAAGCCTCGGTGCTGTTTCACCATCTTATCTGGAACTGAATTAGTCTAAAGCCTAACGGAGGTACAATAAATGCAATACATGACAGACTGAGCCTGATCACATTCATCCTGTTTCTCTATTTTGATCTTCAGTCCGTTCTAAACTCTGTAAAGTATTTGATTGACCTCCAAAGCAGAAGGTCCTCTCTTTTGTTTTGCAGTTGACTCTGAAATATTTTTGGTTCTGGTTAATAATGTTCTGATTTGCACTATTTCTAAACAATCAAAAAATAAATAGTTTCGGTTTTGCATTTCCCGTTTAACCGATTAAGCCACAATCCTTAGCATGTTATTTAAAAGTAATTCACTGGGAACTTCTCTGTTAGTTCAGTTAAGCAAGTTGCCTCTGGAATATCTTAATCAAATAAAACTTTAGCATATTTGCTGCTCTGACCACTGAATCTTTTAAATCAGTGGGTATAGTTTCATACACTTCAACAATTTATTGTTGCTGTTCACCTGTCGGCATATCCCTTCAGGGGTCGCCACAGCGAATCAGCTCTTACTGATTCACACAGGTGGTTTGGCAGAGTTGTATGCCGGATGCTTTTCCTGTCACAACCCAGTATTTATCCGGGCTGGAGACCAGCACAGGTGGACCCAGACTTGGGTCCAATCTGAATTGCTCCCCTACCCCGCTGGGTCCTCCCTATTGCTCCAATTGTAGGAGCATTTAAAGGTGTACTGGAGTCCAAAAGTATTTTTTTAAGGAGAAACAGTAGTGACAGAAGGGCTGGGTATTCCTCTGCCGGTAGGGTGATTCACGCCATAGAGTGATTGGGAGCATTGCTTCACTTGGGAGTGTCCTGAAGTACTGAAATTTACACTTAAATTTAATTGAGTTTTTGTTCTTGCTTGACTTTTTAAAGTTATTAAACCAATGAAATGTATTCGCTAACTTAGATGACAGACCTCTTGATGATGTCATCGAACAGTAGTGAAGTCCGAAATTGAAGACACAATTGTTTTCTATATTCCTCTACTTGGAGAGATATGGAAAATGAACCCTGATTTCCCATGTGCCAGTCCTACATGCAGCCAATTGAGGCATCCAGACCTTACACTTCAACAATTTGTTAAGCAGTTACATGAAAATTAAGCAAGTAGTTCATTTACAAAACAACAAACACGGGGAAGCTTAGTTTAACCCTTGTGCTATGTTAGGTGACCCCACCCTTACGTTTTCTCCCTACCATGACAAAGGTGGATAAAGGTGGAAAGATTTCATGTAATCCATGGACACCAATGAAGATCACAAATCATTGAAGAAAAAAGGTTCAGAGCACTGTCTGGTGGGTCTAGATGACCCAACTCCCAATGGTTAAGTGCCTAGGATAGCACAAGGGTTAAACATTTTGGAAATTACAAATCGATTTAAATGCACCACAGGGAAAACTTTCATTAATTCTTTTCCTATTTGTTTTGCAAATATTTTCAATGAGAAACATGTAATTTTTTGACATGTAAGCTTCCTCAGTGGATTGTAAACTTTCCAAATCTTTCAAAACTTTCTCACTTGAATGGGATTCTCTTTCTGATAAGACACGTAGGGGAAAAAAGCATTTGGTAAATGGGTGAAATTTAATAAAAGACTGACCACAAACAGTGAGGTGACAGAGCCTCATCATCGGTTGAGGAAGTACAGCTGCGGAGATGAATGGAAGGTCAGTGGGTCCATTGCTATTCAGGACACAGCTGCACTGTATAAGTAGTATGAACGCATATGCGTAACTATTTTTCATATGCTCTCCTTCTGACACACACACACGCACACACACACACACAAATGGAGTCTGCCCGTGACTCCCTCCTTCAGCTATAAGACAAACAGAGGAGAGGAAAGACAGAGAGTGCAGTCAAGTGGCACGTGTGCAATCTGTCGCTTGCACTGTGAAATCAGTGCGGGTGTTTAAAAAGCTTAATGTGCAGAGTCAGATGGTGAGGAATTTATGGTGGACAAGAGAAGTGAGCTGGAGCGTATTTAAACACATAACAACAGATTTGTTTGTGGGTGCTATGGAGGGAGGTGATATGCATGCATATGGCCAATGCATACAGGTGCATTTGCCTCTCACTGTCACTGCAGTGTGACTACCTGGCTGTTGTGATGTGGTGTGGTGTAATACAGCAGCAGCGAGGATGTCACTGAGCTCATGGACATAAACCAACCAACTGCCAGACTAGTCTGCTCCTCTCAGGAATAGCAATGGAGGAGGTGTGTGTGAGTGTAAGTGTGTGGGTGGGGAGATTGAAAAAAGATTGGAAAATGACTACAAAGAAGAAGAGTCAGACAAACGAAATGACAGAACCATTTAGAAATGTGAGACATTCTGGAAAAAAAGTCACCCCATTTTATTTTTTTAACTCACCAGTGAAAATGTGCCAATTCGACATGTGGGGTTTCAAGAGCAGAGGTTATTATCACTCAAGTGCAAGCAGCAACAGCCTCCTACTCTGATGCATGTCAACCTGGACAGACATGAAGGCTTGAATAAGGTAGGCATAACAATGAAAATGGCAAAGACAGTGATAGACAGATGGACAGACAAGTGAACAGAAGGGAGGTATCAGTGGCATGGCCTTTAAAAGGAGAAAAAAAAAGATATATTCAGCTCATGATAAAATGGATGTGGAGTGAGAGGAATGTGTCAAATGGGGTGAAGTAAAATAGAATCAATTTGATTTAAAGACAAACTCCAACTGAAATCACGTTTTTGGTCTATTTAACATGTTCTCGCAGCATTTTTTACTGATGATGGAGTACATTCATAAAGACAATTAAGCTTAAAATTGCATTCCTGACTAATCCCTTTATTCAAATTGTTAATAAGGAGCTGACAGTTAATGCCATTTGAAAATAAATGTATTTGTGACATAGAAAATACATTGGGCTGGCCACAAGTTCCATGTTCTGCTCCATTCTGATGCATCCACTGGTGAACAAATGACTAGATACATGTACTTCTTTGTTTTCCTCATCTGAACTAGTATCTGGCTCTAAACTGTTTGACTGGATAGCTACAATATTGCTCACCTTTTTTGTTGCACTGCTGGTGTTAGGTTGAGGTGTGAGTGGCTGTAAATTAGCGAGAGAGAGCAGAAAAAAAAGGGATGATGGGAAATATGCACAGGGTTAATCTGTGCCAACGGTCCCGCCCACAATTCAGAGTTGAATACGACAAGACTACTGCCGCTCTGCAGAAACTATGTCCTAGAAAATTACGGGTTTTTTTGTTTTGTTTTGAAAGTGACATAATCATACTTAAAAGACCACTTGAAAAGCTTTTAAAATAAATCAAATCCATACCTTTTTTCATTAATATTTTTATTCTTACTCATGCCATTTGTTTTTCTATCTGTTATATTTTTTGTTTGGCTGCTGTAACAACTGAATTTCCCTCCGGGGATCAATAAAGTCCTATCTTATCTTGTCTCATCTTATCTCATCTTATTTTGTCAAAAGATGACTGCAGTGGGGAATTTAGGGCTTGTGCTAGGTGTTAACAGTGATGCTTCTTGCTTCTTAAAAGCTAAATAACTCATCTATATTGCTAATTTTGTGGTTAAAAAGACAAAAAAAAAATCCAGAATAAAAACAAATAATTGCTTGTCTATTATGTTTTCCAGATTCTGAGAGATTTTTTCATATTTGGAAATTTCAAAGTAGTTGATAGTCACTGAAGGAGGATCTTTTCAAATGACACACCTGATTTCCAGGCTCTCCCACGCATATGGCCAAACAGGGATAATCTATACTCTGTGTATGACCAGTGGTTCAGTTTGAAACCTTAATCTCTGTAAATCACAGAGGACTCCTTTATGGGGCTGGCTGTATTTACTATAGATTACATCTTCCAGTGCTGTGCATTAGTCCAGGGGCAGCTTTGCAGTCTGCAGGGAAAACAGCAATCATATAGCTCTGACAGACTCCCTGTGATTTTCCCTGTGAAGCCAACTGGCCTCACAGGACTCCCCAAATAACTTGTCTGGGCAACTGTCTATCTGCCACTTACATACTTTGTGTCAAATTAGCAAAGCTTGGGGCCCAATGTCATCTCCACTCACATTCTCCTGATGTCACCTTGATCAGAGCATTTGCTCTATTTTTCCTGGATAATTGAATCATGCAAATTAGGCTAAGACTGCCCGATTCCCAGTAAAATACATTTTTTTCCTCCAACAATCATTGAGCTAATTTACATTCAGCAGACCACTGATGACAGCCAGAGACATGACATCACTTCCATTGACAGACTACTTGAGGAATGAAAATAAAGGTGGAGGGATGCAACAAGGATAAATATTTGTCAAGCATTATATAGTTTGAGTGAATACAGTATCAAGTAAGTAGAGGTTTATTTTCTGTTAACACTTTTTGAGATAATGGTGATAATTCATAATAATTCATGATTCGATGCCTCTGTACTCTCTCTGCTTTATACTCTGATGACCTTGTAGATCTGCCGTCTCAGATCTGCAGAGAAGTTTTGGCAATCAGGAAGCCAGACAGAGAGAAACAGTCTGCGCTATTATAAATTCGAAAGACAAAGAATGAGGCGGCAAACTGTTGGAAAGAGACAAAGCCAGGATGCATGTGAATAAAATACTGTGAAAGAGAGGAAGAGGTGTTGGGTGTGGACTCAAATCAGCAGCAAAATGCAGAAGCATGAGACAACTTTTTTTTTATAAAATCAATGAAGTCATCAAAAAGGAAGATAAAAAATCTAAAAATCCTGATTTGAATTATACAAATAAATTGTGCAATTAAAAAAAAATATATATATATATATATATATATATATATATATATATATATATATATATATATATATATATATATATATATATATATATATATATATATATATATATATATATATATATATATATATATATATATATGTATATATGTTTTTTTTTTCTTTTTTCAAAGAGGCATACTATAGCAGCTCAGAACTTTATCAACAGTTTGATCTGGAAGTTGAGCAAGGTATTTTGGGAAGGGGGTGACTGTGCTTACCACCATGCTTTTGATGAGTGTACATCAGGAAGCTTCGGAAGGAACTTTGTCTCAAAAAACAACAGCCATGTGGTGTTCACTTCTTTAATTCCTCAATGTGCAAATTTCAAAGGTTTTTACTTTCCATTCATGTTTTCCTACAGTGGTTGGTGTGTGTGTGTGCACTCCTATATATGTGTTTGTGTGTCAGACATGCACAGTCGGCCTGGGTGTCGCTTGCTTTTGAATCATTTCCTGGGGGCAGCTATAATATAAATACCAATGCCGTGCTGTTATACAAAAGAAGCAACGAATTGTTCACATGTGGATTGTGTGTAATATTGACACAGTGTGCATGTTACTTAATTCACTCAAGCAAGCATGTGTTTCCCTCACATTTAACACTGATATTTACTCAAGCCATGGGCGCAGTAACATAGGAGAGAAGGAACAAGTCTGTCTAGAGAATTAAGTGTCTTATTTGCACATGATTGTGTGCTACTGTAAGTGTTCGGTGGGTTATTGCACACTGATGTGTGAGGCCTTTTTCCACAGCGACATTCTCCGCACTCAAACTGCCTCACAATAACAGCAAAGTGTGGTGACAATCTCCAAGTGCACAACTTCATTCAACCAGACAACATCCAGATGATGAGCAAAAAGTATGGGGTGACGGTGAAACAGCAGAAAGTGAGCTGAACTTTGTCTGAACGGCATTCAACCACACGCAAACAGACCAAACAACAAAGACTTACTGTATTTCTGCAAGGATTCATCTGACTGCTGCTTAGGAGAAAAGTGGAAACGCCAAAACCTCATGCTTGCTCCGCAGCACTCCTCTCTTTCACTCCCTCTGTCACTGCCCCCTCCTCCTTCCTTTTTCCTTCACTTCACCCTTCCCTGCCTCTCCTCCTTCCTCCTCCTCCTTCTCCTCCTCTTTTTCCTCCTTCACTCCTTCCCACTTGGCAGGACCATACTGTATTCAGCTAGACCGCTCTCCATATAAGGCAGCCCAGCTAAACATGTCACACATAATTTATCCACAGCAGGCTGCAAGTTCACCTTTCACAGCGTGCACTTGGATCCTATGTATAAAAAGGGAGGAGAAGGGGGGAAAAAAACAGAACAGACAAACTTCCTCCGCTGTCAACTGGCACACAGTTTTTGCAATGGATGAGTGTCTGTGCATCTGTGTGCATTTGTTTATGTTAACAAATGCTGACAGTTGGACCATGAAATGCAACCAGAGACCAGACTGCAGTTCACCTGCACCATTCCTGTATTTTCACCATCTGTGTCTGTGGGCAGTAAATCTTCCACACATGCTGTTTGAGAATTCCGTGCACCTGCATGCTCCACGCTCTGCTGTCCTGAAGAGCCCCTCTACCTTTAAAAAAAACAAGACTACCAGACTGAGAAGGAGAGTAAACAAATGTAAAAAGAAAAAGAGGTGAAACATCTTGTTTTGTAGTTGGAACAGGGGGATGCTGCAAGGGGAGTGCAGTAAAGGTGGGATAAAAATATGTCAGCAAACAAGATGCCTGCAGAGGGCTTTCTGCTTGTGGCCCCTAAGCATCAGCAAAACCCCCTCAGATTATGTGTCGGGTCTTGCACAATCAATGGCTTTAAAAATACATGCTGACCTCTCCTCTGCCTCTGTCTCTACACTTCCTCTGCCTTAAAATGCTCTGCAAAAGATGTAAAAGCTCTACAGAAACAGAAGTGATCAAATGAAAAAAAAAGCTTGCAGAGAATAGAGAGAAAGACAGATTGGGAATAATAATAGCTGCTCTTGAGTAGCAGTTCAGCCTGGTATTCTCCTCCCTCCTCCACAGCTTCAGTCCACTCACAGGACAGCAAGAGTCACAGCTCTGTTGCCATGGCGTCTAACTCCATCAAACGCTACGTCAGGTGCTACATGTAAGCATGCACGAGTGTGTGTTTTTGTAGCATTCGAGGCGTGTGTTTTTATATGTCAGGTGGGCGTTGCCAAGTGACTCAGAGCCACGTCATTCTGGTTGCTGCATATCAGGTTCTCTACAATTCATCACTGTGTGTTTGAGTGTGCAAAAAAAAGGTGTAAGGGGACGTGTGGACTGAACAGTAGCCTGCAGCCTCCCCTTGACGATGCTTATGACTGCTGCTCTATATGGTAACGTTTAGCTCCAGCTATTATAAATATTTATCAGCTCCTTCAATGAGTCAAAGCGATACAACACAGAGGTCATCTGTATGGAATTTGGATTTTAGACCTCACAAGTAATGGTTTTGTGCCCTAAAAAGGCCTGCAGTGGCTTTGGAGGCTTTTGGTGTACTATGAATGGAATGTAGGGTTCAGCAAAAGGGTGCAAATGTGGTCACTGAGAAACCAAATAGATTCTGATATTAAAGGGCCTGTCAGCTATGTTTGTTCAAATGTAATGTCTATTACATGTATGTGTCATGTTGGTAAGACTATTTGTTCAGATTCTAGGGCATTGCCGGTTGCAAAGTATATGAATGTGTGAGGACCCCTAATAAACAGATGGCCACACGGTGGTATATTCAGCCTAATTTAGGGAAAATAAAAAGTTATCTGCAGACTGATGCTGTCTTTTTTTTTTTTTTTTTTTTTTTTTTTTGATGCTGTCTTTTTACCACATTTCGTTTCCATATTGGTCTCAATACTAGGGAGTTGATTTTCTTTTTTTAAATATTTAAAATATATTTGAAATGTGTCGTATTTTCAGACTAGACTTTTACATGTCATTTTATGTGCAGCCACAAGGGGCGCTAAATAATAGTTTTATAAAGACATTCCCCAGGAAGTGATGTAGTACTACTCACACGATGGAAAGAACTCCCTCAGAAACCTGCAAACTGCTACTTTATGTATGTACTTGTTTCAATTAATATCAAATTCTTTTTTTTCTTTAAACATTTTTATTGTTATTGAAAGATAAGGTTAAACAAACTGTAACATTATGAATGCTTTAAAAATCACAGTGCTAATGCTAGTCTTTTGCTTGCCCATAGTTCTTTTCTTATGTTGCTTTCTTTGTTTTGTTTCTGTTTTTACTGAAAGAAGAGGGGGATATTGACGGAAAAGACGCTTGTTTTTCCCTTCTTCTGCCTCCAGATGATGAACTTTTATATGAAATCTTAACAAAAAGCAGCCATAAAACATTAGAATGTTTAGATCTTCGCCATCATGTCAATGGCAGTAAAGATGTAGGCATTTATAGAGGCTGTTTGACACAGACTCACAAGAGGGGCACTTTTTCTGCACAACCACCAACTCTGTAAAACTGCATACAACGTTGATTCATATTATCATCTTTAGAAATTTCCATTTTCATTGAATGTCCTATTTCCTTGGATTTATCTGCCACGCCTTAAAGTCCACTCTGTGACATTGAATCCGTTTGCGGTCATTAGCATTAGTGTGAAACAACACTGCTATCTCCAAATCAACAGTTTTTATTAAAATGTATGTTCCTGCTGTAAGTCCAGCAGGTTTAGCCTCCATTTCTGTCTGGATCCTGTTAAAAATTGTCATATGATCTGCTGTGTCCTCAGCCAAACGCTACACAGAGGTGAACTTACAGGAGTGACGGGCCGCGTTTTAAGCGGTAGAGGAGGAGAATTAAAGAAAATCACCAAAGGGAGGTCTAATAAGCATGGCTAAACATGTACTCAGTAAACAGAAAAAAATGCTTGCAATGGGGAGTAGCAAGTGTTGATTTCAGACTCCACATAGACGGATTATTTGCTGCAAGGTGCCAATTGAAACTTTGTCCGTCACCAAAAAGTAGGCGGTGACTACTTCCCCCACAGGTGGCAAATTTTTGTCGGGCTGGCTGCTTTTGAGGCTCCTGACATGTCCTCAGTAATTTCTTAATGTGTAGAGCAGGGGTGTCAAACTCATTTTCACCGAGGGCCACATCAGCATAGTGGTTGTCCTCAAAGGGCCAGATATAACTCATACATGTAACTAAATGTAATGAAAAATAAACATAACTACTCCTTAATGTTAAATAACTCATTATTTATTTATTCTAACTTTTTAAAGAGACAATTACAGTTGCATAGAAAACATATGTTTGCTTGTTACTCTAGCATAAATACTTTTACATTTGATTCTGTCAGGTTAGGTTATATTGACAGAGTTAAAGTCCTAATGTTGCCCAATCCGATATTTCAAGTCCAATTCCCCCTAGATATGAATAAATACACACCAATTTTTATTTTAGGAAATTAAAAACTTTCATGCTCTCGCGGGCCACATAAAACGACATGGAGGGCCACATTTGCCCCCCGGGCCTTGAGTTTGACACGTGGTGTGGAGGGTAGATAAGTGATCTCACATTTCTATTTTTATGAATGTATTGGTAACTTCCTGGAGTAGTTCAGTTTAGAATTTAGCACATGATGGGATGTAAAAAGATCAGAGATCCCTCATTTGTTGTTTAAAACTGAGGCCCCATTACATTACCTTGCATTGGGCCCTGACAGATTAAGATATGTGCTGTTTTAGTGACACTGAACAGAAAGCTATACCACTCTAGCACATGATAAATAGTAAAGGACTTACTTGTCTTGCACTTTTCTACCTTCCTCGAAGGTCCAAAGCGCTTTACACAAATCCATTAACCCATTCACACACACATTCACACACTGGTGGCAGCTCTGCTGCCAAACACTGGCGTCAACTTTCCACCAGAAGTTCAGTGTCTTGCCCAAGGACACTTCGACACATGGGCGGGCAAGGCTGGAATCAAAACTGCAATCTTCCGATCAGAGGTCGCCTACCGCTGCACCACGGCCGCACATGATTGTATTTGGGGGTCAAAGAGCAAAGTAACTTTTGTGCCTTGTATTTATGTTAGGTTCAAAATATTGACGGTAAATAATAAGGGCTTTTCATTTGATGGTTGATTTTGCAAGACAGGATGCATTTTTTTTTAAGTCGCAGGTATGTCACACCTCTGCAGCACTGGGCGGTGGCGGTGCAGAATTAGAGCCGTCAATCTCTACCTCAACCATGTGTCAAAGTGTCCTTGGGCAAAACAACTGAACCCCACATTGCCACTGGTGGTTATACATTGGTGCCAGCGTTAGGCATGGGCTAGCCACTATATGATTGTGTTGATGGGTGAATGGGACTGTAAACTGACTGTAAACTGCTTCAAGCCTTCAAGGAAGGTAGCAAAGCGCTATATATGCCATTTACCATCTACATAAACAGTGTACAGGATGACAACAGGAGAGGGAGGGTTTTTTTTTTATATGGTAGACCTGTAAGAAAAGAAAAAAACATCTGAGGAAGAGAAACTACTAAGAAATAAAAAACAATAAAAACTGGCAAACACACTTCAATTGTTACAAAGAACAAAAACAAGAAAGCATGATCTGCTTGGATTCACTGAGACGTGTTTGGTTGAACTTTGGCAGGAACAGCGAGGCCTCTTTTGATATTGCTGTGCGCAACATCACAGACTCCAAAGAGAGAAGCTGTGAGGAGAAACTGCATGCTCTCATAAACAACCAGGTGAGTGAAAAAGTAGGTTTAGCTGCATCAATTTGAATCATTCTGTAACCTTGGAGGCAAAAAGATATTTCCCTGGCTTTGCTATGTCTTCTCACTGTTTGACTAAATGCAGACAGTGGTAACACCGGGTATCACGCTGTTGCTGATCACTGGTGGAGTTTAAGCCTTCTGCACCATAGCCTTACACATTTTTTTTTGTCTACCATAACTCTTCAACCATTTATGCCATACCGTCATTCCAGCCGATTCTAAAGCAGGGAAAAGTAGCCTTGTACGGTGGCCCTGAAGTGCCAATCACACTAGCAAATCACTCAACGCAAAAACATTTTAAAGATCACAACAAGGATTAAAAAAGAAAAACAATTAGTAATTTAGCAACATTATATTTTAAAAATCAAAACAACATTCCAGAAACCAAAATATAATTCCAAAAGATTAAAACACATTTCCAAAAAAAAAAATGAAGCAAACAGGAAACATTTCAGAAAACAAAGGTCATTTCTAGAAATCAAATTGAAATGTAAAAAATTAAACAAAAGAAAAAGGTATTATAAAAGACATCACTGATTGGATGTTGACGTTTGTTCACCTTTTTAACTGGAAGGTACCTATCTACTGATGGACACTATTTTTTTAAGTTTCTAGTGGCAGCCTCTACAAAAATTGGGTGATTGATCAAACAACTCTTTACCACCATTTCTGGGAAAATATGCTTCTGCTTAACCTCGTCTTCAAAACTCAAAAGTCATCATCCAATCAATAATGTCTTTCAGTAAGCCTATCTTTTCCGGCTTCTTATTTTGTTTCATGATGTTTTATTTTTTCATTATAACTTTTCATTTTGATTTCTGGAAATTACTTTTGTTATCTGACATGTTGTTTTTTTCTGATGTTTTGGTTTCTGAAATTAGTTTTGATTACCGAAATTAATTAATTTTTTTGTTTGTTTTATTATTTGTTTTGCTATTTGAATTGTCTTTGTGATTTTTCAGATGTTTTTGCATTGAGTGATTTGTTGAAGTGCTTTGCACCTCAGGGCCACTGTTGTCTTGAGCCGACATGCAACACTGCACAGCAGTGAAGTGTTTACGTAATCAACGTAAATCAGCTGATTCTGATGAATCGAAAAGTAGCTTTTGCACCATCATGCAATACTTTACATTAGTAAGGTGTTGCATATTGGTGCTGCAAAGCAGGTAGAAAAATTCAGAATCAGCTGATTCACGTTGATTGCATGAACAGTCGAAGAGTTACGGTAAAACATGTGTTACTTAAGTGTTGCCGGCGACATCTCCAATGTTAAAGGGTTAGGCCCACTCTCTGTGCATCAGAAGGCACAGTAAAAGTTTGGGAAAATGCATAAGCAGGTGATACTGAAACATCACAGTTGTAAAATGTCTGTAAAGATGAGCAAATATTAAGCTTATTTAAGTTTAGTTTTTATAACATGGCAAGCAACATTTGGATTTTTGCAAAACCTATAACTACTGAGCAACTCAGAATTACCTGATTGAATTGTACTTTCTTACAAATTGTATTTTTGATGACCTTCTTGCAACAGTCTTACCTTAAAAAAGTACTTAAGCATAATATATTCTTACAAAAGTATGTTTCAAACTTATAACTGTTACACTTAGTTCTGGTTTCACTCTTTTCTGCCAATTTACAATATAAAGTTTTCCAGTGTGCTACGTTTTCACAATGCTTATGATGGTTGTGCTAAAAGCGGTGTTGCAACAAAGGTTTTAAATGTAAACAAATATGTTTGAGAGGAAAAATAAGCTGAAAATCTGACTAACCCTTTTTTTAAGAAAACATTAGGGATGAATTTGAATGTACTTTTATAAACAATAACCACATATTCTCCTATTATATAAATGAAAAATGCACCGTTTATAGCTTTTTGCACGCTTAGTCATTTGTAAAAATAAAAAAGAATTATATAGTAAGGTGTGCTCAGGTTGTTCAGGTAAATAGACTTATTTTTTCATTATGGAGAAACATAGGGGTAAAGAAACAAGGCTCTGTTAAAGTTGTTGAAGTTGTCGAAACCTGCTGCAGTCGCTGGTGATTTAATGCAGAGTAAGGCTTCTGCAGAGTGCTTGTCTGAAATCTGCGTGCGACGAATGCAATATAGGAGTTTTGAGGGCCCCCTCCTCTCCAACAAGAGTGGATGTCCCTCATTTTCATCGCATCAAATCGAGGTCATGCATTACCCTTAAATATGTGCCCCACGTGTTTCAGATCATTAAAGGCAGAAATGAGCTGTGGATCCATATATCACCTCTGATCCATTCTGTTAAGCAAAGCCAGAGCTGGCCCAAGAGCAGAAGAAGATCTTTTGGAGAGGCTTACAGAGCTTGTGCCATGGAAAATTCCGACAGAGAAATGTGGTGTGGGTCTGACACATTCTCAGGATTCAAAGCTGCTCTGCTGTTGAATTTCTTAACATAAATGCATGACCTTGAGGAGGAGCCCGTGTTTCTGTAACCTACATCCAGCAGCTCTGAGTGCTTGTACCAAGATATTCTGCTGACCCAAAATGTCACCCAAGTAAGAAAGGAGACGATGAACAGCTCTGCTGTTCTGAAAAATTGTCAAAGCAGATGTCTCTACTTTATCTCTTTATATGAGAAATCAGATGGAGATAAAACAACACAATGTATCAAAAATAAAGTTCCAATAAATGATTCTTGTATAATTACTTTTAATCTAAATGCTGAATCTTCTTTGGCTTAATTCTTCCCCTATAATCTTTGTAAAGATCTTGAGTTTTTCGAATATTAATTGGCAATATTGCAGAGTTATCTAATGATGCACTTCACATGTATTTCCAAATTTCAGTTGGTGTAACTCGTGATGATAATTCTATTTATTTTTTTAAAAAACAGAGAAAATTAAAATGTTTTCAATTTTAATTTAAGGTGGATTTGAGCCCAGCAGTTAAAAGAGGTGGATTTATTGCTGTGCTGAACAGGGACATGCTTTCTTTAGGTAATCTCCTTTACATACCTTTTTTAAAGCTTTGCATATTAAATTAAAATGATAAACAGTCATTCCATAAACGTAATTTACATTTAATTATAAATAAAAGAAGACATTTATTTAAATAATAATAATATTGCTTCAAGGTATAATTAATTTAAAAGGTGGATTCTAGGACTGGGGGAGAAAACATTTTTCTTTATTTTATTGAAGCTGTGTTGAATACCAGTACTTGTAAAATATACAAGTATATATACAATATACAAATAAAGGTTCTAAAGAATAGTCTTTTTTTTTCTTTGCACCTTAATTTTAAAGCTTCTGTTTTGCTTCCACACAGGGGTTTTAAATCATGATTTTATGACACGTTCCCAGAGAGGAAGCCTGAAATCTTTGATTCCTTGAGTAATAAAGTTTAAGAGTCCCTCCCCTGAGCATCTGCAATCGCACTTTGGAGCCCGCCTGCATCTCTGGAGCAACTGATATGGTCACGAGTCTGAGTGGCCGTTAAACCACACAATGACCCATAACTGAGACGCTGTGCTTTCGCCTGGTAGTCAGCTCAAACCGGTGTCAGATAAAGGCCTTATAATTGGAAACTGTTTTTTTTCCCCCTGTACATAAATATGTTTTACTGTGGTTAAATGAGCTGCTATATGTGTAGCTTACTCCATACAAGCTTCATTATGATTTTGATCATGCAGACCTAAACTTAAGGTGGATTAGTGGCTTAGCTAAAGGCAAACTAAATTAGACATGCACGGTGAAGTTAATTCACATAAATAGTTTATGGTTTTTAAACCAGAAGTTCAAGATGTGACTTCTCTGTTTCGTGATATATATATTTTTAACCTCAGTCTTCAGTTCAACTGTCGTTCTCTACTGTAAACTCAGTTCATTGCTTCTGAAAAGTTAAGATAAACATAGTTGTCAGCCTAAACACATGCAATTGATGCCATCATATTAAAATTTGACAATGATTACTCAGAATCTGCTGCATGCAGAGAAAATACTGAACTGGCATAAACCGAGTTACTAATGGCAATGATGCTGGTCCTTTTTTTCTTTTGCCATTGAAGAAAAAGGATGTATCGCAAGCAACAGGCAAGGAAGTTGGCAAAATGACAGATGTCAGAAATGTACAACACGCTGGTGTCTGGATGCAGATATAGAGATGCATTCTCCACTTTTCTCCTCTCATTGGACAGAGTTACAAACATCAGCAGATCATCTTGAACTGCAGCAGCAATTCAAAAGCTTGGAGTAAAGCCATCTTACCTGCCTGCTTGTCTGTGTTTTACCTCCCGGTCTGGCTGTATGGGTGTGTGTGTGTGCCTCCGCACACAGCTCCTCGAACAGGAACTGATGAATCTGCACGACTTCAGCGCTGCAACATGCAGTGCATTATGGGGTTTCGCTCTCACTGTCTCTCCTCCTCTTTCTGCTGGCACGGTGTTAGAGGGGGGATGTCCTCGCCTCCTATCTGGAGAGAGGAGAGCAAATTTAAACACGCCGTATCCACACACTCGATCTCACGCACAAACGACGAAGAAGCCCCATGATGACGACTGCAGCGGCTTTGGTTGCCATGGGAACAGCTGCCCTCCCCCTCAGTTCTCCTTTACTGTAGCTCAGGCTCTTTCACCATGTATTTTTGCGAAATAGTAACATAATTTTTAACAAAAAGAAAAAAAAAATCACAAAATGAACCAACACAACTCAGCCAGTATTGCATAGAAATTGTCACAACACAGAAAGAAACTGCAAACAGACCAATACTGTATTTGTGAACATGTGATCACCAACTGTTGCTTCTGCATTTTAAGATAAAGCAGTATTTGGTTGGAGATAGAAGGCATGAACACATAAACAGGGGTCTGTGTGCTCGTATATGTCTACTCAACAGTGAGTATTTGTGCGTGTGCATGTGTGTGTGATGGTTTGATAGTTAAAGGAAGCAAGCTGTGGTTCCTGTTTATGGTTTCTTCCCTTTTCTCCAGTGCTGCAGCACGTGCAATTAGGTCTGCAGCCCTTTGATAACACACAGCAGTGAACTGACCCACCAGGGAAGTATTGCTGGATTTGTTGTTAAAACAAACAGGTCAAATGAGGGGCAAGGCTCATCGTGCCCTATAGTGTCATCAGTTCAGTTTCTATGACTGGAAACTGTTTCTTAACCTTCGTTAGTGGGATAATACAAAGGCTTCACAGCAATTTGATGGATTATATCATGTCTGCACTTGGAACACTGGCAGGAACAAAGGAGAGAATTATAAGGTTCGGAGACTGAATAGGAGATGAGATCTTCTCTCTTGTAGCTCCTGTGGTAACAGAGTGGGTGGAAGGCCATGACTGTCCTTTAGGCTATTGCAAATAAGCAAAGCCTGATGCAGTCTTGCACCCTGACTGTCATATTAGTAACCTTCAACACTCAATCTTTCCACATCCAACCTATTTTGTTGTGATGTTATTAGCACTCTGCTGTGCCACATTCTGCTGGACAACCAATATGACACAACAACTTTTGCTGTCACTGAAACATGGATGCTGGCTGTTTAGATAAGGTCTACTGTTTTGGCACACAATTGAAACTGGTTAAAAATTACCGAATAAATATGATATTCATTTCGTCTGTCCTGTAGCCATGGTAACAGGAAACTACAGCAATTTCCATTTGACCAATTTCTTTCTTTTTCTTATTCAACATTTTAATTTGGTTGATTAAGACATTAATTTAGGCAGAGCACGCTAAGAGAGAGTGTTAAAAAGTAGGCAGGTTACAGGTGTTAACAAGAAATTACAGCAAAGAGGGCATGTTTTCAAAAATTTACTGGAGGAAATAACGAAGAACAATTTCCAAGTCACAATACAACAGTTGAGCAGAGGAGTAAACAGGAAATTCTGGCTGATGTGGTATCTTTAAAAAGACATACCACAGTTATAAGAGTAATGTGAACATTTTGGATTACATCTTTTGAAAACTCATGTTTGGAAAATTAGAGGTTGACTCTTTTAGGGAAGTAATTAGGAATATACATTTCTTACCATTCATCTGTGCTTTGAGTTTGCCAAACCTTGTGACAAATTTAAAGTTGAAATCAAAGCCTCCTCTGGTTTGTACAGTAAAATGAGATGGAAACAGGACAAGTCCCTAAAGTGTCCAGAAAACATAAGACAGGAAAATCTAGAGCAAACATATGAGATGCACAAAACGCAGTATAAAAAAATGAAGCAGATAAGTAGTCAGTCTTTGTCCGGTTCATAATAAATGGTTGACGCACAAGTGGATCTGCTATTGTGTGTAGAAATATTTCCTGGTACAGAACCTGAACTTGTGTGGTCTTAATATGAAGCAAAGTTCTGTACATAACTAATGGAGAAATAGGTTTGCGATGAGAGTTGTTGTTTTTTTGCCAAGATTGACTGGACTATCCTTTTTATAATTGTTTTCTAGCATTTATGCAACACAAGCTGCTATTAAAATGTGGACGTTTCAAATTGAAAGCAGTATATGAAAAAGAACATATAAGAATGAAACTCGCCATCATGTGCCATGATTGCCTGAATTTATCATCCAACTTCTGTTTTGAAATAATAGCACTTTCCCCATGTCAAAATTCCGAAGAAATTTAGCCCTTTTCCCCTCATTTCGCTTTAAATGTTCATAAAAAAACTTATCAAAAAAAAAACAGTTGTTTTTGCAACAGATATGTGGTCTCAACCAGTACTCAACTTTGAGGATTTTTCCTGCATGAAAGTGTCAAGCAGAAAAGAAAAACTTGCCTTGAGCTGTTGATGTTGAGTTATCAGCATTGCGAGAATAACTGCCTGCACATACATAAAAATAAAATGCGTGAGAGGAAGCCATTGGGTCTTTCACTTGCAAACCTGCTTCTATCTGATCGACCGTTTGCTTTAGGAGGTCAAATTAACCACAAAGAAGAACTATTACCATGCTTTTATTGCTGTCACTCACAAAACGATCAGTTTGTATATTTTTCCATGTACCACACCTACAATTTCCACTTTTGCTCACTACTGTGGTAATATCATTGATTACTGCGCTGTATTAAGATGTATTAATAATGCAGGAGCTTCAGTTTTTCTGCTTACTTTATGCTTTAATACTGCAGAGGAAATGCCATGAGGTAATGATGTAAATGATCCAAACATTCAGTGATTTGAAAAAAAAAAACAAAAAAACACAAAAAGGTTTTTTTTAGTCTATGTCTGACAGTTTAACTGAAAGCTTTTAACAGATGTGAAACCCAGCATGATTAGTTTCTTCCTGAGTATAATGGGAGCTGCAGGTGTCCACAGGCTCCTTGTGCCCCATCTACTTATTTCATGCATTCACACTAACTACTCACACATGCACATACACACAAAACTCATTTCTCATTGGAAAAATTCATTAATGACCCTGTAGTTCGCCTTGAGCACAATGACCATTGATCAGGCTCATGCATAATCATGATGGTGGAGCCTCTGGTGTAATTATTACTGCCCCAAAGATTTTGCTCACCTGTTCTTTGTTTGTTTTTTTCAACTATACAGAACATCTGTTTCACGGACAATAATTATTTGTTTAAAGCTAAATGCTCACATACAAAAGTATGACTCAAATTGTACCGTCTCTGAAGCCTTTAGTAGGCTGTCTGATATATTAAAATCTTGTTGAAGCCTCAACTTTTGTCCATAATGTGCTCAGCTGCCTATTCACATGCAGCATTGAGTTTCCTTTAGGCAATAATGATGAAGTTTTAAGCATTTCCAGCAATGGGCCAATATGTTAGGAACTTTTTAGTACTTTAAATATGTAACATGAAAAATGTACCTATCGTAGTAGCCAACGCAAAAACATGAAACTAAGACTTAATTCTGCAAAACTGTAATGGTACAAATCCAAAATTGACTGCCCTAAACATATTTTTGTAATTTTTATTTTATTTTAATCATTATCTGAATCATTCTGAACCGTATTTGAGCTTTCAATGAAATATTCGGTTTGTTATAGCATACCTATTTTTACCAGGGCAAGTCTGATTGATCCTTCTCAAACCTTGTTAAATGAGTTTATTTGACTTTATTGACTCAATATATATATATATAAATATTAAAACCCCCTCTCAACCTCTGTGGATGGTTTCTCCTCCAAGCTTGGGTCCTCTACCAGAGGCCTGGGAGCTTGAGGGTCCTGCACAGTATCTTAGCTGTTCCTAGCACTGCGCTCTTCTGGACTGAGAGGTATGAGGTCTTTTCAGGTATCTGTTGTAGCCACTCCTCCAGCTTGGGGGTAACTGCCCCGAGTGCTCTAATTACGACAGGCACAACTGTCACTTTCACCTTCCAGGCCTTCTTCTTTGAGTCCCTGATATTCCTCCAGTTTCTCATGTTCCTTCTTGATTTTCCCATCGCTTGGCACTGCCACATCCACCACAACGGCTTTCCTCTGTTCTTTATCCACCACTACAATGTCTGATTGGTTCACCATTACCATCCTATCAGTCTGGATCTGGAAGTCCCACAGGATCTTTGCTCTCTCATTTTCTACCACCTTCTGAGGTGTTTCCCATTTTGAGCTTGGGGTTTCCAGTCCATATTCTGCACACATGTTCCTGTATATTATTCCAGACACTTGCTTGTGGTGCTCCATGTATGCTTTCCCTGCCAGCATCTTACACCCTGCAGTTATGTGCTGTAGTTCAATCCAGCAGGTGAGTGTGCATATATATATATATATATATATATATATATATATATATATATATATATATATATATATATATATATATATATATATATATATATATATATATATATATATATATATACTGTAAACAAAGAACAGGTGAGCAAAAGTCTTTGGGGCAATAATAATTACTCCATATTTATTCCAAACGATGTGCAGTCATGAATATATATATATATATATATATATATATATTTATAGATAGATAGATAGATATACAGATAGATATACATATATATACATATATCTATATACATATAGATATATGTATATATAAATGGAATGGGATAAACTTACTTGTCAATAATTCATCTAGTAAATGATGAAACAGAGACTAAGTTAAAGTCACAACCAATATTGCTTCTGTTATTTGGTACACAAGTGTCAAAACACATACGATATGACTTCAGGGGTTGACTACAAAGGGACAAAACACTGTACAATACATAACATTCAATTTTGCTGTATGTATCTGCTGAATGAATCACTGCATCCGGAGCACCCAGGATAAATAATCTTTGGGAGTAAAAACCTTTTCCTTTGTTTCTCAAAGCCAAAAACACACTTATTGGTCAATCGAAGAAGCTCTAGTAATATTAATTATAAGCAGGAAAGTAAACTATTATTTGGTACAGGTATTAAGCAGGAATCAAGACACAGAACTTGCAGTGTGACCATTCACGGAATATTTATTCATCTACAAGAGCTTTTATGTTTGCTATCTGTTGGCAAAACAAGACTTACCAAAGTTCCCAATGATCTAAGAAGTCCTTACTATTTGTAAGCAGCACAGCAACTGTTCAGTAAATGCTGAGTTAATAACTTTGCTTCTCTGTGGCTTGCTTCGTTTATCAAAGTAACGTTTGTCCTGACGTCACTGTTGCAAAATGGCTTCTGAAAAATTTACTAATTTTTTAACAAGGTTGTCCATCTCACTACAAGCTACCATCACATGCTAAATTTACATTTTGACATGAATAGCTTGATTTTTTTTTAACTATTGACTCAAAAATATACAGTACATCCTACAGAGTAGTTTTACTCTACAATAATATTTACTTTTACTTGAAAATTAACAACAGAAATAGTCATTTTACTCAGCTGCAATTGGCTATGTTCAACAATTTGAATGAAAACTAGATTTGAGGTATATCTGTGGGTTTGCATTTCTAAATAAATCTAAATCAGATTAACAAATTAAATGAATACAATTAGAATACACTTGGAGTTTGTAATACAGCTATACCTTAAATATTAGCCAAAATAAAGAAAGGTATTCTTTCTTGCTGTAAACATCAGGTTTAAGCTGGACCATTCAAAACAATTCTTCTAATGCGGAAATTCTGTGAAGGGATAACAATTTAGCTTATTGTGTTGCTTGTGGTAAATGCCAGACACCAATAGGACATTAACAGCTGTATTATTGGATGGGGCCCACACAAATCCACTATTGAATCAAAAGGCTTCTGGCACTTTCTATTTCTTCAGCAGGAGAATTTGAACACATGTAACAAACAGCAATAATCATTGCAAATGATCACAAGTTTCTCTACCAAAGCAGTAAACTCAAATGTTTGAAGAAAAAAAACTTTCTGGAAGCTCAAAACTCATCATCTGCAAGGCAGCATCACACAGTAGATATAAAACTGAAACAAAAACAGATTTGCTAACTGAAAACACAGGGCAGGTTATTTATATGTAGAAAACCCAGCTAACCCCTAAAAATATTTATGAGAGCAGAGACGGCTTTGCATACACAGCCCATACCATAAGATGTGCGAGAAGTTGGAGGCATAAGAACAGGGGTTTCTAAGGGGGTTTGTCTAAATGCATAAATATGTTTAGAGGTGTATTAAAAACCAAAACAAAGAGCTAGAATCTGAAGACCAAGTATATGTGCAAAAAAGATGGTAGGAGTAAACTCCTCAGTGAATGTGTCCTTTGCAATTAGGTTGTTTTAAATATTTAGAAGCACACTTCCACACTTATCGAGCAAATACAATGACGTACAAAGGGTTAAGATATTGGGAAAATATACAAGGAGATGATTAATATTAAACAGTGTCTTGTGGGCCGCCCTTTTTTCCCCGGGGTTCCCCCCTCCTGGGCGGGGGCGGCGGGCCCCTGCCTTGCTCCTACCTGGACCAACCGTGGGCCGGGTGGGTGGCTGCCTGGAGTGCGGAGCGGGTCTCCCTTGGGGGGTCCTGGCTCGTACCTGGGGTCGGGGCGGGGGGATGCCCGGAACTCCTGGGTGGTGGTGGGGTGCTCGTCTGGGGCTGTGGGCGTCCCTCTCCGGTGGGGCCCTGCGTTGGGCTCTTCCGGCGCGGCGGGGGGCTGCTTTCCTGGCTGGGCTGGGGCGGCGCTCTCTTTCCCTCTGCGCCTCCCTGCTCTCTGGCTCTGGGGGCCTCGCGGCGGTCCTGCTGGCCCTGGCCTGGGTGGCGGTCTTGGTCGCCCGGGGGGCGGTTGTTCCCTGCCTGTTCCCGTGTGGCGTTGGGGGGGCTCCGGCTGCCGCTGCTGCTGCGGCGGGGGTATGGGTGTGGGGGTGGCTGGGCGCTCCTCCTCCTTCTTTTCACATTCCACCATCCATTTTAGAAGAACATAAACACTCACCTGAGCACAGGTGTTAGCTCACCTTTGCACTAATAGTTTGCATGATTGAATGAATGAAAGATTTCACACTAGTTGGTTTAAAGGCATAGGTATGCGTTCGTGAACACTATCTGTTTTGTGTGCATGTTGACATGTGGACATTTTTGCGGCTAGCAGGTGTGTTGATAATATTTGAGTGTGTGTGAACAGGCCCCGCCCTTTTTGTACTACATTTGAACCGTACCGTAACGATAAACAACCAGTAAACCTGCCTGCTCTATGCTGCTTCATGGTCTTACCCCCCTTCCCCTCCTATTATCACCCTCCTACCCCCCCCTCTCTCTAACGTCCCTCTCTCTTCTTCCCCTCTTTCCTTTTCCGTCCGGTCCAACACCAAAGATTTTCAAACATGATTGAAATTAATAAAGTTTGGCCTCAATTACAAAAGGGGTTTATTCAGACATACCTTTGGTTTGTCTGAAGATGAATAACCCCTCTTGTTAAAATAAAATATGTCCAACACAAGAGGCCCTCAGCTCTCATCTGTTTGCCTAGCTGTTGGACAGGACAAGTTAAAAAAAAAAAAAAAAAAAAAAAAAAAAAAAAAAAAAAAATATTAAACAGTGTCTGAAACAAAAAAACATATCGAGCTTATAAGCTTAACATGAATTTCTTAGGTACACCTTAGAAATCCTCACTGGTTTGGAAACTAATTTTATGTTCCAGTGTCTTCTTGGTGTCATCGTTGCTGTTTCAGTGTTATGATTGGTATTTTGCTTGAAATGTTGGATTTGACTATTTTACAATTGTATGTCTGACATTGTATGTTTCCTGATACCTCGGGCATTTAATTGTCAAAAGTGTCCACTCACATTATTGATTCAGATGTTTCTATTACTTACATAGCCACATGTGTGTATAACCATTAGGCATACATTCTGCTTATGTAAACATTTTTAGAAGAATGGGTCACCCTCAAGAGCTAAGTGAATTAGGATGCTATTGTGCAACAAGTCCATCCATGTATCCCTTTCTGAACATGCTTAATCCCTTTCAGGGTCACTGGAGCCAACCTTGCTACAGTTGGACAACCGCAGGCTACACCCGGGCCAGTCCATTGCAG
Organism: Oryzias latipes; assembly: GCF_053564925.1. Taxonomy (NCBI): domain Eukaryota; kingdom Metazoa; phylum Chordata; class Actinopteri; order Beloniformes; family Adrianichthyidae; genus Oryzias; species Oryzias latipes. The sequence continues at coordinate 23,519,645 of NC_136249.1, read as the reverse complement.
GGCAACGCACACACACCACCGTTGAGGGACAATGTAGAGTCATCAATTAACCTATGAAGCATGCTCTGAGCAGAGTGCCAAGAGAAAACCTATGCAAACATGTAAGCTCCTCACAGAAAGATTCCAGCTGGGATTTGATGCAAAAATGCAGACCACTTCACAATTGTGTAGCCCTGCAACAAGTCCACTTGTGGAATTTATCAACTATTGCTGGCTGGAAGAGGCAAGTAGGGGATGAACATCGCCAGTAAGAAGAAGACCAGCAACCAAACAAACTTCTTCCGAAACAGGTATCTTGGCAGAAGGGTGGGCTGACGTGTACCATGGTATCCCTACAGTGTAGCTTTGATGTTATGCAGAAAGATGGGATGTGATCTGCTGAGGCAAGAAGACTGCCACAGCAGCAAAGTCACACTTCAGTTTAACCCTTGTGCTATCCTGGGCACTTTAACATTGGGAGTTGGGTCATCTAGACCCCACTAGACAGTGCGCTGAAACTTTTTTCTTCAATGATTTGTGATCTTCAGTGGTGTCCATGGATTACATGAAATCCTCTTCACCTTTATCCACCTTTGTCATGGTAGGGATAACATGTCAATGTAAGGGTGGGGTCATAGGATAGCACAAGGGGTAAGGATGCTCACATTTATATGTCTATCTCGATTGTGAATTCTGAACAGCATTTAAACGATGCTTGCTCATTCCCCACTCAATGCTTTGGCACAATTAGAACTGTACCGAAACTCTTTGTTACAAACGCTAACATGACACAAATAGACGCACTGTTAAGCTAAATCGCTCCCAAAAATGATGATGCCGGGAAAAAAAATACAGCTTCCACAGCAGCCTGCATGAAATGGGTTTAATTTGGAAATAAGAAGTGGCCCTATTATTATTTTGAGCTAAAAATGTTTCCTGACTCTAAGACAGCAATTTGAACCCTTTAAAACAGCACTGCACAACCTTATGACCAGACATTATAGGTAGGATTCCTAAAAGTAGAATTACTTTTAAAGAAATACCTCATGATGCTAAATTAGCATCAAGGAATTCAAGTTCTAAAATTAATGATAAGAGTATGTTAGCCACCAAATGAGTTGTAATATATTTTTAATTATGATTTGTTTCTTTATCATCTGTTTCATAATTTAGTCTCAGCTTGTTTTTCCCCAAGGGCACCCCGCTGTCTGCAACAGCTGGTTTAAAGATGTGTGATTACGTCTATGCACCTCATGCAGTGTACTACCTCACTCATCCTCCATGTGTGCTACTTCAGTTGTGACAGGCCAAATAATTACCTTTAGCTTAGTTGTCTTAAAAGGCAACTTTTTTAATTATTTTGCGGGTGAAAAAAGGCTGACATCAATTATTTTAAAAAATCGTTAACAAGAATGGGCGAAAAAGATGCATAATGATTTATTTATTGTCTTCTTCTGTGGTCAACCCAAACAAAATAAGTCTAATTTTGTTAAACCTGTATTTTATATGCTCTACGTGTAAACATTTCAAATTCATCTTCAACTTTTTAATTGTTTCTTTTATTTGCTTTTAGGTTAGGATAATAAGTTTTGGTTTCCCCCAATCACAGTTAAACCAGGTTTTATTTTCTCAAAATCCAAAGCTGCTTTTTGTTTGTAAATGAGTTTGTGATTATTATTATTATTTTTTTTTAGTTCTTATTAGGTCTGTTTTCTTTTCTTTTTTGTTTTCCATTTGTCTGTTGTTTCACATTTTTCCAGTTCCACAGTATTTGTTTATTAAACGTGGTTCTGTTCAGGATCCACTTTTATACACATTGGTTTCTTTACAACTACCGGTACCATTTCCTGACACTACCGTTCAAGGTTTGGCATGACTCAACTATGTGTTTCTCAGTTTCCCACAATGCCCACACCACAGCATTGTCAATAAACAACTGTCCTTAAACTTTTCAAAAGCAGGACCGTTTATGACAAATGAGACATGTTCAAGTAAACTGTGGAAACACGAGGGCTCCAAATGTGGCGGAGCTTCTGACCACCATACACCAGGTCTGTTCTCGAGATAGATCACCAGTGCTGGTTGCAGACTTAAGATCTAATGCAGGGCAAGCAAAACTGGCATGGTTTTAATTAATTTGTGCTATACCAATAAAAAAGTATAATGGTGGTGATTTGGCTGGAAAACATTTTTTGAGATTGTTACGACTATGACATATTGGAACAAAACATATTCCTCCCACAATCCCAAAACAGGCTTCATAGGTTAATTGCTTAGTCTAAATTGTCCCTAGGTGTGTATGTAAGTGTGCATGGGAGTGTGATTGTGGCCCTGCGACAGACTGGCAACCCGTCCAGGGTGTCCCTGCCTTCGCCCACAAGTGCCCAGGATTGGCTCCGGCAGCCCCGTGACCCCAAAAGGGACAAAGCGGCTTGGAGGATCAATGAATATGATTATAACAAGGTTTATCTGTGGATTTTAAAGTAAACTAATTATTTGTCAATTGACAGGAGATTTTTTTAATTTCTTTTTTTGTTTGTTTTTCAAAGGTTTACCAATCCCACATGTATGTAAACCTTTTTAAAGGGAAACCACAATGGTATATTTGCAATTTCCATCAATTACAATTATACCAATTATGCAATTATGGGGTTGTATGTTATCCTTATAAATATATTCTTATTTCAATGTGAAAACCTAAGCAAGAAACCATTTAACCAAATGAAATAAATAAAAAATTTACAAATGTACGTAACTCCATCATGCACATCTTACAAGAACGCCATTTTAAAAATGTTTTTAATCAAAATAGCTGAACAGGCTTTTTTAAATCAGAGTGAACCAGGCCTTTATGCACTATACCCGTATCCATTTTTTCCCTTTCTGTGAAGAAATAAAATTAAAAAAAACATCTCTATCCTGAGCTAAAATTAAATCTGCCTTTAAGAGTTACTGACCATCTTAATAGCCTAATTAACACAAATCCCTGGAGTAATTGAGCACTCCAATGAAATTAAAAAAGAACAGCTTACATCAGACTTGAAATGAAAGCATGTTGCGGCTTTTTGTGGTTTTGTTGCTTTGAAAAACTCAATGAGCACCCTTTTTTAATCCTGTTTATTTTTCATAAACACATGTAAAAACATGCAAATCTTAATCGTGTGCAAATTTTACGGTGCAGTTACTTTTCATGTTTTACATTGCATTCAGTTTGGATACAGTAATCCCAAGATACAGCAGCTCTAATAGCGTTAGCAAAGCATGTCCAATCCCTTTAGTACCTTAACTGGGAGCACATAGCTCAGACCTGCTCTGAGACAGACACTCTGAGGGACTACCCCACCATAGGAATCACATTTACATTATTCAAACTCATTAGTGAGAAAGAGGCACACTTGAACCAGTATTTTCAGTGCAAGATGGATAAGGAGTTGAAACAATAGGAGGCAAGTTGAACAGAGCCAGGTGCAAGACGGTATCACAAAGCCTTTTGTTCATTAGGGAAAAGAGCTGAGGGTATGGAAGATCCAGAAATCTCTCTTTTTAGGTATTAGAATTTTTCGGTTTCACTGCCACAATAGTAATGTATAAGTTTGGGTTGTTACTTCACGGACTACAATCATTTTGAATGTTGGGTAGGACTTTTTTTGGACATAGCAATTTGTTCTTTTAGCATATATAGATTTTTTAGGAAAACTTCTCACCAGTCCAAAACATGAAGATTGGTTTATGACGATGATGATTGAAATGACCATGTGTTCTACCTTGGAACTCTAATACCACATTAAACTAGAAATCCATTGATTGCGTTCCATGACTCTTTCCCAGCAGGGATTTATGTCTTCCTCAAGACTAAAAAGCAGTCAGAACTTACTGTAAAAAGTATTCCGTAACTGCAATAGAACTGTCTAAATTTATGTAGTCAGCTGATTGATTAAAGATTGACTCAAAGACTGATATACAACATAGAATACAGGATAGGCAATACATTATTTATTAGTATGAAGCTTCTAAGAGCATTTGGATATGCAGACTGCAGGAGGACAAGACATTGATCTTCCACCAGCACTGCATGGCGTTGTGATTAAAGCCAACTTCTATTTGTGCCCCTCCGCTGTTTGGACCCTTTGAAATAGAGCTGTGTGTGTGTGTGTGGGGGGGGGGGGTACATCTAAAAGTGTTCAAGTGACCTAAGAAACGAGATGCCACTACAAGACTGTTGCCTACACACATCAAATGTATACAACTTCCAAGAGGGTCTCTTCCACTGATGCTTTTTTTATTATTAACCGAACAGCAAGACACAAAAAAAAAAAAAAAAAAAAAGGTAACTGCTAATAGATTTTCTTGCTCCTGTGAATGCAGCAGATTATGAACTATATTAGTGGCTTTATGTCATGAGTAAAATATCTCTGAAATACAACTGTGTTATTGGGCTTCAGGCAAAAAAAAAAAGAGGGGGACCTGGCTGCAGACAAGATGACACCCAGACATTCCACAAGTTTTTAAAATTGTAGCACCTGTTATTAAAACGTTTCATTTGAATAAACGGTAACTGTTATGGTCTCTAGTGCATCAAACGGGTTTTGGTGTGCAAGATGAGCTTAAAATGGGGCAAAATTTGGTAATTGTTTCATTCCTTTTAAATAGGATATTAACAAAATTGTTTCAGATTTTTAAAACTGTGAGCCCTTTTACACAAGAGCTTTAGCTCCAAAGTTCACATTCCTTTAACTACTGTAACTTTTCAATCCTTAATGCCATCAACATGAATAAACTTATTTTGTCATGAAGAAAAGCAGCGTTGCGCCGGTATGCAATACTTTACATTAGTACTATGTTGCATATCGGTGAAAACACCAATTTCTCTTCAAATCAGCTCAATCTGGTTGATCGTGAAGGAGTTACGGTATGTCAAAGGGCATAGTGGGTTTTGACAGAAAAATCTACAGTGTATAAGGCTTAAAACTTAACACTGGGAAAAAAGGCATAACTGTTAGGGTCGCCAGTTATATTGGCCATTTTTAACAAAAAAAAGAAAAGAGTATCCTTCAATCTGATTGGAGAGCGCGGACTTGTGGTTCCAGCTAATGATGTGTTGGACAATCATATCGTCTAAAAAAAATCCTGCTTCTAAAAATAAGCTAAAAGGTAATTTCAGGACTTTGATTTTTCTTGATTTAGGTTTTTGTTGGAAATCTTGGTACAAGACTGAACTTAACAGACACAAACGTTTCTGGACTCTGCATGCAATACTTAAATCATGATGATTTTCACTAAAAGGTCAATCATTTTCTGACACAACTTGTCCAGCAGTTCTTGAGGAACAAATATTGGGAAAACATGAACAGCATGTGTTACACAGTATGGTAGAGGCTGCTTTTGAGTGGTCAGCATTTTTGAGAAAGCTTGTCTGATTTTTTTTAAATTTGTTTTAAATACACTTGCTTTCAGTTTTGTTTTCAAATAAAGTGAAAAAAAACTTGTCCAGAAAGTGAGATTGTGAAAATATGTTTATCAAATAGGAATTGTATTTGTTATTAGCATGATTACACCCCAAAATTTTGAGAATGGGCCTTTTATAATGGGGACATTGTAAATGTAGACTTTTGAGAGCATAATTGTGTGCTGTGAGTCACTCAACAACCTCAGTTTTAAAAAATAACAAAGGTATCATTTCGGACTGGGATTCTCAGGAGTGTCTGAGGTTCTCTGAGTTTGCTGCATTGACCTTCAATTATTAATTTGCAGCATGCTTGTATTTGTTGTTTGCCTGTACAAAACGGATGCCACTGTACACATACATGTTTGCATGTGCTTTATATATAACCTCTGTGCAGAAAAACCAAAAAGATGACCCTCATGGGCTCTCAGGGACAATTTTTCACTTAATCCATTAATGGCAGTGCAACACCAAAACAACAAAGAATTCTCTGCCTTTACCACAGCATCCAAAAAGCCTGTCTGCCAGGCAGTCTGCTTCTTGACTTGAGCTCAAACCCTCAGCCTTTACCAACTGCTGACAGATAGTCACTGCCTGGTAAATAGACTGCAGTCTGTCACTGCATTGGCCCATTAGTAATTACTCCTCGGCGTGAAAACTAGACAGTAAAAATAACACAAACACACAGAAAGGTGGAAAAAAATTCAAACACAGAGGAAAGTGAAAAAAAATAGTATCAGGTCTAAGAATAAGCTCTAACTTAATGAGTCTAGATGAAAGCCGACTGTCTGCGCTAACTCAATTCTTTGCTCTGCTAGTCGCATTTCTCAACGTAATAATATTTGCTCCAGACAACTGATGCGAGAGCCAGTGTCGGATCGCCTTCATTTGGTCATATGTTTCCTGTGTGTGATGTGGCCCTGCTCGCCATTTGCATGTGCAGAGAGCTGAACTTGGCTGCACACAGAATGACATCACCCACGCTGAGCAGCAAACATCCATTTAAGACATGTTTATAGCGCTCTAACCGCCAGCATGCCTCTATCCCCACTCGTATAAACACAGAGAGCAGCCCCGGCCATGTGCACACTTGTCTGCACAGACAGTGTTTACACAGAACAGATAAAGAAAACACCCAGGGCCAAAGGGAGATCAAGCTGCAATATGTGGAAATGTGGTTAAATATAGAAAAAGGGTAAAGCAACATAAGTCCAAGGATTTTCCAGGGAGGTATTTGTAAAGGGTACCAGAGATTTTGAAGGGCAAGGTGTGGAGTGTACACAGAGGTGAGGAGGAGGCATTGCTCGTGCCAAGGAATGTGATAAAGCTGTTTATTGAGTCAGCAGGCCAAAGAAGAGGCTTAGGTGTTGGATCTTTGGCATAGAAAAGATGACAATACTGAAGGAAAATGTGTTAGCCTGACAGAAATCTGGATCTCTTTAGAAAAAACATCAAGAATCCTCCTTCTAATGCTCCACTGACATTAGCACAGAGATGGTTTATCCAATACTTTGATTCCTGCATAGAAATATGAAAGCTGTGTTAGTTTGTTTAGAGGAAATTAGTATTTTTGTTGCAATCTCACAAAACACAGCAACTGTTCAAAATATATGTGGTATTCTGACAACCTGATGGTTATTCAATGGATTCAAACATGAGACAATAGTCCATTGAATGGACTTGAGTTTAGAATACTATGCCAAATCCAAAGAATTGCACAGGGATACGAAAACTGTGGCCCAGTAGCCATATGCAGCTTGTTAAACTAATCTGGCCTGTCAAACTGGAAAAAATTATGTTGATTACACTTTTTTTAACCTGCAATTCAGGTGTCTCTCCACAGAGGGTACACTACAAATGAATTGACCTTTGCCTGGATGCAGAAAGTTATCTTGCAATTATGCGGTGGAAGATTTGTTGGTTTTCTGACCTTTTTTCAAGTTGGACAGTCATCGATCATTTCATCACCACAAACAAAGCAGTTTTCTAAGTTTGCGTTTTTTTCCCCCTGAAGGACATCAACCCATCAGTGTTATTGGCACTAAAATGAGAACAAAAGACACAGTTTATGAATTTTCTGTCCAAATTAAAGCATGTTTTTACCCAGATTTTATGTTCTTTCTTTTTCCCATGAGATGGATTACCAAAACACCCCATCCATCTGCTCCTGGTCCGGCCCTACTGTCAGATTTTAGATCATTTTTGTCCCACGAATCAAAATGTTTGCCCATCCCTTGCCCACTTGGACACAAAAAGAAATTACAAAAGAACAGGGAAATAATAATCAAAAAATGTCAACTAAAACATGAAATGCTAACAGGAAATCATTAAATTCAAAAGCTTAAGAAAAAATGCCCATGAAGATCGAAAGATAGATTCAATGTTCGTTATTGATCAGGTTTACCAAAGACAGCTCAACATATTACAAGGACATTTTCAATATCACACCACAACAACCAGAAAGAACAATTGCAGAGTGGAACACTGAGGTATTTGTGACAATTTGGTTGATTAGCCAACTACTAATAGTATTGTGTTACTACAAGTAGCTTATCTTAACAAAAAATATGAACAATGAAATTGTCGGTCACTCCACATGTCCAAAAAGAAGAGTAATTTCTAGATCTGTCATTAAATAATTGGAAATCTTTTGCATTTTCTTTCAAAGCTGTCTGCTTGGATGTGGACTTTCATGGTTTGTGTTGCAACTACCTCAGCATAGTTTTGTCTAAGCTTGATTTAAGCTGGTTCTCCTGATCCATATCTATAGTTCTGTTGTTAATTTCTATTTTGATGGATGTCTGTTTTAGCTTAATGGTTTTAAATGCCTTTAGCTTTAAAGCTATAACATTTGTTTTTTTACCTGCCTTTTAAATCTAGAACTTGTGGCACCAGCACCAAATCAAGACACAGCCTCCCAATCTACTGAAGATATCGCTTTTTAAAGAAAGACTCAAGCCCACTAAAAGTCATAGTGCTATTGTGTACTGTGGAGGATACAGTAAAAATCCACATTTTACATTTTTAGAACTGAATATTCTTAGTTTTCAACCCTCTGTCTTATTGGCAAAACGGAATACAGCCTAAGGAAAATACAGAAATTATTTTGTTAAAACCATAAAGAAATCCCAGTCCATTTTTTCCTTTAACTTTAATAGCTAGTAGTTTGCCCGTGCTCAAACTCATAAAAGAAACCAATGCAGGATGGATGACTTCATTTTCAAAGCTTTAGAATTAAAGTTGGTGTTTTTATATATATTTTAACAGTTCATTTTTTTTTCTACCTTTTACAGTGTAAAAATGAAAAATGAAATAGCTCACAGCAAATTCGAGCATCCTACATGGAGTTGCAACCCCTGCGGCAATCATTATAGCTTCTAAATATTTTCTGCAGCAGCTCAAGGTTTCTCAGTTCTTTTTTTAGGGGATATTTAAACAACAAAAGGTGAACTCTAAGCGGCATGTTGTTTTTGGAAACCTTCTTTTAAAGGTTTGTTTATATATGCATTAGACATTTTTACTCTACAAAGCAAAGAAATTGATTTCCAAAATGCATCAATAATATAATTAAAGTTCAGTTACAAAATGCCTGGTATACTACCTTGAGGTCAGCCCACTCTAAAGACTCTATTTTTTGCTTGTTTCTGTGTGAAATTAACTATATAAAACCAAGGGGCACCACTTTATGATGTTTCAAATCTCCTTGGAGATTTAGTTTGGAGGCGTAAAGGATTTGTCTTTGCCTGCTACAACCCTTCAAGCTCTAGTTCTTTCAGAGAAGTTTGCTCTCCCTCAATAAATTATGTTGAGTTCATGCAAACCATATACGAACTTCTCCTTTGCCTTTAAGCAAACATCCAGTTTGAGCACATCCATCTTGACCACATAAGGAACAAAACTCAAGGACAATGAGCCAGCCAGGGATTATTAATTTAATCCATGCGAAAGTTGGAGCTACAAAAAGGAAATCCATGAGTTGTGATGTCACTTGGCAAGACTTTCGTCCTTTACCTGCTTGAGGAAGATGAGGAGGAATGTAAAATAGGAAAGCATGAGAGAAAAACAAGAAAACTAATCTTCAAGACAGCAGGAACACTACATTCAGCATTGACCTGTAATGGTATTTCTCTTGGATATGCCGCCAAAACAAACAGGATATCCCCTCTTATCCACAGCACAAACACTTCACTGGTTCTGTTTCCCATATATGAGCTCCCTTTTGCTTTTTGCCTTCTTTAGTTTGTTTTCTTAACAAGAAGAACCAGGCAAATTCCTGTGGGCACACTATTTTGGAGAGCTATTGACCACTTCGACAATGGCTGGCAGAGTGTTGCCATCATTCGGTGCCAACGCACACAAACCAGGAAGTCAAAAGACCCTGTAAAAAGCAAACCTTCCCCACCACTAACAGAGACTTTTCACATAGAAATGCCTTATTGATCATCACAGATATTCTTTTGTTTTTGTGTCAGCTGTTGTAAAATCATGTTTCGTGATATTTTGTTCAGCTCATAGGGACGTTATTCAGTTCTCTCCGTGCGTGCTGCTTTGCTCTGGCTGTTCGAGGAAGCATGAGCCAAAAGGTTCAACTTAAAAGGAATCGCAATGGTAATGATGAAGAAGGTAAATAACTCTGACAGGAATGGAGGGGGAACCTAAAGACGAGTGAGAAGAAATTAAGTGGAAGCTAAAAGAGGTTTAAGAACAGTCAGCGTTGGGGCTCCAGAGGCAGGTTTCCTGTCATCAGCCCACGCTTAACTGTCAGCTAACAGAGCTGCTGATTCACTCCAACAGCAATGGAGTGACAGGACACTAATGTTTGGGAGGAATACGTCTGAGATACAAAAGCTGCTTTGCCCCTTGCTGTTTAGAACGGTGTCTGACAATTCCTACAGACATTTACAAGACACGCATCATCTCCACAGTCTCTGCTAAACCATTACAGTGGGCTTTACATAGCGTAACCTCTTTCACTGCTCCCAGGTTCCCCATCAGCAAGAGTATGATGTCACCAAGTCAAGACAAAGAACAGGAGGGCTTTTATATTCAGCACGCTGCTGCAAGGCTCTGAGCCGAAAGAAAACCTGATGATGCAAATAATGAAAAACTTTTTTATTTTTTGATTTTTGTAAAAGCCCTCAGGTGCATGAGTTTATGTGAATGTGTTTAAAGTAAAGCAGTGATAAAAAACGCATCTGCCATCTGTAAAATGAATGGTGGGGGTTTATCTAAGGCTGGAGCGTGATCAAATCATAACCAGATATTGCTGCATGGACTGTGACATTGCACCGCAGATAAAATACACTCAATACTTACAATTGGCTCAAACATATTAAAGAAGACAGCAGCTTACCTCATCTCTTATAATTTACTGGTTCGCAAAGCCTTTTCAGAGAGAGAAATATCTTCAAATCTGTTTGGAGCTCCAACAGAAAAGCAGAATTGGAGGTGAGCTTTTTTATGAGCTCATAACACTGTCTCAACATAGCAGAGAGGAATAGGTGACAGAAAAAACATGGCAGGGTTAGATTTTACACTCTGCTGAGGTTTGGAAGTCTTAGCTTTGCAGCATGTCTGAAGACTAGCTGACTGTTAGCTGACCTGACCGGGGGTTTTGAATTTAAACTTCCCTGTAGAAAGCGCAGGCAATCATATCAGTAACGCTGAGAAGGCCTGATGCAGCACACACCAGCAGCAAGTGTAAAACAAGCCCTCACTGAAAATGAAATCGATCCAAAGCTGAAAGAATACACAAATGTAAAAGCCACTTTTGCAGTTTAAAAGTGCAGATTTTGAACTCTCCAAACAAGTAATGCACAAAGACATCTAAGTGCTGGAAATATTTTGTAACGCTTTGATTTGGAATATCAATGTCACCCCCAACTTGTCACGTACAACCCTAGAGGAAAATACCTCATTATCATGTTTCAACTCCCAAAGTTCTATGTTGGGATCATTTTACAAAGTAATCCCAGAGATGTAAATAGAGGTCACGTAACTCACAAAACAGAAGCCCAGAAATGATTTTCCAGGGATTTTATTGATACTTCCAGCTAAGAACTGACATGAACTCTTCACTTTGATTTAGAAGCCTTTTAGTGTTGAGAAACATCATCAACATCTGAAATTACAATAGGGTGTTCTTTTCATGTTTCTGCCCATTTTCCTCCGAAAAATGTTTTTTTAATCAGTGGTGGACAATAATTCATTTCTTGATAACACTAATTGTTAGGACATGGCATCATGGTTAATCCCAAGCACTGTTCTGCTAGAACCTGCAATTGGTATTTTGAATATTTTCATGGTATTTAGTATATTAATGTTTGATTAATTCCTGCTTTCCATCTGGCTGAGACATTGCAAGAAGTAAAGAAACAAAGGGAACCCCTTATCTAATTTTCTCTCCAATGGTCAGAGGTTTACCTGTTGCACAGTCAAACAGAAAATGCAGAACGGTTACTTTTGCAAAGGTTTTATTAAAAAGAGAAAATGATTGAAAAATACTAAGATAGGTTAAAAAAAAAGTTAAAACCTTTAAGACCTTTAAAGATGGACCATGTACAATAGACAAAATGAGACATGTACTTGAATTGTTGTCACAGATCAAACATTAATAAAGACATGAACTACATCACACTGCAATCCAATTAACACACTGTCAAATTGTGAACCACACTGATAATTAGAGCAAAGTTAAAGTGATAAAGCTCTAACTGTGTCACCTTCCAAAACTAGGACATTTGAGTGCGCTATTGGGGCTACTGGTAAGATTTACTCACATGTTGCCAATAACTGAAGTACACAAACACTCACCATCTATTAGTCCTCACATTATTTCATTTAATTTAACAAGTACTTTTGTTTTGTTTTAGGACATGTGTTCTTACCTTAACATATTATCTATAATGTTTATTTATTTGGATGTAATTTTCTATACCACAATACAAATTATGTCTATCATTATGATACAGATGCATGGATGCATACATTTTGAGGAATAAAATCAGAGAAACTGGCACATTATCCAACTCCTGCTCCTGGCTTTTCATTCATTGCACCTTTTTAAACCTTTTATTTTTTTAATAGTGAAAATCCTCTCAGTCTCACAATGATGACTCTATTAAAACATCTTTATAATCTTTATAATCAAATGTAATTCCTGTGGTTTTTATGTCTGTTTATTGTCATGTTTCCCTTTGATTGCTTAAATTTATTTCAGGTGAGATGAAACAAGTCTGTGTGAGTTCACACTGACCTCTGCTGGAGCATACTGACATTACAAACTTCATCAATGTCCTTCATCCTCTGCAGCAGTACAAGCAGTCCACGTCTGTTAAGATTCTCATCCCTCCAGGCCTTGTAATCACAGTTTTTCTGCTTTTGAGAGCAACCAGTTTTTTTTAATTTGTGTGGATGATGTTTTGTTGTTCATCTAAGTGGCTTTTTCACTAAAGGCCATTTGTCTGCCAAATGCTTCAGACCCAGAGTAAAACCTTCAACAACTAGAATGTTTTGTGGGCGAAAGCAAATGTCAATGAAGAAGCTTGTCAGAATGGTCGGTCATGAACAAAAACATGATGAGCTGCTTGTGCGATTGATTGATGGTGATGTAGAGGTATGTGGCAGAGGTGACCCTAGTCTTCTGGGCCAAACTGTCAAAATAGAATTGTATATGGAAGACAGGAAGTATGTTCATTTCTCTTGAGAAAAGGTTTCTCCATGTTGACATTGATGGTTTCTTGACTCCTCTCTTGAATCCTTTGTTCTCTCTGTCCGGAATGTGAATGGATCTGTTCACGTGACTTGGTTTAATGTTGGTTTCTTCAGAAGTAAGACGTATTGTTTCCTCTTGCTACTGTGCCCAAAACTTATGCCAAACTGGGATGTGGAAAACAAACCTGAAAGATTGATCAGTGTAGGAAGGCTCCGTGTACACCTACCCCAATGTGTACATCAGCACATATTCCTGCTTTCCTTCATCTGCATGGAGCATTTACAAAGACAGAAAACATTTATCCAAAGAACCTAGGATATGACACATTTTCAGTTGTTTCACACTTTTTTGTTATGGTTATAATTCCACATGTGTTAATTCACAGTTTTGATGCCTTCAGTGTGAATCTACAATTTTCATAGTCATGAAAATAAAAAAAACCTCTTTCAATGAGAAGGTGTGTCCAAACTTTTGGTCTGTACTGTGTGTGTGTGTATATATATATATATATATATATATATATATATATATATATATATATATATATATATATATATTCTAGTGCATATTCTTATAAGTTCAGTTTTTCTGCTGATAGCTGGCTTTCCACTGCCTTATCTGTCTTTTGTTGTGTTCATTTCAAGTAGCTTACAGGATTTAACCCCAATGTGTTGAACTTTAGGGATCTGTTTGTTCATAATTCCTCTGGTTTTGGTGGTCATTTTTGAGACCTGAAGAATGGATTTAAGAATTTATATCACATGCATCAATAATGACATTAAACAGGTTGTAGAAGTCCTTGTGACACTCAACAATCTATCAGAATTGTGTAACCATCCTATTTGGTACATGCTGTGAAACAAATGGTATGTGCCATGCATCAACCCTTTTCTACTCTACGTCTCTGAACATGCAGAACAGCTCCAGAGATGACAAGTTGCAAAAATAAGACTTACATAGGTGATTACAAGGAGACTGCTATACCAACATCAGTACCTTCTGAGGAAAAAAACAAAGAAGCAAAATGGTTCAAGAAATTGGATTGAAACCTCAAACCTAAAACACATTTTTTTAATGCTCACTTAGCAGCACTTTACAAAGAAAATTATAAGCGGAACCGTCTTGAATGTGGAAAAGCAGACTCATTTTTATTCTGTATTAGTGTAACATAACTCTGTAACAAATTGTGGTTTCCAGTTTTTTTTCTTCTTTTTAGTTAAAAAAATGTTCCATTTGTGTCTGTATGTGAAACAAAGTGTCCTCGTCTGAGTAAAACCACTGGTACAGAATTTGAACCAAAAACAAACTTATTGATTTTCTGAGCGCTGCTGAAGTTTGCCTCTAGAGGGCACCCCTGTTCAAAGAAAAATAAATAACTCTTTTGATTAGAATTTTTCTTCATTCTCACGAGAGAGCAAAAATCCCATTAATATTTGTAAACTAAAGCAAGATACAAGATAAGTATTATTGTGTTACCTTTTAAATAAGTTTGTCCCTCTGGAGAGACTTTCAAGGCAGGAGATTACTGCAAGATAACTAAGCAATACACACCCACAGAATACCACTAGGTTTCTTCAGGGCATGCGCTTGTTCCTACCTCACTTTCTCTTCTGTGTAATGACTTTTTATGAATATACCCTGACTTCATCTCACATGTTTCTCAGCAGTTGATCATGTGCTTTTTGAGGACTGACCAGCTTTGTAAGCTTTTTTGAGATACACTACAGGCTGCTATCACATCCAGCTTAACTGAGATCACTTTGTGTGTTATGAAGAGACAATGAAGGCACTTGACTTTTTAGATTTAAAACCAACAAAAATAAGTTACTACAAATACATTTGGTAAAGATTCACTAAACTGCCGTCATCATCATTGCCTTGTAAGGCAAATTACTTTAAAATTATAGCTCTCTGTCTTTCAAAAAAATTATATTTGCTGTGCAAATGCCTTTCCGAAGTAATGCATGATTAAACTATGTTCTCCCTTAGTTGGCATACTGTACATACATGTATAAGACAGGTAAAAGACGTTCTCTTAAAGAATTTGGCAAAAAGATCATGCCTTAACATGTCCCTAAAATTTTTGTCAGTGAAAAAGCCGAGCAAACAGCACTTTCTGAAGCAATTAAATGTTTTAAAACAAATGAAGCAGTGATGACATTGGAAGTTTCAATTGTCTGTTTCCAAACAGACTCTGACATAATGCTTATATCTTCACTTTAAAGATAGTCTCCGTAATATTTGCCCATTTCAACCTGGCGAACACAGTGTTAAGCTTGAAGTAGGATAGGGCTATTTGTCCAACTATTTATGAGGCTATTTGTGAGGTACCAATAGCATAGCAGATATGGGGCAAAACTAGGCTGGATAGTGGCTTGGATTAGTAAGGCACTCTACAAAAGATGGTTGTCTATGTAAATGCATGAACACGTTTCAGGCTTAACGTTAAATACTCTGGCATTCAAGTGTCATTATGTAAGTTTCTACGAGCATTTTCAGGCCCTATCTGTATTGTGTACATGTTGACATGTGGACTTTTTTGCAGCTAACAGGTGTGTTAATAACATTTGTGTGTGTGAGGACAGGCCCCGCCCCTTTGAGATTTGTATTCTATCTGAACCTCACCGTAATGATAAACACCCAGTAACTAGTTGCTTTATGCTGCTTCATGGATTGGCTATGGCGGCGCGCATAGACGCGGCGGCTCTGTGCTCTTCTTTCCGGTGCTTTTTATGGCTATTTTTCTGTTAGTTATTTATCGTTTGGACTACATCCTGCTGGGCAGAGAACATTTACAGCTGGCATGAGCTCCTAAAGTTAGGATTAAAATGTGAACAAGCGGTTACAGCCGACTTTTTTCACTCTCATAATATCCCGAAGGATATTATCAGGACCCTGGGCTCGCCGTGGATTACCATCCCCACAGGGAGGAGGCGAAGGCGGCATAGGGAAAGAAAGCAAAAGCGGGGTTGCCGGGCTGGTGTACTGGCGAAGCTGCGTAAGAACCCAAACAAGCCACCGCTCCCTAGCATTATTCTTGCTAATGTACGTTCCCTTGGAAACAAAATGGAGGAACTAAAACTTCAAGTGGCAACAAACAAGATCCTCAAGGACTGTTGTGTTTTGATTTTCACCGAGACCTGGCTTCATTCATCCATACCGGACGCGGCTATCGAGCCAGCAGGCCACACGGCACATCGCTACGACAGGAGCGGCGACTCCGGTAAGAGCAAAGGAGGGGGATTGTGCATATACGTGAACAATAACTGGTTCACCAACTCCAAGACTGTAGCCAGTCACTGCTCTCCGGGCGTGGAATATGTGTCTGTCAGATGTAGCCCGTTTTATCTTCCAAGAGAGTTCACTGTGGTCATAGCAACTGCTGTGTATATACCACCAGATGCTAATGCTAACTCGGCACTGGAAATCCTGCATAGCACGATTAGCAGCAACCAAGACAAATATCCTGAGGCTGTGCATATTATTGCCGGGGATTTCAACCATGCTGAATTAAAATCTGTGTTCCTTATGTTCCATCAGCATGTGAAATGTGCCACCAGAGGGGATAAGACATTAGACAAAGTTTACTCAACATAAAACATGGCTACAGAGCTATACAGCTCCCACACCTGGGCCAGTCAGACCACATGTCCCTGCTCCTAGCCCCTGCATATACCCCCCTCAGGAAACGGGCTCCCACCAAAAGAAAGACTATTAAAACTTGGCCCGAAGGTGCCTCCCACCAGCTGCAGGACTGCTTTGAAAGAACAAATTGGGAGATTTTTGACCACCCAGACCTGGAGGAGCACACAGCAGCAGTCCTGTGCTATATCAACCATTGCACAGACACTTTACTGTGGACAAGCACATCCAAGTGTATCCAAACCAAAAACCCTGGATGACCAGAGAGGTCCAGTGACTGCTGCGGGAGAGGAACACAGCCTTCAGGTCCGGTGACAGGAACCTGTACAGCTCTGCCAGAGCTAACCTGAAGAGAGGCAAAGCAAAAAATGGAAGACAACCTCAGAACAAACAACACACGGCAGGTTTGGCAAGGGATCCAACATCTAACCAACTACAGACCAAACCTTGCTGCTGTTGATGGGAACCCTTCACTGGCAGAGGAGCTTAACCTCTTCTTTGCCCGCTTCGAGGTGGAGCCACCAGAGACAGCTGCATTACAGGCATCAGCTAACAACAGCCCCTCCCTCAGGGTAGAGGAACATGAGGTGAGGCGCACGCTGAGGTCTGTGAACCCGAGGAAGGCTGTCGGACCTGATGGCATCACTGGACAGGTGCTGAAGGATTGCGCGGACCAGCTGGCGGGGGTCTTTACTAAGATCTTCAATCGTTCCTTACATCAGTCCACTGTCCCACCCTGCCTCAAATCCTCAAATATTGTCCCTCTGCCCAAAACATCAACAATCATAGGCCTTAAGGACTATAGACCCGTCGCCCTGACCCCGATCATCACAAAATGCTTTGAGAAACTGGTACGCAACCACATTACCTCATGACTTCCATCAACACTTGACAGCTACTAGTTTGCTTACAGGGCGAACAGGTCCACAGAAGATGCCATCACCACCACTCTCCACACTGCTTTGTCCCATCTGGAGCAACCGGGGAGCTACGTGAGGCTGCTGTTTGTGGATTTCAGTTCCGCCTTTAACACCATCCTTCCTCAAAGACTTGTTTCCAAACTGGAGGCCCTCGGACTCCCCACCTCCACATGCCTCTGGATTTTGGACTTCTTGACAGCCCGTCCCCAGAGGGTTAGAGTAGGGTCCCACAAGTCGACAGCTATCACCCTTAGTACCGGCTCCCCACAGGGCTGTGTGCTGAGCCCCCTGCTCTACACCGTCTACACACAAGACTGCACCTCCACCCACCCCAGCAATACCATCATGAAGTTTGCAGACGACACCACAGTAGTGGGGCTTATCTCTGGGAATGATGAGTCTGCTTACCCGGACGATGTGGAGCGGCTCTGTGTCTGGTGTGAAAAAAACAAACTAATCCTCAACACAACAAAGACCAAGGAACTGGTGGTGGACTACAGGAGGAAAAAAAACAGACATTCAGCCACTATTTATTGGTGGAGATTGTGTGGAGAGGGTGGCTGCTTTCAAGCTCCTGGGCGTCACCATTGAGCAGGACCTGACTTGGAGCGCCAACACCACTGCTCTGGTGAAGAAGGCCCAGCAGAGACTGTATTTTCTCAGTCTTTTAAAGAAAAACAAACTGAGTGAGAAACTGCTAGTGTCCTTCTACCGCTGCTAAATAGAGAGCATTTTTAACATACTGTGTCTGTGCCTGGTTTGCCAGTTGCACAGCTGCGGCTAGGACAGCTCTCCAGAGAGTCACCACAAGAGCCCAGAAGATCATTGGCTGCCCTCTCCCATCCCTGGAAGAACTGTACAGTTCCCGCTGCCTAAAAAAGGCTCAAAACATTCTGCTGGATCCATCACACCCCGGACATTCTCTGTTTGAACTGCTTCCCTCAGGCAGAAGATACAGGACAATAAAAACAAGAACAAACAGATTAAAAAACAGCTTCTATCCAAGAGCCATTGTAGCCTTAAACGTTGCTAAATAAAGTTAATTTATTAGGGAAGGGTGCAATAACTGGAGAAGGTGTAACTTCCTTTTTATATTTTTGTATATTTTTAACATATCTATCTTGTATTGTCTAATTTCGCAGTTTAGTTTTTTATTTTTTATCCTTAATTTGACTTTTTATTCCACCGGAAAGATTGCACTGTAATTTCTTTGTACATGTACAATGACAAAAATATATTTCTATTTCTATGGTTTTACCCCCCTCCTATGATCACCCTCCTATCCCCCCCTCTCTAACATCCCTCTCTCTTCTTCCCTCCTTTCCTTTTCCGTCCGGTCCAACACAAAAGATTTTCAAAAACAATTAAAATGAATAAAGTTTGGCCTCGATTACAAAAGGGGTTTGTTCCGACATACCTCTGGTTTGTCAGAAGATTTATAACCCCTGTTGTTAAAGTAAAATATGTTCAACACAAGAGGCCTTCAGCTCTCATCTGTCTGCCCAGCTGTTGGACAGGACAAGTTCAAAAAAAAAGAAAAGAAAAAAAAAGTGCTGCTCCTCGGACGGAATCGTCACACAAACGTAGAGATCTTGTCTTTGGTGGAGGAAGAAAGGATTCAAGTGGACAGCTGCCTGCAGGGATACCCGATGATGGCTTCATCGGCCTGCAGAGATCCTGCAAACCAACCATCAATAAATAAAACTTTAATAAATTGTAGGTCAAACAAATGACTTTCCAGACATCTGGAACATTATCAATAAACATTCAGCTAACCTGTTCAACTATGCCTAAGTTCCTTGGAGTAATTCTGGACGACAAAATAAGCTGGAAACCACAAATAAAGCAGGTCAGAGCTAAACTTGCTAAAAGCATAGCAGTGTTGGGAAAAACGCGCCATACTCTCACTCTCAAAGCCCGTTTACTAATATATTCATCCATCATACTACCATATTTACAGTACAGTGCAGAAATTTGAGGAAATACTCATAAAACAAATCTACAGTGTTTATATATCTTACAAAGAAAAAGCTGTTCGAATTGTTCATGGAGTGTACAATGGGTCACACACAAATGCTCTGTTTTTAAAGTCGGGTTTATTGAAAATATGGGATCTAGTGAAACTGAAAACAGCACTCGTCATGTACAAAGCCAGATACAACTTACTTCCAATAAACTTACAGCAAATATTCAAAGACAGAGACAGAAGTTACAATCTAAGAAAAACTGAATTTCAAAAAACAGTGCATTCGAACAACAAAAAATAAAATGTGTCTATCTAATTGTGGTGTGGATTTATGGAATGGATTGGATGAAGGTTTAAAACAAACCAAAAGTTTACAAGTTTTCAAAAAAACCTACAAGAAGTCACTAATAGAACTGTATAAGGCCAGAAACGATTAGTTAAACAAAAAATGTCACTTTACCACAGTTGCAATGCAGAATTGTATTGTGAATGTTTTGTAACTATCTGTAAATAGCAATACGCATATTGAATACGCACATCATCATGTTTTGTAAAAAGGGGTGGGAGCAGACAAGATTTATCTTCAACCCACTCCTTTTCAAGGACACTATTATTTTATGTGTTTTAAACCACTGTGTGTGTTGGCTTTTCATTTGTGTTTGAAGTAAAACGAAACTGAAACTGAAACGTTTAGTGGGTCTGCTCTGCTGCTGCGCGGCGTTCACCTGCTGCTCTGCATGCTCACTTCCAAAAATTTACGAGTTTTTTTCTCATAAATTTACGACTTAAAATCTCGTAAATTTACGAGTTTTTATTTTGTGAATTTACAAGATAAAATTTCGTAATTTTACTTTTTTTTTCTTTTTGGTGGCCCTAAAACTCCGTCGTAATATCTTAACCCTTGTGCTTTCCTATGCCCCCACCCTTATATTGACGTGTTCTCCCTACCATGACAAAGTTGGATAAAGGTGGAGAGGATTTCATGTAATCCATGGACACCAGTGAAGATGTTAAAGTGCCTAGGTAGGAGAACACAAGGGTTAAGGGGAGGAGGGAGATTTTTTTGGAAAAGTGCAGCTGGCAAATTAAAAAATCAATGTTGATAACTACGGATAGGGAAAAAAAATGTTTTTTTCACAAGGTTATACAAAAAAAAACTTAAAAGAATGAATGCTCAGAATAAACTAAAATTGTACAAACATACATTTTTTTCAATTGGGTCTTTACTTATCTTAAGTCCTGAGTTGAAGAGACATTGTTAAATTTATCTTACAATAAACTTCAAGATGTCAAATGTTGGAGTGAATTAATGAAATGCAAAGCTGCATAAAACTTTATAATGATATAAACTTAAATTTTTTTCAAGGATTATTTTAAATGATTGAGTGATATGTTATACACACAGCCGTGTTTAGTACATAAATGTGCCATATAGCATAGACTACATCTTTTTGCTTAAAAGCTCAAACTGTTTCAGTGATGTGTTCAGAGTCAATAGTAAAGCCATAGATCATTTGAATAATGCCATACAATAAATGTGCTTTAGCATTATCTATTTTGTATAATAGTGTTTTCCATAATCTAAATTCAAATGACAGTGTTGTTTTTTTTGCTGTAAAATAGCAGTCAGGTGTTATGGTAATGTCATGTCAAAGGCATCATTTCCCTCAGCTCTCTGTTTAATGTTTGCTGTATACAAATAGTGGTTCCACTGAGTCATCACTCCACTCCTTGTACACTTCATCATAACTTCTGGAATCACACGATGGTAAGTTCTGTCTTTACATTCTTCTTCTAATAATGCACACTTTCTGTTTTTGCATTTAATCTCTTAGCAAAAATAGACTAGATTCAATTCCAAATTATAATGTGTTTTTTTTATCCTTTTTGAGCCGTCTGGTAACTTAACACTTTTTCCCCGTCTTGCCCTCTCTGTCTTTGACTTTTGTTTCCTCTGTTTTCTAATTGTAGGTTTCTAATTGCACAGAGTTTGTCTCTGTTCTGCAGAAGTATTACCTGTCACCCCTTTATGGACTCGAGTTCTGCATTGGTTTCCCTGGCAACCTGTTGGTTGTTCTCGGTTACCTTTTTTGCCTAAAGGACTGGCAGAGTTGTAATATTTACCTATTCAACCTGGCTGTCTCTGACCTTATTTTTCTCTGCACGCTGCCATGCTTCTCCTATTTTTATTCCAATGACTTCCAAGAGACCAATATCTACATTTGCCTTATCAATCGCTATGTTCTGCATGTCAACCTTTACTCCTCCATCCTTTTCATGGTTTGGCTCAGCATGGATCGGTTCTTGCTGATAAAGCATCCAACAAGGAACCACTACCTCCTGAAACGGCACTCAGCATTGCTTTTGACAGGCCTGACCTGGCTACTAGTTAATGTGGAAATTACGCCAATGATCTCTCTAATGATACAGGATTTCAAAAGAGGTAACTGGAGTGTCTGCAATGATTTTGCCAGCCTTTCAGGAGACATCAATTTGTTAGGCTACAGCTTGGGCTTAACGTTTACTGGTTACGTTCTTCCTCTGCTCGGACTTTGTATTTTTTCCCAACAAATTGCGCATCTGCTCCACGCAAAGGAAAGAGTTCTCCAGTTGAGAGTATCATACAAGCGACCTCTGCGGGTGGTTACGTCAGCTGCTGTCTTGTTTTCTATTCTATACTCTCCCTACCACATTCTAAGAAACGTCAGGATTGCATCTCAGCCTCCCTGGACGAAGCTGTCTCAGTGTACCATCATGAACATAGAGGCACTGTATATTTTGACCCGACCGCTGGCCTTCCTGCACAGTGTCATAAACCCCGTCTTCTACTTCTTCATGGGAGACAAGTTCAGAAACCTCCTCACCGACAAAATCCGAAAGATTGCAATTCAGAGAAAACTTAGAAGAGACCAGTCGTGACTTCATCTTTTCTAAATTCTATCAGACATTTCTGCATGTGTACAAGTTATAAAAAGAATAATGTTGCTGTATTTTTTTAAGTAAGCTTTTTGTCAAACTTAAACTTGAACTTAAACTGTTTTATTTTTTAACCAATGTGATGCATTTAAACTGACATTTATAGGCAACATGCATGTTGCATGACACATTTTTTAATAGAATGTAATTTTATCTGGAAATAATATTCTTGATTACGTTATATATACACATATAGATATATGTATATATCTATATCTATATCTATATCTATATCTATATCTATATCTATATCTATATATATATATATATATATCTATATATATGTATATATATATATATATATGTATACATATGTATACATATACATATACATACATACATACATACATACATACATACATATAGATCTATATCTATATATAGATATAGATATATATGTGTATAATTACTCCCATACATTCAAGTCACAAGAAGAACTGTGAAAATTGTGCCTTGTTTGTTTGTTTTAATCTAATTCGTGTTTTAGTGCTACATGTTCTGTTTTCATATTTAGTGCTTTTTCCCTGTTAAAGTCTCACCTGATTTCATTTGATAATTATCCACAGCTGTCTCCAGGTTCATCATCCTCATTGTATTGAAATGTTAAGTTACAAGACTATCAACTGTTTCTCCCATCCCTTTTTTGCTTCTCCCTTTGTTTATGGGTTTGTTAAACTTTATTTTATTAATTAAAGTTTTACATTTCTGCCATCAAGGCCAGTTTCCTAAATTATTTGTACTATTCAACAACCCTGGAAGCTTGGTTGATGTTATTTCCTCCCTGGAGGAACTTCTGCCTGCTCTTGTGCATAGATTCAACATGCTTGTGTATTTTGTACATAGGATTGCTGCTTTTAAAGCACATTTAAACAGAATTTGCAACCATTTCCAGTTAACTGTTTGTATACACATGGTGATACCATTGCTGCAATATTCCATTACTAATAATGATGAATGTTGTCCAAAAAAAAAAATTTCGTTTTGGGCTGGAAATTTACATGAAATCTACTCCACCTTTATCCACCTTTGTCATGGTAGGGAGAACATGTCGATGGTCATTTTGACCCCATAGGATAGCACAAGGGTTAATTAAATGATTGGGATTTCCTTGTTCAAGAATCTTCAGATAATCAATGGTATATTGTACAATTTTAAACTTTGATGGTAACTAACTTTAACATATCTGCTCTAAAATTGTGATCATGAACCTCTGCTTTTTCGTCACATGGTTTTACTTTCACACACCATAATTTCATGTGGATTCTTCAGCTGAAAGAAATGCTTTTGTTGAGTTTTAGAGTAACTTACACAATAAAAGGCATTTAAGTTAAAAAAAAAAACTGAAAGAACTGATGAAGGTACAATGTGAGAGGGAAAACACAAAACCCTCTGCTGAATATTACATCTAATTTGACCCTATAATTTATAATAAATCTGGAGTGTAACATTTCAGGGAAAAAAAGTCGAACGCACATTCCAGTCCACGGGATCCTCAGTGACTGCTGTGGGCTAACCTTCTTTCATTATTTCTAAGAAAGTGATAAGATTCCTTATCCAACGTGAACTGAGCTGCACTAGACCTCTGGAAGTCATTTACACAGGAAGTGTGTGTTTGGACGAAAGAGTTTACTTAACCCACATTTTAAGAAACAGGATTCTTTACTTTTCTTAATCATTAACAGATAATTTCTTAAAGCATTGTCTAGATCTATTACAATCTCTTCTAAGTAACAAATCTTTTGGCAGTAACTCATGTATTGTTGGAAAGCATGTTTATTTCCAGGTGGTTATTTCCTGGTGCCAGGTTTGTAATAACGTGGGATTGTGGGATGAGCAACATGTGTATTGTTTCAATCAAAAATGTGTGGCAAATCTTTTCTGTCAATGCCAAGAACCTGTATTTGACTTGTTTGACCACGTATTACATTTTTGTCTTCCGAGACACTTGTGTGATATTCGTAACTCGTGTTTCTTGCATTTGTCGATGTGCGCAGATGTTGGTCGAGGGTTTTGGCTTACGAGTCTGTACATGAACTCAGTTTTTAGCTGTTGAAAATTTTTGGTCAGTTGTAGTTTATGCGTAAGTCTCTCATGGGGTGAGGCAACACAGAAGGCGGGTCTGTAGCTAGGTGAAATTTTCATTGATATATCACGAAGGAACCACATTTAAACCTCGTGACAAGTACAAATAAACCACGCAAAGAATACATAAACCCAGGCTACACTAAATTACTTTACTTTGACATTCAGAGCACTGAGCAGAAATTACATTGCATCAGCACTATGGTCAGCATCTGTGTTGTGTGCGCCGTATACGCAAAATAAAAGTTATACATTGATGGTAAACTTGTGAAAAGTCCATTGGACCTACGTGGACATATGTGGAACAGTCAGGGAACCCCACAATTTATGCATTTTGCACAAATCACCCACAATTGTATGTGATGCATGTCATAATTCCATATAAACTTTGTTCTCAACCGACCACAAATTTTGACCAGCTCAAAACCAAATTTAGATCCGTGAGCCAAAACCGGCTACCAACATCTGCACACATCAGCGAATGAGTAACGCAAGAAGCAATTGCAAAATTTCATAAGTGAAAAATGTGCAGATTGTATATAGTGACTTTGTGAGATGGCCTTGACTTTGAACTGGTGCGGACCAGGGGAATCCGATTGTTTAATTAGAACAAAGCATTGCGAGGGTCTGCGGCGGGCGCTGACCATGGTGCTGATGCAATGTGATTTCTGCTCATTGCTTTAATGTGTTTCATTTGTGATACATCTGTTAAAATTTTGTGTTAAGAACCACAACCATTCTCACCTTTTTCCATGTATAGTCATGTATGACCACTTTTCAAGCATTTCATTGCTGCAGTGTGACACGGCCTTAAAGTGATGAGTAGGTTTTAGCACCAAGAAACCACTTGAGTGGTAAGTCAACTTGAAGCTGGTGTTCCACAAAACCAAGTTGCAGCCGCATGTGCAGTGAGCCCAATTAGCACCTCCAAACTGAATACCAATATCTATATACCAGAGACAGACCAAAAAGTGTCTGACCTTAGAAGCACTTGGATACCATAGGATGCCTTGTAGCATGAAGCTGTCTGCCCAGGCAATCTACAACAAACTAGTTTCAAAGATATGTCATTATGTCTGCCATGACTACCAAGCACAAGAGTCATGCACTTGTTAAGCACTGATTCTAGATTCAGCAAATAGTTGGAACGTACGGTTAAAATGTGGAGGGGATGGGGCCAGTGCTAGAGAAACACCATGATGGAGAGAGTGGGATGGTGTGAGGAAACATCTCTCTGGCTGGAGAGACTTAGAGACGGGTTGGACACTCTACCACTCTGGAATTGCTCAAGGTGAAAGGCGGCGGGCTGGTGTGGGCTTACTCGTGAACCCCAGTTCAGCCGCCAAGTGTTGGAGTTCACCCCGGTGGCCAAGAGGGTCATGTCCCTCCGCTTCCGGGTGGGGGACAGGTCTCTAACTGTGGTTTCGGAACAGCAGTTTGGAGTACCAACCCTTCTTGGTGTCTCTCGAAGGGGTACTGGAAAGTGCCCCAACGGGGGACTCCATTGTCCTCCTGGGGGACTTCAATGCCGACGTGGGCAATGACAGTGGCACCTGGAGGGACGTGACTGGTAGGAATGCCCCCCCTGATCTGAACCAGAGTGGTGTTTTTTTATTAGACTTCTGTGCTTGTCATAGTTTGTCCATAACGAACACCATGTTCGAGCATAAGGGTGTCCATCAATACACCTGGCATCAGGACAACCTAGGCAGGAGGTTAATGATCGACTTTGTAGTGGTTTCAGGCGACCTTCGGCCCTGTGTCTTGGACACTCGGGTGAAGAGAGGGGCGGAGCTGTCCACCGATCCCTACCTGGTGGTGAGTTGGATTCGCTGGCAGAGAAGGAGGCCGGAAAGACTTGGAAGGCCCAAACGTACTGTGGGGGTCTGCTGGGAACGTCTGGCTGAGCCCTCCGTTAGGGAAGTCTTTAACTCCCACATACGGAAGAACTTCAAACAGGTACCGAGGGAGGTTAGGGACATTAAGTCGCAAGGTCTCTGGTGCCTGTCGCGGCGGTAATCCCCGAACCCGGTGGTGGACTATGGAAGTAAGGGGTGCCGTCAAGCTAAAGAAAGAGTCCTATCAGGCCTGGCTGGCTTGTGGGACTCCAAAGGCAGCTGAGAGGTATCGTCAGTCTAAGCGAGCTGTGGCCCGGACTGTTGCGGAGGCAAAAACTCGGGCATGGGAGGAGTTCGGTGAGGCCATGGAGAAGGACTATCGGTTGGCCTCGAAGAAATTCTGGCAAACAATCCGGCGCCTCAGGAGGGGAAAGCAGTTGTCCACAGAAGAAATACTTAGAGGATCTCCTCAATCCTCAATCCCACTGACACGCCTTCTTTTGAAGAAGCAGAGAACGAGGACTTTGGGGTGAGGCTGTCTATTACCTGGGCTGAAGTCACTGAGGTAGTCAACGAGCTCCTCTGTGACAAGGCGCCGGGAGTGGATGAAGTCCGCCCTGAGTACCTCAAGTCTCTGGATGCTGTGGGAGTGTCTTGGTTGACACGTCACTGCAGCATTGCGTGGCAGTCGGGAACTGTACCACTGGACTGGCAGACAGGGGTGGTGGTTCCCCTCTTAAAGAAAGGGGACCGAAGGGTGTCTTCCAACTACAGGGGAATTACACTCCTCAGCCTCCCTGGGAAAGTATATGCCAGGGCACTGGAGAGGAGAGTCCGTTGGATAGTCGAACCTCAGATTCAGGAACAACAGTGCGGTTTCCGTCCTGGACGCGGAACAGTGGACCAGCTCTACACCCTATCTAGGTTATTGGAGGGATTGTGGGAGTTCGCTTACCCAGTCCAGATGTGTTTTGTGGATTTGGAAAAGGCGTTCGACCGCGTTCCCGTGGTATCCTGTTGAGGGTGCTCTGGGACTATGGGGTCCGGGGAGCCTTACTGAGGGCTGTCCTGTCTCTGTATGACCGGAGTAGGAGCTTGGTTCGCATAGCTGGCAGTAAGTCAGACCAGTTCCCGGTCCACGTTAGACTCCGGCAGGGCTGCCCTTTATCACCGGTTCTGTTCATAATTTTTATGGACAGAATTTTTAGGCGCAGCCATGGGCCAGAGGGGGTCTGGTTTGGGGACCACAGGATTTCCTATCTTCTTTTTGCGGACGATATTGTCCTGTTAGCTTCATCGAGCCAGGATCTCCAGCGAGCTTTGGAGCGGTTTGCGGCCGAGTGTTAAACGGCTGTAATGAGGGTCAGCACCGCTAAATCTGAGGCCATGGTTCTCGCCCGGAGAAAGGTAGTTTGCCACCTCTCGGTGGGTGGAGTGTCCCTGCCCCAGTTGGAGGAGTTTAAATACCTTGGGGTCTGTTCACGAGTGAGGGAAGACCGGAGTGTGAGATTGACAGGCCGATTCGAGCGGCATCCGTATTACTGCGGTCGCTGTATTTGGTCCGTTGTGGTGAAGAGAGAGCTGAGCCAAAAAGCAAAGCTCTCAATTTTCCGGTCGATCTTCGTTCCAATACTCACCTATGGTCATGAGCTATGGGTCATAACCGAAAGAACGAGGTCCCGAATACAAGCGGCTGAAATGAGCATCCTCCGTAGGGTGGCTGGGTGCTCCCTTAGAGATAGGGTGAGAAGCTCGGTCACCTGCGGAGAGCTCATAGTGGAACCGCTTCTCCTCCACATTGAAAGGAGCCAGTTGAGGTGGCTTGGGCATGTAGTCCGGATGCCTCCTGGATGCCTCCCGGGAGAGGTGTTCCGGGCATGTCCCACTGGGGAAGACCCAGGATACGCTGGAGAGACTATGTCTCTCGGCTGGCCTGGGAACGCCTCGGGGTCCCCCCAGAGGAGCTGAAGGAAGGTGCTGGGACGAGGAAATTATGGGCATCTCTGCTTGGTCTGCTGCCCCTGCAACCTGGTCCCGGATTAACAGAAAAAGATGGATGGATGGATGGATGGATGGATGGTTATAAAAAATACAACTTAGAAGAATGTATGCTCAGAATAAACTAAAATTGTATAAACATACACATGTTTTTTTCAATGGGGACTTTACTTCTACTTCTACAACTACTTTACGAAGTCCTGAGTGGTAGAGACATTGCTAAATTTCTCTTACAATAAACTCAGAGAGGGTGAACGTTTTCTTTTAACAGCTACATATAGTATTGTATCAACTTATTTGGTTTAAGTATTTAAATAAAAGTGTCAAAGTTTTAGTTAATCCATTCAATAAGGTTGTCATTAGAAAGTCCTAAGTACATGTCAAATATCTGAGTGAATTCATGAAAAACAAAGCTGCATAAAACTTTATCCTAATGATATGAACTTGAATTTTTCAAGGATTATTTTAAATGATTGAGAGATGTGTAATATGTCGTGTTTAGTACACAAATGTACCATAAAGTATAGACTATATTATTTTTGCTTAAAAGCTCAAACTGTATCAGTGATGTGTTCAGAGTCAATGGTAAAGCCATAGATCATTTGAATAAGGCCATACCATAAATGGGCAGTCAGGTGTTCTGGTATTGTCATGTCAAAGGCATCATTACCCTCAGCTCTCTGTTTAATGTTTGCTGTATACTGTGGAAAATGTAATCAAAAGTATATTAATGTTTTTAAGTTAGTCAAGCAAACATGAGATATGTGTGTGTGACTACTTTAGAAATTTTCAAGACAACGGTCAACAGTAGATGAAGAGGAAGGGAAGGATGTGGTTAACAGTGCTTTTGCGCCTATGGCCTTTAAAAAAAAAACTCCCTATATGGTGTAAACAAAGATCAAAGGTGTGAACAAATGTCAGAAAAATAACTCCTTGTATGGTGTAAACAAATGCAAAGAAGCAAGACTGAGGATGTTGACCATGAAGTGTGAAACAGTATACCAGTGTTGAACAAAACAAGCCTGTAGAAGCAAGCAGACAGAGTTTAAGCACAGACTTAGTCAGGAGCGGTTGTGAGCAGCTGTGCTGAAATTCTCCCTTTGCACAGGTGAACCAAAGTTTCAGAGTGTGAGGTCTTATTTTTAGAACCTTTAACTACAGGATCCTTCTGACTCCAAATCAGAACCCGGGGAAGTCAATTTGGACTTCAAAAATACAAATAGTGGTTCCACTGAGTCATCAACCCACTCATTCTACACTTCATCATAACTACTGGAATAACGCAATGGTAAGTTCTATCTTTACATTCTTCTTCTTACAATGCAAACTTTTGGTGTTTGCATTTCATCTCTTAGCAAAAATAGACTAGATTCAATTCCAAATTATAATGTGTTTTTTTAATCCTTTTTGAGCCGTCTGGTAACTTAACACTTTTTCCCCGTCTAGCCCTCTCTGTTTTTGACTTTTGTTTCCTCTGTTTTCTAATTGTAGGTTTCTAATTGCACAGAGTTTGTCTCTGTTCTGCAGAAGTATTACCTGTCACCCCTTTATGGACTCGAGTTCTGCATTGGTTTCCCTGGCAACCTGTTGGTTATTCTCGGTTACCTTTTTTGCCTAAAGGACTGGCAGAGTTGTAATATTTACCTATTCAACCTGGCTGTCTCTGACCTTATTTTTCTCTGCACGCTGCCATGCCTCTCCTATTTTTATTCCAATGACTTCCAAGAGACCAATATCTACATTTGCCTTATCAATCGCTATGTTCTGCATGTCAACCTTTACTCCTCCATCCTTTTCATGGTTTGGCTCAGCATGGATCGGTTCTTGCTGATAAAGCATCCAACAAGGAACCACTACCTCCTGAAACGGCACTCAGCATTGCTTTTGACAGGCCTGACCTGGCTACTAGTTAATGTGGAAATTACGCCAATGATCTCTCTAATGATACAGGATTTCAAAAGAGGTAACTGGAGTGTCTGCAATGATTTTGCCAGCCTTTCAGGAGACATCAATTTGTTAGGCTACAGCTTGGGCTTAACGTTTACTGGTTACGTTCTTCCTCTGCTCGGACTTTGTATTTTTTCCCAACAAATTGCGCATCTGCTCCACGCAAAGGAAAGAGTTCTCCAGTTGAGAGTATCATACAAGCGACCTCTGCGGGTGGTTACGTCAGCTGCTGTCTTGTTTTCTATTCTCTACTCTCCTTACCACATTCTAAGAAACGTCAGGATTGCATCTCAGCCTCCCTGGACGAAGCTGTCTCAGTGTACCATCATGAACATACAGGCACTGTACATTTTGACCCGACCGCTGGCCTTCCTGCACAGTGTCATAAACCCTGTCTTCTATTTTTTCATGGGAGACAAGTTCAGAAACCTCCTCACCGACAAAATCCGAAAGATTGCAATACAGAGAAAACTTAGAAGAGACCAGTCGTGACTTCCTCTTTTTTAAATTCTATCAGACATTTCTGCATGTTCACAAGTTATAAAAAGAATAATGTTGCTGTATTTTTTTTATGTAAGCTTTTTCTCAAACTTAAACTTGAACTTAAACTGTTTTACTTTTTACCAATGTGATACATTTGAACTGATGTTTATAGGCAACATGCATGTTGCATGACACATTTTTTTAAATAGAATGTCATTTTATCTGGAAATAATATTCTTGAGTACGTTTGTAAAGGAGCTTTCTTAAAGTCATTCTTTATAAAGAATTAGCTCTTCAGGTGTCCTGGAACTTGCCTTTTACCACAGTTTTGACTTAAATTAGAGAAAAAAGAAATTTTCAATCAATTGTAACTGCTTGATAGTTTTTTCACTTACAATTCTGACCTTATTTTTATTCAACAGCTTTTGTTCAATGTTATGACTCTGTGTATGTGTGTGTGTGCGCATGTGATCGCGTGTGTGTTTGTACGTGTATATATATATATATATATATATATATATATATATATATATATATATATATATATATATATATATATATATATATATACACACACACACACACACACACATATAGATACTCCCATACATTCAAGTCATAAGTGGAAAGGGGAAAATTGTCACTTTTTGATTGTTTTATTCTAATTCGTGTTTTATTGTTACATGTTGTGTTTTCATATTTGGTGCTTTCCCCCTGTCACAGTCTCACCTGGTTTCATTTGATAATTATCCACAGCTGTATCCAGTTAGGTTCATCAGCCTCATTGTATTGAAGTGTTAATTTACCAGACTATCAATTGTTTCCCCCCTCCCTTTTTTGCGTCTCTCTTTGTTTATGGTATTGTCAAACTTTATTTTATTAATTAAAGTTCCTGCCATCAAGGCCAGTTTCCTGCATTATTTGTACTATTCACTTCCAGTATTTGGAATTAAGTCCAACAGCCCTGGAAGCTTGGTTGATGTTCTTTCTTTCCTGGAGGAACTTCTGCAAGCTCTTGTGCATAGATTCAACATGCTTTTGTATTTTGTACATAAGATAAGGCGTAAGGATAAGGAACCACAACACTGCATCACTGGCCAAGA
The DNA here is from genome assembly GCF_053564925.1 of Oryzias latipes. Lineage (NCBI taxonomy): Eukaryota > Metazoa > Chordata > Actinopteri > Beloniformes > Adrianichthyidae > Oryzias > Oryzias latipes. The sequence continues at coordinate 23,487,554 of NC_136249.1, read as the reverse complement.
AAGCCCAACAACGCCTGTACTCCCTCCTCAAACTGAAAAGGGCCAGAGCTCCTCCCCCCATCATGCAGACCTTTCTCCAGGCCAGAACCAGCAGACTCAAGGAGAGTTTCCTCCATCAGGCAATAAGGAAACTCAACTCCCTCCCTGCCCACCCCCTTCTGCCCCCTCCACTCCCTGCTACAAACTTATACTGAAACACTTTCACACCTGCTTCAGAACATCATCTTGACCAAAGACTGCCATCACTGAGTCCTCTACGTACTGTTCTTAGCACTGTTGCCACTTTAAACTGTCACTTTAACATTGTCGTTGTGCTTTTGTACTATTTAGAAGGCTGGTATTCTTCTATTTTACTTTATTTTAAAAGGTGCTTACACTGTGGGGCGAGAGGAAAGTAATTTCATCTGTGCTGTATGTCATGTGTATGCAGCATATTGGACAATAAAGCTGACTTTGACTTTGATTTAAACAGAATTTGCATCCATTTCGAGTTAACTGTTCATATACACATGGTGATACAATTGCTGCAATATTCCATTACTAATAATGATGAATGTTGTCAAAATAAAAGTTTAGTTTTGGGCTGGAAAATTTTGAAAAAAAAGGCTATGTTCATAGCTATTATCCATCTTAAAAGAGAATTAAAAATAACAAACATTTTATTTAAAGCAACTGCAAAAAAACAAGAAAAATACCATAAACATACACAGATGTCATAGATATATTTATTTGAGTTAATTCAGAAATTAACTAGAAAATAAACTGAAGGAAATGAGATCTTCCCTGACATATTTTCTCCAAATCATTAATTGACATATTTGCAAGTATGCATGCGGTACTCACATATATATCACAATGAACCAAATTAATATAAATCAAACTTTATTTCTATAGCACTTTTACAACTCATGCCACCCAAAGTGCTTTACATAAAAACATAATGAAATTTTAAAAACAAAAGGAAAAGACAGTGAACAAATATTTTGTTTAAAACCTACACAATGCCAAAAACGTCCCCCCCCTCTCTCTCACACACTCACCATGTTCAGAATAATAATAACATGATGCAATGTAGAAATCCACTGACTAAAATAGCTTGAAAGAAAGAGGGGAACTTATATAGTCTCACCCCTATTATGATTTACTTTTTGCTTTTTTGCAATGCAGATATTATTTAAGTGATTGGGATTTCCTTGTTCAAGAATCTTCAGATAATCAATGGTATATTGTACAATTTTAAACTTTAATGGTAACTAACTTTAACATATCTGCTCTAAAATTGTGATCATGAACCTCTGCTTTATCATCACATGGTGTTCTCTCACACACCATCATTTCATGTGGATTCTTCAGCTGAAAGAAATGCTTTCTTTGAGTTTTAGACTAACTTACACAATAAAAAGCATTTAAGTAAAAATAAAAAATGAAAGAACTGATGAACGTACAATGTGAGAGGGAAAACACATAACCCTCTGCTGAATATTACATCTAATTTGATCCTATAATTTATAATAAATCTGGAGTGTAACATTTCAGGAAAAAAACGCACATTCCAGTCCACAGGATCCTCACTGACTGCTGTGTGCTAACCTTCTTTCATTATTTCTAAGAAAGTGATAAGATTCCTTATCCAACGTGAACTGAGCTGCACTAGACCTCTTGAAGTCATTTACACAGGAAGTGTGTGTTTGGACAAAAGAGTTTACTTAACCCACATTTTAAGAAACAGGATTCTTTACTTTTCTTTATCATTTACAGATAATTTCTTAAAGCTTTGTCTAGATTTATTACAATCTCCTTTATGTAACTAATCTTTTGCCAGTAACTCATCTATTGATGGAAAGCATGTTGTGAGGAAACTGGATTTTCTAAAAGGACTGTATTAAATTTTAGTTCGTAACCCCGTCAGCTACACACAGAAATAATGAATAATGACTCAGAGACAGTTACTTAGCTTCAGTGTAGATTTACTCCGCACAAAACAGCATAGATTTGTACGCAGGGTTACAGACAGAGGAACAGGATCACAAGGTCTGGACCAGGTCTGAACAAAGACACTCAGAACAGGTTTGGTATATATACCTGACATTTACATATTCAAAAGATGGTCTGGGGATCTATGGTGTGAAAAACCCACCCACATGCTGTTGCAGGCTGGATACTTGAAGGTCATAAAGCTTCAAGTGTCAGATCTCTCTGATGTTCCCACAGACATTTGCCAGAGCACAAACACCAGAACACACAAAAAGTAAAAAGGGAGGATGAGGAGAAACTGTGAGGACAATAGCTTGTTTGTGCTGTCTTAGGCTGTAATATAATTTTGAGATGATAATACATGCTCAGTGAATTAAGTTTAAACCATTAGTGTAATAAAAGGTATAGGTAAATGTAATAATAGTAAAAAGGGAGTTTCTAACTATTCTATTTCTAATTATTCCTAACACATGTTTATTTCCAGGTGGTTATTTCCTGGTGCCAGATTTGTAAGAACGTGGGATTGTGGGATGAGCAACATGTGTATTGTTTCAATCAAAAATGTGTGGCAAATCTTTTCTGTCAATGCCAAGAACCTGTATTTGACTTGTTTGTCCACGTATTACATTTTTGTCTTCCGAGACACTTGTATGATATTCGTAACTCGTGTTTCTTGCATTTGTCGATGTGCGCAGATGTTGGTCGAGGGTTTTGGCTTACGAGTCTGTACATGAATTCAGTTTTGAGCTGTTGAAAATTTTTGGTCAGTTGTAGTTTTTTTTTTTTTTTTTTTTTTAACTTGTCCTGTCCAACAGCTAGGCAAACAGATGAGAGCTGAGGGCCTCTTGTGTTGGACATATTTTATTTTAACAAGAGGGGTTATTCATCTTCAGACAAACCAAAGGCATGTCTGAATAAACCCCTTTTGTAATTGAGGCCAAACTTTATTAATTTCAATCATGTTTGAAAATCTTTGGTGTTGGACCGGACGGAAAAGGAAAGAGGGGAAGAAGAGAGAGGGACGTTAGAGAGAGGGGGGGGTAGGAGGGTGATAATAGGAGGGGAAGGGGGGTAAGACCATGAAGCAGCATAGAGCAGACAGGTTTACTGGTTGTTTATCATTACGGTACGGTTCAAATGTAGTACAAAAAGGGCGGGGCCTGTTCACACACACTCAAATATTATCAACACACCTGCTAGCTGCAAAAATGTCCACATGTCAACATGTACACAAAACAGATAGTGTTCACGAACGCATACCTATGCCTTTAAACCAACTAGTGTGAAATCTTTCATTCATTCAATTATGCAAACTATTAGTGCAAAGGTGAGCTAACACCTGTGCTCAAGTGAGTGTTTATGTTCTTCTAAAATGGATGGTGGAATGTGAAAAGAAGGAAGAGGAGCGCCCAGCCACCCCCACACCCAGACCCCCGCCGCAGCAGCAGCGGCAGCCGGAATTCCCCCAACGCCATACGGGAACAGGCAGGGAACAACCGCCCCCCGGGCGACCAAGACCGCCACCCAGGCCAGGGCCAGCAGGACCGCCGCGAGGCCCCCAGAGCCAGAGAGCAGGGAGGCGCGGAGGGAAAGAGAGCGCCGCCCCAGCCCAGCCAGGAAAGCAGCCCCCCCGCCGCGCCGGAAGAGCCCAACGCAGGGCCCCACCGGAGAGGGACGCCCACAGCCCCAGACGAGCACCCCACCACCACCCAGGAGTTCCGGGCATCCCCCCGCCCCGACCCCAGGTACGAGCCAGGACCCCCCAAGGGAGACCCGCTCCGCACTCCAGGCAGCCACCCACCCGGCCCACGGTTGGTCCAGGTAGGAGCAAGGCAGGGGCCCGCCGCCCCCGCCCAGGAGGGGGGAACCCCGGGGAAAAAAGGGCGGCCCACAAGGGGTGTTATAAATATGGCCCGACCAGGCTCGGCCATGTTGGAAATTTGCGCCCAGGGGCAAGGACCAGGACCCACCCCCCAGGGACACGAACACCCCCGGCTCAGGTGTAATATGAACCCCCCCACCGTGCGGAGAGAGCACCGCCGGGCCCAGGGAGCCGGCACCAAAGGGACACGGCCGCCATCGCCAAGGGGCCCGCACCCCCCACCAGGGAAGGGGTAGGGGACAGATGGACCCAGGTCCCACCTTCCTTGTAAAATGTGTGTGCGTGTATGGGTGTTTGAGAGGGTGTTTGTGTGTATGTGTGTGTGTTTATGTCTGAATGTATATATTGAAGGGGGAGGGGTGTGTGTACTAAGGGGGGTGCAGTTAAAATTGGCGAGTAGGGCACTAAGGGGACATCTCCTGATTACTCACAGTGATGTCCCCTCACCCTCCACACCAAGGGGCCCTAAATGTCTAAGGTGCGGTTAAAATTGGCGGGTAAATGTAATAATAGTAAAAAGGGAGTTTCTAACTATTCTATTTCTAATTATTCCTAACACATGTTTATTTCCAGGTGGTTATTTCCTGGTGCCAGATTTGTAATAACGTGGGATTGTGGGATGAGCAACATGTGTATTGTTTCAATCAAAAATGTGTGGCAAATCTTTTCTGTCAATGCCAAGAACCTGTATTTGACTTGTTTGTCCACGTATTACATTTTTGTCTTCCGAGACACTTGTATGATATTTGTAACTCGTGTTTCTTGCATTTGTCGATGTGCGCAGATGTTGGTCGAGGGTTTTGGCTTACGAGTCTGTACATGAATTTAGTTTTGAGCTGTTCAAAATTTTTGGTCAGTTGTAGTTTATGCGTAAGTCTCTCATGGGGTGAGGCAACACAGAAGGCGGGTCTGTAGCTAGGTGAAATTTTCATTGATATATCACGAAGGAACCACATTTAAACCTCGTGACAAGTAAAAATAAACCACGCAAAGAATACATAAACCCAGGCTACACTGAATTACTTTGCTTTGACATTCAGAGCACTGAGCAGAAATTACAATGCATCAGCACTATGGTCAGCACCTGTGTTGTGTGCGTCGTATACGCAAAATAAAAGTTATACATTGATGGTAAACTTGTTAAAAGTCCATTGGACCTACGTGGACATATGTGGAACAGTCAGGTAAACCCAAAATTCATGCATCTTGCACAAATCACCCACAATTGCGTGCGATGCATGTAATAATTTCATATAAACTTTGTTCTCAACCGACCAAAAATTTTGACCAGCTCAAAACCAAATTCAGATCCGTGAGCCTTAACCCCCTACCGACATCTGCACACATCAGCGAATGAGTAACACAAGAAACAATTGCAAAATTTCATAAGTGAAAAATGTGCAGATTGTATATAGTGACTTTGTGAGATGGCCTTGACTTTAAACTGGTGCGGACCAGGGGAATCCGACTGTTTAATTAGAACAAAGCATTGCGAGGGTCTGCGGCAGGCGCTGACCATGGTGCTGATTCAATGTGATGTCTGCTCATTGCTTTAATGTGGTTCATTCGTGATACATCTGTTAAAATTTTGTGTTAAGAACCACAACCATTCTCACTTTTTTCCATGTATATTCATGTATGACCAGTTTTCAAGCATTTCATTGTACGTAGCTGCAGTGTGACACGGCCTTAAAGTGATGAGTAGGTTTTAGCACCAAGAAACCACTTGAGTGGTAAGTCAACTTGAAGCTGGTGTTCCACAAAACCAAGTTGCAGCCGATTGTGCAGTGAGCCCAATTAGCACCTCCTGAAAGATCTGTCATTTGGTCTGCCATGACTACCAAGCACAAGAGTCATGCACTTGTTACGCACTGATTCCAGATTAAGCGAATAGTTGGAACGTACGTTCAAAGTGTGGAGGGGATGGGGCGGGTGCTAGAGAAACACCCTGATGGAGAGAGTGGGATGGTGTGAGGAAACATCTCTCTGACTGGAAATTACGGTGGCTCTGATGGGCATATTCCATCAACAAATCACTCAATGCAAAAACGTCTTAAAAATCAAAACAGAAATTGAAAAAAAGCCAAATCACTAACAAAACAGCATTACATTTTAAAAATCAAAACAAAATTCCAGTAACCAAAATGTAGAAAAAAAAGACATTTCAGATAACAATAGTAATTTCCAGAGACAAACAAGCAACAACAAAAAAATAGCTACCAGACACGGGAAGGTCATTCATCTACATCCAATATTTGGCAATAGAGCTGCTGTGTGAATGGAAGCCTGCAAACCTCACAGACTGAAGCAATTTTGAAAAAAAACCTTGAAATGCTTTTTAAACAATCTTTCGTTCCCTGGGCATTGTGTTTGGAAACACTAGCATGCTGGAATATTTAGCCACAATTTATCATCAATTCTCCCACTGCTGGTTTTTGGCCTAAATTTCCCTATATTCTACCACATCCATCATTTCCTTAAAACATATCTGTCATCCTGTGTTCTATGCAGAAAAGCAGACCTAAAGCATGGTTTTTCTACCCCCTTGCTTTACAGTGAGTATGGTTTTCTTGGGATGTGACTCAGAATACTTATCCCTCCAAACATAGTGAGTGGTGTTCTGACCAAAGAGTTCAATTTTGGTCTCATTTGACCATTTGACATTTTCCCAGTCATCCTGTGGATCATCCAGATGGTCTCTGTAAAATTTTGGATGGGCCTGGGTATTTTCTGTTTTACGCAGGGGGAGCTTTCCCAAAGCTTTTCATGACGGTGTAAGGTGTTGCTAGTAACCTTTGATACTGTGGTCTTAGATCTCTTCAGGTCCTTAGTTCCTCTTGTGTAGTTCTGGGCTGTTTTCACACTGTTTTCAAGATAATTCATAGGCCACTGGGGGAAATCTTGCATGGAGCCCCAGGTGGAAGGAGATTGTCAGTAATCTAGTATTTACTTGTTTTTCTTTTTTTTTTTTTTATATTTGCTCCACCAGTTGATCTCTTCTGACCAAGATGCTTAATTATTGTAGCCTGGTTCATCCATGTTAGGGTGTACAATCTTGTCCCGCATGTCCTATGACAGTTCTCTGATTTTGGTCATGGTGGAGAGGCTGCAGTCTGATTGTTTGCGGCATTCACATCGGACGCAATTGTCACATGCATTGACACCCTAACCGTGGAGAAAGCGCAAACTTTTCTCTGGACTTTATTCTTTGCCACATCATGGAAAACATGAATAATGTTGAGCCAGTAGCATGGGTATATTTGTTTTAAAAACCTCTACAGAGGCGCCGGCAAGCACATCGCTGTCTCTGGGTTCCCCAGATCTCTGTCTTTCCTAGTGCAGTGTTTTTCCTTCCTGCACCGGGAGCTGCGTCTGGGTATGGCCATTTGAAACGTTACTTCCTTCTGGCTATGGCCCAGTTTGAACATTAACCCAAAAGGGGTAAATTAAGAAATAAAACTGAAGAATTTTTTAATGTTGTCTTGATGAAATAAGCCCATGGAGCTGGAGCGATGATGCCCACTATTATGGCACCACTTTAGCCTGCCATACTCTGTGGGGTGGCGCTCGCCAACACTGTTGGTTACAGTTAAGGTATATCTATGATTAACATTCCAGACCTCTCTCATCTTTTTAAGGTGGGACGGCATCCAAAATCAGTGACTACAAATACTTTTTGGCCCCACTGTATTTTACGCAATCTGATACAAGACTGCAAAAAACAGACAATAAGCAAACAAAGATAAAATCATTTATTTGTATATAGCATTAAAATGTAAAATATTGCAATTACACTTTAGAATTCAAGACAAAACTAGAAAGTAATACGTACAGTTCAGGATGTTGGACTGTTTGAGCAAACATTCTCAATACAGTTTGTCTGAAATCTTACATGCTTATTTAATGCTCCCTAAAAAGCTTTTTATGTGACATTTAAATCAAAACATAAACAGTATGCCTAAAACCTTGACACTTTGAAGATGTTTTCACCCTTTCCTATTTTTTTATTCAGTTAATTAACCCTTTCCTAATTTTTTTTTCAGTTAAGCTCGATGGTGAGTTTCAACCACCTGCAAACCATGATGGCGAAAGCAAAATAGTCACAGTCAAGTGGCAGATGAGCAAACATGTGAAACCATTTTTCTACAGAAGGCAACCTTTCTGATGCCTTCATCTTTGGGATGGCAGGAGATGGAGTCCCATCCAGATGAGACTCAACCTGATGTATTTTCTCTTAGAATATAGTGATTCATTGATCAATCATCATCATTTATCACAGTATTTGACCATCATCCCAAATTTCCTGACATATCTAAAAAATAAAACTCACATGTTAATATATCTAAATGAATTTTTCACAAGACTGATGTTGGTCTTCATTCATTTGGGATGGTCCAGAATCACTCAGTGCATACTAGTTCAAAGATAGCTTAATTCTGGCAAAGGTAGTCACCTTTCAACAAAAAAGCAGGAGTGTAGCCATAACAGTAGATCCTTTCTTGGATTATTAGAGCACAGATGAGGGACTAAACCTTAATTCACAGGTGTACAAATTTGTATATAAGCAAATCCATTGCACAGTCAAATTATCAGTTTCTCAACTGAGCTCTGAAGAACTACAAACTTCATCAGGGATCTCACTGGCACTTGCTCTTTCATTAATTACTTTCTTTGTCATTATCAATAGGGCCTGGTGCTACTGCAGAATTCCTAATCAGTTTAACTTTGATTTGCAGACACAATTTCATTTAATCTACTTGTTTTCCAATTAAATATTGATTTGTTTTTTCACTTTTTCACTTTGAAAGCAATGCTGCATGTTGAATGAAAAAAGTTTTCACTCAAGTAGAAAATTGAAATGTACATATATTTCATGTTTAGATTAAAGACCGAGTGCAGAGTGATTCTTATGCTCCAAAGTTGGAAGAAATTGTTTTGCAACTATAAAGGGCATGGGATGGCATTTCATAAATCATTTTTTTAATTAAAATGAATAAAAATCTGTTTATATAACTCAGTCCAGTATTTGCATATCTCAGAGCCAGGTTTACATTCAAATCAAGATAACTCTAATAGAGTTCACATGAAAATCATTGCACTTTTATTTGTTCCCAACTGAAAGCATGTATTCTGTCACCACCTTTAAAGCAGCTGTTGTGCATTAAAATTATGTCTGAATCATACTGTAAAAATAGTGGGTAAAATATAGACAGATCATGCAAAAGTTCTTCAAATACAATATAAACTCTAAATTTAATACTGTAAATATATTTTTTTCTCTCAAAACTTTCTTGACTCCACAAAAACTGTCTCTTTGGTGAATTGTTACATACCATTTATTACCATAATGTTTAATCTTTTTTCTGTTGCAAACAAGGCATGGGAAATCTGGATGATAAAATATAATATCAAAATTTGCATATAATATCTCGTACATATTTCTAATATTTTTTGTAAGTGAAAAGCAGAAATAAGATAATGTATCTGAGGATGACTTGGTGAGAAATTAAATGTGAAAATAATGCTAAAATTTTGCCGTTATAATTACTTTTCTACTTGGATATGGATTAAAAAACCATAATCTTTGAGGATAAAAAACATCCAAAAATGTGTTTAATGTGAGTTCAGATTTGTGTGAAAGCAAACATAGAATCATACGTTTTGGGCGTTAACCGACGTTTTTGGGCGATAACCGATGATGACTTGAAATCCTTTGAAATATCTATTTTTTTTTATGTATTCCATGATGGAAGACCTCCACATGCAGTTGGATGTACTACTAACTTCTTTTACTAGAATTGATGCAGTAGCCATTACAGCATTTTGCAGATCCAATGGTAGGAAACAATAACAGAGAGTGCCAGATTGGCAGAGATAGAAAACCCACCCACTGGACATTTTTTTGTTCCACTTTTATAGCAGCATTGTCTATTATTGTCAGAACAATGCATAATCAATGCGTAACTCCTCTTCAAACACTATTGTCAGCTTGTGCTTATGTGGCAAAGTACACAGGTGGAAAGGAAATGACTTTGTTGAATTTATACAAACAAAGCTTAACTAAATGCACCAAGAAAAGTTTGAAACCACATTTGAAACACGTGTTCATAAACAAACAGTGCATTATGTGGAGAAAATGGAATACATTTGCACAGTCAAGTTATAGTTTTTTTTCTTCCTCTTCCTTCTTATAAATTTTCCATGAGCCACTTGATATAGTTGCTTATCATGCGTCGTGCAATCAGGAAGTCAGTTGGCCAAACGGTGAACATCACTGCTCCATGAAACCCAGAGGTGTAGTGTTCGTGCGTTACTGCAACGCCTGCGGCGCGGAGCCGCGTGGCATACATGATTCCATCATCTCTAAGGACGTCATACTCACATGTCAGAATGTAGGCCTTGGGCAGAAAGCGCAAGTCTGCATCTGGAACCAGTAAAGGTGATGCCCTCGGGTCGGCAAAAGATCGAGATGGTTCTTCCATGCTGGCTGCCTCCCTTTCTGCTCCCTGCGATATGGCAGGAGCGCTGTAGTTGTACTTTTTATGATAAGTTTCTGGTAAAAAGGTGCTCCAGTTGACAAACTTCAGCAGGATGGAAGACTCTGGACTGTTGTGGGTGTTGGCCATCATGGCTCTGAACAAGGCCTTGTCAGTGGTGAAGTACTCGCTCCAGAATCGCACCATGAGAGTGCGTGGCAAAATGGGCATGTTCTGATTCTGCTGGTAGGAAGGTGTATTGAGGTCTAGGGCCTGCAGCACGGGGTAGATGAGTGCTTGAGCCTTTAACTTGATTGGCTGTCCGGGCTCTTTTCGCAACTAACAGAAAAACAAAAAGTGATTAGCTGACTTTTGTTTTTCAAAACTTTGTTCAGTGTGTTTTTCAAGCAGATGACATAAGTACAGAAAGTCTTATCTGATCAAATGTCCCAGGCATCGCTGTTTACAAGAAACACTAAATTAGTCTCCTGTATGTCTGCCTCTTCAATGACCTTTTGAAAACCTAACATGGACCCTAACACAAGGAATTACATTATATATAACACATGATTATAGCCGTGATCAGAATAGTGCACTGTGTGCAGTAGTCTAACAAACTGTGTGACTGAAGGGCATTAACGATCATGTGCCAAGATTTGTACCCATACTCTTAATAATATACTTTTTGTGAATGATAAGAGAAATCATCTGTCCATAGCACATCTGCACACTCTGTACAACTTTATTTCAGCATGCATTAAATAGGTGAAGTGAAGCAAAAAAGAAAAGCAAAAGAACATTTTGTGCCCTTTTTTGTTTTTGTCTTGCTTTGTGTTCCGTCTTTGTATGATTTTAATTTATAAAAATTTGTTATACTGTGACATTTTTCATTTTGCAGGAGGGGTAGTTAGGCTAACTTCTTCCTTTTTTCTTGATTTTGACAAGTTTAGAATTTTGTTTAAAAAACCTGTGTGTATTTGTGTGAGGGGGAGTTATTCTTAAATCGGCAATTTAGCGTTTATTAGAAATCATCTTTGCACATTTTTTTGTGTTTTGTTTTGAAATGGCAGGTGGAAGGATGCATGAGCGATCCTGACAAATTGTCAGACTTCACTTTGTCCCACCCAAATATCGTTTTTAGAATAATGTTAAACTGGCCGAGGAAAACTCCAGTCAATGTGAAATTTTAACTTCAGGCTTCATTTTAGCCCTACAGAATCCAAGAGGTGAATCCTGAGAAAATCTAGTTACACATCTATGATGTCCATATAATAGCTGATGTGAGCTAATTGCTGTAAAAAAAAATCTCATAAATTCAAATAAATTAAGCAGAATGGAGGATCAGCTTCACTCTGTAGTGTAACACCAAAAGTTCCATGTGTCTGGTAAAAAAAGATTTAGCCGGATGTCTAGTGCCTTTTATGTTTATTTAAGATTTTATGTTTATTTAATTTACAACTGTAAATTCAAAATTCAAGCTGTTCTTGTTTAGATTCACAAGTTATGAACAGACTTGTCAGTGCAGTTCAGTTAAGTGCAAACTGTAAACTCCACTGAAACTGGGGAGTATTCACTCACAACTTAAGCCCAGCTCACTTCTACAAAATTAAATTCCAAAGAGATTATCTTTAGAATTCTTTGCCCTCCAAAGGATTACTCTCTGAGCTTTTGTGTTATCTCTCCATGTTCCTGCATGTCCACCTCACTGTTGAGAACTTTTTCTACTGTTTTGTTGCCTTCATTCTGTGCTAACAATGGTCCAACGATCAAATTCAGATTGTGATTTTCACACAAGGTTTATTTTTTCCTCAATTATGACATTAAGTCTAAATGAATAGGGGCTCATTGCTAAGATGAACATCTGTAGAAGTACCCTTTACTATTAACCTTTTTGAATAACCCTGGTGCTATTCTATTGACGTGTTCTCCCTACCATGACAAAGGTGGATAAAGGTGGACAGATTTCATGTAATCCATAGACACCAGTGAAGATCACTGAAGAAAAAAGGTTCAGCGCACTGTCTTGTGGGGTCTAGTTGACCCCACTCCCAATGTTAAAGTGCCTAGGATAGCACAAGGGTTAATGGGACTTACTGCATTTACATTTTTCTTCTGCTGGGTGTTTTCGAATAATACATGATTGTTTAGAGCACTGTATTCACAATATATTTATAGTCCCATTTCGATCATCTTTTGATCTATGGTAAAATGGTTCCCAGTGGTTTCTTTATTTTATAATTATGATATGTTTCAGCCAAAATTAAAAAATCCCGGGCCTAGTTTCTGCAGAGAAGCAGTAGGTCATTGCAAATTTGCCTCTTAGAGAAAGCCTGCCCCCTTCCTGTCATCTATCTGTTTACACTCTCTCTCGCTAGCTTACAGCCCTTCACACACCCAACCTAACGTTACGCAAGTTCAGTTGAGGCAAACAAAGACATACATGCATCTATTTGTCTGCAAGTGGATGCATCAGAATGGAGCAAAGCAGGAAGTTTTTGACCCACCGACTGTAACAGCTAAATGCTTTTTTAGATGGCCTCTTTTCATCTGCTCCTGATTCACAGAAAATTGAATAAAGAAATACTAAGAAATGCAAATTTATGATGAATTTTCTTTATAAATGTCCCCCCATTAGAAAAATGCTACAAGAGCGTGTTAAAAAACCCAAAAACACATTTTTCATCAGGGTGGGTCTTAAAGTGTTGTTTTAGAGTTAAAACCACATTTATTTACTCCAAAGATGTTCTTTCTAAAATGTCAATTTCAAAATTATCTGTCGGAAAAAAAATCCATTTATAATTCCAAGTGGAAAATGTTGTGCTTGCTTCTAGAATTTTGATTTGTTGATTTAGATTCTGTTGTTTAAGTTTTTAGGGCGAACTCTTAAATGGGACATTTGTCCTTTAGTTGTGAAGTATTTTACATAAAGTAAAACAAGTTACAAGTGTAAGAGAAGCAGTTCAGGACATTATTCTGATTGTGTAACAACCACACAACAGAAAAGTCTGTGCTGGTCTGCATTGTTGAAATGCTCTCACACAGCTACAGCTCTCGCCCTCATATATAACCAAAACACAAACAAAAGCTTTTACACACACGCTGCTTAGCACTTTTTTCTTTTTCCTTTTTTTTTGGAGATGAGCGTAAAAGATATCAGTTGAACCAAAGTTGTTTCAAAAAGGTTGTTCGAGCAGCTTTTTATTGGAGCTTTTACAACCTCCTCTCCACACAATTATAATGTGGGTCATGCGCTGTTGCAGAAGTTTTAGGATAAGGATCTACCTTTTGTGCTAGATTCTGAATTTAGTCTTTAAAAATTACATTTTTTAAAGTCCTAAACTAGATATCCTGCACAAATATTCATTGTCCAAAGAGTTCTGTAGAAACAACATACTAGCTTTTTTCAACATTTACAGACTCACTTGCAATATTATTTAACGGAAAAAAAAACTACTGTTCAAAGTCAACAACTAGATGTCTGATCACCTGTGGTTGTGATCAGTGTTTAGGGTAGATTTTCTGTCAGTTTGTTTGAACCAGATGCCAAGGCATATTCAGTAAACATCCAAGGCTGCAAGGATATACACTGAGACCAAAAAAGCAAAGCACATGGTTGCTATAGAAACCCTGCATGGCTGTGTAAACAAAGAGTTGATAATTCTGCTGAAACAGAGTAATGCTTCTCCAGTCTGTTCTGTAACTCTTTTCATCCTCCTCTCCAGTTCAGTGGCAAATATGTTGCACATAGTCTCAGTCACAGACTCAGCGCATGGGATGTATGGGATGCTACCACTGGCTTGCTGCTCTGGTTGTATGCAAATTCCTATTTCTTAAAGCACTTCAATTTTCGACACCTTCACACTGATATTAAATGTATTCCCTTTTCTCCAAAATGATGTAAATATTTTTTTATATAGTTATGAATATTTTAAAAAGTTATTAAAATATAATATATATAAACATGGATCTATCTGATTGAGTAACAACCACACACCAGAAAACTCTGTGCTGCTGGTCTACATTGTTGAAATGCTCTCACACAGCTACCGCTTTCTCCCACATATAACCGAAACACACAAACAAAACCTTTTACACAAACACTGTTAAACAACTTTTTTTTGCAGATAATAGTAAAAGATATCAGTTAAACCAAAGGTGTTTCAGAAAGGTTGTTCGAGCAGCTTTTTATTGGAGCTTTTACAACCTCCTCTCCACACAATTATAATGTTGGTCATGCGCTGTTGCAGGATATTTCTTTTATTCCTGTTGCTCTCCTGTGCTCTCTTGTGGAGTTGTATCCAGGGCAAAACAAAAACATAATTTAACCACACTGTACAGTACATGTATTATTCAAAATCCATTCTTTTCCCTTTTTCATAAATCTTATCTGTTTGTGTCTTGGGTGCAAGTTCAGACCATAAGTGTTTCTGTGCTTTAAAGTTTTGTTTTTCCTGTTTTTATTATTATTATTGTTTTATTTTGTTCATTTTTCGTGCTTGCTTTATTGGTGTAAAGCGCTTGACAGTTTACTGGTCTGTATGAATAAAATGCATTTATTTCCTAAAAGATATGTTAACTTCTGACTAATCATGCTCCTTCAAAAGAAACTAGCCTACTCAAACACATGGCCAAAATCACAAAAATTCAACGAATAAGGATCTACCTTTTGTGCTAGATTCTGAATTTGATAATTGACTTGATATGTACAGCATATTTGTCCTGACATAAGAGTGTGTAAACATATGAGTTTTAAAATGTGTTTTTATTTGACCACTTCACAGCTGCGAGTTCACCAGAGATTTATTTAGTCTTTAAAAATTACATTTTTTAAAGTCCTAAACTAAATATCCTGCACAAATATTAATTGTCCCAAGAGTTCTGTAGAAACAACATACTAGCTTCTTTCAACATTTACAGACTCACTATCTATTTGATGTAAAATAATTATTTCTGATAATGGAGACCTCGAGGGCCATTATTCTGCCTTTATCGTGGTCACTTACAAAAGTTGTTCTGCAATATTGTACTGGTCTAAACACCAGTTGATAACAGGAACAACAGGAACTCTGAACATTGGTTGACATACATTATTCAATTTTTTTTCTTTAACGATCAGTTTTAATATTGGATATTTATACAATAAAAGCAACCAAGGAGTATCCTTGTGGACTTTGTTTTTTTGAAACAAGCTTTTGCTTCATCTTCTGGACAAAAACAGTTTAGTGAGAGGTGCATTTTCCCTCTGAAATAATGCCTTGCATCACTTTACTTTCCTCCTCTGGTTTGTCCTCATGAAACAGCTGCAGCAGAGCAAGCTACATGTTCTGTAGCCGTTACCATGACAACGTGTCACCATGTATCAAATAGTCAGCTTTCTGAGAAAAACTATTTCAACATTAAATATGACAAAACTAAAGTGCAAATAACAGATTTATTAATGCAGCTAATCAAATGTTATTATTCAGCCAGACCATGGTATACTGTACTTGTATATAGGCCAAAATCAACTAAAAATACATTTCTTTCCCTGGCTCATTATTCTCTTCCAGCATGCTCTACTGAAGAGGCTCTTACACATGAAGATGAAAAATGTAAAGTCAGCATACGTTCAGTACCTGCTGGGAGACTGCAGCTGCCAGGTTTCCTCCAGCGCTGTCTCCAGACACGGCCACCCGCTCAGGATCCACAGAGTACTGGGCCAGCACTTCTTTACGGAAGAAGTGCTTGACCACACGATACACATCCTCATATGGTATGGGAAAGTGATGAGGAGGAGCAAGTCTGTAACTGAAATGTCATAGGGAAACATTAGACCAAATTAGTGACTTCATGAAGTTTTATTTGTTTCTTGGCCTTTTTCAATGTTAGCTGTCAAAGGGCTTTGATAATAAACCACGGCGTGTGTAAGTCGTGTCATACCAAAAGTAAGTATTCAGAGAACACAACAAACATGCAAACTTATATTGCATAATTCCACACTGTATTGAAAAAATATCATCTGTAGCTAGCTAGCCACTACTTAGTTCAAAAGTGTCCAGTTTGACCTGATCTATTGATAAAAAGTATCATAATTATTCTATTTAAGGTTGTAGAGTTCAGGGAACATTTTTCTTTGAAAACTTGTCTATTGTGGATGCAGTGAAAGATTTTTGTTTATGCTCTTAGTAAAAGTTGAAGAAAGATCTTTTCTTTACTTAGTAGTAAGTAATTTTGGCATAGTGTCTTGTGGTGAAGAAAGAAAATTAAAATAAAGGTCTAGATTCAGGATAATCTTTTCATAATTCAATTGTTGCCTCTTGAATTGTAATTGAATCACATTGTGAGGTGCCTAAAGTTTCCCACCCCTACCATTAACCTATGTTTACGTGTGAATACAACATGAATCATAAAAAAAAAAAAAAACATTGCAGATCATCATTTAAGCCTTGTTTCCACTGAGCTATACAATAGTTTGAGCGTTTCCATTATAAAATGGATCCATTAAACCGTACCAAACCATATCATTTTTGGACCCCTGTTCATTGGTCCATAGAAAAATAGATGGTTAGGACAGAGCTACTGTGGTCACACTATAAACCAGTTGATTGGTGGAAGATTATTACGACAAAAGAAAGCACCAAACCCATGCCAATGTTTCCAAACCCCACCTGCAATCTTCTCTCAAACAACAGTAAATTACTCATATCTATGAAGCACCAAAACCCAACCGGGAAAAAAACAGCTGCAGGATGACCTTCATTGTTGTTGTTAATATCTTTACTTTGGCTGTAGTCACATAACTATGACACAAAGCTACGGAATCGGTGTACACTTGCATGCGCCGTGATGGTCCAACTTTGAGTGGAAATGCTCATCTGAATTACCTGGACCATTCCAAACTATACGTAATGCTCAGTGGAAACAAGGCTCCAGAGTCCAGAAAACACTCATTTTCCAAAGTTAGAACTGATGACAGCAGTCTCAGTGGGAAGTCAAAGTTTGCCAAGCCCTGACGGTGACATTTTAACAAATGTTGTCTCTGGGATTGTTACACATGCCTGAGCTCCATGTAAAACGACAGCAGGGGCTTAGATCGGTCAGATAACGCTATAATACTCCCACACCAACCAGAACCCCCATTCCTAAACAGTCCAGCCACACTATGCAATTCAACACGCAATTAGAAATGTCGTCTGAAACAAAAAAGAGCAGCAGTAAAAAGAACTAGCAAAACAGATTCAGCAGAGTTGAGCCACAGAGCCTTATATAAACAGTGAATGTCTCTGTGGCAGACGAAGAGCTGGCAAGACACAAATGAAATGAAATCTGTTAGCCTCACTCCACTGTACCATGCCTTCAATCAGAGAGGACAAAAGAGCTGCAGCAATGAGCAAAAAGATGTAGCTTTTACAGAATTACATTCACAGGATTTTTATTTACAGATATTGTGTGCAGTAAAGTAGTGGCATGAAGGTTAAGTACTTACTCCACAGACAGAACGACTGCATCTAGTTCAGTGACTATTTTTCTGGCCAGAAGATCATACGGACTCATTCCTGCGTGAAGAAGAAAACACATCTCAAAATCAGACGACGAACTTCCAATTAACCCAAAAACTAACCGTAAAAAAGGTTGCAGGAACAAAACACAGCAGAGGGAGAGGTTAACCTGCTCGGTAGTACTTCCTCTGAAATACTTGGAGCCATTTAGCAGATTGCACAAGCAGCATGATGAGTGTCAAACTGCATGTCATGACCTAACATGGATTAGCAATGATTACCACCCTTTGAGGTCCCCGCCGCTCCAGCAGATGGCGTGCTATTTCCTCCAGATAATTTGTGTATTCCTTTAGTAAAATGTTTAGCATTTTTGTTCATATACTGCAACAACAGCTGTCACTATGTAAATATTTTTGGTTCGCAAGGTTGTTTTTTTTTAATGCTTTTAAAGTAAACCTATAAAGGTTGCTGTTTGCATAACCCTTTTCTATTTAGAGTTTCATTCAGTGGGGTAGACAAAGAGACTAGTGTTCCCATCAACTTACGTGGACTCCCCAGACACCATCCTCCACCGTGCAGGTAAATGACAGCTCTCCTGAGATTAGTCCCAGCCTCCTGAACGTTGGGCTGGTACAGCACCACATCCACTCCATCAAACGTGTCTTCTGTCACCTTCACATGCTCATCAGACACAGGAACCACTTTTTCTACCAGAGTAATGACGTACATTACGCCCATGTAGTCCTTCAGGCCCAGAAATTCACAAAGGTCTGCCTGGACAAAGCAAACAGATGTAGGGAGAGATTATCTAAACAGTACATAAACGTGAGCAGTCATTCAGCTGAAACTTTGCAGCAATCAGATATTTTGTGCTTCTCTGCCATTCTTCTGAAAATCTGTTGTTCTTGATCTCCCAGTTATATTGCAGTTGATTAAGTAATCTATTTAAAAAGTTGCATTTGACTCAGTTTGGTTAGTTTAATTTTTGGTTTATTTCAAGCAGGTTCAGCAACAAAAACAAAGGAAAAAGACAATAAAAAATAAAAATACATATATCAAAGGTATTCAAGATTTTAATTCATATAAAGAGTAGATTAATTCAATCCATTAAGTATTTGATTAATTAGTTGAAAAGCAGCGAGAATAAGTGAATTTATATAATCCCACCCCTATTTTTTGTTTGGCCGTGTATAAAAGGTTCAGCCGTGGGTAAACCAATCATTGCTATGCACTTCAGTCAAACAGTTACTGTAACTACACCACCACACACAGTTATAATAGTTTTATATCAGTGATATACTGTTCCACTTTTTATCCAGGCAAAATCAAGTGTTGTGAATTGTAGGTGAACATCTTCTTTCTCTCATTTATTAAAAAATGCCTTTGCTTCACAGTGGTTTGTTCTGTATCACTTTGGCTAAACTGAACCTAGTAGTTGCGTTCTCAAAAAAGGAGACAAGGCTTGAATGATTGGGCTTATCCAGCTGTTCCTGGACTTTCCAAAAATATTGAACAGTCTGACCTTAGTGTGTCAGAATTGCATTACAAGGAAAACCACCAAATCATTTTGTTTTCAATATCCCACTGACAAATGATGGCATGGGGTTTTGCTGGAGTGGTGATTACTTAATCAAGTGAATGTGATTGGAAGAAGCTGGCCAAACAAAAACCCAACATTTACAATTATTAAACTATGCCAACACTTCAAAAATCCTTGATTGAGAAAAAGCAACATAGATTATGTTTAATCTGGAAAAAGTCAGGTCATTTGACTACTTAAGAGATCCCTTGGTATAGAAATTGAACATTTGAGTTTCCCTTTCCGTCTTCTTTCAGTTTTTCTCCCCAAACACAATATCCATGGAGTCTTGCCTGATTCAATTCTCTCAGTTGTATTGATTCCCGTCATCAAAGACAAGACTGCCAGTTTAAATAGTCTGTTGAATTACCGACCGATTGCCCTTTCCAGCAACATTTCAAAAATTTTAGAATATGTTTTATTGACTAGACTCGAAGTGCATCTTTTAACAAGTGAGAATCAATTTGGTTTTAAAAAAAGTCTCGGCACTGATATGTGCATCTACGCGTTACAGGAAATAGTTGGGAAATACCTGCATTTGAATACATCTGTATTTTTGTGTTTTATTGATGCCACTAAGGCCTTTGACAGGGTCAACCACCTCAAGCTTTTTCAGAAGCTAATTAATCGAGGAGTGCCCAAATACCTTGTACCATTCCTGGCTTTCTGGTATGCTAATCAAACAATGGTAGTCAAATGGGGCAATGTCTTATCAGAGCCTTTTTATGTAAGCAATAGTGTTCAACAGGGGGGGATCCTCTCTCCATTTCTATTCAATGTGTATATTCATGACCTATCCACTAATCTGAATCTGTGCAAAACTGGGTGTGTTGTTGGATGTCAAACCTTAAATCATCTTATGTATGCTGATGACCTTGTCATTTTTAACCCCTACAGTGCTGGGTTACAAACACTTTTAAAAGTTTGTTCTGACTATGGCAGAGACTTTGATATAAACTACAATCCCTCCAAAAGCTAAGTAATGACTGTAAGAACCAAAGACGACAGAAATGTAAACTTTCCTGTTTTTAAGCTTTGTGGAACGCCTCTGGAACAAACCTCATCTATCAAATACCTTGGACATTTCATTACTGATGATTGGAGGGATGATAGAGACATTCAGAGACAGTACTGTAAACTCTATGCTCAGGCAAACATGCTGATGAGAAAATTCAGTACGTGTTCTCTTCAAGTGAAGTGTTCGCTGTTCAGAGCTAACTGCACTCCTCTGTATGCGGCCCCTCTTTGGTGGAACTATGGATGTGGGACATTCCGCAAATTCTTAGTGGCCTATAATGATGCTTTTAGGCTTCTGCTACAGGTGCCCAGGTGGTACAGAGCCAGTCAGCTATTTGTGGATGCTCACATCCCCACCTGTGAAGCACTACTGCGTAAGCTTACATACGGCCTTATAGAACGCCTAGACAAATCTAAGAACTCAATTATCATGTCTCTGACTGATCCCAAAAGAAGCTCATGCCGCTACACTTCTGCCCTGAGGAAACACTGGATACAGCGATTATACTCTTTTTAATTTATATCTTTTTACTTTTTATTATGTATACTGTATTTGTATCTTTTTCTATGGACCACATCTGAGTCTGAAATAAAAGTGTGTATTCAACAGGGTGAAAATTAAAACAATATGGATTCAGAAAATTTGCGACGTAACTCTCACACAACTGGCCACCATGAAGTCCAAAACCTAATCCTTTGGAGGGTCTTTTCGATTGGCAAGAGAACAGTACATAGCACGTCAGCTCTGCTGTCTGTCATCAATACAAGACTTTAATGGAGATATATGTGCATGGTCCTGAATGATCATTGTGCCATGAATACTGAATAAAAAATAAAAAAAATAGGAAAAGACAAGAGAAATACCTTTGAGTGTTAATACTGTTACTTTTCTGAAGAACTGACAGTCGCCTGATCTTATTTATGTAGGAAACTCACAAATATAGACGTTCTAACAGCATGCCTGCCTGAGCAAATCAGATGATTCTTTTGTGTGATGTGACCACACACACCAAGTCATTACGTCTTGGATATGCTCGTGACATAACAGTGGCACTTCTGCTTTTTAAAAATATTAAAATAGTAAATTAATACTAAGCTGGTATATATGCCGGTACTATAAAACTGGTTATAAAATAAATGAGTAATTAAACCAACTTAACCTACTTTTTTGATTATGTTGACTGTAAAAATGTAACTACTACAGCACCAACACGTTCAACATATCACTGGTCCAGATATCTATTCACTCCCTTAAAGCCTTGATAAAACGTCAGATTAGGCATGACACAATGAGCAGTAAACCATAGACGTCTCCTGCTCATCATATACTGAGACAGGTTTCCTTAATAGGATCTATTATTAGAATAGGTGAGGACTATATAGCATGGATTAGAATCTGACATAATCTGATGTAGCCTTACCATCATGTACATCCACATCAGCAAAAAGATATATATATAATATAATTGACAGGACAAACATGACAATCTGTATACGTTTTTTGAACAATGAAAAACTATTTTTTTGCTGTTATTGTTTTTAAAAGAGACACATCACTATAGTTAACAGAAGTGCAATGTGCACTCAGATAATTCTCTGAATACAAATAAATATTTGTTTCTCTTACCAGGTGACTGAGTGATCTGAAGAAAGAGTTGGCCAGCATGAGTTTCCATCTCTCCTCTATGTCTTCAGGAATTGGCTCGTAAATATAATACGCGGTAAAAGAACATAACGCCACGAATAAGACAATACTTCCCAACCTCATTTTCCAGTGTGCGTCCCCGGCCGCTGACACAGGCGGCGGCTGGTGCAAAAAAGAAAAGGAAAGAAAACAGAGCGACTAGTATGAGTTGAGTTCTTAACAAGCGCCACAAATAATCAATTTCAGCTCCGGACGAGTTCAAAATGACAGCGAGTGGTGAATGTCATTTGATGGTTGTGCATATTCGGAGCTGCTCCTCGCTGCTTTTGCAGAGCATGCCTTCGTTGTGTCATTCGGCGGCTGAATTAATTAAAGTGTGTTGGGGAGAGCGCGCGCGCGGGCGCGCGGGGTGCTCACGAGACAGAACGTCCCACCGTGTCCGCAAACGCCTCAGGTGCCGCTTATTGTTTACAGGTTACACACAGAAAAGTTTTCAATCCCACAAGATTGAGTGATATCACAGTTTACGAAAAAGAAACACGTGCATATCCAGATAAAAACAGGAACATTTGGAGCTCATTTGTTAGATTTCCTTTTCCTCTTTTTGTTGTTGTGTGTGTTCCTTATAGCCTGCTGGTCAAAGCAAAGCACTCTAGTGCAGATAAATAGCTGTGGGTGCAAGGCAGCTTAAGCTAATAATATTTTATTTGAGACAGAGTCAGCAGAGATGTCAGGTTTCCTGGCAGCAGGACCCTCCAAAGCGCCACAAGCAAGAAGTTCTGCACAAGTAGCTTCCCTCCAGTCCAGACCCAAACAGTCCTGCTCAATTTAAGGTAGCTTTCTTTCAGATTGTTTTTCAAGTAGAAGGAAGTCGTTATCCAAAGGTATCTAGTGCTGAATAGCTGTATAAACATGCCTGATTTATAGTCTAAAGCTTTAGTAACATGACAGAAAATATGTGGGATTGTGCAAATTCACCCCACAGTTGCATTTGCAGACATGAAAATTCACACAATGATGAACAATAGTGCAAAGTTCACTGACATTTAAACACTTGTTGGCAGATGCTAACAATCATTCAACACTTTTACTTTACTGACACTAAAATCTCTTACATATTTTTATAATTGTGTGCGGTTTTTGGTCTTACGGTTAAAACTCAATTATACTGGCATGACTCATTGGCAGAAAATTAAATTTAGTCTGCTAGTGGCAATGTAGTGTGTTTTTATCTTTATTCTCCGTTAAAATTTAAATTTTTACACACAACAAAAACTGTAACTTCATGGAAACAGCACAAACAGCTGAGTAAGACTATCATTTTTAATAAAGTAAAAAGTATGGTGCAGTTTCAAAAAAACTTCCCCAAAAATGTATTTGAGTAGTAAATGTAACTCATCGCGTGATGCAAAATATAATTTGGCTTTTAGTAGTTTTTGTCATTGTGTAGAGGACAGAAGTGAAAACTGCCTGGCTTGATGAAGGAGAGTCTAATGGCAGGGATGCCCAGTTTAAGCTAGTCTGTTCAGTTTAGTCTAGTTTAGCCATATGAATTCTGACTTCATGTTGTTTATGATTTCATGTTTTATTGAGTCGACTATTGTTGAAATATTGGGCTATATAAATACAATTGAATTGAATTGATGGCAGAACCCCAAGCTTAAACAAGACACAAAGCAAAACATGGACTAAAATATGATAAATAAATCACATAAACATGAAGGAATAAATCTAATGCAGAGAAGCAAAGATCTGTAATGATTAACAAAGTATGACGGAAGACAAGAAAACATTTAAAACAGCACAAACCCTCAATGCTTTCATGTCCTTGATTTAATGAAAGAGCTTTGAGACTGAGCTCTTGCAGTGAGTCATTGTTGATGTTCAATTGTATGGTAGCAGGTTCACACAGGTGGGAGTGTTGTGTGTCAATCTGCCCTGTGCCTTAAGCGCATGTTATACAAGTAAATTTAAGATTATTTCAAAGATATGATTTGTGTACAAAATGCTGCAACCAAACCGGCCTTGGAGGTATTTCGCTGTTTCCATGTTTTCTTAAGTAAAACAATATAGTATTTAATCTAGCTAATGAACATGGTTTAAATGTCAAAAGCCAAATCTGTTGCATTTCTAAATTAGACTTTTCTGAATAGAAATAATTTGAATCATTTCACTGTTGACAGTAGTCTGTACTACTGATGTCATAAATACTCTGACTATGATGGGGCAACCAGGCCACTGGGCTGGTGCAACTATAAGGATTGTTTGCTCTGTCATTTTAACTTAGCACAGATATCCTTTAAAGCCCCACTTTGATCATCTTTTCATCAATTATAAAAGCCTTCCCATTGGTCTTTTTATTACGATTATGCCGTTTCTAGGCAAAATCCCCAAACCTGTGTTGTTTTCTAGGAAATAGTTTCTGCAGAGTGGCAGTAGTTCATTAGAAATTTGCTGTTGAATTGTGCATGACTGTTGGCATGGAGTGAGCCCTCCTCTACTTCCCAACATCCATCTGTTCTCTCCCGGTAGCTTACAGCCCCTCACATACCTAACATTACCAGTACAACAGAAATGGTGAGCAATATTGGAGCTGTCCAGCCATACAGTTTTCAGCCAGATGTAAGCGCAGATGAGGAAAACAAAGACGCACATGGATCTATTTGTCTGCAAGTGGATGCATCACAATGGAGCAGTGCAGGGAACTTGTGGCCTGCCAGCTGTAGCAACTACTTCCCAGCTACAAGCTTTTTTGAACTGCACTTTTTAGTCTGCTCTTGATGCGCTATCCATCCATCCATCCATCCATCCATCCATCCATCCATCCATCCATCCATCCATCCATCCATCCATCCATCCATCCATCCATCCATCCATCCATCCATTTTCTTAACATGTTGTATCCCTTTTAGGAACACAGGGCTACTAGAGCCTAACCAGGCTACTGGCGGGTGAAGGCGGGGCAGATGCACTAAGATTTGAATAAAGAACTACTCAGAATTACAATTTTAAGCTAAATTTTCTTTATACCTGTCCCCTATCAGAGAAAATTGGCAAAAGAGCATGTTAAAAAGCAACGTTTTTAATAAACTTCATCGCTAAATCGTTTTTTTAAACCAGGGAGCAGTTCAACCCTCGCTGCCCAACTAGTCAATGGGACAACAGTACGTGTGCGTGTGTTGCAGTGTTTGCCAAGATTTGGGTGTGTTTTGGGGAAAAAGTGTGTTTTGTTTTATTACTGCCCCGGCCCTGTCGAGGACGTACTCTGTTTTCACTTTACACCCCACACACACACACAAAAAATCTGCTGGAGGAGGGGGGGATGTTGAAACAGGCTCCATGGTGAAATGGTGTTACACACAGATATAATCAGGTTATGTGTTATCTGTATGTTTAAACTAACACAACAAATGAATGCAGCTGTGAAAGTAAACAGGGTTGAGGTTAGATACCCTTAAAAGAGCCTGATATGGCTTCTTTAAACAAACAGAGAAGCACAAGTTGTTCTGAAAACATCTTCAAGATGAGTCTGTATGAAATTCCTTTCTAAATTTTGTACTTTGAGGGAATAATAACAGTTAAGTCTTGAAGGTTAAAGCCACTTTAGAATCCTGCCTCATTTTGGCTTTAAAAGGATTTGTGTCTAAATCGATAGCTGTAAAGTAGTCTGATTTTCTTGCACGTTTTACCTTAGAATCCAAAATCACATGTCTCCACGTGACTGCAGTAACCTCTGTCTAATGAGCCCTTAAAACTTTCTCTCTACAAGCTGAAGGTTGTAATTAGTTGCCTTTTCAGAGGAGGCAAGTGTCTCTTTCCATCAGCCATCAAACTTTATTGAGATGTTATCTTCCAGATCCAGAGCCTGACAGAGGGTGAAAGCCTTTATGAGGCCGCTCACCGCTGATCAGTGGAATACTAAATCTCTTCTATGAATACGGTATCACTTTTTGCACACAGAGATTCTCTTTGGAGTTTCCTCACTCCGTTTTGCCTTCAACCGCCGGCCTTCACTCGGCCTTCGAAGGAAAACCACCTCAGCTCACTAGTAAATCTTTAATAGAGCTCTCCTCGCTCTGTGTATCTTGTTAGCGGGGAGAAACCGGTGTCTAAGGATGACGGGGTGGGGATGTTGTCTTCAGCATGCTGTGCTGTGCCGTACTGTGCCAAGCTGTGCACCATAGCTGTCCAGCTGTCTGCTTAGTGTTGTGATAACTCAAGCAGATTTAAAGGCCGTCTGAAGACTAAAACAAGACTGAAATGTGTTCATCCGTTAAAGTCTTTGTAGCTGAGGATATAATCCCATTTATTTCCAGCCATTTAAACATGCATTTTATGAAGTAATGCAATGTGATTTTTTTATTGAATACATTTTAAAACATGCATGCGTTTTTGTAAACCTTTTCGCTTTGTGAAAAAACCAACTGTAAACCATTAAACGTTTTTTTTTTTAAAATACCTGTCAGTTGTTGCAAGACAGACTTGTGGGATTTCAGTGTGGTGCATTACAGTTACACTGAGTATCATTCTCCAAAACAGTCGATCAGTTGCTTTAACTCTTTTTTCAAAAACACGACTCTTTGTTATCTAAAACACAATTTGTAGTTAACACGCAATTTGCAAAACTCTCATCTACTCTTTGTAGAACACATGACACAGTTTTGCTTTTAAAACACAGTTGTCATTCACAACACAGGAGATGCAAAACGTTAACCCAAAGAGGCTGTTCCAACACAACAGTCACCATCAACACACACCTGAAGACACTAGTTAAAAACATCGACTGCAGTGAATATAAAGACAGTTCTAGAACAACTGAGCAGTTTTTCAAAGATGGATAACAGAGCAAGACCCGCACCAAGACCTGAACCGGCTCCAGGACCTGGACTCAAAATGAGCACCATCGTTTCTGATGAGATCCAGGCCATAGTTATTGACAGGTCTATGGAATGATGGAATGACCATGAGGAAAGCGGGTCAAAAGGTCAACCATCAACTCAGCATGTTCAAGTACCGGTAGTTTATCAGCATCATTCATATGGACATTCAACAAGAAATTGACCAAGAAGATTTTGTTGTTTTCTGGGACAGTAGTTCAACACAATTCCCCAATTTGTATTAGTTTTCCTTCACCTTGTTCTCCATTCCTTAGCCCAACTCAAGAATTTGTTTCTGCTTGGCATTGAAGTCCTTTGATCTGACCCACACATAGAGAAGATGGTGAAGTACAATAAATGTGAACCTGGACTTACAGTAAATCAAAAAAAAAATCCTTAATACTATTTTTGCTTTAATTCCCACGGTCCAAAAACATGCTTAATGGGTTCATTGATGATTTTAAATTGTCCCTTAGTGTAAATGTGAGTGTGTATGAGTATGGTATGTGATCTTGTGACCCTGCGACAGACTGCCGACCTGTGCAGGGTTTGGCCGGCCTTCACACAACAGTAGCCGCATAAGGCTCCAGCATTCCCGCGAGCATGACAGAGAAGCAAAATTTTGTCAATTAAGACAATGGATGGATGGATTTTTTTGTCAACAGCTGGATTTTTAACAATATTTGTATTAATGTGTGCATGTTTGCCTTACAGGATATAATTTAAGTACTTTTTAGTTTCTCTGATTGTTTTTTGGGCTCTATGAACAAAACATGCAGCCAATGAATGTGCGTTGAAAGTTATGCTAGGTCAAACGCTGACAAATTAGGGTATTTAGATTTAGTAGTGATCTAGTGATAGCATCTCTTTTAATTTACGGAAGTGAATCGTTTGAAAATGGATCATGAAGGAGAAATTAATAAATACGAGTTGTGCCCTAACAGAATTCTATGACTTCAATTTTTTCAAATGTCCAAATAGAGCTGTGAAAGAAAAAGTCTTGAGCAAGAATAACGAGAATAGGACTTTCAACTTTTCGCACCAAGCTTCTCCGAACTGTAGGTGGCAGACATACACTAGTATCTAGTAGCAACATTCCAGTATAAGCACCATGTGCTCAGCACCTGTGTCACATGCCTGGTGTGAACATAGCATTAGAAAAAAATGAGGCAAATTAGGAACAATAATTAATACATTCATCCATGATAGAGAAAATGTGGGAAGGGTTCATTGCAAGAAAGGAGAGAAAAAAATACTTTCTTTGCATCCTAAAATTCAACTTAAGTGATGAGTCATTAAGGCCAACCTTAAACCAAAAATACAGAAACAGGTTCAGTCTATTTGAAGCCTTAAGAAGAATACTGGTATCCTGTGTCTTTTCCTATAATAGTCTAAAGAACATAACCTGTCGATAGGACACATTGAGCAAATTTTAAAAAATTGGATATGGATTAGAGAAAAGTCTCTTCAAACAGTCTGGTTGGCAAAAGATCCAAGAGGCAAGTTGATGATTTACAGGGAGCTGTTATTGATGCTGTTTAGAAAGCTCAAGAGGACAACAACAAAGGCAGTTAAAGGCAGTTCAACTGCTATGTGATAGTCTTCTTCACTGCACTTAACAGAATCCACATCCAGTGGGATCATATTGGACAAACACATTAATATATTAACACTGCAAAGATCACCTAAGATCTATATCCAGTAAATTATTAAACACAATAAATTAAAAAAAGGGTTTGCTTCTGTTGCATTGCAAAACAGTCATTTGTTTTAAATGGTCTGTTTGTGAGTCATCCCTGGGTGTTGCATAACTGCATAACATCATGGCTTTGGATTGCTGTGCACCTAACCAAACACTAAACCACCTATTTAAGCTGACCATGGCACGGAACAGTGTCTGTGCACAGTATAGATCAAACTCTATTTGAATCAAACTTTGGGGGGTTTATACAACATGGTATCTGCTGAGTGTGCGGAAGCCCCCCACCCCTGGCTACAACAAAAACCCCAACCACATCCTGAACTCAAAAACATCACGTAATCCTGGAGAAAATAGTTTGAAAAAACAGCCCATGTATTTTGGGTAATCTTTCTGTGTGATTTCGATTGAGAGAGACTAAATTGTTAATTGTTTAAATTTAGAATTTCTCTTCATCCAAGCAAATAAAGTGACATCGACTATCAGCTAATTTAAAAAACAAGCAATAACGTTACAGGTGCTATATGCCAATGAAGGTTTACGTGCACTGTGAAGAATGAAATTGAATACTGTAATAATCACAACACCCAAGAAAAAGACTTTCCCTGGAAGGAAATCTATTTCTCCTGAAGAGAAAAACTTTTCTGAGAAATAAAGAATTATGTTTGGAGTTTCCTTTATGCTCAGCATGGAAAGGTTAAACAAGGAAAAACATCAAATAAAACAACAAAAACATAAAAAATAAATAAATAATTTGATTAATGCTAACAAGGATGATTGAGAAAAAAATTGAATCATACTATTTATCACCTAATGCATAAATGTGGAAAAAAAAGTTCTGATTATGTCTTGATGTTCCTGCTTTAGCATGCAGTAGTCCTTACTTTATTTTTGGTTTAGATACCCAGACACCACTAGGGTATAAAAAAATGAGGTAGTAAAGACTTAATGGAAAAACAAGAAAAATACACAATTGGAATTGAATGCAGCACAATGTACATGTGTACATCCCATTGCCAACCAACACAAAGTTGCACAAAAACTACAAAACAACAGAAGAATTTACTCTATACAGTTACAGGAAGAAAAAAACAGGAAGCAATGTTTTCCCTGGCCAATCAGTGGGGAGAATAACGCCTACCATGGTGAATCCAGCCATGAAAACCTTGGAGAAGAGCTATAGGCGTTTGTGGATTTCGGTCATACACTTTCCATATGCAGCCAAAAAAAAAGTCCTCAATAGGATAGAGGAATGGAGAATATAGAGGGAGAAAAACAACTAAAAAGCGTGGGTGGGCAGTAAACCAGTTATATACCAGAGCAGCCTTGTGAAAATGTACGTTCCCATATGACAACGTACCTGAGCTGTTCTGGGCCATCTACCTGATCTGGTGGAATGAGTGTGTTGTGTGTCCAGGAAAGTGATCAGATGGGCAATGTTGTAGAGGCCAAGGGTAGCATAGTGATAGATGACGCCGTGGTGGGTAAGCGCTGCACACATTGTGATGTTCCCTCCACGCTGCCCAAGGACTTCAACAATGGCACACTGGCCGATGATATTCCTTTCCCTCTTTTGTCTTTTTGTGAGGTTGAAGCCAACTTCATAAATGAAGATGAACTGGTGCTCCTCTGTAGACACCTCTAGCTCCAGGACTCTCTAAAACACACATGACAATATCAGAATTAGACATGGAGTGGTCACTATTGTGAAACACAATCATTATGATTCCAATATTGAAATATTTTTAATTTACTGTATAGAGTGTTGCATGCAACGAGTGTAAATAGGATTGGACATTAAAAACAAGGCAATACTAATGTATATGCCCACTGCCATCCATACATCCATCTATACAACTGTAGGGACCTTATGGGAAACTAACTCTACACACACAAACATACACCTCCCCAATTTTTAGTTCCACAAAGAGTAAAGTCAAATCCCATCAAGTACATTTTGTTCATTTAACGTGTGACTTAGCCAGGTCAGCCAATCTACAACACATCAGGGAATAAACTATTTTTCATTTCCCATGTCAAAACTGGGATCTGGCTGAACTAAAGAGACAACTAAGCACCAAGACTGTCATGGACTTCATCTTTTTTACCAGTAACCTCATGTGTTAGCATGATAAAAAAAAATGGTTTTCAGGCCATAACTTAAACACTATAATAGTTCCAGAACTTTTACTTCATTTTAAATGATGAGCTTGTCATAAGGCCATGTGTTGTTGGTTAAACACCCAAGTTGTCCAAGAAAAATACCCCCTTTCCTGTTCTGATTTTCTTGCTTTTCATTCTTGTGCTGCCATGTCCTATTTTATGCCACAAAATGACATTGATTATACTGGCAAAGGCAGAACACAAATACAGGGACACAGAATATTCTAAACCGAAAAGGTGGCTAATTTCTCTGATAGGAAAAAAAAAAGTCTTAACCTTGTCATATCTTACTCACTTTATTTACTTTTTAATTAATTAAAAAAATGCTTTTTCCTTGGTTTACCTTTAATTTAAGAAAGCTACGTTTCATTTCTTACACAAAATCTTGAGTTGTACTAATTATAGATACATCAGAAACCTATTAAAGTTGAAACTACAGCAACTAACTAACATTTGGTAACAAACCAAAAATCTACTTTAAACTAAAATCAAAAGCTCTTTCCTTTTTCAATGTGCGGATGATAAATATTAAACCCAGCAGTTTGGGGTTCTTTTCAGTATTTCTCTTTTATTTGTTCTGCCTCCTGTGGTTTGTATTTGGGCAGTTTTGTAACTTGAGAAATTGTTCTTTGACTTGGAAAAGATGTACATGTCTCTTTTAATGTGTTTTCTTGCACGATATACCTCAGGCCCCTCTTTTTTGGCGATGATGAACAGTTGTCTGGAATCTGGGTTTGTGTTGAGTAGCTTAATTTTGTCATAAAGAGCCCATTGATAAAAAAAAGACTTTGAGAAAATTGCAACAAACAGCTAAAACATTTATTTAGTTACCATGTTCTGTTCCTGCTTTCCATTTACCAATTTTCACAGATGTTATTCTGTGACGTAATTCTAAAAGGTCAAATGTTTTTCTGTTTAAATAGTATGATACCATTATGTAGCTATACTTTTGTTTCATATCCCTGAGATGTCATACTTCAGTACAAAATCTAGAATAGGTAGGAACACAGCATGTGCATTTTCTTTTCATGCAAATGTATTGACAGCATTGTTCATATTGTTCTGTTCTACAAACTTACCAGCATGCATGCATTTTCCATTTTTTCAGTAAGTTATGACATGTAAGTCAGGCACTTGATTTTTGTTTTTGCCTTTACTGTGCGATGTGGCTGCCTATGACAGAAAAATACAAACAAAATAACCTCACTAGCCACTATATTAGGGACACCTGTCCAAATGCTCTTTAACAAACATTTCTAATCAGCCAATCACATGGTAGCAACTCAATGCATTTAGGCATGTAGACGTGGTCAAGACGATCTGCTGCAGTTCAAATCGAGTATCAGAATGGAGAAGAAAGGTAATGGAAGTGACTTTTTACATGGCATGGTCGTTGGTGCCAGACAGGCTTATCTGAGTATTTTAGAAACTGCTGATCTACTGGTATTTTCATGCACAACCATCTCCAGGGTTTACAGAGAATGGTCCAAAAAAGAGAAAATATCCAGTGAGGGGCAGTTCTGTGGGTGGAAATTCCTTGTTGATACCAGAGGCTGGAGGGGAACGGCCAGACTGATTCCAGCAATCAAGGTCTGCAGAAGAGCATCTCTGAACGCACAGCACATCCAACATTGAGGCAGATGGGCTACAGCAGCAGAAGACCCCACCAAGTGCCACTCCTTTCAGCTAAGAACAGGAATCTGATGCTACAATTCATACAGACTCACCAATACTGGACAATAGAAGATTGGAAAAATGTTTACTGGTCTGATGAGTTTCCATTTCTGCTGCAACATTCGGATGGGGGAGAGATTTTCTTGGGAGACTTTGGGACTCCACAGCCTACCTGAGTATTGTTGCTGACCATGTCCATCCCTTTATGACCACAGTATACCCATCTTCTTATGGCTTCTTCCAGCGATAACATTCCATATCATAAATCTAGAATCATCTCTGACTGGTTTCTTGAACATGACAATGAGTTCACTGGACTCAAATGGCCTTCAAAGTCACCAGATCTCAACCCAATAGAGCACTTTTGGGATGTGGTGGAACGGGAGATTGACATCATGGATCTGCAGCCAACAAGTCTGGTTTTGGGTGCTGGCTCCTCTTTCCTCTCAGACCTCTAATGAGTTTATTTGGATTTATTTTGTGTCTGACCTTATTTAATGAACTGTGCTCTGTTTTTGAGCAAAGATGTTTCATTCCAGAGGGAGAATGGGAAGAGTTAGAGTGGCTTATTTAGTTACTTCTTTGGTCTCATTTTTACCTGCCATCACCAAAATAATAATATTTAACCTAACATTTCTCTTAAATAGCACGTACTTCACTGGGTATGGCAGGAACAACTGGGCATGGAAAAGAAAGTTGTTTTCCTTCACTAGGAAATGTTAATACCTCAGAAATTTCCTGTGAGCTTGGATCCACATCCTCCAGGGGGGTAGGTGGGGAAAATTTAGATGTGTGAGGGAATACTCAAGCAGAAGCTGAAAGTCAAGATGGCAGTTGGAGATTATTTTAAGATGAGTGAGGAAGGTTGGGTGATGATTCCTATTTAATGAGCTTTGCATCTCCTGAGGTGCATTTGATATTGCATCTTTTCCAGCATAGGGATCAATGTGGGGTTTGAAGACAAGAGTCCAATGATTGAACATTTGCTTTTAGGGAAAAAAAAAGATGAAATCCAAAACCTGGTTCAAACACAGAAACAATCTGATCATTGCAGACTTTGGTGTAAAGCCTAACAAAGTCTAAAATCTGTTTGACCTTATATTGCCACCAAAGTAATACCTTAGTCACATGCACGCTATGGGAGTTGACCTGTACAGGTGCTGTGGGTTTTTAGGGTATGCAGGCTTGTGGAGTGTCATAGACAGAATGTGCTGCATTTTACAGGGACTGAAGATGTGTTTCGCACAGTTCCTTTGAGGCTTGTGCAGCCACCTTAAGGGTGTCTGTTGTGCGTGTGGTAAATGGATCGGGACGTATTTGGAAAGGAAATGTAAATTACATGCACTTTTTTAAGGTTGTAGAAAGGTTTTCTCCATAAATCTACAGAGAAAATGTTTGTCTTGACTTTCAGATATAAGCCAGAAGATGTCTAAAGAGATTAGGCAAGTCTTTGGACCGTGCAACTACAGGTGGTCTTAAATCCGAAAAAATACAAATCACACACGTTTTCGGTTCTCAGCAGAAGAACTAAAACAAAAAAAATTGGGAGCAACTGATCATTGTATTTTTTGGCAAGACAAAGAGAAATTCTGGAAAAAAAGGGATGACTTCAACCGAGCCGGTTTGCCAATTGTTGGAACACTTGAGTCACAGGGAAGGCTGGACAGAGAGTACGGCCAAATTTGAATTTTATCAAGGACGCAGGTGAAAATGTTTATGTCTATAACAAATCAGTGAGTCTGAGTTTGAGTGCAATTCATTGTACATTGATTGTCTTTAGTTTGTACAGAGATGAAGGCTGAGAATGTCTGGAAGGATCTTTGTTCACACAAAAACAACAGAGAACCACTATAAACACAGTTTTAGTGGAAAAGCCAGCAAGACTTTGGAACATCTAGGCAAACAAAACTAGTGACCACAAAGTTTTTAATAGTCAAGAAGAAGCTTCTGCATGAGTCAAAACTGATCCTTAAAAACATAAACTTTAGATCACAAAATGATCATGTTTTCCATGTAAAGAAACTCATGCTGAAAACATTTCACTATGTTAAATTTGTTGTCTTGAAGCTTAGTCACGGCAGCTAGACCTATTTTCTTTGCTTCTTGAACATTTGCAGTTTTGTTGTTATAGAAATTATGCATACATTTTACAAAATAAACTATATATGTATTAAGTCACATAAATTTACTTGTTACTCTTTCTACATGATTTTTTCCAGATTCATGATGGACATTTTTTATTTCTTGTATATATTAAAAATGTAGCACCATATTTTTTATTCATTTCACAAAATGTTTTTTTAACATGTAAAATCTTTGGAAAAACGATGTAATCCTTACTGTTATTTTTGTAATAATATAAGTAAGCTTTGTACTTAAAAAGAAAACGTGTATTTCTTAACCCTTGTGCAATCCTAGGCACTTTAACATTGGGAGTTGGGTCATCTAGACCCACTAAACAGTGCGCTAAACCTTTTTTCTTCAAAGGTTTGTGATCTTCACTGGTGTCCATGGATTACATGAAATTCTCTTCACCTTTATCCACCTTTGTCATGGTAGGGAGAACACGTCAATGCAAGGATCTGGGTCATCTGGACCCCATAGGATAGCACAAGGGATAATAGTCAAACTGTTTTCATGCAATAATTAGACTTGAAATCTTCTGTTATTTATTTATGACTGTATTTATTGAATCAGGTTTTAATATAGCTGTTTCTGTAGATATGATCTTTTTTCTGAGTTGCATGAGAAACTGCATAGCTCCTTGAAGTTGTTGATTTTTAATCTGCAGCTTTTTGTCAAGCTCTACTTTGACCTACAGCTATTCGGATAGCTTCATGGTTAACCAAAATCGTCCTTCATTAATAACCCCATAAGCAATAAGAGCCTATTATGTTTGTTATGAAGAAGGGTTCAAATCCTCCTGTGTATCCACAGCTACAGGAAATGCAACTGAAGTTATTGCAGCCAAAGGAGCTTGTATTTGTTATTTTCTCGAAGGACACATAAAATCAATACTGGATGTGCTTAATAAAGAGTTATGCAACAAATCCTTCACTTATTAGTTCAGGCACATAGTCTTTGTATTCATTATATTTTTGAAGACCAAAACCATGCAGAAGGTTTGTTCTGCACACCACACATAATAATGATCTTTTGTTACCTTCTGTTGGTCTTGCTGCCTTATTTAAATAAAATACCTCAAAGATAAATTAAAGTTTTAGTTTTGAGTCACCTTTAGTGAATACGCAGAGTAAGCTGGTTATTATTCACTGCATGCAAGGTTGAACTGTTATTTCAGTGGTTAGGTTAGAGTTACTCACGCCATCTCTCCACCAGATGGCGCTATATCACAACGGCTGCTGCAACAACCCAATCCACTTCATTTTGGGTTTCAGCTGTCAGGTCAGCACCCTGTAAACTATTAAGGACATAATAATAATGTTGTTGTGCTCAGCAAGATGCTGGATTTTGCAAGCAGGAATGTAAAAATGAAGCAGTGTCTGTATTTATGGTGAAACATGACAGAAGCATTAAAGTCACTTTTGGCAGCAATCAGAATCAGAATCAGCTTTATTGGCCAAGTATAGCGCAAACCTATTTGCTCTCGTGCAAATAGGTTTGTTTTAATTGTGTCAGAGAGCAGCGGATAGCACTTCATTAAAATGTGCTCAAAGTGCCAAGACTTTTTCTTTGTTTTATTATTCAAATCTTGTTTATGTAAGACATTTTAGCTTACATAAAGTCTATTCCTTGAAGCTAACTGACTAGAATTACCAGGTGAGTTGTAGAAAGCAAAGCATTCTTCCTTTTTCCCCCCTTTCAGCTGTTCCCATCAGAGGTCATCATATCAACTGTTTCCATATCAGCCTGTCGTCTGCTTCTTTTCTCACACTCACAGCTGCGTATCCTCTTTTGCAACACACATAAATCTCCTCATTGGTCTTCCTGTTCACTTCTTTCTTGGCTGCCCCATGTTCACCCCACTGTTTTCTCCATGTCAAAATCGCATCAGCCTGATTTCATGAATAAAGTCGAAAAAAGTCCAGCGTTAGCTCTACCACTAAAATGCTCTGGTCCATCCTCGTCACGCAAAAAGAAAAGTTTGACACTTTCAGCTCCTCCTGTTGCTGTTTTTCACTGATCTTTGAATCGTTCAACTCACACTTTTTAATAAATTTTTACTGAATTTTACATTATTTTTAACTACATGTGATTTTATTTTTATTTTGGGGTTTTATCACAGGCTGTCAGAACTGTAAACTCAGAGTGCACTTTCATCCCCCTGCGCCTTGTAATCTCAGTTTCATCTGCTTCCTTTTTATTTGCACACATGCATTACGTCCTTCTGTGACAAATGTTCTCTCATCTTTCCACAGCATCCATATCCCTGCAGATTTTTCTCTGTTGGATTCATACTTAAAATGTTCCCCATAATATCATCTGGAAGTCCACAGGGATTCCGTCCTGACCCCATCTGTTAGACTGTTTAGAGTCAATCAGTGATGAACGCCCACTTTGAATACCTAACAGTTTCACAGAAACAAATTCAATGCTTACTTTAGTTTTAGTAGGATTCTTCTTAAGACTTTTGTGGGCCAAGCGTTGGCTTTTCTGACATGTTTAAGAAGAGGTTTCAGAATCCAACAGGGTAACTTGGAGCCTCATGGAACAATTAAAGTGAAGAAGACAGAGACAGACACTGCAACTGTTTTTTAGGAAACAGTGGTGCAGACTCCTCTTTCTAATTTACAACTTGGGTCATGTAGATGACAATTAAGATCCCCAAGCTTGTCCTGCTCCTCCACCATGCAGCTGTCACTCAAACATTTTATCCTCCCAGTTTCTACATCACCTCTTTTGGTGTAATGAAGCTCTAGCAACCTAGTATCTCCAAGCTATGTTGCCCTGGGTGTCTCCACTTTGACGCCAGTGCTTTTTCCACTCAATCCACCCTCGTCCAAAGTCTCCTTAACCTGCCATCACATTGATGGATTTAGGAAAATTGGTCCAATAGTTTCCTCCTGTCATCCAGTTTCTCCTTAATGTCCATCTGGTCTTTTGTTTGTTATCTTTTTCTGACTATGTAGTTGCATGCATGCAAAACTAAATCCAACTTGGCAGTTGCTTGTCAAAACTTTTTCCTTTGTTATGAAAATGTTAGCTACAAATCTTTACAGAACGAACATATATGTTTTGACTGATTGTTTTTCTTTTTTCTTTTCTTTTATCTTTATATATATATATATATATATATATATATATATATATATATATATATATATATATATATATATATATATATAAAGATATACTTCTTTGGATTATTACATGTCGTGAATGCTTGAAGGATAGGTTGCTTGAAATATGATGTTCCTAAAAGATAATTCACATCCCTTTTAAACCTCAATTACAATAATATAGCTGTAAATGTCCTAAATCAATGTCCCTCCTCACTCAAAACTCCTCTTCTCTAGGGTCCCTCTGAGTCTCCTTCGCTGAAAAGAAGTCTGTTTTGCTAACCCAAGAGGTGAAGGATCAAATATGTGGAAATCGCACTAAAAGACCAACTTTGAACTCAGGCTGACCTGCTTTCACGTTAAACGTTTTCTACATGAGAACATGGACTGGAGGAAAAGCAATATGTCAGATTTGAGCAATCCAAAATCATAAAACTAAAGTTTTATGAATTTGACAGCAGTAGATAGGTGTGACATTGTGACTGAGCTTAGCTACACATATTCAAACTAGAAACTGTCAGAGGTTTTAATGCTACTTAGTGTCATGGTTTCAGTTTGTTGTGTCGTGTTTTTTCATTTTAGTTCTTGTTCTGTCTTGTTTGGTTCTGTTTCCTGTTTTATTTTGAAAGGTTTCCTGTCTTGTTACTTGTGCTTTACTTCCGTTGGTCCCCATCTGCCCTGATCGTGTTCACCTGTGTCTTGTCTGCCCTGCTTGTATATAAGTCCTGTCTCTGCCTTCCTCTTGTGCTGGTCCATTAACTTCTGGTCGTGTGTTTAACGTCTTCATGTGTCTTCGTCCGTTCATGCCATGTTTCATGCCACGCCACAGTGAGTTTTTGTTTTGTCATCCTGCTCTGCAGTGCCTTTTGTTTGTTGTTTATTAAACCCCCTGCCCTGGAACTGTTTGCCTCCTGCCTCTGCTTCTGGGTCCAACCGTCTCTCGAGCCACCCCCCTCACATGACAGAATGGACCAGCCCTATTTTCTGGACCCAGCAGAGCGGGACATGCGGCTTCTGGGGGCCTACTGCCAGGAAGCCGAGCATAAGAGGTCTTATTGGGTCTTCGACCAGGCCCAGTTCTCCTCGTATGCCTGGAGTGAGAGCCCCCTGGACTTTTCTGGGACTTTTCAGGGTGCCGCCTGCGCCCCGACCCGTTCCGGCTCCCAAGGGGGTTCCGCCTGAACCCCGACCGACCCCCGCTGCCAAGGCCACGCCTGACCCGCCAGAGCCCGACTGCTGGCCCGACCCGCCAGAGCCCGACTGCTGGCCCGACCCGCCAGAGCCCGACTGCTGGCCCGACCCGCCAGAGCCCGACTGCTGGCCCGACCCGCCAGAGCCCGACTGCTGGCCCGACCCGCCGGCCGACTCCATGCCTGACGACGCCTCCATGCCTGACGACGCCTCCATGCCTGACGACGCCTCCAAGCCTGACGACGCCTCCAAGCCTGATCTGCCTCGCCGGACCGCTCGGCCCCCCGGCCGTCCTCCGGACCTGCCTCGCCGGACCGCTCGGCCCCCCGGCCGTCCTCCGGACCTGCCTCGCCGGACCGCTCGGCCCCCCGGCCGTCCTCCGGACCGGCCTCGCCGGACCGCTCGGCCCAAGCCGTCCCAAGCGTATTTTTCATAAATACGCTTGGTTGCCTCAAAACGTCATATTAGTCTAATTTCTGAGATAAATCCATTATGATTAGTTATTCTTCTGTTTTTCAGTGCAGATTTTCTCATATTGATCTGCGTTTGAATCTGTTTGCCACAGAAACTGGATTTCTGAAATCAGTCGAATGAACAAAGCAGCAAACACACATTTCCTCAAATGAGTTCTAGCATCTTTGAGGTCAGACATTCACATGTAAACAAGGCTCGAAGATGCAGCACATCAACCAGTGACCTCAGAAAGACACAATGGTATAAACATAAACAATTCCATCATGAGGGTTTTGGCTCTTATCTCTGTACAATTTCATGCAGATGACACCATTTAACATTTTCTAAAAACACAAGGTTTTAATTAGTTCAAACCAGTACAAGATCAAAATGGTAAATGGAAAACATAAAAGGGCACTGGATTTATCTGTAAACTGGCTTGTGATCAGGAAAATGAAGTCATGAAATTCCAGATAGAAGTAAAGCAAAAAACAACAGAGTAAAATCTGGGGGAAGATTAAAAAAAGAAAAGAACAAAATTATAAAAAAATTGGATAAAACTTTAGTTCTCTTTGGAAAGCTTGGAAATGTGGATGGGCATGACTCCTTGAATGTAAGTATGAGATAAAGAAAAGGGAAACAAGAGGAGTGAACATTTTTTGTACATTAGGAAAAAAGCTAGAGCTTGCATTTTTATGAGTTGTTAGAGTAAAAAACATAAAACAGCTTTTTGCAAAAAAAAGCAAAAAAACAGCTGCCTTTTTCTGCATTTGTGTGAGGCTGTACCACATCACAGTATGCATATACGAAAACAGCTTTTCATGTCTGTAAAAGTTCAGATAAATATTGTGTCGAAAAAACCTCTTTCTTGCCTAATGCAATTTGCAGAAAAAAAATCTAAAAAAGACACTGCCAGCCGAGGTCATTTCAAACCGAGTTAGAATCAAAGAGAATACAAATTGAGTTTGAATAAATAACTTCGATTTCTTTTCCAGTGTTTTCCAAACTCTGTCTTCACCAATGAGGCAAATTCATCTGTTTCTGTTTAGTAAAATATTCAATACTCACTGGCGCAAAAACATCAGATCTTTTGTAATGTTGCTGATAAGATCCTCCTGGTTTTATGGGCATAAACTATTTTTCTGTATATTTGTTCATTCACGCATTCAGGTTAATTACCGATTCTAAAAATAAAAAAATAAAAATCATTAAGAAGCTAAAAACATTTCTTCTGCCAGAATAAAGCGTTGTTTGTTTAGTGATGAAAAGACAGAGCGTAATAAACAGAAATAGAACTTAATTGCAATGAAAGTACAATTTTAAAAGCAAATACATTGTTTATAAATCAACAGTTCAAAGTGTGTGTTACAAAAAAGATTAGTTGTTAATTTTTGTCACACTAAACACAATTTTTGACAAATAGCATAAAGGATGTTATCCAAAAACACTGTTTTTTGTAAGCTCAATGTGTAAGGCATTGTTTACTGGGAATGTCAACTTCACAATAAAAATACTTTCTCAGAATCACTATTTAGCAGCTCTCGACACAAAATCACTTTTTTTATAAGAAAAGGTTTTAGTGAAAATTGTCTACAATGTTTCTAGTTTTTGTCTACAAATTTGGGAGACCTTACCTTTCTTACATTTTATTTATTCAAAAAATGTTTAAAGCAATAGTTAACATGTAACAGTCAATATGAATGTACTTTCATTCATAAGCTCTGCGTCTTGAAGAGTAGGACGCTGTCCTTGTGGTTCTGGTTCATCTGGAGTGGATTAAAGTCAAAACACAAACAATAGTTTTGCCAAAGAACCAATGGATCAGCAGAAATTGTTTTTTAGCCACATTTATACACATGCAGGTTTTGTGAAGCTCTCTCCTGAACTCAGCACTCCAAACATGTCATCACATAGATTTTGCATTTCATTTGGCCAACCTCTAAAATAATATGAAACATACATAAATGTGCATTTGTCTGTCTTAAATTGTTTTGGACATTTAACACACTTTTGCTCATTTTGTTTTAGATATCCTGCATTAAATCCTGTTTGTTTGAGCCCCAATGAGCTTTTTTAGCGTGTTAATCAAAGGTAATCATAGGGTACAATATATTGAAAAA
The DNA here is from genome assembly GCF_053564925.1 of Oryzias latipes. NCBI lineage: Eukaryota > Metazoa > Chordata > Actinopteri > Beloniformes > Adrianichthyidae > Oryzias > Oryzias latipes. The sequence continues at coordinate 23,446,086 of NC_136249.1, read as the reverse complement.
CTGTGTAATACTGTCATTGCACCAATTAAACTCATTTTTTACATTTGTCTTTTTGTAAAAATGGAAAGAAATAAACTGTAAATATAACACTTAAACCATATAATTATCATGCCTAAAGAAAAAAACCTCACTACTAAACTTGAGTAGATTTTACAAAAAGACTTTTACAGAAAAAAAAGTCTCATAAGTTAAAGCTTTTGTCCTTTTAAGTAAGAAATAAGGCAGTCGTTCACTTGAGAGGAATAACAATTCACAGTCTGGTCAACTACAATCCTGCTTGCTGTGAAAAGTAGTTCCAACATTCCAAAAAATAATCAATTGTGTAAGAACTTTCCATGAACATTTCATTACTTCTAAGCCAGTTTTAATTAAGTAAAGTGGCAGCGTTATAATAAAAGTGCATAACTTTAAAAAAAATAAAAGCTCCTCATCAGCATGAGGAGAAAACTATTTATTTAAATTTGGACACTATATAATCACTAAAAACATCTGTGTGGTTATGCTGACTTTAACATAATAAAAGTACTAACAAAAAGTGTTTTTTTTATTTCAGAACACAGCCTTACTCTTTTTTAGTTGGAAAATATTTAAACTTTCAATCACTTTTAATCAGTTTCCAGAGGTGTGCATTTTTTATACATCTAACAACTTACTTTCTAAAATGAAATAGCTTCTTAACTCTGCAAGTTTTGTTCTGGACTGCTGATTGGGTTCAACTTAAAGGTCAGAAGGAGGATTAAAAAAAAAGTGGACCACAACCACATTTCACATTTTGCCATTTAAGAAGTGAATGAAATTGTATGTATAACGTCTGCTTTGACTTTCACAACAAATCTGCAGTGTTGATGTACCGAGGACACTTATCACATCAAAATGGAATATTTATCTGCCTTTTAGTCATAGTTCTGTTAACAATTGAAACCCAAAGATCAAGGCAAAGTTGCTAATTGTTCACTGACCATCTGGCATATCACATTTAAGCTCTTGATCGCATAACCCAAACAGTATTTCTTTGCTGGCAGCTGATTAGTTACTATTGTTCCAAGTGATTCAACTAAATGAATATTCCTTAGCTATTGTTGGGCAATGATATATTTCATGAGTTCAAATGTATGTCCCCCGCCCCCCTTCCGAGCACTGCTTGGTTGAAGTTGCTCTCGTATTGCACAGCAGCAGATTGTAGGGGGGCGGAGGAGGCAAAAGTTAGCACTCAGCTGCAGGCACTTATACAGAAATGCTTCTGGTCCATGATCTGTTCTTCAGACACTCGGGGAAAAGGATCAAACTGAAGAACTGCTGCAACTGCATGTGGACTTACAACTATTTCATCAGGATTTTGGTTTTCTTCCCTGTGTTTTTCTCAGCAGCTGTCGATGCAGCGAGAGAAACCAGAGGTAATGCACTTTTTAGAGCTGAAAATCTATGGTATGATTTCTTAAGTAAGATTATTTAAAAAAAAAGCATAAATTGGGATTTTTTTTCAATGTTCAATTTAGAATTTCTTTAAGATTTGAAAAAAACTCCCAGTCTTGTGATTTTATAGAAGGACTTCTGATTTAAATCCTTACTTTTTGTATATTTTTCATTTATATCCCCAAAAAACGCTCAAATGAATAATGACATTTCTGAGTCATGCAGAGAATCTTTGCTGATCAGACACTTGTAAAATATTTCAAAGACACTTTGCTATGATCGTTGGAACATCTCACGTCATTATTTAAAACAGCCATGTTTTTTAATGCACCAAAACCTTTTAGGTTTACCAGTACTTGCACCAATGCGTTTGATTTTATTGTTACAGCTTTTCTACCTGAAGTGGACACTAGTTTGGTTCACCTCTGGGAAAGTTCATCAGTGTGCAATCTTTTTTTCTCAGGTGTTTTATTAATGGCCGGGGTCAAAGTGTAGCTAAAACACAGTCCCTGTTGAAGATGAGACTGTGCGTCTGCAGTTCTTCCTTAATGCTGATGTGGAGGCTCAGGATTCTTCTGTTTCTGGCTGCCGTGCAGCTGTCAGGGGCCGACTGTCCCAAATCATGTGTCTGTCACGTCCTCGCTGAAGTACATTGCACCTTCAGATACCTAACCGCAATCCCGGACCACTTCCCGGCAGCTGTGGAAAGAATTAACCTCGGGTAAGTGTTAAGTTTCTTCTCAAGCTTCAAGAGGAAGGAATAATTAGAATGATTTATTTAACTTATTCCATACTGTCAGAACAGATACTGTTAGCTCCTACATTTGCATTTTTGTGATCTAAACTTAAACATATCTATATTGACCCCACTTCTTAAAACGAAATTTTCATCCAAGACTGGCAAAAATATAAATAAATAATAATAACAAGATTTATATAGATGTCCAGAACTAAAATGTGCATTAATTGAAAAAAAAAAAATGTAAATACATTTTTTTACAAATTTGAATAAAACCTTTTTAGGCTTAATTCAATCTGAACCAACTACTTATAAACAAATATAGTGACTGCTTTTATCAATAAAAGAAGGCTAAGGCCTTCTGAGGGAGCTAATGTTGATTGTCTCCTGTACTTTCCCCTTGACATTAATGTAAGGGGTTGTTAAAATGAACATGCAAGGAAAAAAACAAATGTCTTGCAATTGTGTACTGAATTGTCGCTTATTAAGTTGCTTATTTTAAAACTGTTTTGCAACTGAAAAAAAGCAATACTGATCACTGGTAGAATAGTGGCAATCAAACACAAGTGCATAGTTGGATTCTTTTAATTTCAACTGGACCTCTCCTTAAAATTAAGACCACATCTAAAGCAAAATTTTCGTCACATGAAACTGAGTCAGCTTCTTGGATTCACACATTAATTTGCTAATATAGCTGCATAATACTTCTGTTCTTGGAGCCTTACCTCTCTGTGGTGTAGAGGCCAGTGTCTCTGCTGTTATTACCAATGAGTGTTCTCTTTCTGTTATGACAAGTTGATACATGTCACAGTAATCATGAATGAAAGAGGAAAGCAGCTGCTCTCCTCTCCAGTTTAGAGTGAAAACACTATAAAATATGCGGTCTTGTGCAGTCCTGCCTCACGTTACATTGAAGCTTACTTTAAGATTTAGACCAAATGTTTATCTTTTAATGCAACATTTGTCCAGATCAAAATCATTGGTGCAGTGCAGCAATGTATTGTTAAATCGTCCTGAATGGAAAATGTTAATCCAATTAACCATGTTCAGAATAGTTTTCAGTGCTGCAAAAATGTAAGACATTTCATTTAAAATTGTGAAGTAAAATCTGGCTTTTTTTCCGCAATGCAAAAATTGTTCTATAAGTTAACTGGTATCACCAGATTACCCCTTTGTCTGCATTGCCCCAACAGTGGCTGAGTGAGCTCTAACAACCCTGTGACCAAAAAGGATTCAGCTGGTTCTATGGATGGATGGATGGATGGATGGATGGATGGATGGATGGATGGATGGATGGATGGATGGATGGATGGATGGAGTATTCATTTGAGTTTATGACTCAGATTAGATTTTAAAAATGGTTAAAACTCTTTAAAAACAGAGAATGTTTTTTAAAAATGTTGTGTAATTGTTTAGACCTCAGACAAACACAAACAAATGTGTAAATATTGTTGTGATCCCAATTAAAATTAGTCTAGCAGACCTTTGTGTCTGGTAAATGTGTACTTTCAGTAAAACTGATGACAAAAAAGCTGATATGAAAGACTGAAGTTTATTTTTTATGTGCTACTAGGTACAACAGTATTACAACGATAGGAAATAATGACTTCAGTGGCTTCGCAAAGTTGCAGCTGTTGCTGTTGCATAGCAACACCATACACAGCATTGACGAAAAAGCCTTCCAAGATCTCAAATCTATACAGGTAAAGTCCTCTGTCAGCCTTTTATTGAATTTAATAATGCTTGACTATTAAAACACAAACGAAACAAAAAAAAAACTCAATTCCTGTTTTTGGTTTTCTAATGGATTTACATTATTTTTATGAAGAGAGTATTTCTTTTACTATCACATGATCGATCAATAATCATCATTTAATTGTGTTCACGTTAGATGAAAGAGAAACAGCAAACACTGTAAGACAGTAACACATGCATCACAGACCCAGAAATTGGAGTTATTTTGGTTTTGTATGACAAAATGACCAATATTATAACAACCCAAAACAGCTATTTTTATTTTAAAAAGTTTAATTTAATTGTCTTTAATTTTATTTGGAAATCAAAATCTGAAATCTATTCCTAAATTTGGTTTAAATATGTTCTAAAAATTTCATAGATTCCCTGCCCGTTTTTAAAATGTATCATGACAAGACAATTATAATGTTTGTTTGCAAATCAATTTCAAAAGTCAGTTTTGTTTGACAAGCTCTTTTGCTTCCAGGTGCTAAAAATATCACACAACAAATTAAAGGAAATCAACAAGGAGACCTTCAAAGGCCTGGACAGACTTTTGAAACTATACATAGACCACAACCAGATAGAATTTATTCACCCAGAAACTTTGTATGGCCTGACTAACTTGCAGCTCATCAATCTGGAAAGCAACCACCTCCAGCAGCTCCATCCAGATACATTCATCACAATGAGACACAGCCAATTTTTTAAGATTTCCTCAGTAAAAACTATTCACTTGTCGGACAACCTGCTGACCACTCTACCCACAGATATTTTCTCAGGCTGCTATCAATTAGAAAACCTTTTCCTCCATGGCAACCCCTGGAAGTGTGACTGTCGCATGAGGTGGCTGTCTACATGGGCTCAGAGGAACACAGGTGTGTGGTACAGAATCCTCAAAATATTTGTAGATACTTTAGAATGAACCAAGGTGACAGACTGATTATGCATGCTTGTAAACAAGAATCATCAGGAAGAATGAGCCATATAGTGGAAGCACTTTCTGTCCAGCCCTTAAGCAGCATGAATTTTTATTCCATCAAAAGTGTTGGTTCTGCTGTGGCACTTCAAAAAAGACAAAGATATCTAAGGGAAACAAATCTTTCCAATGACATCATTGGAAACAGAAGATAATGTCATTTATCATAAACACTACAGACAGTGTAAGATCTAAAAGAACAAAAATGCAGCTTTTTATTGATGCCGTGACTGTTGCAAAACTCTGTCCTGTCTTACTGTCAAGTTTTGTTTTGGCTGCCTGGCTTATGATGTGGAAACAGTAAATATTCTTTTCTCCCCTGAAACCTGCCGAATGTGAAACTACTTGATAATTGTTTCCAGGTGTGCTGAAATGTCAGCGAGACAGAAGATATCCAAAGGGCCAGCTGTGTCCTGTTTGTGCAAACCCTGCCTCTCGCAATAGACGCCTAACCCTGCTCCACAACGATGCCTTTAGCTGTACCAAACCATGGATCGAATCTCATCTAAAGAAGAAAAACATCATCCTGGAGGAGGGCGACTTCACTCCAGTTTACCCCAAGGACTTCATTGCCCCATTAGGCTCTATACAACTGAACCTGACTGACCACTTTTACAAGGACGCAAGTCTTTCCTGCACTGTCCAGAGGCCCACTGCGTTTGAGAACCCCACACAAACGTTTGAGGAGGAAGAGGGAAACAATGTCACTATGCTTACCACTCACATAACTACATATTTGATATGCAACGTTGATTATGAACACATCCAACAGCTCTGGGGGATTTTAACTGCTTACAGTGACTCACCTTTGAGGCTAGAAAGAGGTTTGATGCTGGCTCGAACACCAGAAATGGTGTACAGATACAGCCAGGTCAAAGATGAAGATGAAGAAACAGTCACAAACATCGAAGCTGAGATGAAAGCCTCTCCTGCATGGTTATTGCAAGGTGAGGTGAGCCTTCAGCTTGACCGAACTTCTACCACCTTCTCTACTTTGCATATTAAGTACCAATCTGTGGTTAACCTACGATTGGAAAAGAATCCACCTAAAAAGGACCGCTATGGATGGACCATTATCAAGCAAGACAATCAAACAAAGACAGAGCATGCTGTAATCACAGGTAAGAATAAAAAAAATTGTTCACACTTTTTACACAATAATTGTAGTCTTTGGCAAAATAGGCAAATATCAACACAAAAGTTCTTCTTTGGTACTTTTTTCATCATAATGAATAAAAGCAATCAAGAATAACATAAAATGTACTTGAAACCTAGGTGGTGTGGCACAGTTGAGCTGTCATTTAAAGGGTGAGCCAAAGCCTTCGATGGAATGGATTTTACCTGATGGAAGTAGAGTCAGAGCTCCTTATTTCAGTCAAGACAGAAGGATCATAATCACTGCTGAAGGAGAGCTAAGTCTTCGGGGTGCCATTCCATCAGACACGGGCCTCTACTGGTGCATCACCACAAATTACCTGGATGCAGATATCCTCATGTTCCGTGTGACAGTTCTTCCTCCTGATGTAGAAGAGATGGAGGTCAATGGTCTCCATCTGTCAGCATCACTAGGTGACAGTTTGATTTTTGACTGTGCCTCCTCTGGAAGTCCTGAAGGCTCAGTTTCATGGATTCTCCCAGACCACTCAATACTGTACAGATCTGAAGGGAACAAAAGGGTTTATGAAAATGGATCATTAACAATTCAGGGCCTTACAAAGAGGGATAGAGGATTTTACAGGTGTTTGGTTGCAAACCATCTTGGTGTTGACCTGCTTGTGTATCAGGTGACAGTCACTGAAGAAAAAATCAGACTGGAACCAGTTGTGGAAAACGAGGGATCAGGGATTGTACTGGAAGTTGAAATTGATTCTAGTTTGGAAGGAAAAATCATCAGCCATAGTGAGATGCCCTCATCCAGTCCTAACTACAGAAATAGTCAGGAATCCCGGACTATCACCTCAGATCGACCTTATCCAAAACCCAGATTTCAGGGGAGAAGAAATTTGGGAGGTAGACTGTGGCAAAGAAGAAGAGTGGCAACTCGCAACAAGCATGTTGAGAGTAGCAGGGTTTTTCATAAAGCATCTGAAAAAGTAGATCCACGAAAATTTGCAGAATTGATGAAAAAAGCTCAGGAAGGATTAAGAATAAAGACTGGCCTAAGAGAAGAGAGGGAAAAATATGAAAACAAAAGCAATAGTTTTTCTGATGGTGGCGAAACTGGGTCTGGTGAAGATCATGATAATGACCATTCTGTTTTTAAGTCTGAGGTAGTCAAACCAACCCCACAAACAATAGCCACCACACAAAAAGGAGAAACTTACAGAGTGACAACAGGTGTACCCAAGAATCTTGACATTGAAGATTCAAAGAGCTATTATGGTCATTCAAGACAAACAACAAAATATACAAATCCAGGAACAACTGATAAATCCACATTCAAACACCTCCCAACTTCAACTGATTATTACACTAAAGAAAAAGCCAGCATTCATCTGACAAACATGCATCCAGAAACTCAGCTGAGGGTTTTAGAAAAGGGCTTTAAGAAGACAGAAACATCTACAGAGGGGGCACTTTTGATAAACAAAGGTCCAAATACTATTCCAATGAAGGATGGAGCAAAACCAGTGGAGCTTGTTGTCCACACAGATGCTACCAGCCAGACCACTTTCACAGCCATCACCACCACAGAGAGATTACAGGACGAGATTTCCTTCCATACTACCCAGACAATAAAATCTCCAGGGCTACCTGCTGGGTCCACCATCATTTCTCAGCAGCAGATTCAAATCATTCCACGTTACAAAGGGAAAGGTCGCAGGAGGACGTTTCATAGTCACAAGAGAATCATTAAACCTGGTAGGATTAATGACATTAAGTCCTTCATCAATAGAGTCAAACAACCAACAGTAAGAAAGGAAGAAAATACTTCTGCTCCAATTCAAATTAATTTGACAACAGGTGAGGACATTTACAATTACTTTTATAATTTTTCAGCTGCGTCTTCTACAAATATCAGTTTCTCTGGTTAATAATAACTAAAATATATGTTTCTGTTCTTATTGTTTACTAAGATTGTGACTGTGATGAAGACAGCAAGAAGACCAAAGTCACTGATGTCCAGCTTAAAGCACCAAAACCTTCCTTCAGTCCATATCTGAGCACAACAGAAAGACTTAAGTCCACTCAAAAAACTTCAACTTCTACCACAAGTGATGACATTCATTCAAATCGCCCCTTCATTCATGGAAGAAATGCCTCAGAGGTCACACCAGAGGACATAACATCTGCTGATTCCCCTGACATGAATGCTACAAGTGATTCATATTTTACTACAAACAAAAAAGTTTCAGCTACCACAACTTCAGGTACTTCTAAGGTTATTCATAAAAAAAGTTATCGGAAACGACTGTTTGGAGGTCGAGAAAGGGCAAATAAACTAAGCAGATTAAGAAAACCACCCATTGCAACAAAAGCCTCAACTACAAAGAAGATTCCATCCACAACCACCATTGTTGCATCTACCACTAACTCACAGACCAAGATTGAGAGGCCGCCACTTTCTAGTCAGACACAAAGTAAACAAAGTTCCATAGAGGACAAGTATGAACGTTTAGACTCATCTGACTTTGAACTGAGAACAACAGGATTCACGTTTTATCATATAACCACAACAAGCTTGCCCTGTTATTCCAAAATTGCCACCACTGCTGGAACAAAACCAGAATTACAGACTCTACCTTCTCCACCCACAGTCAGCCCACATGTACTTGAAATTCCTAAGGAAATATTGTCATCTGGGTCTGGGGAATTACCTGATAATGTCAATATAAACAGGCAAAGTACTGGTGGGATCAGGAGATGGAAAGGGATGGGAAGGAGGAGGTCATTCCAGGGCAGGAGAATCTTGAAGAAACCTGGAACCACAAAAGCAACGCAAACCACCACGACTTTATTTTCTTCTGCTGATTTGACAGTCATGGAAAGTACAATGGAGGACACCACACAACCTCAACAAATTGTATCATCTTACAGTTCTCTCAACATACCATCGATGAAAATGAACCAGACAGCAGAAGCAGATTTCAGCAGTCTTGCTGTCTTTACAACCAACCAAACTCCTTTAGTGACTTTCTCTGCACATGAGCCAAGTACTACATTAGTTACTGGCACATTACACCAGCCATACACAGCAGCATCCAACAAAATTGACATAAAAAAACAACCCCAGCCACAGAAAAAAAGCCATGATACCACCAACATGTCAGTGAAAAGACTCGTACCTACTTTGCAAAGTGGTGGTGCAAGAAACAGGGAAGATGAAGAGCTTACCTTTGACAAGATGACCATCTATGAAACTCAGTCAGGATACAACTTTCCTGTTCCATTCAACAAAGAGTTGGACCATTCTAAATCTACGATTCATGATAAAGTCACAGACAACAAAGCTCCATCTTTCAGTGCTTCTGGACTTGAACCAATGTCAAAGGGTATCAAGAACAAGCCTCGAATAATTGGAGGAAACGCAGCTAGTTTTACTGTTTTGTCCAACTCAGATGCTTTCCTGCCATGTGAGGCTGTTGGAAACCCTCAACCTGTAATAACCTGGATGCGTTTCTCCAGCACAGGTAACATTCAATGGCATAAATTAACACAAAGAAACTCTAAGTCGATATTTTTCAGGTGTAAGAATTCATCCAAATATGTGTTAACAAAATAATTCTTGTATAATTGTAAATATCTGGCTATGTCATGTTGTGTCTTCTGCATTCAGATGCATTGTTGACATTGTTTTCTTCATGTGTTTGTTGTCATTTTCAGGGTGTTTTTCTTTTAATTCTTCATGTAACCTTAGGATAGTAAAATTTGTTTCTGTCTTTAATATTTTATCTCTTAGGAAGCACACTTAGCATCAGAGGAAAGATGGGCAAGTTTGACGTGTGGAGCAATGGTACCCTATCCATTCAGAAAGCTAATATCAAGGACCATGGCCAGTATCTCTGTCTTGCTGAGAATGATTATGGATCAGATAAACTTTTGGTTACTCTCTCTGTGGTAGCTTATCCTTCACGAATTCTGGAACCAAGAATGCGAGAAATCAAATCTCATTCAAGAAGCACGGTGGAAGTGACATGTAAAGCAGAAGGAAGACCAATGCCCACAATTTCTTGGATCTTGGCTAACAGGACTCAAATCAGGGGTCAAAACCCAGAAAAAGGACGAGTATCAGTATCTTCTGAAGGGACTCTTACAATTAACGATGTCTCTGTGTTTGACAGAGGTTTTTACAAGTGTATTGCCAGCAACCCAGCTGGAGCTGATACCGCTACAGTCCGACTGCAGGTGGTAGCAGCTCCACCAAATATTTTAGAGGAAAAGCGTCAACAATTGAAAGCAAGCTTAGGTCAAAATCTGTGGCTACCTTGCACTGGCCATGGTTCCCCTCAGCCAACTGTGCACTGGGTCCTCCAGGATGGATCAGTTATCCTACTTGACAAACCAACCAGTAACAAAAGGACAACTTTGTTTAAAAATGGAACACTATCTTTAAGAAATGTGACTCCTGCACATAATGGAAACTATGAATGCATTGCTACTAGCTCTACTGGTTCAGAGCGAAGAGTTGTGACTTTGACTGTAGAGACACATCAATCTGCACCTCAGATCGTGAAGACATCTGAGCTTGTTACAGAACTGTCTTATGGGGAACAGCTGAGACTTAACTGCTTAGCAATGGGTGACCCTAAACCAAAGATCATGTGGAGGCTACCATCTAGAGCGGTTGTTGACCATTGGCAAAGGTAATACATTAAAAACAATACAACTAAAAGATGCATGGAAATTATGCCACTTTTTTTTTTTTTTACAAAGGTGTATGCAAGGAGAAAGGAATTTAGTGGTGTTTGAAATCTGGGTGCTTATTAGTTGTTGCTTAGAGCATCACCTAATTTAAAGTAGTTAAATTGCTGGTTTGGTTTCGAGGAAATATAACACTGAAAGTCATAATTAGACTGATTTGTAATGCAGTTATTTTGTTTTAAGTGTATGAATTCTACAATTGGAAGTCTTGCATCTCACTGATTTTGAATAAATATATGTAGTTCATCGTCTTAACCACTATTTAAATTGTGCATAATCTTAATTCTATAGTTGATTGGGGGGAAAAAAGAAGAAAACCCCACAAGGTGTGGCTTACTATCAGTTTTAAAACCAAGATCAAGAGTTTTATCCTAAAACTTTTGTCCAAAAATATTTCTATTGCAAGCTTTTTTAGTTGAAGATTTAAGAAAACTCCTCAAAATCCTATCTTTATGACATATGTGAATTTTCTTTGTATTTACTGTCATGCTTTTTTGATTTATTGTTGTGATTTTTTGCAGGATGGGCAGCAGAATTACAGTTCTGGATAATGGCACTCTCATTGTGAACACAGTGATTGATAAAGATGCTGGGGAGTATCTTTGTGTGGCACAAAGCACAGTGGGCGATGATCTTCAACTCATGAGGGTCAGTGTTTCAATGAAGCCGGCCAAAATAGAGTCTAAGCTCTACAGAAAGAAGCAAATACATTTAGGTAATGATCTGAAAGTGGACTGTAAAGCTACAGGTGCACCAAAACCAGAGATCTCCTGGGGTCTGCCAGATGGCACAGTAGTTAACAGTGCCCTGCAGGCTGACGATGGCCACGGAGGAGGACGAGTACGCCGCTATACTCTGTTCGATAATGGGACTCTCTTTGTGAACCAGGTGTGTTTTTGTTAAAAAAGAAAAAAAAAAAAAACAATGCTAAATTTTGTCCAGACATTTTTTGTTTGTAACATTCTAATGAGTTTTCTGTTCAAACCCTAGTCCTAAACCTTTCAAATAAACTGTTTTTGACAATTCTTAATAAACTCAACTGGTTTCTACAAATAGTTCTAAAAAGTCTAGCAAATGCATTTGTGCATGGAATTTAGCACCTCTACCATGTTTTTTTTTTCCAGGTCAGTATGTCAGAGGAAGGAGACTACACCTGCTATGCAGAAAACAAAGTGGGAAAAGATAAGATGCACGTGCATATCACAGTTGTAACAGCTGCCCCCAAGATACTTGTCCCTAATCAGACCTATGCCAAGGTCAAGCCTGGAGGTAATGTTCGCTTTGACTGTGAAGCCCTTGGGGAGCCCAAACCTAATATTCTGTGGATGCTTCCAAATAATGATGAAATAGCAGCATCGAATGCACAGCACCTAATACATGTAAATGGTTCCCTAGATATCAGGAATGTGAAGCTAACTGATTCTGGAGAATATGTTTGTGTGGCTCGAAACTCTGGGGGAGAAGAAAGAAAAACATATAAATTGGAAATTGAAGGAAATCCACCAGTGATCAATGGATTCAGACAAAACAGGACTGTAATCAAAGATGTAACTGCAAAGCATGCCAGAAAACTCATACACTGCAAGGCTGAAGGTGATCCTCCTCCAACTATCACTTGGATAATGCCAGATAACATTTTTCTTGCTGCACCATACTTTGGAAGCAGGATAAATGTCCACCACAATGGGACTCTAGAGATTCGCAATGTGCGAGCTACCGACACAGCCGAGTTTATTTGCATGGCAAGAAATAGTGGGGGTGAGACAGTGATGATAGTACAGCTGGAAGTTGCTAATATACTTCGAAGGCCAATTTTTGATAACCCTTTCAATGAGCGCATTGTGTCCCGGACTGGAAAAACTATCATTCTTAACTGCTCTGCTCATGGGTCCCCAAAACCAGAGATAGTTTGGACTTTACCAAATGGAACACGATTGACTGTTGGGGCATACCATGGCTCTCATCATCATCTAAACAATGATGGAACATTGGTTATTTACAACTCGCAAAAAGGAGATTCTGGAAAATATAGATGTGGTGCAAAGAATAACCTTGGCTATGTGGAGAAGCTCATAATTTTGAATATTGGCCACAAGCCGTACATCTTAACGAGACCTCGGGGTATCATACGTGGCATGTCTGGGGAGCCTATTTTCCTTCACTGTTTGTCTGATGGGAGTCCTTCCCCGAGAATCTTTTGGACCCTTCCTGGAGGCCATACTCTTACCCGACCTCAAGTACTTGGCCGCTACCAGCTGGTGGAAAATGGCACTCTAGTTGTTAAGGACACTACCCTCAATGACAGAGGAAACTATGTTTGTAAAGCTCACAATGATGCTGGGGAGGCAGTTCTCACCATCCCAGTTGTTATCATTGCTTACCCTCCACGAATAACTTCAGGCTCTCCTTCTACTGTAAGGGTAGTACCAGGGACACCAATCCAGCTCAACTGTGCTGCCACTGGGATCCCCAAGCCAGAGATTACCTGGGAGCTTCCTGATAAAACAATTCTGTCAACTGCAGAACAGGGCAGGCCTAAGGGGAGTGAACTTCTCCACCCTGAGGGCACACTTATTATTCAAAGACCCACATCATCAGAATCTGGTAAATACAAATGTATGGCCAGGAATCATATGGGTACAGACTCTAAGATCACATATGTCCTTGTTCTTTAAATATCAGTGTAAATTAAGTAAAATATACTTTTTGGTGATTTTTTTTAAAAGAAATCTCAATCTTAGATGGGAAAAGAAACAAGAATAAAAAAAAATATAATAAACTGTAGATTTGTCTGTAGATTTTTCTGTACAGAATCATCAACTTGGAACTACCAAGCTGTTTTTGTAATATTGTTAAAGAACACTTATAAAGTCACAGTTTAAGATGATTCTCATTGGACCAATGCTAATTGTCAAATTGGAAATTGTCTTGCAACTGAGGACAAGTGTAGCTTCCTATCAGAAGTACTTTTGCTGTAACTAAATAAGAACTGAAAACTTCTTGTGTTTTATCTTTTTGGTTACAGAGCTTTAATTCCCCCTTACAGACAAATGATGGGAAAACTTCACATACAAAATGCCAATTTCCTGTAAATATGTTTTATAGTTAATACATTTTGTCTTGTTTTTAACAGTCTGTTAAAAATTATTTACAGTACATGTGCCATGTTTCAGTGCAAAACTGGTATTTTGATTAGCACACAGCCACTTAAAAAAGCTGAAAATGAAAAAAGTGTTTTAATATCATGTGTAGATACAATTCAAATCTAAAAAAACTGCTGATTTTATAGTCCAAACTAAAATATATTATCAACTAGAGGATTAAAAACAAAGAAGGGACAAAGAAAAATGGTTAAAGGACACAAACATGTTTTTTTAAAGATTTAAAATAGAAAACAAACCACTAAAAGTCTGACGAACTGAAATTGCCATGTAAGATTGGAGTAGATCTGTTACCGTGTGCAATAGTGATATTTGAATTTTTAAATTGAGTCATATCTGAAGGTATTTTTTCAAAATCTAAAAAGGACAAATGATGATGTGACCTAGAAGCAAGTTTTTTTTAAATCTTTTAAAAAAAATTAAAACAAACATAAATAAGAAAAACACTCAATTTAAAACTGCATTGTATCGTGGAATGGAATAACCTTAGCTGGGGCAAGTCTTCTCTTCAGACAAGGGACTTCTCCAGTCACCACCAATCAAACCTTCCTTTTGCATTTCTCCATTTTTTATAGACATCCTTTCCATTTGTTTGGAATCCATTTAAAAGATAATAAAAATGCTAACTTACTCTTAGAAGTGTTTTTCCTGATACTGGCTTAACACAGATTTAGATAGCTACTGTTTAATGGAAGTTTCAGAGATAAAGCACAAATTCCAATAAATCAACTTTTGACATCTCAAGAAAAACAGAATATTTCCTGAGTTTGGAGCCAGGGTAGAGCGGTGTGATAGAAACCAAGTAAATATACAAGAGAGGGAATTGCCGTCCATAAACTTTGGAATGCAGGCTACTTGTTTCATCATCGGAAAAAATAACTTACATATGTGACCCAACCAGTAATCAAACAAAAGGCAAAGTAGGTAAAAGGCACCTCATGTGGCTTTCTGTTATGACCGTCCATTAATCATTCACATCATGTGTGATCTCAGAGTATATTTATTCAGAGATGGTTTACAGTTCATGTTTCTTTAGTCATAGATAATAAAGGCATACTAAAGCATACATTTTTGTAGGAAGTTTGAACATCTAATTTTAGAAATGATTTCTGGTATTTCAAGCAATGAAAACAAAAATCTAATTTTAGTTGCACTGTTGCTCAACTAGAGCTAAAAAAAACATTTTTATATAAAGTGGGATTATTAAGAATGTAATAAAGTCAATTTTAGCATTACTTTTGTTCCCCACGTGTGAAGTTGAACTTTAGTCTCATCTCTTCTAGCAACAGATAATTTCCAGGCCCAACAATTAGCTACCATGTTTATATAGTAAAATTCCTCTGATTTAATTTACTGAACAAAAATTTAACAGAATTAAATTACACTGAACAAAAATGTAATTTCAACACTTTTCTTTTTGCTCCCATTTGAAATGAGTGTCATGGTTTGGGTTTCTTTGTATTTGTTTTTGCTTTCCGTCTTGTTTCTGTCATGTTTGATTTCTGTTTCCTGTTTTATTTTGAAAGGTTTCCTGTTTTGTCATGTTTTTGAGTTTTACTTCCTTGGTCCCAATCTGCCCTGATCATGATCACCTGTGTCTTGTCAGTCCTGTCTGTATATAAGTCTTGTGCTGGTCCATTAACGTCATTAATGTCTCTCATGTAATGTCTCTAACGTCTTTAACGCCTCTTCCTTGACTGTCTTCTGCCATGTTTCCATGTTTTGCCCACAGTGAGTTTAGTTTTGTTTTCCTGCTCTGCAGTGCTTTTTGTCAGTTGATTAAATCCCTTGCCCTGGAACCGTGTGCCTCCCTTCTCTGCGTTTTGGGTCCTTCATGCTTCCCAGCCCTCCCTACCTGACAATGAGTTGAACTCAAAGATCTGAAAAATTTTCTAGAAGCACAAAATAACAAGTTCTCCCCTTAAATAGTGTCCGCAAATCTGTCTAAATTTGTGAGAGTGAGCACTTCTCTTTTGCTGACATAATCCATTCCACCTCACAGATGTGCCATAACAAGATGTTGAGTAGATAGCATGACACCACTCGGAAACATGTCATTTAGTTTTCTTGGGGGGGGGGGGCAGGAAATCAGTCAGTATCAGGTCTTCAATTGTGGCATGTGGAATGTTAGACTGATAAGTATGCTGACCATGCAATAACTGAGATGTTTACAGCTTTTGTGTACAGATCCTTGCAACAGGGCCACACAGTATCATGATGTAACACGAGGTAATGTTTTTGGATATATGGCACAATAATGGGCCTCATGATCTTGTCACAGCATCTCTGTGCATTGAAAATGTTATCAATAAAATGCACCTGTGTTCTTTGTCCATAACATACTTCTGCCCATACCATAATCCCACCGCCACCATGAGCCACTCGAAAGCTTGATCAACTCTTTGCAAAGGGAATGTGTTGCACTGCATGAAGCAAGGGTTTGTTACACCAGAGACTGACCAGTTTTAACAAAACAAAAACACATTTTAGAGGGGGCCTTTTATTGTAGCCAGTCTAAGGCACACCTGTGCAATAATCATGCTGTCTAATCAGCATCTTGATGTGGCACACCTGTGTGGCTAAATGGATTTTGTCAGCTAAGGAGAAATGCTCACTGTTACTGATTCAGATTTGTCAACAATATTTGAGAGAAATTGTTAGTTTTTTATATTTTTATATATGTCTTTATATATGTCTATATAACACATTGCCAGTTTTTGGGTATTATGAGTTTCCCTGATCAAAGCCTAAAATAAATAAATAAATAAAATAAATTTATACTGTATTCATCCCTCAATGGGGAAAGTCTTCTCCGCATTTGACCCATCCCCTGGGGGAGCGGTGAGCTGCAGCTGAACCGCGCTCGGGAGAAAAATAGTAAACAGATTTGCTCTAAATAAAGCTTTTTCTTATCTCATATTTTGCTTTATTATTAAATGACTGGCACACGTAAAACCATAAATCCCCCCTGCAGAAAAAAATGACAATAATTTGCTAAGAGCAAAAGGTGTGAAAAATGTAATAACTGTTTTAATAAAAACGATGCTAAACCTGTTAGATTGAACAAAGTATTTAATATTTACCTGCAAATAATATTCTTGTGGTTTATAATACAGATATTTGTATTTTATTAAAACCTGCAATGCCAGGGCTTCTATTAAGTTATTCATTAAAACATAGTGTCTTGAGTATAGCTTCAAGGATGATTTATGGGATTGTTATGAAGAAGTTTATATACATTGATGAGGATTACTTATATTTTGATCATAAGAACTGCCAAGCCTAAATAATAAAAAAAGAAAAATAGGGAGAGGAACTGTTTAAAAAGTGGAGAGAAAAAAGGGAAACTATTGTAAAGCAATACACATTTTTGATGGTTTGTGGCACAAATTCCATCCTTACACTTAAATGGTTGGAGCCTGAACATGGAAACATAAGATCTCCAAGTCTTACAGATTGAATTTGAAGTCATTTAAAAAAGTAGTCCCATCTGAGGACTTTTTTTTTCAACCCAAAAAACACAGCAGCATATTCATTTTAAGTTTTCCTGCTTTGCAAAAAATAAAATAAAAAAAATCATTATATAAGAAAGCATTTTAAGCAGGTCTTTCCATCACACCTGCATTTCATTCCATCCAGATTGGCAAGTCTTTCTGGAAGCAACCATGATCCTACTGGAATTTCACACCAGCAGAGCAGAATCCACACTTCCACCTTCCAGCCACAAGTTACATCAATCGATCTTTGCGCCTCTCTTCAAGGCTGGAATTGTTATTCTACCATGTGTCCTTAGGTAGTTTGATTTCAGTTTACCCCCAGCCAGTAATTTATAAGTAAATACAGATAAAATGCTGACACATCAGGGGGAGCCTATTATGATGCATCTACACCATATCATAAACATTCTGTACTTTTATTTCTAAAAATTCTAACAATAAAGGTGCACTTTTAAGATTCTGATGAAGTTTAAGGTGCCCTGATCATGTAGAACGCGCAGTAATAAATCACTAACTTTAACTTAACACTGCCCTGAGGTTTTACAGTCTAAACATGGCAAACATTAGATGGTTTTATTAACTTCAGTATAGTTTTAAAATGTTTTACAGAGCTTGCTCTAGTTGAAGGAAGTGATTTTCACATTTTAATGGGATCGTATTCCTTCATTCCTTTTCCCTGCTGTGGAAGCTCTTCAGTGGGGGTTGCCCAAACTGAACGGATCCAGATGTGGTCTTTACTCCCCAGGGAATAAATGGAAAGACAAGTGTAAAGGTCACAGCAAAAGGCCTATTAACAAAAAATCAATTTAGTTTTACAAACACCTGCCCATATAAACATCAATGTTGTTTGTTTAAAAGTCACAGAATGTCCAAAGGATTTCAATGCACCAACACAGCAAAGCAAAACCAACAGACTAATATCTTGGCTTCACACAGAAAATCTATCCGCCTGCTGAATATTTAAGAGGCTGTGAATCTTGGGGTATGAGTGTTTAATGATGCTTGAGACCAAAGAAAATCCTTTTGGCTTTTTATGGTCTAGCCTGACCGTTTCAATCAAAGAAAACAATTTTTGTTCAAGAATAACAATGGACTTGGTTTTTTTTTTATCTTTACCTACCAGGCAACATTTCCTCCAAGCAGCTGGACAATGTCTAATTTACTACTCTGTAATAAAGCTAGAGTGTAATTTGACACACACAGCTGTAGAAACGAAAAAAAGCAAAAACAATCACAGCTTTTATACCCCTTTAAGAACTCCTTTTCAAGCTATATATATATATATATATATATATATATATATATATATTCATAATATAAACTATATATTTTCATCAATAACCACTAACCAGAAAACCACTTTTCAGCGCCTAAAATTAAAACATTAAAACAAATAGAAATGAGAAATGTAATCATTATGTAGTGAAAGAGCAAACCAACAGGTGGCATTAGCAGACTTTTGGAAAAACTATGAAGTTCTTAAATATTTGGCAGACTTAATGCAGGATATGCTTGAAATTTCATATGATTATCTTTGGAAGGTGAAAGGTGTTCAAGTGTAAACACTAACTCAGCAACAACCCACTACACAACATTATTTCTGTAGGACTAGAAAACTCTTTTAAACCATGTGGAAAGGCTTCATGTACGCTTGCCTGCTGTGGCTTGTCTGCCGCACATGAATTCTATGATGAGCTCAAAGGAAACACACCCAGAGTGTCTCTGGGTTCAGCACTGGAGTCATGTTGTCTGCTTGGATCATAAAAAAATCTCTATTTATTACCTATCACCTAAAGCATTTGTTGATGCTCTTCATCCAGTTTGTCCACGGAACAAACACATTTGTGGGGATGGCTTTATGTCAAATGTAATAAAAAACACGTGATGAATCTGAAAACACTTCCTTTGAGGGTTCTTTTGAGGCAATCATAACTGAAATCTTTTTGCAAATGATTAGGTGCTGTACTGGATTTGAATCAAAAGCCTCATTTTGCATTGCACTGCACTGACCCTCTTGCACTTTTTTTCCCCTCATCAATGTGGCTGAAAGCTGAAGCTGACATTCTCTGACCTGTCCCTTGGCCTGTCATCTGCTCTCTGTGTGCACACAGGCTGCTGAGCACACAGAGGCTTCCTGTGAAATATGCCTGGTATCCCAGGCTGGCCCATCTCTCAAAGAGAGCTGTTGTCCCTTTATTTTCTAATTTTCGTGCCATAGCTTTCATCCAGCTTTTCGATGCTGTGTGCAAAGCAACTCCCATTTATCTTTTCTTTGACTTGCAGATGTATGTGGACAGTTTTTATTATTATTTATTAATATTTACAAATTTTCTGTGTTTAATAGTAAGGCTTATAAAGCTCCTTTTTTGTGTTCAGTTTGTGTCTGCTTTTATTTCAGGATCTGAAAAGAAATGTGTGAAAAAACGTTTTTTGAATGGATAAATAATAAAAATGCGTTGATGCGAGGTTGCCAAGACAAGTTGCTGCAAAAAAAAGAAAAAAGTCTTTGCTTAGATATTAGAATAAGGCAAAGAGACTTGCCTGGGTAAGGAAACACAATCACTACTACTATTGAAGATTGGAAGGTGTTACAAAATCAAAACTTGTAATCTGCTGAATAAATATATGGCAACAAAAAATATGAAAGCAAGGATAGCACCACAGTGACATCAACTGTCAAACACAGAGGTGTGAGTTTCATGGTATGGGGCTGTTTTCAAGTGTTAGTGGCCAAAAGTAATTAATATCATCAGTTACATAATATATAATGTGTTTAGTATGTACATATTCGTGAGCCGGTTTAGCTCATGCTTGTTTGCGGCGCCTTCCGTCTGTGAAACCAGGGTTTGAATCCGGGCTGCTCCTTATTCCCTTCTCTGCTTCTGTGCCGGTCCCAAGCCCGGATAAATTGAGAGGGTTGCGTCAGGAAGGGAATCCGGCGTAAAACATTGCCAAGTTAACCATGCGACTCATCCTCAAGAGGAAGGTTGTTTCACTGTGGTGACCCCTGATGGGAAAAGCCGAAAGAGAAAGAAGAGGAGTGTGTTCATGTACATTAGCCTAATCTAGGTGATTTGTTAATTTATTGCTTAGAATGTGAATGTAAATTTTCTTACTTAACCCTTGTGCTATCTTAGATGACCCCACCCTTACTTTGACGTGTTCTCCCTACCATGACAAAGGTGGATAAAGGTGGAAAGATTTCATGTAATCCATGGACACCAGTGAAGATCACAAATCATTGACGAAAAAAGGTTCAGGGTTAGGGTTAACTGTCTAGTGGGTCTAGATGACCCAACTCCCAATGTTAAAGTGCCTAGGATAGCACAAGGGTTACATCTTCATTTTTAAAATCTGATAGATTGCATAAAACATTATGGCTTGCTCTGAAGGTCTTTCTGTGGGGTTCTGTAGTGGATTTTATTTGCTTAAGTCTCACTGAAAGTGTTTTTATGTCTTAGATTTTTTTTAAGAAGATGGAAGTTGTAGTAGGTTTAGGGGATGTCATCTGGACTTGGTTTTAAAGTTGGAAGACGTTTCACCTCTTATCCAAGAGGCTTTGTCAATTCTGAAATAGCTGGTCTATAACAGGTACTGATCTGTGTGAGTAGGCTTTCTGTACACTTCAACCTGGAGCTGTCTGTCCTCTCCAATGATCACAGCACAGTCTAGAAAGGCTAGGGTGTTGTCCTTTGTGTCTTCCCTGGTGAACTTGATGTTCTTGTCTACTGCGTTGATATGATCTGTGAAAGTCTCCACTTCCTGGCTTTTGATCTTGACCCAAGTGTCGTCCACATATCTGAACCAGTGGCTTGGAGTTGTACCTGGGAAGGAGTCCAGGGCTCTTCTCTCAACTTCTTCCATGTACAAGTTGGCCACAATGGGTGGTCTCAGGTTTATTCTTCCATCCATCTACGGCAGTGTTTTGAAACCTAAACAAACCAAACCAGTTCCACCTGAGTCGTTAACCGCTGAAAGAGACGACCAATTTGGAGAGGGAGTCACTTACTCCCCAACCCCCAGCTGAGGACAAAGGACTATTAACGACCCGAAACCACATAGGCTAAGTGGACAACACCTCCAGTTTCAGGTCTGACTCCTCCCCCAATAAGCGCATATATACCAGCTCTTAGACCAGCTATTTCAGAATTGACGAAGCCTCTTGGATAAGAGGTGAAACGTCTTCCAACTTTAAAACCAAGTCCAGATGACATCCCCTAAACCTACTACAATGGAACCAACCTGGATGAATGAGAGTCTTCATAGACAAGATGGAAGTTGGTTTGCACAGTGACAAGTTTAAATAACCAAATGGCTATTGTTGACTTTTCATTTTCATCCCAAAAAATGTGCTACTCTTCCTAACCAGTGTATTGAGTCTGCTGGCATTTTCTATTCTCAGCCTTTTGCCTCATCACACAACAGCAAACACAAAAGCACTGGCAACAAGAGACAAAACAATCCCTGCTTGATCCGGAGCATGTCAGAAGACCGGAGCCTCCTCAGGAAACAGAGGCTCTGGCCCTTGATGTACAGGAATTGAGTGTTTTGAATTCAGTCCAGTAGGTTTTCTGTTACAACTTCCAGGTGTTTGTAGTACTCCACACTCACCGCACCTGCATGCCCTCCTGAGTTTTACAACAAGCTGTTTTGTCTTGGATTTAGCTACCATTAAACTACTTCTCAAATAAGTGGGAACTAATTACTTTTAAAAAAGTCCAAGTTTACACTTAAACGGTATCTGTTCTCTTTTCTTTAGAATTAAAAATCCTCTGCAGGACAAAAGGGAAATACCTGAACATTTCTTGCAGTTGCAGCCTTTAAACTGATTGATCATCAACGTTTAACCCTTGTGCTATCTTAGATGACCCCACCCTTACATTGACCTGTTATTCCTACCATGATAAAGGTGGAAAGATTTCATGTAATCCATGGACACCAGTGAGGTTCACAAATCATTGAAGAAAAAAGTTTCAGCGCATTGTCTAGTGGGTGTAGATGACCCAACTCCCAATGTTAAAGTGCCTAGGATAGCACAAGGGTTAAACCAATTGCTACTAAGCGATGTGTATGTAGCTTAAGTTGCTTTTCATGCAAATGGCCAGCATAAATGTTAAAATCTTGGACACTTTGTCTAAGGTTGACACATTTGTACATGTGACACACAATTCAATAAATGAAATATTTGCCAAAGCGACACTGTAGGTTTGATTTTAATGTTATTTATGTTTTTTTAATTTTTATTTTAATTTTACTACCACCTCTTTTTAGTGAGCTTAGATCCATTGGAACATTTATTACACACTTTAAAGACCCACTCTAATAAAAATATGTTTTTGGTGCTTTAAAATGTTCTTGTTTCATTTTCTCATGGTGGAGGATATGTATAAAGAAGATATGGATTAAAACAGTATTTCTGAGTATTTCTTTATTCAAATTGTTATGAATCAGGAGCATCAGAAAAATGCTGTTGGAAGCATGTAGTAGTAATATAGGTGCTACAGTCAGCAGGCCACAACCTCCCTCTTTCTATGCATCCACTTGTGGACAAATAGATCCATGCACGTCTTTATTTTCCTCGTCTGACTTAGCATCTGGCTCCAAACTGTATGGCTGGATAGCTCCAACATTGCTCCCCATTTTTTAGTATAATGAGGTTGGGGGTGTAAGCTAGCGGGAGAATGTTCACAAGGCATGATGGGATGTCAGCGGAGGCCTATTTCAATGCCATAGTTCTTCCCACAACTCAGAGGTGAATTTTTAATGAAGTTCTGCCACTCTGCAGGAACTATGTTCTAGAAAACGAAACAGGAATTTTTTATTTTACCTAAGTTTTTTTTCTTCTTTTTTTTCACATTTGGTCCCTTTAAAAATGCTACGGTCCAGAAAAATGCTGTTCATCAAAGCACACGTTGAACGAAAGCCTTGTTGTGTTGTAAAAGAGAGAAATAACTGCAGTGAGTTGCACAAACCAGGAGTGTTTAGTAGATCAGTCTGATGGTTTTGCCAGACTTTGGACATAAGTACATATTTAGCAATACTTAAATAAAAGCAGTTGCTGGGAAAGAATCAGTGTGAGCAAACTGGAGCTCAAGATGCCGTCAACTACATCTCTCCCAAGTTCAGACTGAAACACTGGATTTAAAAGGACATAATGTGTGTGCGACTGTGCGTCCGTGCGGGCTCAAACCCCTCTGATCTAAGCAGTCAACACACATTGGACACATGAGGCTCATAAGAAATGAAAGAATGTGCTTAAGTCAGCAATGACCCGTACAAAAACATCACCAAGCCCCAAAAGAAATGAAACAAGCAGCTGTTGAATGGAAAGACCATTTCAATGTTTTTATCACAAATGTGTTATGACATTCAAACACACAAACCGCACATCATTTAAAATACGTGTTTAGTGTATCTGATCTATTTACTTCCATATGGGTTGTCTGGAGTTGTCAGTGTGGGTGAACATATGGGAGACAGGCCTGCTGGAACACTCTGAACAGCAGAAGAGAAGCTAAACAAACCTTACACTGTTAAAACAAAGTGTGGTACGCACATTGGATCTACGCTAAGGGACACAAAGTTGAAATATAGCTTAAGGAAATGTACACACATAAACATGCTTATATAGGTCGCAAACAAACCACAAGCAAGGGCCACCCTGGTGGGTGCTTTTTATCTGCACATGAGAAGTTCCACTCATACATATTTTACCTGTCAAGTTTTCTCTTTTCTTCAACCACAAGGGGTGCAAAATGAATATTTTGAATACCCCACTGTGCTTCTGGTCCCGCACTAGCAGAAACTGAGAGCAGTTGAGGGCGACTTGAGGGCAAGAGGTGACAGCAGAAGCAGGGGAGCAACACAGAAAGGGAAGGCATGTGTGTGTGTAGGAGGCTCTGAGGGGCTGAAAGGAAATTCACTCAAGTTTTTTTTCCCTCGTCTGTCCTTTCTTTATTCAGCTCTTCCTGTCTCTAAAAAGACGTCTGCACGAACTGCATCACATGCAGATACAGTCTAACTTTGCATGTCTGCATGACCATCTGCAACTGTGCTTTCAAATAACATTTGATTACGAATTGGTTCAAATGATTTATGCAAATTGAAATCACAAATACAGGAGATAGAATTACAAGCTCACTTGCCATTTGTTTGTGACAGGAAAACCTGCATACACACATCCTAAACAATGACATAAACGTTTTCTGCACTCATTGACACAAACTTTGTTGCGCTTTTAAAAAATATATGCATTGACATGAATTGCAAATTTGTGAGTAATAGAAGTTTATGTTTAAATGAATTTGCAACATGCTGCTATGTTCAACACTGCTAACACCTGCGTTCCTCCTGAAATGAAAGGCACACATGTAAATAATTCCCTTTCATGAAAAAGTTAACCTTTTGGCACATCCCTTCAAGGGTCGCCACAGCAAATCCCTTTCACTGATTTGCACAGGGGGTTTAGCAGAGTGTTTTACACCGGATGGCCTTGCTGACACAATCCTGTATTTTATCCGGGCTGGGGACCAGCACAGGGAGCTTTTTTTGACAATATTTGACAATATTTATGAAAATAAAAATCATAAAGAAAAATATTTGGTAATCTTGATTTAGAGGTGAACTCAAAATTGATCATTAAAATTTACCAAAAAGTTAAAACACTGAACTGTAAATGGATTCTGGGCAAACCATTCAGGTTTAAGGGAGTTTCAAGTGAAGAACTGCTTATTGTGACATTCTTGCTCCAGACACAGGAAGTTGCTGTGTTGGCACTGGTGGCATTCAAGAAGCAGTGGTAGGATGAAGGTCACTTGATCAACACACTTCGTTTCCCCAAAAGGGGAAGTGGACGATGAACAAGCAACCTCAGTTCCTCAGAAGAACAGAATTGTTTGGAAAACATGGCAGCAAGTAATTTGTAATCAGAAGAGCGGAATTGTTTGGCAAACATGGCAGCAAATCATTCATAATCTACCAAATCAATCTGACCAAAAAAATTGGACACATTTAGTTCAGTCAGTACCTTTATTGTTGAACTTTTTTGTGTATTCTTTTCAAATAAAAGGAAAAAAAATCGGAATGTTTAACGCTTTTCAGAAATGTAGAATAAAACTAAAGAAAAGACTTGAAACTGTGTTTTCAATAGAATTTTATTTTAAAACTCACTAGTAGTTGTAAGGTAGGGTAGGGTCTACATCATGCTATTCTATTATATTGTCATATATTACCATTGGCACATAAAAAGAAAGCATTTTAGCTGATCACCACTAGCTCCACATAGAAAGTGTGTGTGATAGCCTGGGGGCGGTGCTGGCAGCACAAACTCTTCCTGGAAGGGGCGGTCCTCCACTTTGTGACATCACAATATGAAGACCCACTCATTTTCGTGGATTGGGAGGGGCGGGTGCTCAGAAAGCAGGGTTTTAGAGTGATGCACAGAGATCTGTGAAAGGATCAAAATACTGCTTTGGGGTTGTTTTTCATAAGAAATTAACATTATAATATACTTACTATTCATGCAATGCAATGCATTTACTAATTAACAAGGAAGGTTAAAAAGCCAGGAATTCTGACGATAATGATATTTTCAATCCTAGAATTTTGCCTTCTGACATCTGTCATTCTGGAAGGCAAAGAGAAGTGAAAGATTTTAATATTCCTGACGGAACAAAAACTTTCACTTCTCCGTGACTTACAGCCTTCTCTCAAATTAACAGAAGTATTAAAAATAGGGTATTCATAGCGTTCCATAGTAGGTGTTTTGCAAATCCTCTGACAATTTGTGTCCATCCTGAAAAAAAGCTCCATTTCTGTTTGCTCTCTTCTTCAAGGTTTACACTAAATATTACCACAACACCTTTATAGATTATCACCAAGTTGTGCCATTGTAGATATTTTTTGTGTACCTTTATTGAGAGGATTACATGTTACATACACAAGGAGATACATCTAAAAATTATTTAATAAGCTCTACATAATGAAAAATCAATTAGAATGAAGCAATAACTGTTAACAAAATGAAAGTGAGTGAAAAAGAGCAAACATTTGTAACATACAGTTCAAACCTTTTTTTTCTCCTAAATATTAAACTGAGGGATTCTTCTTTGTTGATGGACAATTTTTTTTTTTTTGGGGGGGGGAAACAGGAAGAACAAAGAAGAAATGAAAACGTCTTCCTGCCACAACCCACATCGAAAAGGCTGTTTAAAACACTGAAACCTCAAACAAATTGTCCGTGTCATTTCACATCTAGACCTGCTGAGGAGGCAGACCATGTAACAGCTCGTCATCATCCCAAAGATCAGGTCAGTTTAAGAACTTTTTTAAGGTTTTTGATGCACACATTACAGGCTTCTTCACCTTAACTGTACTACAACGCATGGCTCACGGCATTGTTTTTCTTTTTTTTATAAAATGGGGTCATGGCACTAAGCCAGTGGAAAACTGAACGCAAACTTTATCTCACAGAAGTTCCTCTGATTTGCTCACACACAAAAATTCTCTCGGGTAATTGTGTAAATTTAAACAATAAAAACATAAAGTTACATGAAGTCTTGTGTGTTCTATGGAAATTGTATTTGTATAGATGTTCAGTTGAATATATTTTTTATTTTCCTGAGCTTTACTTTCACCTACAAAGTGCCAATTTGTCAGACATAAAGTAAGACAAGGTAAAAAGAAATTGCAAGCATGCCTTTTTGTTGTAGCATTGTCTTGACTTTATAGACATTTTTTTCAGTCTATTTTATTTTATCTAAAAAAATAAACCAACCAACAACTAGACCAAAGCTGCAAATATTTAAGTATTAGTAAACCACACACACTAGAAAAACATCAAATACTTACAAGCTGTTTTTCCATTAGAATTTGTCAAATTTCTTTAAAAAATGCCATATTAACTTGATTTACATCAACCTGTGTGATCAATGTGGCTCCACACACTGAAAGATACAAAATGTTGCATCTGATTTTTGAGGTCTGTCTCGTCTAAAGTTTGTAGTTTGTTTGTGTTTTGGCTCTGGTTTTGACCTATTTCTTTCCTTCTTGTTAAACAGACGCAGAAATGGACTTAAATGCCACTCTGTTCCAAAATCCTGATGGTCAGAGCCACACTAACAGCACCTGCTCCAGGGACAACGTTTTGAAGACGGTGGTTTTCCCCGTTCTGTACTCCTGTCTTTTGCTGGTGGGGTTTTCCCTCAATGGTGTGGCGGTGTGGGTGTTCTTCCGCATCCCTTCGCGGTCCCACTTCATTATTTACCTGAAGAACATAGTGGTGGCAGATGTCATCATGACTTTCTCGTTCCCTTTTAAGGTTTGTAGTTCTTGCAAACACCAAAACTTTTGTTTACAAGTTGCAGTTAAAAGAAGAAGCTGTTTTTATTTTATTTGAATTTTAATGCTTCTTTTGACTGTAGATTTTATTTAATATCAAATAAGACCTTAATTTCTTTTAAGGTTTCATAATGAACAGAGCTTTTTTATTGGATCTTTTGGACTATCTTGTAGGATACAACCTAAAATATGAAACCTTCTTTTTCCTCCAGGTGCTGTCAGACTCCAACTTGGCATCCATCAGCGTGCGAATATTTGTGTGCAGAGTTTCTTCTGTGCTGTTTTACCTCACAATGTACGTCAGTATCCTCTTCTTTGGCCTCATCAGCATTGATCGCTGCAGAAAGACCCTCAATCCCTTTAGAGGCACTAACTCTGCCCGGCTGACACGCAGGAAACTTCTTTCAGCGGCCATTTGGATCATCCTGCTGCTCTTGTGCCTGCCCAACATGATCCTTACATGTAAAGACCCACCTTCTTCACATTTCTCGTGCAGCGACTTGAAAACAAAAGCAGGGCTGTTTTGGCACGAAGTGGTAAATTATGTGTGCCAAGTGATTTTCTGGAGCAATCTGGCGACCGTGATCGTTTGCTACACTCTGATCACCAAAGAGCTGTACAAATCCTACTCTCGCACAAATTCACACATTGCTGGTGGGACTGATGCTTCATCCTCTACTGGAGAAACATCTCGCAAACCCGATCAGAGAAAAAGAAAATTAAGTGCAAATGTCTTCCTGGTTCTCGGGGTGTTCATTGTGTGCTTTGTGCCATTTCATTTTGCCAGAGTGCCCTATACAATAAGCCAGACTCGCAATGTTCTCTCTGCTTGCAAATTCAAGCTTGTCTTCTTCCAGCTGAAGGAAAGCACCCTTTTCCTCTCCTCCCTTAACTCTATACTTGATCCGCTCATCTATTTCTTCCTTTGCAAGTCCTTCAGGGACACTTTGTTCAAGACGCTGCATCTGCCTCCTGGTACCTGCAGCTGGATAACAGGGAGGGAGGCAAATACAAGCCAACAAATGTCTACATGTAATTGAAATAAAAATTTAACTCAGGATCTTCTTCTTCCAGTCTTTTAGTCTCCTATGACAAAGTTCTATGTGACTTTACAACAAAGCTATGTGAAAAAGAACAAAAGTAATCATCACCTGTGGAGAGCCATCCATGTTCACAATGCGTAGGTTTTTACTTTGTGTTTATACATTAAAACCTGTATCTACACAGTAATTATTGTTATAAAAGAGAAGTGTGATGTTGTCGTTTTGGTAAAATAAAATAAAAACTTCAATATTTTGATATATGTATTTGAGAACTTTAACTAAAAACTGTTTAACAACAGCTTCAGATGCCTCTTACGTTATAAATAATGTCCTGACTGTAAACATTGTATATTTTTATAGTAAAATTCCCTTCTATAAGTGTTAGTTGTAGTATTTGTAGTGAGACTTTTGTCTGATTTTCTTACAAAAGGCAAACTGGAATAACAATAAAGCAAGGATGGTCGGACTCTATCTTCCAAGAGATTTTCAAATCTGCAGTCTGTTTCATATGTACGGCAAAAGACCTGAAGCTGTAATGTCCTTAGAATAACATTAAAAGAGGAAGTTTCTGATCCCGTGGTTACCATGACCCTTTCATATGGTCAGCAATCTGGTTTGTCGGTTTTAAAACCTCATTTGTCTCAGTGTATCTGCTCTGATTTACTCACAGAAATCTCATACAGGATGATTCATAAAACTGAACTATCTCTCATCGCTTGACGCTTGCTTTTGGGGATGAGTTGTGGTTTGAGAAATGTTGTAAACTAGGTAGCCTTCTTCATTTCATTTCCAAAGAAAAATAACTTCAGCTTTAAAACTCAGAGCTAATCACATTTGCTATTTGAATTACTCCACCTGAACCAGTGATAGATTTGCATCTCTCAGGTTCGTTAAGCTGACAAGGTCTGTAATGTATTATTTCACTCAATCTCAATCTCTCAGGGCGGACAGCGTGGAGTTCATGTCATCATTCTCTCCGGTGAGTGACTTGATGTGACTTTTTCACAACTTTTCCAGATGAAAAAATAGGCAGTAAGTCATGAAAGTAGTCAGATTACTGCAACCTAATGAAAAAATTAGTGTTTACTAAAGTCATCAATATTTTCTGCAAGAGGTTTGACTCTTTCTGTGCATGAAACTGATGACAGGACAGAATATATTTTGTTTTCTATGTAAAATGCAAAGGTCTAAAACTGGCTGTAGTCTGTGGTGAAGGCATATAGCACAAAAGCATCTTAATATTTCAAAACTAGGGATGTAATATACTAATATATCAATAAAACATGTGCACCCAGGCTTTAGTAATTACATCATCTTCTTCCAAGGTTTTTTGGATATAAATATAGGTACAGTTTATATGTTTTTTATTTAATGTATACTGTAAAAGGATTGTCAATAATGGAAATGTGAAAATACTGAAAAATAAATGCAATTTGTTTAGTTTTTCAAAACCTGAGATGTAATGACCGAAAGAGATTATTCTTCTCTGAACGGTCTCTCTAAAGGTTGATTCATTCTACAAATAATTTTAAAAAAAGTTTACTCATAACAAGTTGTAGTTTTTTTTTCTTTTATATAAAAAAAACAAAACAACAGCCAGTAGGTGATTTACAAAGTGGAAATGTCCGGTTCAGATTTCAGGATGCATTCAAATGCTATGGTTGGTAATTTATCAGCAGCCACAGAAAAACATTTTTCTGACCTAATGACAAATGGAAATCAGCCACAGCTGGGCACGCTGAAAGTCAATAAAGCAAACGTTCTTCTCAGTGTTCAACATGGTATCCTGTCTGGCTCCTGCCACCACAGACTCAGATCAGTTCCACTTTTTCTTGTTGGTCAAAATGTTTCGTGTCATTTGTAAAACGCTTGTTTTGACTCTTTTCAAAACTGACTGTGACGAAATGTGCTAATGGTTCTTAGGGGTTTTTTGCAGTAGTATCTCAGAAGCATGTTTTGCTCATAAAACAACAATTCTGTCTGATTTTTAATATGAAATGGACCATTTATTATATTATTTGATGCATCATATATTTATAATACTTTTCTTTTAAATGACATTTATTTTTCTTTTAGATTCTGACGATGCAAAACAACTCCTCACATCCCACCACTAACTGTACCCTGTCCAGCACTGAGACCACACATTTATTGGTGGCTTATTTGTTCTTCTTTTCATTTCCCATTGCATTTCTACTCAATGGAATAGCAGCATGGGTGTCTTTTCATCTCTCACCTACTTCCACCTTTATAGTTTACTTGAAAACCCTGGTGGGAGCTGATCTGCTCATGACACTGATGATCCCTCCAATGGCAGCAAGCATGCTTCCTGGAGCGGCACTTGAGGTGAGGAGCTTTAACTGCCGTTATGCCGGTGTGATCTTCTTCACCAGTTTGTACACAAGCATCACCCTGATGGGTCTTATCAGCCTGGATCGCTTTTTCAAAATCGTCAGACCACTTGGAAAAGGGTTTGGACAAAACATAACCACCAGTATTATAATGAGCTCTTTGGTTTGTGTTGTTTTATTTGGAAGTACGGCTATCCCAACTATAGTTCTAACCGACCAGACTCCTGAAAATGCAACAAAGGATATTTGTATGTCCATGAAAGGTCCGGCTGGAAAGACTCTCCACAACTATGTGGTAACTTCTATGGAGATTCTGTTCTGGCTCATCACTATAATGATTGTATTTTGCTACATCTGCATCACCCTGACAGTCATGCAGTCCTTCAGAAACTCTGGGAGTAAGAACAACCAAGGAAAAAAGAAGACAAAACTGCGAGTTTTCTCCATCCTCCTTGTATATTTTGTGTGCTTTGTGCCACTGCACTTACTACGCATTCCTTTCACCATACATGAAACGTTTGACACAAGTTTCTGTACTCCAGAGGGACTTCTGATCGCTCACCAAGTGTCTGTCTGGGTCTCTTCAACCAATGCTTGCTTGGATCCTTTTCTCTATATCCACTTGTGCAGGGAGTACAGAGAAAAGCTGGATAAGATGGTGAAAGACAGCATTGTCTTTGTTAAGTCGCATTTCCTTACAAAAAAATCTAACCAGTAAAAAAATGAAAAAGTAACAACCTAAACAAAAAGGATTTTTTTTTTGGCTCTTAAGAATTAAATATAAGTTAAAAAGAATACAGAAACAGAGAATTAGTCTGAGGAGCTGCTTTGAAATGTTTGTGTTGTAGAGCCATCTAGTGTCCTAAAGAGAATGTGCATTTGTTGTATTTCAAAGTTTTCAATTAATGTATATCAGACATTGAATCATATATTGTATAAGCATATATTAAAATGGTAAATATTTGGCATGCACATTTAGTTAGAAGTATAACAGAGAAGCTTTATGTTTAGATTTCACAGTCTGTCAGATCTAAACATTTTGAAATGTTGTTTCTTTCGAGAATGCAGAGTTCAGGAGATGTGATGTAAACATATATACAAATATAGAACTTGTCCTTGTTTGCATTGCATGAGTACGCTGTTGTAGTTATTCATCTGATTTTGTTTCAATTTATATACATATTTCTAATGTTGGTAAATAGTTAAATAGATGATGAACATGTGAAACATTAAGGAAGTTTGAAAATCGTGTTGCAAATTTGATTTGACTTTATTATGAACAATTTTTGCACTTAAGAGCAACACTATAGATAGCATTCATAGCACTAATTATGGTACACACAAAGAAATTAGGAAAAAAATCTTTGTATTTTCCAGTTTTTTCAAATGTTTTAATAAACAACTATGGGGTTTTGTTTTGGCAGCTTTGCTCATGTTTGGCTGAACAATGATACCTTGTGAAATAACAGATGAGTTTCAAACATCCTGAATGTGTCTGCAATCATCAATATATCAAGTGTTAAAGTTTATGCATTTTTTAAGGAATCTATTATTCTTCAGAGTGTCAAATGAGGACATACAAAAAAAAAAAAAAAACATTTCCAAAATCTTTTTAAAGTCTCCAACTGAATTTCCAAAAGTTGCCGGTAGATCGGTGACCCATCCGCTTGACTCTAAACCACATATTATTTGGAGTTACAAGATCCAGAAGAGACTCCAGACATAGTTTAATAGAAAAACATCAATAAAAAATTAAAAAAAAGATTTAGCCCATACAAGAGGAAGAAACAAATTCTACATATCATGTTTTAGGGACTGCCGGTGTCTGAAAATGGACTGAAGATGCACAGAAAGACTGTGTAAGAGAAAAAAGACCCACCAGACTCAGGTGGAACTTGCATGAAATGATTGTTGACCACTGCAAGGTAAAAAAACAAAGGTTGTTTTTTTTTACATTTTAAAGAGAGCTGGAATATTTCAGATGAGTAAAAATGTGAGAAATTGCAGATAATTAGCAAAAGTTATTTTGGTGCTACTGTAGTTTAGACTTTGACAGTTCTGTTACAGGAACGACAGAATCATAAACATGTGAATGATGAAGTGTGTCCACACTTCTGTATACAAATGGGAAATTAGTCAGGAACAAGTCAGAGACTAGGGATCCCTCACATCATTTAGCTTCTAAATGATGCACAGTTTCCATGGCAAGACATTATAATTTAATGCTCCATTTCCTGTACTAATGGCTCACAGCATGGTGACCTGCATCAAATAAGAAAGAGAGTTTCTGTTTCTAAACAACCAATAATTAGTCTACAATTTTCTATAAAGCAGGAACACAGAAATCTCAGATAAGTTGCAATCCTTCATTCAAATGTTTGCCATAGTCCTGCATTCGTGTTGAGTTCACTGTGTCAGTTGGAGCATGACGTCTATATTGTCTTTGGCAGGATCATAAGTTTCCCTATGTTTGCATAAGTCCTGACAAATTGCCACTGCAAACACGATTGAAACGTATATTTGTTTGCCAGGAAAATCAGTAGTGTTTCTTAAGCACCTACTATGTCGCTACATTGTGACACCAATCCATTTCACCCCTTTGTGCTCAGGAAGAAACAGCCACATCAAAAACTGTAAGTTTGTTTTCCCATCTATTGGAGTTCTCTGCTCTTTTAAAGAGTGAAGACAATAATTGATTCTATAATATTTCAATCTTTATTAACATTTACAGAAATGCCATACGTTTTTGTAGTTGTTGCACACTCGTTACAATAAAATGCAAAAATATATTAAGAAAACATTTAAATAGCTTGTGTAATGGAAATATATAATTCCATTGTTAATCGAATACTTGTAGTTTTTCATAATAAAATATTTTCCTCTTCTTCTGCAACAATGTTGATATAGTCTGGAATTTTTTTGTCCCAACTTTAACCTGTGCAAACATTTTATTCATAGCTCAGACACTGATCTTGTGACATTTCCTATTATTTGCAAATCTGCAATTTTTTTTGCTTTCACACTAAACAAAACTGTAAGTGAAAATCTTGTTTGATGCTTGTGAAAATGCAACTTTTCGAATCCGCTTGGTGCCATGTGAGGTCACAGGGTTGCAAGAGCCTATCCAGCTACTACTTGGGCAAAGACAAGAAATATTTTATTTAATATATTTAATAAACAAAAGACCCAATCTTAAGAAACACAGTGTTTGCTATTACCGTAAATCTAACAATGAATATTAATTACATTTTGTACTTTTTTATAAACACTAATATATAGAAAATGTGACATTAACCTCTTTAGAGTGTGGATGCTTTGTACTTCTACTGTTCTAAAATGAGCAGACAATTAGTTCAGTGGATTTAGTTGAGACTTGTTTCTTTTGAGTAAGCTTCACACCATTGCAATGCATTTAGATCAGTAAAAAGAGTCAATCTATTCCCTATTCTAACCCACACATCAGCTCCTTTAGGAAATATTAAAAAAAAAAAATTCACAAATGATAAAGCAATATATTCTATTTATGAAAAAAAATTAAAAAGATATTGAATGAGAATAGCAGAATTGAGTAAGACTTTAAAGTTGTCCTACTAAACTAAAGTTATCCCACGATTTAGCCTACATTTTTATTATGGCATTCTAGAGTTCTAAGGTTAATCGTTTAATTGTAAAAATCTATTTAATCCTTTAAAATCAAAAATACAACAAATAATCCTTTTTTTTATCTTAAACAGCCTCCAACTGTGATTAAGACTGGTTGATAATGAATACTTTTTTGGATCTACGTTTAGATGCCAACAATCAAAGTGAGTGAAAACAAAAAATAAAATCCATATTGTGAAATGTTTTGATTGCCAAGCAGGATACTTAGCTGAAAATGTCTGTTTTCTCTCCTCAGGTGTTGTGAATCAATCACTTGAGGTGTCTTACAATGAATCCACATGTAAACTCTCATCTTACAGCCCTTATTTTGTCCCAGCTCTCTTTTTCATGACATTCCCCATAGCTTTATTTTTAAATACCATGGCTGCCCTGGTGTCCCTGCATCTCAAGTCCACCTCCACCTTTGTGGTGTACCTGAAAAATCTCATAGTTGCCGATATTGTTTTGACCATCATGATCCCAGTTAAAATTGCAGGTGATTTGCCTGGTACTTGGGAGGCGTTATCTATACCCACATGCCGTTTTTTCAGTGTCATTTTCTACAACACACAGTACACATGTATCGCTCTGTTGGGCTTTATTAGTCTGGACCGTTTCTTCAAGATCATGATGCCGCGCACAAGATTTGCTCAGAATCTGACCGTTAGCAAAGTGATTGCAGGCTCTGTCTGGGTGATCATGTTTGGAGTCACAGGTTTGCCAAATATCATTTTGACCAACAAAACAGTGCCCAGTGCCCAAATTAACGGCTGCATGGTGCTAAAAAGCCCAGCAGGAATAAGGTTCCATGAAAAAACAACACTATTTCTGAACGTTTTCTTTTGGATTGTCAGTGTGACCATTGCGGTTTGTTACATTTGCATTGTAAATAAAGTCATCCAATCTTACAGGAACTCTGGAAGCAACAACAGCCAGGGCAAGCAAAAAATCAAACTGCGAGTTTTTCTAGTTATCATTGTATTCTTTGTTTCTTTTGGTCCATACCACATTGTCCGGATCCCGTACACTTTTCAACAAGTCAGCACTTCCTCCACGACCACATGCTCTCAGATTGACATACAGATCAAGCTCGCGAAGGAACTCACCCACTGGCTTGCAACAACAAACATCTGCATGGACCCCCTTCTCTACGTCTTCTTGTGTCGAGAGTTCAAGGAGCAGCTGATGGCGCTGATGAAAAAAATCACTCACAGGATTTAACAAAGCTCTAAATCAACAATACGCCATTTGTCCATTACCGCATGTAAAAGAAGTAGATGTTCAACATATTTACGGTACTATTAAATTCAGCTCTGTGGTGGATAAAAAACTAGCAAAGGTCACTCTGCATGTCACACAAAAGACATACAACTAACATTTGCATTTTTATTGTACTCTATTTTTTGTGGTTACTGCTGAAGTTGGCCACGCATCATCATGAAAGTTTGCAAGACTTCAGATCATACCACACCATGCTCACTACTGTAGTGGAATGTACTGTTAAGATACATTTAAAAAATATTCACCAAGATCAGAACTGCTTTTACACCTCTCTGTCACTTCTGTCCATTTGTTTTCCTTAAAGAGTTGTGAAAAAAATTAAAAAATAAATTTGAAACGACAGCTGGTGGCTGTGGCTATGTTGCTTGTTTTCTGCTGTGTGCATTCTACCAAGCTCCCACATCTACTGGTAATGTGTGGGTTTCAAACCACAAGTCTACTTGCATTTAACACTTAGCAAATGCCTACTGTCAAAACAACCATGCTGAATTGGGACTTGGTTGTGGTAAACACAGGGACGTCACTTATCAGCTTCTTCTCTCCCTTTTGTGCATATTTTTGGCTCAATCCCACCGGATGTGCTGTTGGAGAGTTCTCAGAAAGTACTATTTTTATGACAAAAGTTATGAAGGCATCGCTTGTTCATATTTGATTTCTATGAAAGTGTGTGTTCACTGTTTAGGAGAGACAGCGGTTAAAGGACAAAGCAAATAACCTACTTTACAAGTCTGTTTGATGCATGTTCTACCTCAATGTGAGTTGATTATTGCTTTGATTAGGTTCTCTGGTGGCTTACTGACTAGAATTACGCTGTCTGAACAGTGCAGGAGAAAAAAATTGTTATCTGACATTGAGTGCATTTGCAGGAGGTCTTTGCATGTAAGTTAAGACCAAAAAAATGAGCGTTTGCATATCAACAACCACAGAAACTGACTCAAGCTAGCGGAGGCAGAGGGACTGGCACAGAGCAAAGAAAGCTTCTCAGCAGACAATTAGAACAGGAAGCAAGGAAGGAAGGGGTTTTTCACCCAGAGGAAGGCTGGCAAACTTATTGGGGTTGTGACAAGACAGCCACACAGTAGCTGCAGAGACCACCCATTGCAATAGATTCCAAACACATACACACACAAAGAGCACACTCTTAAATTCAGAGAGAGCTGAGGGGAAACACTAAAGAGACAGTTTTCTGTGTGTTTAAAGCGATATTAGATCCATTTATTATTTTTCTTGAAGCTTTTTGTTTTGTTTTCTTTCTTTTTAATGTCATGACTTGCCTTTTATCCAGAAGAAGAAAAGGGAATTGAACAATCTACCGCTTCCTTTTTTTTCCCCCTCTTCTTTCTTTAAAATTTGCGTCACTGTTGTTGTTTCAGTGTCCCATCTGGTTCACGATAAAGTCTTACGGTAAGACTCAACTTTTTCCTTCTTCGTTCTCTTAGATAAAGAACCTGTTAAAACAAAAAAACAAAAAAAACAACATTAGGATGCACTTCGGCTTCTATTGCACCTCCTGTTTGGTTGTCTTATTCTAATGTTTCTTTGCAAAGACAACTTGACAAACACTTTATCAGGCACAAGATAAATGCTGTAACGTAGCCTAAAATGTTTTTACATTTTTGGGGACTTGGTTGATATTCTGAAAATGAATCAATTATTGGTACAATTTTCCACTGGTTGATATTTTTTTGTATGTTATGGGATGTTTCTAAGATTGTGACCAACATCTTTGGCACTTTAGTATTTAGTAACTCATATTTATCTGAGCCCTGTGTTTGGTTTGACAGGAGCACTTCACTAATCATTTGCGTGTGGTTTTGATTTTTTGCTGATGGAGGCTGTAATATTTCTGTTCTTTTTAAAATTGTTTATCTTTCAACGAACCACAAAGGAGAAGATGAACGGCACCTCGCTTAACGAGTCCTTCAAGTGTGAAAAGGACAATCGTGTGACAGCAGTGGTGTTCCCATGCCTGTACAGTATCCTTTTCATCGTGGCTCTTGTTCTGAATTCTATGGCTGCGTGGGTCTTCTTTAAGATCCCAAACAACTCGACATTTGTGGTCTATCTGAAGAATGTGGTAAGCCACCGCCACAGGGAACCCAAATGTCAAGGCAGATACAGAAATCACGTGCTTTTTCTGCACAACAGGTTGTGGCCGATTTGCTGATGACCCTGACCATTCCGGTGAAGATCTTGAGTGACGCAGGAGTGGGGCAGCTGCGTACTTTTTACTGCCGATACTCTGCTGTTCTCTTCTACATCACCATGTACATCAGCATCCTGCTGCTGGGCCTCATCAGTCTGGACCGCTACCTAAAAATCGTCAGGCCCTTTGGGAAGTGTGTCCTCCAGCGGGTTTGTGTTGGCCAGCTGCTGTGTGCAGCTGTTTGGGTGCTGATGCTGTGTTTGGCACTCCCCAACGTCATTCTCAGTAATAAGGAGCCACGTATCTTGGGAAACAAACTCAAGTGCTCCTCCATGAAGAGCGAAGCTGGCCTATATTGGCATGAAAGATTCAACTACTTCTGTCAGGTAACTAGTTAATGAAAAAGTTATAATATATTGTGTAGATTTTCAACCAGTTTGTAGTTTTATCAGTTTTGTGATTCCACAATTGAAGGCACAACAAAACATGAAGACCATAAACTGCTTTATAGTCAATAGCTGCATTATTTTAAAGACAAAAAACAGCATATAAAGAAATATGAATGTGTCAAACACGAAGACCCCCTTCATTTGAATGGTGAGAAAGTAGAAATTATATATTTTGACTAAATTTTAAATGCTTAATTAAGTCTTTTAGACATCTGTTGTTGGTTGTTCCTAATTTTCTTCTCTAATTTGATATAACACTTTTTCATAATTGAGCATCATTTACAGCTGAAAAAAATGTAAAGACCCACTCCAATGAAAATAATGTTTTTGGTGTTTTTAATGTGTTATTGTAGCATTTTCCTTATGATGAGGAGATGTAAAAAGAAAATGAAGATTAAAATATAAGGTTTGATAGTTCACATACAACTCGCCGTTTTTATTGCACCTCTAATGCTAGCTTGGGCTTGTGAGGGGCTGTTAGCTAGCAGAAGAGAGTGTAAACAAAGAGATGATAGGAAATTAGGGCAGGCTTTCCTCGACACAGCAGTGTCCCACTCCCACACACACACAAATCGAAGTTCTGATGAACTGCTGCCGCTCTACACAAATTATGTCCAAAAAACAACAGTTTTTTTTTTTTAAATGTTGCCTAAAACAGCATAATTATAATTAAAACACCTCTGGTAACACTTTTAATATAGATCAAAAGATTATTGGAGTATCACTATAACCACATCGAGTGCCTCATTAAATGTTGTTTTGGTTTTCAGGTTGTCTTTTTTGGGACACTTGCCTTGATGGTGGTTTGCTACACCTTCATCAGCAAGAAGGTGTATGAGTCGTACAAAGCCTCAAAGAGCAAGTCCCAAGCAGCCCGTCGCAGAACCAAAGCAAAAGTCTTTGTAGTGGTGGGGGTGTTTGTCATCTGCTTTGCCCCTTTTCATATGGCCCGCGTACCATATACTCTGACTCAAACCAGGGACCTGAGGATTGATTGTCATGCAAAGAATGCACTATACATTGCAAAGGAAACCACCCTGTGGCTGTCTGCCACCAATGTCTGCTTGGATCCACTTATTTACGTTTTCTTGTGCAAGGTGTTCCGGAAAAGACTGACAAATACAATCTGTAAAGCCACCTTGGAATCTCCAACAGCAACGTCGACACAGATGCAGATGTTACCAATCAACCACACTTCTACACTGTCACACAACGGAGTATCACAGTTACCATCTGAACACAGTGAATAACTGTACATGACTGAGCTTGATTAGCATGATAGACTGTTTGCTGTAAACAAAGTTTGTAAGTCTTGTAAAAATTCCAAAAATAAAAAATGAGCTCATTGGATTTAGAGGAATTTAGAGGATGAAAGAAAAAGGGAAAGCATTCTGCAGTTGTCGTTCCTTTTCATGATTTCTATTTTGGTTCCGAGGAAGTGCTTTTGTCCACTGTTTGTTAACTCATCAAAACACGTTTCCTTGATTTGCTTACTGTCAATTTGAACATCCTGCCCTCTAATCTTGTACAATATGCGTTTCTCCTTTGCAAGACTTTGGGTACAGAGTGACCATCTTGACACAAGCAATTTCCCTCTGATTACCTCTGACTGACGGGAAATGACTAAGCAAAGAAACACAAGGCTGCAAGTGAAGCTGTTGAAACGTCTGTAAATATTTAAATATTTTTAAATGTATTTTTACCATTGTTAATAATAAGTTCTATTTTCCTTCTCCAGCTAAAATTGTATTATAGTAATTTTCAGATTTTAAATTTGCTCTCATTTTAATAAATAGTCATTACTAAACATTTAGAGTGGTTTTACATTTGTATGCAGGGGAACCACATAAATCAGACTGGAAGTTTAAATCAAATGTAAGACAAAAAGAAAGTGAAAAAATAAACATGAAAGCAAAAAACTGTGTTTTGTTTTTTTTGACAAATGTTGCAGCTCAGTAGCGCTGGGGCACAGATAATCAAAGCAAGTATTCAAAAACGTTCTTTGTATGTTACTTAGATACAACATTCTTTCATAGATACAAAAATTGCATTCTAAAAAAAAAGAAGAAAAAAAAACATGCATTCAATCTTCCTAAAAGATAGACTGATATGTGCTTAGTAAAACAATTTAAACTCAAGAAGAAATATTAAAACAAATTGTAAATTTAATTATGTATCAATCAGAAATATAAATGTTTATTTACATAGCAAAAGTATAAACAGATATCTTAGTTATTCCAATTTTATGAATTATTTGTTTATATATATATATATAATTTCTGATGAGCACGGTTTGGATGGGCACGCGGGAGCTGTCCAGTGCTGAAAATCATTCCAAAGCCTGCAGTGATCATCGAGAGAGGAACAAAGCTCTATACACTTGCGTGTATCAGGAGATTCGCAAGGTTTGTGGTTATTGTAAAAGTAACTATTTTACACTATACCATACTAAAGAAGACGGAAAAGAACTATAATTCAAGAAATATTAACTCTGGTAGTTTATAAAATGCACACTGATGTCCCACTTGTCCTGCTTTTTTGCGGTCGCTGTGCCGGTCCATTGTGGTGAAGAGAGAGCTGAGTCAGAAAGAAAAGCTCTCAATTTACCAGTCGATTTTTGTCCGGAGACTCACCTATATGGTAATGAGCTTTGGGTCATGTCTGAAAAAACCAGCTCCTATATATAAGGAGCCAAAATGAGCTGGCTCGGTCATCTAGAGAGAGCTCGGAATAGGACCGCATCATGAGGAGCCAGTTGAGGTAGCTCAGGCATCCGGCCAAGTCCTACTGGGCGGAGATGCTGGATATCGAAAGTCCCCCCCAGAGGAGCTAGAGAAAGTGGCCAGGGGAGAGATGTTGGAACGCAGATGCGTGAAAGAGAATGGATTAGAAATTGGATCGTCCATAATGAAAATACATTATGTATTTGATAATTCAATAAAACAACATTTCAATTCCTCATCTGTTTTCATTTTTTTTTAAATAACTTTATAGAATTTTAATTTGTTGTGGTCTTCTTGCACAAAATACAAAAAGAATTTGCAAAAAAACAAAAGGTTGACCAAAAGGCTTTTACAATAGAATTAGATTTTGACAAAATATCACAAACATTAGCGTTTGTAAGTGAGTGTAAGTTATTAGAAACTGCAACAACATTAACCAGATGGGCAAAATTTATCAGGGCACAGGTGCCCGCAACATTTCCCACAAATGCACTGCGAACGGTGACACCACCACAGTACCACCGGGTGCCTGCTCTGCTTTGCTTCAGTGGGGTGGTGACGCTGTGGGTGGATGAGCACAGGCTGTCATCAATATGGCCCATACTAGATTCACCTCCTGCTAAAACAAAAAAAGTAGAATTGTTTGCAGCAACATTGGTGCTAAACACGGATTTTTCTTTTCTTTTGGTGTTTGATTGGTGCAAACACTTTGTCCCAAAGTGCACATTCAGTTTTCATGGTTAATTTACTCATCATTTCAATTATACATGCTACATGTAATTCAGGGGGTGGAGCAGCTATTTTGAGTTAAGGCCTGGGACCCATGCATGCAATGCAATCAGACTTCATGGGCCTCCCAGCCTATACTGCTAAGAGTCACCTATGGACAAATTTCATACCTAGAGTTACTTGCTGTACGTTAAGGACTTTCACTTCACTAAATCGTGTCAACGGGCTCATAGTTTACATAGTCTGAGGGCTTGTCTTTGGTAGAGGCTTCGGTGTTTCATTATTTTGATTCAAAATACTATAAGATGGGGATCACAATCACAATTATCAGGGCTAACAAAGAAGTTATGGTTCCTTGAAAACTGCAAGGCCAAATATTTCTTTTCTTGTCTTTTTTTTTGTTTTTTTAAACGGGCTCCACGTTGTGTCTGCTCAGTTCAAGTCTGCAAGTCCTTTCAGGTCTCTCCCTAAGTACTGCGCGGCTGGGTCTGCAGCTCACCGCTCCC
Source organism: Oryzias latipes (assembly GCF_053564925.1). Lineage (NCBI taxonomy): Eukaryota > Metazoa > Chordata > Actinopteri > Beloniformes > Adrianichthyidae > Oryzias > Oryzias latipes. The sequence goes on along the minus strand of NC_136249.1, from coordinate 23,403,493 downwards.
CCAGGGGATGGGTCAAATGCGGAGAACTAATTTCACACACCTAGGTGTGTGACAGATAATGTGATTTAATTAATTTTTAATGTATGTGCTTCACCGGTTTGAGACGTAAGGGACACTAAACATCCTGTCCCCCTTTGTAGCCAGACTTAGGCCTTGTCTGCAGCAGTGGGTAACCCTTTAGGAAACTTACAGAGTTCAGGATGAGACAGGTGGATCCAGCTTTGTCAATGAGCTATTTTTATCACTGTTGGTGTGGTCAGTAGTACTTGGTAGGAGCCTTTAGGATGACACCAGGTCTTAAGCCTAATAACAGGGGAGTCAGGCATGTGGTTACTCTTTTTAATTCTTTTGTTTTGTAACATTTTATTCATGTATTCCACTAATATTATACTATTTTTATTTGTAGTAAATACCACTGTGACAAGTGCATAGTTTGTAACTTTGATTTATTTTTATTTTTCATTATTATGACTTTTTATCTCATAATGGTGACTTTTGGTCACAAAAGTTTGACTATTATTTATTAATTTTGTTTTTCATCTCACAATTTAGCCCTTTTTGATAGGTAGGGTTTTTTTTATTTTATAAACGTTATTTTAAATGCCATAAATTATACTTTTGATCTCATTATTATGAATACTAATCCTAATAATTTTGACTTTTTTTCTTAGAAGCCTAAAGGATGACTTTAAAAAAAACGAAAGGAATAAGTAAACTTTTTTTTTTTGTGAATGAATATTACGCTGAATATTGTTTAAGTTTTGACCTTTTGTCCTAATCATGGTTGTATGTTGTAAAGCTGCTTAAACAGTGAGCGCGCGCCTTTGAACGCGCCTGGAAGGCACGCGCGTACAGATGCCACGTGACTCACTCGCCGTGCTGGGTCACATGATCGGTCGCTCCTCACCAAACAGTCGAACATGGCGGACTTCGTGGAGCGGCAGAACTTGTTGGAGGACGATGAAAGCTCCCCCGCGGAGCGGCGCTCAGCCTCAGGAGACGACAGACCGATGTCCGCCATCTGCGACCCCAGCCGCCTTCCCCACCGGGCGGTCGTTCTGGTTTTCATGTGCTTCCTGGGATTCGGTGAGCTGGAAACACCTTCCACCAAACCGGTTTGACGACTGGGAGGATTTTGGGATTACAGCTGCTGGGCGCTCCGAATTGTTGCTTATTGCTGTTTGTCGATCGATGTTAGCAGAAATGGTTAACAAAAAGGCTCTTATGTGTTTCTTGGTAAATCATTTGAATATATTTTTTTTCAGGAAGCTATTTTTGTTATGATAATCCCGCCGCACTTCAAACCCAAGTCATCCAGGCAAGTTGAAGAAGTGAAACTGTTTTTTCTTGTTGTTTTTTTTTTTTTTTTTACACAAAAATGATCTTATCTGACATTTTTAAACATATTATACAGATTGGATGGTTACAAAATCCCTGGATTACACGCTTTTAAACTTAGATTACTTCCAAACTTTTTGTACAAAGAGATAAAAACTCAAACGTTCAGTTATGTTTTTCACTTTTTTGTAAACATCTGGTTTCCTCTTGAAACAAACCATACCGTCTCTCTGAGTTTTTCTGATGCAAATGGGATGCATACTCTTATTGTCCTTTGCTGTCATGCAGCTTGCTGATTTGAGAAATAATAAGACGGAGAACCAGTCCTGACTATAATGTTTTCCTCCTGTCTCCAGGACTTGAACCTGAACACTGCAAAGTTCATGCAGCTGTACGCCTGGTACTCCTGGCCAAATGTTGTCCTCTGCTTCTTTGGGGGATTTCTGCTCGACAGGGTTTTTGGAATCAGGTATAAAACCAAGCTGCATGTTTACTTATTCCTTCCAGATGTTTGTGTAAGTGTTCCTTAAATGTCTGCCATGCTGATCATCTGCATTGTTTTGCTGATGTCCCCCCTTAGACTGGGAACTATCATCTTCTCCCTCTTTGTCTGCGTTGGACAGGTAGGGTTTGAAACGTTCCGCACATCAGATACTTGATAAAACTTAATTTCTTTTGCTATTTTTTTTAATTTGTTTAAAAAAACAAAAGTATTTGAACTTCTTCACAGGTAATTTTTGCTGCTGGAGCTTGGTATGATCTCTTCTGGCTGATGGAACTTGGACGTTTTGTTTTTGGGTAACCCCATCAGCCTATCAAAAGACATTTTTTATTAAAGTTCCACTCCAACAATAATTTTATACCTTGAGAAAGCGGTCTTTTAATTATTAATATAACGTTATGAGCCAAAATCAAGAACCCTTTGTCTTTTTTCTTAAGACATATTTTCTGCAGAGCGGCAGGAGTTCATAGGACATTTGCCTCTGATTTGAGGGGGGGGACTGTTGGTGCGGAAGTCAGCCTCCACTGATATCCCATCATCCCTTTGTTTACACTCTCTTCTGCTATCTTACAAACCCAACCTAACATTACCAGTGTAACAAAAGTGATGTTTTTTACCTCACAGTAAGGAGGCCCCCGCTTCAAGCCCCGGGTGGGGGACCTGAAACAGAACATCAATGGGGAACCTTTCAGTTTGGAGTTTGCATGTTCTCCCCGTGCATGTGTGGGTTCTCTCCGGGGTCTCCGGCTTCCTCCCACCGTCCAAAAACATGCCCCATAGATTAATTGGTTACTCTAAATTGTCCATAGGTGTGATTGTGTGTTCATGGGTGTGTGATTTGTGGCCCTGCGACGGACTGGCGACCTCTCCAGGACGTCCCATGCCTTCGCCCACCAGCGGCCGGGATTGGCTCCGGCAAAACGGGTTTAGAAGATGAATGAATAATTGTAGACTTTTATTTTGTTGTTTTATTTTTTCTGTTTTACTGATCCAAAAAATGATCTGAACCGTGACTCTAAAACCGTGACACGATCTGAAACGTGAGTTTTGTGAAGCGTTGCACCCTTAATCAGAGCGATCCAACTGTACAGTTTTGAGCCAGATTGCAGCTCAGACGTTGATGGATCTATTTGTCTACAAGTGGATGCATCAGAATGGAGCGGAGCAGGGAGACTTTCAGTTCCTACGTCACACCTGAGAGCTTTTTCAAACAGAATCGGCTCCCGATTCACCCCGATTTGAATAAAGAAATGCCCAGAAATGCAGTTTTAAGCTTAAATTCTTTGACATATTTACTCGATCATGAGAAAAACGCGACAAGAACATGTTAAAAACACCCTTTTCATTGGAGTGGGTCTTTAAGCTAAACAAGAAGAGTCTCTAAACCTTTTAGGAACACATGTCTAACTATGTCTTACATTCTTTATTTATTTCTTCATCTCTTCAACAGCATTGGAGGCGAGTCGCTGGCTGTTGCCCAGAATACATATGCAGTCAATTGGTTTAAAGGCAAAGAACTCAACCTTGTGTTTGGCTTGCAGCTGAGCATGGCTCGACTGGTACGGATTTAAGAAAAACAACAACGTAATTTCAATTTTTGTTTTTACGAGCTGACACAATGTGTATCTTTTTCCCTGATACATGTAGGGCAGCACAGTCAATATGAACATTATGGGCTGGGTGTACAACAAAGTTGCAGTTGTCGTTGGTTCACCTGGACCCACTACGCTTGGTGCATCACTCATGATAGGTATGTGACACACACCTGCCAAAACTCCATGCTTCAACACTAGTCTAAAATCATGAAGTGAGATTCTAGCTGCCTTTTGCTGCCTCCGTGCTGGAAACACTAGATCCTTTCCCTGCAAGTGCTGATCTCAGATTACACAGCCAGCAAAGAGAAGTAAGAAAGAGAACCAAAAGTGCAGCTCGCTACCTCAAAAAGAGTCACAAGGACAAGGAGAAGTGTCGGTTCAATTTTATTTCTTACTACGTGCAAAGAACTGCAACCATTTCTGCAGATCTTGCAGTAGTCTTAGTTTATGATATGTTTGTCCTGCTCCTGTGTTCTTAAAACTGCACTTTGACCATCTCAGACAAACGCACAAAGACAATTGTGTCAGCTAACACAAATCCAACATGCTGGGATAATCTTATCATTCTGAAAAAAGGGTCAATTGTTTGTTTGTTTGTTTTGAACTAATTTATCTTTTTCTTTTTCTCTTACTAGCTGCAGTGACCTGCCTCTTTTCTTTAGTCTGTGCATTGGTGTTGGGATTCCTGGATAAGAGAGCAGAAAGAATCCTTCACAAAGAAGAAGGAAAAACAGGTAACATGAGAAGTTGCCCTCCATCAACCTCTTTCCACTTTGACGCACCCATCAAAGATCACTAGAGGGTCCTGCAATATCAATGAAACATGCAGAGATTTCAAGGCCTTGCATTTTTTTCTGACCTCATTTAGAGCGCTGAATTCCAAGAGTTTCTTGTGATTATTTGCAAGTAAGTGTTGTTTCAAACCAATCTCACTCTGCCTTTTAGGCGAGGTGATCAAGCTGACCGATGTGAAAGATTTCCCACTCACGCTGTGGCTCGTCTTCATCATCTGCGTGGGTTACTATGTTGCCATTTTCCCTTTTATTGGACTGGGCCAGTAAGTAGTCTGTCAATTCTGTGACTCATACACAGCCATAACTCTTCCTCATTATTGCTGCAGTGTCTTTGCATTACTTAAGGCTGACAGTCCGAGCGATGCGTCGTTAGTTCCACTTCTATAGCTCAGGAAATAGGGTGATTAAGTAGGATGTCCAGTGCTTTGTCTAATGCATGAGACGCTTAAAAAAAATAGAAGATAAAAAAAAAAAGTGAAACTGTATGTACGGAAGTGAAGTGCTTGTGTGATGCAGTGCACAGACAACGCAATGCCAATGGGAACCAGAACCAATACGAAGAAGATTGAGTTACTCTAGCAACTCAATTTGCTCTCTTTTTCTGATCATATCTGTGCAAGTATATGCTGTGAACCGTTATCGTATTTTGACTTTCAGAGTATTCTTCATTGAAAAATTCAACTTCTCTCCAGCTGAAGCCAGAGCTGTCAACAGGTAGCTCACATTTCTTTTGGAATTAAATCTGCATTGTGGACTGTAGTATTTTTTAAGTATTTTTGTGGCTTTTTTTTTTTTAACTTTCTTTTCTTTTTTCTCAGCCCGTTTGAACCCAATTGCTTTACATTTAAGGAATAGTGAATCTTTGCATGATTTCAAAAGCATACATTTTGGCTGATGTGGCATATTTTTCCCAGTATTGTGTACATCATCTCAGCGCCTGCATCTCCCGTCCTGGGCTTCGTGGTTGATAAGACGGGCAGGAACGTGGTTTGGGTGATGATGGCCGTGGTTGCAACGCTTGCGGCTCACATGATGCTGGCCTTTACCTTCTGGAACCCATGGATTGCCATGGTAACTAAAGAAAGCAGAAATATGTGCTGTACTTTAGTGAACTATTGCACAGTAGAGTCGGGCGTGAAAGTTAGTACCTTTAGTCAAGCCATCATTTATATTTTTTAAATCTTGATGTCAGCCTTACCTGGTTTTATCAACCCCTAATTTCTGTTTTCTAAAGAAAATTGTTGATTAAGGATGCATTTGTCAAAAGTTACGACAAACAAGATCCAACTTTTCCTTTCAATTTTTAACCCTAGAAGAATTCTGTTAAATCCTTTCTTTTATCCAAATCTAGTTCAGGAGGGAATAAAATCTTTACAGCTGTGAAGATGCACGGGATCAGATGCTGGCAAAATTCTTTTTGTCTGTCTGAAACTCTTAGCTATGAAATATAAACTTTTCAATGAATTCAATAAGGAGAGATCTTGGGTATAGGAACAATAAAGATGTATTTGTGATACAAACATGTAGTTCATGGTCTTTTGGCAGTTAGAATCTGGGCAAATGACGTCTTTATTCTGAATGGATAGGCTCAGATGAGTAAAGCCCAGAGCCTAGACACCAATGGTGGTTGAGGCCAGTCCATGAGTGTTGGTCATGGTGGAGAATGGAGCACAGAGTAAACATCCATGAATTTCAATCAGAAATATGATTGTGATTGGCTGGGAAAAGAAGGCGGGGAATCTTGCTACTGGTTTAGAGTGAAGGTTTAATTGATGAGTAAGTGACAGATTACCTGGGAGTGAGGTAGGTCTTCTTTATTTTGTTTGGTTTGAGTTTACTGTGAAATGCAAAGTTTGCTTTTATAGCTTAAACTTCTGAATCATTTTTCCAAAACTTTTTTCTTTTTTGCTTATGTGGTTGTTGTTCTTTTAATGCATAGAGAGGGGTTTTTAAAATTGGCCTTTTATTTTAAGTCCTGAAACCAGAGGGAAAAGTCGATCCAGCAAGCTTTTCATTACGTTTATACCAAAATTTGATATGTTTTGTAGTTTTTGCTGTGACTAAAACAGATTTCCGAGGATTGTTTTTGGAACATGATGGCAGATGAATCATCATATCCCCTTGTCTTCCAGTCTCTGCTTGGTGTGTCGTACTCCTTGCTGGCTTGTGCTCTGTGGCCCATGGTGGCCTTTATGGTGCCTGAACATCAGCTGGGAACAGCCTATGGCTTGTACGTACATGTTTCAGTTGCTTAATAATATTTATTTTTCTTGGCTTGGACATCTCTTTGTTCATATAACTGTTACTTGTCTTGCTGCATTTTTGCCTGGCAGCATGCAGTCCATCCAGAACCTGGGCCTGGCTCTCATTGCCATGGCAGCCGGCGCCATCCTGGACTCCAGAGGCTATCTGGTTTTGGAGGTCTTTTTTTGCGCCTGCATTTGCAGTCAGTATTTTTATCTCTCTTTTCTGCTTGTCTTCTAAATATTCCGTTTTACCAAACTTACCTGGCACTTTTGAGCAACAATGTGGATTTCTTCTCCCTTTATATCCCAGTTGCATTGATCGCTGTGGTGATGCTGTACTTTGTGGATTACGTCAAAGGTAAGAACTTTATCGTCCTGGACTCTCCTGCTTTATTTCTTGTTTTCGCCTCTCTTTTTCCTCTCTACCCTCCCCTTTTACTACCCTGCACGTCTTTAGCTCCCTCTACACTCAGACAAATGCATTTCATAATCCTTTTGTTTGTCTGTCTTGCTCCAGGCGGGGATTTGAATCAGTCGGCTGCAGCCAGAGCCAAACTCCAGAAAGAAGCCACGTCGGATGCGGAGTGAGTAGCATTCATCCTTCATCTTTCATAACTTTTTTTCCAAACAGCTTAGCCAAAAAAATGATCTTCCCATTTAATCAACTATCATCATTTAAGGAGCTACAAAGGTCTTTGTTAGTGAATCTAGTCTCACTGAAGCAGGAAGTGTCTTTAGCTGTACTACTTTTTCAGTAATATTGAGATTATCAGTTATATAATAACAAATTATAAGGTAATGCCAATACTTCTTGAAAAACTTTCAATACTTGAAAATCTTGTGTTTTATAGTTGATGGCCTGATATGATAAATAGTTGATTTTGTCACATATTGAGAAATAAGTGTGACTGTGAGTGTCATTATTTTCCAGTTTGTGTTTTCTTTTCTTAAAGGAAAGAAAGCGGGTTAAATAAGGTCCACAAATTCTGCCAAAATTCGAAATTTGATCAAAATATTTCCTAACTGAGAGGGAAAGTGTCCACTGCAACAGACTTCAACTCAGGTTGTGGATATGAAAGAAACCACAGTGGCTAAAAAAACAAACAACAACTGCTCCTATGTGGCGTTTATGTGGTGATTGCCACCTAATATTAGCATCTGGAATCACATTTTTGGGAGGGATTTAACAAAACTCAGAAAAAATCAGTGTGATAACTATAATGCAACTCCATCTAACTATTTAAACTCGGTTCACCCTTCTGATTTTTATTCATTAAAAAAGAGTAAAATCTTGTTGGTGGAGGGAAAACTGAACGTTTGTGACTGTGTTAAATGAAAATGTTTTTCATCTAAGATTTCTTTATGCTCATTTTGTTTTCAAGTTTATTCCATCTTTTGCAACATGAGCTGCTGGTACTAACGTGTAAGATCGAGCATGAGTTGAAGGAAAAACCGGATTAATTGCAACTTGATGCTGTCAAACTCTTCTCTGTTTCATCTTGACCTTTTTAGTGCATCGACTGAAACCTTGGCCTTCATTTCATTTCACCCGTAGAGCTGGCTGCATGTCGGCCCAAGCACCTGTGGTTGTTATTTAGATCAGTCTCTTTTTATACAAACCACACCAGTTCTCTTTCTGGGCATGATGGCTTTCTGTTCTTCTTTGCATGAGATTTCTCAGAAGTTGCATCCATTTCGAAATCCTCAAGCTTATTAATTGCATGTTTTTTGGTGACTTACCAGTACTAATTTATTTTTGGTCCATGCTGTAATTGATATTTTCCAGATGATGATGATGATGATGGTGAACGAACACACATGGTCCTGGGTTTCAGAGCCAGGAGCCTGCACTGTCCCCCCCAGGACTGCGGGACTGACTCCGCCCAGTGATGTCATCTGTGGTTTTTCGCTCCAGAACTGACTGTCTGGATTGGCTGTTCCGTAACCCAGTGTCTTAAACTGACAAATGACCAAAACCCGCTTTGGACTCCAGTTTACACCGACTGTTTCTGGGCTCAAACTGACTGTCAAACTGCTTCATGATGACACTTCTTGACAGATGAAACAAAGTCGGGATTCTTAATGTAACTTTGACCCTTTTTGTATCCAGAAGGACGGTGCATACATCCCAAATAAGTACTTGATTCATTGTGTTGTTGCACTTAAGATATAGGATTCCTATATCAGGTATTATATGTACACTTGCTGAACTGGTTCAGCTACTTATTATTTTTAACTGCATTATCAAATGATGCATGGCTGTAACACTCATGCTACTTTCACACCGGGTATTTGTGGAAGGCGCGGGCTGATTGTGGGTTTTTGTTTGCCCTTTTTAATGGTGTTAGTACATGTCTGACACTAGTACATGTACTAACAGTTAGAAGAAGCTTGGTGCGAAATGTCAAAGAAGTGCAAATCTTGTGAATTTTGCACCAGGCTTTTTCTTTCCCAGCTCTATTCCAATATATGAAAGACTTGATGTCATATAATTCTGGCACAAACCGCAGATATTAATTTCTCCCCCATGATCAATTCTCAAGTGTTTGGCACTTCCGTGTATTGAAAAGGACGCCATCCATACATCGCTGCCAAATCCATGTCCCTGATTGGTCAAAGTTAAACGGGTTTAACTTTTGACGCTTGCTCAATTACTGTGCGTTTTCTACATAGAGCCCAAACAAACTTGTGTAGCAACGCATGAATGCAAGAGTGGGCGCTCGAACGTGTGTGTCCGTGCCTGGTGTGAGGAATTTTTCAAATATTTTGTTCTAAGGCTTCCATTTAAATTCAGTTTTTACAAACGTGTTACTTTACCAAGCTCAGGGGAGGTCCGTGTAAAAGCACTCAAATGGTTATGGGCCGAAGAAACATAGTCGACGCACTTCGCTCAATTCTTTTAGGATTCCAGTAATGTTGCATATCTACAGTCATGTGGAAAACAAATCAGGACACGCGATCCGGTCTCGGATAAGTGGAGGAAGATGGATGGATGGATGGATGGATGTTTACAGCCCGTCTTAGGTCAGGAACTCTCCACTTCCTAGTTTTCAGCGGGTGCTTGGTTGGTTACGTTTGGGTTTTGCATCATGATTGTGTTTTTGGTCTATTTCCACTACCTCTTTACTTTCTGACAGAGGGTGTCATATCTGTCACATCCTCTGATATACAGCAAAATTCATGGCGGCATCCATAATTGTGGGCAGGAAGAAAGGACAAGGTACATTCAAAAAGCTGAGTAACAATTGACTAAACATTTGCAGTTTATGCTTGTAAGACTAAAGAGGAGGTTTATTGATGAAGTTAAGGAGGGCATGAGGGTGGTTGGTCTTCAGGAGGATAGAGTCAGATGAGGGAGGAGGATTCACGCAGGACTGATGCATCTGTGTTTCGAGTGACATTCAACGAGCGTCCCAACTAGAAGTACAACTATTTTTGTTAAATTACATTCGTAGATCTTTAAGTTTTTTTTTTTTGTTTTTTTTTCAGATTTCATACTCAGAATCGGTTACGGTGCGAGTAAATAGCCATGTATCCCAAAGTTTACACAAGTTTTTATGTATATCGTAATTTTTTTTTCCACATGACTGTATATTTTTGTGATGTTGGCTAAACATACACTTATCTCATTTGGACAAAAATGCCTCAATGGAAATATTAAAAACACATTAAACACATGCAGGAAGATAGTAACTAATAAATGAACCATTATTGTGATTGCAAATTAAAACGTCTGAAAGACATGGTTGTCGTCACTTGACCTCTGATGTGACTTTAAGTTCAATCTTTGTTCAACTCATTGGGTTGGACCCAATAATCCAATTTGTATTTGATCTGTGTCAAAGTTTGAAAGCGTAAATGAGAAGAAGAGAGAATCCAAATAGACAGGAAGATAAATCATAAAACGTATTTTTTTGCCAAATAATACAGTTGTTGCAGAGATTTATGACATTCAATTAAACATTGATTCTTTTTAAGCTGTGTTTGTCTTGCCTACTTTAAATACACTACTTCTACAAGCTTTTGCTGCACATGTTTTAGTCATAAAGATAATAATTCTGGGGTGTTTTTGTGAGCATAGATGTTTTGGATGTTTAAGGTGGTCGGGTTGTTATTCCTGCAGGGCTAAACGGAGACCCATCAAGCAGACACAGGGTGATTTTGCGAGACTGGCACCCATGTCTGCTTTTGGTCTGCGCAACCGGTACCTCTCCAGGCTGGGGGCACAGGTAGGTTCACACACAAATATATAGATTTTTGTGTATACTTTTCTATTTGTAAATATTTTTTTATTTCTTGTATAACTGGTACATGAGTAATGCGGTATTGCATCTTTTTTGTGTCTGACCCCAGCTCCCGGACCACTGCTCGGCCCATTTGTCTTCACTGGCATACAGGAGTGTTCTGAAATGATGCCAGTTTTGTTTTGTCTGCTCCTGGAGCAGCATTTAGATCTTTGAGCAAACGTGATGCAAAGAAAGCTGATGCTTCTACCAAGCATTGCATTTTGAACCAAAAATATTGCACATTTTACCCACTACAACAAAAATGTGTCAATATTTCCTACATATTTTATTGTTATTTAAATTTCAGGGTGATTTTGTTTTGGGCTTTTAAAGGGTATCTGTTATTTGATAACTTGCTGCCACTGCATCAATTGTTTGTGTTCTATATGTTTTTTTTCATATGGTTAAGTGCCTTTTAATATCCAGCAAATATGAACATTTCAATTACATTTCTTACAGTAAACGGTCAGATGCAGCGCATTTGCACAATGCGACCGACAGAGGGCGCCAACTCATTTGTACAACTTTAAAATTCATGTCCGTTCAGACGTCAGAATAGGGGACAGGTGGAATTGGATTTTTGTTTCCCTTTTCACAGGTTGGAAAAAATTAAGAAAAAAAATCTAACTTTATTTTGAACAATTGATTGACAGCGAAGATGCTATAACTTTATTTTATAGAAAAATAAAGTAACATTGTTTCCTAAAGCTGTTGCTGGATTTGTTATACTCTATTCTTTACTAAAAAACATTTTAGGTATCTGTCAGCCCTATTTTTTCAAAGCACCACCTGCTGCACGATCAATGAGACTGGGTAAACAGCCAAATAAAATATTCTCAAATAAAATTTGGCCAATGGCACATGTTGAATTCTTGCTTGTTGGGCTTTTGTATCATTAGTAACAGTTTTGGAACCTATAGCATGTATACATTAAATTGCAAAATATGTTTAAGTACATGCATTTTCACGCATAACAAGTATGATTTTCTCAAATTTAGATAAGTTGAAGTTATGAAGTGTGAAAATGGAGAGTATTAAGATATCTAAAATACTTTTATTTAACATTCCCCCTGACATCTTTCTAGGAGACATCGGGGGGGGGGGCACCATTTGAAGCGCAAAGTCGAGAAATGATAATCAGATAACAGGTGCAGGGGTGTGGCTGTGTTAAAAAAAATAATAAATAAAAAATTAAAAAAAGAACAGTACGCGCAGACGCTCAGCATCCCATTGGCTGCCAGAATTTTCCAAGAGTGGTCTCTGATCCGCTGCGCTCCCGACTCACTCCATCTGGGCAGACGGCCCGTCATGCTGAGGAACAGCGCGTCCAGGTCAGTGTCTCATCCAACCACTCCTCCTAACGACAACTATTCAGCAGCTGAGGATGAGCGTCTGCCGCTGCAGCACTAGCTGCTCCGACAGACACTGATTAGTGTTCAAATCCTGCATAGCTGTGCTCTGTCTGTGCCGGCGGACGCTGCGTACTCTCCACTGCTGCTGCCGGGCTATTAAGCCTGATTTCTGCGTGTCTAAGTTTAAATACCGCTCTTCCAGGAACATGCACCAGGGAGAGGAGCCCAAGCTGCGCAACGGGAGCCTGGCGCGGGAAAGGAGGCACCTTGCTCTGCACATCAACAGCCAGGTAAGCCCGACCTACCATCACTGATGAAGTGTAGACTTGTTCGGATCAGCTCAGGAAAAGTATGAATGGACTTGGGAAGGGGCGAAAAACTGTTTCAGGAATGATGTCATCCCGTTAAAGCCGGCACTGACAAATGTTTCTTAGAATTTCAAGCAAGGACACAATAGGCAAATATTAAAACAAATCATCCATATTTCTTAAGTCAGATGTCCTTAGTCTTTATCCAGATGACTTATTTGGCTGGATTCCCTCTCCACTCTGAAATGTGGTTTGAAAGCTGTAAAAGTAACAGGTTACTTCATCATTATTTTCATGTTTGCAATATTAAATAAATCGCGTCCAAACAGAAATCATTACATTTCCACTTTTTAAGCCATTATGCTTAGTTTTGACAGCAAAAAAAGTGTTTTCTGTGTGCCCCCCTAGGTGGGCAGTTTCACCTGCCCAGTGAGCCTCTGAATATTTAATGGCAGTGATGTAGCGTTGCTGCAGTATAGGCGGCTGTGGATATTGAGTCAGAGATCTGAGAGCACTTTTCCATCACTGCTTCCCACTTTACCCCACGATGTATTATAATGGTGCAACCCTCTGAATGCTCTCAATCAGCCTCGCACATGTTCTCCTTTATTGCTCCTTTAAACTTCCTCGCTTAAACTCCAGATGTGGTCAAATCAGAGGCCACACCAGAGGAGGCTCCTGTCAGTCAGGAACAGTAGCGGTTTTAGGCACGGGCCATACGGGCGATCGCCCGGGGCGGAAAAATGACGGAGGGGCGGCGCCAGCGGCTCAGCTCTTGTAAAATACTTTATGCATCACTATTGGTTTACTTATATCACAGAGTTTGTAACAGCCTGAAACCTGGCAGCGCCCCCGCCCCGCAGCTGCGCTCCCTCCTGTCTTTGAGAAGTAGACGCAAATGTGTGTGAGAAGGAGAAGGGAGGGGGCGCGGGGTGAAGAAGGAGAAGGGAGGGGGCGCGGGGTGAAGGGTGCAGGCTGAGGTGAGCACGGAGCACAAAACGCATGCGCAAACCTGGCTGGATCTTCTTCCAGGGGGGCAACGGTCGCGGGCCGCGGCTCAGTGCTTGATGAAAAAATAAAAATAAAAATTGCGCCGCCATGTAGCGAATTGGCGACCCTGGGTGCAGCTGCACGCGCTCCTGCTGTAAATGAAAGCTGGTGCCCAATTTAGAAAGAAAAGAGAAGAAGAGGAGAAAAGAGACAAAGAAAAGGTTATTATCGCATAGCTAGATGCACGTTTTCTAAATTCGAATGCTACCTGCCCTACAACAACAACAACGTTGCAGAGGAAAAATCTCTTGTTTGGTCTATCATGACCAAAACTGAAGTAGGCCCAAATATTGCAAATAACGTCATTTTTAAGATATTTATTCTTAAATGTTTGCTCTGCCTTAACTTGTAACATTAGTTATGATTCGTGTGTCTGTCTGCTCTGCTGTAACACAAAGTTTTTGTTGTGTTTTATTGTTGTATATTAGTTCATAATGTTAAATAAGCTGTGATGGTAGCATGCTGCTGCTGCTGCTGCTGCTGCTGCTGCTGCTGCTGCTGCTGCTGCTGCTGCTGCTGCTGCTGCTGCTGCTGCTGCTGCTGCTGCTGCTGCTGCTGCTGCTGCTGCTGCTGCTGCTGCTGCTGCTGCTGCTGCTGCTGCTGCTGCTGCTGCTGCTGCTGCTGCTGCTGCTGCTGCTGCTGCTGCTGCTGCTGCTGCTGCTGCTGTTAGCTTTTCAAAACTCCAGTTGATCAAGTCATACCTGAGATCACCAATGTCTCAGGAGCAATTCACTAACCTGCTGTTGTTAGTATCAATCATTCAGGGGGGGAGCAGATTTCATATGATGACGTTATTGACAAGCTTGCATCAGGAAGGCCACAAAGGTTAGGTTTTAGTTAGTGTTTTCTCTTCTTAGTGGTGCAGTTACATTTATTCTAGTGTATTATTAGTGTGATTTGTATTTTATAATATTTATTTCAGATTGTTTGTGTTTATTAAATATTTCCTAACTGCATTTTCAGTTACAATAAATGGACAAAGTGACTCTATGGGGGGGGGGGGGGGCCTCGCCCGGGGAGTAATTCAGGGTAGAACCGCCACTGGTCAGGAATTGCCAAACAAGGTTTGCTGACTGCAGACTGGTTATCAGCTTATAAAATATAAGTTAGAAGACAAATGTTGGGTCATTGGTTCTGAAGACTAATCAGGCAGAACTGCCCTGAGAAAGACATTCATCTATCCAGCTATTACCCCGTAATCAAGGAGACAGCTGAATTTTACCGCCATGCCGTGTGGTGTGACTAACCGTCTTACTTGGAGCTTATTTAAACACTGTGACAAATGGGGTTACAATTAACAGACTGTGAAACATATTGTACAGGTGAAGTAGCTGACCCAGCACTCAGCTGGAATGTTAATTCTCGAACCTTACTGTTGGTTCCAATTCATTGAGAAAAATGTCTATTTTAGTGTTACACAGACACTGTAGATGAAGAAGTCAGGCCTGGATGCAGCACACGGGATCACGGAAGGATGTACATAGTGTGAGTGTGGTGCCACGGAAGTGGTCTCATATTTCAGAGGCGCATCATCATATTTCCCCCGGTGGGACGCTGCGGCGCTTAGAGCCGTTTGTGCCGGCTCACTCCGAAAAGCTCGATTGAGTTGTAATAACCTGCACAGAAGCAAAGATGAGCCTGTCAGATGAGACTGTTTTAGCCTCATGATAGAGACACGTCTGTGTGTTGTTCCATTTGTAAATTTTTGCCATAGTTTTAAAAATATGTCATCACATTGAAACATACCCTCAATTCTATAACTCATTCAAACGCCTCACATGTGACCACCCCAATGCAGAGAGTTTCATTCATTTGCTCTCATCCATTTACTATTGCTAATGTACACAATGCACTACAGTGGTGCAAAACATAGGATACTAATAATAATAAATTTTAATCAATGTCTAATTAGATTTTGTTTAAGTGATTGAGTGATTGACTGATGTTTGACTGAAAGAAGATCTTAATCATGATCTTACTCTTCACGTGTCCCCCTTTTCTTCAATAGGATAATGAACTGTCCACCACAAGCAAAATAGTGATCACATCATGTTACTCCACACATTTCCTGTAATCTTCATCTTTCTGGAGAACAGGAAATGCTCCGCCCACTTCTTCTTACCCCTTATTGGGACTTTCTCACTCCCTTGGTTGTAGCTGTGAGCTTTACTGCCAGGGAGACTAAAGAGTTCCTCAGAGCCATTGGGTCAGCGGAAAATACATTGATAAACACTTTACATGATATAGAGTGGCTAATAGGGGTTGCTGGAGTTCAGTGGAGTTGGTAGACACCTGCTAAGCGATCGGTTGCAGGTTCACTTCCCAGGGTTAAATAAATTTGTGTGCTAAGTCAAAACTCTTAAGCAAGCTGGTTTGAAATGTCAGAAACCCTGCTGTTGCTTTGAATACAATTATGTGTTAAATAAGAAAAAAAGTAAAATTACCTTAGATATTTGAGAATCATAGAATAAAATGATTGTTGACAGAATTGAACTCTTTAGTCTTAGAGACAATTCCGGAATATGATAAGTCGGTCTGATGCACCTACTCTCTCAGCAACGCGAGTTTTGTGTGAACGCCTATTAGTATGAAACTCGCTTTACTTTCAGTTGATATCAGCTTTCAAGCACGTCTTTGTCTTTCTTCTTTTTTTTTCCGACCATTTTCTCATCTCTAATTGACTTTTAAAGGTTTGACACAAAACTACATGACGACATCCATGCCTGCCGGTTTGCCCCAAAGCCATAACAGAAAATTACATATCAAGTCAGGCATTGACGAGAACACATCAGTGAAGGCCTGCGTCTCTCAGCAGTCTTGGTTTGAGCCCGAGCTCAAGAGTAAATGTCGACTCCCGTATTACTCCTTGCACGTACCTCGTATGTAAATTGATTTCCGATGTTGCGATTAATAAGCATCTCCGGTGATACGGCTGCATCTGATCGGGTATTTCCACAAGCTGATCAACAAGTCAAGCTACAGATGGACAGCAAGTGGTCTGATACTTCAGTGCATCTCTACAGTGAAATCTACTGAGAGCACACTCACGTAAACATGTGTGTTTGTGCATGCAGCTCTCTGTGCCGAACATGCATGTTGAGGTCACGTGTGTGGGAAGCTTTATCACTGCGGTGCTTTCCTTGAAGGGCACCTCTCACATCCAATTGACACCGTAGGTGTGAGTTTGTGTATTTCAGGGACGCCTCCTATTGATCTCTGTGATAGAACTAGGACTCTGAGAAATTAGGATTTTAATAAGTCATCAATTAAAGGGGGGAGACTTTCTGCTGTGACCTGTTGTTTTCTTCCTTCCTTCCTCTTTTCTGTCTGTCTCACATTTTTCAGCCACTTAGAGCCTATTACCGTCTACCTTCACCTCCCCATTCACTCTATTGATTGCCCTGATTGGGAAATTGAAAATAATGCAATTAAGCTGTTTACATGGCCGGCAGAAGAGGTTGTGTTACTTCTGCAAAACTATTGCATGTGGCTGCCTGTATTGGTTTACTAGATTACCCTGCTTGATTCAAATATTCCTTTGCTCTCATCATCTGAAATTGCACTACTCCTTAGGGATATTTTAATATAGCTTGACTGCATTTTATTTGACAGGGCGAGGCATTATAGTTGACATTTGCAATGGCAATGACCTGTAGATCACAATCGGCCTGTTTTATCGCGATAATCTATTGTGACAGATTCAACAGATTGTTATTGCTGCATTTTATGTCGTTTAAAGATGATCTCACTGGCAAATAAAGCTCTACTGCTTCCATTTGTTGTGCATTCCTTCTCTGACTTGAGTATCTGGGTTAAATACCCAATAAATGCTTGCAAACACTTGTTCATGCAGTAAAATTTGTCGGTGGCTTCCTGCCTAGCATTTTAAACTCCTAATCTTTGCCGACTTCATTGAGTGAAGAAGCGATAACATCCAGAATGGTACAGCTAGGACAGCAATAACAATCCTCTGGTGCGCAACTGCAGACATAGAAGGTTTTGGCTTTTTACAGATTCAACATGTTGTGCAAATCTGATAAAACTTACAGAAAATATTTGACCTTTGTCTTTACCATCCAGTGTTGTATTCCTGCACCATTATACAAATAAATTATTAACAATACAATGTGATTTCCTGGATTCGTTTTTTTTTTTTAATTCTGTCTCACAAATGAAATGTACCTATGAAGAACATTACAGACCTCTTATCTTTTAAATGCCATGTCACATGCCCACTAGGTACATTTTGCACATATTGGACCGATAAAAATTGGTCATACGCTAATATGCGTGGAAAAAATGAGAACGGTTGTAGTCTTTGCATTACAAATCACCCATGTTAAAACCATCGAAGAAGTACGAATAAACCACATAAAGAAAATGTAAAGTAAAGGCCAAGACTGGCTCAAAATTTGTGCATCATTTACGTAATTTTAACGTGATGAGTGCGCGGTAAAGGTTATACATTGGTACATTCGTGAAAACTCCATTAGACATACATAGAACAGTCGTGGGAAGCCACAAATTTGCTTATGCACCTCTGAACAATCAGGCACAACTGCAAAATATTTAAATAATAATTTCATATAAACTATGTAAAATGCGCATAAACTGCGTAATTCTCAACTGACCAAAATTTTGAAGAGTTCAAAACCGTATTCAAGTACAGACTCATCGGCCGAAACCCTCAACGGTCATCTGTGCACATCGACAAATGACAAACACAAAATGTTATATGTGGAAAATGTGCAAAACGTAGTGGCTGTGTGACATGGGTTTTAAGTGGGCCAACTTGTAGAATCAATGACTGACAAATACTTTTCTGCCCATCTGTATTACCAAAAACACAGCACCAAGATGGGTGTGCACGAGGTGACACAATGTCTTATGGATTATAGTTCTTTAAGACAGTGTTTTTCAACCAGTGTGCCGCGGCACACTAGTGTGCCGTGGGAGATGGTCAAGTGTGCCGTGGGAAATTGCCCTCATTAATCATTAACTGATCTAAAAACATTTTCCATCTCCAGGAAATCAGCTCTTTGTTCATCCAAACAGGCCCTGATAAAACACTGAGTAGTTAGGAATATAAAAGATCTTAAAAAGTACTTTTTCTTTGTGTTTATTTAAT
Organism: Oryzias latipes; assembly: GCF_053564925.1. Lineage (NCBI taxonomy): Eukaryota > Metazoa > Chordata > Actinopteri > Beloniformes > Adrianichthyidae > Oryzias > Oryzias latipes. Next base: position 23,384,894 of record NC_136249.1, on the reverse strand, counting down.
TCTATTAAAGACATTTTGATAAGAATGACGGTACCGCGATTTACCTGCAACTATGACAGTTTACGAAAAAGTCCCGCACCTTTGCCTGTCTCCGCCAATCATTCTTGAAGGCTTAATCACATGTCATCAGTCTGACCAATCAGAAGTGCTTAAAGTCTTCACTTCCTTGTTCTTAATTCTGCTGATAAAGTCTCTCAGTTCTAACAAAAATACCAGCTAAAGCTCGTCTTTAGCGGTGTAGCTTTCCACAGAGTCTGGTGTCAGACTGTGGAACAAGTGAACAAAACAATGAAGCTCCGAGACGCGAGTCTTTCTGCAAGTTTTTGGCAGTTTCACACTACATCTCCCATGATGCATTGGCTTAAAGGGACAGCGCACAATGAGTTGTCTTTGTGAAACGTCTTGAAACCACAACAAACAAACAGTTTCTAAATTTTCTAATTTAACTTTCACGTCATCTGTTAGAAAAAACAGCTGCAACTTCCTGCTTTTTCTGCCACAATTATCACAAAAATGCACGTGAGATTGCAGGGGGGGGCTGTCGATCAATACAGACCATGAATTTCTGTTTTTTTTTTTTTTTTTGGATGCTGGTGTGCCGTGGGATTTTTGTCAAGGTTAAAGTGTGCCGTGGCTCAAAAAAGGTTGAAAAACACTGCTTTAAGAGTTCTAGTTTTGTTTGTGCCTTTATTTTTAGTTAAAGTGTTTTCCAGGTGTCGGTTTCTGTATCTGAAATGATTCAGAATACGAGTACCAGTTTATGGTACTGGTATCCTCCAGTACTTTAAACTAGTGATAAGCAACACAATTTGGTCGAAGTGCCTCATATCTGCCTGGGGAAGGCGGCCTCCGCTGAGGCCCCAGGAAGAAGCAGAAGTTCAGGCCGAGAAATGCTTCTCCCCGCCCCCGGAACGGAATTATATTTTTTTTAGTGTCAGATAGGTTGTTGTGGGCGTAAAACCTGCAACTGCGTATTTACACATTTAACACACACCCAGTATCTGAGGTATTCGGGCAATGTCACTTGCCTTGACACTTTGTGATTGCTATAGTCACTCATTTTTAGTACTTCCTGCAATTCTTGAGAATAGTATACGGTTCACTAAAAGTTAACGGCTCCTTAGTGTTAACCTGAAATCACAAGCTTGCAATCCTCTGCGTGTCCACTTGCAGTGATGCAACTCACTGTAAAGCAGATTTACTCTTGCAAGCAGGCGCCTGCTGAAGCTAGAAATGCTGGTGATAACAACACTGCCGTTCATAGCAGTGGAAAGGCGACTGTAATTAAGTTACAAAAGATAACAAAGGCATTTTTCTCATTACATATATTATAGTGGTGCTGTTCTAAAATCTGATGTAGATAGAAAATTTTAAAAAATCCATATTGAAGACTAAAGTGTAGTTGACTTGCCTTGGCATTGCAGAAACATGCCCCATCGCTCAGTTTTTGCCTGCAGAGTTGCCTGAAAGGGGCCTCAGGGCTGGTTCGGAGTAATCATTGGGCTGGTTTGACACTTGTCACATGCTGTTACACAGTAAAAATCTTTTAAACAATTGTATGATCCTGTTGACTCATTGCAGTGCAGACAACTAGACGCACACAGCCTCTTGAGTTTATTTATCGGAAATTAGACATTTAGTTTGTGAAAAATTAATTGTGTTTTATTAAAATTGAGTTAAGGCTACGTGAGACAGCATAACATGTAAATCTATAAAGGTACTACTGTTTTTATATAACACTTCCTCCAATGTCTGCTCAACACTGAAGACGTTTTTTTTTTTCTCTCTCTTGGCCTTCCTTTCAGGAGGTGCCACAGTGAACCAAGCTGCGATTTGGCTTCAGTTTTATAGCAGATTCCTTTTCTAACTCAACTGTCTGCACTTACCCTAACTTAGAACCGACACACAGATTCTTAACTGATGCCTACTCTTTGCAGGAAAAAGTAAAGAGATGTAACCGCTGCCATAGCCACAGTGGAGGGCAAGCAGTTCGCAAAGTTGAGAGGTAAGGTGCTTGAATGACACAGCTGTCATTTACAGTCTTATGTGGAAGTCCCTTCATTTGAGTGATAATCACACAATAAATAAAAAATTCTGCCATCAAAAAACTTAATGTAGTAATAATACTACAAATATATGAGCCGTTAACTCTGAAATAGGGATTTAAAACCAAAAAAAATGAAATTTTCTATCGTAGCTGTTGAACCAGCTCATTCACTATTTGGGATCTACAGCCCAAAATTCCAATGGATTACAGTAACACACTAAAGTCCTTGGTCAGACAATGCATGTCAGTCAATCATATAAAAGGATTTTGTGTTCAATATTGACAATTATTGTATGTTTGCAACAGGTTTTTTTTATTTTATTTATTTTTACATATTGTGCAGCACTAATAATAATAATAATAAAAAAAGTATATACCATAACTTATTCAGATCTGAGCTTTGATGGCCTCTCTGTAAATGTATGCTCCTATTCTCACATTTTTTAGCCACAGGTGTGTTTGGCAACCCCAGAAATCTGACCATTTAATTTCTAACCCTTGTGCTATCCTATGGGGTCCAGATGACCCGATCCTTACATTGACGTGTTCTCCCTACCATGACAAAGGTGGATAAAGGTGGAGAGGACACCAGTGAAGATCACAAATCATTGAAGAAAAAAGGTTCAGCGGACTGTCTTGTGAGGTCTAGATGACCCCACTCCCAATGTTAAAGTGCCTAGTGACTAGGATAGCACAAGGATTACGAGTGTTGACTGTATTTAACAATGTCTCCTTGTTAAAGTTAACTCTAAACAGCCTCTAAATCCTTACAAATATAAAGTTGTTCATTTAAACCTCTGTGCATAAATAGGTTTCAAACAACAAGAGCAGCTTGTCAGACTACTTAAAGCTTCATAGCTTTATTTGTTTTTCACAGAGGCTGTTTTTGCAGGAGTGAAGATGAGTACAATGACCCTCGCCACCTTGACCAACAGCAGTGCCTCGAGATAAAGGCTATTGTGTGAGTATCTCCATTGACTTCACTGTGTGGCGTAACTCAAATTCAAATTCAACTTTTTATTTATATAGCACTTTTCCTGCTGAAGAGCACCTCGAAGAGCACCTCGCTGAATCACGCTGTCGGCAGATATTCTATGCTCAAATACTTTTTTCAGCATTTTCTAATGCATGGGCTTTTTAGCAGTGCTTCATAAAATCAAGTCATTTGCTTTTATTTGCATTTTTGGGACTCTGAGGTTAAAGTGCAATTTGGGGGCCATGAACCCTCAGTGACAGTCTAATACGATTTTTAAGGTGATTTGAGTAAGAAACAGCTCTCGCTTTAGGCTTTTATTCTTTAAAAGTTTAAGGTGGATGGGGAAAAAGCTCTCTCTGTGTAGAGGAAACATGGTTGAGATGTAGAAAGGAGCCAAATCCCCCAGCAAAGGCAGTCCTACATGGGGCAGGGGTGGATAAAATAAAGCTTAGGACAGAGTAAAAGTGTAGAAAATAGGGATGGACAAAGACTGGGGGAAAGGTATTGGTTTTAGAGCAGGGATTTATGGCTTAATTCAATTTATTCCATTTGGTTCAGTTGACTCTCTGCTCCACTGCAGGTGAATGTGTTTCTCTATCGAGTAATTGATCCCACTCTCTATCTTGGACGTTGTTGTCAGGGTGACTACACGGATGAAAGAGACTCAAAAGTGATAGACAGAGAAGGAGTTTTGTTTGTAGGGGTTGTGAACTGAGGTGAGATCAATAGCCACAGTATGAAAAGGCTATATCAATAGTTGAAGAAAAAAAAGCTAATGTTTGAAAAATCTTGGTGGGAATAAATGAGTGAGAAATGTGCTGCAGCATCTTTTTAACTTTTAGATTTTTTTGAAAAACCACATTGTTTTTATTCTTTTGAAAGGTTTCAAGGAAGCTCCATAATGCATTCAGATGTGTAAAGGCTGTGAAAATTAGAAATAACTTAATGCACTTACATGGTGCATCTCAAACCAAATTAAACCTTAAAATAGCTGTTTAAATATTCCAGACTCAAGAACATAAAAAAAAAAAAAGTGACATGACGGTTACACTGAAAGTCAGTTGCTATTCACTCCCATGTTAAAAGGTTTAACTTTGCATCAACAAAAATATTTTGATACAAATATATTTTTTGTCTTTCTTGATATATTTAAAACATGACTTTATGATTTAAATAATCATTGAATGAAAAGAGGGGTTTGACTATAAAAAGCAAATCAAACTTTAAAGATGAGCAGTCGAATTGCATTCTGGAACTTTGACTATATTTAAATGAAGGTGATGATTGCAAATCTACGCCATTACCTCTGCATTTTGCTTAATTTGCCTTAGAAAGGTAATGTAACTGCTTTAAACAGATATCACAGCAAGAGGAAACAATGACAAATTTTGTTAGTAAAAAAATTGAAAACGAGCAGAAAATATGGATGTTACTCCCTTAAAATGATCTACCTCCAGTGTGACTGAACAAAATCACCACAGTAAGCCTTCAAAATAGGTAAACCAGATCACAAAATATACTATTGACCATGTACCATTGTTTCTTTTTGTGCAATAAAAATCCAAATAGACTGGTGTCAAATACTGGTACGTAAGGCAACAAATCAGGTACATACAGTGATGGGGACTTAGATATGGGTTTAACTTAAGTCTCCTTTACAGTGACTTGAGACTTAGCTTTAGACTCGACATCAAAGACAAAAGCAGTATTCTCTTTTTTTTTTCTTTTTTTTTATATTCGGGTTATCGCTGTCAGGCCTGAAAATAGAAGGTTTCCTTACGGTATGTTTGTATTGGGAATGCAGAAACAGAACCCTGTTGTTGTATCCCTTCAATTTGTTTAAAGTAGTTTAAGAGTAATATGTGTTTACATTTCTTTAATAATTTAACATGTACATTTCAGGACTTGAGATTTAAAATGACAGCTAAAGATTTGAGACTTGATTTGAACTTAAATGCATATACTTCTGGCTATTGACTTGGACACACAAAAAGAAGATTTGTGAGCAGCTCTGAGTGTATGTATTTTCATGAAATAACCACCAGTTATATTTTCTAATTTTCTCTGGACACATGCATAGAAAAACCCAAGTTACTATTACTATTCCATGAAAGTAGGATCAGTTTTATAATTTGATAATGTCAGTAGGATATTGGCAAATGTTACTAAACTCACTTGTCCAAAACGACTACCATGTTTTAATTCAAGCTACATTTGGAGGTAATTTGGCTTGTGTAGTACTGATGTCCAAGAGATATTAAACTGTTTATTAGTCCTGGTTTATTTTATTGCGTGTTTATAATCATTTTTGATTTAAACGATTTAAATATTCAGTAATTGTGAAAAAAAATTATTAAACGGTGTTGATAGAATAAACTACTGACATCCCTGTTTATGTTTCAACAATGCTGCTGCAAATGTGTCTTTAAGTTCTGCCTTGAATGCTAAATGATCCGTCAAAGCAGCTCAGCGCTTCTCAGCAGCTATCAGGGATCTTAATGAGGCTGCGTCTGTCTCTGGCGTTTGACCCGCACAACATGTGTGATGCCGCTAAGTGACAGTGTTAGCAGAAGCCGAGCACTGCGAAGTTACTGTTTTGACTCGACCTGTTTTCATTCTCATGTCTATTATTCTTGTCTAATCCCTCCTTAAATGATGACCTGGCATGCGTCCTTTTTTTCATTTCTTTTGTCTTGATGTTTTATTTAGTTTTTTTGCTTTGTCTACCTGAAAAATGATAAATGCAAACATTTTTTTGAAACCTGATAGATCCTTCACTATCTGTTTGCAGATTGTTGCAGGAAGCTTCGTTACCTTTTACATTCCTTTTTTATATAACACAATAGTTTATTATTTAAACCCATTGAAGTTGAATATTTTTCCTGTAATTCTTTAGCACATCATTTAATTGCAAAGCAAAAATGAATCTTAAAGTAAAAAGAAAAAAACTTGGTTTTAAGAAAAAATGTATTTTGCTGGAAAAAATAATCTCAAGAAGTTTTTCAAAAGCAAAATAATTTTAGAAAGTATGTCTTAGTGACATGAATTTTTTTCTTACAATAATTATTCTTGGTAAGACCATTTTTTAGATTTTTTTTTTTGCTTATTTAAAGGAAATCTGCCAATGGGGTAAGCATTTTTGACTGGTTTCTAAAAGGCCTGTTTTTGCACTGATGACTATTTCAAGACAATCTAATTGTCAGATGTACTGACCATAGGTTTGATTGCTTTAATACAATTGCCTACTTGAACTGACATCATTATTTGCTTTTCAAAAGGCGAAGACCCACATGTTTTATGTTGACAGGATCCAGCGGGCCTGGCGGGCAACCATGTCCCGCAGAGTGAGCCTGGAGGAAAAAGACGAGAACTCCAGCATCCATCGCTGGAGTGAAGTGCTGCCTTCAGAGAGCCTCCATGAGCCTTTGTTGACAACCAACATTAGTACGGTAAGACTGCAACAGGAATGTCCTTTTGAGTGCTGATCTGCTGTTGGTGACTGTATGAAAAAAAAAGGGACTAGTGAAGAAGAGACCAAACAGGATGGAATAACAGAGGGATGATTTCTGTCATTTGGTGGACCGCAGGGGTCGGATTGGTGAAAATACATAGGAGGCCAGCTGGCGATGTGCCCAGCTCTGTAATTAGACGTTAATTAGGTGAATTTTCAAAGCTAGTTGGTTGATTAATGGAGTGCGTCTGCCCTTGTCATCCCCCCGTCTCACCCCCCACCTGCTCTTCATCCCCTTATTTTCCTGAGGGAGTGTGAGGGAGAATTAAACAGTACTCGCAGTCCATGACAGCCAAACAAAAGCAAGAGGAGAACAAAAAAAAGAAAAACGGTTTCCCACAAACTGATGAACAGTGACTGGATAAAAGAGCAAAAAGAGCCAGACTAGCAGAGACAGAGATGAGGAGATGGATGGTGAAAAGGATTCCTTTAGATCCTCCAAAGTTCTAAGTGACAGACGCAGACTCAGACTCCATCTGTTCTGCTGCTTCTCGCGTTGGTGTCGCCTCTCTGTGTAGTAGTTGCACCAACACATTCAAGCCTCCCTCTTGCTATGCCCACGCTCTTTGCAGAGACTCTGCGCTTAAAAATATGATGTCATGTCTGCATACTCACCAGTGTGAGTGTTGGTACCTTCTTCCCTTTTTTAAGCAGAGCTGGGGAAAAAAAAAACTCAAAACAAACAGATGGGCTCATGTACTACTCGGTGAGACTGTACAAACCTGCTTTGTTTTTAGATTGTTTGTTCTGCTTGAAAGGACTTGCTGTTTGGTACACAGTAGCAAAATGTATTTCTAATTAGATACTACTGTGGCTTGGGAAAAAAAGGGGTGAGACTGGAAGCCTTCACCCTCAGTACCATGAGTTTTTAAAACAGCTGCAGATTTTATTGATGCTACAATTAGTGAAAGAAGTATTTAAACATTGTTAGATAAACCTTCCACAGAATACTATTTTATTCTGAAGAAAAAATATGTGTATATTTTATTAATATGTTATTATGTATACATATATAATGGATTATTTTAAAACAAAAGAGTGTTTTCGCATGAATCTAAAATGTTTCTCTTGAACTTCTATCGTCTCCTTATTTGTTCTGAATTTGTTAAGACAAACATTTCCGGTGGTATAACACCACAAGGCACACATGGCAACTTCTCCCTTTGAGAATGTTCCCTCTAACTAATGGGGGATATTATTGCAACTTTTTATTTTTCATTTATTGTTTTAAATAAATCTGATCCATCTTTGCACCACCCAGACTTTTGACTCAGTAAACCATAATAAATTCATTGCTAGACTCAATGCATTTCATTTCACAAAAGATGCAAACTAAATGGATTTAGTCACATCTATCAGAAAGGAGACAGCGTTTGCAGGTGGGTGGCATCTACTCACCTTACCTTAACTTCCCAGTGAGGGTTCCTCAATCTTGGGAACATTACTGTTTTGTATTTATGCCAATCTGTGTAAAAATGTATACACACTATTATGTATGCAGATGATACAGTCATTTTCACTTTTGACAAAAGCCCCCATGAAGCACCTCGACTACTTTCTACCGCTTTGGATGTTCAGGGGTGGCTGGCTGATTTACTCATGTCTTTCTTTTAAAAAAGCATGTTAAAAATATTGTAAGAACTGTAAATTATACATAACATAATTTTAAACACATCAAAACATTGTTGACAAATAAAGCCAAAAGAGCGCTGATAAAAAAAAACAACTTGTTTTTACCACAATTGTCACATTCTTCACAAATACAAACTCCTGAGCTTCAAACATCTTAAACAGTTTAAATCAACTTGTCTCGTCTATAAAGTCCTACATGGTTCAGAACCCCCCCCCCCACACACACACACACACACCACCACCACCACTACTGAATGAATTCATCATGCAGAAATCACTCAGAGGCTCCTACAGAGGAACTCGGGCTGTTGTTAGAGGTGACTGTGAGGTCCCATTTAGACAAATGTCTTTCTCACAAAATGTATTGCTATTCCAGGGCCCAACTTTTTGGAATAGAAAAACCAATAATAATCAGAGAAAATGCAAATTTTGTCATTAAAAAAAAAAAACAGCTGAAACTGTAGCTTTTGGAATCTAAAATGTCCAAACACAAATGACCGGAAATGAGAAGAAAAAATTATTACAAAACAGACACTGACTTAAAAAAAATGATTTATCTGTTCTTATTTTTATTCTGTATTTTATTTGTATTATTTTGTATACTGTCATTTAACCGTTTTTTCTTTTTATATATAATTTTATGTGTACTCTCTCTCAAACTCTGTTTTATTTCTTTTAACATCAACCTGCCAAGGGACTGCAGATGGAAATTAGCTTGCGGCTATAATTTAGCATACTTACATTTGTTTTAGTGTTTATTAATATGTCCTTTCTCAATAAAATTATGGTAATTAATTAAATTTAACCTGTCCATTCGTACCATATAGACGCAGCCTCTGAATCACCATCTCTTTCCCTACTTTTACTCACCACCGGGGGCTTACCTGTCAAACTGGCGTCCATCCAGCTGCCTTTAAATTACCAGGTAGAGTAAACAGCTGCTACAAAAACAGGATTAAAGAAACTGGATTTAGCAAGGCTAATAATCTCTCACTGTATGGAAAATAAATCACTTTTCAAACAAAATGTCAATCCCTTTTTTATTCACCCATTTTTTTTGGTTTGTTGGTTTCAATTTTGTTATCTGGACACCCACAGCATTCATCAAGTCGCAAAATCAAGACAGGAGTCAACCATTGACTGCATATGCATGAGTGCATGAGAACTGGACTGAGTGACCCCTCCCAACTTGCATTTCAAATAGGAAGTACCTGCTGGTCCCAAGAACCCAATATCCTATAGATTTCTATTGAGAAACCCTACCCTTTTCTTTATATGTTTTTGTTAATCCTTTTTTTTAATGATTTTTTTTTTCTGTAGTGCGTTATTCAAGTTATATACTGGCCAATCAGATGCCTCAATAAAAGTGGGTGGTCTCACATCAAACATTTGAAGCATTTCATTGACAGATTCTCCCGAGCCTGCTTTTAAGTGGAAGGGGTGTGGCTTTCTAACAAGCTCACTACTGATTAGTGAGGTTGGTTGCCATAGAAATGTTGACTCAGACCAACTCAGAACAATCACTGCTTACTGATGATTTCTGGTCCCAACATGGTGGGGTCGACCAAAGCTTAGGCCAAAGACCACCTACTTTTATCAAGGCATCTGATTGGTCAGTTTATAACTTGACTAATTTAAAATAAAAAAATATATTAAGATTAGAAAGAACATGTTGAAAAAGGTAGCAGAGCAAGAATGGTCATTTTGGGAAATAGAATGTCTGAGTAATAGCTATTCGTTTCTTCACAGAAGTCGGTGGGATTTCGGCTTAATGGGACCAATGGGTACTTCCTGTTTGGAATCACTCAGTCCTGTTCTCATGTAGCCAATAAGCCACGTGTTTCTTTGAAGGAATAAACACATACTGGCCACTAATAACTATTATTTGACGTCTTTTCATTTCATTGTATACGCGTATGATGCAAATTGTTCATGTGCACAGTGACAATAAAGGCCTTCTCTTCTATTCTTTTTGACAATGCTGCTTTAGCACCCTTGGGTACTTCTATCTTAATTTCAAGTGTTATCTCACTCTGTGTCACTTTAAAACTTCAGAAGAGATATCAGCTTCTATCACTCAATCCAGCTTACCTAATTTACTCAGAATCAGTTTTTGGGAAGTAATAATAGACAAGCCCCAAATGGCTTTATTGCCCCAGGCACTTTCACACTCTTATTTATTGTATCACTCATTTCTTCTGCCTCCAACTCTACCCACAACACACAAGTTCCATTTTTTTGTGTCTATCATACTCTCTTCCTCTATCTTGCTCACTTCGTTGCCTCGTTCACTCTGTGTCTTTCTCTGGCTCCTGTGTGCTCTGAAGGACACACATTCATCAGTGTAAGGCCAGGGTGCCACATTATATCTTTGTGTGGGTGTTCTTGTTAGCTTATGTGAGCTTGAAGGACCTTGCTTTTGCCCTGTAGGGGAGCGGGAAAGGTTAAAAACATACTTCATACATATTTCATGGAATTCTGATGATAAACACACAAACTTTGATAAGACGCTGCAGCACACACTCTCTTCATTGTGCATCCTTGATTTACACACACTCATGTAGATCTATGCATATGGAATTCAACAGTTTACTTCAATGTCAAGTTCATATTGCAGGTGCATGTGCAGAAATGAAGGCCTGCTATAAAACTGGACTCAAATATATTATTTATGCAGCAATGCTTTCATGTCCTGCTCTGTCATTTCTACAGTAAATCAATAGTTTGGGCTGTTCTGAAGTTATACTTTACTTTAGCTGAGATGCAGGAACTGCTACGCTGGTAACTTCAACACTACACTGAACAACTATAACTTTTACACTTTTTTAAGAACTTATTAATACTTACAGGAGTCCCGTCAGTTTGTACTACATATGTAGAAGGAAAATGCTACATTGTGAGTTTATATGTTGCTGTTGATCTCGTTCAAATATTTTTAAAATTTATTTGATTTATGTTTTCCCCAAAGAACAGCTTCATTAAAATCTTTGGTTTTATATAAGTATTTGTTCTCACCCAGCTGAAGGAATTCCCATATTTCATGTTGTGGAACGTTTGAGGCAGCTATAAGAAGATTATGAATCATCACATCTATTGGTAGGCAGAAACTGATTATTCCATATGTGCATGCCTTCTGCCAAATTTGAGGATTTTCCACTAAATGTGTTCATCTACAAACCTTAGTTTGAGAAAAGTGAATAAAAAATTATTTTACAAGAACAGGGTTCACTGTTAAATAATCAAAACCTTCTTTATTAAGGGAGATATGAGTTTGCTTGTTTTCTCCTCACTGAAGTTCACATGATCTTTTACACTCTTCTGGCAAACCTTACTAGGAAGCAAACTGGTGTGGCCCAATCAGCCCAGTGTGAAAGCTCACTGAGCTGAAGCAAAGAAAATTGCTCTTGAAGGGAGCAAATGTTTATTTATATTCAATTTAAGTTGGCTTTCAGTTTTAGGAAAAATATAAGGTCAATCTCAGGAAACAGAAAAAAAAACTGTGGACATCCACAGCAGGCAACATTTGTTATTGATTTTTCATATTTAATTTTTAATGGTTCATAGTAGAGAAATGAAAAATTTTCCAAAATGAGAGAAGCCCACTGTAGTGGGTCAAGCATTTGGTTTACAAGTCTCCTGGACGTTTTCCATGGGGAGGTGTTCTGTCCTTGTCCCACTGGGTGGAGACCCATTGGAAGACCCATGTCAAGCTGGAGAGACTATATCTCTCAGCTGAAATAGGAACGCCTCGGGATCCCCCCGGAGGAGCTGGAGGAAGACGTCGAGGAGAGAAGAGTGATGGTATCTTTGCTTAGACTCCGACCTCCGTGATCTGGCCTCAGAGGAGAAGAAGAAAATTGACAGAGAAGTAAGCACAACTTGGCTATATCTGAACAATTGTTCAGAATCCGAGCTCTAGAAGTTTTAAATGTCAGAACCCAGAGATGATGTGAGGCATGCGTATGAACTACCAATAGCAATTATTTACATGGATTTAATGATGATGTGTTGGAAAACAGAAACACCTCGGTGAGCTCTGAGATACAGAAGATCAGCTGCCCAGGTTCAGCTCGATGCTGCAAAGTTTGTCAAAGTTTGGCCATGTTGCAGTCTATTAGTTAAGGACACTATGGACAATGTGCGCTTCGTTTATTGAAGACGTTGGAGGCAGTCAGGTTTGGGAACAATAATTAATCACACTATCATTTAACACAAAATGCATGTGTTTTAGTTCAAATGCAAGGTAAAACAAAAGAGTCATTTTCATGCCAAATATATTCTTCCCAGTAGTGTTTAACTTAACATTCAGCAGATGCACTTGTGTGAGTAAAAGTGTGGAGGACTGCTAATAACTAATTGGCTGCAGATGTGAATGCAGATGAGGTCTTGCACCCTGCAGAGAGAGCAGAGACTCTAAACCCATGATTACTCATAGATGAAGATCTGCAAGCTGTTATAGGTGCTAAGTGCATTTCAGTGGTGCAGCTTATTACTAAGATAAATTGAGATAATTGCCAGGTCGCCTTGATGCTCTGCTCTGTATTCAGCTTTGACAATCTCTCAGAGGATCTTTTTAGGTTTCAGTATCCATTTCACAACGCCATCTACACGTGCTGACTCTGTTGTTTTTGCAGATCCACTTGAATCAAAGCCAAGCGTGTCCCTCAGAGATGTTTTGGTTTGTTCGATTTCAAACTGAAAGCTAAGGATCAAAGCTAAAGTCTCGCAAAGATCAAATGCGTCGGAGCTACGCTTAAAACCCGACGCTGCAGCTCAACTTTCTGGTGACAAATCTATTGATTGAAGTGATGGATGGTTAACTAAAAAAAGCAAGACTGCCGCTGCATGAGAAAGATGGAATTGACTGTAAAGTATAGATGTCACGCACATCTTCATCTGTGCTTGGTCTGCGATAAGTTTGTGTGCTCGTTGCTGCTTGTTTGCAGAAAGTGTTTGTGGACATTGATCTCTTCCAATCTCTGTGACTTGTTTGTGCTTCTTTTTCCTTCATTTTCTGAGTGCAGGGGCCAGAGAAAGTGTTAGTGTAAGCGTTTCTGCTGGATTCGCGGGATATCATTCTGTCATCTCTCACTGCCAAGAATCTCGGGCAAAATGACGGCTGCAACCATGCTGCCACCTTCTACCCTCTTAATCACTTTTTCTCTCATTCATTGTCATTCCCTCCCTTTTCCTGTCTGCTACTTCCCCCTGTGGAGAAATTCTGCCACACCCCAACCCCCTGGACTGTTGTGAACAAATGTCTTAGTGGTGTGACTCCATGTCTCGTTGGGAATAAATTCATACACCTCTGCTCCCGATTTGACATCGATCAGGCTTTACTCATTAAATAAGCAGTAACATTTGCCTATTAGCTTATTTACTGTCAAAACAAGCCACGGCTCAGCTGGCATTCTGAGAGGTAATAACTCTTACATATTTATCTGACTGGGAAGTAAATGTGACTGCCAGCTCAAAATGTCATCTCTGGATGAAAATGCAGGCATGACATGAGCACAGATTTGACTTCCTTAAAGTAGAAACCGACATCAACAACATAAAAATAAAAATAGAAATAAAAAAAACGAGCATTTTTCTTTCTTCTTACAACACCAACTCATGATCAAACCTCTACTTCTGATTTGTTGTTGGTTTATCCTTTAACCGAAATGAACTAAGACCTCACTGATCCAAACAAGAGAATTTTGTTTTACTGTACATTCATTGAATCCAATTTTGATTTTGCAATGCTCTAATCATAATAAATTAAAGACCACTGGGAACGCCTTTAGAATACAGAAAAAGATTATCAGAGTGAGACTAAGTTTACAGCTTAGGGACTGTAGTTATTGTGAAAAAAAAAACCATTCATGACTTTTTTCAAAGACGGTTGAAGACCATCCCACGTTTCAGTTTTGTAAAGTATAGCATTCATGTAAAAAATGGGAAAAAGGTTGTTGATACATGAACACTTTGAAATGACAAATTATTGGCATGTCATATTAATAGGAAACATGCTAGACATTACCTCTATGCAGACGGTGTAGCACACTGACAAACAACCACGCTTTCTATATTATCTTTCTGACAGTGGATGTGTTTGTGAGACGCTTATGAATGTGAAGTTTAGACGCAGTTGCAAAGCAACCTGAGAGAAACTGGAATTTTTAAGGGAACTGTGTAGGCGTATAATGTATAGGAGTCTAGTGCTTGGATAAATACATTTAGTTTTACGCTTTGGTAAAAACATAAATAAAAAAAAACAAAGCTTGTCATCTTATTTCCACCCTGGAACTTTTAAAAGTTCATTTTTTTATCTGATGAAGTTTCTTGGAAGGAATTGAAGTCAAAGTGTTTTAAAAGCAAAGTTTCCTAAATGTATTAGACAGTTTTCTTTTTTTTGCGTGCAAGTATTGTATTTGTTCCCTGGTTTACTTATCAATTTAGTACATTCAAATGAGTTTGTTCTGACTTTTTTGTGAGGTTCTCATAAACCTGTAGGATCTCATTTCACTAAACCTTTTTTAACGTTAATTTCCTGACTCGTGATTTGCTTCTCAGTGCAGTTAGGATTTTCTTGGAATTTTTGTGCAGATACATGGCAACATTTTGTTTAGCTGTTGGATTGCTTAGTAGGCTGCGTGTAAGACTGGTGCATGGAAAAACAGGGTTTCGACTCCCAGGGGGCGCGATGAGCTTCATCCAGTATGGGTCCATGGGCAAGACACCTTCGTGCTACTGCCCAACAATGTACCCAAAAGGGGGGCCAAGTCTGGCTCTCCCTGTGCTTGTCCCTAGCCCGCTAAAATACAGGGTTGTGTCAGAAAGGACATACAAATCGCTGCCAAACCACCTTTAACTTAAAGCTGATTCTGTGGTGACCCCCTGAAGGGATATGCCAAAAGGTGAACAATAACACATGGTAACTTTGAGAAGGAGAAAAGAATACCTTCAATTTGGGTAGTCCTTAATTGAAATTGCTATTGAATTTAAAAACAACAATAGGATTCAGAAGCTAACCACGAACGATTTGACCATCTTATCTGTTCTGATTTAATTTTTTTCTCAATAATATATATAAATATATTGTAATTTCATAAATCTTGTGTTGCATTAATATATTAACCCACCAAGTGATGGCACAAAGCAGTAAAATAATGCATTAATGAAATGTACTTTTCTTTTGTGTTCCATTACAGAACATTAAGCAGACCCTTTTAACTAGAGATGCTTGCAAGTTTTTGTTTTTTTCTCAAAACAAGACCCATCTGTGGATGTCACGTCCCTAGATTCAGATAGCTTCTAACATTCTTGGTTCTTTCTGTTGCTTTTATTAAAGTCAGTCTTAGCATATTAGATGATATACTGTGGTAGTCTATATTTCAAAGCCCATTAAAAATATTACTTTATGTTCTTTCATTATTAAAAAGTAAATACAAAATCAACACAAGAATAAATCTAGATATTTACTACATAAGGAAAGAAAATTGTGAGCGATTTCTTCAGGCTGAAGGAATTTCTGTATATCTGCCTCAGGAGTGTAGACAGACAAATTTATAGTTGTTTGTTCTATGCTGCTTGCAGTTATTATTACAAAAAGCAAAGAACTTGCATGGGCTATTTTTTAGTTTGTGTCAATCAATAGGAAGATCAAAGCATGCAAAGAAGCTTATACTAGAAAGCATTGCTCTAAAATAGCCATCGATTTTGCTAGTGGGAAAATCTCTCAGAGATTCATCATGGATTTATGTCAGAGAGACAATGAGGTGAGAATGGATCTAATGTCTGCAGGAGGGGGACGATGGATAGCTAAGAAACTCAAAGGAGGGGACTGGTGTAGATTCCAAAGTAGTTATGAGAATAATATCTCTGCATTAAGGCTTTTCAAGCCTGCATTTCTTTGACTGGGAGCATTGAGCCATAAGTGTGTCAATGAGGTCACTCTTTAGTCATAGTTTAAAAAAATTCAAAAGCATCATCAGTTCACCTTATAATCCCCATCAAAAAAAAAAAAAAATCAATAAAAGCTGTTACACAAACAGAGACAAATTGATAAATGACAAGAAAGGAGGAGGTCGTGACCAATGCACTGAGAAGATTTTTCTCATTTAATGTTCTTTTGTTTGTGCAGCATCTTGAATCCTTGGTTGGAAATTCAAAGCAGAGTGTAAACGGCAATTCAATGATGCAAAACTTTACAGGTTTTGTATGGAAATTTGATTGGATGCTCTCTGCCAACTCCCCGAGAGCCCTTTAATTGGTTATTTATCCATAAAACATGCCATTTAGCCGACATTATTTAAACTAAACAAGCATGTAGCTGCATTGATTCTCGCATATGACTGGCTACAAACATGTTGTGCCACCCTTATTCAGACAGACTGGCAATAAAAAAGCATAAATCTGCTGGAAGCATCTCTCAACCATCTGCAGGAGTAATAACAATCTGGTACCTAAGGCAATATGCTCTCCTGTTCTATTTCAACACAACTCGCCCTGCACACACACACATCCCCACCAGTTATCTCTTCAACTCCCTTTCCTTGCCTCCAGTTTTTTCTCCTTTTTGTCTTTTTTTCTTTTATTTATTTCAGCTGACTTTTTTTCTCATGCTTTTACACATAGGATTTGTCCCCAGATAGGCTCAGTCCTCATGACCAATGAGTCCGCCCATAATGAGGTCCCTGGAGCAAAGAGGAGTGGTGTAAACAGACGTGGAGGGCAGCAAAGGAGAAGTACAGGGGGTTAATCTCCTCCCTGACCCACTCGAATATTAAAACCTCTGGAGTCCTTTACCCTCGTCTAACTTTAACTCTCACAATCACTTCTACTTTTCTCTGTGTCCCTCCGCTCTGTTCATTAGCCAACTACCATTACTGTCCATTAACTAGATCAGAGGCATTATAATCTGCCTTTGACATCATTCCCGCTGCTCCTAGAACATTTCACGTTGAGTAAAAGCTGCAAGAAGAAGTGGCCACAGAAACTTTGCTTCTAGACTAAAATCAAAAGCCTGCATATGTAAGATGAGGCTGAGAACTGCAGTGGAGAATAACATTCACAACGATTCGTATTTCATCTCATATAGAAAGCAGGATTCCCTAAAGATGGCTCTTTTTTTTCTCAGCTGATGGAAGGGCATCTTGCTTAAACAGATTTACAGTCATTAAAAAGAAAAAGATAAGAAGATTCCACGTTTTGTTTTCCTACGCTCTTGCACTTTGGGGTTTGCTAAAAGAAAATCCTTTTTCCTAATTTAAAAAGCCATTTTGGCCCTTAAGAAGGGAGAACTGATGTGTTGGTTAATTCATTTTAGAACCACTGACACTTCCCTGATACGGTGAAGTCCTGATTGTTGCAGCCTGCTGCTGATTGTCTCATTAGTCTCTGCATGAACAAAGAATGCAAGTTGTTCATCTTTCTGAAAGAGAATTATCTGTAAAAGCAGCACTTTGGTAAAAAACAGAACAAAACCGGAAGTTACCTTATTGTTCTCTGTCCCTTAAAGGGGAATTTGTTATTTCAACATTTATGCTCCTCACAGAACACACACATTTTTGTGAGTACAGACCCTGTTTCTATCAACATTATGATTTTTTTTTTCAACAAATAAGGAATATATTGTGTCACTCGGTGGCTTTTTATTTATTCATTTATTTTTAATCAAATTGCAACAACACTAATGGCTTTACACACTTTACACACTCCTGATTAAAAATCTAAAGACCAATTAGGAAAATGCAAGGAATTTTGCACATCTGGACCTTAGCAACGTTCTAAAAGAGTTTCAAAATTAAGAAAGAGGAGCAAGAGAACAAATATTTTTGGCTGACAATTCATTAAAAATCAAGATTTAAATAAAAAGGACTGATCATCAGCTGATCAAAAGTTTAAGGTCACAGCCATTCAATGGTATTTTCTAATAATTAATCAGCCTGTCAATGTCCCTTGATAGCAAAGGCAAAAAAAAAGCTAAATGTCTTTGAAAGTGGCAGGATTGTTGAGCAAAACATCTACGAACATGCCATCTCTGAGATTGGACGCAAAAAAACACTTTTTACTTCTTTGAAATCACATGTAAGGACTTCTAGGGGTTGAAAGCTATAAAATGAATAAGGATATTAAACACTAGGGAAATGATCTGGGTGAGAGCACACACGCCACCAGAGGCGTGTGGATCCGGGTTTTTTTGCCACAACAACAATTTATTAATAATAAAAACTGGCTGGTCACTGAGATGTTGTTAAAAAACTATTAAAAGATATAAAATAGTTCTAAAAAGTCCTAGGAAGGATAAAATGCAACAAAACACTAAAACAGGATAAAAACTACAAAAAAAGAAATACTAAAAGTCTAGGGGACAGCTAGCACAGTAAAAACCAGCTTGTCGAGGCGACAGATCCGAGATCGAGAGGACGTCCTCCTCCCCGCCAGACGTCCACTCCCTCGATGATCAGGGAAGTTCTCCAGTCACACGCACCAGGACCTGAAGGCAAACACATCTGCCAGCACCAGAAGCCGACCACAGCTGCCTTAGGCCATCTCCAGGAGTGTGGCTATGCTGTCCCAATGCTAAGAGGAGAGGCAGAGTTCCCCTCTGCCTCTGCGCGTATTCCGCGTCACACACTCCTCCCCGTGTCGTGTCACTTCTGTCTGGCCTTCTGATGTGCTGGGACTCCTGCGTGGAAACACAAAAGGGGCAGCACGAAAGGCACTCCAACATGCAGGCTGCACCCAGCCTTCTTGTGCGTTTCAACCAGTCTGCTGCAACACTACTTTGTCTACTCACACCATAGGCAGGTTCCCTGCCCTGCCCCTGAGTGTCGACTGCATGGCAGAACTGGCGGTCCCAGCGGCCAAATCGCTCCCGGTGCGTGCGCCCTCCTCACATCATGATCATCGGCTCATCTGGCGAGTGGTCTGGCCGTCCAGATGCGTCCCCCATGCATACAGGCCCAGTGGTTCCCGGAGCATGCACCATGCTCCCTTGGCGCGCAGGTCCAGGCGCCCCTGGGCCGACTGGGAACCTTTTTCCAGAGTCCGAAAACTTCCTTGAGCGAGCGCCCCTGTTCTGTCTGCTCTTCTCTGCTCCTATATGGTCTCTCAATCAAGAGCAGGTGCATCCAATTAAGGGGCGTAATATTAAACATGTTGGTAAACTCGCCAACAAAAACCTTCTTAGGGCTAAAATAGGCTCATTTCATTTTTTTGTTTTTTGTTTTTAACTGAAATCATCCCAAGTACCAAATATTAAAGAGAAGTTAAATGATAGGTGTTGAAGTTCAGGACTTCCTATTTTGAGCAGAATCCTTGAAAGTGCAGAAAGTGCACGAACCATACTGTCCTCCCCTCGCAGAGTGCAGAAAAGCCGATCCTCTCATATTCTCTTTTTCACCAGCTGCTTACATCAGATTCCCAATTGTGTTTCACCAGACCAAGAAGCTTCTGATTTTCTTGAACAGTGCATGTTTCCTGTGGAGTTATGGTGGGAAAATGCTGTAACAACACAGTAACCCTCCGTGTCTCAGGTGTTAGAGTGGCCTTCTGTTATTTAAATAACTGACATTCAGATTCCAGGGTTGGACAGTGCACACATTGATGCATCATTGGCCCTGCCATCACTTGCTGCTGTGTGAGGATGTATAACAAATACAACAAACAGAAATGCTGTTTAGGCTAAGAAACTGCAACATGAGTGAATGTGGTTATTGTGGAAAAGTGCTTTGAATGGTCAAATAGAGAAGTGCTACATAAATACAGTCTATTTGCCATTTATCTTGTGGTGTTGGAACAGTTGACAGCCTCTGAGCGTGTGCCTGCTTTGTCAGCATCACATTACTGTGTCCTAGCTCCACAGTGCACTATATGGTCCAAAAGTGCTGGTTTTCCATGTCTCCACATAGCCAGGGGTTCTTAATTCATAATTTTACAGTTTTAGTTTTTTTTTTCTGAAGAATTATTTTTAAGCTCAAGTGTTTGCCAAACACAACTTTCAGTCGAGTTTGAGTTGTCTCTAATCATGAAGTTATCAAATTTCAGTTTTGTTTTTGAGCTTAAATTCTAAATTCCCACATTGCAGAATTAAATCAGAAAAATTTTCTCCTGCTCACATTAATAGAAATGTCAAATCTGTGCTACACTTCCTGTTTTTAAATGTATATTTTTAATTGATAATTTACTATTTTTATGTATTTTTCCACATACAGTTTATATTTTTTCCTTTGATGAATATCAAACTCTTATTTCATGTCTTAAAAAACATTAGTTGACTAAGGTTTCCCACGTTTGTTGTTTGTGTTTTTCCACCCAAAGCTTTAAGGACTAACTGAAAGGTTTAAGTCCATTTCTATACCCTCTTTAGTGTGTTTAACTCTAGTATACATTTTGATATTAAGCATGCCAGTGAGGCTTCAAAGAAGTCCTTTGGGTGAGTTTCTCACAGGCGTATTTGATCTTTATCTGCCCTTTCTCATGTCTTTTTGATCTATAAGTCAGGGACGAAGGGAGAATTTGTTTTCCTTCTGTTTGATGTATATAATGAGGATCCACTCATTCCTCCATCTCAGAAAGGACCAAATTGGAAAAGTCAAGGGTTTAGAAGATTACAGTGAGGAACGTGCCGAACATTTCTTTAAAGCCCTTCATTTTTTGTATTGTTGAACGTTAAATAATCAGAAAGTTCCCGAAAAGACTTTGCTTGAAAACCTCTCTTAATCTTTAAAGCTTTTCTGACTTATTATAATTTCTTCTTCTCTGAGTTTTTTTAGAATGTGCTGAAGGACCGCAGAGGCATGTTTGTATGTGGACATTGTGAATCCCCTCCAGTGTATTTGCATGTTTGTTATTCTGACTTCCACATATAAAGTGTTGCTTCTAATTCCCAGCAGCCCAAGATGGTCATACTTGAACTCACACTTTTCAATCGCCCGTCTCAAAACGGTTAACATAAAGTGGACTTAGTTGCGACACCTTCACAGATTAATCCCAGCATGTATTTTGTAACTTTATTGAATAGAAGTTTTAAATCAAATATCAAATACTGTATGTCCACAAAAAACCAAGATACTGCTATACTCTACAAGAACAGTCCGTACATGCTCAGGGGATCAGCACTTATTTAGCTTAGGATGGAACGTTTTTACTCCCAAAAAATAATGTTTATGCAGTTTCTGGCCTACTTAATTTTTCTTTTATTTACACCGAACAAGAACAGGCTCTGTGAGTGCACTTAAAAATAAAATAAAGTACAAAAAGGACACACTTAAAGAAAATATAGTAAATATATACATATATATATTTTAAAAAGTCATTATTAAAACTGGAGAATGTTTTAATCATGAGTCACTGAACAGCCTCGTCCTGCTTGACTGCCCTCAGCTACAGTTTTGCCAAACGCTGAAGAAAAAAGGGTAAAGATGAGGAGCTTCTGAGGGAGAGGAGAGAAGCGTAGCTGTTACTGCTGTCCCCAAATCAGCTTTACAGTGACAGAGTTCATAGAGACAAAATCACATAAAAATCTTTTGTTTCTACAAATCTTAATCTTAATTATTCAATCAAGAGTGCATAAAATAATACACTGTTTGCATTTGACATGGACTAAATGTTATTTTTTCCTGGGCACAACCCACATCATCAGCTTGCAAGTGTGGAACCATTTTAAAGGGTAATAAACAACCGTTAAAATCTATTGCCTAAATACTAAACTACAAAGCACATATCTTCTTGCTTTTGATGCCATGCTTACACCTTAAGTAATGCCAATCTTTTTGGTTTCACTTAGAGCATATATTTTATTTTGAAAAAAGTTTCTGTATTTGTTAGTAAGCCTGCAGCCTCAAGGTTTCATGTTACATAAACTTAAAAAGCATTTTTCATCCATCGCATTGCTTGTTCTAAAATCTTTATGTACCATCATTTTAAAACTAGGTCCAAGTAGTTTGAACATTTTATGCATTTTCTTTCATACAAAAAATGAGTTTATCTGTAAAACACAGAAAACCTTAAGTACCTTTATCTTTTTTTTATTGTAACTCAAGAAATAACAAGGCACATTATTATACAGGTTCAATGAGAAATCAGATTGTTCCGAGGAGACTAAGTGGGTAATGGGATGAGCAGATAAAAAGCTTAGGTGAAGAATGGCTCTTTAATCAGCTTTCAGAAAGAAAAATGACTCAGAAAAAAAATTCCCAGGACATGGCCTTTTAGAAGCCTTTAAACATGGAGTATATTACACTTAACAAAAAACCACAAGTGAATACTAGTATTGTAGCACTGGAGCTCATTAGTTCATCAGTTCTGCAAATAAATGTTGATTTTTTTTTTTTTTTTAGATATGTTATTCTCATTCTGGCTTTTGCAGCTGGTAAAAGTCTTTGCAGGAAATACATTTGAAATGTAAACCTGTATTGGGTTGTTAATTCATTATGAAATGACTCTGTGAGTCTATAATTTTTTTTCTTTTTTCAGAAAATCTAGAACAGCTTGAAGTATCAACCCTTTCTAAAAGCAAAGACATGAATGTGTGTTTCGGTTTGATTTTGTTTCCTTTTTGTGTAAGTTTGGATCTGTTAAGTTTCAGGAAAAAAGCATGACCTTAATAAATCCTTCCCTTTGCAATGCACACCTAATGTGGGATACCGAACAAGGTCAGGGCGCTGATGTATGGAATACAAGTCCACAGATATTGACAGCAAGGTATATTTTCCAGGATGTATATTTCATAAGCGAGTCGATCCGTAGTATCATGCGCTGAAGCAATACTGGTCTTTCTTACGGTGTCCACCAACAAAAGCACATCAGCACCTCTTTAAGCTGCAATGACAGGTGTCTGTATCGCATCAGATTAAAAAAAAAATAGTTGTTGTTTTTTTGTATTCAACCTATTCAGTCTATGTTTATCCAGGAGTGAGCATTCTTGGACAACTGCGACACTCTCTGTAATGATGCAGTCCTCCAGAAAAGCAATTTGACTAAAACTAGTGAGATGAAATTATCCAAAGCCTATTCTTCAGCTTGGTCAAGGAAAGCAAAGAC
The DNA here is from genome assembly GCF_053564925.1 of Oryzias latipes. Taxonomy (NCBI): domain Eukaryota; kingdom Metazoa; phylum Chordata; class Actinopteri; order Beloniformes; family Adrianichthyidae; genus Oryzias; species Oryzias latipes. The sequence continues at coordinate 23,361,695 of NC_136249.1, read as the reverse complement.
ATAGTAGATGCATCAGAATGGAGCAAACCTGAGACCTCATGGCCTGCTGGTTGTAGCTTCTACATCACAACTACAAGATTTTTCAGACAGCGTTTTGTCATCTGCTCCTGATTCACAGCAATTGAATAAAGAAATACTCAAATGGAATTTTGAGCTTCATTTACTTTATACATTTCCTCAATCGTCACAAAAATGCCAGAAGAACATGTTAAAAACACCAAAAACACCATTTTCATCAGAGATGGTCTTGAAGTTAGCAGCAAAAAAAATTTCATATTCATTATAGTGCTGCATAACAACAGTATGTTCTACATATTAGAACATGTTACTTTAATATTAAGAACTAATTTGATGTTTATTTCTACTATTTGGGACAACCAAAAGCACACAAGGCAACTTTGGCCCCCTATGAGAAAAAACATTGGTGATATCAGTTACTGCAGCCACAGCCAGGCTGCTGGCTGTACAAGCAGAAGATAGAGGCTACGTAATGGTTATATTTAGCTCCTCATCTCTCTGAGAGCTCTCTGAGCGCAGTCGTCTGCTGCTGCAGCCACTCTGGTGAGAAGTGTGGTAACCAGGAACATTCAATGCTCTTTTAGCCCACCGTTATATTTAATTTAGAGCCATCAAAAATCCACATTTCTTACTTTTTTGTGGATTTTGTCACTAGGCTGTGTTTTTATTATACTTTCTCTCTTGATTCACTGTTCTGCCTTGTAAGTTTCTTCCCATCTGTATTTTCATGCAGTTATTCCCAAACCTGATTTTCCACCATAGTCTTTTTTTTTTTTTGTAGAATAAAAGTTAGAAGAAGAGTTTGGGATTTTTTTCTGCAGTGCGTGCTGTTCTTTCCAATTCCCTGTGTTTGAAGCTACATTACATCAGATTCTCCATCCTGCCTCCAAAGCCCCGCCATCATTGAGTGTCTGTGTGAGGAAGAAGTTTGCAGAGCCAATGGTTCTTCTATATTGCCCCTATACATTCTGTTTATTCATGAGAAACGTATAGTGGACACAAAAGTGTGACATGGTCAGAGGTTTGCAGCCATGCACCGAGCACACAGAAATGCATGCCTGCTGCAAACTTACAGCTGCCGCCACCTCACGTGATACATTTCCATTTCTGCAGCTGCAACACTGGGGTTTACTGTTATAAATCATAGATGAGGGAGCTGTAAACAGCCTGTTTGCTGTATGAATTAAGCTTTACTCTTCTCTAGCTCCCAGTCTCTCTCTGAGAGCTGGCGATTGTTGGCTCTTTGCAGCTCGAGATGAGCCAAAGTCTCTGGCTCATCTCTCTGCATGTCAAGGTGTGTTTTATGCACACGTGGGCTTGCAAGTGTCAAAAGGCTTTCTGCTGGTATTTGGCGTGAGCAGCTCTCATCTTTAATGCATGCTGCCTTGCCTACAGGGAAGCCAGAGGCTTTACTGCTGGTTAACCTCCAGTAAGTCCTTAAGCATATCATCACAGACAGAACTTCCTGTAGTTTCTCCAACTTCCGTGGAGCCTATCGGTGCCACTAACCAATGCGCAGCAGGTGCCCTTTTAGTCCCTCTAATATTTTTGTGTCAAGCAGAGAACTATTAAGTCTGTGTTGTTCTACATCCACCAGAAATGCACTGGCCTCAATTATAGTTACAAACAGGACAACCCCTGCTGCATTTTGTAACTTTAAAGGCTCAATAGGCTCAATGCCAAATGATTGAATAGATTCGATTTTAGTTCACAAGCACACACTTTGATTCATTAGGCAATATGGATTTGTCATTTTTTTTATTTCAAAGCAAACTTTGTCAAACTATATAAAACTAACCTCACATTTCTAATATTTTTAATCTGAGCAAAGTGAGACCTTCTTAAGCATTAGTCATCTTTGTACTAAAAACTAACAGAAAAGGCATTTTTTGCTTAAAAAATACAATAAATTGCTTTAAATGTATACCAAGTAATGAATTTGAAGAATCAATATTGGAATTTCTAATTGCCACTTTAACTTTGCATAATTTCTTTGACCTAAATTGGCTTAAAGGTGGACTACATTCTCATATTCATCAGATTGTTTTCTGTGTTGTTGTTGTTTGTCTTACAAATTCATCATTCTTTCAATCAACCATTAAAAAATAAAAATAAACGCCAATAATCTGGTCAAAACACACACAATCCTGATTTCCAGGCTCTACATACGGCTTAGTTATTATTTCTCTGGTAGTATCTCAGATTTGTTGTAGCAATCAAGAAATGCCACAGAGATAAGGGATGTGAGCACATGCTATTTGGTCAAGAGGACTGTTTAGTTTTATTTCAAAACAACTGAGTATAGTAAACAATGTGCGGAGCACTTTCATTGACTTTTATCAGCAGTAAATCAGATGTTACAGCACACATTGTTCTGCTCTATTACCCCCATCTTGGTGAGTAATAGTTTCCCTTTGAAGAAATGTCGTTTATCCTCACAGGCCTGCACACATTCTGCATGGTGAGATGATTTTATGTCGGCCAGGTTACTGGATGTGGCTCGCCGTGGTTGCAGTCAGTGTTGATGAATAATGACAAAAAGGGAAAATAAACTATTTTTGTAGTACTTTTTGCTAAATCTATAGTTATATATCTGACAACACTATGTGAGAGGGTGATGGTCCTCTGCATCTTTTGATAAATGGGGGAACCTAATTGCTTATGGTCCTTAAGTCAATAGACATAACCATTCTCTTTTAGTATACTAAAAAAAACCTAATGCTTCATTTTATAGCAATACTTTCTTTTTGTAAGATATTATGTCTCATTATTAAGGTACTTTCATTTTATATAATGTGCGACTGAAAGAAGTTCCATATTTGAAATATTGGAAATCAAAAGAATGTGTTTACACCAGATTTGTTGCACCCTTTGGCAGTTTGTTTCTTCTTGTGTAATAAACGTATTCTCTGTGTTGTTGAACTTTTTTTTTCAGCTCTTAATGAGGGCTTTGGCGGGTGGATTGTAAAGTTTAAGTACTTTATAACCTTTTCCCAACATGTCCAATGCTGTTATTGCCACGCTTTGGTTTAATTTTCTCTGTAGCTCCTTGTAGTAAATTGATTTTCTGGAAGAAAGGAAAGGGAAGTCAGAGGTAGACAACACATCTACACATCTATATCGACTTTGCTTTTCAAAGAAGTCCTTGTTGATCACCGCACGCTTGGATTAGTCACACAAAGAAACAAATAAGATCGCTGCTCCTTTGCTCAAATCAATCGTTTTGTAAATGCTTCCAGGAATGCTCAACCACTGAGACTCACAAGCAAAGTGTGATTCACTAGGCTTTCATACTGCATGGTTTGTTGTTGTATTTTGGAGTACTCCTTGGCCTTCTGCTACCCTAAATGTCAAGGAGAAATGACTTCTCAGTCTTCCAGGTCATCTTTTTTTTTTTTTTGCCCTATTCTTCTTTCTTATTTTCTTGTCCAAGCCATCTGTTAGTGTGGCCCAGGGGAGAAGATAGCCAGAGGTCAGACCTCCATCCGCCTTTGTGTTGCCCTCCAACTTTCTGTGCAGTGGGACCGAGGGTCTCCGGTTGACATTTATCTCTGTAGACGTGGAGGAGAGTCCAGGAGAAAGCTCTTTGTTTTTGTTTTGTCACCTTATTTTTTTTTTAAGTTTTTTAATGACAGATTAGCATAAGTCGACTTTGCCCATGTTTAAATTGAATGACCCTCCAAGTGTCAAGAAACCTCCCATCAATGCAATTCAGTCTTTCATTTAACATCCTTTTGAATCAAGAGTAATATGACTTTATAAAGACGTGAACTTTCTTGTTGATCAGAAATCCATAAGCAAATGTGTTTTTTCACTTATTAAAAAAATCTATTTCAGTCCAGTTTGATTGAAGCTTTTGGTCTGACTTCCTCTCACACCACAATCCAACAGAAATGTAAATGAATTCATTAAACTCAAATCTGTTTGTGAGCTGTGAAAAAGCCTCGGTGACTGCACATTAAGGCTGTTCTGTGACACTAAAACGGATGCTCAGATATAAACTGTTTAGTTGTAATTTTGATAAATAAGTCACGAACAACGCGGCTCGTTTAATCATATTGAACAAAGATTTTCTGCAGCCTCGAGCAAACATCTGTCATAAAATGACGGGTACAATGTGTACCGTCATTTCATGGAAATGGAAGAACAGTCAGTGAACAGAAAAATGTTTTTTTTTGTGTGTGAAGCTGAGTGTTGTTAGTTTGGAAGCCAATTGCAACCAGTTAGGATTTTTGGTTTGTTAGTTTAACACAATTGGGAAAAAAAAACAGTTTTCTGAGATTTTAACTTTTTCTATTCTTCTTAAACATGTAGGATGAGCCTCAATGAAAGCTTTTACAATTGAACAAATTTAGTTTGGTAGATTACCAATCGTTGGTAAAACAGAATCTCTGAATTTTTTATAAATACTTGTCCTAATTGCTTTATAGGCTTTTGAAAATTCAAAACACTGTTGTTCATAGTATTTGCATATTTTGTTTTTTTTTCCTTTAGATATTAATTTGTTTTGTGCACTATTGTGCTTTTGTTTATGACATTATACATCTTCACCTGATTATAAAGCAATTTTCCTTCATGCTGAAACTGCAATTTACAAAGCGATAGATCCCTCACTATTTGAGAAGCTGAAACATGATTGTATTGATTTTTCTTTTTTCTTTTTTTTTTTGGGGGTGGAACACACATTCCACTTTCATTTTCTAATTTTTTAAAAAGAATCTGGTAAACCTCTCCTTTCTTGCTCAGCAGAATGTTGAGATGCTGTTTTCCTCATTGACAGCATCATCAAAGCATCAGTTAGATGATTTAATGGAGCTTTCTCCTGGAGTTCTTGCCTTGCTTGTTAGCGGCGCAGTGCAGATCCCTTCACAGCAGGGTGGAGATCAGCCTCTGGCAGGTGAGGGTTTTTGATCATTTTGACCCGAGCTCTTTAGGAGTAAGGGAAATGCCCCTAGAGGTAGCTGTTCGTAGTGTCATCATGTTTCTAAATGCAAGCATGGCAAAAAAAAAGAGAAAAAAATCTCTCAAAGTCATCCTTTTATGTTTTTTTGTAGCCGCTGTCACAACTATCAGTGGCTGTTCATTACCTCCAATCTCCACTTCTGTGCTTCTCACATGCTGCTCTCCTATGACCAGCAGAGGGTAAAGCTGACCATATACTCCAGATATCGGAATTAACATCTTTCAGGCACTCCCAGCCACAGCAGGGCACAGTACCCTTTTCTTTTTCTCCGGGGCTGTATTACAGGCTGATTGAGATTCTCTACCAAGCCCAGCTCTTTCCTTCATGCTTTTATCATCCGACTTTAATCTCTTCCTCCTCCATCCTCCCACCTCGGCCCAGCAGTCAAATATCACAGCCGGCCTCTGAGCTCTGTGTGCTGCTAGGGTGGTCAGCAGCATGCTCCCACTTTTTCACTTCGCCATTTCTTTTAGAGTTTAGGAGAAAATGAGTCTCAAAGGGCTTTTTATGGGGTATCGTTAGACTTTTGTTTAAGACACAGGGACAAAGATGTGAGTGTGTTGCAGGTAGATTACACCTGATCAAATGTGGGATTTCAATTCTTCTTAGATCTTCCAGATCTCTCATCTGTTGCTGATTCACATTGTGAATTATTTTTAACTGCATGACCCATTTAACTCCTAGGAGTGCAGTTAAGGTGGGCTGAAAGAATGTGGATCAAATGCTGCCACAGTGTAAATATTTCAGCTGCGAATGTAAGGTTATGTTGTGGTTAAAAGTGACTGATATGCAAAATGGGTCACGTCGGCATGAATGCGTGCGCGTCCCTGCGTTCACAAATGTGTGCTTTTGAAAATCTGCTGACACAGGCTGTGTGCCCTCCAGCGCTGCTCTGTGCTTACCCAACTCTTATTAAAGCAGTAAATATAGTCAGGACATAAATTTGACGTCATGATTTAATTCCAGTCTCTCAGTTCTTCTTATTGCTCTCCATCTTTCCTCCTCCTGTGTGTGTGTTTGGGGGGGCACGCACAGACATGCGTGTCAGTCTGTGTGTGCGCTGATGATCATTAATGTGGCACTAATGCTCCCTTCTAATTACAAGAAGCCAAGAGTTGCTGGGGGCAATGTTTGATGCATTTTGTGTCTGTGTGCTCCTTGCTCTTCTGAAATATGCCCACCTTTCCAATTCTCATCAATCTAATTTAGAGGGGGTGATATATTGTGGCTGTGTGAGTTTTTATGAGTGTGTGTAATTGGAGTTTTATGTAGATGCTCTTGGGCTGTTAAAGAGGCAAACACATTCCAGGTGCCAGTACAGTGTTTGTTCTGATCAGCAAGACACTTTGGAAGACTGCAGTGCTGCATGACAGAAGAACAAACGCTCAGCAGAAGACACCTTTTACCCAAAATGTGTGTTTGCTTGTTTTTTGTAATAAAGCCCTGTTTGATTGTACTTTGCTACAAAGGTGAATGCAACCTTGAAATAAATAAAAGTTACATTTTCTTTGTAAAAAAAAATAAAAAGAAATGAAAATTAACCCATAACTAATAATTAATCCAAACTTTTGGTCTGTACTGTATTAAAATATAATATATCAAAAACTGCATTTCTGGGTATTTCTTTATTCAAATTGTTGTGAGTCATCAGCAGATGAAAAAATGTCGTCGGAAAAAGCCTGTTGGTTTTGCCTGTCTGGGCTGGTATCTGGCTCAAAACTGTACAGCTGGATAGCTCCAATAGTGCTCACCATTTCTGTTCATGCTTCAGTTTAAGATTTTTTTGGGGTTTAAAGTAGTCATTTTTTATTTTTTTTTTCAACTTTATTGATATTTGTCCATTTCTACGGTGCAGTCATTATATGTGAACGGTAAGAAATAAAAAAGTGGATTTTTCAAATAACACTGCATCAAAAGCAACACGAGTTAAGGGTTAAACAACAAAAAAAACAACGTTTGTGTCTCCTCATAATTCAAGTCTTGAGTCTTCATGTGTGTTTACTCTTGCTCCTGTCCATAAAATTATTTGGCCACAACAGACAAAAATAACCCCCCTCATTTAGGACTTTTGTGTGCGAGTGTTGATATTTAAATTATCATTGAAATAAGATCAGCTACAGAAATGGCAGCTTTAGCTATCTTTCTATTCTATCTGTGGTATAATCTCCGTTTTTTTACACAAGACATTCAGCAAAACTACTTTCTTTGGTAAAAGGATATAAAGCAGGTTTCCTTTACCCGGGAAAAATCCATTTTGACTGAGATAGAGAAGAAATGGGATAGAATGGCACAAAAGAAAGGGCACTTTGCCCCTCTTTTACACTTCCCTCCTCCGTCCTCTTTAGTCTGGGACACAGCATAGAGTGAAAGAAGGCATCAGTGGTAGCTTAAAAAGACCAGAGTGCAGAGGATGAAAACCTTAAGGCGTCACACAGGGACATGATTTTCATCTTCCTATGGTTAGAAATGAGCCCACGATTAAACGTGATCCCTGTATTCTACTTTAAATGAGAATGTTGTAATTCTATTCAAGAAACACAAGGTCGTCCTTCAAAAAAAAAGGTCAGTTTTCCTTTGTATGGGTTCAATTAATATTGCTGCCAATTGAATGTTTTAAATATGACCTTTTCCATATCTGGCTTCTTTTGATTGTTCTTATTTTCCATTCTTTCCTCTTCGTAGCTCATCTTGTCCTCTGGTTACCTGGGAAACTGTTCCTGACTACCTTTAGCAGCGAGAGAATGAGCCAAATTTAGTCAATTCTATCTTCCTTCTGGGCTGATGTTAAAATAAGCCTCATTGAATGGCATTAGCATATTTTCATGGACCTATTTTATGCAGCTGTGGCACATTTAGCAATTGCACTAAACTTGAACTTTTTTGTAGTTTTAGACAGTCATTGCTTACTAAAAAGAAAAGCTAATTTAGGCATTATCAATTATTGATCCATCTTAAGTTTTAGTTTAGTTTTCATCTGAATTGTTTTACTTTGAATAAAAACAACCATCACCTTACAGAAAAAGTTTTAGCAGTGCTTTTCCCCAGTAGTCATTAGCCAAAGAACATAAATACCCATAATACAGTATTTATTTCAAGTAACTGCAGTATTTCACAGAAATGGTGGGGTCTTTTATTTTTTGCAATGCACAAACTTTATTTTTACATTGCTTAAAGTAAAAATAAAGTTTAGATCATTTTGACCTGCAACTTGATCAAACTTAAACTTAAATTGAACTTAACAAATAATGATGTCATTTGGGAAAGCCTTTTTGCTGAAGAAGTTGTATCTGTGCCAAGGCATGTTATTGTTTCCGGCAGATCGCAGAGATAGCTCCGTGTGTGTCAAGCGTTTTATCTGGTGTTTTTCCTCCTGCTTCTCCTTTTCGTCTTCCTGTGCAACTGTGTTTGTATCACATTTACTAATATTTGCTGCACGATATCAAGTTAATAACACATCTGCAAGTTTTCTTTGTTTCATTTTTACCCACATTCTGCTCCAGCTGTGGGCAGTTGACATGATAGTTTGCAAGGCCAAAGAAAGAATCTGCAGGTGACTAAGGGGAACAAACCGGACCTGAATTTGTCATCATCAAACATCAGTGTAAACCTTTACAGGAGTGTAGAAGAAACAAAGCTAAAAACTCAATAATTTAGGGAAATGTGATCAGTTGCAGTTAATTTGATAAATCACATGAGGGGTTGTGTACAAGGAAATGAGTACAAATAAGCAAAGCATGTCTAAAACATGCCTTACCAGCCAAATAGAATTTATAAAAAATAGTACATACAATCCATTTTTCACATTTGCCAGTTCTTTAAGATGAGTTGAGGACAGGTTTGAACTGGTAATGACTATTAAAGCTGACATTAATTGTGTCTTACACTCCTCTTGTTTGGGCTTCTAACACTAAGAGCCCTCATCCATATTTATCTCATCTTTAAACCTATCATTGTTGGCCTTAATCGGTGCAGAAGCAGGCTGACCAACTGCTGAGTTTGTGTTGCAATGGCCTGTGACACAGACACCTTAGTGTTTGTGTCAGAGACAACAGTGCACACTTTGTGGGCAATAGAAACCAGACCATTGAGGGCTGGAGACCATTTAACCTTTTTTTTTTCCAGAATCATGCTTGTACTTACACTTTTTCTGTACCCTCTAATACATTGATTTAACACATGCTAAACTTCCTTAAAATACCACTCTTTGCACCTGTTATACATTGGGCATCACTCACAAATCCTAAACTAAAGTGCAATCTATTTGCATTTGTGTCTTTTATTGTGGATCCCAAATAAATTAAAATTATGAATTTCTATTTGAGTCAGTTTATCTGGTAGATTTGGGTGCTAGTTTCTTCATCACCAGTTTGTCAGTCAGCATAGAAGAATCTGCTAAAAGGAGTGTTGGTGTGTACCCCAGGTCTTTTTAGAATCTATAAAGACTGCTGAAGTTGTGCAGTGTGTCCCCAGCTTGCAGCTTCTCACCGCTTCTGACAGAAGCATGACAGGCTTGGTGGACCTGAGAGTTCAACCAAACACGTTAAACCTGAATTGGTTTAAAAAGGCTTAATCCCAAACTTCAAAATTTTAATGTCCTTTTTGGTGTGTAAAAACTTACAATATAATTTAAAATAAAGAATAAATTTATAAAAAATGTCTGGAGTTTCCCTTGTTAGACTTCCTACGAAGCCCTATTAAAGTATTTGTTACTGAGCTATTGTCCTCGGTCTTTTTGTATCCACAGCATGATGTGTGTCTGTGTGTTGGCATGCACACTTGACAGTGTCCCAGTGTGTGAGAGCTGAGTCTTGTCACCCTCTCCCACAGCGAGGTGAATGTTTTTTTCTGCCTGTTGCCTTTCGTTTTACGCTCCTCCAGCTGCATGAGCATCCAGGTGGGACTGCGGGCACTGAATCCAGACACCTCCCAGCGCCGTGTGTGCATGCATCCAAGTCTGGGTTAGAGTTTGTGCATGTACTGGTACATTTCTAAAAGCGAAGTGTATCCAGAAGCTGAAACTTCGCTGTAGGGAAGCTCTCTGTGTCTAGCGCTGATGCCATGCTGCATCCTCCCTCCTGCTGGTGCTCAGAGATGTCACGTTACCTTTTTCCTTTTTGTGGCTGCGTGCTTCAGTTTTTAATTGAGGCGATAACAGCAAGAATTTTTGCACTGCAGTGGAACTGCCTATGAGTAACTGCTGAGCTGGTTGTCGCATTGCCCATCTTGGAACTATTTCAGTCGTTGCCTCAGTGATTCCAGCATTGGTTAATAATCTAATATTACACCAATAAAAATCATTTCTGCAATGGTTATTGCATGAGGCATTTCCATTTCACGTTAGCCTGTTTTGCCGCACTGATAAAGAGTTTGTAAACGTTACAATTTACAGCCTTGAATTACTCATTTGTTCAACAAATGCCAGGTCTTGTGTTCATTCCCGAGAGTAATAGTAATATATGAGGTGCTGATAGGATAAGCCTGTCATGTGGCACCGGGCCCCATCCCGTCTCAGTAACAGTATAGACACTTAATTTTTTATTTTTTTCAAATCCAAAATTGACAGCTGGAGAGAAATGGTCAAATGTGATTCATTTTCTTGTTTTAATTGGGTCAGTTGTGATTTCAGCAGCTGTCCACAAGCAGTGTGTGTCATGGAAAGTGTTGGCAGAATTAATAGTTAATGTAAATGGCCTATCCTTGTTTAGCACTATTTCCTACCTTCCCTGAAGGCCCTAAGCGCTTTACAGTCACAGTCCCATTCACACACCAATGGCGGCTCCACTGCCGAACACTGGCAACAACCTTCTACAGAGGCAAGGTGGGGTTCAGGGTCTTGCCCAAAGAATTAATCAAGAAGCATCATTGCATATCTGACCCCAGAAAGTTAACAGCAATGCCCCTGTTATAACAGCGACTATACTCTCATCCACACCAGTACTCCCATCTTTTTATGAGGATAAGCTCATAGCTCCATAGGACAACATCATGTGATTTCTGATTGTCTTAGCTGGAATAGGGCATTATTTGGGATAAGACATGCCTTTTGAATGGTTTAAAAAACCCTTTTATTAAAAAAACAAAAAACGACACAAGAAAATAACAAAACTTTGCAAAAAAATTATTTAATGTTTTTTAACCTTTATGTTTGACGGAAAGGTTCTTTTCTACTATCATACAAACAATGGAGTAAGATGTTTTTGCTATTTTTGTCAGAAGGTTACGCACCCACGTGAATACCTCAGTAGCAGCTGTTTGTTGTGGTAAGGTGATAACTGGAAGACTCACAAGGTCAAAACAAATAGAAGAAAGAAAGAAAAAACATCATAAATAGAGATATGCACTGTCACCTTCCTGGGATACTCTGTTCTGTGAACCCCCGCCAGATGAAACAGGGTGTGGTCTGGTGGATGGGCCCAACAGGTTTGTCCACTTTAACAAAATGCCTACAGCAAACAGGTGAACATTTTGCTCCTAACACAACCTATAAAAGACTGCAGGCTACAGTTTAAAGACCCACTCCAGTGAGAATGGTATTTTTAGTGTTTTTAACATCTGTTATCACATATTTTTATGATGGAGGACATAAGTAACGCTTAAACTTGCATTTCTAAGTATTTCTTTATTCAAATTGTGTATCAAGAAAAAATGTAATTTGAAATAGCTTGTAGCTGTGACATTCATCCTCATTCATTCATCTTCTACCGTTTACTCCCTTTCGGGGTCACGGGGCTGCCGGAGCCTATCCCGGCCACTTGTGGGCGAAGGCAGGGGACACCCTGGACAGGTCGCCAGTCTGTCGCAGGGTAGTGTGTCCGCAATCACACACCCATTCACTCTCACACTCACACCTAGGGACAATTTAGGTTGACCAATTAACCTATGAAGCATGTTTTTGGACAGGGGGAGGAAGCTGGAGTCCCCGGAGAGAACCCACACATGCACATGGAGAACATGCAAACTCAACACATAAAGGTCCCACCATTGATGTTCTGTTTTAGGACCCCCAGCTGGGATTTGAACGGGGCCTTCTTGTTGTGAGGCAAGAGCGCTAACCACTATGCCACCGTGCAGCCTAGCTGTGACATAATAATAATTATTATAGCTGTGACATAATAATAATTGATACTTCATGTATACCACAATGGGGAAATTATTTTCCGCATTTGACCCATCCCCTGGGGGAGCAGTGAGCTGCAGCTGAACTACGCTCGGGAGGCAGTAGCGTTAAGGGTCTTGCCTCACTCACTGAGTGATTTTAATTGCTCGCAATTGATGTGGTTAATGCCCCCAGTGCCATTGCTCATTCCCCTCCGGGAATTGAACCCTGGATTCCTGCATGGTAGCCTCTCATCTTACCAACCGAGCTACCCAGCTACACCAGATACTGACTGGTTGTCTGAGTCCTCTGACCCCCTCAATAAAACAAAACTGAAGATTTCAGAGTGGCCTTTTCTTGTGGCCAGTCTAAGGCACACCTGTGCAATAATCATGCTGTCTAAGCAGCATCTTGACATGGCACACCTGCGAGGTGGGATGGATTGTCTTGGCAAAGGAGAAGTGCTCACTTAACTGGTTATTTTGTGTATGTGGAAAATGTTTCACATCTTTGAGTTCATACCATAAAAATGGGAGCAATAACAAAAGTGTTGCGTTTATATTTTTGGTCAGTGTATATTACCTTTGGCACAGAAAAGAACAACTTTTTTATGAAATACTATTATTTTCTTGAGTTCCTTTCCAACTTGGAAAGGATCTCTGACTCGATCTCTGAGGCTCTGGCTCCATGAGGGTGCCGCCCATTTCATGACATCAACATGTCTGCAGCATGTCTGCATTTCTCCCACGAAAACAAACAACATCTGAACTTTTACAAAGATGAATGTGCATATTGTGCTTATGAAAAGGAAAGAATTTTTGACCAAACACCGCTACCTCCGCTGAAGAAAGTGGGTGTTTGGATTAGCCTGGAGGTGGTGCTGGTTGAGCAGACTCCTCCGAAGAGGAGGCTATTCTCACTGTTCTACGTTAGCTTGTGAGAAACTGCTTATTTTCGTGGATTGGGAGTTGCTGGAGCTCAAAGCGCAGGTTTTTAGACGAATACTCAGAAATGCATGAATGGATCAAAATACCACTTTGGGGTTTCTTTTCGTGAGAAATGAACATTTTAATACATCTAAAAAGCTCAAAAATTAGATTTAACATGGAATAGGCCCTTTAAAATACGCTCAAAAATAGTTTGGTGATGTTTATGATAACATGTTAAAAAATGTTACATTATCCAGAATAAGCTTTTTATTCAGAAAATAGAGGACATGGAGAAAACATGAAGTCTTTGTTCAAAATGGACCTTCCCCATCCCAACCATGATCCTTTTCTTTTAATATATTAATATGATTAAAAAATAAAAATAAGAAAGCAAAGTTATACACAGATCAGTAAGCCTTTTCTTGCATGGAAACTAAAGCCTATTTAGATTACTACTTGAAATAAAAAACATTTCAAATAAATAAATGTTTTCCAACCTTCTATGGTTGCAAATTCAGTTTATCTAAGTCGTCAAGCCCACCCTCTCAATTACACTCACTCTCACCACTAACTCATTCGTGGATGCTGTTCAATCATTCATTGAGATAAGAGGCAAGGCTGGGAGATGCGAGCCAGGAAACCTGCCCGCTGTATGTGAGGACGCAGTTATGATGAGCGCATACAGACTCATAGATGTGTGTTTTTTTCTCTAAGGCACAATGAATTTGATACAATGTGAACAAACAGATCCACACAATCAGAATAATAACCAATTCACTGCTAAAGCCAGAGAACATGTTTTCTGTCCAAATGCATTTCTTTTTTGGGAATATTCCAAATTAGGCAATTTAGTGTTTCTCTGCTGTCATTCACTTGTTGAAAACTAGAGCTGGGCATATCTTTTACAAACAGACTAGACAATTTGCATACACACTTGGAGAGGTTAGATCACCTTGTTGCTGGCATCTCTCACTTTTCAGACTGGTTTCAGTGTCAAAAAATGAATTCCACTTCATTTAAAAAAAAATACTGCTTCTACCCTAAAACAGGCACAAAGTTTGATGTTTCACCTTTTTACATTGCATGTAAAAAAAAAACGTTAAATTGCACATTGTTAGATCTGGCTTTTCAACGTAAAATCTGACAAGAATCTAAGCAATTATATGGCCCACAAGTGCAATCTTTTATCATAACCTTATGCTAAAGACGGTTTCTTTAAAAGTGAAAGGTTCCCTCTTACTTACAGCTTATATAGTACTATGTTTGGTGGCATTTAAAACCTAAATTGAACTTTTTCATACCATGCTATCATTTTTCCTTTTTATTGTTAATTTTGTACAAATCTGTCAATTTGTCCAAATATTATCCACTATCTGACTATGGCAAGCTTTTTGCAAAAAAACATTCATGTGAGCGCCACCATTCTTCAATAAAGCGCAAAAGTAAACACCATCCTCATTGCAGCAACATGTTGAGACCCTTCAGCTGCTGTCGTTTCGCAGAGGGCTTTTATTCGGAGCGCTGAGTTTTAAATTCAGCTGCAGCACAAACATGAACTGGAAAGGACTGCGACACAGTTCGTGTGGAGCTCGGAGTGTGCGCGGCATGAAGGGATGCAGAAGTACGTGTGTGTGTGTGTGTGTGTGTGTGTTCCCTCCACCTGTGACTAGTTGAGCAAAACGATCTCCTACTGGGAGCAAGATGGGCTTTTCAGCAGCAATGTTTCGGTGCCTTCTCCACCCGTCCTCCTCATCCATTCTTCTTTTTAGCTGTTTTTCATTCACTGTTGCTTCATCCCACATGTCTCTTTTAAACTTTTCCCCGCAAACCTCTCCTTGTTCTGCCCTTTCATGTATATCTGTTTGAACATCATCTTCTCATTACCCCAACAGCACCAATGTGATACCCCTGTTGTTATATATTTTTTCTTCAACTGAAAGTACTCTGGTTTTTCTTTGTCCCATTCCATCTGTCTACCTCACCTGCTTGCTGCTTATTTTTTCTATCTGATCTGTCCTTTGGTGAACTCTCCTTGAGTCTTTGAACTTTAAAAATTGCTTTCATCCAGCTTTATTAGGAAACAATTAATAATGTATGAAGAATCTGCATAAACTCTGTTTTATAATAAATCACAGGATATTGTTAATCCCAGACTTTTTGTTCTGGAATCAACCTCATTATGTAAATATTTTTCCTAAAAATAACTGCAGCCTACGGAGCCCGTGTCCTGACATTAAGATATAAAAATATATCTTGTTCCCACAGATTAATATCTTGTTCCCACGGATTATTATGTCGTTCGCACGAAATACTATTCCGTTCCCACAAGATACTATTCCGTTCCCACAAGATACTATTCCGTTCCCTCAAAATACTATTCCGTTCCCTCGAAATGATTAACTCGTGCGAACGCAATAATTATGTCGTTCGAACGCAATAATTAATCCGTTCGAACGCAATAATTATTCACGTCATAAGTCATTCACGCGGATATGCTCTTTGTACGCCGGCAAAAGCCGCTTTCAGCGGTAACTTCCGTGTCTCTGTGACCCATATTCGTTCAAAAAAGGAACATGAAAAACAAAATTGATCACTTTATTACCGTCTCAATGAATATAAGAAAAATATCAAAAGATTTATGATAACTAGGCTGCTTTGTCAAACGATAGCTCCTGCTAGGCTAGCTCCGCCGCAGAGCTCTCTGTTTGATCATGTATGCCGGCATTTGGGCAACTGGCTGGTCTGTTGTCAGACAGCTGATATTGTAGTTTAGGGTCGAATAGGAATAATAATATTCAGGACTTTTCTTTTATTAACTTTAGCAGTCAGTATCTTTACATTTGAAGGCTATTAGGCTACATGCTAACTGACTAGCCGATCATTTCCTGTTATTAATTTACGTCATAGATTTACAGCAGATACCTTCACATTTCTGTCTGTGTGTGTCTCATTACATTGCATTGAAGACACGGAGGATGTTTAGAGAACAGATTTATTTATTTTAAAAAGCACAGAAGCATCCATCGTATTCACGTTCACATCATCTGGTACGCCCTCAGTCATCTTGCTGCAAAAGCCGCTTCCTGCCGCTACTTCCGTGTCTCTGTGAGCATTCAATAGGGGGTAAAAATAAAAGCAAGAATGGTCGATCTGTTATTTTCTCGATGACATTCTGAAAAATATCATATTAAGCTGGCTGCTTCGCCGAAAGCACTTACCTTTAGCTTGTAGCATAACAACAATGGCAGTACGTCACGTTTCCCAGAATGCTTTCCTGCCAATCATTGGCCAATCACCGTGTCCCTGTGACCAAGGTCTAACAACAAGACCAATGGTTGGCCGCAAAGCATTCTGGGAAACGTGACGTACTGCCATTGTTGTTATGCTACAAGCTAAAGGTAAGTGCTCTCGGCGAAGCAGCCAGCTTAATATGATATTTTTCAGATTGTCATCGAGACAATAACAGATCGACCATTCTTGCTTTTATTTTTACCCCTATTGAATGCTCACAGAGACACGGAAGTAGCGGCAGGAAGCGGCTTTTGCAGCAAGATGACTGAGGGCGTACCAGAGATCATCATCATGTGAATGAACGTGAATACGATGAATGCTTTGTGCTTTTTGAAATAAATAAATCTGTTCTCTAAACATCCTCCGTGTCTTCAATGCAATGTAATGAGACACACACAGACAGAAATGTGAAGGTATCTGCTGTAAATCTATGACGTAAATTAATAACAGGATCAATGATCGGCTAGTCAGTTAGCATGTATCCTAATAGCCTTCGAATGTAAAGATACTGACTGCTAAAGTTAATAAAAGACAAGTCCTGAATATTATTATTCCTGTTCGACCCTAAACTACAATATCAGCTGTCTGACAACAGACCAGCCAGTTGCCCAAATGCCGGCATACATCAAAGAGCTCTGCGGCGGCGCTAGTAGTAGCCTAGCAGGAGCTATCGTTTGACAAAGCAGCCTAGTTATCATAAATCTATTGATATTTTTCTTATATTCATTGAGACGGTAATAAAGTGATCATTTTTGTTTTTCATGTTCCTTTTTTGAACGAATATGGGTCACAGAGACACGGAAGTTACCGCTGAAAGCGGCTTTTGCCGGCGTACAGAGAGCATATCCGCGTGTATGACTTATGACGTGAATAATTACTGCGTTCGAACGGATTAATTATTGCGTTCGAACGACATAATTATTGCGTTCACACGAGTTAATCATTTCGAGGGAACGGAATAGTATTTTGAGGGAACGGAATAGTATCTTGTGGGAACGGAATAGTATTTCGTGCGAACGACATAATAACCTGTGGGAACAAGATATATTTTTATATCTTAATGTCAGGACACGGGCTCAGTAGCAGCCTAAATATTAAAAGAACAAAAATACAATGACATTAATACAACAGGCGAAAGAAAAGACATCTTAGGACATCCGAAAAAGTTAAATAGGAAGTCCAGGACAAATACTTAAATAACATTTAGTGTATAAAATTAGAATAATCTCATGCCTTTTTTTTAAAAAACAAATACGTTTAATTGTGAAAAATAACTACTTTTTTACACACTTCTATGACAAAATTAGCTGATATTTGTTGATACAGTCTCTTCCGCCTAAGTTCATTCACTAAGGCGGATTTAACTCGCACAATATTTATTTTCCTCTGATAGTTTGCTTCGTTTGACGATATCACATTGTAAATTTATTTTTAAAAAACAAAGAAATGTAAAAACAAGTAAATGAAACTTTGGGAGAGCATTATCAAAAGTGTGTGCCACATCTGAAGAGGAATGACACAGGTGTTGCCAATAGCAGATATTGTTTTGGAGCAGAAATGAAAACATCTATCCCCCAATGTCACTCTTGTCCTGTTAAAAATTTGAGCAAAAATGTAAAATTTTTGCTCAACATATATAACAAAAATTCTGAATTGAAATTGTGAATAAAGGACTGAAACTGAAGAGGGAGAAAAACAAAAAGTGAAAAATAAAAAGCAGCAGCTGTTCATTTTTTCATTTGGCAGCAGCTTTAGGGTAATAGTTTTTTTTTTTAATTCATGTATCAAATTCACAACTTTTTTTTTCTGATTTTCAGTTTTTAATTTTCAAATTTAAAATCTTTATTTTTCAAATTTACGGTCTGGTTTTTTATTCTCTTTACGATAATCCTGATTAGACCCTATAGGCGCAGACCAAACGAGTCAACCCTGAACCTGACTCTTGTTTCATTTAAGGGGAAACCAAAGAGCAACTGAGAACAATACAGAGTAAATAACCACAGCACATCTACTACAAGTTGCAGACAAAAATGTCACACCTCGAAACGAGAACCGGGAAATGAGACAGAATTTGGAAAATGTCTCAGAACTCACCGATGAATGTTTTCTGGTTGGGAGGTACAGGCACTTACAGTGCGCCCAGCCAGTTTTCCAATCCTCGTTGGGGAATTCTGCCAAATGAGTTGTGTTTGCAAATGCGTGACTTTTTCAGACAGTTTTAAAAATGAGTTTTAAAAAGAGTTTGGGCAGAACATTACATTTATTTGTGGTGAGCACTAACCTGGACAAGTCAGTTTAAAGCTGACATATTTGTTGGTGAACAGCAGCTAATAAATTCACAAATAACTAATTTAAATTAGCCACTCCCAACACATAGCAGATCTTAATCTTGAAAGACCTTTTTTCTTTTTTCTTTTCAAATAAAGAACAGGTGAACATACAGACAGGCAGAAGGCAGTAAACAAATAACGTTCTGTGCTGGATTCTCTTTTCCTTCCTCCTTTAATCTCTGCAGCTCTGCCCTTTATGTTTGGTCAGTGGTGGCCTTTTGGTTCTGCTTTAATCTGCCTCTGGCCAGAACATCAGTCAATCACCAGCAGTCCTTCTTGCCTTCTGTCTCCCACTCACTACTGTCACACTTTCCTTCAAAAGGACTTTCCTTTTTTATCTCTAACCTAAACTTTCTCTCTCCAAAGTCACAAGCTACAGTTTACTTTTTTCTTCCTTTTCTTTTATTTATGTCAAGTGTCACATATAGTTGATCTACTTCTTTTCTTTCTTGTTTTTTGTGTTGCGTGGTTGGGTGGATTTGTCAGTTTGTTGGTTTTCTAGCCTTTTGTTTGATTCTAATGCCCCTGCCCGGCTATAAACTTTGTGCTTTGTCCACAATAGATTAATGGCTGGAATGAGCTGTGAGTTTGGGAAAATAATCTCCATTTGAACCTGACCTTCAAACCCAGCTAATGTGAACTGGAAAGTAAGAATGAAACTGACAGTTAGAAGATGAAGAAAAAAAAAGAAGAAAAGAAAGCTATCCATCAGGAATGATGGACGGATTCAGAAGCAGAGCTGTTTGGAGTGAAAGGATTGATGGGTGGAGACATGGGAAAAGAGAAATGAGAGAAGGCAGGCAGGTAGACAGGTGAGAGACAGAGAGGTGTGATTATGGGCAGAGGGCAATCTGTGGGAAGAAACAGACAAAGGGAGAGTGATGAGGACAGAAGAAAGCAGTTGCTGTTTTAAGGAGATTGGCTTTCAGATAGAGAGGATGAGACACTACAGTGGGATTGATAATGTGGAAATGTTCCAGAATGCTTACCTGCTTTCTTTTAGATCCATCTGGTTAACAAGAATTGTTACTGGCTGAAGAAAGAACTGCTCCACTGAGTATGAAGCAGCAACACAAGTTCAAGCAACCACTTCCAATGAAAAGTTTATGTAAACGCACGTTTTGGGCTTCCAAGTTCAAAACTCTTGTGTTCACGCGTAGCTACGCAAGATTCTATGACTATTTTCAGGCTCTGCGTACAGAATGCTATACCAGGTTGAACTTTGTCTAAGCAGGTCTCACTCACTCAGTCCAATTCTCTTAAGTTAAAAGGTAATTAATTGCTTAATTTTTTACAAAGATCATGGAAAATTGGCCGCCATCCTATATATCAACAATTAAATCATCATTAAAAAAAATCCAGGATGACATAAAAAAAATAACTTTAACATCAGGGAGTGAGTAGCTTCTGGAAGACAGCGTTGGTCTTTGGGTTCAATGGTTTTCGCCTTTGAACTTCTCTCACCACTGATTCTGTGTCCGAGGTGACGCAGCAATGGCACTGGAGAGGGGCAGGATGGGTTCTGGTACAAAGGAAGTCAGAGGCCAAGGAATATTGTTTGACATGATGAACGTAGTCGGTCTGATTTCTGGAGAAAATCAAGATCAATTTATACAAAAACAAAGCGGAACAAAAAGTCATGAAGAACGTTGTTCACCATGACCTAAAAGACTGGGGGGTGTCAGCTAAACAGAATGGCAGTACTAATAATTTCAAATGTTGAAGGCTGTCTTCCACTCATACTCTACTCTGATCCTAAGGTGGACATAAGCATTGATCCAGCTTTATAGTTGCAATGCTCTCATATATAAAAGTCCAAATATTTTGCAGAGCACCGTAGGAAATTGAACCCTAACCTGCTAAAGCAGGCATACCATTATCAGTGTCTTCATGTTTTTTGACCAAACATGAAAGGAGCCTAGGATAGCCTTGTGCTTCAACTAAGTTTCAGCTTACTGGACTGCCCCCCCCCCCCCCCCCTGCCCCCCCTGGCAGTCAGTCCCCGCCGAGTCTGGACTCGGCGGGGGGGGGCCCCGCCGAGTCCAGACTGAAATGGTGAAAATGCAAACTGAACCATTTCAGAAAGTTGCATAGCTCCTAGTCTGAATTTCTGTCAGCTGTGAACAGGACCCACTCTCTGAACACCACTCACTCCATAACAGTCTAGATGCCATTCTAAGGCTGCTGAAGTCAACTCTGTTTCTGACTGCCTAAAGCAGTTCTGTCCATCAAAAAACAGAATCACAGGTGAAGCCACGGAGCTCGTTTGGACTGAGCCCAAAAGAAAACATGGTGGAAGTAACAGCCATTACAAACTAGTCCCTCGTCCAGTTCTGGCACCAGGCTGAGGCCCAGGGTAAATCTTGTTGGGAGGAATAATTGTATCCTGTAATAAAATGTCTTTTTGTTTGAATCACCCTTAGTCTTGCCTGTCCCCCAGGAGCAGTTTACCATGAAATAATCCGGCGCTGTATTGAATATATTTGTTGACTACCATCCTGTCGTCATTTATTTTACTAGAATCAAATGTCCCTCGCACTAACATTGGAGTTATGCAATAAGCTATTTTCATTTTGGGAAAAGTTTGATGGAGGTGTGTCAAGTCCTTGACCATTGTACAGACAAGATCTGGCACATTTGTGTGGTCGTTGCTGCCAACGTGGAGAACCAATAGGTCTGGGGAACTCCTTTGTTGGGACAACTCACTATAAAAATGCTCTAGAACATCCCTCCAGTACTCCAGCCCATGTTTAATTTCCCGATCGAATCAATTTTTGCATTGACACCAAAGTTTTCTCCAAAGCATAGATTAGCTGTATTTTCTGCCCCAGTGATACAGTAACCTAACCCAATGATCCAGACCATGGACACTTTTCTGTCCTTTGACATCCTCTGTCTTTGGGTGCTGTCAAATGAGGACTTTACGCCTGATCGGTGTGGGATGTCTTTCTATTCTGTCTTTGTTGATGAAGACAAATGTTTCCTAATAACAGCAAAAACAAAAAAGGATGTTGCAGCACCTGAGCAAGATTGATCATTTTTGCAGGATCCAATGTTAACTATTGCTTTATTAGGTCCACAAATTGTTGCAAATCAGTCTGTTCTGTCTTGGAACAGATTTCTGACTTCTGATTAAGTTTTCTGAAGTCCTCCGGTATAACAACTTGACATCTTTCGGAATCTTTTTTCCTTAATCTCTGGGTGTTTTGAAAAGCCACTGATTGGTCCCACTTTTGGAGTAAAACGTTTTCTTTTGGATCCAGCATTTAGGAGATGGTCTGGAAAGTGACCGTCAGTCTGTGTTGTGTTCCAGATCATCTCATAATCACACTATGCCGTGAAGAAGGCAAGGCAAGGCAAGTTTATTTGTATAGCACAATTCATACACAAAGTGATTCAAGGTGCTTCACAAAACAGAAGAATGCATTAAAATCACAATACATCATAGAAATAATCAACATAAAATTTACTTTAAAAGAAAAGAAAAAAAAAAAGAAAAAAAATTGAAAACTGATTTAAAAATAAAGGAAGGAAAGGAAAGAAAAGTGCAGATAGGACCTTTCAGTCATATACACGGCTAAACAGAAATGTTTTAAGTCTAGATTTGAACATGAACACAGAAGAGGCCTGTCTTACGAATTCAGGGAGGCTGTTCCAGATTTTAGCTGCAGAATATTGAAACGCTGATTCCCCTTGTTTAGTTCTGACTCTGGGAATCAACAGGAGGCAGGCCCCTGAGGTCCTCAGAGTACGAGATGGTTCATATGGCACTAACATGTCAGAGATGTACTTTGGTGCTCGGCCATGGAGAGACTTGTACACAAGCAGAGCTGCTTTGAAGTCTATTCTTTGAGGTACAGGGAGCCAGTGCAAAGACCTGAGCACAGGACTAATGTGATCATACTTCCTGGTTCTGGTCAGGACTCGAGCAGCAGCATTCTGGATGTACTGAAGCTGTTTTACAGCTCGTTTGGAGAGGCCGGTGAGCAGGCCGTTACAGTAGTCTAACTTGCTGGAGACAAATGCATGAATAAGTATCTCCAGGTCTCGCTTTGACACTATGTTTTTGATTTTGGCAATGTTTTTCAGATGGTAAAATGCCGCTGATGTTACTGACTTGATATGGCTGTTAAAGTTCAGGTCAGAGTCCATGATTACCCCTAGATTTCTGACTTGATTTGAGGGTTTAAGAGACAGAGAATGAAGGTAGCTGCTGAGACTTTCTCTTTGTTTCTGTGGGCCAAAAATAATAACTTCGGTCTTGTTTGAGTTTAGCTGGAGAAAGTTGTTCTGCATCCACGCACTGATCTGTTGGAGGCAGTGGCTGAGTGAATCCTACGGCCCATATTCACCTGTTGTCAGTGACACATAGATCTGAGTATCATCTGCATAGTTGTGATAAGATATGTTATTACTGCGTATTAACTGCCCTAGTGGCAGCATGTAGAGGTTGAACAGAAGGGGTCCCAGGATCGATCCCTGGGGCACACCACAAGTCAAGGCCATGTAGTCTGAGACACAACTCCCAATTTCAACAAAATATTTCCTGTCTTCTAGATAAGACTTGAGCCAACTTAGGGCAGATCCAGAGATGCCAACCCAGTCTTGGAGTCTGTGCAAAAGGATCCCATGATCAACAGTATCAAAGGCAGCACTCAGGTCTAGCAGGATTAAGACAGTGACTTTGCCATCATCAGTGTTCAGGCGGATGTCGTTGGTTACCTTGATAAGAGCAGTTTCTGTGCTATGATGGGGTCTAAAACCTGACTGGAAAACATCAAATGAATTGTTTAATAAGAGAAAATCAGTGAGCTGTTGGTAGACAACTTTTTCAAGGACTTTTCCTAAAAATGGCAGATTAGAGATAGGTCTGTAATTATTCAGTACAGTGGGATCAAGACCGTTTTTCTTCAGGAGAGGTTTAATGACTGCAGTTTTTAAGGCCTCTGGAAATATTCCAGATTGAAGAGACATGTTAACTATTTGAGTAATTGATGGCAACACACTGTTCAGGACAGACTTTAGAAATCTAGTGGGTAACACATCAAGGCAGCATGTAGACGAGCTCAGACGGGTGATGGTCTCTTGGACAGTTTGGTCAGTGACAGGTACAAAGTGAGTCAGCTTAGAGTGAGTAGGTGGCCGTTCGATAGTTATATGTGTTGTGGAGTTGATGGCTTTTTTAATGCCCTGAACCTTGTCATTAAAAAATACAGCAAACTCATTACATTTAGGTGTGCAAACCAGTTCTATTGGTAGCTGGGTTGGAGGGTTAGTTAATCTGTTTACTGTTGTGAACAGGACACGAGAGTTGTTGCTGCAACTTCCAATGATTTCAGAGAAGTACCTTTCTCTTGTTCTGCATAAGATCTGGTTGTAAGCGTACAACTCCCCCTTATACATTTCATAATGAACCTGGAGTTTTGACTTGCGCCACTTTCGCTCAGCTCTGCGGCACTGTTGTTTCTGTGCCCTGACTAGATCATCGTTCCTCCAGGGAGAAGGGAAATCCCAGAAACATCTCGGCAGCAATGCAGGCAAGGGAGCCAACATGGGATTTTTAAGTGGTCAGTGAACCCACAAAAAAAAAAAAAAAAACATTTCTTCTCCGCATTTGACCCATCTTTTGGGGGAGCTGTGAGGTCGGGAGGCAGCAACGTTAAGGGCTTGCCCAAGGGCCCTCACTGGGTGATGTTAAATGCTCGCCATTGATATGGTAATTGCCCCATTACCATTGTGGCGGATCAAACCCTGGATTCCTGCGTGGCAGCCTTGCACCCTACCAACCGAGCTACCCAGCTGCTATAACAAGTGCAGTAGCAAGTGCCTCTGGGGCCATGTACCACTTGAAGTGTCTGCAGGAATGCTTTAGTGCTCAGTCAAAAGTCCCCAATTCTACTAAAATGTGTGGAAAGGATCTGTGTTCCTGGTTCCTTAAGCAGCTTAATCCTTTCAGGTATCAGAATTCCATGAGCGGGTTAAAGGTTGCACTAGTGTTAGACAGTGGACCTTGCATCAGTGTGTGAATGTGTGAATGGGACTCTGACTGTAAAGTATTTTGAATCTTTTAGGAAGGTAAATGGTATGCACCGTTTACCATTTAAGTTTGTTTTGTCGCATTCCTGAACTTTCAAACAAGTAATTAAAAAAATACTACATTTGTGTTTTTAAACATTTTTCAA
Organism: Oryzias latipes; assembly: GCF_053564925.1. NCBI lineage: Eukaryota > Metazoa > Chordata > Actinopteri > Beloniformes > Adrianichthyidae > Oryzias > Oryzias latipes. Next base: position 23,336,886 of record NC_136249.1, on the reverse strand, counting down.
ATTAATTTTTCTCTTGTCTTTGGTCTTAAAGTTCAAAGGAAATGTTGCTCTTTTAAGTCTTTTCTGTGCAGTGTTGACTTTACTGAGCCAAACTAGGTTGCTTTAGTGCTTATTTCTGCTTTGTATAACCAGCTGCAACAACCAGAATCTGGCCTGCTTTTGGTTGTTGCTATAGTTACTGTTCTGAGAGAAAGAGACTACCGGTGTGAAACAGCAGGGGGGCAATGAGACTGATGTGATACCAAAGCATGATGCACACAATTATGCATAATCAAATTTTGCTAAATTCTAAAGTCTAAGTGCTTAAGATGTTAACTACAGCACTGTTTTAAACAGTTTTTTTATGCAGCCCCTTATAGAGACTATATGCCAACTATGCATTTTCACCTTTCCTTACAAATAAACTACCTGTCCATTTCTCCATTTTCTCTTTTTCATATCACTCCCCCTCTTAGTCTGACAAAGTAACTCTGGTTTTGACTTCTCCCACCCACTGTTCATCTGCCCTCCTCCTGCGTTTCTGTCATTGTTTCTTTTGTTTCCCCTTTTTTAATCTTCCTCTTTCTCTGCCTTTTGTACTGTACACTTTTATTGACTTTTCTTTTTTCTCATTCTGTAGTCATTGTTCCCACCACTTCCTCTCACACTTTTTTTCCATTTAGATTTCCACCATACTTTGCTGTCTCACTATCTCACTCATTCTTTCTTTCATTTCATTTCTTCTGATGAAAATCGCTCCTCATCTACAGTTTTTGTCTCACCCTGACTCTGTCACTGCTCCAGCCTGCCTCTGGTTTCCAGGCTCTCCAACACTCGCTTCACCTCTATTAGTATTCCCCTATGGCGGCTGTACTCCTCAATGTGTCGTGTGTCGCCTCACCAGGAGGCAAACAATGAGCAAAGAAATGTGTTTAAAATCCAATCCATGCTTTGCATATAGGGGGAGAAAAAGGAAGAGAAACTGTAAGAGTGAAGTAATTGAATGACTGTGACAGATGATAGCTTGGCGTATAAGGAGCACAGACAAATTCAGGCCTTCGTATGTGTAGATGGTACCAATAAAACAGACTGGCTGGAACATCTTGACTGCTTGTTAGGAGTCAATGTCTGCTTGCTTTCTTCACATAAAAGTCCTCTCATCTGTGCAGTATTACTGTGCTCCCGCCAAAACTGTGTCTTCATTTCAGTGGTCCAGAAGCTTCGGCTTCTTAGCAATCAGCCTTTTGCTGGTTGACTGAAATTTTAATTACTGTTTTTAGTTAAGCTTTCTACACTGGCGAACCGTCCAAGGTGCACCTCGTCTCTGCCATACAGCGGCTGGGATAGGCTCCAGCATCCCTGAAAGCGATAAAGCAGGTTTGGATGGATGGTTAAGCTTTATAATTACAAAATTGTTTCTTTAGGCTATTTGCATTTAAAAAGGTTTAAATAAACTTCCCTTACCTTTCAGACCCAGTCCATGTAAAATTATGTTTTTAACACGTTCCTGTGGCATGTTTCTGATGATAAAGGACATATAGAAAGAAAAATAAACTTAAAATTTAATTTCTGTGTATTGCTTTATTCAAATCATTGTGAATCAGGAGCGGATGAAAAAATGCTGTTAGAAAAAAGGCTGTAGCTGAGATGTCGGTGCTACAGTCGGTGGGCCACAAGCTCCATGATGCATTCACTTGTAGACAAATAGATCCAAGTACATCTTTGTTTTCCTGCTGGCATCTGGCTCTAAACTGTACACATTTCTAGTGAAACTATACTGTCTCTGCAGGAACGATGTCCTATAAAAAAATTGCCTAAAAATGGCGCAATCATAATTAAAAGACCACTGGAAAGACTTTTTACAGTACAGTAGATCAAACGATGATTGGAGTGGGAGCTTAAAGTGCACTTGATCAAAAGGTGCAGTTTCAGCGAATGGAAAATGAACGGTCTATTTACATACATGGGGCAATGGACAGTAGGGCACATTACGCAATCAAAAAGTCAAATAGCATATGATTACACTACCCAGAGGGGGCCAAGAAGCAGTCTGATAGGATGAGTCGGAGGGGTTGATGGGAATTTTTCTATTGAACTACATTGTTATTCATGTTTTCTTTTTTTACCTGCAGTAAGGAGTCAGAGAGTGAAACATGACAGAGAAGCCAAACTTTATTTTCAAAATTCAACATTTTCCAGTTGTAACACAAAACAAAAGACAATAAAGTCGTGTTTTCAGTTCATTGTATTGCAGCACAGTACCTATCACTCCTTCAGGCTCCTGACTATGGCAGCAGTTACACGGTACTCCAACAATCCATCAAGCTGCATCCCTTTATAGGCAAACATTTGAACGGCGTGTCCCACAGAAAATCAGTTTGAGATCAGTACCACAACCAGAATTCATACATAAGGTGCACTGGATTTGAAATTGTGCTGTTGATTTTTGAGAAAATTAAAGGATATAAATGTGCAATTTATGGTCAGATCCATTTGATATGTTTTTTTTATATGTGGAAAAACTATGTTGTTGTTTTACCAGTTATATTGGTTTGTCACCATTTTACTAGCACTAGTACTTTTCATTAATAGGTAAAACCAAAGAAACTGTTTAAAAACTGTAAAATTTACTTTATTCCCTAAATATAATTGAATTGTTGAACAAAAACAAACTGTAATGGGGTTAGGGGCTTTATTTCTTTTCATTATTCAAAGGAGTTTTTAAAATAAATAATATATTTATTTTTTGTATCTTCTTAAGATGCTACAATGCAACTCTTATCCTTAAATTTAGAATTCACTGGTTTTCTACAGATACACTGTGCCGCACCATAGAACTCTGTCATAGCACCCAAATTCAGATTAAAATTATATGCAGAAGTTGCATTTTCGACTTTGCATTTTTTCGTTGTTCCAAGGCTATCTTTGTACTCTTGTGAAACCTCTGCTCCTTATATTTGGGTTTTTCACACTCTGGTTACAAATGTTCAAATGTGTCAAAGTCTTAGTCAACAGAATGCCACATATGACAACTACGCTAATGCCTCCTTCATATCGGTTTACTCGCAGCATCTCTTGTAGTCTGTCAGTTGTTTACCAACTGCGTCTTTTCTGGATGTCTTGTCAAAACAGATTCAAGCAAAAAGAGTACAGGTTCTCCTCAGAAGCAGTAAATACTCCTTTTCTTTCCAACTTTTAATGTATATATAAAGAAAATTAACTCATCACGAAGGTCATAGATGTCAAATTGTAGAAATCCTTAGGTTTTAATGTCTCATATATGATTCATATTTGTCACATACTCTAAAACATAATACATATTAAAATTAAAGTTTTTTACGGTGATGTGATTTGAAATAATGCTCCTGTTGAAAATAGATTTCCTTAAATTGGATAGTGCAGAGTGGGAATATTAATTCCTGATTACACCAGATAATGATTTGTCTTGACCTGTTTTAATGTGACAAAAACATTGTAAAATTCATACTTGTTTATTTGTTTATTTGTTTATTTATTTGGAGCCCCATTAGCTTCCACAAAGTGGTCGCTAGTCTTCCTGGGGTCCATACACAAAAAATACATACATTTTACCAATTTCACAAAAACCAAAACTGATTTCAGAAAATACAGTGACTAATTCATCATATTTACCTTAAAAGCTTCACATGTTAAAATAAGTTAAAACAATTTCATTTTTATACCAGCATATCAAAACACATAGCAACATAACCTCAACAATAATACATGGCATATCATTCAAATTGTTAGTTATTGTAAGTGGTCCATGTATCTTAGTTTTAAAATCTTTTTGAAATGATATTTGTTACTAATAAGCCTTGTCCTTACAGACACTTGATTCCATGCAACAGAAGATCTAAACAGCACTGTTCTTCTCATATAGTTAGATCTTGAAAAGGAACAATCAAATCACCAGAGCTGACCTGACGAGTTTGATATTGGTGACAATACCCACTGTATAAAACTTTGTTTACCAAATATTGTGGACATTTTTTAAAAATGACATTGTGCATTAAGCATTGAAGACTTTAGTTGTACTTTGTCTTTTACCATCAACCAACCTAAAATGGTATGCATCTCGTTCACATTGGTCCAAAAAGAGCAACCAAGAGCCACCCTGGCAGCTCGATTATGGGCAAGTTGTAATTTTTTTAGATGCCCCTGTGTCGCACTAGACCAAATGACTGGGCAATACTCCAGATGTGACAAAACCAAAGACTGTACAACTGTCCTCATGACTGAAGGTGGACAATATTGCGCACACCTCCGAGCCAGGGCGATTCCTCTGCCCATCTGGGATACTATGTGATTAATACTTGAGAAGATAATCCACAGTGGACTGACACTGATAAAAAATAATCCACAAGAGGAAGTGGAATGTTCACATTAACAAAGATTCTGGAAAATAATTGTCATGGACGTGCTACTGTCGGCAATCCAACGGCAAAACTCAGGTGCAAAAGCGGCCGTCTGAGCTCAAAAAAATTTATTTTAACAAGTACTGTCATGCAATTACTATTATTTTTTGAGCAATTACTTAATAATGACCTTAAATTGAATGTTTTTATTTTGAATCTAACTCAGTAGTTGCTGTGAAAAACCTGATTTTTAGGTATTTTTATTTAAATTCTTCACATTGTTGTGCATTAAAAGATCAAAATACAACAGAAGAGGCTGCTTTGAGAAGTTTTCTTATCACAACAGACTTCCAACATTTACTTTTAGAGCACCAAAGGAATATTTCTTTCTATCTCAAACAATTAAGAAAAATAACAAACATCAGGTCCAGAGAGCTCTAATTTATCACATCATTGCCTGAGCAATCCAACAAATATTGATCACAAACCTTTTATGAATACCAAGTTGACTTACTTTATGCTGCAGTTTATCACAACAGCAAGTAGAAAAGACATGAGGAATGTTATAGTTTAATGCTATAGTTTCCTTTAACTTGTTTGGTCAATTTGATCATTTTGCAGAAATGAAAGAGAGAAGAGAATCTAAGATAGATGAGTCACAGGAAATTAACACAGGAGGAATTGAAGAATTTAGACTTTGTTTTTTTGTTGTGACTGGACAAAAACAAGCGGGAAGAGGTGCACTTTCCCTCTGAAATGATGCTTTGTTAAGCTTTTCATGACGATTAGCATATACAGTACAGACCAAAAGTTTGGACACACCTTCTCATTGAAATGAATGGGAAGGTGTGTCCAAACTTTTGGTCTGTACTGTATACCACATTAAAGTACTAATAATTGCTTTAATACTTTTTCATTTTTCGTAAGTGACCCTGGTATAAGCGGGATAATGCCCTTTGAGGTCTCTATTATCAGAAATTAATGGACTTCACAGAAGTCATTTATTCCTGATAAAGAAACCATGTAGGGTAACATCCCTTACATGATAGGTTATTATTTAAATTAAAATAAACGCGATTGAGAAAAAAAAAAAGAAAAAAAACTAATTTACCATTAATTTTTTAATCGTGTATAATGCAATATTTCGACACAGCCAATTTTAACAATAGAAAACATAAAAAAATAGGAGTAAAGATAACATTTCTATTTAACTTTAGAGGACAGAATAACAGAGCAAGAGCAGAGACTTTCTTTTTAAACTTTAAAAGAGAGGAATATTGTCAACTCCCCCCTAAAAAAAGGTCATATTTAACAGTGTTTTGTATGAGCACAGAGGATATGCATGTGGACGACATCCCGAAGACGAGAGGGGAATTTTTCCAACTGGAACATCTCTGACAGCTCTTTGTGAGCAGGTGTACTAAAGGTTGAGTATTTTTTTTTCTTTTGTAGTTTCTTTTCTGATGTAACCCTGCACCACCTTGTCATCTAACAGTGGATTCATACAGTAGTCGTGTATTATGGTCTGTTACTGCAGTGCAGCCTACATAATGCTGGAGGAACGTCCGAACGTTAAAAACTTGTTTTTTTTAGAACTTTCTCATGCTAAAGGAGAATTAATGATATTTTCTTTGAATATAGCTTAAATGTGTCAATTATTTGTAGGTCAACTTTGACCTAAAAATTAGTAATGTATACTTCAGATCTCCTGTTGCTCAAAGCTGACCTACAGACAGTCAGTGTGACCCAACAAACACATTATTGTTAGTGAGAGCCACTAATTTTGTTTTACCAGTTAGACAGAGCAGAAAGAAAGGATTGTGTCGGGTGATAAAAGTGCCAAATAAAGAGAGAACAAAGCACATAAAAGCAGAGCGTTGTCACACACCTTCTCTCCCGTGGCTAAAAGATCACTCCATCTTCCTCAGAGGCACATGAAAGGCAGATAACACCCCGCGGGTCCCTCAGAGCTGCAAAAAACCTCATAATGCTTCTTTTAAAGTCACACTCATGAAAAACACCGATCCCACCCACAGGCGGTGAGAAAAATCAATCTTTATGTCTATCACACGATGTATGCCTCCATATGGATTTCCAAATGCGACGGTGTTTGTCATATTTAAATACACTTCGTCTGACAGGTGCCATCTCAAAGAGAAAAGCCAGAAAAAAGACAAAAAAAACAGACTGATTGTGTGTAATTGTGTGTATCCAGCAGCGACATGCTTTCCTCCACATTAGTGACACACACATACACACACTGACCTTCTGTGGGCACCTTGGTAGACAGGTGGTAGTGCCATTGCCTGTTGCTAAGCAATTACCAAGTCCATTACCCCTGCAACATGCCCACACTGTGCATCCCCCCCCCCCCCCCCCCCCCGTGTGTGTCTTTGTTCCATCTCTGTGTGTTAATAAAGTGTGTCATTGCAGTAAACCACAGCCTTCTGTTGGCTGACCCTTTTTTCACCTAGCTCACATTTTTCTGACACAGTTTTTAATGGAAGTCTCATTCGTAAAACACCAGTTTTCTGCACTTTACACACAATGGTTGAAAAGGAGAAGTACAAAGATAAAACAAAATAAAAATATAAAGCTGTTTATTTATGATTATTAAACATTTTTAGGCTATAGATTATAGTTTTTTAGATTACATGAATATACAGATAAAGTATATTTTATAGCTTATTTTTTAAATCCTTTACAATGAAACTGATTAGAATAAACTTTTAAAGGTGTGCTAATCAAATTATCTAAAAAAAAAAAGCAAAACAAAAAATATATGAGAATATATTATGTTATGTTATATATATATTTATATATCATTTGAAATGATGATTTCAGGCGATCAAAAATACAGGTTTAGTCAGGCATAAGATTTTGCAAAAATGAAGCAAAAGGAGCAATTATGGCCTGATGGCATTAGTGGAGGGTAGAGGTAGAGCTACAGGAGTGCAAGGGGGGCTGCTGTCCTCCCCAGGAAATCCCCAGTCCCACTCGCTCTTCTAATTTTGAGTCAATATTATTATCATCATAGACAAAGATAAAAAATATATATCAATACAAACTTTGTTAAGCATTAGTAATAGCAACTTAGCTAAAAAAAAAAAACCTGACGCTTTAATAATAATAACAATAATGAAACTTTTTTTTAAATGCGTATTTTTCATTCTTTCATCTCTGTATTCATTTACCAAAGACTTTTCCCCCTTCCATATAAAATGTCTAGCTCCGCCCCTGGTGGAGGGTGAAACCAGGCAACACGTCACCCTGCTTTCAGTTTGTGAATGTGTCTCTCCTGCATTGTAATGACTGTTGCACAAGATAAAAGCTAAGGCTAATATTAAAGAAAAAGAGAGACCCTAAACTATGAAGGCAAAGCAACAGCCATTTGTATCACCTTTTTTGAGGGTATTTATTCATAACTCTATTAACTGATCATTTTTCTTTGGTGGACCTAAAAGCTGGTGGGTTTAAACAGCATTACTCCCACATCTGAAACAGGAAATAACTCACATCGTGTCTTCACTTAAAGATAAGATCGGTCACACTACAAAGTCAGACTTCAAGAGTTTTATTTCTTCCCGTAGATGACTCTTTTCCTTTCCTATACTTTGGAACTAGAATTTATCCCATTTAATAGATGAGGCTTTTGACTTTAAAACCAGAACATTTAATCAAATAATGATAAGATACAACAAATGTAGCTTTGATACATAATGAAGAATGGGTTCTCTGTTAGGTCTGTGATTAAACCCCCACTTTATTGTATGTTTGATGAGGAAATTGTCCCAGTGTGTTGGTGGAGTGTTGTCTAAAGTGTGAGTGAAAGTGGCCTGAAGTGCTGCTAAAGGTCAACAAGGAGAAAAAGCAGTAAGCAGACACAGACTGTCCATCCATTCTTTATTCCTGCTTCTTTTTTTGTGTTGGTGTTTTCCTCCTCCAGCCATCTCTGGGCTTTTGGGTCCATACCAGAAAATTCACCCTTTTTTTACTTTGAGTATTTTGAATGTCCTTTTACTTCCTATATATTCTTTTTCTTGCTATCTGGATAGGTTTAGATTTTAAAATAATTTGGATTTTGTACTTGAAATTGGTTTATTTTAAGCAATCAAACAAAAACAAAACTAAATATGACACTAGAAATGTGTATCTACTCATAGATATATCAGACTTAGAATAATTAGTTAAGAATTGATTGGAATATTTATAAAGATCCACATCTACATGTAAATAATTCCATTATAAATTACTCCTAATCATAAATAAACACATTAACACTTATACATACAGTACCTGACACATTTTAAACCATTGAATATTATGTTTGACAAAAGGAGATGAATTGATTGCTTGAAAATAAGTGGGATAATGATTTAAAGGGAAGGAAGCAAAATAGTGCCTTTGTGTAAGCCTGCTTCCCCATGATGTCCACAGTACATTAAATAAATGTACTGTTACATCTTGATATGTCTCATATGAACATAATATGATTTAGGTGATTTATTGTTCTAATTAAATACTCTTTAAAGAAATTTTATCTGCACAACTTTAATTTCTATTTTTTTCTTTAGAAAAAAATCCAGTCATCAGCATAAATGCATAGATTTAGCTACAATTTCTACTTAAATGGTTTGCTATACCCATAGCATCAAATCAAGCACAAAAGCATACAAACACAAACAACAGCATCCATAGGAGGAAAATAAATGTGGTTAAGAAAACAGAGCATTGAGACCATTAGATTGTAAGGAACAACATTTTACAGAAAACAAAACTAATGGTGTGGATAATGTTGCATGACACGAAGAAACATTCGGTTCCAATTTGCCAAAGAGCATTAAAATCATTAAAAGTGTTTGTCTATAAACAAACATCTACTAAATAAAGAAATCTGGTGGCAAACTAAAACCATAGCAACCTCTGTTGAGCACGATTTGGGAACTGACATAGTTTTAGCACCATGTCAAAAAGACAAGTTTAGTCACGTGAGTGCTGTCATTGTAACCTGCAGATATCCCCTTTAAACTAATATTGTGTTTAAAATTACATGAGTCAGGACTAGGTAAAGCCGTAGTCACAACTGCGCTTATGGTTGTAGATGGGCTGTCTGTGGACAAAAAACGGTCAAACCAGTACAGGCAGGTGGCCTGGACAAAAATGGCAAGGTTGCAGAACGCTCGGTGAGCCCATAGAGTGAAAATGTTCATGTTTTTCTACGGGCCCCGTTGTGTATGACAGGCTGTTGCGAACACCTATACAACACATAGGAGTCGGTAAGGGTAAAGAGGATGAGATGCAGGCGTGTTATATGGATTTATCCCTTTTTTTAACCCCCTCAATCCTGTATTCAGCTCAAGGAGCCAGCAGGTTCTGCTCATGAGATAAGGGGACGCTCTTTGCAGGCTCATTGCAAGGAGTCCATATTTTTCAGAGTGTAGTTCGTGTGGGCATCCTACAGGCACTTATATGTCAGGTGCCATACTCTGTGCATGTGGCATTTGTACGTGGTCAGTAAGAAGCTGGTGCATGAACTTGCTAGAGTGTGACGTAGGGTCTCCGTATGACAGCACCACCCGTACATAATCAGTGCTTGCAACTAACTCTTATGAATACATCACAAAACATTTACTACATGGACGACAATGGTATGTTCCATTTTTATAACGTTGCTTGAGGTGGCCGTACAAGCCTCAAGGGAACTGCAAGGCATGTCTGCGCTCCTCTTTAGATGCAACTACTCCTCTCTATGATCCCCCTTTGGCCCGGACCCAAATCCAGCAGCACCCTTACAGGTCGATTCCCCGTATGGGTGTATGTGACTAAGGCTTAAATGTAACCTGGTCCACATGTACAAAAAGTTAAAAGCAGTGGCATGTTTTTAAGAACCATTGTTCATATTATTAAATCAAAATTCAAGCAGCAAAATGGTCTAACTTTATGTAAAATCTGGTCCTAAAGTTTGGATCAAGGAACCTTTATGTTGCAATTGTAAAAACTTGGGTGTTTGGATGAACGCAGAGAGACATTGTTTCTTGTTAAGTTGGTATAGCTTCTCATTGTTTCCTTACACGGACCTTTATGATAGGTATGAATATTTGCTCTTTAATTGTGCACAGCAGTAGAATTGAGCAGTAAGAAGCGTTACCTGCCCGCAACCAAGTCTGGAGCATTAACTCACAGCATGTGTGGTCATGTGCCCATTGCTGGTGCTTGTTGCCTGATATACGACACTCTGGCTAAATGCAGTAGCATGTGTTGGCTGTAAATAACAGGAAAGCTATTAGAAGAGGTTAGACAACTATAGCTGGTGAAACACAGTGTGGATTTGGGCACGTGAGCAAAAACAAGGGCCACCTTGAGCCAATACGTTTTCTCCTGGAGGAACAGGGACAGATGGTCAGACGAATAGACACAAGCTGTTAGACATCTCCTCCCCTCCACTTTCACTCAGTCTGGAGGAGAGAAACTGGGATCTGATTGCTACCTTGAGGGAGAGAGGTAACATCATCAGAACATGCAGCGCGTTGCAGATTCAACTTCTCATTGCTAAGTTAACGTTGCTTTTTACTTTTTAAACCCACAAGCAAAAAAAAATTGTGCATTTTAACTTTGCATTTGCAGGAAGCAAAACCAAAGGAGAAATATCAAAGCACAAGGTGCAGTTATTTTCAGTTATATTTTAACAGACTACCAGTTACTGTAATGACTGTGTTGAGCCGCAGAGTTATTCTGCAACTTTGTGAGCACTTAAATGTCCTTTTTCTAACTTATAGCCACGTTTTGATTGTTCCCATTGATGATGAACTGTTCCTGTAAGCTTTAGTCCACATGACTTCAGCAAACATCTCCCATTTGAGCTCTTACCTCAATATAATTTTATATTCAGAGCTAATGCAATATCCATTTCATTGAATTTTCATTAACTTGAGCAGTAGTGAGCAGGCTAAGCTCCTCTGTTGGATTTGATGAGACAGCAATTAGTGTTTCCATTTTGGCTCACCACGCACGGCTTCTGCTTTGTTGTTTTCTCCGCAATATTCTGTTTTCACGCTGTTAGGATATGGTGATCTCGCTCACATGAAACCTCATAGCGCGGCTCATCTTCATTATCTTCTGTTCATTCCTTTTCTTTATGAACGTTGGAAGACGTCAAGTCATCATCTGTTTCTGGTTAAAGGCTTCATGGTTGAATGACTTTTGCTTTAAGATTGTTGGTGGCAAATGTTCTTTTTTCTCCTTGGAGGTGAGGAAGTCATTGTTTTTCCCTCTTGCTTTCTTGTTTGCCTTAAAGCTCATACAGTAACACAAGCTCGCACACCTAACAAGACAATTAGGCAAATTTATCAACTCTTTTCACACAGACAATTGACACGAACTGAAGAATATGTGAAAATCAGACTCAGGTTGTTTTGAGTTGAGCCGTGGATCTGCGAGCGTTTGAAGTCAAGGTCACCCCAGTGGGCTCCACCCCAACCCCCGCTGTTGTCGGCTCACGTTCTGACAGCTCCACAAACATGCAAGCGGACATTTTTTTCTTTTTCGTTTTTTTTTTTTTTTTTTTTTTTTTTCATTTGTTTCTGAATGTTAATCCGTGCAAGAGAAATCTGCAATCTTGCGGCTGAGTGTTTTTTGCACTGAAAGAATAAAAAAAACAAAGTGAATATTCATCAGCTGGGTTCGCCTGGCGGTAACCCATGTACCTGTCACTCATGGTCCCTGGTGTCTGCAGATACACAAACACACACCGCCTCCTGTCACTGGTGTTTGTTACATGCTGCTTCTGGTTCTGAATAATTGTGCATTTTGTGCTTTTTAGTCACACTTTCTATTCATGTGAAAAGCATGCTAGAGTTTTTATTAATGCAACATGTTTTCTTAAGCTGGGGGTGGGGGGTGGGGATTGCGGTTGCACTGTTTTATTTATTGGATCTGTCTATAAGAGTCGTCGTGCAGGCAGCTGCAACTCCAGCTCGTCTCCTGTGTGTTTATGATCTCCAGTTGAAGCTCTCACAGCAGAGCTCCCCAAGTCTTGGCTTTAATTCCAGGACAGCTCCTGCTGGAGTGACAGTTGCACTGAACAAGACTTATACCTCACCTCAGTCCCTCACGATTGGACAATAATTGCACGCGCATGCATGTTTGTGTGCCTATTCCTGCGTGGGTGAGCTTGTCTCTGCAGCTAAAACGCTGTAACTTTGACACAAGTATATCTCCCAAACTAATTTCAACTTCATTTTCTCTCCGAGATCCAAACAGCAAAGACAAGTCATGCGATCGCTCAGCGTGGAGTCGTAAACACAGCAGGTGAAATCAGAACGATGGCGCACGCACTCCGCCTGGGCTCCTCAGGCATATTGAAATAGTATTTTATTTTCCACCAGATTGGCATTGAGTGATGTCCACCCAGTATAGGAAGAGACAGGGAGACAATGAAATAAAGTTTTAGAAGCAGCACCAAGGCAAGAATGGCACAGAACAGGCAGCTGGTTTACAGGAGAAATGGGGGGGGGGGAATCTGTATTTTGCAAGTTGTTAATACACCCCTCACACATAATTTACCTGTTTGTTTATTGCAGCATGAATATGCATTTAGTAAATTAACAAAATAAAACAGGAAAGTACTACAAAAAAGTAATACATGTTTGAATGAACCCAAAGTGGAACTGGGGAAAAATGAACAACATTCCAAGAAAACCAAATGAATTAACTTTATTATAAAATAGGAACTGAAAAGACATTGGAAAATGATCATTCTTAGTTTGAAAGTACATGCTTCAGCTTTCTTTTAATCAGTTTGACCTTCGTTGAAGGAGAAAGTAATTTTTGAGTGTGCCCCTCCGATGTCCTCTTGTTTTTCCATCCTTTTGTCCTCTATTATTTTAATGCTTTTATGCCTGCAGTGAGAGGCTGTTGCTGCATGTGGGCCTAAAAGCATGCATGGGTTGGCACATTATTTTATTCTTAAACTTCATCCAGCATCGCTGCGGTCTTCTGTAATGATAAATCTAGTTAGAGTATAGCCATAGGGTCGGGTAACAGTTCCTTGTATCCTCCCTGTATTAAAATCACCACAAGTCTACTATTCTTAGCCCAGGCAATCACAGCACTCTCATTATTTCTCAATAGGGTGGAGGCATGCAAGTCATCATCCCTCATCATCTGCACAGCCTCTGGCAATAGATGCTCACACTGAGACTTAGCACATGCACACACCTTTGCTCCAAATCCTCATTATCCACTATTGTACCTGATGTGTTTTAGTAAAGGACGAATTTCATCAATACTAAGTCTAACCCCAGCAGGAGTGTTGATAACGTTATGTACTTCCCCTTCTGAGCAGAAGAATATCCATTGATTTGCTTTAGATATCCTGACTGATTCCTTCATTTTGTTGTTCAAATCATCTGCACTGGGGGTGGCTGTGGGGGAGGGGGATCAGTCAAAGTTATTAAAAAGAAAAATGGATACAAATTCAAAATAAAACAGTATATTCACTAATAATTAAGATTTAGTCCTTAGTCAATTTAGTAGAATGATAGATTGATATCAGTCAGTGAAGCATTCATCTTCATGCAGTGATAATTGCGCTTTACTCATTTAAAATTCAAACACATTTTATATTTACCACGCTCTATCCAAAAGACTGTGCGTGTAATATAACTCACTAATTTGCTTTTTTTGTTGTCTGTAAACAATGTTCAGGAGACATCTGAAGTACAAATGTAAAAACAATAACTTTTTTGTTAATAATTTTGTGTAGTTATATTAGATAGTCTTCCATATAGTCTATGAAGCCTTACATTTGTTTTCTAATTCCTGCAGAGCGGCAGTACTTCATCAGAAATTGACCTCTGAGTTGTCTGCGGGACTGTTGGCAAGAGTAAGCCTGTCCTGACTTCCCATCATCCATCTGTTTATACTCTCTCCCGCTAGCTTACAGCCTCTCACACCCTCAACCTAACATTACCAGGGCAACAAAAACGTAAGCAATATCGGAGCTATCCAGCCGTACATTTTTGAGCCAGATGCCAGCTCAGATGAGAAAAACTGTTAAATAAAAAGGATTGAAGAAACACTCAGAAATGCAAGTTTAAACTTAAATGTATTTTTGTTGTTCAACAGTAGAAAATGCTACAAGAAGATTTTGAAAATGCCAAAAACACAGTTTCATTGAAATGGGTCTTTAAATACTTATTGAATTTTCTTCATATTTATACAATTTTAAATCTGAAAGGAACCCACACTCTCTTCATTTTCTCTCTGACTCCCCCAGTCTTCCTCAGGTCAGCTCTGATCTCTTTTCTATCTTCAGATTTATCAGTAAGTCACCACTTTCTTATCGGGACTCAAAAAAACTCTCTTTGAAGTACTGGGACTCTTTACTAACAAAGTTTTTATTGTGTGTTGGGAGCGCTACTCAGAGCAGGAAGATCAATGACAGAGAGAGAAGAAATTTGCTCAAAGTTGCAGACATAATGATACAACATCAATGACGGCTCATGAAACCTGTCAGGCCGTTGCATTGAAGCCTAGTCTGGTGATCTGTCGCCGCTGTGATGTGAGGCCTTTTAAAATACCTTCTGTCTTGGGCGATCCTGCCTAGCAGGATTTATACAGCAACTCTTTGTTAGATTAAAAAAACCCTGAGATCTTTGCATTTATCTGAGCAGTTCACAGAGCTGGAATCAGACAGAGAAAGATCATGAGAAAGAGGGCCAGGAGGAATGAGAGTCGCAGCCTTCCTTCCCCATCCCTGTCATGAGAGTGCGTTAATTCTGTGTTAGACAGGGGGAATGGCTTGTTTGCGGGGCAGATTAATTGCTTTTATTGCCTTGTTTCTCCCTGTGAATAGTGCTGGGTGTTTTAATGAACACCCACGCTGCTCGCCTGCTCGCATGCCTGCCCTGTCTGCCTGCTGTGCAGCTCCTGCTGCTGCTTTTTAGAGCATAGCCGCGCTTTAGCTAGAGCCCGCCAAAGCTAAATGCCTCATGTTCTCTTTAGCACTTCAGTGCAGGTGACTGATTTAATTTGAGTGAGTATGGCTGTGGAACCGAGCTTCTTAAGCAGCTCATGATAGGTGAGTGGTTCCAGCCGAGGACTGAGGGTGACCAGCAGTTAACTGGAGTGTGACTTTAATCATTTCCCGCTGGGCTGAGGAAAGGTTAGCCAAGTTCTCTGCCGTATTACATCACTGATATGGACACAAAGATCTGTGTGAGACTTTCATAGTGAGATGCAGGGAAAGCCCTGTGTGAGAGGGGCTGTTTGGCAAAAATGTCTGGTTAATCACTTTTCAAAACGCAGCTGCATCTATTAGAAAACCAAGCAGGTTCTCAGTCTTTCTGGTTTCTGGAGTATTTCTTGTAAAAAGACAGCAAATGTAGATGGCATTAGTAGTCAGCTACTAATGTAGATTTATTTGAGGAAATTAAATATGTAAAAATGTGTGCATTTAAGAAATCATACGTCTTAGTGAAAAAATAAACCAGTTTGTCTTTAGTCTATTTTTTGTTTTTGCACTTTAACAAAAAAAAATGTTTTACATTTGTGAACTGCATGTGATCCAAATGTGTTCCATTTCAGTGTGAAGGGCTCTGCAGAGGCTTGTGGATGTGGAGGAGCTTTGTCTCTTCTAGAAGCAGAGTACCGTACTGTTCCTTGGGAGTATCAACTTGGGCTTAAAAACACTTTGAGGTGGGAGCTGCCTCTCAAGTCAAGGAGATCTCACAGAAGCTTCACTGAGGATTATTGGAAAGATTCTTGTTTTTCATTGAAGTTTGAAATGTAACATGAACTAAAAGATAAAGAAAATTATTCTTATTTGAAATGTTTATTTTAATTTGGTGAGGAACTTTTTAAAGGAGCAGTCTTTGATTGTTATGGCTAAAAATCTGTCTAAAACTGCAGCTTAAAGTCCAGCTTCAATCATCTTTTGATCTATTGTAAAACCGTTCCCATGTTGTTTTTTCATTATAATTATGCCATTTTTTACCAAAATGTAAAAAAAAGATTGTTTTTTAGGACATAGTTTCTGCAGAGTGGCAGTATTTCATTAGAAATTTAACTCTGATTCATGGGTGGGACCGTTGGCTCAGAGCCCACCTCAACATCCATCTGTTAACATGCTCTCCCACTAGCCTACAGCCCCTTATGATCTAACATTTCCGGTGCAACAACAATAGTGAGCAATATTAGAGCTATCCAGCCACGTGGTTTTAGCCAGTTGCCAGCTCGGGCGAGGAAAACGATGATGTAAACGGATCTAATCATTTACAAGCGGGTGCTATAAAATTTAGCAGAGCAAGAAACTTGTGGTTTGCTGTGATACCTTCTACATCATAAGTACAAGTTTATTTAAATGCATTTTTTATATCTGCTCCTGATTCCCAATGATTTGGGTAAAGAAATACTCAGAAATGCAACTTCAATTTCTTAATATTTGTCCTTCATCATTAGACAAATGTCACAAGAACATGTTAAGCACACCAGAAACACAACTTTCATGGAAGTGGGTCTTTAAATTCACTCTTAGCTATTCCATTCGGCAGTAGTTTCTTCCACTAGTACAGAATGCTGCTGCTCAGATTTCCTATAACCCCAAACTTGGCTTCTCTGCACTGGCTTTCTTTGCATTCTTAGCATAATTGTAAGATTACTTGATTTGTTTTTAAATCCTGGCCTGCTGTACCTCCCTAAGCGTCTATCTTCCTCTACACTCCAGTGTCTCGGGTCAGGTGATCAGCTTCCCTTGAGGCTGCTGAGGTTCAAGAGGAAGCTCGAAGGGGATTTCTGTGCGCTTGTCAATTATTGTCAATGTCTATTTTTAAAATGCTTTTTAAAACCCTTTTTTACAGCCAGGCATTTAACAAAGCATGAAACTCTGTTCTGCCGGCAGTTTTACTGTCTTTTATTGATTTTAACTTGAAATGTTTTCCTTTTTATATCCATTCTTTTCTTGTTTTTCGATGTTTTAACTGTCAGTGCTCCACTGTGGTTGTGTGAAGACACTTTAAAAGAAAATTATGTTGATTTGAGTGAAATTTTACTTAAACGTGTCCACAAGCCCTTCCTCTTCCTATATGATCTCAGACCTTTAGCAAACAAAAGGAGTGCCTACCTCCACCTTATGTATGAAGTGTTTGAAACTGTGGCCTCCTAGCCTGTCATAGGCAGTGTGACCTTTGACCGGTCACCCTGGATTTCCATGTGAGAGTAGGCCCAAAAAGATCAGGGGTACACAACAGTCGCCTTTGAAGGTCTCATGCAAAACTTCTTTAGAGGCAGAATGAGTTCTGCATTGAGTCATATCACCTCTGCTGAAAAGCCCACAGGGAGCTTATAATCCTTACTCTGCATCTCTTTTACTACTCTTTAGACTGCTACTTTTACAGTGTTATTAAGCAACAATGCCGATCCCTCCATTTGACCATAATGTCCAATAAAAGGATTTTATAGTTGCATACATTCACTTTCGGCTCTTTGCATATATATTGCTCGTAAGTCGGCAGTGTGGTCGTTAGTGCAGCAGTGTTCTGCTCAGCTGCCATGGAAGATGGGTTGTATTGAGTGGCGTTGTAAAAAGAAAAAAAGAAAAAAAAACTGCTTTATTGTGTGTTTGTTCTGGCATGTTAACGGTTGGCTTTACAGCTCTGATTATAGCCCACCAGTAAAGCAAGGAGGACTAACCACACAGTGAAAAGGCTGCTTGGGAAAACATAAGACAGGGGAAAGTCACATTTTGGATTTACTCAGGCTGTGCATGTTCTCCTGATAAAATCAGGACTTTGACATAAGAAGCCTTACTCTTTAGGTGTTAAGAAATGTATTGGCACCGGTTCCTTTCCATACAATGTTTTTTTTTTCTTTTCTTTTGCATCTTGTGTTGTGGAATCAGGATTTACAAACACTATAATTGTTATTTTGGTGCTGCACGTCTGAGTAAATGACTTCCGATTAATCAGATTTAACTGCTCATGCAACAGACACATACTGTGTGGGCGTAATTATGTTTCTCCACAGTAGATCAGTTTTTGCTTCACTGTGCCACCATGCAGATGCTCAATCGGTCGTCCAGACAACTAATGTCTGTGTGTCCGTGTATCTGTTGGTGTTTGTGTTATATACACAATCATCTCAACCAACTCCTGACCTTCTGCTGCTGCCATCAGTCACACACAGACTCCCTCCGCTTTCCAGAGAGTTCCACTTTTTTTTTGTCTGTCATGTGACCATTTCCTCATTGTGTGTTGTTGGCACAGCCATGCGGCTCTGTGTTCTTAAGCGTTTTATCCCTGATGATGGTGTATTCGTTTTCATGACTATCTTTTAGTTTTTCTTGCGCTCCATTTCCTCAGCGCCTCCCTTTTCTATCTGTGCCACTGTCAGTCATTAGCCTCACGTACAGAAAAATGCACAAACAGGCTCCCACTGAAGGCTCCCTGAGGGGAGACACTGTCAAAGCGGGGACACTGCCTCCCAGTGCACCCAATATAATCGATACTCGTACAAATACAGGTACAACAGAGAGTCCAGTCACAAGTGACTGAGACAACAACCCGTATCCTTGCATTTTTATTTTTTTCAGGTTCAACATGCTCTTGAACGCACCACATATGCCTGTTGTGTACATAGCTTGAAACTCCAGATTACATCGTTGTCGAGTGGAAGTATTCAAGTGACGAGATGTAATCCATTCGGGTTGACCGGGGAAATTAAGGTTTGCTGCTGCTTGCCTTTGTCTGTTTGTTACCTTGGTCTCTTCTTGTAGTAAACAACATTGGCAACAGTTTATTTCGTTTAGCTGACAAACCAAAATCCAACTTAAACTGCAGAAATTTAAATGCAAAAATGTATACAATGACAAAAATAACATACCAAATATGTCTTGTATTTGTATTGTTTTATTGTTTTTGTTTTTTTAAATTGGATTACTTGAAGCTGTTTTTTTATTGGAATTAGTCTTTCATCTAAGCTGTAATCATCAGAATGTAGGTCTAAAAGTGCAATTCCTTGTGTGTCAATTGTATCTAAATGTTATTGAGTTCCCGCATTAACATTGCACCACGCACCAGAGGTAATTGAGTTTGCCAGGAAAGCAAACACAGCTGGCCAGCATTTTACAGTGCCGGACAGCAATGGAGTGACGAGTAGGGCTCTGTTACCAGCACTTCACATCAAGAAGCTCATCAAGTATTGAAGAGGGCAAAGCCGTTTAGATTGAGACTGTGGAAGGTAATAAAAGACAAACAAGAGGAGATGGGAGTAAAGGCAAAGACACACAGAGGAGAAGGGGGGAAATGAAGGGCTTGTTTGTTGTTTTTCCGGCTGAAAATGAGGAGAAATTGTCAAAGAATTTAAATGTGACTTGAAAAGAAAAAGTTGTGAAACAGGGAATGGGATCTTTAATTTGTTTTTTTATGGTAGCTATTTCTGTTTGCACTTGCCCCATCTTTTTGTGTGTTTTTCACCGGAATTTTAAAAACGGTGTGCATTTACTGAAATCACATGTGTCTGAGTGTTAGTTTATGTGTGAGGATCAGTCAGAGCTGTAAGGGACAGATTTACACCCATTCACAGGAGCTATAAAGGCCATTCTTTCCCTTTTTCAGTCTCACTGGCTCAACTCAGAACACTTAAATCCTTCCATAGCCCACAGGCCACTTCTGTCACATCCATATCCTCTCTTTCCTCTGCCGACGACGACTTTCATATTCTCTCCTTCCTTCACCGTGACCCCTTCGAGCATCAGTCACCGGGCTTCTTCCTCCTTTATTTCTTGTCATTTCTCCCCCGTGTAGCACAGCCTTTTCTCTTCTTTTATGAGCACTTCACATTCTTTTAAAAGTATTTTATGTAGTTCTCTAAGAGAACTACTGTTTCACATCATCAATTATAATAAAATCTTTAGTTTTTGATGTGGCAGTGATCAGTTCATTTCATTTATAGTTATCTTGATTTGTATGGGATTCGAAGGCGATCACATGTCTGAATCTGCACCAATGTATGAACAAGAGTGAAGAAAAATCTAAGATATAGCAGGAAAAAAAGGGCAATAACATGTCAGCATTTAAACATATAAAAAACAATGCAAACCTTTAAATATCAAAACATACTATATTTAGCAAGAAAACCAAACAACGTCTATGACCAATGAAATGCACAGCATGTTTTACAATATCAAAAAATGTATTGTCCTAAAAACTTGGAAACCACTGAAAAATGTGGGGAAATACCAGATATAGTCAGAAAACAGTTATGCTTTGAAACAGAAAAATCAGTTTCTATGTTTAAATGCCAAGAAAAATATCTTCTAGTCTTTTTTTTAATAGCAGAATGGGGTTTTAGTAAAAAAAAAAAAAAAAAACTTATTTTACCAACATAATCTAGTTAAACACAAAAGCAAAGTAAGTTAATAAGGAAATGGAAAAAAATAAAAGTTTTCCAGCTATTGCTTTTCCATAAAACATTTATTAAAAAATTTCAACTGAAATAGTTTAATGACCAATTGAAACAACCCATTTTGAAGAGTTTCATTTGCTTAATCCGTGAACCTGCTAATTTCAGTGTAATAAAGTCAGAATGCATTTTAAAATAGCTGAAAACTTGGAAAAATATACAATACTTATTTATCTTTTCATAGGACAAACTTTAGTGTTTTATTTTATTTTGAAATATTGTTTACACTATTATTCTGTATGTTGTAACGAAATCATTTTTTATTATCGATGTAATCAGTTATCAATGTCATAAGATGTGAATTGTATACCTTTGAGCACTTATAGTTAATAAATGAGGTTCAAGCAAAGGCTACAACTATGCACCCTTAAGAGGTTATTTTCAGGCAAATATAGCCTCTTTATTAACATATGTTGGCTTTTAGGGGCTTAGGAACTTTAATTAGTATGAAACCTTGAGCTAAAAGTGACTTTGCTTTCACAATAGCTGCAGGCGCAGCTGCAGGATGTGTGTATTGAATGGCTTTGACCTTCCCCAGGTTCTGGCTGTAAATATCTCCTAACGGGACTTGACTCAACCCCATACCATCCGTGTAGGGCACGCTCACATCTATGCGTTGGAGAAAGTTAACTGTGAAAATGTATGTGACCTAAAACTCTGTGAACAGTCCTTTGCTAAAGTGTGAATAATTGTGGGTTTTTTTTTAATTGCTGCTTCAGTTTGCTCATTTCTTATCTTATTTCTCTATTTTTTTACTTCTCTGATTTAAATTCTGATGAAGGAGGATAGGAAGCACCGAAATGATTTTTCAAAACTGTTTCTTAATTCTGTATTGTTTATTTCCTTTGATTTTGAGTTACATCCGAGGAGTTCAAGATCTCTTTGGTATCAGCATCTCTTTCTCGCTGCATCCTTCCATCGCTCTCTTCTCCATTCGACTCTGTCATAAATCTACTATCACACATATCCGCACACACAACACACATATACACTCACCAATCAATACAAGCCTGCTTGGCACTGCCAAACCCCAAAATGACTATAGATTTTCTGTCCAGTCTGCCACTAAATTATGCAAACCCCTGGTTTATGTTCCAGGACTTTTTGGGGCTTTTTCACCCGAGATATGGGATGATGAGGTTTTCCAGTGAGGCAGATAAGGAACGATATGAGTGAGGCTATAGATATGAGAGCAGAAGTTAGCGTGGTAGAAAAAAAATGCCTTTATCAACACACTTTATTTTTGGTTTTAATATGTAATATGCAATAACTACCAAATGTGTACTGTTGATCACGAAAACAAAACCACATGTTAGGATTATTGCAAACGTTCTCAGTATGTCTCGGTTTTATTGGGAGGTGAAATGTCAATGTGAGAGTTCCTGTTCTATCAGCAAACACTTAATTAAAGATTACAAACAGAAATGTATTTCCATGGTTACATTCTAATTGAGGGTTACTCCGATGCAAGATTATTAGAAATAAGTTAAAACCTGCAGTCTGAAAAAGCTTGTAGCAGTGAACAGTCGGTGGGCCACAAGCTCCCTGCTCTGCTTCACTCCAATGCATCCACTTGCAGACAAATAGATCCATGTACGTCTTTGTTTTCCTGGCATCAGGCTCAAAACTATATAGTTGGATTGCTCCAATATTGCTCTCTATTTTTGTTGCTCCAGTAATGTTAGATTGGAGTTGTAAGGAGTAAGAACAGGAGTACATGTAAACAGAAGGATGTCGGGAAGTAGGGACGTGCTTACTCCAAGTCAACAGTCCTGCCCACAACTCGGAGGTGAATTTCTCATGAACTTCTGCCGCTCTGCAGAAATTATGTCCTAAAAAACAACACTGATCTTTTTGATTTTGCATAACAATACCACAATCATAATTAAAAGACCAAAGGGAATGGTTTTAAAATAAATCAAAAAATGATTGGAGTGGGACTTTTAAAGTGAATTTTTTAAATGTTTTTTTTAATATATATTATACTGGAAAGGGAGCCGGTTTAGCTCGTGCTGGTTTGCGGCGCCTTCCGTCCGTGAAACCAGGGTTCGAATCCGGGCTGCTCCCGTTTCCCTTCTCTACTTCTGTGCCGGTCCCAAGCCCGGTTGCTTTGAGAAGGTTGCGTCAGGGAGGGCATCCGGTGTAAAACATTGCCAAG
Organism: Oryzias latipes; assembly: GCF_053564925.1. Lineage (NCBI taxonomy): Eukaryota > Metazoa > Chordata > Actinopteri > Beloniformes > Adrianichthyidae > Oryzias > Oryzias latipes. Next base: position 23,313,915 of record NC_136249.1, on the reverse strand, counting down.
TTTACCATGCGACTTGTTCGCTGTGGCGACCCCTGATGGGAAAAGCCGAAAGAGAAAGAAGATATATATGGGACAGGAAAAAACGTTCTGAGAAAATAGTGGGGTTAATAAACAAGTAATTTCAAATTTACACATCTGAGAAATACTCACAACAGTCATTTGGAATTTCAAAATTTGCCTCACTGACTTTGAACTTTGAGATGAGTTGAACCTGAAATCTGCTTACTGTTCATTGTTAGAAGCCTTCATCTATTGCAGGTTTATAGAGGGACTTCATGGGGATCGAGGTGGAGAGAGGAGGGTGCTTTCAGTTGAGTTGAAGCCTTCCCATAAATAGAGATGAGACTCTGCAAGTCCTTGCTCATTTGTCTATGCATGTGCTCATGTTTGTGTACAAGTGTGTGTGTGAGCATGTGTGAGTGCTCCTTTCTAAGGTGGGATAATAGTTTGTCTGGCTGAGTCTGTGAGGGGGCCATTGGTGAGTCTCACAGGAAATGGAAATGATCGGCTCAGTCAGTCTTCAAGCATAACTCCATTACCTAGAACAACACTCACACATACACACATGCGCGAACACACACAGCCTCTTGCTATTTATCTTCCTCTTCTCTTTTCATCTATGTCATTGCTCATTTTTCCGTCTGTTGTCCCTACGCAGCTCCACTTCGTCATTTCTCCAACTCTAACTTATAACTGTTTCTTAAATTCACTCCTCTTTTTTTATGTCCCTCATTTTGCTCCTTCATTTCATCTTCTCTGCCAGCCAGCCCAGAAGTTCCCAAATGGAACTTTTTCTCTTTTATCTGCTCAAAACTGTTTTACTGAGTGTGTGGCCATGATGGAAAGCATAAGAAAGAAAGAGCAATGTCTGTGGAAGAAAAAGCAGTAAATTTGACTGTGAAAAAATGAGGTCCTCGAGAAACAGGAGACGTTTCTGGAAAGTTCGGGTTCCACAGAGCTGACAGTGAAGTTACTATTACTATTAAACAGAGATCAAGTAGACAAGGTGGACAGTAAAAGATGGGAGGAAAATAAGAAGCAACCTTGCAGCAATCAATTACTAAAGTCCTCAATTTTATCTGAAAGGGCTGCTTGTTTCTTTTGGGAGGCTGAGTAATGTTGCAAACAAACCTGCCTGCCAAGCTGAAAAATGCTGAAATCAGTGATGCTGCTGCTACATTGTATAAAGCCTGTAATAATGGTAACTGACTGTCCACTTGTGCTTAAAAACGATTCATTTAAGGAAAAGCAAATATTTTCTGTATTGAATATTAAAGACCCACTCCATGGAATATGATATTTTTTAGTGTTCTTGTAGCATTTCTCTCATGATGGAGGACATATATTAAGAGAATTTAGATTAAAATTTCATTTCTGAGTATTTCTTATTTTAAATTGTTGTGAATGAGGAGCAGACACTTGTTGATGGGACCTAGAAGCTACTACAGCAAGCCATGAGCTCCCTTCTGAGCATTAACGTCTTCATTTTCCTCATCTGAGCCGGAATCTGGCTTAAAGCTGGACAGCTCCAATATTGCTCGCCGTTTTTGTTGCAGCGCTAATGTTAGGTTGGGGTTGTGAGAGGCTGTAAGCTAGTGGGAGAGAGTGTAATCAAAGGGATAGTGGGAAAAGCGGACGGGGTTGCTCCACACTAACAAATCTGCAAACAACTCGTGCAAATTTCTAATGAAATACTGTCACTCTGCAGAAACTATGTCCTAGAAAACGACTTTTTATTTTATTTTAGCTAAAAACAACATAATCGTAATTAAAAAAGATCAAAAGAGTAAAATAAAGTGTTGTGTAAAACATTAATTTAGATATGCACCGATGTTTTATAAAAAAATGTATCTCTGCTTGGTTTTATTAATCGTTCCTCCATGAAACATCTTCTTTCATCTGTAGGTCATATGCTGTAATGGATCAACCTGTAAATAGCTACAAGTCCATTATAATGGAGCTGGCAGAGACTCGGAGCCCCGACATGACCCTCTTGGCTCATCAGAAAGAACTGTTCCACTTAAACTCTGCTGCTCCTTTGTAATTGAATTAGTCTGCTCAATTATGTAGAGGCAGGGCTGTCCTCGTTTCGCTGTGCTGTGAAAGCAGCAGAACAGAGCCAAGAGAAGGTTGTAAGCCAGGATGTGAGCTAAAAGTCATTTTAGTAAAAGCATAAAGTTTTACTACTCCGTCTTTAAACTGTCGGCTGCATCTGTGTAAGAGTTCTGCTGTGACATGAATGATTGTCCTTCTGTTTCTTCTCTGTTGTGCCTCTGGGCCGAATGCATTGAAAATGCCAAGGCAGCAGATCTGATAGTTCTTTCAAAACATTACTCCACCAACTTTACAAGAAAACATCTAACCAAGCCAATTCTGCCGATCCACTTCCTTCAGGGGCCCTTAGCTCAGCAAAGTAATCACACATCAGCAGCGCATCCAGTGCAAGCGCACAAACGGCAGGGATCCCCCCTCTGATCTCCAAAGTCTTTCTGAAATGCTGTTTTCTTACACTGGAATTTTTGTTTATCTTGCTTCTCTCATCCAGGATCAGCTGAAGAGCCTCCACAGCGGCAGCAAGCATGCTAACGAAGATGGTCTGCTGCTGCAGAGGTGAGTTCACCCGCTCAATCTTAAACTTGGGAACAGATGTTGTTCCCATGCGTCTGCAAGACTCCTTTTCTTTAGTGAAATTCAAAGCATCCCCATTTAAGAAACTGATGAAACCTAATCCTAACTTCTTTGCTGTCCAGTACTTGCCTGACAATGGACCTGGACAATATCAACATCAACCTGCCACCCGTTGAGACCAAAGTGTTGATGTAAGTACATCTGCAGAGAAAATGACCAAAAATGAACTGTTATTTGGTCAGACTTTCACATGGAAGTTCAATAATTGTCTGTATTTGGAAAAATCTGAGACCCAAATTAAGGCGGCACTTGTATGTTTATTACAGTTTAATTGGCGTTGGTGTAATTTGTAATCAGAACGCTGAAGTTGTACCTTTGCTTAATTGATGTTTGCTTGATTGGGTTTACTTGCAGCATCCAGCGAGCCTGGCGTGACTTTCTGCAGCGACAGGAGGTGGAGAAAAGGAGTCCCTCCCCACCCTCGCTCTCCTCCTCTGACAAGATGAGCATGTCAATCAGCATGATGACCTTGTCAGATGGCAGCAGCCCTGTAAGTAACACATGTGCTGAAACAAAAATACTCCCCATTGCAAACATCAGGCATGAAGAAGACATGAGGACAGTAGGTGACTAGGGCGGTTGCATGTGTGTGATGTTTGTTTAGACATGTGATGAGGAACAGCTGTTTATGGACATGTGTTGGCAGCTGGAATGACCTTTTTTAAACTAAAGTGAGCAAAAAATTGATGTGAACAACATCCAGTTTTAGACTATGTTTAGTAGAGGCTCCAAAGTTTTAGAATACCTTTTCTTTCTCTTTTTTTCTTTAGAAAAGATTACAGTAAACAGTACAGGTTTCATTTTGACCTTTAAATCCCTACAAATGTAATGTGGAAAAAATAGTTTTAAAAGTGAAACAAAAAATGCAGTTACTACAGATCAAGCAATGTGTCTCTGACCTTAAGTGTCAAGCACAGTGGAGGAAGATTCATGGTTTTGCTGGATCCAGAATAGACAATTCATACATGTGTCAATTTAGAGTATTAGCTTTAATTGCAAGAGGCACACATTTTTAAGCAATTAGACAACAGAGCTGGACAATGTTTTCAGAAAAAGAGCAGATTTTCAATGTAGATGATTAGTCAATGCAGTCAATTCAGTATTTTATCTGTCAAAGGCGAAATGCATTTTGATTCCCCAATTTTGTATTATTTTTATGGTATATGCTGGATTTCAGAGTAAAATGATCTATTAAACTGCACAAATCTCAATGAAAGTCAGTAAGATTGTGATGCTCTAAACCTTTGACCGGTTGAGTATATTTCTAGCTGCAGACGTTTACCTCACCTTAGGTTTCCTCATCATCGCGTCGTCACAGACAGCATATTTGACAAATGAGTTCTATATGATAAAGTCCTGAACAAAGATGACAATGGCTTAAATTATTCAGTCTGCAGAGCTTCTGTGTGGTCTTGCTCACAATCATTTTTACGGCTTGTTATTGTAACACTTTTTTACAGATTTGCTTTTATTGCTCTTAATTATTTTTAAGGAGATTCACCAGATGCCTTGTCTGCTATTTTGTAAATTGCCCCCAGCATAAGAAGTTTTATTTAATGGCCTTTGAGTTTTGATAATCGTTTTTTCAGAGTCGTTTACCCTAAATAAATGCTTAAATCTGATGAAAATCAACAATTCTTGTGTTGCACTAAAAGGCTGGAGTGTTTTGAGCTGTGTGCTGTGATTTCTACTAAATGTGTAGTTCCATATCAGTCCAGAGGAGGGCAGTAACTGTCAGATAATCCAAATTTCTTCCAAAAAAAGAGAAAAGGCATCCATTCTCATTCAGCACAAGTTTCTGTCTTCGGCGATGGAGACTAAAGTAGATCCCCGAGTTTTCACTCATGTCTTTTCTTGTCATTATAATTCTATAGAGGTCAGCTGGTTAATTGCGAGTGTCTGGTCTTTTCCCCACTAATCTCTTAGTCTGAAATCAACAGGCCGGTTAATCTCGAGATGGTTGGGAGAGCTGCTCGTATGAACACAGTTAAGTGGTCCTTATTGGCTGAAAGAGACTGTTTGATCTGGTTTCTTGTGGATAAAAGAGGGTAAAAGGAGTTGTGAGAGAACAGGGGGGAAAAATGAGTGCACGTCTCAAAAGCACTCGACTCGACTGTGAGCTGAGCAGAATCGACAGTTTATTAATTAAGCTTGCGGGCAGCCAGCAGGCAGGTCACAGAGGTTGTGGATAAATTCACTGTGGGTTGTTTACACACAGAAAAGACGATAGTTGTGTTTGAGGTCCTCCGGATGGCAGGGAAATGCTTAGCTCAGTGAGTTAGACCTGCTGACAAGGAGGAAATGATCATCACAGAGAAAGAGAGTGTGTGTACATGAAGGCCCTGAGGTCAACGGAGACAAGGAGGAAGTGGGGAGAGGAAGATAAAAATCAGACATTAGCTCAGTGGTTTACCATGTTCAAGCCCGTGACTTTAGATGTCAAACACTCTCTTTTCCACACCGTCTCCTCATTTACAGTATGTTTCAGCATGATGCATCAACTCCTCCTTTTTTTTTCTTCTGCTTCATTTTTGTTAAATATTTTTTGTAAAATTGATATTTAAGTCACTCCCACTTTGACAAACCCATTCTTAGGCGATGGTTGTATTTCTTGATACACAAGGATGTTGAAGCCATCCATCTGTGCTGAGATTGAATTTCTCACCTTGGTGCCTGCCACATCTGCCCCCGTTTAAAGCTCTGTGCATGACTCTGCATCGTGTGTGCGCTTGTGTGTACATGTGAGAAGGGACGTCTTTGTGTGCTTTCCAGAGGAGCGAGCACACAGTTCTCCGCTGAAACACTGAGCTGACACGCGGCTCCTGAACGTGCAAGTAAGTGAGCTTTGGCGTTGTAACTCAGCTCACTCATTGCCATGGCAATCTTGCTAAATAGAGTTGCTGTGGATGTCTCTCTTTATGATCGATCCCTCTCCTCTGCAGCGGCACCAGGGAGGCAGAAATTATAGGTTTCATTAAAGGGGAACCTAACAAACTCTGGCTTTTATGCAGGTGTATGAATCAGCTGTCCACATTTTATCGTTTCATGATACTGCGCTGCATCCACACGGCCGACTGGACCACCTACAAGCACACATGCGAAAATGAAGACCACACGCCTAGAAACGAGCACAGCCACATGCACTGCAGCTTCAATTTTGAACTGTCCAGAAGATAGATGCCTTTTTATTACCAGACATGAATCAATACTGTTGGGCACTGGGTACAGGTTTTATGGAAAAGTTGCCTATGAATTACTGGAGAAATTAGAATAAAAAGATGAAATCTCACAAGATCAAAGTAGATTTTATTTATTTGAAAATATGAAGTGTCTTTAATACCGTTTGCTGTAATGATGGGAGCTGTCCATGGCTTTGGTTCTGATTAAAGGGGCATGGTGTAGTAGCTCTCTTGGACCGCTAGGGGGAGCTCTTGTACTAGACTGTGGTTGTGTTGAGAAGAGTTCAGATTGGAACACAAATGCTGATTGATTTTTATCAGATCAAATAACAACTCGGTTACAGACCATTTCTTATCTTAAACTTACATTTTAATGTTATTGCTTTAAGGTATTTTCATAAATTGCCAAATAGGAGCAACATAAAATAGAACATCCCCAACTACCGTACAAAAACATGTTGTGCTGTTGATTAAAGATAAAGGTTACAGGGTCTTAGAAAATTCCTTTTTGTTTTTTCTTCTTTTTTTTTTTTTTGTTTTAAACAAAAGACTGGCCTCAAATTCTCCTACAGACTACTGACAATTTAGACAGAAGTTCCTAAAACACAGCATTTCAATTGAACCTGTTTATGGAATAAGTTTAGTTTTTATTCATCTATGCTACTATTTACTTCATTCAAAAAACTGTTGCGGACTGACAGCTCAGGCACATAAACCCTGGAGTTTTCCCATGTCTATGATGACTTAATACAGTTTAGCTTGAAGTCTTAAACAAACATCGATGAATTCCCCCAAAGATGCCCCAATGCTTGTGTGTGTTGATTTGTGAAGGACACAGAGGGGCCCATCTGTCCTGCCAGGGTGCTCTGAAACTGGGCTGAGCTGCACCGCCTTCCCCGCCTGCCAGCTGTCACGCACCTCCATTTTTGCCCCCTGTCTTTAGCGCTTCCTGATTACATTCTCCTTTTTTTCTGACGTGTCTAGGCTCATTTTTTGCCTTCCTCTTTCATATTTAATGCTTCCTTTTTCCTGTCCCTGCAGTAAACCCTGGTCCCAGAGCCTCCCTCTGTCTTTCAGTCTGTCTCCTTATCATTTTTTTTTTTTGGTTTTATCAGGGCAGGCAGGTGCAGCTGTGAGAGCCTGATAGGAGAGATAAATAAATAAATAAAACAGGTTGGACAAAGTTTAGGGAACTTTCACTTGAATGTTGGATATCTCCTCCTTTTCCTTTGCCGACTCAGGTACATAAAACACAGGAGATATGAGACGTTCTCCAATAACAGATTAGCTATTTAGGTCTTCGATTTTAACTCTGAGTCTCTGCAGAGCAGCTCACTATTCTGCAGCTGACACCAATTCATCCCAAAGCAATGCATTAATTCTGTAGCAGATTACTGAGCCAGCGGGCTGCACAGCCTGGACCCAGTGCCAATGCATTTAACCCATCATAATTGTTTTACCCATTTAATCCAAAGCAGGGAACAAATTGCAGCTTTGTCACAGAGCACAAAGAGTTCCAACACTTGCAGCTTTTCGTTTCAGCTGCATGAGCAAACCCTTTTATTACTAGCAATTCAAGAAGGCAGCAAATGTTAGGTATGCGTCCTGAACTGCATGCTTTTCAACTTCACTGTACTACTTCATGTTTTTGCTATTGGAAATTCAGAGTCACAATCACAGACGTGATGCATGGTCTCAAATAACAGTCTAAAGTCCTGCTTCTAACTTCGCGCTGTGCCGGGGGAAAATCCAATTGCTGGACGTGGCCACTTGCTTTAAGTTCCCTGGGTCATGTACAGAGTGGGAATCAAACTTCAGCTTCCCTGGGGCCTCTGGTGCACGCAGTTGTGGAAAATAGTTTCCACAATTTCAAACCACAATGTTGTTCTTAATCAGCACACCTTAGGCTAAGTCAGCAGTCTGCTGTGTGCTGTCACCCTTTAAAATATTGCCTCTTCTCTGTAGCGTTTGTCTTTTTTTCTTTTTTCTTTTTTCTGCAGAGCAGAAAAAGCCTACACTGATTTATGGTAATTATGCAAATGTAACATAAGGATTTGAAAATTAATGCTTATCCCTACCAGTGTCTTAAGCATTGGAGAATGGCTGTATATTGATCCTTGTTTTTTTGTTTCTTTTATTATTATTTTTTTCAACGCTGTCACTTTGATACCAGGCAATATAAAAAGTCTGGGTCAGACAATTAAGGTTTGACTTGAATTAGTTTGTTGAAGCTATATAGACTATGTGGCATGCAAAATTTTTCTTTTTGTTGTTCCAAATGGATTAATAAGGCTTCCCACGCATGGGTTCCATAATCTGCTGCCTGAAAGCCTGTGTCTGCAGGCTGCAGACTTCATTGACATAGTCGCAGATAAGAAGTGCTCAGAGGTGTCGGTGCAGGTGTGGATGTGCGCAGCCTTTGTTGTGTCTGAGGTGGGCTGGTCAGAGTGACAGCTCTGCCAGGATGTAGGAGGACTGCTGTAACACACCAGCTAAGGTATTGATTGACAGAATCATTAGTGGCTCTGCGACATCACACCACTCCATCACCACATTACAGAGACAGAGAAATAATGGCTTCAGATCGGGAGGCTTCAAAACATAAATCCTCCTTTTTGCAGCCTTCAAGCCTAATTTTAAGCTTTATTAAAATTTTCTGTGACGGCGCCTCCATTGTGTTTCTTTACAAGTGGATTAACTGTCCAGACGGCAGGTGAGGGACGGTCACATGATCGTTTTAATCATGCACGAGGGTGATGAGGCCTTGTGGGAAAAAAACATCTGATGGACAGCGACAAGGCCCTGTTAATCACCTGCCGGCAAACTGGTGACTCGAACGCAGGCCCTTTTCCACCGGTGACATGTTAAGTCATGCACTCTATGAAGTGTGCAATGCCCGTTATCGCCATGTGACACGCCCAGGGGGATAAACGTGTTTGTGCCTCACTGTGTAGGGCATGGATCTTAATCCAATTCACTCTCCTTTCAGTCAGTTCATTTCCAAATCACCAGATCACGACATCGTCTGAAGGTGCGGGATGGCGATAATGGTTCATGACATCATGGGGCCTTTGTACTATCCAGCAGATTCCACAGGAGGGCACTGTTCTGCTTTGTTGGGACATGGAAGCAGGGAGGAGTTCAGGCCTTTTCAAAGCTTGGACCTGGTCTCTTCATCTCTCCTGCACATCATGAACAGAGGCTAGTACCAAAAGTCAGCAGTCTGGAAACCTCTGATACAAATTGTTTAAACAGCAGCCACTCGTGTTGCTGAGTACACTTAGGATTTGTAAACACCCTCTTCTCTCAGAGAGAAGAGCCTCTTTTCCCGACAATATCTCATTATGTGTACTTTGTAATGAAAAAGGGAAGGTTAGCCGCCTTTTATTTCAAAGGCTTATGGAGCCCTCGCTCTGGGTTCTTTCCACTCCCACTGTGCCTCCTCCTTTTGCCTTTTTCTCCTAGAGCCTTTTAATTTCACAACAACTCCAATAAAATATTAAAGCACCTCAGAATGACGTCAGACTGGTGAACAAGCTGCTGGGTTTTTCTGGCTGCCTTTCTATTAATGAACTTCCTTTCTTTTTCATTTTTTTTTGTCTTGAATTTGGGTTGATTGGAAGCTCTTTTCTTGTCTTATTCAGGAAATTGTGCTGATCAAAAATGTATATTAATCAATGCAGTGATGTAAAAGAAAGGTCATTTTAGTCTAAAAATCTATCTTTTTTTGACTTATTAATTTTTATTTAAAAAAAACGTTATTTAGTATTATTTGAGTCTGTTTCTATAAGCTTTACACGACTTTAACATTAACTTTCCTTCACTTTTCCCTAATCAGTCTTTAATGTTCGTTTGGGGACGCTCTGATATGAAGAGCCACAAACGGGTCCAATTATGACTGGGTTTTTTTTTTCTCAATGTTATTGATTGAGGTTTTCATGCTGTCATACTGTAATCAAGGCTGATTGTTAAGATTGGCTGTGATTTCTGGTGTAGGTTAACGGATCATTTCATTTTATGAATCACATGTACTGAATATACTTGAATATTCAGAAGAAAAATGACGTTGATTTTGCACTGACGTTTGCTTGTCAGATCATTTTCTTGTTTGAGTTATAAACATTCAAGTTAAAAAATAAAGCATTAGATATTTAAATGAATGAACAGATTTTCCACCTTTTGTGAGGCACAGATGTTTTTTTGAGCTGTCAGGTCACGCCTTATTTCCTGCTTTTTTTTATTTTTTTTTTTATTTTTTTTTTGTGCTGGTGACATCTTTGCACCTTACGAAGCCTCCCTACTAGAATTTTCATCTTGATCAAGGTTTAGGGTGCTGTCTATTTATTCAACCGTTTCTCAAACTACTGATGGAGTACGACTTCACCTCTTTGCATTTCTCTGTTTTCTACTCCTTTTTTGGGCTTCTGACGGAAACATTTGCTTTACTGAATGATTGGTGTTTTGGTTTTGAATGTCAAATTTTGGATCTAATTAGTCCCTGGCTTTACTTTCTTTTTATTTAGTGCCAAATCTTGCATTGCTTAACACTTAAGGCCTGTTCACACCGGGACGAATTTCGCCGGCGATTTTCGCCGACGTTTAACGCCTCGTGACTAAACAAAGGGCACCAACGAGAGTGTGCACACCGACGCGAAAAAACGCCACGCGTTAAAGCGTCAAAAAAAAAAAACGCCTCGGGTTCGTTTTTTTTTTTCGACGCGTCGCGTCGAAATCTACTCGACCAATGAGAATGGCGCTTTTGCTCACGTGTCTGGAGCTTCTGAAGTTACAGTAAAACACAACTTGGGGGCGCTCAAACACAAAACTGCCTTGCTGAGCACACATACCAGCGAAGAAGATAGACGCCAAGTAGCGTCTACACAGCCGCGAAGCAATAATGACGGCCATTCTAAAACATCCCCGAACCAAGCACCAGTTGGAGCTACTGGTGCTTGAAATATTCATGTTTTCTTTGTTTGATTCTGACAAGCGTGTAAATACTTGCTCTCTTCTTCTGAGTGAAAAGCGACTTTAAGAAGCGTAAAGTTGCGCAGCGCCACCTTGTGTACAGGAGTATTTCTGTTTTACATTAAGCGCCATCTAATGTCAGGGAATGAAATTGCATGTTCACTCCACTCATCGTCAGCGAAAATCGCCTGGGTGTGAACACAAAAAACGTGGCGAAAAACGCTGGCGAATAACGCCTGGCGAATATTCGTCCCGGTGTGTACGGGCCTTTAACATACTTTTTTAAACACTCCCTAGCAACTTTATTAGGTACACCTTGCTAGTACCAGAACTGCCTTAATCCTTGGTGGCATAGATTCAACAAGGTACCAGAAACGTTCCTCAGAGAGTTTGGTCTATATTGACAAGACGGCACCACACAGTTGCTGCAGATTTGTCAGCTGCACATCAATGATGCCAATCTCCCGATCCACCACATCCCAAAGGTTTTCCATTGGGTTGAGATCTGGTGACTGTGGAGGCCATTTGAGATCATCATCATGTTCAAGAAACCAGTCAGAGATTATTCCAGATTTATGGCGTGTTATTCTGCTGGAAGTAGCCATCAGACAATGGGTACACTGTGGTCATAAAGGGATGGACATGGTCAGTAACAATAATCAGGTAGGCTGTGGAGTTGTAACCATGCTCAATTGGTAATAAGAGGCCCAAAGTGTGCCAAGGAAATCTCCCCCACACCATAACACCACCACCATGGGCCTTAACTGTGGTATGTATCCATTCTTCTATGTTGTTGATGCTAAGTTCTGACCCTGGCATCCGAATGTGGCAGCAGAAATGGAAACTCATCAACCCAGACAACGTTTTTCCAATCTTTAATGTCCAGTTTTGGCAAGCCAGTATGAATTGTAGCCTCAGTTTCCTGTTCTTAGCTGACAGGAAACTGACAGGATGAAAACAGTTTGGAGTTCACACTCACATTTGCGAGTTATAGCAGAGTCCTATTAACTCGGCTGACATGGCGGTGCATTCTCTGAGCCTCACATAAATCCAGGCTTTCAAATCGAAAGGAAAAAGGTAAGAAGCAGCGTGTTGCCATTCAGCTGTGTGTGGGTATGAGTGTGCGTGCAACACCGGGTGCAAAGGAACAGCCTGCAGCTCTCTTTGTATCCAGCCTCATTTAACCAGAATCCACTCCTCCATTATCAGCAGGATCATTATCCTTTTCTTTCCCTGCTCCCACTGCCTTCCCTCAACTGGGACTTAACATGGAAAACTAAAATATCAATGCATGCAACGCACTTACTCTAACCCAGAATCACTATTATTCCGGGGTTTTTTCCATGTGAACCAGAAACCCAAAAATAGTTAACTTCCAAGTGTGTCTCCAAGTGTGTGAGGGAGAGCCAAGTTTTTTTTCTATGGAATTCCTGTGGCATCCTACAAAAAAATGACAAAACGAGGTTAGCTCAGCTCTTTGAGGATGTGCCTGCGCCTTCACTCTTGACACCTGGTGAGTGCAGGTCACGCTGAAAGTTTCTTTTCCTGTGTGCACAAGTTTCTGAGAACATGGAAATGTCAAAAAGAGGCTTCTGAAAGGAGATTTGAATGGCTCCTTGCGGCTCCTTTTAATCCCTCCGTGTCATGCAGCACAATAAGTGTGCCCCTAATTTCATATTGTTCAGTCACAGAGGAGAAGTAGCCAAAGTCAACCCACTACTACACTCTCAGATTTGCCTCATAAAGAACTTTTCTTTCTATTCTTCTGTTATGCAGTTCTTGTCAGGATGACAACATTCATTCAACTGCTCCTGGTTTTTTGCTGCTGAGTTTAAGTGGATTTTTTCCCAGCAGTTTTCCATGCTGTTATTCAACCTGAACAATCCCTCCACTTATTCAGCCTTGTGAGATCTCTCTAATAGTCACAGCGGCCGCTGAAGTGTACAACGATAGGTTACACTAAAGTAACTCTGGAAATGTGGGAGACAGTAAGATTACCCGATGTGGATTGTTGAGCAGTTTGTGGGTCCATGTTTTTGAGCGTCTGTGTGTGCTCTCTCAGACGTGACCATCTAAGCTGCGGTTTTATTAAAATACTGAACATGCAGTCTGTTTGAGGAGAGAAGGAGACGGAAGGGATTTTGTTTCTCAGTTTATTGGTTTGGCGTTTAGACACTGGAGAAATCCTGGGGAGAAGAGAGAAGGCACATGTATTGAACAGAAGGGAGATTTGAAAAATAGAAAATAGAAGGGGGGAGAAAAAGACAATTTTCTTTTACTCTGAGTCGTCTGCTCTCCAGAGAAAAATAAACTGATTTGTGATTAATGAATAAATGAAGAAGAGGCTTCCTCTATTCTCAGTGTTTGTCTTCTCTTGCCTGAGTAACCCAACAGCCTCACCCAGAAAATCCATCTTGGATTTTTATATATATATATATATATATATATATATATATATATATATATATATATATATATATATATATATATATATATATATATATATATATATATATATATAATAAAATTTAGCAAAATAATGCAATCATATGATCCCACAACCAAAAAGTTAGCAAATCTTTTTTAGCTGAATTTTTTCCCAGAAAATTTCTATAAACTTTGCAGCAAATGAGTTCCATTTGATCCAGAAACAGAGGCTTTAGTACTTGGGGTAGACAAGGCAGTGGAGTAGCGCTTTAATGCCTTTTTTTTTCCAAAACTGTTTAATCCCTCAAGTCTTGAATGGGATTTTTATTACCTTATTTAAAGTAAAAGTTTTGAGTTTCTTTTTTATCACACTCAAAAGAGAATGCTTTAAACTGCATTTTAGAAATGCAGGCTCCTGCTAACATAGGAAATCACTGTACTCAAATCACACTATGAGTGTGCATATACAAATTACAAAATCTGTGGGGTAACTTTTGTTTAGCCTAACTGCCTAAAAAGGTTTACTAACTTGCTAGCAGCTAGAACTTTCAAATGGTATGTAATCGTCTTGTATGCATCAGGTCACTTCCATCAGTTTGTTATTTAAACTTTTGGATGTAGAGAAAAAAATCCCCATCGAAAAACAGGGTGTGAAAAAAAATCTATAACAATATACAGAAACCATTATTTTGTCATTAGTGTCCAATCCAAATGCAGTACCATGTTTCTCAGACTGCGACTCATACTTAGGTGGTTTACAAATAAAAAAGCAATAACCACTAGAGGAATAAACGTATGTGTGTTGGTCAGAACAGGAGGAGACAGAACTCCAGTTCTGTTTAAACCCCAGACTTTGACAGCTGCTGTTCATCATCACGTTGTAATTAAAAGTAAACCCATTAACACCACTGCACCAGAAAACGTCCAGAGTAACAACAGGTTTATTTGGAGAAAAAAAACACCAATCTCCACATAGACCAAACTACCTTGACAAGAATAACACAATATGACACAATTAATAATTCAATCTAAAGAGAAACCACATTACAATAATAATAAATGAATCGGAACAAGATTACTAGCATACCTTTAAATTTAGATTAAAGGACGTTAACAGATTGTTAATGTGATCTCCCAGGCACAGTGAAGGCACCACAAAGAAAGACGGGGAGCTAATCAGGGTATTTAATATCCATGCAAACATATGCTCCTAACTGTGGGAATGACAACAAACAAGCACTTGTATTTTTCTGTGACTTGCTACTTAACACTGAAGTATTTATGGAAGATAGGCAGGTTTCCTTGACACTTACACATTAACTAAACAGAAACAGATTATCAAAGGTAGAAAAAACTGTGGACCAATGAACAGCTGAATTCAAGTTAGATGATTCACTCAAAAAATGGAGCTTTCTTTAAAATACATTCGATTAGGTTGATTGACGTGCGTTTACAATAACACAAGAATATACCCCCTGTTTTATCATTTGTATTTAAAAATCTACTCCTTAGAAATACTATATGTACTGTATTATATTTACAGTTGTTAAAAGGTGAGGGCCACGTGATACCTTAGTCACAACTGCCCTTACCAGTGGCAATGTGCGGGCGAAAAATGTCCAAACCTGTATGTGGCCTGCAGGAGGTCAAAGATTTTAAGATTGTAGACCTCTCTGTCAGCCCGCAGAGCAAAAATGTTCTTGCACATTTTTTACTTACAGGCATGATGCGGAAGACAGGTCGTACGTAGCGAACACTTAGACAACATATATGGGTATGAAGGGGTGAATAAGGTAAGACACAGGCACATTGTATGCATTTTTCATTTTTTCCAAGCCCCCTGAAACCTGCGCAAGGAGCCTGTTAGTGCCGTTCAAGTGATAAGGGTGCACTGCTTGCGTCCTCTGTGCTTGTTGCCTGATTGTTAGAAAACAGTAAATTGAACAATCATAGCCTAGTTTGTGTGGGATCCTGGGTGTCATATGAGCACTTTGCATTTGTGCAAAGTCAGATAAAGTACTTGCACATTACTAATGACTAGAGTGTGGTCGAAGCCCATTCTACGACAGCTGTGGGTTATAAGTGCATGTAACTCAAAGTCCTACGGTATTTACTTTGCGATACACTTAGCACATGCATGACAATGGCATTTTCCATGGGGGCTGACCGTACAGGTGTGGCTAAGACGTAAGGGAGACATACAAATTGGGAAGTAGGAAATGATGCAGCTTCTTTATGCTTCATTAGATCACCAGTATGTTATGATCTGAACTCCTTATCCCCACCCAATTAGACAGTGCTGAGCTAATGTAGCGGGCCGTTGTTTTGCTCCCTTTACACATCGTTTAAAGTGCAGCCAAGAATAGTAAGCCATATACAGAGGAGGGAGTGGAAATTCAACTCACAGCATAAAAAGGAATAAACAGAGCATAGTGACAGGAAAAAGGTTCAAACACGTGAGATGCAGAGACTGTGCAGAAAAGTAATAGGGGTGAGCAAAGGTATCATAATTAGTGACACCTGGAAGATCAGTAACCACTGTTCAGCCTGCTTGTCTCGAAGGAGACTTCACAGCAAGCGTAGCACCAAGTTACACCTCTGAATGACACTCCTTGAAGAAAGCAAATAGTTTTTTGTGCGTCAGGAGTGGTGACGGGAGGATGGAGGCAGGAAGGGGGATATGCTAATTGGGTGAGATGGAGCATTTTCCTATGAAAGGCAGGCTGCTGAAGAAAACAGGCTTTGATTTTCATGCATAACATCATGCAACTCTGAGGTGAGCAGGTGAAAGAGAGTGTCATGTAGAGGTGAAGCGCTCCGCGAGGATAGCAAATATGTCAGGAATGGAGAAGGAGAAACTTTGATGAATTTAAACTGCAAACACCACATAACAAAACAAACAGTAAAAGTTTGAGGAATTTGTCATTTTGGAACTCCCTGGACCAAGTACAGTCCTCGTAGGGTCTCTTAATCTCTTCTTGTTTCCTTCCTTCTGCTCCTGGAAGAACTATTATCTGAGTCCCAGAAGTCTCTCTATCATGGCCCAACTGTTCATGTTTTATTCCTTGCAATTGCATTTATTTAAAAGCATCAAATTACAATCAAGGACATCCCAAGACACAGCCCAGAGAATTCAAAAAAAAAACATACATAAAAAGTGAACCATTAATAATTCCTATTATGCAAATTGAAGCAGTTTATACTAAATATAACCAAATTGTCTGTAATATATTCTGATAATGGCCTTTATTAGTGAACAACACATCCGTTTCAGTGTAGTTCTCTGTATGAATACTCCTTGAGAGGAACCCACGTAAAGTTGACTGTTGTTATCAATGTATTAGGGTTAAAAAACATGAATGGGATGGAAAAACACAAAAAACAACATTTTCAAATTTCTTCTAAAGTGAAAAGGCATAGTAACCACAATAGCACAGGCCTACACTATAAAGGGAGTTAAGAAAGGAAATGACTAAACAAGTGCTACACTTTGGTCATAAAAACCTAACATCTTATTTACTTTGGAGAAATGTCTTCACCATCTACTGCTTAGTACCTGGATGAGCACTAGACAAATGGCTCAAGCTATGTACAACAGTAATGCTACATACACACCTGGTGTGTAGTACATGTTCAAGAACCTGCATTCTTGAACATGCTTTTAGCATTTCATATTCACACTGGACTTTTGCTTCTCAATACTTGCACATATACCTACAGTTGCGAAAAAACTTTGTGCAAAATGTGGAAGTGAGTTTTGCTCTAGGCTTTTTCTTTCCAGGCTTTTTCTTTGCAAAACTTGGTGTCATATAATTCCTTCTGGCCGCAAACCACAATTATTGATTCCTTCTTCATGACCAATTTTCAAATCGGTGGTACTTCTGTGAATTGAAAAGGATGTAAAGTTCTCGATTAGTCAAAGTCTAACTGGTTTAACTTATAATGAGTGTTCAATGACCCACACGTTTGTTCTGTAGACCCCAAAAACTGACTTTAAAAGCTACATAGCGATGCTCGAATGCCAGAGTTTTAAACGTGGAAGCCTAAAACAATTCAATTCAATTCAATTCAATTCAATTTTATTTGTATAGCCCAAAATCACAACAACAGTCGTCTCGATGGGCTTCGAAGTAAAACATGAAATCAAAAGGATCACGAATACAAAGAGTTCAATGGAAAAATACTAAAATAAACTAACAAACTGACTAAGCTATACTGGCATCCCTGCCCTTAGACCCCCCTTCGCGGTAAGGAAAAACTCCCAAAAAAACCGGATTCCGGAAAAAACGAAGAAACCTCAGGGGTGCCCACATGAAGAAGGGAGGTACTCGGTCAGGCACAGAGCAGAGACGAGCCAGAGATGAGCCAGAGGCAGGATCCACAGCCAGGTGTAGGAGCAGGAGCAAAGGCGAGGTAAACGGTCAGGAACTGGAGCACGGATGAGCCAACTGGAGTCTGGAAGCACTCCCACTCCCCAGGAGGGGAGAGGAAAAGAGGGACAATACATGAATCGCACTGCACCAAACAGAGGCATGGAGAACTAAATGATAAATTATGATCAAGAATAGAGGAGAGGAAGGGTAGAAGTAAAAACAGGAAAGAGGACAGAACCCCAGTGCACCATAGTTACCCCAGCTTCAACTTCTAGCAGCCTTTTAAAAGAAATAGTTATTATTAAGTTTAATTTAAACAAACTAACATTAAGTTAAATAATCTCTGAATACTAGCTAGTCTGACAATAAGCCTGTCCAAAGAGAAATGTTTTCAGTCTAGCTTTGAATGTAGAAACTGAGTCGGCCTCTCTTACATGAGCTGGGAGCTTATTCCATAAGACAGGGGCTTGGTGGCTAAACGCTCTACCTCCAACCGTACTTTTACTAATTCTAGGAACCACAAGCAGTCCTGCATTTTGCGAGCGAAGTGTTCTGATTGGTTGGTAAGGGACTATGAGGTCCTTAATATAGGACGGGGCCATTCCATGTAAGGCCTTATAGGTTAACAGGAGGATCTTGAACTTAATTCTAGAATCAACTGGGAGCCAATGGAGCGAAACTAACACAGGAGTGATGTGATCTCTTCTGCTGGTTCCAGCTAACAATCTAGCAGCTGCGTTCTGAACAAGCTGGAGACTTCTTAAGGAACTCTTAGGACACGCTGCTAACAAGGAGTTACAGTAATCCAGCCTCGACGTAACAAATGCATGGATGAGTTTTTCAGCATCACTCTTAGAAAGTATATTTCTGATCTTAGCAATATTCCGCAGGTGAAAAAAGGCAGTTCTACACGCCTGAGATATGTGAGCCTTAAATGATAAATCCTGGTCAAGTAAAACCCCAAGGTTTCTAACTGTGGAATTGGGGGCTATACTTATGTCATCCAGGGAGAAACACACGGTTACATCGAATTTTCATTGGAAGTGGTCGCTTAGTGTGAACATAACATAAGCTTGATCAACAGAAAAAGCTTTGAGATTAGTCTGAATGAATTTCTGCCAAATTTAAATGGATTGGTGGTTACCCAAACAGGATGATTTTACATTAAAGTACAGACTCCTCCAGTCAATATATTTTCTGGGTTTTACTCCTCCAGCTTAAGACCCTATAAGTGTTTGTCTGGTCACTAACTCTAACGTTAAAAAAACATAGTTGGGATAGAATTAGATTAAATAATAATAATACCGGTAATAATAATAATAATTTTGATGAGGGTGTTATACTGAGCAATTATTGTTTTAATAACAGATTTGATTTAACTGTCTTTTAAGGTTATCATGAATTTACATTGATTTCTCACAATGTGATTAATATATATATACATTTCCCCCTTAAATACAGGCATTGTAGCCCTACACAATGACAACATAAAATGTCTTCATGTTCACATCTGCTCCGGAGCGATCAGAAAATCCCTGACAGCTTTGATAAGGCGACACCCTCCCTCCGCGCAGAGCTGCTCTCTTTCAAAATCACTTTTTGTGAAGTTCATGAACTCTGAGAACAGCTAGAAATGGAGATAAAAGTCGTACCACAGAGATGCAGTGGGTGAGTCTGAGACGTACAACAGGAAAATGCAGGGCAAAATAAGTCCTTCCGAGAAGTCTCTCATTTCTGAAGAACTTTTCAATGACTCCTTGCGCGTGTAGGGAGAACAGAGGCCTCTTCTTTTCCAAAGGAGATCAAATTAGTGTTACGGCAAAGGCATTTTACCTGCTTTACAGAAGCAGATCTCACTGGGGACGAGTGAAGGTAGAAAGTTCACTAGCACAGGGAAGTTAGGTAGCTCAGATTGGAAAGTTTCCCACTTCCACCTATGTTTTATTAATTGCACTTTTAAAAATATCAGAGCATCATAGCTATAAATTCTTCACCATTCATAATTCATGTTCTAAAATTAATATCTGTTTCCCTGTACTCTTTTTTTTCTGTCCACATAAATAACTCATTGAAGAATTTCCATTTCCAGTTGGCAGCTGCGTCCCTCCCATTGTTAACTGGAATATGGAAATGAATTCAGTCACATTGGTAGTAGGGATTTTTGAGCCACAGTTTTGTTTTGGTTTGATAAATAATTTGTGTATTACGAAACAAATAAAATAAAATTAACAAAACAATTTGAAAAATCATTCTTTTAATTTGCTAATAAGCAGATAGCAATGAAAGAAAACCTTTTAGTTAGCTCATGCTAAGCCTGGTGTAATGCAATGAAACAATAAATAATACAATCTTCTTAAATTGAACACAATTGTTTGACAATTTCAACACAAACATACCGGTATACAGTAGGGATACAACAATTCCCTTTGTCCATGATTAAATGGTGTAACACATTGTTTGGTTTTCAGTTAATAATTCTGTCATCTCAACTGGTGGTGTATGTATCTATGTAACACAGAATCAATCCATATTTACAGTGAATGGCCTTCTGAAAAATATCTTCACTCTCCTACTTACCCAATATTGTGCTTTTTCAAGAACTTTTGCAAATAATGTGCCTGATCTTTTGTATTCAGCTCAGCTTCGTTGGTTCTCCACTGCATATCCATCTCAATGAATTTACGATGGTACCAAAGAGTGCTCAGTCAATATATTTCATTCAAAAGGGGTAATTAAATGACAAATAACAAATTAGACATGAATTAATTAGGCACCTGTTGATTTGATGTATTACAGCAATCACAAATGTTTGGGTGAGACAAACTTGCTGCAGGGTGCCTGCAACACTGTTAATTATAGGTGTGAAGAGTTTGGAACAAGAATGATTTATTTCTGCTGTACAGTAGTTTTATAAGATAACCTAGTTTTCCCTCTTGGGCTGTGCAGGATGGTCATTTTTTTCTCTCTCTGTCTGCATAAACTGATCATTTATCAAGGGACGTACTGTGAAAAAAGTATAAATGCGACACATAATACATTCTCTACTACATAATAAATTGTGCATTATTTTTATATCATTGGGCTGACTCGTATATGTTTCATTATGTAGTGCTAACACAAAGTTATAACATTTCCAGTGAGGGTACATTTGTGGAGGAAGGAGAGATGTTCACAGAATTGCTTTTCACAAGAAGCAGTTATGAGATTGCACATTTTTTTGAAATTCCTATTTAGGTACAAGCTCTTCTAAATTTTAATATAGTAATATGGGGATGCACACAGACATAGTTGCATCATCAGAATTATTTGAAAATTACCATCTTAAATATGATTAAACTGGATACAATAAAACATTATTGGTGGTTGGTTACGACATTGCTTTGACGACAAGTCATCCAATGCCTTTGATAGATTTCAATATATAGCCCATGCTATGCCATACTTCCCATTTATTTTTTACTTTTTGTACACACCACTAGAAACTTACCTGCACCACTAATATTTGCAGAGTAAAAGCTGTGTAGTAAACAATTATACAAAATAAAGTTGTTTATCTTCCACTGAGTGAAAAAGTAAATTTTCTTGAGCAAAGACACTGCTGAACGTCAACTTTAAAATCTCTTTAATAACTTAAAGTCTGACTCAAATTGTCCTTTGATATATTTTTAAAGTGTTAGTCATGGTCTTTCAATTTTAATTATGCCGTTTTTAGAAAAAAACTAAAAACCTGTGTTGTTTTCTAGAACATTGTTTCTGCAGAGCGGCAGTAGTTCATCAAAAGTGTTCCCCCTGAGTTGTGGGAGAGACTGTTAGCGAGGATTAAGATCGCCTTCATTTCCCTTTGTTTACACGCTCTCCCTCTAGCTTACAGCTCCTCACAACCCCAACCTAATATGAGCAGTGCAACAAAAATGCAGAGCAATTTAGGAGCAATCTAGCCATACAGTGAGGAGCCACATGCCAGTTTAGACAAGAAAAACAAAGACGCACATGATCTATTCGTCTACAAGTGGATGCATAGGAATGAAGAGGGTTGAGTTTGTGGCCCGCTGACGGCAGCACCCATGTCACTGCTACAGGCTTTTTCCAACAAATGTTTTTTTATCTGCTCCTGATTCACAATGACTTCAACAAAGAAATATCAGAAATATATATATATATATATATATATATATATATATATATATATATATATATATATATATATATATATATATATATACACGCCCTCCATCGTAAAAATAAAAGCTACAAGAATATGTAAAAACACTAAAGCACAGTTTTCATCAAAGTGAATCTTTAATATAAAATTCTAAATGGAATTTTGAATTGTTTTTGAAATTTTTTGGCTTGATGTCAAATGTTCAGTAGAGACGCACAAGGTTTGGAAAATCTAATATGTGCCATCTGCATAAGCCACCACAAGCCTAAAAGAAGTCAGCATATCAAGCATTACAAAAAATCCAATATGTATTATTCCAAAGGAAAAAGAAAAAAAAAGGAAAACACAACAGAAAATTTGTTCCCTTACAGTTTCTCTCTAGAGATTGATGAAGCTGGGAAACTTGTGTCAAGTACACAACACAACCCCAAGTGATTTAAGAAAGGAGTGACAAACAAATATCTCAGCTAAACCATTTACTTTGAATTAAATGCACAATTATTCACTTAGATCAGGGGTCGGGAACCTATGGCTCGCGAGCCATATATGGCTCTTTTGATGGTCACATGTGGCTCGCAGACAAATCCTTAATTATACTTTTTTTTTTTCATTAGACCAGTCCTTCTCGGGCGCGATGCAATGCCAGAGGCGCGCAGTAGTAGCGGTGCTTGGAGAAAAAACTATCAGTTTACTGTTATCTATTATTTCACAGAGTTTGTACCACCCGGAAACCTTTGAATTGCCTCCCTGAGGAAGAGCGCGCAGTTTTGGGGACGGGATGTGTGAGGAAGAAAGCAGAGGGGGTGGGGGGTGGGGGGGGACAGGCAGCAGGTGAATCGCGCAGAGATGGTAAAAACGTAAACCTGCTGCCCGTCACTCCTGCAGCGTGGGTGTGTGTTTGGTTCCATGTCTGTCTCACATCTAAATAACA
Source organism: Oryzias latipes (assembly GCF_053564925.1). NCBI lineage: Eukaryota > Metazoa > Chordata > Actinopteri > Beloniformes > Adrianichthyidae > Oryzias > Oryzias latipes. The sequence continues at coordinate 23,291,187 of NC_136249.1, read as the reverse complement.
TTCAGACCTACGATCACGTTTAAAGTCTCAACGCCTGCATGAAGCAGAAACTCACCACGGATCAACCAGACTAGACCATCAGCAAACCACCACGAGAAATACTCATCATTTATTAGCAACAGTATAACAATGTTATTAAAAGGAATCCACAGACTTATTGGACTTGAAAAATGTTGAAATTACATCAAATGCACACATTCATTTGTATATTTAGTTTTAAACATATTGTTGCGGACTGAGTTTAACTTGGCTGTTGGGCCGCGTTAAAAGTTCTGGAGTTCATGGAACGCATCGTTCAAGCAGAGATCTGATTGGCCCTCAGTTCTGTCGCTCAGCCTGTTGTTAGGGAGTTTGGACCAATGGGGTTCAGCTATGGGCCGAATAAGGAAATGGGAGGGCTGGAGCAGGACGGGGGAATATAAAGTTGGGAGAAGTGCTCTCGTCTCGGCGGGAGAGATTCAAGAGTTGCTGAATTAATTGTACGGCGTTTGTTGTGGTCTACAGTAACCAGAATAAAGAACCTTAAAAGAGGTTAAGTCTCCGTGCCTTAGTGTGGGAAAGGGACACTACATTATTGTATGGCTCTTTCGAAATTACATTTAAAAATATGTGGCGTTTATGGCTCTCCTGGCCAAAAAGGTTCCCGACCCCTGACTTAGATAATGATAGACCTAAAACTAAAGAGTGGGAGTAAAGGCCCGTACACACCGGGACGAATATTCGCCAGCGTTTTTCGCCACGTTTTTTGTGTTCACACCCAGGCGATTTTCGCTGATGATGAGACGAGTGAACATGCAATTTCATTCTCTGACATTAGATGGCGCTTAATGTAAAACAGAAATACTCCTGTACACAAGGTGGCGCTGCGCAACTTTACGCTTCTTAAAGTCGCTTTTCACTCAGAAGAAGAGAGCAAGTATTTACGCGCTTGTCAGAATCATACAAAAAAAACATGAATATTTCAAGCACCAGTTGCTCCAACTGGTGCTTGGTTCGGGGATATTTTAGAATGTCCGTCATTATTTCTTCGCGGCAGTGTAGACGCTACTTGGCGTCTATCTTCTTCGCTGGTATATGTGCTCAGGAATGCAGTTTTGTGTTTGAGCGCCCCCAAGTTGTGTTTTACTGTAACTTCAGAAGCTCCAGACACGTGTGCAAAAGCGCCATTCTCATTGGTCGTATAGTTTTCGACGCAGCGCGTCAAACCAAAAAAAATGAACCCGAGGCGTTTTTTTAAAAGTGACGTTTTGACGCGTGGCGTTTTTTCGCGTCGGTGTGCACACTCACATTGGTGCCCTTTGTTTAGTCACGAGGCGTTAAACGTCGGCGAATATCGCGGGCGAAATTCGTCCCGGTGTGTACGGGCCTTAACTCCAATGATTGGCACAAAATATAGATAACCATAAACTTCTGTATTGCAGGGGCGGGATCGGTTCATTTTTATCCTAAATAAAAAAGCTTAGAAATCATTAGAGGATTAGGAGAGCAGGAAAAGCCTTTGACTCGATTATTTGAAAAGAAATATGTTTCGAGACAGTACATTAGTGAGTGCTTATCTATCCTAATGTTCATTAAAGTTAAACTCACCGGACCATGTCTTGATATACCCTGCAGTCAGCATTTTTAGCCTCTGAAATACGATGAGTTGGTCCCCGCTATTACTGAGGCTGATCACACCTCTCAAACACACATTTGATCTCAGATATGTTCCTACTTATTATAACAGCTCTTTAATGATTGGATTCCATTTTTTCTTCTGAACCAGATACAGAGAGATCTGCATTGTGCTGTGAGAGCAGAGGAGGAGAGGTAGTGATCTGGAGAAAGAGGGGGAAATTCTGTTAAAGTTGGCATGTTCATTAAAAATGCATGGATGTTGTCACAAGCCACGTGTGCTTTAACAGCAAAATATGTTCAAACAGAGGCCATCAGCATGTCTTTAGTCTGAAGAAATGTCACTATTTGACTTTGTTTACTGTTTCAAAACAAAGAGCAGAAGAGCTTGTTGTTTTGCTTTAATAGGCTGCATTAAACGAAAAAAAAAAATACTAATGGATGTCTCCAGGGATTTTCCTCACACTAACCTGAGCATAACGGATTACTCTGTAAGAATAAGCACATAGTCGTAACACCATGTCGTTTTAGACATGACAAAAAAGCTTTCTTTTTCCACATACAGGCTTAACCTTTGTGCTATCTTAGATGACCCTACCCTTACATTTGATGTTCTCCCTACCATCAAAGGTGGATAAAGGTGGAAAAATTTCATGTAATCCATGGACACCAGTGAAGATCACAAATCATTGAAGAAAAAAGATCTAACGCCCTGTCTAGTGGGTCTAGATGACCCAACTCACAATGTTAAAGTGCCTAGGATAGCACAAGGGTTACAGTGGCTGTTTGCTATTGCTATCACACTTCAGCTCTGATAGTTATTACCGCTAAACAAAATCATGACATCTGTCCAAACTGTCTTGGTTTACAAAATGCTTGTCTGATTCTTTAACAAATGATGAAAAATTAAAATTTGGGAAAAAAGAGGATTAGTTAGACCATTATTTCTCAGCTGAGCCTATCAGATAATGTCTAAATAACCCAGATGCTCACATATTCCACCAGAAACAAAGGAAAAAGGTGCAGAAATGATTTTTTTTAATTACTCTTCTACATCCTTAGCTACAGTCTTGTATTATTAGACATTGATTTATTTTTTTGTAAATACCACCTTTCAGGAATTAAAAAGAAAGGTTCAAAAGGCCACAATGCATTATGCATATTCTGCCCTCTAAAGAAAAGACTGCACAGAATCTGCTGCGAAGAATGGAGAGGAAATGTGACTGATTGAATCTGTAATGAAAGAGTCTCAATGACACCACTGGCTGCCAGATTGCATAGTTTAGCTTAATCCATCACAAAAGGCCCATGTTCAGATCTTACCCTGAAGCTAATGTATGAAAATCACATCTGCACTGTCCACTGTTAATGCTAAAGACATAACTCAAGCCCCATCCCCCTTTCTAATTAAGTAATAAATGGTGTTTGAAATAGTGTCCCACTGTATTCATGAACCTCAGCAGGGACACCAGCACCAAGGAAACACTTAAAAAAATCAAGTACACTATGTAATGATTATATTATACGGGATTTTATTTTCTATGACTGCATTTTCTGCAATAGAAGGCAATGAATGATTTTTTATTTTAATTATTTTGAGATCACGTCATATATAAAGTGTAAGGACAAAAAAGTCTGAGAAAATTCCGTCAGACTATTTACTTCCTGCACAGAAGCTCTACAACTTTTTTATATCACTACAAATTAGAAGCAGACACGTGAGTGTATTTAGAAATTCTGTAACCCTTGTTAGTAACATGTAAAAAAAATCGCAGTCTGACACTACTACACGTTAGCCACGTTGGCGTGTTCACAATAACACCCAATCTTGTTTGCAGCAGAATCAATCTTTACAGAAAGCGCTCTGCATTAGGCAAGGCAAGGCAAGGCAAGGCAAGGCAAGTTTATTTGTATAGCACAATTCGTACACAAAGTAATTCAAGGTGCTTCACAAAACAGAAAAATGCATTAAAATCACAATACATCATAGAAATAATCAACGTAAAATTTACTTTAAAAGAAAAGAAAAAAAAAATAATAATAATAATTGAAAATTGATTTAAAAATAAAGGAAGGAAAGGAAGGAAAAGTGCAGATAGGACCTTTCAGTCATATACACGGCTAAACAGAAATGTTTTAAGTCTAGATTTGAACATGAACACAGAAGAGGCCTGTCTTACGACTTCAGGGAGGCTGTTCCAGATTTTAGCTGCAGAATATTGAAACGCTGATTCCCCTTGTTTAGTTCTGACTCTGGGAATCAACAGGAGGCCGGCCCCTGAGGTCCTCAGAGTACGAGATGGTTCATATGGCACTAACATGTCAGAGATGTACTTTGGTGCTCGGCCATGGAGAGACTTGTACACATGCAGAGCAGCTTTGAAGTCTATTCTTTGAGGTACAGGGAGCCAGTGCAGAGACCTGAGCACAGGACTAATGTGATCATACTTCCTGGTTCTGGTCAGGACTCGAGCAGCAGCATTCTGGATGTACTGAAGCTGTTTTACAGCTCGTTTGGAGAGTGTTATAAGGCGCACAGTCATTTTTTGAAAGAATTTAGGCTTCTGAGTGTGCTTTTATAGTGCGGAAAATACAGTATTTAAAAAAGCAGAAATAACGCTCATTGTTAGTATGTGGTTTATTTTTTGTTAAAATATCAAAATATAATTACTCCCCTCTTCAAACTTGATTCTTTTTCAAAGCCGTGCTGGGAAAAATAAAAAAATCAACATATTTTTTTATTATCAATCTAGCATGGTGAGTCCAAATAGTTTGAAAAGAAGAACTGCATGCACTGGTGCCGGAATCATTGAGCTTAGTCAATCTGATGAGATCAGACGCTCTCGCAGACTCTTCTCACCCAGAAGGCAGCGGGCACCTGCTGAGAGGGGAAATGGCTTTTCCGAAAGTTGCTGGAAATTTCTGAAAACACCTTACTCATCCCTGAAACGGTAAATATCTATCATCCTTTAGTCTTCCAGAGGAAGGATCCGGCTCTGCAGCCTCTCTTTTGGGACCCTATCCATTTCTTTTGGTTCAGTTTCAGCTGGTCTTTGATCACATGTGTGACTGTCGATGAGCCTTGCTGGATGGTCTCAATCCCTGCAAGGGTTATAAATTTAACGGAGCATGTCGCACCATGTAGAGATGATAAGCGAGTGCCACACACACTCATTCACACAGTCACCCTAGTCTTTCAGAGTGAATTGTAAAGCTGCAGAGTATTCAGGGAAAATGAGTGAAAAGAAGGGGTAGATAAAAAAAAAAATCTTTTTCAAAGTTCTAGAAAATGTAATCACCATTCAATGTCTGCTTTTCCAATATTCTTTTCTTTAACTGCATTTTTGTCTTTGTTCACATCATGGAGTTTAATTTGCATTTTTAGAAGCAGAGAGTTTGTGACTGCTTTAAGCATACAAAAGCATTGTGTGGTGCTTATATATAGTCTAACTTCTAATTTAAATTGTGTACAGATTTTGGTATTACTTTAGATCATATATGAATGACATTTTGACTGCTCCTCTTGCTTATAATATGCAGTTACTAAATATTCACCAAACGCTTTATCATCAATTAATCTTTTTTAATTTCAAAACCATACACCTTGCCTAATGAATGTACTTACAACTGATAGCAACCATCATGGCTCTGTCACAGTTTCACCAAACTTGTGTTTCTTCACGTCACTGAAATCACATTAGTCTTAACTGCCCTCACGGTTGTTGCGGACTTTCTGCGGTGAGGCCGTGGGGACAAAAATGTTCATGCACATTTTTTCTGCGGGCATGCTGGGGGAATTAAATTGTTGCAAACACAAATGCAACAGGTAAAGGAAAGTAAGGGTAAAGTAGTTGAGATGCAGGCAAGTCATATGGATTTTACCTTTTTTTATCCCACTGAATCCTGCTCACTGTGCAGGGAGCTCATTAGTGCTGTCCAAGTGAAAGGATGTGCTACTTGCACATCCTTTCCTCACAACCTAGCTGTTAGATATGAGAAAATTATTCAATCAGAGTGTAGTTTGTGTGGCCATCCTATACATGCATCTTACAGACACTTACATATGACATGCATACCCCTGCGTGCAGGATTAGGAATGGTCAGTAAGTAGCCAACAACTGGAGTGATGTGTATGACATCATCATCCGTACGTCACGTGTGTGTAATTTACATTATTCTTACAATGCACTTACCAAGTGGACGACAGTGGTACATTCCATTTTCATGACGTCCCTTTAGGTGGCCGCACGAGCTGCAAGGGAACCGTAAAAAAGACCTGTGCTCCCTTTAAGATGGGGCCGCGCGTGTCTATGACCCTCCACGGGCTCGGATAACCCAGCAGCACCCGTATGGGTCAACCCTCTATTGGTGCATGTGACTAAGGCTTAAGACTAGCGAGGACAACTGAACAAAGCGTTTAATAAGCCATCAGCATTACAGAAAGACACACTTTGTCCTCCATACGCTGTTTTATATGTAACCTAGAGCTTTTCCAGTCCTGTTCCTCAGCCGATTTGCCAAATTCAGCTCCTCTGTCACTGCTTCTCTTTTTTGTTTTTAGTAGTCTGCAAGCCATTCATGTGTCAGCACGGGGGTAATAATGCAGCCTGCACTCATTATTGCAGTCTGTATCAACACCACTGTCTGCTTTGTAAGAATACTGCACATGTGTGTGTTTCTCATGTCCTTTTCTTGTAGTGCTGTCAATTTTTAAAGCGTAAACTATATATTCCCTTCTCCTTAATGTGTGTGAAATGGCTGAGTGCTGTAAAAGAGAACCATAATTGCACCACATCTGAGAGCGCGAGCAAAGTGACTAACCCCAAAGGATCCTGGCTAGAAAAGAAGATGGCCTAGCTACTCAGAGTGAATTTAAATTACACAGTCATCAACTTGTTCTCCTAATAGAGGAGATCATCAGTCATGCAGCCTCGAAAGATTCTCCTGCACTAACCACAAAAGAGCAGAAGCAGAGATATTGTGACTGTTAAAACACACTCCACCTCTGCTTATAAGGAGTGCAATATATGATAATCTACAGTTACCTTGCTCCTTTCCTCTAATACAGAGAAATTCTCGAAAGGATTTCTTCTTTAGGTCACAGGGAAATATGTGCAATGACTTGTACGACAAAGCTAATCGCCCTAAATTCTTACCTCGCTGCTTTGTGTTTTCACTTTTTATTTATTTAAGCTCTCTTAAATCATTTAAATCATTTTTGCTGCAGTGACTTGTTATTATTTATAACTTTGTGGGATTTATTGTTTTACTTTTCACACCTTGAGATGGTGTTTTCCATATCTAAATATTTAGGATTGACAATTCTAAAAATATAAAAGGACTAAGCGTATTATCGAAAAAAAGTGCTGAAAGCAATCCAAAAATATATATGTTTCTTTAAAAAAAAGGAAAACTGTGCAGCACTGTTATTGTTTCATACAAGGAAATGAAATTTTAAGTTATAAATATAAAAGTGTTAACATATGTATTCCTTACTGCTTGAGGTTAAATCTCACAATATTACCAACATTGGTGAATAATTTATGAAAGGTTTGTTAGTTTGTCAATTTTGATTACATGTAGCTTAAACTTTGATCAAGCTCATAAAAAAGTAATAATTTTTATTATTTTTTTGCAGAGGTATTGTTGAATTTTTACAACTAAGTCCAACACATCTTGAACTAAACTTGATTTTGTTTTCGAGTCTGAAAAGTGTTGAACAGGACAAAAAATAATCCTATATTCTAGTTACATTGACGTCATCTTAGTGAAATACAAATGCAGGGTAACTACAAATTAATTTTAGCCTTTTTTTCCATCCGTTTTGTTTAACCCTATTTGTGTGTTTTCTTGCAAATTTGTATTTAGCTAGTAGTGAATCAAAGCTTTATAATGGATTCGAACTTTATCCTATTAAAAATCCAAAATTGGCATTAAGGTACTTTCATTGTTTAATCCTTTAACACCAAAGATGTCAGCAGTGACACCAAAATAACGAATGCTCTTTGACATACCTTAACTCGTTGACCTTTCACACAATCAACGTGAATCAGCTGATTCTGACACAGCAGCTTTCCATATCAGCTTTAACACATTACTAACGTAAAGTGTTGCATAATGGCGCCAAGTCGTTTTTTCGGCAACAGAATCAGCTGATTTACATTGATTGCGTAAGAACTTCACCACAGTAAAGTGTTGCACATGAGTGCAAGGCTGCTCTTCTCCGCTTTCTCCAAATCTGCTTGAATTACATTAATTACGTAAACGGTTGAAAAAAGCTATTGGATTAGTCGAAGGAATGTAAAGTCTGGAGCTAAAGCTCCAGTGGAAAAGAGTTGACCCTCAGTTAAAAGACTTACAATCAACTCAAACATAAGGCTTTCCTCAAATGTATGTGCAATTGAAATGATAGTTTAATTTGTGCATGGCACCAATAACTTGTTTTAGTTGTTCAATCTGGTAGTCACAGAAAAAATGTAGCGAGGGTATCTGACTATTGTCTTTTCCAGAGATGTGATGGATCAATCAGCCTGATCAATAGATGTTTGCTCTAAGATTTGCTATTACTTGACAACACTGAGACAGAATCCCTTCCTCACAAATAAATAGTTTTTACACTCACACACACATGCAAGTTCAGATCGTAAAAGCATTTAGGCCGCAGCACTTCAATCTCTTACCTTTGACACATACATTGGTTTAAATATATATATATATATATATATATATATATATATATATATATATATATATGCATGTGCATATATATGTACAGACTGCTTAAAGCAAAGCTTTTTACATCGTGTGGGGGGGGGGGGGTAGTCTTTCCTATTTCCAGTGGTATTTGTGACCTTAATCATTTTTCACTTCTTTGTGGTTCAGGCAAGATTCAAGGAATTTTAGAATCCCCCTAATAAATCAAACAAGCCATAAAATCACTTGTGTAACCTCTGATCTCCAGCTCTCCAGCACTTTAGCTAGAACCTAGAAGTGGCAAAATTAGGTGAAAACATGTTTTTGTGATGTTGATCACCATTCTATGTGCACAATTAAAAGTCTCAAAGTCTGACAACAACCTACTACCGTTTTACATATTAACAGTGAACCTATATATTACTTGTATAATGTGATTTCCTTGGCAAAATAAAGACATAAATGCTTTTTCTGAGCCAAAAAAAACAATCAATTTTGAGTGGAAAGTTTGGTTCACTTTTTCTTTTTTACTTTTAAGCCAAAGAATACCAAATTAACTTTATGGTCCTTTTTTCCAATAATTATTAATGCTTTTTGTTCCTTATCATTGCTGTGAAAATGTATAATCCTTATTGCTACAGGGAATAAAATAATTGAGTCAGACGGAGAAAGAAGGGTCAGCTTTCACAAAGATAGAGCCTCACGCATGCAAGCTAACTTCTGATAAACATGTACATGCCAAGATAGAAAAACTGCCCATGCACACATTTACACTGAGCAGCTCTAAACACAAAAAACAGAGCTTCATTAATGATAATACTTTGCTTTATTATAATGAGAATTTTGTCTGAGGGTCATCTATCTAAACACAGCGACTTATTTAATTTGGCAAGAAATTGCTTTTTTTTTCCAGTTTCCAGTCTTTATTGTACTTTATTGTAATGCTGTCAGCTTAAATTTAAAAACGTTTAAGGCTTAACTTTTTGAACACATTCTAATTGATTTGCCGACTCTGCAACACACAGAACACAGAGTTGATCATTTTTCTGCTGTTATCTGTAAATTATTCAGTTGGAAACCTACATTCATGAGGAATCCTTCAGATAAATCCGAAACAGATCTGTTTTTTCAAGGACTTAAATAACTTTTAAAATAAATTAATAATCCTATATAAATCGAACCAACGGATTTTATTTCTAATTCAATCAATTACTTGGAATCTTACTATACTTCACAGCCATTTATGTTATATTTATAACAATATTTTGGGAAAGAAATTCCATTGTAATTACCTTAAAGACCCACTCCAAGAAAAATTGTGTTTTTGGTTGTTTTAAACACGTTCTTGTGGCATTTTTTTCATTATGGAGGACTTAGGTGAAAGAAATTAAGCTTAAACTTTCATTACTGATTATTTCTTAATCAAATCACAAGAAAAAAATGCATTTAGAAAAAGAGCTTATTTATGACACAGAAAATATGCTGGGCAGCCCACAGACTAAACACATAAATGTACATGTACATCTTTTTTTTCTGGTCTGAGCTGGCATCTGGCTCCAAACTGAATGGCTGGATAGCTTTAATATTCCTCGCCATTTTTGATGCGCCAGTAATGTTAGGTTGGGGTTGTAAGGACCTGTAAGCTAGCAGAAGAGAGAAACAGATGGATGATAGGAAGTAGGGGCGGGCTCACCTTCGTGCCAACAATCCCACCCACCTCTCAGAGGTGAATTTCTACTTACCGCTCTGAAGAAAGAAAACGACACTGATTCTTTTGGTTTTGACTAAAAACGGCATAATCATAATTAAAAGACCACAGAGAATGCTTTTAAAATAGATCAAAAGATGATCAAAGTGGGACTTCAAAAGTTACTGCTCCCATTAATCTTGATTTAGCAATTATTACAGCTTTAGCTAATGATTGTGATTGTTTTTACTTGTGTTAGCTTTAAAGCTGCACGTTGTGTACATTAATGATCATTTGCTTAAGTTCTTTGTAGTTTTTACTTTAGAATTGCTTCCAAGCTAACATTGATTGTTTGAACAACTATCCAACAGTGAAAGTTCTTACCATAATGTCGTGTTTTACTGTATCAATGCTTAAATATTTTTTAAAAATGGCTGCATTTCCTGTTCAAAATATTAGCCTGATGTTTTTGGTTTGCCTGTTGGATTGCTTTTGCAAACAGACATTTACAAGAAAAGGGCATCGTTAGTCAGTGATGCATAGCTTTGGTTCTGGTTACACAGAGAACAATCACCCAATGGTACTCTTTACCTGAAAATGCTGCTGGGTGAAATCAAGCAGAAAAACACTCAGCAGGGACCCTGTCATTTCATTAGCTAAGTGCAGGTAGATCAGCCTTGTCTGCCCCAGTCCCTGTGTGAGGTCAACATTGTGTTTAGTGTGAATACTGGGACACCCTACAGTCACGCTATTTTCTTTGTATAAGCCTTCCCAATATGTGGTCATTAATCACTGAGCAGACCTTATAAATGCCTCGTAAAGGTTTTCTTTTGTGAGGGTGTGCTTCTCTAATCAGACAAAGGAAGTAGCTGTCTGCGGTCTTTTCCTGTTTGTTCTCCCTCATCATTCTTTTCTTTCTTTTTTTTATGCTCTCATGGAAACTTTCAGATCAAACTGACCTTGAGTCATCATCTGCATTGATGTAGACTCAGAACGCAATACTGTAAGTGTGTGTGACAGCCGCCGGTATTCACGTCCACAAGTGTGTATGCATTTTTTTACATAATTGTATGTGTGTGTTTTTGCATAAAAGTTTGGTCTGCTCACACACTAGCAGACCAAGTGTGTGAGCAGCCTCCAAGTCTTGAGGCTCTGTAACCGTGTCACACCAGGCTGATCCGCTCATCTCTCATTTAGTCTGATGGACACCCTCATGGGGAAGCACAGATTGGAAGACATGTACCACTGCTGTGTCCTTTTCACTCACCCTGCTTGTTACTCCATGCATCACTACATGTGTCTGTCGCTGAAGGACACTGAAAAATACAATTCAGTTAAAATAATCGCATCAGTATATACAGTAAAAAAACATGTTAAGTTAGACCTTCAAAGTTAAAACTGTTCGGTTGCTACAAGGATATTAGGGTTCATCCTACTGAGAAAACTCCTTATTCCATAGATGCCATTTAATGATCTTTAGATCCGATAACACAATGCTAACAATCTGAGCAAACACAGAACAAGCACAGAACTAGAAGAACACCTGAAGATCAAAAACATAAATCAACCTGCACCACAATGCTAACATTTAATCATTTTATTTGTTCTGGCAAATTGTCGTTTTTAAACCAAAACTAAAATAAAATAAGTTTTTTTTTTTTTTTAAAAACAATAAACTCTTGCTGTATCATGTTAATATGGCAGGCAAAGAGAGGAAAAAAGATAACAAATATGCAAACTGCAACAACACAGACCTAATATTAGACCTAGCCCCACAAATAGTTGTGGACCACCAACAATTTATCAACCTAATGCTGGTGGTCATGTCAATATAAATCAGAGGTGGCCTGCTCATGTGAAGAGCACATTAACTGACTTGTACAACCCAGGTTAGACCAGGTCTTTGCCATTCCTCCTCCTTTAATGGAACCCCATGGATCTTGTATTGATTATAATTAGCAATGTTGCCAAGTAATTACCTGAGACTTATTTTCTTTTTTTTCTGCTAGAATAAAAACAAATATTGGTAGACGCTGCCTTCATTGATATTTGGGGTTTATAATGTTGTTTATAGTCTTACTGCTAATCTATGCAGATGACACTGTCAACAACTCTTAACTTGAAAATATTGCAGCAAAAGCTTATCTGTGTGTCACATAATTAGCTGTAAATTTCATTTGTTTTTTCATTTTCCTCTTAGTAACACCGACAAGCCACATTTCCAGATTTTACCTGTCATCTTACCATCACCTCTTCATGTTACCTGATTTATATCCAGTAACACAAAATACAAAAATTGCTGCAGGGGTCTTCTGCCGCAGCACCGTTCACTAATCCCTGCAGGCATATCAGTGTCAGGCATGTGCTGATACTGTTTAATTAATAGAGAGAGATCATCCACAGGTAATTACTCTTTTATTAATTTTTCATTTGGAATGTTTCCATATCAATTTCTGTGCTGTGGCATGGCTATCAAGGGACTGAGATCAAAGACATTTATTATTAAAGGGGGTTCCAAGTAAATTTGGTGTCTTCTTATCTGCTGAAAATAATTTTTTCTGATATTTATGTTTTTGCTTTTCATTTGTTCATTTGTATTTTTTTGTTCATTTGCTTTGTTTAAAAAAAGTCTGCACACTATAGATAACCAGATGACATAAAGTTGAACAAAACCTAGAAAATTTATGAGCTGAGAGAAGCAAAGGGACAAAGGAGAAAGAAAGTTGCTTTGAGCAAGGATGAGCAGGATCATTATGTTTTACCATAGAGTACCTTTGCTGGACATGATTCTTCCTCTTCCAATTAAGCTTTGCAGAATCAGGTCTTCACAGACAGCGGGGAGTCCCTCGGATAAGACTTTGAATGTGTCTCTCTGGTCCAGTTTCTTGATATAAGCAGTGAATCCGTGTCTGCAGCTCTTCTGTGTCGGAAACAGTGGGACCTGCTTCAACCTGAAAGATGAAGGTGCTGCACTCTATTTTTGACATCACCCAATAAACATGGGTTGCCTAATGGAGATGCTGGTGATACCCAATTTGTGTCGATTGGTCAGAGACCAATTTTGGTCATCTACATGACATGCAAAATAGGTCTGCTAGGCGTCTAACCGTGACTTCACTGGGAGTTTATTATGTTTTGTTAAGGCTGGGGAAAAGCCACAGAATCACATTAGCCAAGCAGGGGGCTGCTGGGAACAGTTCGGGAATGGCATCTACTTAAGGAGCCAGCTCATATTTCTAAAGAACATTTTGGTGATAACACTGGGAGAGATATAGTTTTGATGTCAGAAACAACAATGCAAGTGGTCATGCTGGCGTTTACTGTCCTCTGGGAGGACCAGGTGGAGGAAGCCTGGGGGAGGAAGAAGTCAAAGCATGAGAAGCTGGAGGATGACTATCGAAGGAGAGGATGGAGGACCTGATGCAACCCCATTGAAGTCAGATGCAGATTATTTGAGGGCCAATGAAGATGCTGGGACTGGACTCAAAAGATACAGCGCAGAAGGCATCAAGATGGCTATGGCTTAAGCAAGATGATTCGTGGACTACAAAAGCTGATGCGATCGATCAACCCTTGTGGAGTTGACTGGGCCAGACCATTTGATGAGAAGCCCAAACACTTTATCAACTTAAACACATTACCTAACATTCCTGCCGCACTGCAGAAAATATTTTCTAGAAAAGAGCACAGGTTTTTTGATTTTGGTTAAGAAACGTCATTACATTACACTACAATTACAATTAAAAGACCACTGGGAACACTTTTACAATATATCAAACAATCATTTGAGTAGATCATTAAAGTAAATAAAGTATGTGGAAACTAATTTTGTAAATTTGTATGAGTACACAACTATGTTCCTCTAATCATGTCCCTAAACAGTCAAAGCCAGCCTTGCCCGCTGTGGGCATTAGTGAGCAAGATGCATTATGGGAGCTCACACCCTATGTTGTGGTTCTTTACTAGTTCTAGTTGTTATTAACTATGATTGATAAAGTGGTTCTTCACCTACTTCATTGTGTGTAGTTTTTTGAGTTGATAATGGGACCATGATTGTATGACAGTTGGGTCACTGGCAGCTACTCCTGCTTATGCTGAAAACGTATTGGTCTGCTTAACTTAATAAAATCGTGTAAATAAGTCTGTCACATTTTTTGTTGCTTAAAAAGCAGTCCCTCTGCTCATTACTCTCTCCCGCCCTGTGTGCTGTGGGCTTCTGTCTGTCACCTGGACCAACACTGCACTCTGGGGGAATTATCATGGGACGTCCAACACGGCTTAGAAAATATGTCGTCTGGACGTGTCTTTGCCTAGTGGAAAGAAGTAGAGGAGCTTGCCAACAGAAATCAAGATTATTAGCAAGAAGGTCAGTCCAATCAAGTCTTATTTATTGGGTAAACCACTTCTTTATACCATTTGTCAAATAGTAACCTGTGACACAATACTCAGTGTTTTCCTAAAAGTCATGCAGAAACACAACCTGAACGTCAATTCAGTTTTTACCCACTTTCATTACCTTCATCTGCAGGTGTTTCTTTCCTAATTCCACAATTAAGCGTGTGATATACAAACTCTGTAGTCAACAGTTTTCACCAGAATTTTGTTGCCATGCATATTTTACTTTTAAAGATTTTTTTGGGGGGGAAACAAACCTGACCTGACACAAAACTTTTCATTGATTTAGTTTCATGGGTTTCACCATAAATCCGTTTGGCTGTGTGTGCTGTATATCATCCCCTCCTCACAGGTGTTTAACAAAATACTGAAGCCTTTTTCTCCGTGTGGTCAGCTTTCTAAAATCAAGGATGAGTTTGATCAGTTTGATCACTGAGTAACTCAATATTCTGAGCTCCACTAGATGATAAATTATGTAAGTGAGGGGGAGTAAGAGTGTTCAAGTCAAGCAACAGATTAATGCACTGTAAGACTGTTGCTAGGATGCACATCTATTTTCTGAAAGAAATGAAATCTGGATGACAGCCCAACAGCAATATACTAATCTTACATAATGAAGTTAGCCATTCACGCTCTCACAAACGTGTTCTCAAACATACTGTGGATGCAGCAGTCAATGTGGCAACTCTCTGACAGTTTATAGTTGACATATTTACTCACAGCAGGGGCAGAGCTACGGCGGGTAAGGGGGACAGCTGCCCCCCCAGCAGAAAGCTTTGCCCCTCACTTGCCCCCCCCATTTTTGAGTCAATATTAGTATCATTATTGACAAAGTTAAGAAATAATCAATTCAATCTTCTTTAAGCATTACAAAAATAATACTTAAAGTATAAGTCTGGCTCAATTTCTCTCTTTTATTCTGGTGGGGAGGGGTGGTTTATTAAACAGAATGTGGGTCCAGTTGTTCAAAAGTGGGACTCGCATCAGGCTGAAAATCTGTCTTTACCATTTGGGACCCTGCAAAGATGTACTACTGTATGTTTGCTGTGAATTATTGACCTCATTGAGCCACAAAACAACATGATTCTTGAATCTGAAGGGCATAAGGGTCTGTAAATAATGATCACTGAGTTGGGCTAATTTAATTTGTCATTACATACTTTTCACAGAAGTGGGAACTTTTTTGTCTTAAATTTGATTTTCTAGGTTAAGCAATCCGACTCCTGCTTCTCTTTCAGCGACGTTTTCTTTACCAGCTATGATGTAGGTGGCAGAGACTGAAAGAGCTACTCCTTGTGTTCAAAGATTGTGCCATTGAAATAAGATGGAACACATACATCACCATGACATAATTGGTTTCATTAAAGCTTAACTGATGGCGCATTGGGTCATTTCCTTTGCTCATCCATCTTTCTGTTTATCCTATTTAATGCCTTTTCCATTGTAGTTTGCATTTAGTTTCCTTCATCAGCAGATTGTATGTTATTGCCTTTTATTCCACTTTAAAGGCTGGCTAGTAAATGGGCCCTAACAGTAAAGGAAAAATATACACAGAAGTAGATATAGGGGTTTTGTACTCAACCTCTAGTTGTAACTTTTGAAGTTTTATAGCAGCTTGGGAAGGCCAGCCAAATAGAAAGCACAGTAATGTCAAGGCATGAGGGCTTTGGATGTGTGCGGAATAGAGAAAAGCTCACATGAAGTATGTATTATGGGAAATGCTCCATTGAGGTGCATGCGTACATTAGCAAAAAGCATATTGTAAACATTGAATTTAAGAAGATCTTGTTCACTAGCATATCCTCCCAATAGGATGTTCTCTGTGCACATGACAGAAATACCAAAGCCATGTTTGATCTTGCCAGTGGATTTTTACTGTGAGAAGCAGATCGACAAGGTTTGGGCTTTTCTTTTCCCTTTGAATTGCTGCAAATTTGAAGTTATCTTGATAGAATTCTGTTTTGTGCTGCTCTTTTCCTACTTTTCTCATTTCCCTGGTTAACTTCTTCAGTTTATGTCTTACTCTGTGTGGATTGTTTGCTTTTGCTCAAAGCTGGTGCTCTGTGTGCAGAAAGTGAACTGAGTGAAATGAAAGCTTGTTTAAGTCTGAAAACTGTCACTCCCCGGTGCAAAATTTATGTTTTTTCATTCTCGCTAGTGAAAATTGTAAAGTACCCCTTCTGATCCAAGGTACTCTCAGAGTGCTAATGTCCACCAATTTGCCCCATGATCATTTTGGACTCGGATTGACTAGGTAATTGTCAATTGTCCCATCAGGTTCTTGTTGCTTGACTTGTAATGCCTGCTTAATTGGCTGGAAGACCAAAGACTGAGTCTGTGATGTGCTTAACATGGCAATTGAGGGATAATGATGGTTAGCTTGGGACTTAAACTCTACATGTGAGGTAATGGACACCGAATGCATGGCTCCCTGCTCACTGCTTTTTAAAAGTAGACCCCATAAACTTTCACAAGCAGTTGACATGCTTATTAAAGGAGAGCTCAATATAAAGTGATGCCTGTATGTGCTAATTTAACCTTTACAAAGTATGCATTTTGTATAAACAACTCAAAACAGAGAGAAAGCACCTTACAATAGAATTAGAAGAAATAAAGACTGTTGCAGTGGTCCCATCACTCTTAAATCTTTTACGAGCTGTCTCAGGGAGCATTGTAACAGCAAAGTGACACCAGAATGTGTCAGCAAATCGAAACACATGACATCAAAAATTAAAAATTGAAGATGTTATGTTTACCTAAAGCATGCATTTGTTTGCACTCCGTGTGCACATATCCATGACTAAAGTGGGCAGAGGTGACATTACATGTCACCCCAGATTAGTGTGTAGGCTCTTCAGCCTGGTTCACCATCCAGGTGCATAGTGGTTAGAAAACATAGCATCCATTGTCCCGACAACTGGACCAAACAGCAAATATGACAATAAAATGTGCTCAGTTCATAAATCTATTGGTGTAAGTGGCTTTCCCAGTGAAAAAGTGAAAGGAAAAAAAAGAATACTGATGATTGAAGACACAAGACAGAGGGAGTTTTCAGGAAATAAAAAGATGGCAGTATCTGTGACTCCATATTGAAAGATTAAACAATAAAAGTGTGAAAAACAAACGGAGATATGGGCGAGAACATGAAGTCATAACTTCTATAGCTTGTATGAAGTCAAGCTAGATCTGTTCATTTCACACTTCGCTTCAGCGTTGACTCCCCCTCTTTTTCACTTCAGCATCTTACAAATCCTGTTTCTTTAAAGAACAAGAACATATTCTCCGGCCCACTATCCCAAGCACTGTTACCATAACAACAAGGGTATCATTGTTCTGGTCCTGTAGTCCTCAATGCACATATGCACGGTTGGTGTAGTGTTTCATCAGAAACACTAGTTTTATCCCCTTTGTCATCTCTGTTCTCACTTCTGGAGAGGTCACTTTCTCTGTGTTTTAGTTCTTATAACTGTGCTATCACTGAAAAGCAGACAGCTTTGAGTCTACCCTGGTTAACAGTCAGATTTGTCAATTGCAACCACAGTTTTGTTTTCATGCTTTTAACTTTAGCAGCAGCATTTAGTTCAGCAAAAGTGGGTAAATACTCAAATAAGGGCAGAAATATTGTTGTGTTGGCATCTTTATTAAGAGTTGACTACCTCTTTCAACAGTTTTGAATGCCAGTTTTGATATCATGTACGTTAAGTCTTCAAACTCTACTTTATCATTAAGTAATTGTGGATGAGGGACCCATTTTGGATGCCTCCTTGGTTGCCAGTTAAAAATGTGAAAAATCAAAGCATAGGAACAGGTTAAGTTATTTATTGTCTAAAATAGAAATTCTGTGAGGATTGATAACTAAAACTAAGTGTGAGCAAAACCAGGCAGTTTGCTGTTGGGAAAAAGCTTGTAGGTGTGACACAGAAGCCACTATGGCAAGCCACAAGCTCCCTGCTCCGCTCCATTCGGATGCATCCACTTGCAGACAAATAAATCCATGTCTCCCTTTGTTTTTGTCATCTGAGCTGGCATCCAGATCAAACTGTACGGCTGGATTACTCCAAAGTTGCTCACCATTTTGTTGCACTGGTGATGTTAGGTTGGGGATGTGAGCGGCTGTAAGATAGTGGGAGAGAGTGTAAACAGATGGATGTCGGTAAGTAGAGGTAGGCTTACTCTGCATCAACAGCCCCGACTCAGAGGCAAACTTCGGTGAACTTCTAATGGACTACTGCAACTCTGCAGAAATTGTCCTAAAAAAGGACATAGATTTCTTGATTTTGCCCCACAACAGCATAATGATAATTAAAAGACCACTGGGAACTCTTTTAAAATAGATCGGAGTGGGACTTTCACACTTTATGCAAGTGTTGCGCTTTGTTACTGAGGTTGATGTTACAAATTTTTGAGCTAATCACCTGTGGGTTTGTTTAGATCTGATACTTTCAGTGCTGTCAAGCTTATAGGAAGCAGCACACATCTGAAGGAAGTTTAGTTTGAAAAAAAAACTGTTTTGTCTTCAAATCAATCTCAGGTGCATTCAAGGACAAACAGGATTGTAAAAAAAATAATAAATAAATAAGGGTAGAGAAAATTTTGTTTAGTAAATTGTGTCTTTGTTGTAACCGTTTCTGATCAGTGAATTGTCACTGCATATCCATTGTGGGATCAGCATGAGAATTATGTTCAATCTTTCCTGCCACATTGTTTATTTCGTCATTATCTGGTGGATTTGTTGACACAGCTTTAAAGAAACAAGACATTTTAACAATTTAACATTTCGACAAATAGTAGCCTCTGTGGATAAAAAACACACAAAGCTGCAACAGCCTTGTACCTCCTCCTCACGCTGTTCACCATCCTGGTCACACACTGCTAAGTTTATTTTTGATCTGGATGAATAAAAGTGTTTTGAAGAAAAATAAAGTGCCATTTTATTCTCCTCTGGTTTCCAACCACTCTCCAACGTAGAGGGAGAATAACCTCTGCCAGACAGATACCAGACTGGATCTGTTATTTTTATATCTTCCTTTGCTCCCTTTTCTCCGTCTCCTTTTCTTTGTCCACCTCCGTTCACTGGATATATCATTGATGGAGAGATAAATATTTTTTTCTAAAGGCAAGCTGTCTGTAATACAAAGAGGAAGGAGACAGAGGGTCATCAAACTGAATAAAATGAATAAAACAGTCTAGTATCTTCTATTAGTTATGTTAATGGGTTGTTATTTATGATTTTAAAAAACCCTTTTTGACATCTCCCAAGGACATTAAACACATGCTCACCCATGTTGGTCCAGATGCTCTCAGTCATTATCTGGTTTTGGTGTGTCCACATCTTGCAGAAGTGATTTATAAACCCACCAGCTCATCCTCAGATGATATCTCCTAGGAGTCACGGAACCTTCAGGTTTGTGTCACCACCTCCTCTCTTAGTTCTGCTCTTTAACGCTTTGAAGCATATAAAAAAAACCTTTTTTTTTTTTGGAATGTTGTTTCCGCTCCTGTCCCTGTCATAGCTTAGTCTTGCTTAATCTGAGGAGATTACCTCTGCATTGTATCTATTGTCAAATAAACCCCAGAAGTTAGTCATTTTTGAATTTCCATGGTCAGATTTATAGTTGTTCAAACAAGACTTCACGCCCCTGCCAAATCTGCATTTCAGGTTTTTGAACTCCAACTTTCTTAAAAATCAGTTAAAAAGTCTTCCTGTACAACAAAAAGGATCATGTTCTCCCACCTAGGCTGTCGCTACATTTCTTATTGCAAAGCAAACAATATATTCATACAACCGTCTTCCTGAGGTGGATAAATAAAACAGCATCCAGCCCAGCAGCTTATTGTGTCCAACACTGATGTTGTTCTGTTGGCTTCATTGATCCAAGACCTCCAGCATGCATTCGGGCTAAGTGTGAAGCGGCTGGAATGAGGGTCGGCCCCACTAAATCTGAGGCCATGGTTCTCTCCTGGAGCAAGGTAGTTTGCCATCTCTCGGTGGGTAGAGTGTCCCTGCCCCAGGTGGAGGAGTTTAAATATCTTGGGGTCTTGTTCACGAGTGAAGGAATATCGGTGGGTGAGATTGACAGGCGGATTGGAACGGTCTGTTGTTATGCGGTCGCTGTACCAGTCTGTTGTGGTGAAAAGAGAGCTGAGCCAGAAAGCAGAGTTCTGAATTTACTGGTCGATTTTCATTCCAATACTCACCTATGGTCATGAGTTCTCGGTCATGACCGAAAAAACGAGGTCCCGAATATGAACTTCCTCCGTAGGGTGGCTGAAACTGAGAAGCTTGATCACCCGCAAAGAGATCAGAGTAGAACCGCTTCTCCTCCACATCGAAAGGAGCCAGTTGAGGTGGCTCAGGCATCTAGTCCAGATGCCTCCTGGACGCCTCCTGTAGAGGTGTTTCCAGGCATGTCCCACTGAGCGGAGGCCCCGGGGAAGACCCAGGACACGCTGGAGAGACTACGTCTCTCGGCTGGCCTGGGAACGCCTCCGTGTCCCCACTGAAGACCTGCAGCAAGTGGCCAGGGTGAGGAAACTCTGGGCATCCTTGCTTAGACTGCTGCCCATGCAACCCAGTCCCGGATTAGCAGAAAAAGATGGATGGATAGAATATTATCAATCCTTGTGTTACACCTGTGGGTTACTTTACTAACTGGATAGCTCCGTTGGTAAGGTAGAAGGCTGCCACGCAGTTCGATTCCCAGAGGGAATAAACAATGGTACTTTACCATATGTGCGGTTCAGCTCCCCCATTTAGGTCAAATGCGGAGAAGAATTTCCCATTGTGGGATAAATATATAAATAAATATATATATAAATAAATAAATAAATAAATATATAAATAAATAAATAAATAAATAAATAAATAAATAAATAAATAAATAACTGCACCACGACATAATGTTAGGATTATTTCACATGGAAGCTGGACTTATACACAGTTTGCCCAGCATGTCTGCGTTGATTCACTACAGCTTACAACAAAACATTAAAAAAATTGGGAACTGAGAAAGCAAATGGTTGTTTTCCTTCAACTTTTTATGTTTGCTCTCGTTAACTCCTAAGATATGTCTTCTAATAAAGGTCACACTGATGAACAGTCATGAGGGCCTAAATTATGGATCATTATTGCTTCTTTTAAGGGTCTCTTTATAAGCCAGGATTTAGCACACAGGAAATCATGAAGAAATTAAAGTACTAACCCCTATAATCATGCTAGTTTTTATTCTGATTAACTACAATCTATATTAAAAAATTGTTCTCCATACTGGATAACTTTTTTAGTGACTATTACATGTGTGACTAAATGTATTTTTATATTTTTAAGTCATTTTATGATAAAAGGACAGTAAGTCAGCCTTAAGAATCTTTGGTCACAAGTTATTCTTTAAAAAAAAAAGTATATTATGTTGTTTTTGCACTTGTATATATTTGTAACAGTGATGTTAAACTATTCTGAAATAGCTATTGTGTCACCAGACTTATAAAGCAATTTAAGAACCCAGTTAGAATGCAATCATTACTTTAGTGCAGATTTGCTTCTCTCAACTGATAACTTAAAAAAAATACTTTAATTGCAGTTCGTTGTTCATTTAATGGTTCTTTAATGTGTTTCTAACTAAAATGTATACATGTTTGTCACGATTAACTCTTTTTTTTCCCCTCTGTTTTTCTCCCACTGATGTCATTGCTTGGTGCTGAGCTGCAATAGTTCATGTAGAGCCCATATAGATCACAGACCTGCACACATATTTGGAAAAAACGCAAACAGTCATTTTGGACACTCTTGTCAGAGCGTGTGGGTGGCTGTGAAATTTGCTGAATTTCTTGTTTCCTTTTTTCTCTGCAACGCTCCGACTAATTAAAGTTTGCATCTTGGATGCCCCCGTCTTTCTTGTGAATTTCTTCTGGTTAATCACATAAATAAGGGTCTGTAATGCTCTGTTGTTGAAGCAGTTTTTAATACCTGAACAGTAAAGGGATGGATTACAAACCATTCCTATCAGTCTTTGTCCTGTCAGAGACTTTCAAAGGGTTCACCTTCTGACAGGTGAATAAAGTAAACCTTGTCTTGTCACTCAACAGGACTTGATAGCTGTCAATTCATGCAAGCTCATACATTAAGAATGTGCATTAAACTGTGGTGTTTAACAGATGATCCACAGATTTTTGTGTGAATCAGTTTATCAGATTACTGTCAGATCCATCCAGTCAGGTGTAACAGCTTGTACTGAAAGCCTCATATTCTGAGCGTGTTTAAAAGTGTGTGCACTTATTGCCTATAAAGATATTTATCTGTTTGGTTTGAGCTCTGAATACTTAGTAGGATGATAAAAGGATGCTTGTAAGGCCTCAAATAATGTCAGTGCAGTTGCTGCAACCAGACAGTAATAGCATGGTGTACTGCAACCCCATGAGAGGAGAGTTCAACAAACTGTCCCACATCGTTTTCAAATAAAGTTATTTTCAGTTACAGACACTATGATTGTGTCCGAATTCCTTCACTACTCACTATTTATTGTGCTACATAGGGCGTTCGCCATTTTGTAGAGCTGTTCAGCCTACAATTCCAGAATCGAGTGCCCTAGAAATTTCCCAGAAGTCTCTGTGAAAAAGCAATGTGCATCTATACTCAGTATAGACAACGATGGATTGCATTTAAACAAAAAATATAATTTTCATTTATTTTTTTTAACATGTTGTACAAGTTTTCATCATCAGAATACAGGGGATTCATAAATAGTCTTTGTAAAATGTTCATATTTAGTAGATTTTTATTTGGATAAATCAGTGACGTCATATTTGCCCCCCCAAAAAAAGTAGTCACCATGGTATCCAAATTGTTAAAAACCAGGGTTTAGCTAATTTTATGCTCTTTCTGGGAAGACCAGAGTCACGTATCGCGATATTGTACCAAAGCATATTTTCTTTCTTTTCTTTTTTAAAATATTGCTTGGAAAAGACTATATCTGAATTTCAATACGTCTTCCATTGTAATAAAATCACCAAATTCAGTTTATTTAATGATCATAATGTTAAGCACTGCAACTGTATCTCATATATAAGTTGCCCAAGCAAATTCATAGCGCTTTTATTTTGGTAACTTAAAATATATAAAGGAAACAGTCAGTATTGTCTAATTTCCACAACAAAATATTTTTCAGCATAAGAAAAAAAAATGAATCACTGTGTCTTAACCAAGAGGTTCTAAAAGTATGATTGGGGAAATAAAGTGCTTGTTTATTTTCAATATTGCTTAATGCAGCATCTTCAGTACTTCTAAATGGTTCAGGCGCCTGAATGGTACTTCAAAAATAAAGAGGGGAAAAAAACATAAATTCTTTCCAGAAACAAAATGTGACGATGAGGCAGCATGACAGGGTAAAGAAGAGAACTTTGATGTGGCAAAGATGTTTTGTTTACGTCACAGCACTACACCGCTGCAGCCATGCTTTCTCACACACAGAAGTAAACTAGTAACGGTCATCGCCGCGATGTTGGCCTTTTTTCAGAGCGTTGTACATATCACTCTGATCCATCAGGTCGCTAAACTAGAATCTATTGCTGGAAGGTACTGCAGAATTTTGCAGACAGTCTTTTAAATCGATACAAGTATTGCCAAATGAACTATCGCGATATATCGCCAAACCACTTTTTTCTAACACGCCTATGGCTGACTTTAGTTTTTTTTTTTAAATAATCAACAGTGCAGTCATATGATGCACGTAAAATCTAAGCAGTAGTTTGGTGTAAAATTTAGATATAATTCACAGCCATGTCAGAAGTTACATATTATTAATCAGTTATCACAAGAGGTTCCAGTTGGGTACAATTGATATTGAAAATAGTATGTTAAAATATGAAATGATTTAATCAATATTGGTTAATTTTCTTTATTTCTCTTTCTTAAAATATATATTGAGATATTTGTTCTGTTTAATTGTTTTTATGATGTTTCCTCCAGCTTGTGGTTGGTCAGCCAGCATCAATTCCTTGATGTGTGTCATTTTATATCTATTTTTCATATATCATACTCATGTTCTGCAGTAGTCAAGGTTAATGACTCTTGCATTAAGTCTTATATAGGTTTCAGTTTATTGTTTGTTGGATTTATTTTTTAGACCCACTTTTTTAATTTCTGCAACTGTTTCTTTTATGTAGGGGGTAAATAAAACCCATATTTTTCCATTTGTATTAAATCTGTAGATTGTTTATGACAGTTAAATCAATCACACAATTTTCTGCCCTAACAAATCCCCACACAGAACTCAGGGAGATTTTTCTCTCAGTGTTTGTTTACCTTAACTGTCTTTAACAGTTTTCACTGTCAAATTGTTTGTGAAATGTGGAGGAGAAGCTTTTTCTAAGCAGTAATTAGCAGGACACTTTGTTACCAAGGACACACAACTGCTTGTTAAAATGCGAGTGGCCTTGCATGCAGCTGCACTTACAGGGGACTTGTTGGACTTTTGAGGTGCATCAAGCTCAAAACTGTACAATCCTGTGAAGTTTTTCTTTTTATATGGCAAGCGACAGAACTACTTTGGTCCGTCTTCGTCACGCCTGCTGATGCTAGGCGAGCTTTCGAGATTTTCATGCTCTCTGTGAGAAACGAAAGCAGAAAGCCGCCTTTGAAATGAATCCATTCAGCGCTTGCTGGCTTTTATATTTTAGAGAACTGATCTAGTGTGGATGGGAAATTAATGCAACAGTGTGTGGTTATTCAGCTTGTTCCACACAAAAGCACAGGACATCTCTCTTCCAAGGCAAGCTTATTATAAACACAGCTTCTTTTAAATGTCCCTCTGTGAGTCTTCTTGCATGTGTCAATGTGCTTGTGTCCTTAGACTATGTAACTGGATATTTGTGGTGTCTTGACTGTTTGTCAGATGGACTTAAGTCCTCTTCGATCAAAAATAAAAATGATAGACACAGGGGTAAAGGAAAGAAAGACGGCAAGAGACCTATTTTAAATGGAGATTCTTCTCTTTTTGGTGCATACTTTGAAGCTTGGGAGAAGCCTGGCGATTGGATCAAGGATAAGAAAAGGGATAAAGAAGTGAAGGGGAGTGGTGGGAAGAGATTTTCCTCCCCCTGGGAGTAAGGGAATCTTCTTAGATTCCTTTACTTTTACTCAAAGCTTGTCACTGCAATGCATTTGCATGGAAGGAGTTATTTCATCCAAACGCAACTCTCCTGATGGACATTTACATTGCAGAGACACAGAGATATGAGTGCATCTCTCAAAAGGCAAAGCAGATTTCAGACATCATCCACCATATCGGATCCCTGATTGAATTAGATCAGTGTGTTTTGGCCCAAAGAGGATTTCTGAGCATGTATTTTGTGTAAGACCATAATCGGCACTGCTACTGTCACTACTGGTATTCAGAAAAAGGGAATTATTTAACACGGATTACAAGTAAATTCTCTTTCAAACGAAAAATCCACCACCCACCCCACAGTGCGAACATGCAATAATGCCAGAGGGACATAAAATGATCAAATTTCAACAAAGAGAAGAGAATGTTGTTTTAGTTTCTTTCCCATCCTTCAACTAAAAGTTTTATCATGAACAAAAAATGTTATTTGTTTTTTATCCACTTGTAGTTACAACACAGTACTTACATGACCCAAATTCTTTTTTCATGCATTTCCACTGTTAACTGAATCAGTGCCCTTACTGCAGTGCCCCGCCTCACCCAGCTGTCTATTGATCAGCAGATCTTTAAGCTCCCTACTCTCCAAAACCCAGATGCTCTTTGTAGCTTTTAGTGAAAACACATCCATGCAAACAATCTAAAGCTTAAAGCTGCACATGATTCTACTCAAATGAGATGAGCATTCATGTATGGATTTAACAGTCCCTCAAATAATCTTTTGTTCAACCATCTGACAGATTTGTGTGTGTTTTTTTTTTCTCTGCATGGTGTTTATCTTCAATCCTGCTGTCTGGCTTTAATTCTATAGTTAGACTACAAGAGTGAGTTTATCTCCCTCTTTTATGCTTGATCCCTGCGGAGAGTGTGTACCTGCCTCTTGTCTCAGTGTGCTTCCAAGTAATTACCTGGAGAGGCAGAGAAAAAAGAAGGGAACACCTTTTCTTCTAGTCGATTCGCCTGGGGGCCTTTGGGGGGACGGCACAAATGAACACAAATTCTTTTGGTGCTCAAATGCAAGCAAACAGGGCATGCATCTGCCACAAATCGAGCCAAACAGCAACTACAATGAAAGCTACAGATGCATGTTTAATGAGCTCCCTACCATGCATATGCAATTATCCTTTCCTGGACACAAACGTGTACAATGGCGATAGAACATTTCAGTGACAGATTTTAGCACATCAGCCAGGCATTTGAGGCAGGCTTTAATTACTCTTTCTCACCGACACATAATTAATCAAGTAATCAATCAATTATTCTTTCCACCCAACACCAGCACCACACCTCGTTTGTGGCCCATGAAGCCCATTTGCTTTTACAGATCATTAACATGATGAAGAGCTTTAAGAGAGGCTGTAAAAGGATATTAGTGATGGAAATATCAAATGAAAATAAGAAAAGAGGGAATAACAAATATCTGATGTGCACTTGTAAATGGATGGGGATAATTATCAAAGCTCTTTCGCACTCATGACAAATAGCAGGAATACACAATTGCAGGAATATGGAGGTGTTGTTACATTAAGGACAAATAGTCTGCACCTTCATCACACGGCCCACTTCCTTTTTGTGCCCCACTTGTGTTTTTGTGTTTACTGTTACATATTCTGTTTTTATAGTTAGAAACCCTGACTAGCACTTGTAAAAACAAGCTGTTAGAATGTTAACGAAAAACATTAAGCTTTAGCCACGACTGTCTCTGTTGATACTGGCTGTCTGCTGGCAAAAAATGGGCAAACCTGTGCAGAGTATGCAGGTGGCCAGCACAAAACATCAAGGTCGTTGAGCATTGGTGAGCCTGTATGTCAAAAATGTCAATGCATTATTTTTCTAATGTCATGTTGTGAAAACAGGTTATAGTGAATTCTTTAGTAAGGGTGAAGTAGGTGAACACGGGTATGTCGTACAGATTTTTCATTTCTTCGTCCCCCTAAATCCTTGCAACAGGTTCAAAATAGGGAAGAAAACTGTTTTGTTTTTAATCTTTTTTCTATTCTCATTCTTTGTGTGGTCAAAGTTATGTGATTAATGCTAAAACAATTACGGTTGAAATACCCTCTTTCTAAAGGTTAACTGTGAAAAGCATCAACGAATAATAGCTTTGGCTTTACAGATACGCTTTTTCCTCCAAGATAGGAGTGTTTGCAATATTGTTGCTTTCTGTTTAGACTCTTATTTCAGCACATAAAAATCGTTTTTAATTAGTAAAAGTCATTCAGTTCTAGACTCATACCCAACTCGCATCAAAGGCCCGAGACTGAAATCTGACCACCAGTTTGTAACTGTCTCATTTGTTAACAAAGTAATAATAAGATAATATTACACTCCAGGAGATATTTTCTTATTACTCATCCTCAAAGGTTCAAGCTGTTCTCCTGAGTGTCTCCGTCTAGAATAGATTGTTATGACGACTTAATGACTTAGTACAGTGACAGCTCCGTGGCTTTATGAGAAGAAAAAAATTTTAATGTCTTAATAAAGCACAGTTTGTACAAGGGCAAAGAATTAAAGTACATTCAGAAGAAAAATACTTATAGAAAGTCACACTCTGTTAAAATATCCATCCATCCATCCATCTTTCTCCGCTTATCCGGGACTGGGTCGCGGGGGCAGCAGTCTAAGCAATGATGCTCAGATTTCCCTCGCCCCGGCCACTTCCTCCAGCTCCTCTGGGGGGACCCCCCGTTCCCAAGCCAGCCGAAAGACATAGTCCGTCCAATGTGTCCTGAGTCTTCCCCGGGGCCTCTGCCCAGTGGGACATGCCCAGAACACCTCTCCAGGGAGGCGTCCAGGAGGCATCCAGACCAGATGCCCGAGCCACCTCAACTGGCTCCTTTTGATGTGGAGGAGAAGCGGTTCTACTCCGAACTCTCAGCGGGTGACCAAGCTTCTCACCCAGGGCCGGCCCTGGTCTTCCGGGGGCCCTAAGCGAAATTTAATTTGTGGGCCCTCTAACTGATCAGCAGCACCAACAAAACACAACTGTTTTTGTAAAATAAATGAGATATATCTAGTGCAGAATGTTGGAAAGAAGTGCCTTCACTGTTGTGCGTGTGTGCACAAATGTATAACTGTCTTTTAAGTAATAATGAAACAATAAGTTTGATTTGGGTTCCATATTGGGTAGATTTGAACTTACCAGCAGCAACATCAACGTTTTCCCTTTCAACAGAAGATGTGGTGACAGGAGTTTCTTCTGCAGCTAAAAAACAAGAATTATTATACAATAATTAATGATGAAGTTAATAAAATAACTATAGCAGAATACTACTAATAGTTTAGTGGTTCAGTTAAAATCTGTGTGCAGGTTTTTCACAATGTCATGATCTTTTTATATATTTATGAGAAATAGATTGTTTGATTATATATTTGCACAAGATCATATTTATTTATTTAATTATGAACAGTTTGGGGCTCCATACTCTTCAGCCGCTGTTTATGGAAAAAAAGGGGTTATGCAGACACTGTTTTTTAAATTACTTTACATGCCACATGAAGGGATGTGGATGCTGCACCTCCTCCAATACTTTTTGAGAGCAGAAAAAAATGTTGGCTGACACAGAACTGTGCAAAACATCCTCATTATGTAAAACCAAAACTGCAAAATACAAATAAGAAAGAACTGTACCTATTTATAAATAATAAATGTGAATAATAATTTGAGTATAAATGGAAATATAAGCATTTATACACTTCTTATTCTATTATTTTGTATGTTCATAATTTTAAAATGAGTACATTTATTTTATTTGTCATTAATAAATTAGAACCTTTATTTCCTATGTATTTGGCAGTTTTGATTCTCCATATTTCATGCCAATGCAAGATTTTAAGACACATTGTTGAAAAAGTCAGACTACCAGACTATCTATAACAGATAAACAGCATTTTTTTTTCTGACATAAACCGGAAAATGCAGAACGCACTAAATATGTGTTAGCAAAACAATTAAACAATACGACAACGTGAGTTAAAACATTTATCAGCCATCACCGTTGTCGTTATTTGTTTGGAACGTCATGTCTGACCTCATCCAGGAAACTTGGGTATCAGAATTATTTTAGAGTTTTCCATTGGAAATTACGAAACGGGGTCGTTTATGTGCAAACTTCACCTGTCTTTCTAACTTTACCGAACTTCGGATCAATTAGAATTTTAAATCGCGAATGCACAGAAATACTGGATAATGTAAAAAATACGGCCCCATCATCCTCCAAACTTACCTTGTGATTGATGCTGAAGTTGTTCATCTTTTTTCAGCTCCTGATGGTTAAAGTCTATGTGGCATGAAGTGCTCTTGTTGTCGCTTTGATCAGTGTGACAAAATGTGCTTGTTTTTTTCTTTTCTCAACTTTATTGAAACAAAATGCTCTCGTAAATGCACACTGTGCCAGGCTCAGATGCAGTGATGTTGACCAATCGTTGCTGAGAGTGGCGTAACGTCATTATTCTGGTTGCCAGATTGGTTCAGGTGTGTTGACGTGGGGATCACAAAAGTGCAGGCAACATTCTTTTACACAACATTCACAGCTATGAAATAGGTTGCCAGATTTGGGTCTTTTTTTAATTTTATTTTTTTCGCCACTTCGGGGCCCTGGTGGTGACGGGGGCCCTACGCGGCTGCGTAATTCGCGTATAGGGAGGGCCGGCCATGTTCTCACCCTATCTCTAAGGGAGCGCCCAGCTCATTTCAGCCGCTTGTTTTCGGGACCTCGTTCTTCCGGTCATGACCCATAGTTCATGACCATAGGAGAGTAGTGGAAGAAGATCAACCGGTAAATTGAGAGCTAAAAAATATAATTGGTGGGCTCCAATGGGCCCACCACCCGTAGGAGACCTCAAAAGGGGCCGGTGCAATGTGGTTTGGGTGGCAGTCGAGGGCGGGTGCCTCGGTGGCCCAAACCCCGGTCATGGAACTTGGCTTTTGGGACATGGAACTTCACCTCTCTGGGAGGGAAGGAGCCTGAGCTGGAGCGAGAGTTTGACAGATACCGTCTGTTAAAATATAATAAAAATAAATAGACCATTTTAATTAAGTCTAAAATACGTGTTGACTTTTTAACACAGATTTTAATCATGCATCGTAACAAAATTTCAAAGCAATACATGCACATTTTTAAAGGTATCTTAAACCTTGTTTCCACTGAGCGGTATGGTATGGTCCAGTCCAGTCCAGCATTTTGAGCGTTTCCATTATAAAATGAACCTGTTGTAAACCTGGCTGTATTCGTCTTCGCCGCCCACAATCTTCTCTCAAACAACATTAAATAGTTTGTATATACAAAGTACCAAACGCCAAGCAGGAAAAAAATTAGATGCTGGATGACCTCCATTGCTGTTGTTGTTAGCTTCACCCTGCATGCACCGGGACAAACCAACTTTAAATGACAATACTCGCCTGAATTGCCTGGACCATTCTAAACCAGACCGGACCGTATAGCTCAGCAGGAACAAGTCTTCATCATAACCTTGTGGACTCTTATTGGCAAAACCCAACCTACCTCCAACGCTGTTGTGTTTTTAGTTGAGTTCTTGCATTTGACACTTACTTATATATTTGAATGTCTCCTGATAATGTATGTAATTGTAACTATAAACTGTACAATCCTACTGCAGCACAAACAACAACAGTCAAGGTGAGCTGTGTTTGAGCGACTATAACAATTTGTTCTGTTATGCATTTTACAGTTTTTGCTGATGCAGTGACCCAGTTTCTCCAGAGGGATCATTAAACTTTCATCCTATCTTAACGTCTCTTGGAGCAAAACCCTGAAGCTCTTCTGAGCTCACTAGAACTGTGCAACACCAACAACTCCACATGGGCAGTACAGAATGAACATAACACAAAGCAGAGGTAAATGACCGGTTTGTGTCTACTGGAGGTGACAGAATTGAACGCCTGTCTGTTTTGGTATTGACTCAGACCTTCTGATGTACAGTTGATTTGGAAGAGCCTGTACAATACAGATATATTTTTATTCTGCAAACCTGAAAGATAATTAGTTTCAACTTAAGGATGTCAGAGGTTTGAAATATGAAGTAAAGTGTTCAACAAAAAATGATGCACAAAAATTATGGCAGGTACACTTTATGTAGTAGACCGAGGCGTGTGCCAAGCTAAAACCTCACAGGACTTTAACCTAAAAGTCTTTGCCACAACACACCAAAACATGGCCACTTACTAAGATAAAGTGCACAGAGGAACAAAAACACAACACATTTACTTTGAGAAAGGAGCCCTCCAAGCTTAAACAAGCCTGTGTGTGAACCTAAAGACAATAGAGATATTAAGACTTGAACAACCCAGATATTACCCACGGAGATCAATGATCCCATTAAAGCTTGAAGCAGATGCTTCTTGTTAAGCAGAGATGGCTGCACATTATGGGTACTGGCAAGTAATATAGCTCAATTTTACTGCATTGGACACTTTGCCACACAAAATCTTCATAATATATTTTGCTTTTCAAAGCTTATATATTACATGGCTCAGGAAATTAGGCAGCATTTAAAGCATGAATAATCAGAATACCTTATCTCTGTCTGTGGAAACCTCTCCACTATGATGACACGTGTTCCTGCTAAAGCATGAGAACAGATAAAAAGTAAACTCTTAGAAGATTATTTATATCTGCACTGCTAATTATAGTGTGAAAACGATTATAGTCTTCATGTGATCCATTGAGCTTTTTGTCATTTTGTTGTTGTCATCCTTTAAGGCGAAGATTTGTTTTCACTGATGACCTGAATGGAACGGGAGAGCAGCCATGTTTTCTGTAGCGGAGAGGTGGAGGAGGTAACTGAGGGAAGGGTCAATGGGGGAAAAGAAGGCTGATGGAATCCCTTCTGTAATTTATGTAAATGCAGCTCAGGCCTCCACACCTGATCCCCCGGCTGTCCTCTATAGTGTTTGCTCTTTTTAATGTCTGCTGGTAAATTCAGGATTTGGCTCATTGCACAGAACAGGCCGTCGCTGCTCACTGTCAACAATCATCAGTAAAACTCCCTCATAGAAGTCATTCATGTTTGAAGTATTGTGATGAATGTTACCTAATGCTAAGGCATATTCTAGGATATTTTTTGTCTCTGTTTTATGACACAGCCTTTCATTCTAGATTTTTGGAAACAAGTAGGTTTTTAGAATATTTCTTTATTTTTCAGTGTAGAGTAATTAATTATGTAATTAGTTCATTTAACTGTTAGTTCAAATGTATGTTTGAATAAATAATTAATGTATTTTTCAGACTATAAGTCGCTCCTTAGTCGCAGCAGTTGTGGAAGTCGCAGCAGCCAAAAAAAAAACATAATAAAGAAGAAAAAAATCATGTAGAAGTCACACTTTCGGGAGGAAAGTGCAATGCTTCTAGAAAAATCTGCCGAACCGGCATAATCCTGCATTCATATCAAATGAGATTCACATGTCAAATTCGCCGTCCGCTGGCTCTTTTTTGACACATCAAAATTTGATGCTGAATTCTTGTCTAGACGATCCCGTCGCGTGTGGGAGAGGCTACTGTCAAATTTTTTTGTCTCATTACTACGTGGAAACTTTGATTGTATATCTCAATTATAATGCAGGAAAGACACAGATGATGTTTTGAGGTTTATTTATTTTGAAGAGTTCTACTAAAGCATCGGTAAACATGTTCCATGTCTGGGTTCATGAGATCATTCAGTCTTGTTTTTTCAGTGAGACGTAGTTTCTAGTGGTTGAGCTTCGGATGAATGATGGCACTTAGTTTCAACCGTACTTCTGTGACTCTGTGACCTAGTTTAATATGGTCCAAGGAGGTTAAAAAACAAAACTAAAGGAATATTAACGTCTTGAGGCATATAAGAAAGAAATCATAAAGCTGTCTGTTACAAAAACTGATACACACACCTACAGTGCCTTCTAGCATTTGTTAGCGGGAAACAACTGCTAAAGGGAAACCGGTTGTTAGTGGCAAATTAAACAGCTATATGAGCCAGTATTTATTTTTTTTAAATCATATACAAGTTGCTCCTGGGTAAAATTCACCCCCTCGTAAAACAATACATAAAAAAATCGCGATTTAAAAGGTAGCCTAGTCTTTAACCTTTAGACTATATATCTATTTTTTCTTTGGTGTTTTCCACTTCAGCTGATTTGAGATTAATTTACCATTAACAACAAAAGTCCCTCAATCTTCTCATATTTAAAAAGAGTCACATGATTTTGTTATCCAGAGCATTTTTACTTTTAAAAGTTGATCTGAAAGATGTTTGACTGCTCATCTCAGTTTGACTTCCACCACTCACGATAAGATAAGCTGGGGAGTAAAAAGAACATAATAGTAGCAGGAAGAAATCCCTCCTGCAAACTCAAAAGCATGGACACTGTCCTAAAGAAGTCCGGATGTCTCAGCTGGACTTTGGTTAAAGGCAGAAAAAACAGACACTGATGGACTGAGCCCAGGAAATAAGGACAGCGTCAAGAAAGACAGGTGTGCCTGAGAAACTCAGAGGGAACTTCAACACACACAACAGTCTTGTTCATTTCAAACTCAGCAATACTCTAAGACAAAAAGCTGGTCCATGCAAAGGAAAAAACACACAGGGAGAAGCATAGCAATATGGACTTTGCAATCCAGTACATTGAGGAGAGATTTGATCTGTGTCTTGGGTTAGGTAAACAGCCTTATGCACAGCACGGAAGAGCCAGAACATCAGGGCAGGACCCAGCTGTTCACCTGCACCTGAAGGACAGTGGGGGCTCCTTTAATTTTACATTCTGGATAGAGAGGACAGATGGTTTGAAAGAGGAGTCAAGGAAGCATCTATGTCAAAATGAAGAAACCCTCTCTCAGCCAAGGTGAGGGGCTAAGACAGTTTCTGTATCCAATGTACAGTTCTGTTTTGACATCTTTGCCCAAGAGACTACGGTTGCATTCACACCTATCACACACAAACAATAAACCACTAACCAATGCCTCCACCTCTGAGCCGCAACACGGAATAGGAAATTCACCAACCATTCTGATAAATCGCTGGATCATTGACATTTGCATTTGCTCACATATCATCTAGTTGTTTAGCTTTTTAGCCACACCTCGGAAGAAGGCAGGCCATGAATACCTGAATTCCCCATCAGCAGTAAGCTGGGTGAGATGAGTGGTAATGTAGGCGCTAAATGCTGGTTCTTCAAAGCCCAAATAGCCCATGATGTTCCCAATAGGCTTCTTCTTTTTCTTTTTCTACTGAGCGCTCTCCACCACCTACAGTTGAAAGAGGTTTGTTGTGAAAGGTTGAAGTGGTGAAAATCTAACAAATCTTTTTTAGGCTGTTTCTTTCACTGCTCTGTTCATATATATGACTGACTTGGTGTTATGTAATACCAGCCAGGCACAAACTACAATTACTATTCTGTCTTCCATGATCAAATTTCTAACGGTTGACACTTTTGTGAATTGAAAAAAACATTTTGTCCTCGGTGGGGTTGCGGGCAGGTTGCACGGGTGTGCAGTTTGGGCTGACCATGGGTTGCCCTGGCCTGCCTCTAGGGTTGCGCGAGAGGGTGGGTGCTCCTGGGTCTTTGTCTGACGGTGGGGCTCTTGGATGCCTGGATCGGCCGGGTTGCTACGCTGCCTAGCCCGAGCTCTGGCATGTGGGGTGCCGGGCCTCCTGCCTTTGCTGGAGCATTTAGTGTGATCAAGGTACAACACTATAAGAAGATGATTAATGTTTGTGATGCAGTGGTTGAATTGCACCCAAATCTGTAAAACAGTACAGGTGTTTAGTATGCAGACATGCATGTACATTTTGAAGACTCCAATACTATAAATACTTTTGAAGAGAGTTTTTTTAATTATGGTCTCAGGGGGTCACCATGTACCTTGTTTTCTGTTACCCTGCTTCAACACACCTGATAGACAGTGTCATTAATCTCTGCAAAGACCTAATTGACCTGTTGGAGCAGGATAAACATAAAAGACATGGATGCTGTGAGCTAGGACTCAGACACTGCAACAGAAGAATTGCAGAGTTGTAATAGTTATCAAAGGCTTTTACACGCATGACAATTCCAAAGAAATCACAGCTTTAACCGATTTTTCATGCAATGTGTGGAGTATCTTAGTGTGACAGAGACGATAAAAACTGCATACAAGCAGATTCCATCAGCTAAGG
This sequence comes from Oryzias latipes, assembly GCF_053564925.1. Lineage (NCBI taxonomy): Eukaryota > Metazoa > Chordata > Actinopteri > Beloniformes > Adrianichthyidae > Oryzias > Oryzias latipes. Next base: position 23,255,490 of record NC_136249.1, on the reverse strand, counting down.
CCTTTAAAGTCACAATAAATGTTTAAAAGTGAGTGTAAAACAAGCATTGAAAATTGCATTAAATAAGGAATTTTGTTCATTTTATTCAAACTGCTTAAAAACAAGTTTATCTTCTAAAATGAGTGTCCACCTGAAGTGCACTTTAGAAAATCATGCAGAGATAATCTGCAGGATCATCAACATGAGCAGGACTCCACTTAAATTTGTCAGAAGATGAAAAATTGACAAAAAATTAGCTTGTTATGAAATACCCCAACACCTTAGGTGGTCATTTTAAAGTTTTTACTTATGTAGTAGTTGCACCTGTCAGACAAATGCAACTTATTTTTACCTCCTCACTCAATAAGTTGTCAAAATTACTAATCATATCTTATTCTGAGTGTTGCACAACATGAGACCTCACAGTCCTAAACCGATTTTTTTTACCCTGCTGGCATTAGAATTATGATTGTCCTAAATATAAGTACATTTATACAATTACCTAGTTTTTGACAAGGTTAATGACTTTTGCTCCCCTCAGTGCTCCTCCATCAGCATAGGCAAACTGACAGCAATTGTTTCTCTGTGTTTCTCTTCTCCAGACCTTTGTACAGTGCTCCCCATATGACTTCAATCTGCCTGTCTGACAAGCTGAACACGAGTGGCCTTGATCGCTGCAGGAGATCTGCAAGATGCAGTTCTGTACATACATTTTTTTTAAAAGAGGCACGGTGTTAAATAAACTGTCTCTGAAGCTCAAAAAGTGGGCTGTGAATCAAACCATTGCAGGCTCTAAGCTTTATAAAAGACTATGAAGACTGGTGCTTGTAAAAACAAGCTGATCTTTTAGCTCCAACCATTAATTGGCACATGAGTAAATATACAACATAACTACTCATCAAGTAGGCAGAACTAGTTCAGAGCCCATCCGAATAGGCTCAGGAGACTAGTTTAAGTCTGTAAGAAAGGGATTCTATTAAAAATAACAAATATGTCTTCAGTAAAGACAATTTCAAAGTGCTGTGTGCTGTTTGACAGAAGGAGAAACAACTATTGTGAGTTAAGATGTCAAAGCTCCAAAACCTTCTAATGAGTTTCAGAGAGACTAATAAAGACTCAGGTTCTGTGTTGTTGAAAAAGTAGCAATGGTTTATTATCTTTCTGCTAGAATCTATGTATCACTGGTTTAATTGCCTTTCTAGGTCCATCTAATTTAATATGTCTGTTTGTTTTTCATGTCCAGATGGATCTGTAAGGATCACGCTTGATTAGGACCAGCAGATCTCAGTCTCTATTAAGAGATATTGAGTAAAAAAGAATCCACGATGTTTTAAACAGATATCATGACATGCCTTTACTGCTTCTTTATTTGTTGGGGCGACAGTGGCTCAGGTGGTTGAGCGGGTCGTCCAATGACCGAAGGGTTGGCGGTTCGATCCCCGCTCCCACCAGCCAAAATGTCGTTGTGTCCTTGGGCAAGACACTTCACCCTCCTTGCCTCCAGTGGTGTGTGAATGTGCATGAATGTTCTTGGTGATGGTCAGAGGGGCCGTAGGCGCGAAATGGCAGCCACGCCTCTGTCAGTCTGCCCCAGGGCAGCTGTGGCTACAACCGTAGCTTACCGTCACCAAGTATGAATGAGGAGTGAATGAATAATGGACACAATGTAAGCGCTTTGAGTGTCATGAAAAGCGCAGATAAATCCAATCCATGTTTTTTTGTGTTGGATTGATTGCATGAATGTGGAGTCCAGTTTACCTTCATTTTGTTGAAAAAGTTTTAAACAATGAACATTGTTGCTCAAAAAATATGTGTATCAATGGTACAGCAGAGCACAATTTAAAAAAATGTCATTTCAAATGTAAAAATATTTCCACTTTGCTTTCATAAATCCAACCTAGTGTACATTCTACTTGGCAAACATGGTAGTCCCTTTTAATGTTTAAATATTTGCTAACCTAAGTGTATTTAACAATTGTTTTTTTAAGTTTAACATCCAAAGCAAGACATAAATTCTTTGTTTGATGACTTATTTCCAATGTTTATTGGAATTGTGCAGTATAATTCAATCTTTTAAAAGTTTTCAGTGGCTTTCAGGTATTTTTTGTGGCTCACAAAACATTTGGTCAGTTTTCTCCTTTTCATATTGCTAATTAGTTTAACAGTTTCTTTGTCACATATGAAAGAAATATTGCAGCATAGGTCATTTTCTTGCTTGTGTTTAGGATTTGCTTTCAAAAATATGAAACCTGCAATGCTGACTTCTGCACAACTGAAACAGATCAAATCAAACTTTATTTATACTTACTTACTTTCAGGCTCTAGCTTTTTCATGAACAAAATTATTTGGAATTGAATGCAATTTACCAAATAAAGGCTAGGGAGCTCATTATGCTACGGATACACCAGGAATGTGAGGCATGTTCAAGAGCCCACGTTCAGAATGTCTTTTAGTATCTTGTGTTCACACTGGACTGTCACTTCTCGACACTAGTCTATGTGCTGACAGTTGGAAGAGGCTTGGTGCAAAATGTTGAAGCGCTGCAAATCTCACCAGTCTTGCTCCTGGCTTTTTCTTTTACAGCTCTATTCTGATATCTGAAAGACTTGGTGACATATGATTCTGTCCAGGCACAAACTGCAGCTGCTAATTTGTCCTCCATGATTAATTTTCAAAGAGTTGGCACTTCCATATTTTGAAAAGAACCCCTACTCATACGTCACTACCAAATCTGGGTCCCTGATAAGTCAAAGTTGAACTGGTTTAACTTTCGACGCTCTCAACGTTTTGGACATACAGGCTAAAAATGGTTGTCGTAGTGATGCATGAATGCAAGAGTTTTGAATGTGGAAGCCCAAAACACATGTTTATGCATGTTTACATACAGTTTTTTATTGGAGTAGTCGCATGAACGTGCGTTGCCAAGGCCAGTGTGAACGTAACATTACACAAGCAAGACAGTACAATTTCACTGCTAAATAATCCAAATGTACCACATCAATGATATTTACAGCCTGTTTTCTGAAACCTTTTTTGCCTATTTGGTTGAATTGTTAGATGTGTAATTGTATTTTTATGTTCAATCTTCAAATTTAGTACAAACAAAAACAAAAAGTGGATCATGGTATTTTGATTATCCCAAGAGTGTAACTTCTTAACTGTATTTTACCTGTAAAGATGCATGTAGGGGTCTAAGATTTCACACAGTGTTCTTATATTCATGACAGCATTATTTACAAGTGCTAATAAATTATTATTATTTTCCAATTATCCAAAAGAATATGTCTTTTAACAAAAGAGTGAAATCTTGTGTTGTGTTGTCAATCTATTTAAAGCAAAGGCATTCAGACGGCTTTCTTAAATTGTTTACATATCAGAATGAGAAAGGCAGATGAGCCATTTTATGACGTTTCATTCTTTTATTTGCCCCTTATTCATTGTGTGATTAATAGTCGCTCGACTTCTGTGTGGTATTATGAATATCATTACTCATTCAAGTAAACTGACAAAAAAAGGGCTACTGGGTCATGCAGCCACTAAGAATAATGCCGCAATATGAACAGTATTCCCATCCAGTCTCATTCAAACTCATAAATGTGCCCCAGACAGATGCTCTGTGAATTTGCACCTACAAGGTTATGTGGCAGAGTAGTGCATGCATTTGTAAGTCCTGATCCTGATCGCATATTCTGCAACAGCCCTGCATTCCAGAGTCTGGAGACTTTTTTACAGCACACTCTTTTTTTTTCGTTGAAGAAAAGGGCCATTATTCCGAGCACAGCTATCAAATCTGACTTTTAAATTGTACACAAACACTTATCTCACACTTTCCTCCTCATCTTTCCGGTGCTTTCTTGTTCCATTCTCTCTGTTTGTTGTCTCTTCAGGGAGACTTTATATGAAAGGCCAACAGCCTAGGGACATGCTCGGTTAATAGTGCCCCTAAATGAAGTCATCTATAACGGTAGCAGCCTTTCATACACATACACGTACACGCCCACCTGAAAACAGAGACACACATGTCTCTATCCTGGGGACATATTGGAGGCAGCATCCACTTGGACAGCTGTGTGATAGAACAACATTTGACTTGATAGGGGGAAGTGATTGAAAGGGTGACCTTGAGAGGGTTACAGAGATGAGAGGCAGGCAGGTGGAGTTTAATTAAAGGTTCCTTGAGAAAAGAGAGAGCCTTGAGTTTTGCAAAGAGAGGGGCAAACGGGAGGGGTGAAACAGGAAGTGTGGACAGGGTGAGGCGTCACGAAAAAGGTTTGAGGTTTCTTTATTTTTCCTTTGCAACTTATACTCTTTTTCCTTAGTCGCCATGCATATGCATGCTCAGTCTGAGTCTTTGTTTGAAATATTAAATCAAGATTCACAATTTGCATCACAAATGCATCAAAGATGCTAATGAGAAGCAACAAATAAGATATTTTTGGAATTTGTTCCCAAGGAAACTTGTCTCGTTGTTTCATTACTTTGGAGGTGAATATCAAAGCTTGATGCGCATCCATGGAGGAGACTTTTGTGGGCAATGTTCCAGCATTGCAGCTGTGTTACGTCACCGAGAGCCAATGTTTTTGTTCCTGGTCCCTTTCTGAATATTTCACGCTGCCATTTACTCCCGAGTTCACTCCCAGAGAAAGGGAACCATTATAAATTGCACTCTTCTACATCCCACTCCCTACTTCTCCAGGCCCCCTCTCTCATCCTCCTTCTCTTCCTACACCTTTCGCTTTGCTTTTCTATTCTCACCCACTAAGTTTCATTTTTTAAAGTCTTCATCTCTTGGTTTTCTCTTTTTGCCGCCAAATCCTCCGTTTTATTTGACTGAATGATAATGGGTTTGAAACATATTCCAAATGGACTGCAGATCAGTGTCAGGATTACTTTATCATTCATTTCCTATTTCCCATCTATGGGCAATCCAACTGTGAGCTTGCATGTTAAGCTGCTGTATGACTCCAAAACAGGCAAATGAAAAACAAAACAAAGCAAACAGTTGCATCTTATTTTGGCTAATTAAGAAAAAAATTTCTTTGGCTGTTCTGAAAAAAATATATATTTTTGTTGTTTTTAACATGTTCTTGTAGCATTTTTCCTCATAATGGACGACATATATGATAATATACACTGTAAACCCGAATAAGTTCAGTGAACTCAAAATTTTTGAGGAAACAGATTACATAATAATTTTTAAGTTGACTTACTTAAAAAGTATAAGTTATTTGAACTTAAAATCTTTGAGTTGAATAAAATAAAACAATTTAACTAAAAGTAAACAATAACTTTTTATTTAACTAACTTAAAGATTCTTACTTTACTAAACTAGAATATTTTGTTTTTATTGAACCTTAATACATTAGTCAATGAACTAAAAAACTTTAATATATCTCAACTCAAAATTAATCATTTGAAGTCAAAACTAATCTTTTTTTATCCTTCTTAGTCAGGACCATTGTTACAAAAGAAATACTGAGGCAGAATTGTAATTGCAAGTTTATTTTTAAACCACCTTCCACAAGTACATTTGAACAACTTGTGGTACTAGAAAATGTAAAACACTGTACAATTTGTGTTAAGAAAAAGTGCACAAGCCATAAAAAAAAAAAAAAAAAAAATCAGTCTTCAAGAAAAGCAAAAAATGAGCACTAATCTTTTTTACACCATTTCCTTATACAACTTTATAAAAAAGAGCATTCTTACATTTCAAGAAAAGCAAAAATTGTTTATTAGCCTTTTTTTTTACACTTTTCCCACATAAAACTGTATTTTCTTAGGCTGCCCTTTCCCTACAAACATTAGCGCTCAAAAAAATACCCATTTGGGAATGTCGCCTACCACAAGCTCATCTTCCAACACAACTGCTGTACTGAGCGGACAGAAATGCACTGAACTTGTATTGTTGTTGCTGACGGTCAGAATGCCAACAGAGGAGCTGCTGATGTCTGGCTCTGGTGACGCTTTAATCTGCAAAGGAAAAAATACAGTGTAGTATTAAAGAAAGAATTGATCGTTTGAGGGAAGAAAACTTTATGCAAAAACTACAACCTGAAATTGACATTTTAAGAGAAGGTCAGAAATTACACATCAGGAAAATTATTAAAGTTGATTTAAATTAATGATTTCAAGCATTGTAGTCAAAGCAATAAAGAATTTACACATATTTATCAAACTTATTACAGAAATGATAAAATGCATTGATTAAAAAGACAGAAAATAAAACAAAAACGTCACTTAAATCACATTTGCTTAATTCAATACAGTGATCTTTAACTAAAGTCATGTAGAGATTGATTTATTGATTGAAAAGGATCTGGAAGAACAGAGCTTATATAATACAAAATCAAATGAAATCAAAATAAGACTATATGTAAGAATCATCATGATTCCATAAGGCACTGTACACAAAAAAATAAACAAAAGCTTTTGTAACATGACAATCTGAAAACAGGATCACATTTATCCACCCAAACGCCACCCCTCCCTCCACCTAACCAGTTTCACCAACATAACTCTCAGCTTGTGCTGGATGGTCAGCACCTTTCAGGACACGTCCAGGAATTCCATCCGACCCAGCTGCTTACCTACTATTCACCCTCTGGAACTCTTTCCTGATGTCATGCTCTCACAGTTAGCACTCGTAACTCTCCACCAGGTTGTGTCTCTGTTATGGGGCAGTTTTTCAACTACAGCTCAGAACATCTCCATAACAATGACACAACCTGCTGGAAAGAATCCCCTTCTTGCCAATGCAACTTAAGAGCAAAGATTCAGTTCAATTTTATTTATATAGTCCTATGTCACAACAAAAGTCGTCTCCATGGGCTTCATACCGGCAATTGTACAAGAACATGAAATCATAATACATTAGGTATTGGCTAAACTAAACAGACTAAACTAAACTGGGCATCCCTGCCATTAGATCCCTCTTACACAGTAAGGAAAACTCCTTTAAAAAAATAAATAAAACAAAGACTCCTCCCCCAGGACGGACAGGCGATGTTCCAGAACTCTTAGAGAAGAATTACATTTTCTAGTTCAACAACTGCATTTTTAAAGTCCAGCAGATTGGCGTCATCCAGATGAAATAGGGGACGGCTGTGGGCCCCAGACGAGTCAGAGGCGAGGTCCACGGTCAGGTACAGGAGCACAGATGAGCTGGAGTGCAATATTTTAGGAGACCATGTGCTTTGCCACATAACATTGCTTTGGCATGACTTTCTGGTTAAGTTATATTACCCACACAGCTGGAGTATTAACCAGCACACTGTCACTGGTACTATTTAGTGAATAAAACATTATCCATCATAAAATACTTACATTCCAAACTTTGAAGAACTGTGGGTCCTCCTCACGTTTGTATATGGGAAGCCAGTACAGGACAGGAGTACCATTAACATCAGCAGTCTGTTCTTGCTGAACAGAAACAAATACAAATTAATATGGCAAACATATTTCAAATGACTGCACCCTTTGGTCTGGCTCAGATCAGTTCATTTAGTCTTTTTAATTATCTTAAAATTGTACAGTTATTTCAAAAATACACCAAACATAAGATGACATTAAATTCATATTTACAAATGCATTGGGATCAACGTTGATGTTTTTTTCTCCAGTGAAGTAAACATTTACAGTCATTCACTGAATTAGAAACGCTCAGTGATTAATATGAACCGATCCAAGTCAGCCCCTTCTTTTAGCTATACTAATGCATAATGTTGATCATGCCATGCAGTTATACCTCACCTGTTTATCATAGAGGTGCAGAATGTCGCATAGAGCCTTCCGGTTCGTGCTGCCTTCTGTCTCAAAAAGATCAGCATCCGTGGCGTCTGTCTGTCCAGGTCAAAATAAAACGGTTTTCGCAGGTTGACATTTGTGATGCGATGAAACTCAGCTCACATCTACAAAAAAAAAAAAAAAATTAAAATGTTAAACACAATTTAAAGCTTTTTCAAGCTACTGGTAGCTTGGAAAAACTGCTGCATTTTACAATAGCCTCAATACTCTGTCCACAATATGTAATCTAGGATGCATATTAATATTTTATGGATGTTTTAGGAAGAGACAAAACTGTTATATTAAAATATTTGACATTGTGAAACACAAATCACAACCAAACCAGGGGCCAAAATACCGTTTTTTGAGTCTTAAACAAACTATATAATACATTTAGTACTTTAACTCGAGCCCAATTCAGGACAAAGTTATAACTGCTACATAACATTAACTTAAGGTAGGTTGGACATTTTTACTTATTCATAATTAATTTAATTTGTCAATAAGGTCAAATGTTCTCCAGGAGGATTCATTGGACTGAGAGCTGCCCGTGTCTTAAATATTGCAGCCATGTTAACTACAATCCAAACTTACCTCCGCTCTTATTTTTCAAACGCACCGCCGGTTCACTAAAAATAAGATACGAGAACAAGTTAGCGTAAGGCAGCTAGCTTAGCCCACATTTGCATTTATTAGGTTACTACGTGAAATACAAGTTACAGAAAAACATAACGATTGCCAAATCACAGAGCCTGTGGTAAAAAGTAGTAGAAAAAAAAGGCAATTCCCACCGAGTCGTATATGTGGCTGTGGCAGCCGCTCTGCCAGAGCTAGCTAGCGGTTAGCTAGTAGTAACGGTTAGCTAGTAACGGTTAGATAATTTAAAATGTGCGCCAACCAACTCGGTAAACGTAAAACTTGAAACTTTGCCCCAACAACTTCTTTTAACCACAAGCAATAATTCTCTGATGACATGATACTGCAAAACATACATAATTGTTTAATTCAGAACAAATATTATTCGAAGATACATACAAACTCGTGGAGCACGTCATGAATACAAAGGATATACTAGAAGGAACATCAAAAGAAGCAACAAATATATAATACAGAGGCGAAAGTCATAAAATATAATAAAAAATAAAATAATACGACTTACCTAGACGTATGTGTATCAACTTGGGCCAGCTGACACTCGCATCAGACCTCCGCCATCTTGAAGACTTCTGTGGCTGAGTTCACGTTCATGGGCGTACGTTATGACGTCATCACGTCTCATTACTCATAAGTTTTGACTCCAAGGTTTCATTTACTCAAAATGTTTCAGTCCAATAAAGATATAACTGTGGCAAAAGTTGAATCGGCTTATAGGTTTTAAGCTGACTCAACTTGTTTGTTACTTTTGAGTTCAGTGATTATAAAACTTTTGAGCTCATTGGACTATTCGGGTTTACAGTGTTAGTAAAGGAATCCTAAAATTGCTTTTCGGAGTATTTTTTTAATTCAACTTGTTGTGAATCAGGAGCAGACAAAAAATACAGTTGTAAAAAGCTTGTACATAAGGAGGCTATCTCCACGCCAACGGTCCCACCCACAACTCAGAGGTAAATTTCTGGTGAACTCCTGCCGTGCTGCACATAATTAAAAAACAACTTTTACAATAGATCAAAAGATGATCAGAGCAGGTCTTTGAACATTCTAATAGATTAGTGCACATGTATTAACCTAACTGTGTTAATCTAAACTGAACATCAGGTTACTCTTAACTGTTACTGAGTCTTGTGTATTAGTGAGGTCTAATTACAATTAGTATAAGGTACAATTCCCTTTTTATTCGCTGCAAACAGCCAATGAGAGTAATTTTGCCAGTAAAAATATATCAGCTGGGTCCAACTGCTGTCATGTTGCCTTTAATCTTAAGAGATTAAAGAGACATAGATGTTAAGGATTTCCATCACAGCTGACAGTAGATGCCTGGATTGAAATTTCTGCCCTTACAGTGACATTTTGTTTTGTTATTTTCCTTAACACAAGTGGATGAAAGTTTTTTTTTGTTTAGTTTTTTTTTTATCACACGGGCATGTGGCAGCAGTCGCATCTGTAGAAAAAAAACCTGCAGCCATAATATTTCATATAAACCAGAGATGATTGGCAGCTCAATGCACGGCTGACCCCGTGAACTGCGGTGGCCCTCTGGGATGCAGACAGGTGCTTTGCTGATCAAAGGCTGCACGCGCACGCTGAACTTTTGTACCTCCGTGTCAGCCTTCTCCCTTTTCCAGCCTCCGCTCACTAACTTTCTGCGCTCCTTCGGAAGACGCAGCCGAGTGTGTCCTGTCAAAGAGCAGCAGCACTTTTATCTGTTCAAAGACAGTGAGGCCTCAGAGAGCGGGAGATGATGTGGAAACAAATAAAACCTGTTTACCCACACAGGATATCTAAAGAGTGAAGAAGAAATTAGAATAGAGAACAAGCAAGAGTGAAGAGATAAGGAAAAGTGACACATTTGCCGCAGTATCGACACCATGAAACGTTCGATTAGCTCTTCAAAGCTTGTTACTTCTACTTTAATATTATGCTAGTATAACACTCTCCCTGCGTGAAGGACTGATTTCTGACCATCGTCAAGATGGCTTAGTCCTTCTTTAATTCAAATCCTTTGCATAGAGCTTTTATCCTATAAACTACATTGATGATCACGTTGAAAATAAAGCACACATACAGACCTCATTTGTTTCCTCAGAATACAAAAGCCTGAGTTCCTGCTGTGTGCCAGTGCAGCTGCAGCCTGCGCTGAGAGATTTGGGTCAGGTTCTGGAGGATGGCCGTCTGGCGGTGTTGTTGAGTTGTGGCTTTTTAACAGATTGGATTTTCCCTCTCATCTGCTCGTGGACGGTAACTTACTGCGGTTCGTATGATGATGTGAGTGAGTGGATTAAAAAGGGGGAACCATGAACAGAGTAGGAGGAAATGGAGCCAGGTCTCCCCTCCAGGAATATATATGAATCAAGGAAGGCAGGAGTCAATGTCTATGATGCTTCTTTCTTGAACATCTTTTTCCTTTTCTTTTTATTTTGGTTAATCGTTGGTTTGCATTTCAGTTTATTTTGTATCTGTTTTCCAGTTTATGGAGTATTTTTTTTCCATTTGTTTGCATGATCATGCACTCTCCCTATAGTTTATGAAATGTCTGGATGCTTGGCTGTTTGTTTTTTCTAATTGATAAATTCAATTTTAACTCTTTGTCAGATTAAATTGATTATTTAATTATAATTCACTCTTATCCATATGTTGCAGCTGTTTTTGCATTATATAAAATTGTATTCATAGTTTCAATCTCTGAAAAAGTTTCCTTTTTGATCAAACTCCGTCGTGATCACACAAGCAACATTCACCGCTGCAAAATGGTGCTACAACAGTTTAGGATGTGGACCCCCTCGTCATTGCATTGTTTCTGCAGAGACAAACAGCAGTTTCTTGTTTTATGTAAGAATCGGTTAGATTGAAGCTTTAAAAACTTACAGTAATGACACCTTAAAACATCACAGGTGAAATAAAAGAGGAAGGGAAAAAAATCACAATCTTGCCAATGACCTCAATTTTTTAAGTTAATAAAATGTTGAGGGAAAGTGATGGGTGTTTCTCACTTCATTCTGCAGGTGTTGAAGCTTGTTTGATCTATGAAACGGGAGTTCTCGGTTCACTTGCAGGTCAACTGACATGAATGAGGGACTGGGAAAATGCACATAGATTACCCTTAGGATTTAAAAAATAAATGAATTTACATCAAATTCATCTTTAATATCGATATTGATTCATCGAACCCATTAACCAGTTTTCCGTCAAAGATTTTTTTTAGCTCAAAAAAGATAATTGCAGTTAGTTAAGTCCACCTTTATTTGGTTTATAACAACAGTTTAATAGAAATATTAATGACCATGAAGTAAAATGAGTTTTGGATTAAAAAAGTTAAAATAAATCATGGTTGATCCAATCAAATCATAAACTAAAACAAGAACTTGTGAATTCAATTGATGTAGTATTTTATGAGTGATACCCAGCAGAAATCCAGAGCCCAATGAACTAACGTGAAGAAAGAGTGAGAGATTTGTCTTTCCATTAAAAAAAGAAACATTCCAAACAGCAAATTCAATTCACTAGGATCAGAAAAGCAGAAAAAAGGGGTATCTATTTACCTTCACCACCATATAGTGAGGTGGTAAGTAGACACGCAAGACGGGCTGTTTTCCTTCTTAAAGCCTTCATTGTTTTAGATCCATGTAAGTCTTTGTTTTCCTCTTTTGAGCTGGCATCTGAATAAAATCTGGATAGCTCCAACATTGCTCGCCATTTTGTTGCACAGGTATGGGTTGGGATTGTTAGGGTCTATAAGCTAGTGGGAGAGCGTAAACAGATAAATAACAGGAAATGGGGGTAGGCTTACTCCTCGCCAACAGTCCCAGCCACAGATCAAAAGATCAAGATGATTGGAGCAGGACTTAAACAGATATGACCACATCAGAGAGCACAACCACTGGTTTCAGTAATTAACATAATTTAAGGAGTAAAGAAAACCTTTATTTTGCCTAAAACAAATCATCCAGAAGCCAAATCTAATACATAAGGGCATTACAAACTGCAGCTTTGTACTTGGATGTCATATTGGAGCCATCAAACATCAAACTCTGAGACTATGACACAAACTGTGCACACACACACACTCACAAACAAACCATTAGTTTGTCGAACTTCTGCCTGGCATGATATCAAGTTTGTGAATAGACGCTAATGCTATCTTTCGCGAGCAATAAATAAATCAATGCCACGCTCTCTGCCAGTCAGCGAGCTGCTTCAGCTCCAAAGTGACACAGCACTGTGCTCATCTCTGCTGTAATGATTACTTCACCATCACACTGGCAGACTTCCTATTATATGTTTATAATGTTGATATGAAGGTTATCGATTCCTGAAAGGACAGAATGGGACAGCAGGTGAATTCCAGGAAGTCTTTGATGATCAATATTACTCTGCTAAATCCTCTAGTTCTCAGTATCAACACTGACAGGGTGAATACAATACATGAAAAGTATAATTAAATTCCCTAAGTAATACCATTTTGCTTTGACATTTCTTGATATAAATTTAATTTTCTGTCATCTGACTTTTTCCCCACCTCTGTAACGCCACGGTAATAAGATGCCCTCGTGCTCCAATTCCAACCAGCTCTGGAGGCTCTGCGTTGTACGGAGGACATCAGTTCATCAAAATAAAAAAAGAAGGTGCAAAAAAATAAAATAAAGGAAATAAAAAATCCTCAAGAAATGTTGAGCTTAGAACCTTTATGAGTTGCACATCACGTTTTCATGTTGAATATTTTGGTCACAAATTTGTTTCTTGTAGATAAATAGTATTAACAATGGACTTTTTTTTATTAATATGTTATACTCTAAAATGTAGCCTCCTGTCCATTCAGTTTTATTGAGTTTTGTGGATTCTGTTATGATGTGTCACTGTTTATGCAGCTTAAACCAATGTGTCTGCTGAGAGACCAGAAAAGTGTTCACTGGCAGGCTGCAGTAGCTTCAAGCTGTACTACAGTTTCCTGGGAAACCATTTCTCATCTGTTTTTTATGATTCTGACTATTTATGCTCTGTAATAAGAAGCCAACGATTCTCAAATTCGTCTTGTCGTTTTCGAGGTTTATGATCATTGGCTTCCTCACAATTACCCCCAACACATTCAACATTTAGGACAGCCAAATCCCATGTCATAAAAAAGTCAAAACAACCTGTTTACAATTTTCATCTGAATTAATTGTTTTCATTTCCCCTCCAGCTTTTTTTTTATATCAAGATTGTGGCAAAAATATTGTTTTGTGTGTTTTGCTGAGGACCTACTGACCTCTCACATGAAAAGCAGCTGGTTTGGTTTCAGTCTGAGTCAGAAAAACAGTTTAATTAAACAGAAAATATTTATTGAAAAAAAACGAAATAATAGCATTTTTATGTAAATCAACAAACCAATCATTAGTATTTTGTCTGGAAAGACTGAGTTTTTGTAGAAGATTACATAATTCATTAGGTTGTTTGTAATCACTGCAATCACTGGCATTAATATTAGACTGAAACCAGTTTTAAAGGTGTGAAAATTACAAATCGCTGGTAAATAAATTGTTTTTATTGTAAAACAGATTTTTTTTTTCAAATTCAACTGGGAGTGACTGACAAGACGTGGCAAATTGAAAATCTGAAATCCTTCTGCCCTCGTTTACATAACATCATGAATATATATTAAATACTTTGATTAGTGTTTTGACAACATAATGCATTGCCATCTACTTTTTTTGCAAATCCGATTGTGTAAATTTGAAAAATGGAGCTTTGGCTTTGACCTCAAAGGCTGACAGTGCTGCTTCGACACACCCTTGATTATTTTTCACAGTCTTCTTGCTCTGCTTGTCATATCCATGGTTTGTGTTTTATGCTTGAATTGAAAAGAAGTTTCCTTGATGTTTCTCCAGAAACCTTTTTCATCAGCCTGCTGAACAGCTTTGAATGTTTGCATGTTTTCACTCCGCCTGTTCCTCTTGTATTCCAAGCCAAACTGAGGTGACAGAGACAAAGTTTGCTATTGATCTGGCAAACACCGCCCCTGTTTCTTCATATCCCACAGGAACATTAAAGCAGGATAGAAAGCTTTTTTTTTTCTCCTTCCTTCCTCCATGTTTCTCTTCTTTGTCCTGTCTGCACTGCTGCCTCAGACTGCCCTTAAGTAATTCCGAACCCTGACACATGCATCATCTTTGTTTCTCTGGGTTACTGTCTCTATGTTTGTGTGTTAGTAGCTCTAATGTGCAGGGCGTGAGCCTTTTACAATATGCTCAATATTACACCGCGGGGTCTCACAACCCAGACGATTCTCACACTGCAGAAAGAGGGAGAGAAATGGTTGGATGCAAAGGAATACGGCACTGAACTATCAGTGCGAAGTAAAAGCCATTTGTCTTTCGTTTCCCATCTTTGTAGCACCTCCAACACCCTGTAAAGCTTAACACACATAAAAAAAACATCATAAATACGCTAAAATCATTTTTATATTGTCTTAAAAAAAGAAATGACACACATCTATATAGGTGGGGCTAGCTCTTTAACTCATAAAGATGCCATTTTTTCATTAAAAAAATGTATTTAACTGGACAAATTGCCATAAAATTGTTGTTTCTTGTCAGATTTGTAGACGCAAGGTCATAAATGCTCTGCTAAACCTCTAAAAATAATATGATGTTTATTGCAAGTTGGTTAGACGTATAGTTCCTTATAAAAGTAAAGAAAAAAAAGTATTTAGTAGATTTGTTGTACAACCTTAAACTGTAAATAATCTCCGTCTTGCCAATAACTAAAAAAAATACTTTTAAAATACTGAAAACAGTCTGTGATAAAAAATATTCTTGTAATAGCTGCATTGCAAACAATGCTTAGAATATTTATGACTGTTGTCATATAAGGGAACCAAAAACACATAGTATTTAGTGGTTTTGTCCCCCCTTGTGGGGAAGCTGCAGACCACAGCAAAAATTAAAAGCACCCTATTTATCCCATGTCAGTCTTGGGCCACTTAAAGACCCACCCCAAGGAAAATCATAGTTTTGTTGTTTTCAACATGTTCTTGTTGCATTTTTCTCATGATAAAGGACATTTATTAAGAAAATTAAGCTCAAATTTTCCTTTCTGAGTATTTCTTTATTCACTTGTTGTGAATTAGGAGCAGATAAAAATTTAAAAGTAAAGAAAATCAAAGCTTAAAATTGTGTTTGTGAGTATCTATAAGTTGCAGCTGCCATCTGGCTCAAAACTGTACGGCTGGATAGCTCCAATATTACCCACCGTTTTTGTTGCACCAGTAATGTTAGATGGTGGTTGTGAGGCGCTGTAAGCTAGTGGAAGAAAGTGTAAACAAAGTGATGATGGGAAATGACAGTGGGCTCACTCCACATCAACAGTTCTGCTCACAAACAAAATTTCTGATGCTGCTTTGCAGAAACGACACAGGTTTTTTGATTTTGCCTAAAAACTGCATATTCTAAATTAAAAGACCCCTGAGAACACTTTAACAAAAAAATTAAAAGATGATTGGAGTGGGACTGCAAAATAAATGTAAGTTTTAAATTGCAGTCCCGCCATTTGATCCCATAAACCAGACGAGAATTTTGTTTGGGGCCATTAAACACAAACTTATTTAAAAATAACCAATTGTTGTCAATGGATTTTACAAGAAGAATTTAGACCATTGATAGAACATAATCAGTTTATGCCACAAAAGAAATCAGAAGATTAACTACAATGTTGTTCTGAACACATTGGTAGTTTGTGAGTTAATTTACGGTTTCCTGGCAGGCAGGCAGACTGAGGGGAGATGTGTTCTAATATTTGCTTTGTTATCCATTGATCCATGTGGATGAGCGCTCGAGTTTTGTAGATTAGGTGACCAGCCTTTGGGCTCTGTAGAAAACAAGCGGATACACTCTCACATACCTCGGTAATAAACTGGTTTCCACTGATAAGTGAAGTTGTTTGGATAAAAAACCTTGGGTAAAAAAGGGATTGTGGCAAATTTTAACAAGACAGAATGATTAATGCTGGTTCCCAGATGGTTCTGTGTAACTTATCCAAATACAATTAGCCCTTATCGATATTTAAGTGTCAGAGTTGGCTGCACAGATTGCTGCATTCAGAGAGTCTGCTCTCTTGTGTATTTCTGTGATTTGGGTTACTGATGCCTCAAGTGCTTTTTGTGTAAATTCTCATAAACTGATCATTTCATGAGCCGGGCTTATTATTCTTCAGTTGATGGTACTAAAACGGCCCATGGGGTAAACTATCATGGGACCAACTGTATTTTCTATTTTGTGAGAAACACAACATCACTGGTGTGTCAACAAAGGCTTTCTTTTTGAGAAAGGTTTTGACTTTTTCCATTTCAGGTACATTTTAAGACATGGCATAGGCATTGTTTAAGTGTATACAGGCAAACGCTGCCAATGGGGAGGAACATGTATGTACTGGGTAGACAGCAGCTTTGTGTGGGAGTGGGGAGCACCGTGGAAAAATTCGAATGATCCCCCTGGAGGAGTTTAGTCTCCTTGTTCTGTTGCAACTGGGAGTTTTTAAATAGTGAATGATTGTGTTCCAAGTTCCATGAGTGCTTCTGTGCAGTATGCAAAAGGAGGACAGATGCCAGATATACCTCGCAGCTTTTCTTATGCACATACATTCTCCAAGGAAACAGGTTTAAGAGGATACACTAAAGTCAGAGAGAAAGTTCTCCTCCATATCAGACTATTCCATTAATTGGAATAAGTCTGTTTTATTACCACTCAACAGGAATATGGAACAAAGACTCACAATTCCAGTTAAAACAGGAAATATCAAATATCTGGGTATCCACTTTTCCCCCAAACTATCAGAACTGGTGCAGCTAAACCACACCCCATTACTGAAAAGCATACAGGACGATCTAACACGCTGGACCAACCTGCCTTTGTCCCTTATGGGCAAGGTAGCCACGGTTAAAATGAAAATCTTACCCAAGGTTAATTATCTCTTCTCAATGATTCCCACACAACCGCCATTAAAATGGTTCAAAACATTAGACTCATCCATATCAAGCTTTCTATGGAACAACAAACCTGCAAGAATTAGTCTAAAAACTTTAAAATCTGCAAAAAGCTGTAGAGGATTAGAATTACCTAACTTCCACAGATACTTTCTTGCAAATAGATTGCAATACATCTTAAAATGGTTAAAAAATAATCCAGAAACCAACTCATGGTTAGACTTGGAACAGGCGTTATGTGGAAAGATCAACCTGTCACAGCTACCATTTATTAGCCAAACAGTTAAAAAACAGGATTGTTTCAAAAGCATTAATATAAATGCCACTTTAACAGCCTGGTGGGAATTTCTCAAAATATCAAAATCATCAATTCAACCGTGCAAAATTACACCCATCTGGAACAACCCGGACATCCTTATTAACAAAAAAATGATTCACTTCCCAGCCTGGCAAGCAGGGGGCATAAAACAACTAGAGCACGTAATTATTGATAGAAGATTCATAACTCCCCAGGAACTTCAAGACAAACATGGAATAAATAACTTCTTGGAATATCAGCAACTTAAATCAAGTATTACTAAAAAGTATAAATTTAAAGACGACAATTTAAAGCTACCAGATGTAGTTACCACTCTGATTAATTTTTCAATGAATAGAACTCTCTCCAAAATATACAAACTTTTATGTAATTTAGATAACAATATTGCCCTTCCAACAAAAAAATGGGATGCAGATTTGAGCATCAGCACAGATGAAAGCTTCTGGTTAGAACTCTGTCTAAACACCTTTAAACTGTCAAAAAGTCCAAATTTGCTGCTAATCCATCTCAAAACTCTTCACAGAATTTACTACACTGGACAGAGGATGTTCAAGATGGGTCTCAGTAACTCAGATATTTGCGAGCACTGTGATAATAATCTAACCGACAGCTACATGCATGCACTGTGGTTCTGCACTCCTGTCCAGGCTCTCTGGCAGCAGGTATGTGCCGATTTATCAGTCTGGCTTAAGGTTTCAATCACGGCTTCACCGTCACTTTGTGTGCTTGGTGACATGAGTGCCATCGATATAGAAGAAGGATTAGCATCTATCATTTTCACAACTCTTTGTATTGCCAAAAAAACTATTTTAATAAATTGGAAAAACAAGAAAAATGTAAACATAAGTCAACATAGAAATCTGCTGTTTGATCATATCAGCTTGGAAAAAATGTCAGCCCAAAGCTCAAGTAACTTTGAAAGAATTCGGTCTCTCTGGTCTCCTGTGGTTGACTCCATGACTTAAGGGGTGGGGGGCTTGGTCGTCGCTGCTCCTTGCCCTTCTTTTTTTTTTTTTTTTTTTTTTTTTTTTTTTTTTTTTTTTTTTTTTTTTTTTTCAACTTGTCCTGTCCAACAGCTAGGCAAACAGATGAGAGCTGAGGGCCTCTTGTGTTGGACATATTTTATTCTAACAAGAGGGGTTATTCATCTTCAGACAAACCAAAGGTATGTCTGAATAAACCCCTTTTGTAATTGAGGCCAAACTTTATTAATTTCAATCATGTTTGAAAATCTTTGGTGTTGGACCGGACGGAAAAGGAAAGAGGGGAACAAGAGAGAGGGACGTTAGAGAGAGGGGGGGGTAGGAGGGTGATAATAGGAGGGGAAGGGGGGTAAGACCATGAAGCAGCATAGAGCAGGCAGGTTTACTGGTTGTTTATCGTTACGGTACAGTTCAAATGTAGTACAAAAAGGGCGGGGCCTGTTCACACACACTCAAATATTATCAACACACCTGCTAGCCGCAGAAATGTCCACATGTCAACATGCACACAAAACAGATAGTGTTCACGAACGCATACTTATGCCTTTAAACCAACTAGTGTGAAATCTTTCATTCATTCAATCATGCAAACTATTAGTGCAAAGGTGAGCTAACACCTGTGCTCAGGTGAGTGTTTATGTTCTTCTAAAATGGATGGTGGAATGTGAAAAGAAGGAGGAGGAGCGCCCAGCCACCCCCACACCCATACCCCCGCCGCAGCAGCAGCGGCAGCCGGAATTCCCCCAGCGCCACACGGGAACAGGCAGGGAACAACCGCCCCCCGGGCGACCAAGACCGCCACCCAGGCCAGGGCCAGCAGGACCGCCGCGAGGCCCCCAGAGCCAGAGAGCAGGGAGGCGCAGAGGGAAAGAGAGCGCCGCCCCAGCCCAGCCAGGAAAGCAGCCCCCCGCCGCGCCGGAAGAGCCCAACGCAGGGCCCCACCGGAGAGGGACGCCCACAGCCCCAGACGAGCACCCCACCACCACCCAGGAGTTCCGGGCATCCCCCCGCCCCGACCCCAGGTACGAGCCAGGACCCCCCAAGGGAGACC
Organism: Oryzias latipes; assembly: GCF_053564925.1. Classification (NCBI taxonomy): domain Eukaryota; kingdom Metazoa; phylum Chordata; class Actinopteri; order Beloniformes; family Adrianichthyidae; genus Oryzias; species Oryzias latipes. The sequence goes on along the minus strand of NC_136249.1, from coordinate 23,235,762 downwards.
CGCTCCGCACTCCAGGCAGCCACCCACCCGGCCCACGGTTGGTCCAGGTAGGAGCAAGGCAGGGGCCCGCCGCCCCCGCCCAGGAGGGGGGAACCCCGGGGAAAAAAGGGCGGCCCATAAGGGATGTTATAAATATGGCCCGACCAGGCTCGGCCATTTTGGAAGTTTGGCGGGGCCCAGCGCCCAGGGGCAAGGACCAGGACCCACCCCCCAGGGACACGAACACCCCCGGCTCAGGTGTAATATGAACCCCCCCACCGTGCGGAGAGAGCACCGCCGGGCCCAGGGAGCCGGCACCCAAGGGACACGGCCGCCATCGCCAAGGGGCCCACACCCCCCACCAGGGACGGGGTAGGGGACAGATGGACCCAGGTCCCACCTTCCTTGTAAAATGTGTGTGCGTGTATGGGTGTTTGAGAGGGTGTTTGTGTGCATGTGTGTGTGTTTATGTTTGAATGTATATATTGAAGGGGGAGGGGTGTGTGTACTAAGGGGGGTGCAGTTAAAATTGGCGAGTAGGGCACTAAGGGGACATCTCCTGATTACTCACAGTGATGTCCCCTCACCCTCCACACCAAGGGGCCCTAAATGTCTAAGGTGCGGTTAAAATTGGCGGGTAGGGTGCCAGGAGGACATCTGCTGCTTGCTGGCAGTGATGTCCAAGCACCCCCCCTACCAAGGACCCTACGTGTCTAAGGTGCAAATAAAACCGAAAGAGGGGGGGCCCACTCCATACGGCAACCATAGGAGGGGGGCCACTTGCTCCTTGCCCTTCTGCCGTGGTTTGGGGTGGGGGTCTGGGCCTCCGGTGCCTGGCGGGGGCGGTGGGGGCTCCGTTGGTCGGGGGGTCGGGTCCGGTGCCTGGGTGGGGCGGGCTGGGGCGCTGCGTGGTCCTCTGGGCTTGGGTGTGGGGGTGCGTGGTGGGGGGGTGGGGTGGTGGTCTGGCTTGGCTTGGGGGGGTGGTCCCTTTGCCTGCGCTGGGGGGGGTTGGCGGGGGGCCCAGCGGCGCCGGATGGGCTGCCCATCTGCACCTGGGGCTGGGATCGGCCCTTCCCTGGCTCTGGGACGGGACGGGACAACCCTCTCGGGGCCCCCGGTCGTTCTGGGTGTCATCCGCTTCGGCTGCGGGGTCTGGGGTGGGGTGGGGTGGGGTGGGGTGGGGTGGGGTGGGGTGGGGGGCTTGTCGGCCCTGTCCTGTGGGGGGGGCATTCTGGGGGGGAGGGGGGGGGGGGGGGCATTATTGGTACGGGTTGGGGGGGCTAACGGGTCGGGGTCTCCGCTGAGGCAATCAGTGGTTGCCTCGGCCGGTTGGCCTCCTCGGTCCCGTCAAGGCCTGACCAGAGCTCCTCTAGGGCCGGCGTCTGGGGGTGGGGGCCTGGGCTTGCTCCGGGGGGGGCGGCGCTCTCTGGCTCCTCTCTCTCTGTGTGGGGTGGGTGGTGCCGGGCCTGGGGTGTCGGCGCCTCCGGGGGTGGGGCCCCTGGGCTGGGTGGCCCTGGCCTCTTTGCTGGGGGGGGGCTGGGGGACAGCTGTTTGACCACCGGGGGACAGTCTACCAGCTGTCCCCAACTTACCCCCTTCCTCATATAACCTCATATTAGGGTGAGGGGGTGGGGGGTCTAGCCTGCGTTGCGCCTTGGGGGGGGGGCTACTTGGCAGTGGCCCCCCTCCTATGGTTGCCGTATGGAGTGGGCCCCCCCTCTTTCGGTTTTATTTGCACCTTAGACATGAAGGGTCCTTGGTAGGGGGGGTGCTTGGACATCACTGCAAGCAAGCAGCAGATGTCCTCCTGGCACCCTACCCGCCAATTTTAACCGCACCTTAGACATTTAGGGCCCCTTGGTGGGGAGGGTGAGGGGACATCTCTGTGAGTAATCAGGAGATGTCCCCCTAGTGCCCTACTCGCCAATTTTAACTAAACCCTCCGTAGTACACACACCCCTCCCCCTTCAATATATACATTCCAACATAAACACACACACATGCACACACACACCCTCTCATACACACATACACGCACACACATTTTGCAAGGAAGGTGGGACCTGGGTCCATCTGTCCCCTACCCCTTCCCTGGTGGGGGGTGTGGGCCCCTTGGCGATGGTGGCCGTGTCCCTTGGGTGCCGGCTCCCTGGGCCCGGCGGTGCTCTCTCCGCACGGTGGGGGGGTTCATATTACACCTGAGCCGGGGGTCTTCGTGTCCCTGGGGGGTGGGTCCTGGTCCTTGCCCCTGAGCGCTGGGCCCCGCCAAACTTCCAACATGGCCAAGCCTGGTCGGGCCATATTTATAACACCCCTTGTGGGCCACCCTTTTTTCCCCGGGGTTCCCCCCTCCTGGGCGGGGGCGGCGGGCCCCTGCCTTGCTCCTCCCTGGACCAACCGTGGGCCGGGTGGGTGGCTGCCTGGAGTGCGGAGCGGGTCTCCCTTGGGGGGTCCTGGCTCGTACCTGGGGTTGGGGCGGGGGGATGCCCAGAACTCCTGGGTGGTGGTGGGGTGCTCGTCTGGGGCTGTGGGCGTCCTTCTCCGGTGGGGCCCTGCGTTGGGCTCTTCCGGCGCGGCGGGGGGGCTGCTTTCCTGGCTGGGCTGGGGCGGCGCTCTCTTTCCCTCCGCGCCTCCCTGCTCTATGGCTCTGGGGGCCTCGCGGCGGTCCTGCTGGCCCTGGCCTGGGTGGCGGTCTTGGTCGCCCAGGGGGCGGTCGTTCCCTGCCTGTTCCCGTGTGGCGTTGGGGGAATTCCGGCTGCCGCTGCTGCTGTGGCGGGGGTCTGGGTGTGGGGGTGGCTGGGCGCTCCTCCTCCTTCTTTTCACATTCCACCATCCATTTTAGAAGAACATAAACACTCACCTGAGCACAGGTGTTAGCTCACCTTTGCACTTATAGTTTGCATGATTGAATGAATGAAAGATTTCACACTAGTTGGTTTAAAGGCATAGGTATGCGTTCGTGAACACTATCTGTTTTGTGTACATGTTGACATGTGAACATTTTTTTGCAGCTAGCAGGTGTGTTGATAATATTTGAGTGTGTGTGAACAGGCCCCGCCCTTTTTGTACTACATTTGAACTGTACCGTAATGATAAACAACCAGTAAACCTGTCTGCTTTATGCTGCTTCATGGTCTTACCCCCCCTCTCACTATCACACCCCCCCCCCCCCCCCCTCTGACATCCCTCCCTCTTCTTCCCTTCTTTCCTTTTCCGTCCAGTCCAACACCAAAGATTTTCAATCATGGTTGAAATGAATAAAAGTTTGGCCTCAATTACAAAAGGGGTTTGTTCAGTCATACCTTTGGTTTGTCTGAAGATTAATAACCCCTCTTGTTAAAGTAAAATATGTCCAACACAAGAGGCCCTCAGCTCTCATCTGCCTGCCTAGCTGTTGGACAGGACAAGTTAAAAAAAAAAAAAAGTCAGAGAGAAAGTTGAGGGAAAAAACTGTCCTCTTAAGTTTAAAAAAATAAAAGGGGCCTAGCAGGTTTTCATGTTTTATAAATAAAAAACTAAAACCTTTTCTTTTAAATTCCACTTATTTCAGACCTATTTCACCGCCTACAGTCCATGTTTTATTTATTTGCCTCCATGCTTGCCTGCCAAGCTTCCTCTTCTCTTACCCACCTGAGCCAGACACCTGTGTGAACACCAGGTTCCAGAACTGGCTTCCAGGATACTTTTGGAAACAGTCTTTTTTTAATTGTCTACAGTTGGGTCACTACCTCGCAAAGCCCGCCTGCCCCCTGGAGGGATTGTGCTGCCTTCTTGACTGGGTTTCTATTGGGTTCTTTGGCTTCAAAATTTGGACTGGAAACTGGATACAAGCTTATCTTTTCTCTTTACCCAAGCTGAGCAAATACACACACACACACACACACACACACACACACACACCCACACACACACACACACATATGCAGTGCAGACTCCGGAAACCTTTTTGGAAGTGTACACTGCTTAGCCGCAATGATAACCCTCTCATCACAAGCAGATCCTGCTCTCAATCATCAGTGTAATGACAATGCCAGCCAATCTCAGAACACGCAATATTCGTTAAAAACACAAACCAATTGGATGGTTGACTAAAGACCATGTTAGGAAAAAACAAATGTGACAGAAAATGTAATCCATCTTCACCAGCAAAAAAAAAAACATTAAACATCGCCCAAAAGCTATAATATCTTCCAGTAGCTTTCTGTATTGTTTTATTGTTGACATGTTAAAATTGCTATGACATTGATATTGGCAAAATTCAATTGGGTAAAATTGAACATATTTCTAAGGATTTTCTGTCTTATTACACAATGTTTTAATTTTTTATTTAAATTTAGTCTAATGTTGTGTGCAGTATAAAAAACAGTCAGAGTAAAGATTGTAACCAAATTCTAATATAATGCATCCTCTATTGGTTATAAGGATTATTGGATTTTCTGCACTATAAGACTATGTCCTTTTTGTTTTATAAAACCACAGTGTGCCTTATAGCGCAAAGTGCCTTATAGTTGGATAAATTCTAGATGCATTTAGATGTGATAGTGAATTTTTTAAAGGTACACTGCGCTATGTCAAAGTTGTTGGGTGTTATTGTGAATACGTTAACACGACCAATAGGAAGTGGTAAATGTAGGCTGTGTTTTTTTTATGTGTTACGATTAAGGTTGGGATTTAGCATAGTTACAATAACCTTTGTTTTAGCTGTATCAGTCTGTTTTTTCATGAACTGCAAACAAGTTTGGTAGTTAGAGGTAATGTGAATATACAGCTAATTCTATCAATGTAACTAATTTGTAGCGTTTTATAAACAAGTTATAGAGTTACTAAATACTAATATTCTAATAAAGCTTGACTGACGGACTTTACTCTGACTTTTTTGTTTTATTTACTTATCTTATAATTTAGTGAGCCTTAAAAAGGACATAGACATAGATCTTTCATTGACGGTGCGCTTTATGAACCGGTGCGCCCAATAGGTACATAATCTAAATCAATTTTAAATATGTATTATAACAAAAGAACTGGTAAGATTTTCAAGGTTGGATATTTGTAATCCCCTGAAAAATCACTAGACAAAATGTAAAAAAACAAAATAAAACTAGATATCAAAATATGAGTGGAAAATTTGTTTGCGACTGTATTTCTATTTTGTGATAGTGTTGCTATCATTACCTGAAGAAAATAATAAATCCTTCAATTTTAGAAGCAAACATTTCAAAGTGGAGTAAATCTTTAGTTAACAGACTAATTAATCAATGACTGATGAATAGTGCAATGCTTTCCCTCACAAAGCAGTCATATTTATCCTGGTTTTTTTTTACCTTCTTAAATTCCTTTTTAACAAACCCAACAGAGCAAAGCAATAATTTGACACTTCATTGTTGTCTGTGGATTCTAATTAACTATATGTCCTCATCACATCGTGCAACAAACATGGATGAACACACAAAAACATTAGCACAAAGACACACAATAACAACATAATGCTACAGGGTTATCTGTGAGATGCAATTACAGTAATAGTTACCATTATGCTGGATGTAGCTGTAAGTGACTGGCGTTTTTTAGCTTTTAGTATGCAGAGTAATTTGTGGAGGAAGCTGCTTTTCTAGAGACGGAGAAGAGAAGAATGTTTGCTGCATGATTTTCTTTGAGTCTGTTGTTCTTATCTTTTAATAAATTCCAATATTTTTAATCTTTCTTTCTCTTTCTTGATTTCATTCTTTCTTCAATGGTTTATTTTTATTTTTATATGTTTTTTTTAGTAAATGGAATGCATCAAATCAACAGACTTCAATGATTAAGGAATTTTCAACTGAAGGGGTCTTGTCAACAAAGACTTAGTAGAGTAAAGAGAATTATTTGGTGTCTCCTTTTCCTCTAAATTTCCATTCCGAGTTTAATGACTTAGCAAGGGATTTACAAAGGTTTTAAAATTTGGACCCAATCTTTATGTTATAATCTGTTCAACTTTGGAAAACATAAGAAAGAAACCTAAAAAAGAAGTTATTATTTTGAAAACAAAAACGCGGGATCAGTGACGCCAAGGTAATAAAAATATATATATAAAGAAAGAAAGAAAACACTATACCATAGCAGCCTATATACTCCGGGATCATCATGCGGCACTTTTGACCACCCACATCGACAAATTATAGAAAAGTTAAAGGACGTTCATCCTTGCAATTTTGAAATATTTCAAAGCAATTAGTTGTAATTGGGGTTGAGCTTTAATTGCAATAATTTGTGAAACTAAAAAGTGACAACGAATGAGAATAAAGAACATGTGATCACTAAATGGGCAGACTGTGTCTTCTTGACATACTGCAGTTAAGAAACTGGCTTTGGAAAAAACATGCAGAAATTCAAAGCAGTCTTTTTTATGCCTCCGTCTAAGACAGAGTGAAAGATTTTAAGCAGGCTGTGGCTTACAGAAATCATTCATGCACATGCCTTATTCAGCCTTAAGTCTACTTTTTATTCTGCAAGGTCACTTGTCTTGAACATGCGATTAAATTTAAACTGAACCATGAAAGAAAGAACAAAAGAGAGCCAGATAAACTGCCCCTGTTGACTTTTCTTTGAAGGACATCATAGAGCTGCATCTTTATTTTATTTTTTTACTATCCCAGCCCTCAGCTCACACACACACTCATTCTGACATACAAATTCCCTCTCTGTCGCACTATTCAGTGAGTCATCGGTTATATGCCACAGCCAGATCAATACTGCGTGTCTCTCCCACAGAGAAAAATGGTGGAAACTGCTCGGAAGGGAGCTGAAGCTAGGCTATGAAAATGGGTTTTGTCTTGACTGCTAATATTACAGTTAAATGTTTTCCCTCAGAGGCCACAGGAAAACCACAAACACGATTTAAATGAAAAAAAAAAACTGGAGCATGAGCAGCTTTTTAAGTGGCTATGTGAAAATTTAAAAGACCACAAGTAAATAGAAAAACAATTCCAGATTAGAGCATTGTGTTGAATTCTGACTTTCAGGAGTGTGTCAATTTCACAATAAGCTACGTCATGTTTGAATTTTATGGTTATGTTTATAGGAGGCTTTTAATTTCAGCATGTTTGGCTGAACTGCTTATGTAGCAGAGAAGTTTGTTGCACTTCTTGCAGACCAAAGCGAATTATTTAAGCTTGAGTTGGTCACATTGTTGACCCAGCAGAAGTCTATTGCTTCAGTTTAACACTCTCTATCTCCTCTCATTCTGCCTCTTTAATTACATTCATTTGCTCCTCTGCTGTAGTCTGTTAACTCCTTTATCTCCCATTGTCGTGTCCACTTTACTCCAACTAATGCTGCACTGGAAAACATCTAACAAAAGATCAATACTACATTAACTTAGCACGTTTATCCCTTTTCCCATTTAATGGACCTCAGTGACTGGCTGGCTAACCCGCTGGTACATCTCTTCCTAGAAGACATGTGGGTCACCGGCTTATCTTTAGTCCCCGTCCTTTTCTGATTGAGCAGACCCTTCACCAGCTGCTCACACTCACTCGCTCCCATGTAGCTGTACTTTCAATTTCCCTCCACTATAGGTTGGATCAGTCAAACCAATGAAATCTGGGGCCTTTTTTTGATTCTCATAATTTTTTTCTCAAATACGTGTTTTTATTTTATTATCAATTTAAATATGATCTACAGTTTTAGATTATTATTCTGTGTAGCATTGGTTGTGATGTGGAAGGCCATTATCTCTATCCCTATGACTCGATTCTTACAGGAATATTGATGCTCTTGAAGATATTTAGAGTTGAGCAGCTGGGAAAGTGACTCATACTGATGAGGCTCTTACCTTTCTGGTTACAAAGTCTTTAGGGCAATCATGCATATTTTACCAACTTTATTTGTCTAAAAATGAATACATTAATTTAGTTTTTTGGACTCTAAAGGTCCTTACTGTTTCTTAAACTCATATTAAAGGAAAAATGAAGAGCATGCACTTGTAGGGCACACATTCGTTTTCCTTAATGTTTTGCAAGCATTTTCAACTGGAAATCTAGGATGCAGAAGCATCCTGTTTGTCACTGTGGTGATGCCCCTGCTGAGAGAACAGATCAGACATTGTTCCCTTACAGATTCTCTGCTAAGCAAAACTAAGCAAACATGTGTTTTTTGGGGCAAAACCTCCCATTTTCTATTTGAACTCCTTTGGAAGTTCAAGTGAGAAAATTAGAAGAAGGTCGTGTTAAAGTTAAGTTTGTTTGGTTTCGATTTCTTGCATTTACTAAATCAAATCTTAGTTTAATCTTATTCGGTTGTATAATGTTTTCTAACTTCTACAGAATATTTGTATATGCATAAATTAAAACTTATATCAGCGAATCCTTGTTCTTTTTCCTGTAACAATGGATGTGATGTGATGTGTAATCCAGTTAGTTAATTTGTGTGCCAAAAACTCTTTAAGTTACAGTTTTGATTGATTGATTGATTGATTGATTGATTGATTGATTGATTGATTGATTGATTGATTGATTGATTGATTGATTGATTGATTGATTGATTGATTGATTGATTGATTGATTGATTGATTGATTGATTGATTGAATTCATGATGACGAAATAAAGAATAAACTTGCAAAATACTGAAGATTCAATAAATACGCAAAATATGTTTTCTTAAAAGTAAACCATACCTAAAATTACTTTTATTTGAAAAATACGGTTCTAGTGGAGATATGACAGTGCCTTACTAGTGTTTGTTGCCTCAATTATCATGCATGGACATGATCAAAATCCATTTATTGTTCAGTATTAGAGGAAATTCAAAGATCTGCTGAAATGCTCAGTTGGAAATTACCATATCCCTTATCTAATAGAGAATCACAAATGATAAATTAAACGTTTTCTTTACTTGCTGGAAATTTCATTAACACATATTGGACTTGAAGACCTAATTGTTTGGATTTGATACATTGAATGTATTCCTCTTGACATGTTGCAGCAGTTATTACAGCAATTATTGCTCATAGCTTTTTCTCCATTTGGAAAGACTCAACCAGAAATCAAAGCTTGTGGGTTTTCTCTTCCCGGCACCAAACTCCCCAGTTTCAATTTTACTATCCATATCACTGAACGCCATGAAACAGTGTTTCTACGACCAGCCTGCTCTCTGAACATAAATTAGATTTTTATATCTGCTGTTTGTATGGTTTGAAAGTGATTCATAATAATAGCCTTGAGATTTGAAAAATGGCATCGTACTTACCAGAAATTACACTCATGTCAAAGTTTCCCTTGAAAAAAGCAGAGCGGCGGTTTAGCAGCCACACTCTCTGCATGTGTGAGACCGCCTCTGACCCCTGACACTGCAATAACACAAAGACGTCCCCATCTTTTTTTCAAGCCTCCCACTTTGATCCCACACTGTGTGCAATGGTTGACAGTTCAAGTAAAAAGGGCTAGTTTATGGTTTTCTGTCATTGCGAGGCTGCTCAGTTTTTTAAACATTAAATATGTGGAAATGCTTTGTTACAGCCTCTCACTCAACCTTGAAACTCCGATTTTTTTCCATCTATTTCCAGATGCTTACCAGACTGCAGATTTGAAGAATCATTAAATGCTCACATGCTTTAGATGTGACCATTAGTCTGTCAATCAACCGACCGCTCAGTATTTGTGTGGGATTCTGTATCATCCTCCTCCTTCTAGCTGTTTTTTTTTTATTGTTACGTGTCACATGTTGTTTCTGGAGGTGCAACTGCATGACCTTAGATGTGGAAGTCAGCTCAGTTCATGTGAGCTCCCCTTTGTGCTCACCATCTATCTACTTTCTACCGTGTTCTTCATTTGTATCCACAGAAAAGATAGAATCCAGACATTTTTTCACCTACCACACTTCTTGTTTCTGCGGCACAAACTGGGCTGAAGCCAGCTGCATTGATTTCTTCAAAATGATTGATGGCTGGGTACAAGGGGTTTTAGCCAAAGGACTTTTTATTCTCACCTGCGCATTAGCTCTCATCTGCACGTCTGCAAACTGCTTTTTATTAGTTTAGAAACAAACTTCCACATAGGGCATTTTAAACCAGTATCAGCCATTAATAAACAATCTGTTTCCTTAAACGGCTCTATGCTACATAGTTTTTATTTGTTTTTTTGCAAATAATTTAAGTTAAAAACTTTTCTAATTGAATCCTGGATGTGCTGCGGAGCTTTGTAGGAATGTGTGATCATTTCAAATTGAAATTATTGATAATGCACATTTCCGGTCAAACGTTTGAATTCAAATGGTCACCTAAAGACCTTGACTTGTTCCGAGCTTTAGTCAGTACAGTGTATATAAATAAGGGTAACACCACCCTGGCAGACAAAGTGTGCATTATTACTTTTTACTTCGCGTCGGAAGGTTGCGAAGTGCATTAAAAAGTAATAATGCACACTTCGAAGATTTGGCGATATATATATATATATATATGCTGATCTTTCCGATGGGTTGAATAAAGCATTAATTCAGAGAAAAAGTTCACCTCTTACTGCTTGTTTTTGTCCAAATGATGAAGCGAAAGGTTGTTTTAAAGAAGCCAGCGCAGTGATGCAAAACATTTAAGCTAGGTGACCAGAACTTCTTTTTTCACCGTGCGGTTATCACTGTGGTTTATCACTTTTTAATGTACACCCAGCAGCCAATCAGAATCGAGATTTCACCCAAACCATGGTATAATACCTTTTAATTTAAAAGCACAGCATTTGCAACTGCATACTGCATATCTTTCTTACGCTAGTAGTACAGTCCTTACCCAGAATTCATTGTACTGAGTTCTGCTTGCTCTCATTTGCATGGCTTTCGCTCTAGTGTACACAGTTCAGTAAAGCCTTTAAGCAAACTATTTGGGGGGGGGACTGTTGACATTAAAGTTTATAATGTGTTGGTCAATGTTTCATGGGCTTTTATGAACATTTATATAAATCCTTGTTTTTACGCTAAGTTGAAATATCAAACACCATATTTAATTCTTAAAAATCACCATAAAAGTTATATATTTTTTAGAATACTTTGAAAAAGTAACAAAAGTGCCTCTACTTGGATTGTGGTACAACCCAGTTTCTGGTAAGGTTTGATGTCAACTGGCACCACCATATACTATAGATAACAGTCATGTAGGAGTGGGGGTGGGGGGGGGGGGGGGGTCTTTTTCCAAGCATTATTTTTCCTTGGGTAAGACCAGCCTTCCTGTTATTTGAGGCCTTGTAAAGGAAGCTGAAGTTGAGTACCGGTACTTTACTAAACCTGGCATTCTTAAAGGTTATGGATATAAAATGATTTTTTTTTCATTGTATTATTATTTCATTAGAACCATGGGTATTTAGACTGTTATAAAGTATTTCAGTTTGACTTTAGCTGCAGAATTAATGTAATGTTTTATTATTATTAATTCTTTTTTTACATTTTCACCTAAAATACTATTTATTGTGGTTTAATTTTGAAACACAAAATCTCTGTGAAGTGTCACACACCAGTTTTTCTTTTAGAGCTTTGGTTGCAAAAACTCCCAGTAATATGAATCCAAGTTGTCAGTCCATATTGACCTTTCCGCCTCTTTTCCAGCAGTTAATCCGTGACTCCAGGCCACCCAGGACCTTACTCCCATGTACTCATCAAACAGCCCCCTGTCGCTTCACCTTTCTCTCTGTAGTCCCTGTTTTTCATTCCTCCTCTATCATCTCACCTGTCTGATGCCGGACTCTCTCCATACCCTAACCAGCTCTCCCCTTTTCCTTTGGTCTCATTCCATTTAAATTATGGCAGTGACGTATTTTTTTCATGTTTGCATTTGTGTCTCATCTGCCCTTTTTCATTTTACTGCAGCTGACTTCAGGTCTTGTATATTAGGGTTTCAGCTGATATCAAATGCTTGAACGATGAAAAATTAATCTAGAGCTATTTCTGAGTCTCGAGGTCAAATGAAGGCTACGCCAGGGACTCAGATGACATATGTGTTTATGTATATTAGCAGTGCATCTTCAGTTTGTGTTTGTTTAATTTCTCTTTCCTTAAGTAGAATAGTGGTTATTATTTGTTATTTCTAACTCCTATATGCAACTTCACAATAAATTTGTCTATTGTCCTGTACTAATTGTGAGCAAAAAAATATATAAGTTACAGTTTCATAAAAACAACAACAAACTACCGTAAATAGACTAGGGATTTAACATTTACTGAAAATATAATTCTTCATTACAGTTCATGATGGCATAAAAAATGAAATATTTAAAATATATACTTTGTGACACCATAGATACTTTGAAATAGACTTAGAAAGATACTTAGAGATAGATACCTGGGTGTTGAACAGTGCAGGTGAAGTTTTCCAGATTTCTCGTATTTTTTGCAAGATAATCAAGTGTAAATTAAATATGTGTTCAAAAAACAAGTAAACAAGAATTAATGTCATCTCCATTCACATTTTAGTTTCATACAGTTCAGCCCACTGGTGTTTTTTCACATCAAAATAATCCAAAGGGAACATTAGTGGAACATTTTTCTACACTGTATGGTCACATTTCAGTCTTTGGATGTCTCATCTGATTTCAAACAGTACTGTATGATTCTACTTTAATTTCAATGTGGCCAATAAAGGCAGGCTTCGAGAAGAAGTCCCGGCTTTTGTCATGTGCTTAAAATGTCATCCAATTAGCACTTTTTAATTAAACAGATAATGCCTGATGCTGATTGCTAATCAAAGAATTGTTTGTGTGTGACAACAGTGGGAAATCTAACACTGATTTGTAATCTTCTCTCCTTTCCTGCTGTAAGATCCTCTGCTTTCTCTCCTAGAGTGCCTGTTTTGTGTAACTGAGGAAGAGACTGTGTGAAGCCAGATAATCTGCATGCACAGTCTCTACGGTCAACTGCAGAAGAGCACACACTCATATGTTGCTGCCAGCCGATTATGACCAACTGTTCTTCCCATCAGACTCTGGAAAAGTTGCCATCTCTTTGTAGTTTGGCACCAAGTTTAACTGTGGCCTTGCAAACCCAGGACTTGAACGGCACTCACGGAGGTGTTGATGGCACACCTTGGTGTGGGTGTTCATATGTTCCCACACACATCCCTTCTATCCCCGTGCTTCCACCTCGCTCCTGCATCAATCATTGTCCACCCTCTAATGGTGGTGAAAGAACAGAATCATTAGAGCACCTCATTCCTCAACAAAAAAGAAATAAATAAAATAAAAGAACACGTAGAGAAGCAACAGCTAGAGGTGGAGAGAAAAACCAGGAGAAACTGGTAATGAAATAGAGAGAAACAGATTAACACAGACAGTGGCAAAGAAAGAAAATGTGTTAGATGGAAATGCTGGAGAGTCACGTGACGCCGCCCAAGTTAGAGGTGGAGATGTAGAGAAATGAGAAGCCAAAGTGAGGAGTGAACAGAAGAAGGGATGTAGTATTCCATTAAAGGGATGGAGAGCAGGATTTGTGGACGTGTGCACGAATGAGGGTTTCAGCTGTCCCTGCTTTGACTGAAGCCAATGGAAAAATTGCCCAGATTTTCCTCTTTTTGTGTTGCGTTTCTGATACCGAACCAATCTGGCCGTAACTCAAAAGAATCACATTTTTCCACCCATTTCTCCCCCTCTCCTCTTTTTTGATGTCTTCCCTGTTCTCCATGAAGCCGAGTGTTGGTTAGAGCTACTTTACATTTATCATTTTCCTTCTTTGCAGGTGGCTTTTTTTTTTTTTGCTTCATCAACAGTGATATATTGTCACTTTTTTTTTCGAGTCAGGTCTACTCAAAACTACTTTATTAATCCCTGAAGGTAAATTCAGAAAGATTAGATTTTGCTGCATCAGAAACATTATTTTCAAAACCATCACACCTGCTCATGCAGTCATATGAATAAAGATTTTTTTTACCGTTGAGTTTGTCTTCCACTCATCAGACCTCTGATTGACTCACTGAGGGGTTACAGTATGATGTTTGTGCAGGCTGGCTTGTGTTTGCATAGAATGAAGGTCAAACACAGTAAGAAGGATGGCAGCGGGCCCAGTGTTGCTCTGTGGAAGACAGAAGGACTGTACTGGAGGATTAACCGCTGTTAAAGCCTGCGTCCCTGGCACTGCTTTGTCTCTGCGGTTCTGTGCATACATGCCCTGCGTGTGAATGGGCTGCATATGTGCTGGCATGGCACTTGGGATGTGCTGCAATGTATGGTGCAAGTAGATTAGCAAGGACTGTAAAAACAATAGCAAAGCGCAGATACAATTATAGTGGAAAACAGTAATCAAAAGAAGGAGACGAAAATGGCAAAATAATGGATTAAAGCTTAGAATTGTAAATTGATGATGGCAAAAGCCTTGATCAAAAGAAGGCAAGTTCTAAGAGGGACTGGGAAAATGAGCTTCAGGAACAAGTCACTTTGTTTTGGAATTGTTTGGGAAAATTTGAAACATACAAAAGGAAATTCAAATACCCACTCATGTTTTTTGTGTTTTTAACATGTTCTTGTGACATTTTTCAGATTTTTGAGGACGTTTTTAGAGGAAAACTAAGCTGAAACTTGCTTTTTAGAGTATTTTGGTATTTCAATTGTAGAGAATCAGGAGCACACGAAAAAGAACAGTTTGAAAAAACTTGTAGATGTGACATAGAAGCTACAGTCGGCAGGCTACGAGCTACCTCCTTTGCTCAATTCAGATGCATCCAGTTGCAGAAATATAGATCCATCTACATCTTCGTTTTCCTCGTCTGAGCTGAGATCTGGCTCAAACCTGTGCGGCTGGACAGCTCCAATATTGCTCACCATTTTTGTCCCACCTGTATAGTTAGATTGGGGTTGTAAGGTGCTCTAAGCTAGCTTGAGAGCGTGTAAACAAATGGATGACGGGAAATAGAAGTATGCTTAATCTGACCAAACGATCCCGCTCACAACTCAGAGGGCATTCATTTCTAATGAACCCCTGTCTCTCTGCAGAAACTATGTCATGGAAAACTACATGTTTTTTTTTTTTATTTTGCCTTAAAAATGCATAATCATAATAAAAAGACCACTGGAAACACTTTTTAAAAAGATGAAAAGATGATGAGAGTGGGACTTTAAAGAGCCTCAGAGCAAAGATGGAGGCCAGCGGATGTATTGGTCGGATGCATGCAGAGATGAAAACACAAAAGACTGCAAATGTATAGACCCTTATAGACCTTATCTATGAGCTAGCAACTGATGAGCTCGGAGGCTTTCCTGTTTTGCCTTTCTGCCCCAGCCTTTTGGATTCTTCCCCCTCAGTACTGTTCAGCACCTACACAGGCTGATGTCTGCTCACACATTTATACATATGTAAAGCTGCACATGTGTGCTAAAGTAATGTTCAAGCAAATTTACAGGCATGGCTGCTGTTCTTCTCTAAGATTATTCCCACTGCCTCCCTGTTCGTGTCCGTGTTGGCCAGCAGGTGAAACAGGAGAGGGCACTTGGCTGTTGGCAGACCAAGCTCTCCTCATGTCAGACTCTCATTCAGACTCCAGAGCACACACATCCACAAAGCTGCTGGCACGTTTCAGTTTTCTGTCAGACTGATGGCGACAATGCAGTGCAACAGTGCAAGCCAGTGCTCTTCAGTCCCACCAGCCTCTGAAGCACAAAACATAAACGAGCCCTACAGTCTGTTAGATAATAAACAGGAAATTAATTTACTTTAAAGCTCTCAAAGATCCAAACCTATGTTTGGACGAGTCATTAGGATCAAGCCTCCTTTTTGTGTAATGCTCCTGCCTTCACACTTGTTCATTCCCACCCACCTCTCTACATAGCTGAACAATTTAATCAGCCTGTACTTTTGGTGACAAAGCAATCAGCTGCTGTGTGGATGGAATAACATCTGGGGACATCGCTATAACCGTCTCTGAAACAAATGCAGAGACAGCAAGAGCTGCAAACAGTTCCGACCTCTGACATCAGACCAGGTGGCTTACCTGACCCAGTCTCGTGGGTCGCAACTCAATGATCTGTCCTACCTGTGATTTTTTTCCTACTGAAATGCGCAGAGGGAAATTGCGTCCTTTTTTTTAGTCCTGGCGGACTGTCTATAACTTTGTGCTACCCCGTCATCTTGTGTTCTTGTCAGTGCTTTAGCTGCGATCTTGCGACCGGTGCCACCCCTTCGGTTATCTTTTCGGATACTGCACTGCCTCCCCGTGAATATGCCCTACTCCCCCCTGAATGTTTCCTACCCTGCTGTGTTTATGAGCTCACATCAAAACGGTGCGTTCATTACAGTAGGTAGGATTATCGGACATTTCGATAGTTATATCTATCATTTTGAGTTACAGGTAGGAAAATCTTATGAGGTAGGACATATCGTTAAAACACCGGCTCACCAAAGCTTCAATGTAATTTTATGCCATAAATTGAGCGTTGGAGCGTCTTTTGACATTGGTGGATTCATTTTGTCCCATAATATTATCCCGTAGCTCTTAGGAGTGTGAGTTTTGTTGCTAAAATGAGCAGATATGTGGCAGGAGTGGCTCTGAGCTCTGACTTATGCCGTGAGCCCCGCCTGACTCACGGACTTTTGCTTGCAGCTGACGGGCTATCACTATGCGGATATTGTGATCTGACGCTATCAGACCTTAGTGTTGTCATTTTAAGAACACACAAAGGAAAGACAGGCTAGAAACAAGCTGAAACAAAAACTGAGGAAAAACAGTCCAATTTCCTTCATCATAAAACCCAGTAATTAGACATGAAGTTTAAATAACAAATGTGACAGATCCAGTGAGAAATAGAAGATTGAACTCTGGATCAGAAACTTTGTGTTGTTTCTTCCAACCTCATCCAACAACAGAGCAAACGCAAACCCAACCAATGCATTTCAATTCAGACACTGCTGCATCTTAAGGGTGTTTCTGGATAAAACATCTACTCTTTCCCATTCATTGATTTGTTGAAAGTGGGATAAGCCCTCATTTGGCCCATCTTCTGCTTAAATAAATGGCTTCAGAGATTCCGGTCTTGTAGCTGATTTGCTTTGATCATTTGAAATGGAGGGAAGGCTCGTAGAGTTTATGCATTGAGAACTTGGGAGTCAGTCAATACTTTCAACTAAATATATTTATTTCTGATAAATAAATCCCACAGGCCAGGCACTCAGAATAACAATTACTGATGACCTGAAAACACTGCACAGCATGTCATTTCAGTTGTTACTTACGACCCCCTTTGTGTAGATCAGGGGTGTCAGAATCCCATCCTCAGAGGATGGTGTCCAACATGTTTTCCAACCAACCTGCCATTAAAGCTCCTTATTGGATAGACACACATCATCCGCAATCAGCAGCAGATAAGACAGGATTTCTGGGAAACCAACAGGAGGCCAGTCCTCGAGGCCTGAAGTTTGAGAACCCTGGTGTAGAGGTTTGAGGTCTTAGTGTCTTCAGGTTGATCCAAGGCCTAAAAAATTGTCAAAACAATCTACCTTTGCACACAAGTGCGAACTACCTTGCTGTTAAAGAAAATGGAAAAGATCAAATAAATGGCTCACTCTATTTATTTTTTTTTAACTTGTCCTGTCCAACAGCTGGGCAGACAGATGAGAGCTGAAGGCCTCTTGTGTTGAACATATTTTACTTTAACAACAGGGGTTATAAATCTTCAGACAGACCAGAGGTATGTCTGAATAAACCCCTTTTGTAATCGAGCCCAAACTTTATTAATTTCAATCATATTTGAAAATCTTTTTTGTTGGACCGGACGGAAAAGGAAACGAGGGAAGAAGAGAGAGGGATGTTAGAGAGGGGGGGTAGGAGGGTGATCATAGGAGGAGGGGGGGGGGGGGGTAAAACCATGAAGCAGCACAAAGCAACAAGTTGCTGAATGTTTATCATTATGGTAAGGTACAGATGTAATACAAATCTCAAAGGGCGGGGCCTGTCCACACACACACTCAAATGTTAAAAAAATACCTGCTAGCTGCAAAAATGTCCACATGTCAACATGTACACAATACAAATAACATTCACACACGCATACTTATTCCTTCAAACCAACTAGTGTGAAATATTTCATTCAATCACGCAAACTATTAGTGCAAAGGTGAGCTAACACCTGCGCTCAATTGAGTGTTTATGTTCTTCTAAAATGGATGGTGGAATGTGAAAAGAAGAAGGGAGAGTGCCCAGCCATCCCCACACCAAGACCCCCGCCACAGCAGCCAGATGGCTCACTCTTGCCTAACTGCCCAGACCAGGCATGTCCAAAGTCCGGCCCGTGGGCCAAATGCGGCCCACATTTAAATTTACATCAACCCTGCAGGCTCTTTTCATAAAATCAATAATATTGTATACCATTGAGACAAAGTGCTCAATGAATAGTTAATTTGCCTTTAATGTTATTATAGGGGTTTCAAAGAATGTCAGGCTGGATTGTTGGCCATCAATCATATCTACCTCACCAAATCTGGCCCTTTGCAAAAGGTTTAGACACCCCTGCCCTCGACTGATCAAAACAGAACTACTAAGAAAAATGCCAGTTCACCCCTACAGTTTCACCTTTAGACTAAGACCAAAGCAAAAAAAGCTCAACAGATCAGCAGACCACGGCGCTGCATGACAGCAGAGGCACAGTCCACAGGTGTGGTGGAAGGGGTGGAGGAGCGTGCTACAGCCTGGGATGAGCCAAAACCTGCATGGAGGAGAAACGAAGACTGAGATTTAAAGCCGCCACCCATGGGCCGTGGTCCAATCCGGATCACGCACCCATCAGCAATCCACACCTGCATACAAGAACCATGCAAAGATCTACAAAACACTCACTGTGTCACAGTATAAGTTGACATTATAGCAAAAAGATACAGTTGTAACAACAGCAAAAAAATCTCCCATCGATCCTCCTTTACGATGGCATTAAATCTTTCAATGCCTTTAAAGAGACAAGTAACATCCTTCTTTCATATTTAGCATGCCTGCTATATGTCTAAAATGCAATATTTGTTTTCCAAAAGCTTTCAAGTGTTCATCCAGCGTGCTCATGATCCTGATCGACTGTTAGGAGCAGAATATTGGCTGTCTTATCATGAGCCATTAGCATTTGGCAGTTGGGACGGATGTCTGGCAGTAATGCATAGAAGAGAAAAAGCCAGGGACTGACAGCTGACAGAAACCAGGAAATCCTGCCTGCTTTATTGAAGTCCATGTTGATGGTGATGCTCTCTCTGCCCATTGATGTGGTCACAGCTCTTTGTTTATTCAGGGGGCCTTTGTGATGGTGTTTTGAGAGGCGTTTGGCTGGAGAACAGTCGGTAAGGCTTCTCGTGACTTCTGTTTGATGAGCTGAATGTGAGCAGCTGGTCAGTACGATATAGAGAGGAGAGGAAAGCCTTTAAATAAATCCTTAACTGAAGGGAAAAGCCAAGCCAATCCTGCTGCTAAGTCAGTGGGAATACAGACAACAGAGCAGGATCAAGTTATGAAAACTATTTGGATAGATTTTTGCACATCATCTGCATTATGTGTACAGAATCCCAAAGCACTAATCTTTAGTGAACTCACTATTAACGAACTGTCAATGACTTTGTCACTGAAGGAGAATGCTAGATGAGTAAGAAAAATTAACAAAACTGATGGGAGGTTTTGCATCATGAAGGTATGCTGTTATAAATATTGAAGAGTGGCTTAGTTTCAAGAAAGTTTTAGTACTTATTTCACTTTTTTAACACTCAATAAATTAGAAAATTATTTAAAATACAATTTTAAAAGGGAATATTAACAAAAGACAGAGTTTGAGTTTTTGGTCATGTCTTTATGACACTACATTTCTCTAAGTCTTTGTCTGGTGGAATGAAATTACAAACAACTAGACAATAATCTTCTGGAATACAGCAAAACAAGAACAACATGTTGTGAGAGCTTTGCAGCTGGAGGAGGTAAGGAAAGTCCATGAATGGATGGATTGAAAGATAAAAGAGAAAGTGTCTCATAATCATTTTATATGGACACAAAAAGTATTATATAGTATGATGTCCTATTTAGTATCATGACAATTGATGTTTATAAAAGAAATGTTTAAACAATTATAATTAAAACATTTCAGTATGATTTGGTTTTCGTAAAACCTACGATAAAACATACAGTTGATATTGATGTGGGATTTACTGAGTTTGCTAAAAAAAAATTATTAAAAAAAGAAAGGAGTCATTTTAAGTAATACAGTATTGATTTTTTAGGAAACTATATTTTAAAAAAGTAAGCAGCCCCTCACAGATTGTGGCACTTGAGTCTTCCAAAAGCCTCTATGGTATCTACCCAAATGAAGCAAAGTCAAGCTGGGTTAAAAGAAAAAAAAGAACATCTTTTTTCTTACAATAATGTCCTTTTTTGCTCATTCTGGATGCTTTTTCAAATGTTTTTGTGTTCTTAGTAATTCAATTGAAACTTTGCATTAGGGTGGTCCTTCCAGAGGGCTAAATTTTCAAATTAATATTTTTTCAGCTCCAACCCCTGAAATTTGTTGGAATAGCTGAAAAACCTGTCCTTGTACATTTTTTTCCAATTCCAACAACATTTACCCCTCCCTCAGTGAGACTGGTATGGTGCCTCAGCAGAAGACTAAGGAGAACTAAGCTGGCTGCCAATGGATGGGCTTAGCAGTCTCAAAGTGAACACTAACAAATATTTGGGACAGAGACTGTAAATTGGATATGGAATAAGAATATCGCCTTTTTTAAGAATTTTTTTCACATTTAGAACAAACAAGAATACAAACATACTCAGTTATGTAATGGATGTTTTGAATGTTTACAATTTTCATCATCATCATTGATATTTGTTCTTTTTCACACATGTAGAATTGTAGATTAAATTGTTTGAGATCAGTTCTGTTGTTAAAACTTTCATTCTAATTCTAGTTTTAATTGTTATGTTGTTTTTATTCCTTGACAATGTACACCCATAGGGGCCAAAGGGGAAAACTTCAAGGTCACTGAGGGAGGGGTAAATATTGTCCAATTGAGACAAAAATTCACAAGGAGAGTTTTCTCAGCTAATCCAACCAGCTTCATGGGTTGGAGCTTAGAATTTCCAACTTCCACTTTTAAGGACCACCCTACTTTGCATAGTATACTTTGAAGTCTGTGTCTTAATATAAACATTTTTATAATGTTACTGAAACATCTTGGTTGGTTGTTTTTTAAGGTTAGAGTTTGTCATTTCCTTTTGTGTTTTCAAACTTCTCAACTTTTAACGCTTTTTAAGCATAAATGCTCATTTTTTATGTTTACCATGAAAAGTTTAGCTTCCACTATCCAAAAAGGACTGGATTTAATTCAGTACTTAAATACAGGATAATAGTTGTCACAGATTTGATGACAATTCAGAAAAAGCCTCTTCAAGTCAGTGTAAAGAAAAAGAAAACAAAACTGGGCAAATCGCTGTAGTAATTATTTAACCACATAGTTCTTATATTCAGCCTCTTTCCGAGGAATTGAGATACAACTAATGCCAGCTTTTTGTCAAATATAACTATTTGACCAAGAAACTAACTAAATAATTAATTTAACATCTGCCCCCAAAGAATCCACAAGGTCAAAAAAACTTCAATTTTGTTTTTTATTATTTTATTTTTTGGCAGCTGTTCAGTGCTGCTACGCAAAATGACCCCCTCCCCCCAAACAAATTGTCACAGAACTGTCAAATTAACTTTAAAAAGCACATCAGAAAATTGCTATTGGGAGTTTCCCAGTGGTGGAGCTAGAATCATTTATTTGTATGGGGAGCTGGAGGGGGCAGAAGACTTTGGAAAGGGGGCAAATGAGAACAGCAGAAGAGAAACAAATGAAAGGATCAAAAATACGTCAAATACTTCAAGATTTTATGTAAACGTATCGATTTGTTTTTTTTTTGCAATGCTTAAAGAATCATGTACTGATGTTTTCTTAATTTTTGGCAATTATGACACTAATATTGACTCAAAAAATGGAGGGACAAGTAGGGGGTCAGAGTTTTTTGCTGAGGGGGGGACAACTTCTCCCCCTTTGCTCCTCCTGTAGCCCCGCCCCCCAGTTCTCCAAGGTTAAAGGCCTCATTAAAATAAACTGCATTTGCCTTACACATGCTCCATCTGTAGTAAATGAGTCAAGGTTAGCTACCACTGTCCAATTCTGCCTAACTTCGGCAAAGAGATCTACAAACTTAAATTTGGTTGAAATATTTATTTTGCTGCAGGTAAATATTATGCATGCATTATGAGAGAGAAAATGAGTCCTGTGCCTTGAGGATCATCAAAAAGTGAATCTTCTCTAGTCATTTTATTCTTTTGCAGCCTTTTTTTCTTTACTGTATTTTATACTTTTTATCTTATATTCTAAGTCTCTGCATCAACATTTTATCACCCCCTAATCAGGGACAACTCATACTCTTCTCCCAACTTGAAGCCTCTTTTCGTTTCACTCTATTCTTATACCTGCCCCAATTCTCACCCCTGATTTCTCTTTTCTTTTTCTGTCTTTAATTCTATAGCTTGTCTGAGGAATAGTCCACACCCCAGCTATCTCCCCTATAAGCCTCCAGCTGCTCTCTCTTTCTCAGTTGCGTGTGAGGGATTGTGTACATTCAGTGGCCCAGCTATCTCCAAATAGCCCATAAATCACCGAGTCTTGGCACGTTGGAGAGAGACAGCCAACCAGGGCAGAACTATTAACACAGGCAAAGCTCACTCATCATCGTCCCTCTCTGTGTCCCTCAGTGCCTCTCTGACACTCCTCGCTTTAATTCTGACGCCTTCTTCTTCTCCGTCTCACGTCGGCTGCAGTTTTGCAGCTGGAAGATTAAAGCGGCAGCTTGACCTCCTGTATTGATCATAAATGATCCCTAAATAGTCTCTGCAGTGTGGGTACATTATTTAGCACCATCGGCTGTTAAAACATTGTGAGCAGTCAACTTAAAAACCAGTTAATTTAGAGATCAGTCACTTCAGCCCATCTAGTTTATACTTTATGCATTAGTCCCTTAGTGATGCTTTTTAATGTTATCAGGCTGTTCCTCTGCAGACTGCTTTTTGATTTGACATGACTTTGAAAAATTTGAATGTTAAGTACAGGAATCAATGAAAAAAATAAGAGGTCTCTTCTGTCTCCTGCCGACTCCACTTGGTTATTTAGTCTGAAATCTGGCTTCAATCTAGAATGTCAATCATCCAATTACAAAAGATCAGCTATTATTTTTCTGAGACATGATAAAAAGAATTGGCTCTGTGATGCCAGTTATGACCCACATGGGGATTATTCCCCCTGGAAACTCTGATGATTTATGACATTTGTTGTTCTTTTATTATAAATGTGATGTTTATAACATAAATAAATAAAGTTTATAAAGCAGCTTGTATATTTTTTGGAACCGTTCTGGTAACACTTCAAATTAAGATTCCTTAACAAGCTTTGTTAACTCATTATCAAGCATTATAATAGAATTTTTAGGGTGTTAGTAAGACATTTCTTAGTACAATAAGTCTAATAAGGTTTATCAAATTACTTAACACACTTAAAGGCATTATTATTAGGATGTTTTTAAGATGCTAATGATGAATTTATTTGCATTATAGACGCCTAACAAATTTGTCAGTGTTAATAGGCTTAATAAGATTTATTAACAACCTTTGTTAACAAATTAAGAAGTATTATTATTGTTTGGGGTTCTAGTAAGACATTTATTAGCATTAGAGATGTCTCACACAAGCCTAAGTATCAATAAGCTTAATACATTTTATTAACTAACTTAACAAATTTATAGGCTTTATTAATGTGTAAGATGCTAGTAAGATATTTATTAGCATTATAGATGTCTTTCAAATACCTGAAAGTGTTAATAAGATTCACTGTTCTTTTAAAAAAATTATTCATTTTGCCTCTCCATTTTAAAATCTCATCCAAAGCTTGATCCTGCAAAGATAAACTACCCGTCCTCTTAAAGCCAGTGTTAAAATCCAGTTGCACAAAAGAAAAATACTTAAATGTGAAATGTAAGTATGAATTATTGTTTATGCAAGACTACTATTTTGTTGGCTTACATGTAATGCTTTTACTTATTTGAGGTCCCAAACGTGATCCTGCAAATATACCCAGACCTACTAAAACTTTTGTAAAATTCCAGTAACACAAAACAGTCTGCAGAAAAATAGCATCAAAAGAAAATACTTAAAATCTCAAATTACTTTTGCCATCGCTTTTTCAGTTGAGGTCTTATAATCATCTGAGGAAGTCACCCTTTTTTATAACTCTAGCTCATTGTCCCCCTCTGCGGAGTGGTTGGGAGCTTGTGTCTGTTTTTTATTTCTCCTAAAAATCCAGCTTTTCTCAAACGTCACAAAGGTAAACAGACAATTGTAGACGTGTCAGTCCAGAAAATCATGGTCAACACCAGGTTTCAAATCTACAATCCACTCTGAAAAACACTTCATTGCTTCAAATGTGTGACAGTCAAAGCATGCTGCAGGGTGTGTGTGTGTGTGGGGGGGGACAGTCATTGTTTCTCTGACACATGTTTCACTCTCAACCCAGCATGCTCTCGGGCAGCAACCTGAAAGCCAGTTTGATGAGATGGCACGAATGGAATTTCGTTGTAACCTTATGCTTGAAGAATGCACCACTCAACCTTAACTATAAAGCAGCTTTTTGAAGCAAAGAGTCGCCATCACGCTCAGACAAACACAACTACAGACTATTATTTAAACTAACAAACCCACACAATAGGTATAGTAGAGCCAAGTTGTTTTTTTATTGTTTCTCTTACTCTTAATATCATGGCAGAGACAAAGATTTGAGAACTGAATATTTCAAAACACTGTATTTATTATAAATTAACCTTTTCAGTAGACCCTAAAAAACTTTTACAATTTCCCTCCAATAATTTTTTGAGCTGTTTTAAAAACGTTTCCAGTGTTTTTTAAATAATTATAAAGCCATTTTTAGCTGAAAATCCCAAAAACGGGGTCGTTTTCTTGGACAGTTTTTGCTGAGTGGCAATAGTTTATTAGAAATTCGCCTTTGAGCTGTGACCATTGGCGCAGCGCAACCTCGACACTCCGTCCCCTCCTTGTTTTCTTATTATGTGTCATATATCTATATCTGTATCTATCTATCTATCTATCTATAGATATAGATAGATATAGATACATATGCACACACATGCACATGCATATATATATATATATATATATATATATATATATATATATATATATATATATATATATATATATATATAGTAGTGTTCATGTTTTGTTTAGCAGGTTGAGTGATCTGAGGAAGAAACTATCTGCGGAAGAATATGTTAAGCATACTAAACATGTTTAACATATTTGTCAAAAATGTTAAGAACCAAAACCCAATTTTCATCAAAGTGGCTCTTTGATGAAAGATGAGATGACTTATTAAAGTGATCATTTATTTTATTCAACACTAAAAAAACATTTTTTTTTCAAGACGTGGTCCATCCCTTCAAGTTAGTAAAATGTCTTTCTTTGTGAGGACACCAGCATGCTGAGCTGCAGCTAAGCTCCAGTCAGCCCACAGATGGATTATACTCTGTCACTGTGATGCATGACTTTCATTTACTAGATTGCTGAATGTGTTATGTTGTTACTCACTGGTTTTCAATGCTCCTAAATGCCTCTTTGTATGATTCGCATTTTATTTTTGCTACAATGACAGCGTGAAGGTTCTCACCACCTCGATAATCCCTGAGTGGTTGCAGGACAAAGCTCCATTCTGCCGGCCTGCTGTAAGTTTTGATTCTTGAAATTTCTCCAGCTAAGTCTCATACGGGATAGAAATTATTAAGAAAAAGAGTTCACCTTTAGAAGCCAATATTATTTCTTTACCTTTCAATGAGATTGGCTTCATGCATTTTTTACCTGTTGGTAAATCAGCAATTGTGCAACATAAATGCCAACTGCTGGAGCAGAGAAAACTGTGCAAGCATGACAGAAAAATTCACTTTTTCATGATTGCATTTTTCTCCCATGCTTTCTTGGGTCTGCGATATTTAAATTCACATTCATTTAAATGCATGTAACTTATGGGAAAATCACATTGTGTTCTCTGAAGCAGCAGGTCCATCTGTTGGTACAATCCCTACCATATTCATTCACTCAATCTATACATAGATGTCCTCTTTCTGCCCCGCTTTCCTTCCCGCCTGTCTCCTTTTTTTTAACCACTGTTCCTAATGCTAAACAATATAAAGTTCTTACATGAAGTCATGGGAGTTTCATGGAAACAGGAAAAGAGATTGCTGATATTATTTAATTTCCCAAGGGTCCAATGCCTTAGAATATCCCAGCGTTGGATGGCTGAATGCCTGTGCACTTATGTAGACCAACTTGCATTTATTTGCATTTAGATGCATTGGAGTATATTTGATGTAAATGAGTACTTTGTTTTTTTTATTTATTTTTTATTTTATTTTTTTTTTAAACTGTCTTTTTGTTCTGTGACCATCTTTAGTTTTTAAGCTTTGTTTGATGAATGTTTGAGACAGTTTTTGGCATTTTCCTTGTGTGTGCTGAACCAGCCAGCCCTCGCCTTTCAGCCACCTGTGTCTTGTCATGTAGCTTCTGTCCCATGGGACTGTGATTGATACAGCAGGCAGCTTGCTGGCCACCTCTGTGGTCCTTCAACCTCAGAAGTCCTTTCCCTATAGTCCAAGCATGACTGGTCTGCATGCAGTCCCACTACACTTTAGCTCAGGGGCTTCAAGTCTTCTTTTTGTTTACTTTTTAAATCTTAAGTCATATATGCACAAGCATCTTTGGACTTGGGCGATTCTGGTGTCAAACTGAGTCCTTTAAGCTACCCGGGAGTGGTGGATGAGTCACTTTTATGTTGTTTTTTGTTGGCTGACAGAGCCACATTTGACCCCAATAAAAATATCTATTTTCCATTTTATCTTACTTTCAGTCCTTCTTCTGTCCCTGAATCCACATTAGTTTTAAAAAAAGCTACCTCTTTAGAGTTATCAAAGTGGTTTAATGCTTTAAAGAGGGTGTATGAAATGACGGCAGACAAGTAGAGCCACAGAGGAGGTGAAAAGGAATGAAAGAGGAGAAGGTTAGTAAAGATGATCAGGTTTGAAATGTAAAAGAAACTGTGGTGACAGGGACATTAGGATGCAGTGCTTATTGTCTTCCTCATTTGTTCTTTAAAGTTAAGGACTCTGAAGGTTGCTCTGCAGGGCAATGGGAAAAAGCTTATGGTGTCTCTTCTAGGCCATTCAAAAACAGCCTGCAGGACAAAGATACAAGCAGAGATGGACTTGCTCATTAACCATCACATCCTACTCCCTTTCCTTCTTCCAGCCCTTGTTTTCTCTAATCTGCAGCCACACGCTGACATCAGCGTTTTCACTGATCTGGCCTCCTCTTGAAGTCTAACAGAGAACTTTGTGATGAATCTTCACCGCACAAGGACTGATAAGATATCTGTACAGAAAAGTTAGACAAGGACGACACACATGATGTGTGCGTTTTGTCTTTATGAGTGCATTATTAAGAAGCCATTATAATGGCTACATACATGTTTGACATCATCCCACACATTTTAAATATACTATTAAAGGTTTTCAGATTGCTTAAGGTTCGAGGTTTGTAGTCAAAGTCACACTCTGATCATCTTTCGTAAAAGTGTTCCCAGTAGTTTTTTAATTATGATTATGATGTTGCAGCCAAAATGCAAATGCCTGTGTTGTTTTCTAGAACATTGTTTCTGCAGAGGGGCAAAAGTTCATTAAAAATTCGCCTCTGAGTTGTGGGCGGGACAGCTGGCGCAGAGTAAACCTGCCTTCGTTTCCCTCCATATCCCTATCCACTGTCTAGCTTACAGCCCCTCTCAACCCCCAGGCTAACAAAACTGGTGCAACAAAACAAAGGAAATCAAAGATGTTAATGGATCCTGATTCACCACCATTTTAATAAAGAAACACTCAGTAGTGACGTTTTAAGATTCATTTACTTTATATATGTCCTCCATGATTTGAAAAAAAAAACCCATACCAAAAACACAATTTTCTTTGGAGTGGGTCTTTAAGATACATGAGAACGCCTTGTGTCAATGTAAAACCTTCATAATTGAAGTATAATTACCCATTTTAATGGAGAGTTTGTGCCTACAGTACATATTCAAAGTATGGAAAAAAGATATATACATATATATATATATATATATATATATATATATATATATATATATATATATATATATATATCCTTTTAGAGTGAGAAGAAAGATCTTAAAAAAAGACAATTAAAAGAAAAGAAAAAAATTAAAAGAAAAGACAAAAGCTGACATTACATGTAGAGACAGTGCAGAGGCAGCATTAACAAGAAAAAACAAAGTCTGAAATAAAATGCAAGAAAGAACTTCTGTGATTGACTTCTGCTGTTGGATACTGGATTAATTAAACCTGAAAACTCATTTAGTTAAATATTAGTTTGCATTTCCTGTACTGAACAAATAGTACTGAACAACTAGGCGATTTGCTGTTAAATATGTTTGATCTAGAGATCCACTAATCAATCAGTCGGGATTTGGAATCTGGTGATTTTTGAGATCAGCTCTGACTGGCTGATCAGATCCCCAAATTTCCTATTTTTTGACTTGTGCTTAAATCCAGCAAAAACAAATAATTGTTGGTTAAATCTCATAGTATATAGTGTCAGTGTATGAGCTTTCAACTGGTGGAAATGTTTGAAAGAAATGTTTGGAGTTTTTGGAATTTTCTGGGCTTTTACTTTTACTTTGACATGAATCCCATGTTGGCCGTACTCTTCTCAAAGAGCTGTCATGGGGGCTGTAGTATTTACAGTGTTTCTCTCCCCTGTCTTCAGTGCACTCAGTAAAGTCCATTAAGTTCAGTGAGCAAACCAATCTTCACTGTCTTTGCGCAGCAGACGCTCCCAGCTGAAGTCAGAGTGGATGCTGTTCACCACTTCAGGTCCAGTCTTTGAGTCCTCACAGAAACTGACATAACTATTCATGCATAAACCTACTACTGACTGATACTGATTGGAGAGGGCTGTGAATGTTTGACAAATGCAACAAAACCCAAACAAGTTAGGAATCAGGTAAATATGTCTATTTAAAGGTCATTAAATGAAAATCAAATGTGTTGATAGGATAAATAAGAGAAATATATTTAGTACCGCAACTTCTACACTAAGGGTCCACCAGATTTAAGGGCACACCATCAATGAATGGTCTATTTTTAAAATTTTGTCTCAATGTCTTAAGGCTCACCAAACTATAAGGCGCATTAAGTGAGACAAAAGAGTCAGAGATAAGTCTGTCAGTCAGTCAGACTTTATTAACATTTATTTCATATGTAGTAGGTTTAGGGGCTGTAATCTGGACTTGGTTTTTAAAGTTAGAAGACGTTTCACCTCTTATCCAAGAGGCTTTGTCAATTCTGAAATAGCTAGTGGAGGAGCTGGTATGTATGCGCTCATGGGGGAGGAGTCAGACCTGAAACTGGATGGTATTGTCAACTTAGCCTACATGGTTTCGGGTCGTTAAGAGTCCTTTGTCCTCAGCTGTGGGTTGGGGAGCCAGTGACTCCCTCCCCAAACTGGTCATCTCTTTCAGCTGTTAAAAACCAAGTCCAGATGACAGCCCCTAAACCTACTACAATGGAACCAACCTGGATGAATGAGAGTCTTCATAGACATTTATTTCATATGTAAATATAATGCAAGTGATTTACTTTCCCTGTTATTATTTGCGTTGTGTTCCAGTGTGAATGGAGGACGACTCTGGGTTGGTGTCAATGGGTCTTT
Organism: Oryzias latipes; assembly: GCF_053564925.1. Lineage (NCBI taxonomy): Eukaryota > Metazoa > Chordata > Actinopteri > Beloniformes > Adrianichthyidae > Oryzias > Oryzias latipes. The sequence goes on along the minus strand of NC_136249.1, from coordinate 23,206,011 downwards.
TTTTCTGTGTGACACAAAATAAAACAGCTGTCTTGACCTTGGTCTTCATTTTTTTCCTGAGCCATGGCCCTCCGCGGTATGTGCGCAAGTACCATCGGATGGCCTGACAAACATAAAAGTGCAAGAGTTGACAAGATAACCATCTACAATGAATTTATTGGTATAGAACGACTCAAGACAAAACATTTGGTACATTCACAGTAACTCTAGAATTTGTTTTTTTCATGCTACACGTTGGAAGCGTTAGTATATTTACAATACCTGTAACTCCCAACCTTGTTAGCATAAAAAAAACACAGCAGCAGGCAAAACATGCTGCGGGGTCTGACACCGCTAAGCATTAGCCATGTCAGTATATTCACAATAATACCCAACCAAACATTTAGACAGAATGCCATGTATCTCTTAAAATCACTTTGACATCAGTAAGCAAAACCAGTCTTAATGCATTCATAAGGTGCTCTGTCATTTAAAAAAAATGTTTATAATTGCTCTTTATGGTTCAGAAAATAGTATTTTTATTTTATTTTCAGTCTTAATTTTCTACAGCAATCTGCAAACTTATATTTTAAAAGTAAATTTCAGTGAAGAAAGAAAACACTGCACTTCAGAACCTATTATCCATTTTCTGTTTTTCTTTTATCATGATTTATTTATGGAAATACATTTTTAGTTCTCATGCTATCATTCATCAAGTCGTACTGTTCCAAAAATATATGATGCACCTTTAACAGAAACCACATTATGATCTGTGTTTACGTTATCTCAGGGTTGTGCCTTTATTGTTCCTTCGTTGACTATAGGATCCATCGTCTCGTCTTCCTCAGCCCCACCCCACAGAGCCACCACTGTGGTTATTTTTATCAGTGGGTGACTGGGGACCTACACACCATCCATCCTCCAACCCCCCTCCTGGAACAACGCTCCCTGAAAGCTTGAACTCAAAAATCTGCCAGTCCCATCATCTAAAATCCAATGAGACTAAATGACACCAGGAAATACAATGAGAAGAACATCTCAGAAACGATGGGTTTCCAAAAGGGTTAGATGACTGAAAAACTGCAAATTGCTTCATAAATGGGTGTGTATTTTCATTTTTTTTAAAACAGAGAAACAATGAAAATCTCAAGGGCAAAAATAATAAGGTACAACTTTACCAACTTTATTTTTGGTCAACTGTGCACACTGACATTAGGATTAAAACTGACTAATCACTGCTACTTGAAAAACCCCATAAATGAAGCTGGTCCGTATGTGTGTACATCTGCTGACATGCCACGCTGTTTCTATCTCAGTTTAACAAGCAGCTTCCCTGCGCATGTCACCCTGCCCTTTCCACTCAAATGATGCAAAGCTGCCAAAAGCCATGCACCCGCACACACTGGCACAAATGTCCTCCAGACAGAAGCTGCTAGCCAGTGGCAGTTTTAGCAAAATTATTGAGCTTTTTAGATGAATTCATCATGCAACCTGTGAGCTGTTTTCTATGGAAAGATTACAAAAAGTAACACACGCACACACTCACTCACATCCCACAGAGAAGATACAGAGACTGCTCAATCACTATGGTTACACAGATGGGCCTCATAGAGAAGCTGGCCAGCTCAGAGGCTGGAGGCAGTTGACACATAAACACATGTAATAAAGCAGATACATTCACACAAGCTGTACACTGTATTGTTGCATATCTTGTGAGAAGCAGCCGTGCTGTATTTACTGAGCCTTTCTTTTCTATTTTTGACTCAGAGCTTGTGTCATTGTGTATTTGAAATCGTATGTTGGCTTGTCAAAAGCCGGCTTTTTCTCTCAAGTGCCCCACTGCGTTTCCCTATTCTGTCTGTCTCTTTGTAACTGCTGAGCTTTTCGACCCTTTAACAGATATTATATATGACAGTAATGGCAAATGTGAGCTCTTTCCCCTTCACATTACACAGCTGTGATTTCCTGTTTCTCATAGAAGAAATGTAGAACTTGCATTAAAGGGAACAATGTTACTGGATAGACAGACTTTTTATTGTTTTAGGGAAAAAAAACAGCAAAAGACGAGGTTTAAAATGGTTGATTTTCAGTCAAAATTGTGTATTCCGTGTTGTTAAATTGCATCAAAATAATATCTCCTCTCACCTCTCCCCTCTTTTGCTTCTTATTTTGTCCTTCCATTCTGCTTTTTCTTACTATCCCTTATGGACCCCTAAGGGGACATATGTTGTCACCCCTTCCATCTCAAAGGGCTTTGCAGCCTGACAACCCAGCAGTCCGTTGTTGTCCCCCCAGAGGCCACTGGCACTTCAAGAGGAAAAGATGGGGTCTGTGTAAGATTGAGGAGGGGAATGAGAGGAACCTGGCAGTGGCTGTAAACGAAGGAGTTTATGATGGGTTTTCTGAATGCATGCATGAATGAAAAATACTTTTTACATGTTGCAGAGAGAAAATCTTTTGCTGTTGGGCAAAGGTTGTTCAGGGTGTGAGCTGCTTTCTCCATGTTTTGCTGCTTCAGACACATGGCTGACTATTCTTAGTATTGGAAGACGACTGAAATACTATCCAGTTTGCCCGGCTGCAGCTGCACCTTCATCTCTGGGAAGAAGGAAACACAAAAAAAGAGAAAAAGAGCTTTGGCATGTCTGTGTGCATCAAAAATTCCAACATTTTATTGCAGGATTTTTTAATGATCTTGTTGTTTATCTGTCAAAACAAACACAAATAAACGAACCTCTGCCATCATTCTTCCTCATTTTCCGTGCATGCATACATCTTTTTTAGTATCCATTTCATCATAATAGCCCTGCAGAACACTAAATCAATACTGTATTGATAATATGATATGAGATTCAAGATAATATGAGGCTGGTTATCACTAAAGAAATTGGCAATGTTTGTTTTTTTTGGTCACCACCCTGTGGCAAGGCCATATTTTTCGGTCCAGGTGAAGAAATAATATTTTTAAGAAGACCGTTGGATCACGTCTTAATGACATTTAAATTGGCATGTTTAGACATTTTTTTGTTTCTGTACCAATAACATTTAGAAATAAAGTTTAACCCCTTGATGCCTATTGATGCAAAAATGCATTAAACCACTTTAAACCTTAAGTCAGCATCTACTTGAAAGCAAAAACATAGTATTTTATTTATTTATGTTTTTATTGCTGTAATTTAATTTAGAAGTCATGGGGTTCAAGGTTTATCTAAATAAAAAAGTACACAGAAAAGTGTTGTACAACTCAACTGGATTTGTCTCAGGTACAACCAGGAAAGCCACCCAGTGACAGAATTTGCACTTTGTTGTGTAATATTATGTTTGTCTGGTCTTTCCAAAAATACACGTGAAAAATTTCATGAGACCTGTCAAAGTGTATTTTGCATAGACTAAGTTGTGCAAAAAAACTTTGAAGAATTTAGGATTCAATATATTTAAACGTTTTTTATGGTAACCCTTGTGCTATCCAAGCCACTTTCGCATCGGGAGTGGGGTCATCTGGACCCCCAAGACAGTGATCACGGACACCAGTGATCTTCACTGGTGTCCGTGGATTACATGAAATCCTCTTCAACTTTATCCGACCTTATTTTAAACAGTTTTACCATTGATGAGGTAGTACTGAGTTTTATTCAAAAATAGGAATGTTTCTCCTGCCTTAGCTCGGAAACAGCACAGATTGTGCTGACAGTCCCAATGGGCCAGCAGACACACAGTATGGGTGGAGCAATTGCTTTAAGGAGCTTTTGTTATTTTTGCAGTGCTTAAAGACGCTTTATTTCTTAACCTTTCTCAATAATTATACCAATATTGGCTCACAAATTGGGGTGAAAGTTTTTTGCTAGAGAGGCGTCTGCCACATGTAGCTCCGCCCCTACGTTAAATCTACTTTGTAGGTTGTAGAGTTTTTTGTTTGTTTCTTTTGGATGAATATTTCTAAAATAAGTCAATTTTTCTTAACATCCTCCTGTATTTAGAATCTTCTGGGTTACTAGTTTATTATTTCGTCAACATTTCCACATATATGCCATTTAGCCTCAACAGAACTTGTGTATCTGTCTGTTACAGCTGCAGAATGCAGTGTGTCAGAAAAGTTGACAGACCGGTTAAAATGTCCTGTTTGTTGCCCATAACTTGGTCTGTGTGAAGCAGTATGAGGAAGTGAAATCTGGTGACCACTCAAAATATGCAATCTGTCTGCTTTCATATGGTTATGGTTGCCATGAAAAGTATATCAACTAACACAGATTTGGTGTCATAGCCTTTGTTCAAGGATAAAGTTTCATCAAATCAAATGGCACAATATCTCTTTTTTTTCTGTCTAGTGCAATGTAAATTTTTCCGTCCCATGATTCCCTCTTGTTTGTGTGTCTTTCAGCTTATCGCCCTTTTACCCAAACATCCTCCTCTTCATCCATGGCTGCATCCATTTTTGCAATAACCTTCATCTTCTTTGTGGCTGTGCGCAAGGCGTGTTTTTACTTTTCAGGAGCATTTATGTGTTCTCTCATCTGCTGTTTGCACGGAGCGGAAGGCAGGATGGTGATGACAAAAACTGCGAACCAAATGAGTCTGTCTACCCACGAGCAGATATGGAGAAGTGGTGAACTTCTCCTCGGCTTATGACATGAGTACCGGCGAGAGCTGCCAGACAAAACCAGTCAAGTGCAAAACTAATCTACCCATCCATTTGTCTGCGAGCGACAGGGACAGACAGGACTTGTATAATTGTGATTAGAGTCATAAGAACTTCCGCTGCATTTTGTTTCACGCAGTTGTGCGCTTGGGATTTCACAGCCCATTTTTGCAGTGTTTTGTCCGTCTCTAAGCTCTTTTAGATTGCATAAATGAATAAATGCATGAAAACCAAGCAGTGCGTTGGTGCACGTGTGTATGCAGATCATATAAAGCCTTCATCGTATGAGTAATAAACTGCAGTTTGTGATCCTCTGTGGATGCATGGATTATCCATGTCTTAGTCAGCAGGCCTGTAGGTGTTTGTTATAAAAACTCTAATCAGTGTAATTGACTGGAAAAAACGTGAGGCTGAAAAATTGAGATAGAAGATAAAGCTGTATTCCACATCCTGGATGCCATCGAAGTGTAGCACATCATTTCTATATCCAATGTGGAAATTGGCTTCCACTTTAAGAGCCCCTATGGGATGAAAATATGCCGCCCAAGTCAATAAAAAGTATAATACCTTTGTAACACATTGGCATCTTCCGTCCCTTTGCCCTTCTGACCAAAACACCCAGGTAGTTAAAATTTTAATGAGTGGGATCAGTTTAATAATGTCACCATTGCAAGGCTCATCAATCACTGCTTCATATGGATTAGAGCAACACTTATATGAATACAAACTCACCTCCAACCAAGCCATTTTCCCCCTTGCCTGAGGATGGTTGTTCTCCCTTTAGTGCATTTCTCTTTGTACATTGTTCCAGGCCTCTGGTTTACTGCTTGTCTCACTTCCTTTTATAATCCGCAGTTTATTCCATCTGGTAACTTCTCGAAAGACTTTTCTGCCTGTCTCTTTTAAACGGTCCTTTTCCGCAGGACTTTCCTTCCCAGTTTTGTACAGCACATTGCTGACATATCACAATTACACCAAATCTGTCTAACATCGTGTCCTGTGCTTCCTTTTGAATTTGTTCTTTAAAACCATTATAATTCAAACAAGCACATGCACACACTGTGCTGTCACTCTTATATAGATGTTACTTTATGTGAGGTGGGTAGGATGGAGAAAAAACATTATTCATGTCTGACTCTTTTTAGTGAATTAAGTAAAACTGTGAACATGTTGTCTAAAGGATAGAATCTCTCTGAACCCTACACAGGAACCAAAGATCTGAGGTGTAAAAGGTTAGAAATGAAGCAGAAGCAGATTTTGTGGGTGAGGTTTTGTGGGAAGTTAGGTTTTAATAGATTACAGGGCTCAGGGTAGAGCTGCAGTACATCGGCAAAGACTTGGGAAGCGAGAGATTTCCAATATAAAACATACTTACCTCAAAATGTATGAATAGGAGCATTTCTGTGGTAAAATCTACTGGTGTCAGTTAGAAAGGAGAACAATTCTAATTCAGCAAGCTACTGGAGATATGCAAAAGGTTCAGGGCTGTGCAGTGATGTGGTGGTTAGCAGTGCTGTCACTCAACAAGTAGGCCCTGGTTTGAATCCCAGCTGGGTTCCCTGCATGCGTGGGTTTTCTCCAGGCAGTCCAGCTACTTCCTGCGGTCCAACAGCCAAAAACACACTTCATTGGTTGATTGGTGACTAGTTTGTCCCTTGAGTGAGTGTGTGTGACTATTTTCTCTTTTTGGGGTGTGCCTTGCCTTCACCCTGAGCTATCTGGGATAGTCTGGGAAGGACCATTGAGAGAGAAATGAACCATGAGAAATGAACCGGGTGGGTGTGACATCACTCATAGAAAATGGTTTACGTCCAGCTCCAACCAAACAAAGTCAATTCAGATGGCATTTTTTTGCAATATGGACACCCTCACGTTGGCAACAGATGACATGAGTAAACAGTGATTGGTCTGAGTCCATCTGAGTCGTCATTTCTATGGCAACCACTCTCGCCAATCAGGAGTAGGCTTGTTGGAAACCCACACCTTTTCATCTGAAAGTGGGCTACACAAAATGATAGCAAGACTGGTAATTCTGACTGAGTAATATCTGTTTATTTCTCCAAAGACGTATATGGGATTTTGGCCTCTTGAAAACAGCAGGTACTTCCTGTTTGGAGTGCATGGGGTCACTCAGTCCAATTCTCATATGCAGTACAGTCAATGACATAGACTATTAGAATATGGAGAAAAACTGATCAGAAAAAGACCAAAAATCAAGGAAAAGGCTCTTAACTGCAATTTTTATATATGTATATATTTCTTTCAATTCAAAACAAAGGAAAAAATATTTATTTACTTTCTTTTCCATAAATATGTTTTTAAATTATTATGTGTAATTTTGCAAACTGTTGCTGCCCATAAATGTATGCAGGAGCAATTCTAACTGATTACAGAAAAGACTTACAGGCTAAAACAAGGTCAAAGGGAGGTCAGCAGGTTATGTTTGTTGCCATGTTTCCCTGGTGATCAGCCCAATAATCTATACGTTTCTATGCTCCTCTAAGAGTTTTAATTATCAGTCTGCATACATAAGATGGATTGGCTGTATCAGCTTTATTTTTGCTGGCAGTTTATATAGATGTCAAGATGTTTAATTTTAGAACTATGTTTTTAAGACACTGTATATATTTTAATGACACAGTTTCTTGTTTTTAAGTTTTTTTTTTTCATTTTTTGTTTCTGATTTTTGAATTTTCATGATGACCTGCAAGAAATCGCTGAATTCATGTGGCAGCCACAGAAGAATTTCTTCCTTTCTGTCAGCCCATGGACCATGAGCAATGAAGGAACTTAAGTGGTCCCTGTTTAACCCTTGTGCTATCTTAGATGACCCCACCCTTACATTGACGTGTTCTCCCTATGACAAAGAAGGATAAAGGTGGAAAGATTTCATGTAATCCATGGACACCAGTGAAGATCACAAATCATTGAAGAAAAAGGGTTCAGTGTCTAGTGTCTAGTGGGTCTAGATGACCCAACTCCCAATGTTAAAGTGCCTAGGATAGCACAAGGGTAACGCAGAGAGCAGATACAAAGAGGTGTCTGCTTTACTTATAATTTAGATTTATCTACAATGTTCCCTTTTCCTTTACTGAACACACAGACAAAGACCAAAAACACTACCCCACTGTTAGCCTGAAAATTCAGTCAAAGTCTGTACAAACTGTTTTTAATTTGTTTTTCCCTCTGCTGACCACCTGGGGGCGCACGGCAGGGGGCCTCTTATTGTTCTGGCTGTTTGACATCAGTTGGATCTATAAGCATCTAAAGACAAACACTTGAGCCACATAAGTATTCTTGTGGATGTGTATTTAAAGCAAATTAAAATCTATTGAGTGCCTGAGCCGGTGTTTGTGTGTCCACTGGATCCTTCGCATCACAGAGCAGGCCTTTTCTATTCCTAATTAGTGTGTGATCGATAGCTGGTTGTTGGGATGCGGCGCGCGGGGAGCCATGTCAGGACAGGGAACAGTGACATTTCAGCCGATAGGGATTACTTGACCTTATTGTTGAGATTAGAATTCAGCCCCAGCTCCACCTCCATCACCCCACATGACCCCACCTTCTTTTTACACTGGGGCAGGATGCTGGAGGTTGTTTAAAACTCATTGTTCTCCAACCCCACCCTCCACCATCACCACCTCCCTCTTCCGCCTCCTCTCCAACATTTCTTTTCTTATGCTTTTTTATTTTCCACTCTTGCTAACCTGTCACCCCAGGACGGTGTATCGTAAAATTTGTTGCTTCCTCCACAATGTTCTATTGGTTTTTTGTTGTGCTGTGTGCAGAGAGGCTTAAGCGTGTGCACATACTGTGCATAAAGTATTTGAAGTGTCAGAATAGTAGAAAAATTACTAGAATCAATTTATTTTTGTGTGAACATTTTTTAAACGTTATCATTTTTTAAAAACAAGCTTTCACCATTTGTTGTGTTTATGGGGCTTTTTCTGTTACAAAGAATGTATTTCCCACGTCCCCACATACTTTATATCATGTTTTGTGTATGGAAAAGGATAAATAGAAATTAAATAGAGGAGTAGAGAAAGATAGACCTACTTTTAGGAGAAAAGAATGCACATTTTGTAATTTTCTTCTTGTTTTTGTTTATGACTTGCTCCATAGATTGATTAAAAAAAGCAGCCCTGCATAAGCTAAATTTGAATGTTTTTGTTTTTCATTTGTTTGTTTATTCGTATTTATTTTATTCCCTTTTTGACATTTTAATAACAGCTATCTAGATCAAAAATCTGTCTAAAGTGACTAAGAGGCAGCACTGGAACCTGAAAATTGGATTCAGTATTAAAAGAAAATGCACTTAAACATTTATTAAAAGTCACTGGGCTTGAACTGATAAGGGCAAGCACTTTATTTTGCATCACACAGAAAGGTAAAGGCTCAACTCTGATCAACCTTTACACATTCCTTCTTTGCATTATTTACTAAGTGGTGTTTAGTAATGTGTTTTTTTTTCCTAATCATGGCACACAAAAACGTCATAGTGTGACTAATTAAAGTCGTGTGGTGAAGCTGCGTGATGCATCAGTCAAAAAAGGGAGCCAGTCTGAAGCTGGCAGATCTGCTGTCATCATCAGGCTAAACTTGTTTAGCCTGATCAGGCTGGCTTGTTTTTTTACCTGCTGAGAATACCTGAGAACGTCAACTCATCTGACTCCAACTGTGCCCTGACTGCTCTCCTCCACATGAGCACCAGGGTTAGAGATCTAATCAGTGACTTTCAGCACAGCTGTTTTGTATAAACATCCCACATTTTTACACATGTTTTTCTTTTTTTTATATAATTATTTATTTAAGGCTTTTGGACATCGGTGTATGCATGTTCAGCCGTAGGGAGTGAGATCAACACTAATATATATAAATTTGCTTTTTAGGGGACTTTTTGCTGGATGTTTCAAACTTGAAGGTTTCATGTCTCCTATATTGGTTTGTGTCTGGCTGCCGTGGAAGAGTGGTACCTCAAGGTTACATCATTGTCACTGCGGGATCACTGGGAACCTGGCATTCATTTCTGGGATGATGCCCAGACTGGCACCATCACTTTTGGGGGCACATAATGCAACACCAACAGCAGATGAAGGTGCAGGATTGTGAATTTAGCTGTGGCATTTTGGATTCTCTGAAGGGGAAGGAATCAGTTGGTGCCGGAGTAAAAAGCAACCTGTCACATCTGCTCGGAGTTGACTGTGTGCTTATCAGAGCTTCTCCAGCTCAGAAAACCTAGCTAGCCTGTCAATATGGAGGTGGGGAGAGATCATTAATTATTGCACACACACATGTTGGATCAGGGGAAGTGATAATGTTATAATGGTTAGAGCTGTGAGACAGGAGGACCAGTGGCAGTGAAAATGAAGACAGAGTGCTGCAGGATTGGATGGGAACCAGGGGAGCGTTTCAGGTAGAAGAATCCCTCTGTAGCCTCCTGCTGCTGCCAGCTTAGCGATAACATGCATGAGCAAACTTTAGGTGAAAGAAGATGGGAAGATGAGGAGAGACGGCTAGGGGGGGAGGGGGGGTGCGCAAGGACCAAATTGACAGATTCAAAAGAGCAAAGTGGTTTGAAAGCCTCCAACATACTCCCTCACCGGCAGTCCCCTTCTCCCCACATGGGGGTCTGCTAAGGACATTAGTGTCCATTAAAATTGCAGCGTGTTTATACAAAACGAAAATGGGCTTTTGCTGGCTTCACCTTCCATTTCTTTAAAACCCCTTACATAAGTGTACCGACTGTTTTCAAACATAAATGAACATGAAAATTACTTCTTTATACAAATAGTAAGAAACTCTGAAGAAAATGCCTCTTCTTTAAAGTCCATTGAATTGCTACAAAACAGATGTGTAGTTACCTTCCTGACCTCACCTGTATTGTGCAGAACAAAGTCAACCACAAACACTCAGGCCATTATTGACCTACCAGCTCCTATGTTGATGTCCTTTCCTATTGTTTGGTTTTTGAATGATTTAACACACTTCCATCGCAAGGGCCATTTGCTCTCAGATCTCTTTTGTCAGGCTAGGTTTCTCAATATTCTGCTGTTGGTTCGCCCCCCTTTTCTCTGCCAGGGAGCTGTGTGCGTGATGCCCTCACGCCTGTTTACCCTTGCAGCCTCTTCAGCAGCATTTCTGGTGGTGCAGAGAGCATCAGCACTGGCACTGAGTGGCTGGAGGACAGATGAAGAGACCTGGTGAATGGAGAGTACCAAAAAAACTCCAAGGAGGAGAGGAAAGACCACAGAAAATGGAAAAAGTGATTCAATGAGAGACTGTGATGAAGGAGGAATGTGACAAATGAAAGGGATCACATGAGTGCTTTTAAAAAGGGTACTCATTACAAAAGTGATAAGCTTCTCTCCTGATGTAATTTTGTGCCTAAATGGGGAAGAGGGTGTCTTTGGCTGTGCTTCTGACGGGGAATTTATCTCTGCTAGTGGCTGGTGACCATCACTGATCTCTGAAGTGGGATTACAGTTTCTGTGCAGAAACCTTTTCATCCTCTAGGGTTCCGTTTTGAGCAAAAAACAAATCTGTTGTATGATGTTTAAGGATCAACATCTGTTTTATCATTAGTTTCTAATATTCATTTATACTTTATTGAAGTAATTTAAACTCACTTTAACTAAGATGACAGAGCCTCAAACCATGACTGACATAGTGAAAGACATCAAATGATCTTTTTCTGGTATTTTTTTGCAGTTTTTTTGCCCATTTTCTATCATTTGTACTGGCCTTGTGGATTATCTTTAATCACTTCCTGAAAAAAAAAACTGTGATTTCATCTTTTGTGATCTGATTGAATTCTGTCAGCTGTGTCCTCATTCGCATCATCGTCATTCAGCTAGTCCCTGTCCAAAATGAGATGTATAGATGTTTAAACATGATGATTCACTTTTTTTCTCTTCAAATGACACAATAATTCTATTAAAATATGTAAGAGAATGTAAAATATAGAGAAAGGAAACCATCTAGAGCTATAAAAAAAAGAATAGGAATAATGACTATTTTTTAGTCCATCTTTAACACATTATAGAACTAAAACTAATTATTTTAGCACAAAAAGATGTGACGAAATTTTCCAGGGTTTCGTGAATGAACCAAACCTTTTATCTGGTGAAATCAGCACCAAACGTTTCACCTGGTTATCCTCCACAAGAGCAGAAACACCCACAGCAGATTAGAGCCGCTCGCTTCGATTGCATGTTTTAGGAGCCAAGAAAATAATTAGAAAGTTACCTATTGCAGCTTATATCAGAGAATTCGCATGTCAGGAAAAGAGGTTCGGATTTTTCCTGGAAAAATCACTTCAAAAGAAATAACTGTGACATTTCTAATAGATTATTCCAGGTAGAGATCATAACAAGGTGCAGCAAGAAATGTAACAGAAACAAAATGGAGAGTTATCCATGCTGATCATGCATTAATGTGTATTTGTGGAAATTAAGATGATTCTACAAGTAATGTAAATTACCTTTTAATAAATTAAATTGGAAATCCTATAGGTTCTTGATAAACCAACATTTCAGCTTGCTCCAATAAATCCCTTTAATTTTGCTACATTTTTCACAAATCTGAGACATGATTTAATTATTTTACAAAAGTTTAACATCTGGTGGTACATATGTTATGACTAGAGGAAATGTTTAAGAAAAGTAAGATCTTTGGTGCTGTATTACTTTCATAAAATTGCAGATACAGTAAATTGCAGCTAAATTGCAGAGCTTTAGCAACAACAGACCCTATGCTGGGTTGTTCTCAATTATTGCTGTAAAGTGTAAACTGGATTTCACATCAAAGATCAGTTTACATTACTACAAGTATAAGGTTAAAACACATTTACAGATTCTTGAAATACTATAATGCATCTGAAATTAAAAGTTTTTTCTTGTTTTGTGAGAAAATCATTTTGCCATTTTTGCTGGTCCCAGGAGGCAAAAACCTTCCCAAACTACAACACTTTGCTCACCGAGTTGAAAACACAGTCGCACTGAGGCTGCACAGTCTTTCTCCCCGGCCACTTCTGCAATGATGACTTATGAGGCCACGTCTAAGTTTGGTGCAGCATTAACTCACACCTGACAGTCCAGACGAGATCAATATGTGATTTATACCCGCAGCCAACACCTGCCAGGGTCTCAGGGTCTACAGTCACATCCTACCTCAAAAAACTCTTTTTTTTCTTCCTCCTTACACTCTGAAAGCCTGTACAACATCAGCTGACCTTTAGGGTGGAGCTGTCACTCCATCCCCGCCTCATCGTTTCACATTTCAGCTGGTGCTTGACCTTAACAAAATTCAGGTGACTTGGCGAGCAATGCAATCGACTCCCAAGTCAAACTTTGACGACATGCTGGTATTAGCTGCTGTTTTCCATCACCAGCTGTGTGGATGTGAAATGTGTGCGTGCGTGCGTGCGTGCGTGCGTGCGTGCATGTGTGGGTGTGGGTGAAATAATTGCTGTTTCAGAGTCTACTTTTTCACCAAATGACTCATTTCCTTTATCAGTCCTTCCTGGTTTAATTTGCTCCTTAAATCAACTGCTGCACCCTGTTTTTCCCCTCGCTCCCCAATTGCTGCGAGTTTAGTTGTTTATGAGCGGAGTTGGTGAACAGCAGGTGCAAATCCTGCGCAAAACACAGTAGAAGTGATCCAATTTGCTGTGGGCAGTAAATTGTTTGGACATCGGCGCACTTTGTGGCGTGGAGATGAGCACAAGGCAGGTCTTTCACAAGGCCTTTCTCCGCCTTACTGTGTTGCTTGATAGGTGACAGGGCTGGGAATTTGTGCCAGGCAATAGGACGGACCAACACAACTTGAGCCCCCATTTTCTTTGTCTAACTCTTGAATTATCATTGGACGTTTCTGCTTGTCTGCAGAAAAAGTGGCAGTCAGGTTATTTGGGTCTAGGGAAATGGGAAACGCACCGGTGGCTTTCTTTGTGATTTATGAAAATGTTCCTCAGAACAGCCCATTTTCTGCTCTCAACCACAAAACATCTTTCTAAGCTGAACTAATTGGACAAACTACAAACCTTTCCGTCTTTCGCTCTAATTAGTGCGTCCTGGACCTAATGGGTCTGGGGAAAGTCTCTGTTCCACTTCTATGGGCGATTAAGATCTCTTGCTTCACCCATGACTGTGGTCATAACTTCATTAACAACTCACTGAACTTTTTCCCTGCTCTTCTGGAGCCAGTCCCTCCAGGGGAAACTGGGTCCGAATTAAGTTTCCCTTCAGCGTCGAGACCTTTCAGTAGCATTTTATTAAAGCCTTAGAGGTCACAATAGAAAAAACACCGTTTTTATTTCCCCCTTTTTTACAGTTTATAATCAATCCAAACCTTAATGTCATCTTCATCAAAATAGGCATTCTGGTGGTGTCAAGCAGCTTTTTTTTTATCCTCCTCTGCACATTTTAGTGCAGTTTGTTTTCCCCACTATGTTGTTGTGACATTGTTAATCAACAATCTCTTTATAATTGCTTGTTTGGATTTAACGTTTTTTGATCAATGAACTGTACCTCTCTTGACGATCTCGTCAGCCACTATAAAAGCGAAATTAAACCATTTTTTTTACATTTTGGTCCGACCTAATTGATTTTAAAAGCTGTACACACATTATGGTGAAGATCTGAATGTGACGTGCTTCCAATCTCGAAGAGTCTAATGGCTGCGATTGCTCGTACATACACTGAGCGAGGTGTTGCCCTTCCAATTCATTTCACACCTCGTTAGCAAGTGAAATTGTTGGTTGGATTTTCAGTGTGGAAGGAAAAATCAATATATTATAGGCAGGTATTAGGGTTGCAGGCAGATACAGCCACTGCGGATTGACAGACCGCCTAAACACAATTACAGAGGCGACACACTGATGCGCCATAAAGCTCCCGAACAGTTGCAGACTCAAATGTACACCCTGACATGTGCGTGCAGTTTCCCGGGAATAGTGGGCACACTGCTCTTTGTTCCGCCACTCCTCACTCATCCAGACTTCTGAATGGAGTAAATCATCACTGTGATTGAGATTGATGGCCATTCTCAATGGTTTGGCCACACATTCTATTTAGGACAGCAGGTCAGTCAGCCAGTTAAGGATCCGACCTCTATTGTTGCTTTCTGACATCTCTATTCATCATCACACAGTCTGCATGCTGCTGTTGCTGTCTCAAGGCGCAAGCGGCTTTGTGTGGCTCTTTGTCTGCTTGATGCAGAAGTGGAGAGAATGTGTGTTGACACAGAGTTGCAAACATTCGAGTGTTTTTTTTTTTCAAACTCTAGCCTTTTATTTTAGATGATTTTAAACCACAAGTCAGTTGCAGGAACATTCCTTATAGCTCCTGGATCTGCTACTCTGGACTTGTTTAATGACTGTGTCGTACTCTTTGATCAGCATTGCAAACGAGATGGAAAAGAATCGATTAAGAAAAGGATCATTCTTTTGATTTTTCAAAGACAAATTCTCATATGGGGCTGCTCAGAGTCCTGCCAAATGAAGTGGTCTCTGTTCTTCTGCGCCTCAGTGGGAATAGTGACTGCCTATAGCACAAAGCAAGTCCTACAGACACTCTTGTTCTGCTTTTTCTCATAAGTCTGGCCAGATCCAATAACGAAGGATATACACACACTTGTTCTCAATTATCCGAAATTGACTAAAGAATCTGTTGTATTGGTGCACAATATTGTCCTCTTTTAAAATGGTTGATACACATTTTTGCCAGATAGAAAATTCCTATAAATGTTCTTGAAAATATTCATCTAAAGATGTTGCAAAAACATCAAGGTGAGTTTGAGATCTTTTAAAAATAACATTTTTCCCCTTGAGGGGACTTGAGATATCTTAATGGTTTCTTTCCATTAACACCATTTGCAACAGGGAGGTTGTGTTTTACAGCTTTCCCTTGCTTTCACTTGTTTTTTTGTGCATTTCACAGGATTGCACCTTTTTCCTTATAGTTTTAACCCCATAGGTGTACCTATGTTTGTTTATTTTATTTATTTAAGCTTTATTTAATAGGGACGGTGCACATTAATGGACATCTACCAAACAATGATAGGCGTAAACATGCTGGATTATAGCAATGATGCTAATTTGCATCCATAGTCCCTAGGCAGGAAACATAAAACAGGACAAAACAAAAGACAGGAATAGTTGTTACAATTTTCAATATTTTCTTACAACAATTGTTTTTTTTTTCTCTTTTTTTATTGATCAATAATTATGTTACCTGAGAGCTATTAACTGTGCCATTTTGGCATCCAAAATGTTGTCAATTTTTTTCTAATGATTTTACAAAATGTATTTCTATTTCATTTTTAGTTCAAAGCGGTTATGGCTCCATTTTGCTTGGTGTGTTTGAATTTGCTTCATGTATTCTGGAAACTGTCCACCAGGGGACACAAAAGAAACAAATAAATCTTTCACAAACCCTTATTTCTTCATCTGAACCTTCCAAGTTAGGTTTTAGTGTTTTTTTTTTAACTGTGTAACAATGTTGGAGTGTCATTTACCAAAATGTATTTACCACAGTTTTTGTCATTCCTAAACAGCTGCCATTGACCCCACCCACCTCTCCAAAGCAATCCCTGCATAGACTAGTGAAGCTCATGTTTATTGCTCTCAAACTACTTTGAACTACTTATTTGCTATGTTAGGTTAACCCAGCTGTGATATAAATTGTTTTTATCAAAATCAACAAACTCTCCTGTTTAAATGGTTCCGCTTTAAAATTACACTGATCTTGGTTTTAAGCTTTGCCACAGTTTAGCATTTAGTCTCTAGTGAATCTCACTTTGTTAGTGCAAACTATGTCAGTGTCTATTAAAAAAGAGAACATAAATGTGTTATTTCTTTCTGAATGAAACGCAATGTTTTTACTTAAAAGCTTTATAGAAGTTAACTACTGACTGGATGTTTTTTTGGCCTCATTTTTTATACAAAGTCTTTAATTAAAGGACATTTTTGATGGATAAACATTAGACTTCAAAGACAGGCATTTAATTTATTGCAGCTTTAGATTTCACGTTTTGACCTATAAGACTATAAGAATAGTAAGAGTCAGAACAGAAATATGAATATATTATTATGTGTGTAGTGGTCACTTTCCCCTATTTCTATGCATTGTATGATTGTGATAACAAAAGTATTGACAGGCAACATGAAATGTCCTTTTTCTGTTGTGTCCTAAAGTTTTACCTTTTCTGGCTCAATGCTTCTCACGACCAGGCGGTGCAGTCCCCTTCTGCGTGTATCAAAGTTGTGTTTTTGATGCTTCATGCTGTCATCTGGTCCGAAGCTTCTTTTTTTCAAGGTGAACTCAAACCATCAGCCCCTGAAAAAAATAACATGAGAGGATAAGGTGCAACGGAGAATCCTCCAAGGTCACTACTGGCCTCTCTCTTTTTTTTGGAGCAGCTGAGCTCCTGACAGAGCAGAGGCAGGTTCAATTTCTCACTGGCTGTCAGGGAGCTCCTTGTTTTCTAAACTCTTGTGGGCAAAGGAAGATGTTTCCCTAACTTTTTAGTATTATCTGAGGGCCAGTCTTTTCCTAGGTCTTATCTTCTGTCAGTAATGGGCCTCTCTGTGATTCCTGACAGATATCTGATGGGGATGGTCTGTTAGGCAGACAGATGGAGCAAAGCTTTCCAGGATACTGAAGATCAACAACGGGCTGTTCCTCCATTTTTTGCCCCTCAGTGACTGATAAATTCCACCGAATGACTTTTTGACAGACATCATGCTTCTTTTTCCAAGTAATGCAAAAAAAAAATGAAAGAAAGAAGGAGGAGTGATTGATTTGAGGTGCTGGAGGTGCCACACCGTGAACTTTCTTTGACCACCCTCTCAATCAAAAGTCCAGTTTAGGTCTTGTTTCTTCTTCAGGTGTGATGGCAACACATATCAGAGAACTTTAAAGGGATTTGTCATGGATATCTCTATCTTCCTGCCAAAATCTTCTTTTGTTGTTTCCGGGACAACTACCAACAACCAACCATCCATTTTCTGAACCTGCAGTAGTCCAATTCAGGGTCACTGGGTTGCTGCAGCCTACCCAGTTAACACTTAGTGCGGCTCATTTTTGAGCAGTTTTTACTACAATGCTTGATATCCATCTTTTTAGTACAACCCCAGCTTCTTATTTATATTTGTGATTATATTACACAATAGTTCCACAATGAACCTGAAAATTTCCCAAAAGCTCAATTCTGAGTGGTAAATGTTGTCATTTCTTTAAACAGAAATTATAAAAATTCAGCTCAAACTGTTTTTATGTTACATAACAGAGATCCAACAAGTACACAGGGAAAAAAGTATAAATCCATAAACTTAACAAAGACGAGGTAGGTAGGATTTATTACAAGGGGTGCCACAATTATGTTTCATAACTCTTGTTTTTTTTTAAAGCAAAAATGTCAAAGCTAAAAACTTTTTGAATAATTCATGTTGAACTTCGAATTGTACCAATGCTAATGAGGCTGTCATTTCTGCGCCATTGTAAACAGTTGATGTGATTCAGAGGTGAGTTCAGAAACTACTGAGGGTTAATGGGCAAAGGCTGGGTACACCTTGGACAGTTTGCCAGTTCATCACAGCACAGAGACAAACACCCACTCACATTCACGCCAAGGGAACAATTTAGAGACACCAATTAGTCTGCAAAGGATGTATTTGGACTGGGAGGACGTCAGAGTGGCAGGAGACACCCCACGCATGTACAGGGAGAACATGCAAACTCCACACAGAAAGGAACTAGCCGGGATTCGAACCTCCCCTTGTTGTGAGGGGAGAATACTAATCGCTGCACCCCTCTGTTACAGCCCTGACCAACAAGCACTTATTTCTGCCAAAAAATAAATATATTTTGCTTCATTGCAAAACGTATTTGGAGTCCTTTTAATTTTCCATTGACAAACTAACAAGATAATGCACTTGATTTACTAGAAAGCATCTCCAAAAGTAGTTAATGCTTCCTAAAGGCTTGTCTTTTAGCCTGCTACACTGGACCTTAATTGATAAAGACAATCGACGGTTGTTGGATTGCGCTGGAAGGATATAGGGGAGTGAAAGCGTGATTAGGCGATGGGAAACTGGATGATATCAGCAGGCAGGACTCCTGCTGTCTGCTCTCCGGGGGGATTTCATTGTCGTGTTACAGAGAGTACAGCAGCACAGGACTACTGAAATACTGATTTACATAAACATTTGTATTTATGTTGCCAATGCAAAATGAATAGTTTATTGTACCGTCTTGCAGATTGTATCTGAGTAGCTTCTGTGTACAGATTTAATTGCTAATATAGAGGTTGTGTGATCTTTAGACACACTAGGTGTATTATTATTATTTTTTACTATTTTTGTATTTCAGGCTAATATTTGTTTTTAAAAATTACTTTATTATTATTGTATATTCCTTTTATTTTTCAGAACAAACAAAAGAGATGCAAAACGTGAAGGGGTGGTAACTGGGGAAGAGGAGGAAAGAAGAAATTGGGTCAGATTGGGGGAAACCAACAGAAAGAATCAAAAAGCCAAAAAAAAAAAAAAAAAATTTCAAAAATAAAATAAAATTGGCCAAAAAAAGTTGATGGCCATATGTAACCACAAACCAAAGAGCTGATTTTTGTGCACAATACACACCAGTAACATCTGTACAAACTGTTATAGCACAGATGTTACCAAATATTCCACAAACCCAGATGTCCAAGGACCTTAAAATCAGTTTTAATTACATATACTGCTAAATAGAGAGTTAAAGTTTTCAAAATTATTACAAATCTGAGCAGCACTTGTATGAAAGTGACAGAAAATCTGTTCTTTTAATTATCACAAACTGCACAAAAAGATTCTTTTGTTTCAACCTGCAAAGATCTACCAAGTATCAAACTCTGCAAACATGTAACTCGATCTCCATTTTTAGCTTTACAGATCATGCCCGGACAAAACTATCAAGAATACATCCAGAACCGTCTGTTCTCTTCAAAGACCAAGCAAAAAGAAAAGGAGATGCGGCACAAATTGAGTTGTACATAAATGAAAAAAGATTGACTTCTGCAACAGTCACTAATATGAGTTACTTCAGGGCTAAAACCAACTATTATTCTGATCATGTTTAAATTCTTTTTTTCTCAAATGATTTAATGCAATCAAATGACAATAATTGTAGGCATTATTATGTGCTACTGTTGTGTTTCTTAATTGCTTTTTTTATCCAACCAACAGTTTATACAATTGAAATGTTCAGTTTCCGTTGTCTGTAAATAAATAATGTAATGAAAAATTTTTATGTAGAAATGATTTTGCACAATATGCCATCACGCTGTTGACAAGCTGTTTTGAGGACTAATCTGAGGTTTGAGTCAAAGGTTGTTTTCTGGCCTGTTAGACACATGGCGTTCTGTGTCAGATGACAAAGCGTCAGAGAATGACCGCTGCTGATGTTGTGAGTCTGCTCAGTTGTGTAATCATTTGGGTTCGATGTTGCTTGGGGATTATTCTTTGTGGGCAGGTTCGCACTGCAGGCAGGTTTAAAACCTGGACTCCTAGAACACAGCTGGTATATGAACATGTGTGTTTATTTCCTTAAACTAATCCAAAAAAGCATAGTCTGAATGACTGCATAAGACTTTTATTTAAGGGTGTATTCAGCTTGGAAAAGTCTGTTGGCCTGAATCGAATCCGCTTAATTTGGTCCGGACAAGTCCTGAATCTTGCGCTTGGTCTGTATACAGACTGCCATCTACCGGACCTTCCTGATTTAAACCTAATCTTATCTACAAAACCACATGACTAAAGATCTTTTCTGTCATTGGCCAGGAATTACGAGGGCGTAGCAAAGCAACGATTGAAAGATAAAGGGAAATCCTACACTTTGCAATCCTTGTTGGGATAGTCACTTATTCAAACTTTCTGTTTTGCTGACCAATTTTGAGTGTCTGTATCAACGGGTACAATACTTTTTACTTGCTGCTTTGGTATGGCAGAGGCATGCTGCAAGGCGGAGGAGGTGACCAAACTGTTTATGACATATAGATTGTTGAGAAGCAATATGTATCACGATAAAGGTTGTTTTAATGAGCTGACCAAATTTCAATGAGTTGCTGCATCTCATCATTGCTCCGCTGTTACATCCTGTTGCCCTGCTGTGGTGGCCGTTTTGGTTCAGTTGTTCCACTCCTAGCATGGAGACTGAGGAATCTCAGAGCGAACCGAAGCTCAGTCCGATTGGAAACTAACCAAGACCACCTCCAAATATGGGTTTAAGAGCAATTCTTGGTCTGGAACAGGGTCCGCTTGGGTGTGTTCAGACTGAAAATTAGTTCCGGATTATTGGGGCGAGCGAAATCTGGTTAAACATACTTAAGGTGTCCAGTCTGAAATAAGACTCATTCACTCCTTAAAGTTAATTATCTATGTTGTTTACATTCACTTAAGATAGGTTTAAATTCAAAAATCTACAAAAATGTAAATAAGATTTTTTTTAATTGGAGCACTTCAGATTTTCCATATCCAGATTATCATTTTTTGGATTAAATGGGAGAAAGAACACCTAGATTTCTGATTCTTTTAATTTTTTAATTTTTTTATTTACGACAAAAGTGATTAACTAAGGTTATTCCTGAACTTTACTTCAAGCCTTTGCATTGCTTTTCCAAACGGAATTTGTTTTACAAACAGTTCAGATTTCCTTCCCCTGCGCTCAGGTTCATTGAGGTCAGCCTTAAACTTTAAAGTGCTGAATTACAGGCATTGAATTGCTTTTAAAAATAGAAGCTTAGTCATTTCTGAGCAGTTGTGTGTTCATAACAGTCTCTTGGCAACATGCAGGCTGGAGACCACCACTATGGCGCATGGGAGTCAAATCTTCTTCATTCCAGTCTTCACATAAGTGGTTGACGATGCACCTGAAAAGTTTGTGCGGTGTCCTCCCTCGCACTCGCGGCGCGGTGTGTGGGGTCAGTGGGTGCAGAAGGCTGGGCTTCACTCGTCGTCCCTCCTCAGAGCTGCAGGCTGCGACAGAGAGGACCAGTGTCAGCTGAGGAGCGCATTCCTGCCGCGCGTCTGGGCGCAAAGTCGAGTTTGCAAAGACAGAATAACCAAAACCAGTTCAAGCCCAGTTTATTAAAAAAAAAAACTAAAGACTAAAAAAAAAAGGAAAAAGGTCGAGCGGCACTTGGAGGCTATTTATTCCCCGTCTGACGTTGGGGGGCGAGAGCGCGCCGGCTGGTCATCGCTCCTTGTCTGTGCGCCGCGGAGGAGAGGACAGACCTGCTGGGATTTTCAGCACCTCCACCTCAGGTACCCTGCTGCTGCTGCTTCTGCTGCTGCAAGACTAGGACCGGCTCCTCTGTGGACAGGCAGACCACCACACTCAAAGGATGACTGCTGGGGATTGTCCACCAGTTCTCTGTACTCGTTTTTCCGGCGTCACTGCCGCCCACCCTTAGAACATTTTTGGAGAAACAACTGGACACCATCAGCGTTCTGTAGCAGCTGGGATTTTTTTTTTTTTTTACCATGTCTTGATGTAGAGGAGAAGCTTCAAAAATGATGACAGTGAGTATTGGTGCGTTTAAATGGATGATATGTTACACCCAGTCTACTTTCATCTCCTGTGGGTTTTATTCAGACAAAAAGCAACTTGAATTTTGATTCTTATAGCAGTTCTGAAGGTGAGTTTGTGGAACAGTGGGAAATTGGGCGTTTCGGTAACTGCTGGGACATCAGGTTCCTCCTGGGACTTTTTGGAAACATGACATCATTTTTTTAAAACAATCAGTAGATGACTCTGCAAAGTGGTAACACGTGCAGGATGCTTAAAACGAATGACGCATCTTTGTCTTAAAAATGTTGAGGGAAGATTTTGTGTCATGCAAATGTCATGCGTGCAGAAATGCCACGCGCAGACAGGGCGTATGCGATGCTGCTCCTTACGAACAACCCGAGAATGTAGTAGTCTGACAGAGAAATGAGGACCCCCACCACCAACCTATCAGAGTGGGAACCCCGACTGCAGGATCTGTGCAGCCGTCAATTTGCGTGTATATTTTCTGGTTCATATCCTGCCTGCGCAGTCCGTCTGCGCCTCGGTTAATCCCACATCGGATCAGCTTTGCCGCTCCAGCCTGGCGTCTTGCAGCGCGTCCCTCCCTTCTCCGAACTCAACGCTTTAAATGATTACATTATTGTTAATCATGTGACAATCGCATATCGACGCGATCATGTCTGCGCAGGTTCCAAGGCAGCTGCGCAAATCGGGACACAGACGATAATAGAAAAGGGAGGGATTGGTGACCGAGATTTTGAAAGGCGATCGCAGCGCCTGAATTTTCCAACAGTGGAGCCGGCTGACCGAACCATGACAGGCTGGTGCTGGCGGCGTGGAGGCTTCTGATCACACCGTTCCTGCTCGCTTGATGAGCACTTCGGTAGGCTTGCTTTCGTGCGTAAATATGTCCATTTTTTTTTTAGGAGGTTCGCGTAATCCAACTGTATGTGTGCACGCACGCGTGGATGTGCGTGGTGTATCTGTTGTTGCTGGGGATGTGTGTGTGCGTGCGTGTGTGGGGGGGATGGGGGGTCCTGTAAAAATAGGCTGGTGTAACGTGCCCTCAGATGCCCCCTTTCCTTTCAGATTTCTGGAGTTTTACATGTTTTAGTCAGGGACCCAAACCAGCGGACGGTTCTGATGGAAACCTCTTCAGCAGAGGTCACACCTATTGCTGTGCAGCAGGGCAAAAATGCTGCTTCTGTGGCTCCCTTTGAATATCTGTCAACCTCATCTCTGCAGCAGCCTTACTTTTCTGTCGGACTTGCTCGTTGCAGAAATGCAAGTTTCTCAGCGCAGTGGCTTTGCATTTCTACACCACATCAGCACTTTTTCACACAGTCTCCAAGATGCTCTGTAGCATCACTCTCTCCTGAGAACTTTCTTCCACTGTCCTTTTGAGGAAAAGAAAAAAAACATGGCTTTGTCACTGCCAGCACTTTTTTTATTTGTTTGACCTTTAGATCTAAAACAAGTCAACATTAGTGGCATTTTTGTGGTCAGCTCATGCAGTCTTTGCAATTAAGTATGTTCCAGAGTAGAGCATAATTAGGCCACAAAATAATGTGTTGATAATTGTTCTTCTTTGTCTTGAGAACCATTTGGGTTTGCCCTACTCTTCATTAAAAAGAAGTGCTGAGGAGAAACAAATAAATGTTGATTGTTGGTAGTAAAGTAAGGTCTGAGGGCATGTCTGGACTCACCTGCTTGTGTATCAGCTTGGTGAGTTGTGTGGTAACATGTCACTGTGACACATGCAGCTCACATAACACCCTATTTAGTCCCTGTGGTGTTGTGTACATGTAACAGTGGGTGTTGGGGCATTATTCCAACACATCCAGCCACACAGACTCCACCCGACTGTGTCAAACGTTGCACAAGTCCTTCCAACCACCCAGACGCACGCATGCCGGAGTTCTGAATTAATGCGACAGCAGCAAATTTATCTGTTTACACAGTCTGGAAGGAGTGGGGAGGCCCGGAGCAGCACAGTATCGGTGAGATTACTGTAAAACCAAAGAGGCCGAGGCAACAAAACTGCGGATCAGGAAGTTCTTTGCGGTTGCATCAAACCACAACATTTCAGCAACTAATCCAAGCTCATATACTTCCCTTAATTTCCTTTTATCTTCCTCTTTTTCTTCCTTCTTTTTTTCAGACAAGTTCTCCATCAGCCTTTTTCCCTGCTATCTTAACTTTCTTACTGTCTGTTCCCCTTGCTGCAGGATTATCGGGAGGATGGCATGGATCTGGGAAGTGACGCATCCAGTCGCTCCAGCTCAGAGTCCAACTCCAACAAGGTCACCCCATGCTCCCCTTCTCTTGACCTGGCCAATTTAGAGGACTACAAATCCTCCCCCTCTCCTGATTTGGGCACATTAGAGGATTATGAGGAAGATGAGGACTACCAAGAGTATAAGAAGAAGGTGATAGAAGAGTGGGAGAGTGAGTATGGAGAGGATGAAAGCTCTCCCCAGCCCTCTGGTCAAGAGAAAAGCAGCAGGGAGAGCGTTGTGAATGTTGACAGCCTTAATGAAGGCTACAGGAAGACGGTCAACAGCCGCAGCCTCGCTGAAGAATTCCAGGATGTGAAGAGTGCCCCGCCCCAGCCGACTTTAGGTGGACGCACAGCCACCTCAGTAGCAGCTGTCCCAGACGAACTGAAACAGAATGGCAATCTGATTTTGCCCCGAAGCCACCAGCTCCACTCCCCCGGCACACCACAGGGGGGCACGGGGATTCCCAAACACAGGCACCGCAGCTCCATTCAAAGCAGGGGGAGCCGCAGCACCGGTGGGGGTGGTGGAGTCGGAGGTGGAGGAGGAGGATGTTTGGGGACTGGAGGACTGACAGGAGGCTACAAAGAGGAGGAGGGGGTAGAGGAAGAGCCTCTCCCCACTATGGACTGGGCTGCCCTGGAGAGACACCTGGCTGGTCTGCAGTGCAGAGAGCAGGAGAACCAAAACCTCAACCACAACCAGAACCACAGCATGGGCAAGATCAACTACACCTCAGTGAGTTTGCACTTCTTTTTATATTGAGCTTTTTCCGTTCTTGCTCCTCGTGGTCTGGTGGGCAGCTGTAATCCAGCAGTTATCTGTGTCATCCTGGATCCTGGAAAAACAAGGTTAGTTTAGCTGGAGTAAAGAAGACGGATTAGTCTGCTAATGTAGCTCTAAGCTTTGTGACCCATGACTATCACAGGAGCTCACACAGCTGGAGGGAGGTGGAGGCTAGAGGGAATGCAACCACTTAGCAACACAAACACAAGCAGGAAGTCTCATTTCTGTTCAATCAGATAACCTGAAGCAGAACTGACAGTTTTTTAAATTATGTTTTCCAATCTTTAGTCTCATCAGAGATCATGCAGTCCCCGAGCAACAATAAAAATCTTTCTTAAATTAAATTTGTAAAAAAATTATAGAGAATTAGTGATTTAACCCTATTTTCTAGATATTTCTGCTTTTTGTGCTCATGTGATGTTTGTGCCAGAAGAGGTCAGTGTTGCACTGACGTTGTGCATGACGGAGATGAAGGCTTGTCAAACTGTTTAAAAAATTCAGTTTGTCCTTCTTGTATTGATAAAAGCTTTTAATTTATTAACAGTCTTCAATCAGTCGCTATCATAGTTCACTGCAGCTGCAGTTTTAAATACTCTGTGTAAAATTAACAAAGGTGAGTTTGAAGGATTGGAGCTCTGCATTGATATGCAAGCACAGAGGCCTTTTCCTCAGTGCACACTCACAATAGCTGCGGCCACTGCTATTGTGAGTGTTTTGTGTGTTGTTTGTCGGTCCTGGAGGCCCCGCTCTGTCTCCCTGAGGCACGTCAGGAATGCAGCAGGAGAAGTGGGGGATGAGAGGAAGGAAAAGGACAGGAATGGATTGTGTGTTTGTGTCATTCCTCATTACCTGCCCTCCTTCTTGAACGAGTAGATGCCTCCAGC
Source organism: Oryzias latipes (assembly GCF_053564925.1). Taxonomy (NCBI): domain Eukaryota; kingdom Metazoa; phylum Chordata; class Actinopteri; order Beloniformes; family Adrianichthyidae; genus Oryzias; species Oryzias latipes. Next base: position 23,179,901 of record NC_136249.1, on the reverse strand, counting down.
TGTGCTTCAGACCAGGGGACGTCTGTTCCCTAAAGTCCCTCAGGCAGTGAGATGTGATATAAAGGTCTTGGGGGTGGGGGTGGGGGGTGAAGTAAAAGGAATATATAGTTATACATATGCTCCTCAGCATTTACACTTTCCTGCTCTCTGCAGGTGGATTGCACATGCTAATGCTGTGTTGCTGATATTACCAAGACATCCACGTGACTCAAGAAGTCCAGAAAACTGTCTGAAGCTTGCTACTTTCACAAATACTGCTAATTAGAGCAGAAGAACAGTCATCCGGAAATTTAGAACATAATCCCACAGGACCTTTCCACTTTAGCCATTTTTTCTGGACTTGGCAGACAGTCTGGAGGACAGTGTGCTTTTAAGATGTTAAATATTTAGACATCTGGTTAGGACAGTGAGATGGCAAGTGGGTTCATGTACAAATAAGTGTTTCTGTCTAGAATGCTATAAGTTGGACAGATATTTACACCTGGGTTTAGCCTTTAGAAGCATAGGTGGATGTTTATATCTGGTCTGAAGGAGTAACTGTCCACAATTTATGGACATACATAAATTCATTTTGAGGGTTAAAGTCTATATCTGTTTGCAAGACTTTTTAATAAAAAGTTGAATCAGTTGTGAGTGAATTTAACACTAAGCAGTTAACTTATTGCTATGTTTTTTAATATCTATTTAGTAAAGGTGTGATCCTTTGCCGCTGTAAAGTCAGTCAGCATCTGCCTGCAGGCAGTGCGTGTGCAGGCAAAGCGACCCCTTCGTAATTTCTTTCTAATAAACTCAGAGGGCACGTGGCTGAGGGGCCTCCACAGGGACCTCAAGCTCACCAGAGGTAACACAACCTCCAAACCTCTATTAAGCTCCACACTGCAGAGAGGTAAACAATAATATTATCCTCCCTGTCCATCTTTGGGTTAAGAAAAACATGAGATGTGGTCAGGCCTCATGTATGACTGTCAATATTTCTGTGTATTTTCCAAAGCAACCACTGGAGCAGAATTAAATCCGTGCCTCCGGCTACTTCTTTTTCAATAAGAGTTCACAAACCCAGACTGAGTTGCATGATTTAAAAGAAGAAGAAAAAAAGCCCACAGGCAAACAGGTTTTAAAGACAGAGCCTTGTGCAGAGACCTGCAGCACTGATTTCACTTTAAAAGTACAGAGAACATGTTTGTCTTTCAACGTGTTGGTGCAAAGACTGTGTAAAGTCAGAACGTTTGTCATAAGAGGACAGCTGTATAAAATTGAGCAACACATGGCATTGTTTCCCCTTCTGTGTTGCATTCTGTACATTAAAACTCCCATTACGCGTGCACACTAAATAAAAACACTTTAAAAATTGTTTCAACACCAAAAAAGGTTTTTTTCTTCCACCGACTGAGCAACAACCCATGTTTTGAATGTGCAGGATCACGGCAACATGCATACAAGCACACACAACCATTAAAGTATGTTATCTAGGTCATTACATTACTTATAAATGTGCACTTTAGTTGGAGAAATGTAGTTCCACCAAGTCTATTTATGTGAATGTCATGCACCCAGTCGCAACTCAAATTTCCAGAATAAATATATAGATTGTAGCTGCAGTGTCACAGGTGCACAGTGTAGCACTGTACACGTGTCTAGATGAAATCCTCAAACCTTTATTAAAAGAATAAACACAGCTCTCGCGTTAGTGTTTACTTTGCCAAGACGACTGTCATAGCAACAAAGTCTCTGCATGCTGGAAGTACAATAACCAATTTCCATTTTGGACATAAAAGGTATTATTGTTTTTACCATGCACCTCCTCATTCAAACTATTCTTGTGAGGATATTTATATATACTCCATTTATATATTCTTTATATAAAAAAGAAAAAGCATTTCTTTATTCAAATCATTGTGAATCCAGAGCAGACTATGTAATTCTGTTTGAATTGGAGCGTATTTGTGGCGTAGAAAACAATGGCTTTTTATTTTTGGCAAAAAACAGCACAATGGTAATTTAAAGCTTTTTAAAAATATCTAAAGATGATCAGAGTGGCTCTTTAAAGTCTTTAAGGTGAATGTTCTGGATAGCAGCTAAAGATGGGGAGCATAGGATCCATGCTTGTGGAGCAGTAACACAAGTTGAATACAAATCTAGTTTAGAAACTGCTGATATTTGATTTAAAAAAAAAGATATTAAAAAAAATGTTCTCCTAGGGCAGGTCTTTCCTTTTCCAGCTCTCAGTGGAAAATCTTGGTTTAACAAAGTTCACAGAATAAACAGTCAAAAGAGAGAAAGGCAAAGCAGGCTGTCCAAACATGGAGCATTGAACGCCTGTGGAAACTCAAAGAAGAGAAGCGCAGATTAAAACTAAAACCAATGCAGAGATTTCTGTTTGTCTGTCTCTACAGGCAAGTTCAGTGGCTGAACTGTGTTTGCCACGTCCTCTAACAACCTAACCACCACTTTCACCCAGAATATATAGACTGTGCCACGGAAAGAAGGCGCGGTGGGAAAAGGGAGAAATTGCAGGGTTTGAGTTATCTTGAGCACAGTTGTAGAGCGTGGAAATAGCTTTAAAGCCATGAGTGGTTAGAGGTCAACAGTGATTCAGGTTGTGAAAAAGAACAAAGCAGGAAGGCCTCAAACATGCAGCCGTAGGGAGGTGAGAGGAGGAGCATTAAAACAGGGGTTTCTGCATAAATGACCATGACTTGACAATGAAAAATAAACAGCCGACATAGGAGGGCATGAATGGGGGCTTTTGGGGGGGATTGGCTCCAGCCAGGTGTGAGCAGCTCCTGCTGAGGATCCAGTGTCTGGAACAGCACCACACTACTGCTCTGTGTGTGTAGGTGGGTGTGCGTGCGTGTGTGTGTGTTTTTATAAGTGTGTCTAAACCAGCTGAAACACGCCCGGCCCTCTGCACGCCAGTCCTCACACACACTCTCCTTGCACAAACCCGCGACACCGTCTTCTTCCTCTGAGTCTCTGGAAGTCCACACACGTGCAAGAACTCACCTCAACAGATCAAATGAAAGGAAATTCCTTTCATCTTCCAGCGTTGTGCATGCCTACAAAAGTTGTCAGATTTTGCTTTTCTTTTCAAGTTTTCTTTTTGTCTTTTGGGATATTTTCATTTTTGGCTTAACCTTGGATTCCTTACAGCAAGCTGGGCATTTGACTCAGGTAAAAAAGAGTAACTGACTTTAAAAACTTTGGACTTCAGCTTCTCATGTGAATACTTACAGTGAAAAATTTGACAAATGGTTTTTAATTGCTGAAAGCAATATATTCTTTGGTCGGAGCAATTATTTTGCCTATAAACATCTCAAAGACAGTGAATTTTTCTTGTTTGGTGTTTTTAAAATGTTTTTGTAGCCTCTTTCTGATGATGGAGGACACATATAAAGAAAATTCGGTTTAAAATTGCATTTCTGAGTATTTCTTTATTCAAATAATTGTGAATCAGGACGGACAAAAAAAATGTAGATGAAAAGTAACATAGGTGCTGCAGTTGACAGGCCACAAGCTCTCTGCTCCTCTCCATTCTGATGCATCCATTTGCAGACAAAGAGGTTCATGCACGTCTTTGTTTTCCTCGACTGAGCTGGCCTCTGGCTCAAAACTGTACGGCTGGATAGCGCCAAGATTCCACGCCATTTTTAATGCACCTCTAATGTTAGGTTGAGGTTTTAAGGGCTGTATGCTAACGTAAACAAAGGGATTATGGGAAATAAAGGCAGGCTTATTCCCAACCCAGAACTCAAAGGCAAATTTCTGATGAGCGAATGCTACACGGCAGAAACTATGTCCTGGAAAACAACAAAGGTTTTTTGATTTGGGCTTAAAACGGCATAATCATATTTAAAGACCACTGGGAACACTTCTACAATAGATCAAAATATGATTGGAGTGGGGCTTTAAGTGCAAACATACATTGTAACTATTTTCCCTAAACCGTGTGTTCGGTCTGACCCTTTAACCCCAAAGGTTTCTGATAATCCTCATTGCTTTGCATTTGTTTGCTTTCATTTTCTTCAAAGAGAAGATGAATTCATTCAAACATGCCATGCGTGTAATCACCTTCATACAGGCTGATCTACAGATGTTTTCCTTTAACATCAGGGGGCAGAGTTTGTGTTTTAACATTGAGTTTTAGGAACCAGCCAAAACAAAGACTGGCCGATTACATTTATGTCTTGACTCTGAATAACTAACGTCTGCCTTTGACAGTCTCTTACCTCACACAATAAAGAAAAAGACCAGTCAGATAAGAAACAGCTGGTAGCAAAAACATTCTGGTGTTTTTCTTGTAAAATAAGATTAAAAAGAATAAACACAGCATGACGACAGACTCCCTTAAATGGGTAAAATCTGCAATTTACATTCTTGAAAGGACAGACTTTAGTCTTTACTGTTTCAACATGCTTGTTAAACGTAAGTGTCTGCCTGGTGTACCAGGGTCTAAAGATATCTAGGTTGGTTGGGTCAGTTGCTGAGGTGTTTGGTTACAGGAGAGCCCAATGGGTTCCAGTCCCTGAAATCTGGTTGAAAACAGCAAGGCATTACAATAGTTTGTTTTGACCTGCCCTGCAGTGTTTAGTCTACAGTTTGCACCCTGCACACGCTCACCCGTTGTCCCTCTCAGGTCACCACTGTGTCAGAACCTGCAGAGTCTGAGAAAAGGGGTGAAAGGGAGTTTTTGTTGGAGTCTCAAGTCAGAGGACACAAGTGACCTAGACCAAATGGATTTCCAGCTGTTGATTTTTGAGACTAGTCAGGATGATGTTTTCCAAAAAAGATCTTGAGCTTTATAACAAAACACACAAGAAGCAGAAACATTTGATTTTCCCCAACAAGTACTACACACTTTTGTATTCAATGAGGGTGGTCTTTTGGAAGCTGCCTGCCAGCAGTTCATCCCAATCTTAATTTTACAAAAAGTGCATTAAGCCTCATTTTCATTAGCTTTTTCGACTCGACTCACTTTTATTCGGCTTGGTTTTGTTCATTTTTCCTTTTCACTTGAGTACCACCTCAATGTGGGGGGCTCATTTAGCAAAAAGAGGCAAATTGCTATCACCCACTGCTTTCTCCCACTGTTTCCTACAATGCGTCAGAGCCCAGACCACCAGTTTAACCGTTGATGTCCTTAAATCCACCCTGACTCAGCTCGGTTGGAAATGCAGGCAAAGAGGTACTTATGCACGTAGTTGAGTGTGTTTGACCCTCTGAACTTCACGCCGACTTACACTCAAAATGTAATAACCTTCCCTCTCCAATCAAGGATTCTCATTGTTTCATAGTCGCTGACAGTAAGTGGCTGTACAAAATCTTGAAGCGCTGCATTCTTGATGACATACTGTGGCTATGGGTCACACTTGTCCCTAGTTAATACAAATCGCACCACAAAAAAGGAAACAGTCATACCAGTCCAAAGATCTAGACTATAATGAGGTCAAATGTTCTTCAGTAATGTGTGGGCTAATGTAACCGAATTCTTTCTAAATTTGCTGCACTAATTCTGTTCTATTAATGTAATAAATGTTCTTTAGAGTGCAAATGTTTTGACCAATCTAAAAAGACTAAACAAGTCAAATGAATCCACCTGTTTGTGCCGATGAGTAATAATGGCATTTGAAGTCAACGCCATTTGGTTTAGTGATTGTTGGTGAAATCACAAAGCTGAGGATGAGAGCTGTAGCCTACAGCTTCACATTCCACCACTGACTGATCATCCCTTATGGAGACACTTGCAGAAAAAACACACCTTTACTTTGCTTTAGCCGCTCTTGTCTTAAGCAGTGTATGAGCAAGGTGGATAAAAGTCAACTTGGATAAAATTGCGTAGAAGTCAGCCAATGTTTCATTGAATTTTACCACACTGTTCATTCACCTTTTTCCTCTTTTCTAAATTCCATTGCTTTCAGATGTGCCCTAAATCCTTTACGTCCCGTCCCACCGCTGCTCTCAGCTAATTGTTTTCTTCCTAAAGCTGTCAGTGGGCATTATACCCTAATGTACTAACACAGCCAAAATACACCAGGAGGCAATTTTCCTCACTCCACCCGTCTCCCTTCTTCCACCCTATAAAAAACTATCAAAGAAGGGGGACGGGCTGTGAGTGGCAGAGCGTGCTGTGCAGGAAATTGGGATTTATGTAACTCCAAGAAGCAGCCCCCAAATGTTATAGGTTTGAACCAGTGTGAAATACTGTAAAGTAAAGAAAAAACACAAACATTCTGTGCAAATGTTGGGTGTTTTGGTGCAAGTGAGAAAAAGAAATGTTTAAAGAAAGTGTTTTTTTTTGTTTGTTTTTTAAATAGAGAGCTGGAAATTGAGGGTTTATTTTTCCTCAGCAGTGAAGGATTTCAAACTTTACTGTCCCGGGCCCTGCCAGACACTAAAAAAGGTGGGGTCAGACGCATGCAACATTTGTGTGCTGACATTTATGCTTGTTTTGGTTGAGCTGAAACATGAAATAGTAGTTCAATTCAATTCAATTCAATTTTATTTGTATAGCCCAAAATCACAACAACAGTCGTCTCGATGGGCTTCGAAGTAAAACATGAAATCAAAAGGATCACGAATACAAAGAGTTCAATAGAAAAATACTAAAATGAACTAACAAATTGACTAAGCTATACTGGCATCCCTGCCCTTAGACCCCCCTTCGCGGTAAGGAAAAACTCCCAAAAAACCGGATTCCGGAAAAAACGAAGAAACCTCAGGGGTGCCCACATGAAGGAGGGATCCTCCCCCAGGACGGACAGGCGATTTACCAGAAATCTTAGAGAAGAATTAACTTATCTAAATCTACAACTACATATATAAAAGTCCAGCAGACGAGCTTCATCCAGCCGTGGTTGTGGGGACAGTCAAAGGCGCGAGTCGAGCCGGAGACAGGAACCACAACCAGGAGTATGAGCAGGAGCAGAGACGAGGTACTCGGTCAGGAACTGGAGCACGGATGAGTTGTCTCTGCTTCTAATTAAAGAGTCTCTAATTGGGTGTGTGCACATGCACAGGCGGAGGAGTAGGTCTATTTAAATCGGGCTAAAAAATATCAGACATGTTTAACCTCAGAGGAGGATTCTTTTCAGGGTAAAATAGCTGTTTTGTTTGTGCCTTCATTTATGTCCTAACTAAACTGTGATCCTGTTCATGTGACTGTGTGTGTTTTGTTTAAATGCCAGAGAAATGATGCCAGGTCATGCAGAGCTTCATCTGTTGCTAAGGGGAACAGAGTGTAGCACACTTTCATGGAATCAAGACACAAGGAAATCAGTTCATTTGACTGAGGATAAGCTTTGATTTGCATTATTTAGTTATTATTTCATTTTGTGTCATGTTTATGGCTGTAACTCCACCCCTGTATTTGCAATAGGAGCTGTTATGAGGAAGAAAATCTGAATCTTGTTGTTATATAATTAAGGCTTATCGAACAAATAATAAGAAATGTGCATGGTTGCAAGGTTGTAAATGAGATGAAAATAAACCTTCAGTTTTGTTTTAAATAAATAGCACAGGAAGGGTAGATTCAACTGTTTTGAGAATGGCTTGAAACCAATGATTAGGATAACAAGCTGTTTTGGGAAATCATTCAAACTGCATCTTTTCTGGCGTTTAAGCACAAACCGTTTTGTTCTGTAATCATAAGAGAAGCCTCTTGCTTGATGTGACCTAAAACATCCTCCATTTTATCTCAGGAACTGCTTGTTAGGCATATAACTCTTGAGTAACTCTTTAAACAGTCGTCAATACTATGAAAAGCATTTTCCTACATTTTTTCTGGAACTTGTTTATTTTACCATATTTTCTCCACTATAGGGCACACCAGATTATAAGATTATAACTGAAAAAAATGAAGCCTTTTAGTGTCAAAAATTTTGTAAAGTCTGTTGTGACTCACAGCTCATCAATCATAATGGACTTTAAGTCATTTTATGAGTAATTGTTAGTCAGTTGGTAGTTTAGCAAGTGGGTAAACAAATGTTAATGCACTGTGATGCTTTAAAAAAAAAAAAAAGCAAGATAAAGAAGACCTGGTGATCGCAGCATGCTCTGTCTTTCCCCCACCAAGTGTAGACATGCAGGTCTCATTAGAACAGCCTCTGGTGGCTCGTCATAGGAGTACGCACACTCACGCACACACACGTGCACTCCCTGGCCTTCCACGTCAGCTCCACCCTGTCAGAAAGAGCTCATTACTGGCAGAATCTAGCCCTCACACTGAGCCAGCCTGCTTTGCTATGCAGTGTTTTTGCACTGGCACAAAAATGTCAGCTCGCTAAAAGCATCTGCACTCCCCTTTTTCCCGCTGCGCCTGGGAGGAGGGCAGGAGAGAGGAACGAGGGGGGAGGCATGGAGTGATGGAGACAAGTGAAGAAAAGAAGTAAAAGCGTAGTTACCTTGAAAGGCCACGGCGAGAGGGAGGAGGGGTAGAAGACACGAAAGGCTAAGAAGAGGGCGAGCTGTTTGTCAGAGGATGGAGGACGTGTCACAGCAAGACTGAGAACATGAGCTCTCTAAACTATTACAGGCTTCACTTCCAGCTCTGTCTGCATCACAGAGAAAGGACCCAACATTAATTTGTCTTGGGGAGCGGTCACTCATGACCGATCAGCCATTATTTAATGCATGAGCTGAACATGGAGAAGAGGGCCCAGGTCTAAACAGGACAAAGTTCAAACTTAAAATCAAAGTTGGTTTGTGTGTCGCTGCTGGATTAAAATGCATCCCTATAATTTAGTTGTTTTTATTTAGATAATGCATAATATGATCAGTGTGTGGGAGGCTTGTTTCACTGCCATCTTGTCTGGCTATCTTCTCTGAGCTAATTTATGTCCCTGACGTTATCTGTTTTATGGTGTGGTTCTTGCTGAAGTGAGGTGGAAAAGGTGACTGAAGGAGTTATGGGATGGTTTTGTTGTTTGTTTAATAAAACAATTACTGTCTGCAACTGTTTTGACTCAGAATGTACCCTTGACAACCAGGTGCAGGTTAGACCCAGGTGGGTGAGGCCTTTGCTCTGACTGCTGCTATTGTGATGGAGTAGAGAGCGGATGCTGCCGTAGATTCTTTAACTCAGCTGCAGCCTGTGACCTCTCACCGTGTAGTTTGTTTCTGTTAAGTACGTTTTATGGTTTGTTGAGGAATCCCTGGAAACCAAGATGTTAATCTCAAGGGGTTGTGCTTTAAAATACATTTCCAACCTATTGGAAATGCTAATTTAACCTTCAACGAGCTTAAGAGGGCTTTCATGAGGTGCGGTCGGTGTGTCTCAACGCAGATAATTATATCCACTGGTGCGGCAGGATGTTCAGTGTTCCGGTCTGTCCCAGCTGGGCACCAGGCAGAAGGCTAAGCCGGAACTCGGCAGCAGGGAGGCCTGAGCGGAGAGATCAGAGCAGGGAGGGCTCATCGATCCACTACCAGGTCATTAAACCCAAAAATGCTCTTATCGGGAAAAGCAGCGTCACCCAAGAGGGATCGATACTGGATAGAGAGGTTTGGCCAGAGAGAGGGCATAAGATAACAGGGAGCATGTGCTGCCGGCTATCCAACCAAAAAGACACAATTGAAAGCTGGAAGCAGATACTTGATTTATCCGGATCAGGATGTCACCGTCTTCTCATGTTTGTGTTGCACTGTTTCACTGCTTTATTGAGAATATTAGTTGAAGAAAATCGTGACCACAGTGAAATCTGCTGTGACAACAACTCCAGATGCAAAATCTTTTATATTCGTGCTGGTATTTTTTATGATTCGTCACACGTTGTTGGGCAGTTTGTCTGCCAAAAATGTATGTCTTTCTCTGCTGGGATGAATTCCAGCAAACTTCTCTGACCATGAAGAGCAAGACTTAAAAAAAGAAAATCCTCAAGAAAAGTTTTTGCTTTTTTTCATTTGTTCTTATTATAGCTTCTTGTTGAATTGACACTGTCTTTTCTTAAACTTGAATAATTTCTTGCTGAAGTGATTGATTAAAACTCAACACTAATATTTTCTGGGTTTAACCCTTGTGCTATCCTAGGCACTTTACCATTGGGAGTTGGGTCATCTAGACCCACTACACAGTGCTCTGAACCTTCTTTCTTCACTGATTTGTGAACCTCACTGGTGTCCATGGATTACACGAAATCTTTCCAACTTTATCCACCTTTGTCATGGTAGGGAGAACACATCAATGCAAGGGTGGGGTCATCTAAAATAGCACAAGGGTTAATGCTGCATCCTCATGGTGACAGGTCCAGAGTTTCTGCATCTGTTGTCAAAGTGCTCCGCATATACTCCCCTCTCCTTTGTTTAAAGACTCTATGGAACAAGTCACTCCTAAAGAAAAGATTTCTACACCTTATTTTGTAAGCTTGTTAGACAGGTGTGTTTCGTTAAGGGCTTGATCTAATCAAGAGCACATCTGACATTTTCCACTATAATAAAAGGAATTAAATAGTTTAAGCGTCTTGTTTCTCTTTACTTACATTTGCTTGTATTCATGAGGTGTTTTTCTAAACCGTATTTGGAGCTGAAGCTTAGAAAAGTTCTTTCAACTGCTGCTGCATTTGAATGTCCCTGTTGTCACAGTTACTCTGAATAAAAGATGTTAAAAAAAAAGTCAAACATTAAAGCTTGAATACCAAAAGCTAATGCTAAAACCAAAGGAGCTTGGTAGAGACGACATATCATATTGTAGGAGTTACAGCAACTTTCTGCTCTTGGTCCAGGCTGCAGAGCAGTTATTTAAAAAAAAATCTTATCCTTGAAGTTCCTGAAAGCAGTCAGAAGTAGGTCAGCTTGTACATCATCTTGTCCAGTGAAGCCGGTATCAGGTCACCTTTAAGATTTTCTTTCCTAACTTTTTCTTATTGATTCTGATTATGAGCCTGTAAGATATTTCATCAGTTCATCATTGACTTATGCAAGAAAAACTGAGCCTTTATTCCAACACTTTATGTTATAAAAGTTCTCTAGAAGAATAAATCTGGGTTATGAGTTTGTGTTTCTGCCTCACACCTACAGGAGCTCCGTGTTCTTGTCAATTCAAATAATGAACGTTAAAGCTAAAAAAAAAAAAATCAAATGTTTAAATGAGCAGAGGTGAGAGTTGTTTACATCCAAACATTGTTGGCTATCAGATTAAGTGAAACTCCTTACTGTCTGCATTTCCATCTAAGTAGATTTAAAAATAACAATGAACAGGAAGGAAAACACAGAGATGGGTTTAGCATCGTAATGAGAGGCTGGCAAAATGGAGAAATTGATGAAGAGATGGAGAAGGAAGAGATTATCTAAGTAGGTTGGCCAGTGTGGATTAAAGAGCAGCCATCTGCCACCGTAGGATTATAATCTCATGGAGAGATAGACAATGAAAGGGAGCTCTGGATCACGCACATTGCTCATGTACTTTATATGATGTTCTGTAACATTAAAGGTGATGAAAAATCACGTATGAGAGATGACTTGCCATTTATTTTTACTTGTGTGTTTGTTCTTTATTTCAACACCAGAGTTTGATGTTTGACATTTATAAATATTTTTTAAAATTTTACCTTTTTGAATTACAGCACATTTTCCTTTTGATTATATCTGATTAACACACAGAGATCAGAGTGAATGTCAGTCCAAAAAAACTTTATTGAATATAGCACATTTACAGAACATATAAGTGCATTAAAGATAAAGCAATGACCATAAAATTTTTACGCAAAATAATTACAAGGGACATAGGGATTAGAAATTTTAAGTTAATAAATGGTAAACAGAATAATTAACTAGAGAAAATATTACTCATAGCACATAGTACACTTCACTCATAGTACACTTAGTATACATATATTACAGTAATTTCTTTGTTTTTATTATCAAAACTAAAAAAGGTGCCCTTCACCAGCCCGTCTCCCTCCTGATCAGTCCTGGTTGTGCTCATCCCATTGGCTCCTCCCACTTTCCAGTACTGGCTGACAGGCCGAGGCGAGCGGGAGTGTTCTGTTTGGCTCTCCCCTCCCATCCTCTCGCTCTCATTCCCCTCCTCCCGTCTCTTGCTCCCCTCCCTCTTTCATCAGCGGAGAGGCAGACCCTGCCCTGTTTTCTGTTAACAAACAGCTAGAATAAAAACAGCCGGGACTGAAGGCAGAGGCAGCGTCAAGGTTAGTCTCGACTCTCAACGGGAGGCAAGCAGGGGCGGTAGTTTTTTTCCTGTAAGTTTGGATCGGGGGTCTTGGATCGCCTCACTCCCCTCCCACTGGAATACCGCTGCAGGGCTGGGAATCTTTTCCCAGTCCCACTTCTGCTTCCCCCCCTAACCCAGCCTGCTCAGCTCTAGGATGCTTTGAAGGATGGTCCACCAGGAAAACTGTTCTTACCAGGTATTCCTCTGAGCAACTGACACCCCAGCACTCTGTTTTATTTTAATCATCTCCTTAATGTTCCAACAGACACAACATTTAGTATTTTTTTACGCTGTCAAGGTTTTCTTGTATATCAATGTAGCTCAGATCCTTGAATTTCATATTTAAAATCAGAATTTTCTCTACATGAGCAGCATGTGTGTCACTGCAAAGACTGCGTGGGAGTTTTTTTTCTCCTTTTTCTTGGGGGGGGGGTAGTATTTTTTCACTAGGCTTATGGGGTTGTGTGATTGTGTTGTGAATCTGATGACTGTCTGGTTGCTAGGAGAGCTCTTGACCCATGGGAATTATGTCCTACCTCTCTTTCAGACCATCTCCATGCCTATCATTCTGCTCATGGGTTTAATGCTGCACCCTAATGGTTTAGTTGTCCAAGTCCTCTAAAATGTTCATTTGGCAACTACTCAAAAAATGTGAGATGGGTTCCATAAACAAAACTTTAAAAGCATCAGTATTTTGTGCCCTCCCCATGGGACCTGCCGGCACCATCACCACTTCGACCAGCAAAGAATTTGTATGGACCAAGAGGTCGTGATTACAGGAGAGCATTCCATTATTGGTGCGTTTCTCCAGAATTAGCTCAGCCAGGAAAGAAAAATCTGCATTGCGGTGAAGATGGAGAGTGGGAAGAGGCAGAGAGGTAGATGAAAGGGGAAGGAAATAAGCTGAATATATTGGGAGAGGAAGCTATGGGGATTGGAGGCAGAACTTCTGCGGCACTGAGATAAAAGGATAGAGCCTCGCGGCTATGGACATCTCCTGTGGGTAGACAAAAAGTCCAAATTAAGTCTTTTAGTCATTGAAGTTTACGTTAAAGATGAAGCTGCTCTTTCAGGAATCTCACATTTGATCCTGGTGGTAACAAATCTTTTCTTACATTCTTCTCACTTTGAGCTTTATTTGAATGCTCAACTTGCATCGTTTCAATTTCAATTCGTGTATTTTTGTTGGTCCAAAGAGAAGTCGTGCTTGTGTGTAAGGGAGCAGTTGTATAATGGGTTAAGGATTTCCTGCCATGTTCTTGCCATATCAGATAAAGGCTGGGCAGAGCCACTGAGAGATGGCACGACGAAAGGAAAAAGAGAAGCAGATCGGCGGAGTAAAATCATGCCAAAACGACAGATGAAAGGCAGACATCAAAAACTTAGAGCCTGCAAAGGAAAGGAAGAAAGAAAACATATGAACGTCTTTGTATTTAGCTGCAATCACTAGTGATAAGAGGAATTGGAAGATAATCACCAGCTGAAAAAAGTCAATAGTAAATAGTTGGGGTGGGGCAGCTTTATATGCCCGGATGCATTATAAGAGAAAGATGGAGCCAATAAGAGCAAGAATGGGAGCACTAAGCGGAACAGGGGGTTCAAGCTCAGATAACAGCTATTCTCTAGAGGCCCCTCAATTAGACTGGTATCCTGGCAACCAGCAGGCAGACAGCGCCCCTCATATAGACAGAGCACTCACCCGCCAGGATCGACGCAAGCAAAGGGCAGGGACAGAATAGAGAAAAGGGAATTGTCTTAATGAAGAAATAGAGTGGTCAAGGACTAATTAGATGAAGTGGAAGAACGTTCGAGGACAGTTTTGATCCTGTTTCAGTGTGTCCTGGGAGAGCTGATGTCTTCCAGGTTTCCTATCGAAACCACGATTGTTGCTGTGCGGCTCTTACGGTTGTTGAACAGTTGGTGATGCTTTTGTACCAAAAATGATGCTGCTCGTCTCCTTGTTTGGCCATTTAGGAGGCAGGCTGGCCTTTGGAGCCAGTAACCTGACAGGTTGACCCACAGTCACCCAAAGAAAGAAAAGACTTCAAACTGAAACCTGACGTTTGGAGATTTACTTTGAGCGTTAAGGTGAACCAAATGCTCTGGGTTTTTGGAGTTTTTTTGTAAAGTCTTATAACTTAGATGTTGTTTCAGATTCTCACACAGATCCACAAATCTTCTGTGGCTGTATTGCTGTCAGCAGCAAAACCAGCTGGCTGCTTAGGGATAGTGAGATTTATCAGCTTGGCCACAGTGTGTCATTCTGGCCCAGAACAGCACAGTCAGCTCGCCAAAGGCCTCAGGGACTCTTGATTGAATGCTGAATCCTGTCACACACACTCGCACACACACAGTCTCACACACACACAGGTTTTGTGTCTACGAGTTTGTGTGGCTGGTTCCAAACGGATGATGGCAAGCTTCTGTCTGTGTGTAACTCTATATGAGGTGTGGCCTGATGAATTATTAATTAGGTGTAAACCACTGATAGATTATACTGGAATGGCAGAATCAATCTGTAAGCCACTGTTGTAAAATAAAGAATCACCAACACAAGTTTGCGTATTGTAACAGAAGGGTACTTTAGACTGCAGCTGTGACAAAAACCACAAGCTCACACATGGCTACTTGTCATGTTTTTATTAGTAAAATCTACTTCATTTGAGGTATTTGAGTTAAAAACAAACAAACGTCACCATTTTTGATTATTGTTTGGAGAATATTTGATCAATTTATAAACTCCCCTTAACAATGCACCCTAGAGTCAATGACATAAGAATTTCTCTAGGTTTGTCCAAGAAACGGCAAAAACATTTAATTACTGTCATGCAAAATGAAGAAAACCTGAATTTTTGTGTAATTAAGTAACTTAACACAATAAATTTAAGCTACATCTTTTATGAAAGAACTCATTGTCACTATCCTTTATTGAATCTATGTACCTCCTCATTTATAATCTAAAGCCATCATAGCAAAGTCAGTCTACAAGAACTTTACCAATCCAAACATTTAAAACAGCTGCATTCTTCTTTGCCTCTCGGGTTTTTAATATAAATATTGAAACTTTTGATTTTGGTGCAGCGATTCCCTTTTACTTTTTATACAAACAAATACTTTGTCCTAATATTTCCCAATTTGCTAGAGCCCCCCCTTCCGATACAAGCCTCTGTGTGAGTTGGTGGACTTCCCGATGGGCCACCATGTGCTCCTTTCACAGCCCAATTTGTTTGAAGCACAGACCATCACCATGGAAAAATTCTCACCAGGTTGCTATGGTAGCAGCCCTCTTTCTTTTCCTACTCTTTCCAAAAGAAGACTAGGCCTCTGCTGTTGCTTTCATGTTTGTCAGTATGTTGTCTAGTATTGCAATTTCAGACAAAAACAAAAACGACGCGGAGGAGTCAGAAAAAGAAGAAAAACCTTCTCCTTACTGTCAAGGTCCATAAACTGAAACCTGTCCTCACAAAGATAGCTGTACGAGTATAAAAACACACATGGCGCCACTGGCCTTGGATCGCAGGCTTACAGGAGGTGCCAGGAACCCCCTCCCACAGCCATCCTCTGTTCATTTGGAACAATAAGCTGTTCTGTGTATACGTTTGTCACTGTCGTCTCTCAGCTGATCCAACAGTATGTGTCTCAAACGGGCCCCTGAAACAGTCTCAGCCCCTTCTGACCCTGTGATCCCCATAGGTTTGTGTGTTCATCCGTGTGTGTCTGTGGGGTTTTCCTCCTGTGCGTTGGTGGATTAGATTGTTCAGAACTTCTCTGAATCAGCTGTGGCAGTGACTTCACCCTCACCATGAAGTCAGCCTCAGTAATAAGCACGAGAGGCAGAGAGCACGACTCTGCCCCACCCGAGCCACGCTCGCTCAGAGCCAGCACAGGCTTTAGTGTGTGCGCACTCGTTTGGGAGTGTTATCCTTATTGTGTTCAGCAGCAGTCCACAGAGGGCAGATTCGGGGGGCAACCAGACAATTCTCTTCACTCTACCCATAATCCTTAGGGATCAACACTGAATCAAATCCATTTCCTATTTTTTCCGCTCATTTCTCTGTGTCTGTGTGTGTGCGTGCATGTGTGAGTGTGAGAGAGAAATAGAGAGGATACCCTCTCAGCTTTTGGATCTTATCAAGTGAAAGTGTTATTCCCAGACTGTTCTCCTCTTTTCTCATGCTCTTGTCTGTGCTCTGTCTTCGAGGAGGGAAACTGATGACTGTCTCACATGCGTCACTCTTTCTTGTTATCCATACATATCTAGTGTTTCTCCTCATTCATCTTTTCACATATTGTCCTTGCCTGGATACATCTATCCTTTTAAAAGATATCATTGTATTGATGGGGTTGTTCACCTGAGTCTGTTTGCAGATTCACATTAGTTCTTATTCTCTGTAAACATAAACAGCTCAGTTGTTCTCAGTTACCTTTTCTGTGCAAAGTGAGAAGATCTTTGATGTTTTATAAATCCTTTTGGAGCCAAATGCTTTAAATTCCTTAGGACTTTGCTGCCAGTTCTGGTGCATGAAAGCATTTGGGTTGCAAACAGGTGAAAAACCTCCAGCAGATCAATTATTCTGTCCAGCAACCTGACGAGGACTAGTCTTTTATTTTCAAATGAAGTTAGAACAATAATAATAATTAGCAGTATTTTATAACTTTATTTCCTGGTTACAGTAGAATTTATGTAAACTCTAACTGACAGTAACACAGCAACTGACTTAAGTCATGGTTAAGCTCTGTAAACAGTTATTTGTCAACGAAACAGTATGAGGCATGAAAAAAATGTTTTCCTCTTGATTTTTTTTCCTGTGATTTTTTTCATGCTTTTGGGAATTATTATCATACAACTGACAAAGGTAAAACGATATATCTGGGAGACGAGGAGCTCTGTGATGGACTAGCGAATTGTCCAGGGTTTATCTCGCCTTTGCCCAGCAGCAGCTCGGATAGGCTCCAGCAACCCCATGACCCTAATGAGTTAGAGAAATGCATGGAAGATAAAGAGAAATTCTTAAAAAAAAGACAATTGAGATTTTAAAAAAAATAAACCAGTGAATAGAATAGACTATAATAAAACCTTATTACATGAAAAGAACACATTCACCTACTAAACCCTAACTCACAGAAAATGGATAAATGATGCTTTGGGCTTCTTTTGCTTTTTGGAGCACAGGAAGCATTTTACCAATGCAGCAAAAGCTTGATTCGTATCGGAAAATACCAGAAAGTTCTAAAAGCGAGGATTACATCATCTGTGAAAAAGCTGGGCATGAAAGCCGGATGGCATGTACGACAACATGAACAGCCCAGCATTCACAAAGGACTCCCTCAAGAGCTAAAAGTTCAAACTTGGAGCCCTCAAACCTTAGATGCCAGTTTGTTAGTTTACCAATAAAAATCTTTGTAATATTTAATAAATTAATGCTTTCAGCTCTGATTCTTGAGTATTAAATATTTTGAAGTTATTTCCTTTTGTTTTTGTTAACATAGAATACATATGTTTCTAATGTCTGCTCGTATGCAAACGTGCCTTCACTGTAAAACCATGAATGAGAACTTTAAAAGGTAACGTTTTTTAAAAGTATAGAAATATTATTGTGATTCCCTGTTTTTTCTCATCTGAACAATTAAGAATTTGTTCTTGTTTATAGTGTTTATCATGTTTCCTATGTGCGTCTATAACATATCTGTGGATCCCAGGTTGATGAGGTCTCACACAAATGAGATCATTACATGGAGAGATCAGATTGAAAGTGTAAATCACTGATTTTCGAGGGACTACCAATCTGTGTGTATGTGCGAATGAGTGAGTGTGTGTTTGGGTGCCAGACTAATGGTCCATTGTGCTCTGTCAGGGTTTTTTTAGCTGGCCGGAGCTGTGGGGCTCCTGCTTTCCAAGTCCAGTGGAAGGTCTATTTTTACATTGGCAGGATGGGAGGACACTAGCTTTACTGTTATGTGTTAATGCAGTTTTTACTAGTTTTGACTTAAACAATATGCTTTTCTGCTTTAGAAAATGTGTTCAAATATGGTAGGAATAAAAAGAGGCTATGTGCTGGAGCTATTTCACTTGTGTAGTCTCATAAACAGACATTTAGTTTGGTGATCCCTCTCTTCTCAAACCGGTGGTGAGCAGCTGCTGTCCTCACGTCAGGGCGTAAAAGCAGGGGGAAAAAAAGAAAAACCCCAGTGTGAGTTATTTGTATTCCCTCTTCTCTTTCCTCTTCCTGGACTGTGACACGCCGCCCTGACCAGAGGGTGGAAGGTAGGGAGGGTCCACTAGAGTCTTACCTCTGGCCGCTGCGCTCTCCCAGTCCTGTGGGAGAGGCAGGGCGACGGCGGAGCCTGAGCAGTCCAAAAGAAAATCAGTGTCAGAACATGTTACAGACAGTCTAGGAGAATCCACGTGCAGCGGAGTGGAATGATGGCAGGGTTGAGTTGTGTGGGATTATGATGCACGGTGACTGAGCTCCACCTCAGGAGGATGTCTGGACAAATCTGAGAAGTGACTCTGGGGTGGAACAGGAAGGGATAGGGGAAGCGCTGGATAAAATGGATGGAAGTGGAGTAGATGACGTCATGAAGCAAACTTCCGCCCTCTTCCTCAGTGATGCCTATAAAGAGGTATGGGTTCATGCTGTTTGGTTTGCAAATGAATGGAAAATTCAAATGTAATCTCAGAGTAGCCACAGGCCTTTGTGTTTCCAGCTAAGAAGCAGTTTATGAAACCATTGTGTTTTTATTTTTTACAGAGTTAATGTTTATTCAGTTTTCCAGCTTTTATTGCATATAGCGTTTGAACACACATTTAAAAGAATTGCTGTTATGCATCATGGTCTGGTTATGTGCTTAAATCTGAGAGCCTATCGCCCTGCTATGACACAACGGCATGAGTAACCAGGCTTTTTTTCTTCCTTCTCCTTTATTCTTTTGGGGGAAAAAGACAGCAAATCCCCAAAATAAATCTTTTTCAACAAAGGTTTAGGATATCTTACAGGGAGAAAGCTCAGAGATGACTCAGAGATGCATTGAGCTGTCCAAACTCAGTTCATGCTTTTCACAGCTCCCTCCCCTGCCCCACTATTTCTTTTTTTCCCTTTTAATCTTTCTGCAGCCTTTTTTTTTTCTTTTCCCTTCTTACACGCTTAAGCATAAGCATTCACGGATGCCCTTTACGGCTCACTTAGCTGTTCCTTTCCAAGCTGAGTGACAGGAGCAGTCCTGCACTGACCTGCAGCTGAACCACATGAGGGCCAAAGGTCGGGTCCCTTATCTGGGATGGAATGCCATACTGCCAAGAAAGACGAGGCTCAGATAGCATCAAAGGAGAGACAAACAGATGAACCCATATAAAGCT
Source organism: Oryzias latipes (assembly GCF_053564925.1). NCBI lineage: Eukaryota > Metazoa > Chordata > Actinopteri > Beloniformes > Adrianichthyidae > Oryzias > Oryzias latipes. The sequence continues at coordinate 23,160,387 of NC_136249.1, read as the reverse complement.
TATGGTGATGGAATGTGGACGTCGAGCATGCATGCTAGCATGAAAACTTCCTGCTCATGCTACAGTTTACACCGATTTCTAGTCTTGCTTCCTTTTTGCTAAACCTACCTGCTGCTGGCTGCAGCCTCACATTATGGCCTTTGTAGTTTTGATAGCTGTTGCAGTGTTTATACTCACAGCACGACAGTCTGAACATTTCCTACAACCGTAAACCATGCATGTAAAACGGCTTAACCTCAGACAAAAGCAGCAGCTGTGTGACCTGAGAGGTAACACTGCAGTCATGACTCTCAGCAGCTCAGTCTGGATTGGAAAAACAACAAACATATGATTGAACAGATCCCTCTTAAACCCTCAACTTTCTGCCAAAGTATATCAGGATGCTACGACAGGGTATTATGGCCAATACAAAAAAAAAAAAATTAATTTACAAGGATTAAGTCGTAACATTATGAGACAAAAGTCAATATATTATGAGAAAAAATTAATAGAATTATGAGAAAAAAGTTGTAATTTTACAGGAATGAAGTTGTAAAACTATGAGAAAAAACATACTATTATACGATAATAAAGTCTTGATATTATGAGAAAAAGTCAAAAATCTATGAAAATATAGTTGTTAAATCATGAGATCAAAAGGTAATATTTTACAACAATAAAGTTGTACAATTATGAAAAACAAGTTCAGATTTTATGAACATTAAGTCATCAAATACAGAAACAAGGTCAATATTTAACAAGAATAAGCTTGCAGATTTATGGGTAAAAAAGCCCTATTTCACGTCAATAAAGTTATAATTTCATACGGTATAAGTTGAGAATTTACAAGATTAAAGTCATTAATTAATGAGGGAGCCGGTTTAGCTCGTGCTGGTTTGCGGCGCCTTCCATCCGTGAAACCAGGGTTCAACTCCGGGCTGCTCCCTGTTCCCTTCTCTACCTTTGTGCCGGTTCCAAACCCGGTTAGAGAAGGTTGCGTCAGGAAGGGCATCCGGCGTAAAACATTGCCAAATATACCATGCGACTTGTTCGCTGTGGCAACCCCTGATGGGAGAAGCCGAAAGAGGAAGAAGAAAGTCATTAATTAATGAGGCAAAAGTCTGTTAAATATAAAAAATAGAAATAACAAAAAAGAACCAAGACTGTTTTTCAATATGATAGATGCAGAGCACATTGTAAGAGGATGCTTTAGCATTGGATTCACAAATAAGGAAATATTGAGCATTTTAGTGAATCAACGTTGTTTTATTATATAATTATAAGTAAGGACATTAAAAAAGTATAAGGGCATTAAAGAAATTACGGTAAATTAAAAATACAAGAAACTGGGCCTCTTCAGAAGAATATTCTTGACCCACAGGGAGTGGATTTTCGGGTATCAGTGTATCTGCAGAGCTCCAAATGCATTATGGCACATATTTAGGAACATTTAGGAACTAAAGCCTTATAGCTTCACCATAAATGCATTGATGGATTTAGCCAGCATGTAATGTTGATGAAGGGTTACACCACCAACTTTACTTTGAGAGAAAAAATGATGAGTTTTTACCTAATAATTTTAGATTATCCTATTCAGGTGAATTGAATTGTCACACTTGAAATACTTCAGAAGGCACGTAACTAAAAACAGCTCCAATGACCTGCTGTTTTTGTGCTTGTGTGTGCACTGTTGTACTTTAACAGTAGGTTCTTGTCTGAGCTGCACAGTTAGGGCTCGGCCTGTGAAAAGACCTCATTGTGCAGTAAAAGTGAGTCTGCTTTGTGAGGAATGTTGAAAAGAAAGGCGAGCTAACAGAAATATCTGAAATATAATTAGATTGGGGTGTGGTTTACATTTAGAAACAAGGTGAAAAGAAGATTTTAAACCAGAAAAGACAGAAGAGAAATATTTAGGAATATTCAGATCATTGCCAGTCAACATTTCCCTGTGTGATTATCACCTCAGTTTAATGAACGGCTAGGAAACAGAGCTGTTTTTAGCATATTAAATTTCTTTCATCCCCAGTCACTAATATTGATTCTAAAGTAAAGATGTGAGGGCTCCAAACAAGCCCCCCTGTCATGTGTTGTCAGGGTTCAATCGCCCTCTTGGCCTGCAGATGAATGGCTGCGATGCGAAGTGGAGGAGAAAATGTCTTTGTCACTGAAGGGTTTTTAACAGGAGGAAATTGCTGCTTGAATTTTTGGCAAAACACAAATTAGTCCAAATGTCTTTCTTCCAAAGTAATGTGGGCGGGTTTCTGCTCACAGCCAGGATCTGAAGGAGGTTATTAAGGGTGTCACTCATGCCCTCTTTGTTTCCCACTTAGTCACATTCATTTCCCAAATGTGTCTGGGATTGTTGGGATTCCCTTTTGTTTTCATGCCAATTAATGCATTTTTTTTCCCTTTCTTAATGGTTGGACTGATAAGGTTTCATGTTATTTTTTAATGCACATTTCCTGAAAAGGAAATTGGTCCATACTTGAGGCCATTGAAAAAACACCATTTGATACCATGCAGTCAAATAAAATGAGTGGAAAAAAAGGCCAAAAGTGAAGTTTGGAGAATAAACCAATAAATTCTGGAAGCAATTATCATCTGTTTAAATAAAAGCTTTTTATAAATCATTCAGCTATGCTTAATAGTGCAAGAGGTTTTTGTTATTTCCTGATTACTGAGCGTTAATATCCTTCATTTGCCTCATTCCTGAGTCCTATCTTTGTTTTGAAAGTCATGGCCTAAAGAGGTTCCAGATCAGTCAAGATATTTAACATCTTTTTTTTTTTGTCTTTGTTGTTGGGCTTTCCAATATCCAAATGAGTAATGACAGAATAGTAAGGACAACATGCAAATGAATTAATTTCTTTCAAGAAAAGTTTTTCTATTTAAGTTATTCTCAGGAAATGAGATGCAAAGAAACTTTGAATGTTAGTTCCTGATGCTTACATGGTCTTTCAGTGTTGGGAATAAAAAGATTCTGTCAGTGAAGGAGCAGGAAGGCATCTGAATGCAGGTATTTCTCATATAAGTGTCAGAGGACACTTTCACCTTTCCCCCCGGTATCTCACTAAATTTTTACAAACATTTTTTCTTTTACATTTCTTTAAATCTTCATGCAAAAAGAAGCAGATAAAAAATAGGAAAAGAACACTAATTTTAAAACCATGCAGCAAGTCATTTTACTTTACAAGAAATCTTATGATAAGATATCAAAATCTAGAAACAAGGAGGTTTAAAGATTCTAAAAGGGAAAACTAAGCTGTTAGATAGAATTACTTAAAATTAAATGCTTTGTAGCCCAATCCTTAGTGTTTTTTTAGTTAAATCATCATAAAATCTTAAACTAGCATTTATTCTTAGAACATAAATCTCTCTAGCATCGTTCTTTGAAATAACATCTTTTAAATTAAACCAAAAATTGTAGCGTAATTCAAGCATTGAGTGTTTAATCAAGTTTTTCTATTGTTGTGTGTGTGGAAGCAAATGGATTTTGACTAGTTTTGATAATAATTTCCTTGTTTCTAGATCCTAGGTCTTAATGTGACAAAAAAATCCCAATTGTGCTGATTTTAAGAAAACCTGGAAAGGTATAGAGCAAAGATAAGTTAAAACAACTTCAAACCTGGTCAAATATCTTGAATGTTTAACAACAAGGTTTTGAAATCTTTGCAAGGATCAAATGGTTTGCAGTACACAACTGTAAAATATTGAAGCAGCATTTTGAGTTGTAATTTTGAATGATATATCAAAAATGACGTACTTTCCTGCATTCAGCATCTCTGCTGTCTATAAAATACTGTTTAGAGAGTACGCTGTAAAAAGTTTCAGATGCTTCTGAAGTAGCAGATTGTCTGGTGTGTCTCCAGGGCTAGCAGGATGTGCCATGCTTGGTTTCAGCCCGCCTTTGTTCCTGTCTTTTCTCAGCCATCACCGTGTGAGGAGGACAGACAGTCAGCAATGCTCCGTGAACACGCCGCTTCAGGTTTTCGGTTTTGCTCGCAGCAACACTTCAGCAGAGTAACTCCGCTGACAGCTCCGCTGTAGTCTGGATGAGTGATGCACTCATGTTGGACCACACGACTGTTGTGTCTCTGAGGCAGTCAATTGGATCTTCCATGTATGTTCATCCTGATTAGACCGTCTTTTATACAAATACCGAAAGAAGCATTTGGCAGCCAACTCCACAACTATGAGCGTTTGCTGGCTTTGCCAGCATCTTCTTACAGCCTCTTGTGTCGATTATGGTAACTTGTCCTTGGTTAAAGGGACTTTCGCCAATGCCTGCTCCCAATTGTCAAGAGAAATCAACAATAAGAGAGGACGGGGAGAAAAAAAATAATAAGAATGTCTGATGATGACAGCAAACAGAAGCACAGAGTGATGACTTGCTGGTGGAAAGCAGGAGTGCCACGAGTTTGAATCAGAAGAGTGGAAAGGAGGGAAACTGGGAGTGACGAGGAGGGAAACACGCAAGGATGAGGAAAGATGGATACATTTTATGAGTGATCGGTTGGTCTTTGAAATGTAACTGCCCACTGGAAACTCCCAGACAATCTGCATGGCTTCAGAGTCGGTGTCAGCCTGGTTAGATTTAGATTGTCTTACTCTCTGTAAATTGTGACAAAGTATCAGGTGCCAAACATTCCTGGATGCAAAAATGTCATGATGTTGGATAAGGAGTCTAACTTTGACCTTTATGTGAATACACTGTGGATACTTAGTGAAACAACAATCAGAGATTGTACATAGAAAACTCCACCTTTGTATTTAATTTCACCTGCTGGACCTGGTACCTATTCCTTGCACTTCTAATATATTTTTAGTTTTTTGTATTTAGCATTACCTGCACCTATAGCATGTTTATTGTATTCCAGTATGTTATATTTTATTATTAGATTTTTTTTTGTATTTTTGCATGGTATTACTATGCATGTAAGAGTATCTCCCAACCATTTTTGGCGAGTCAAACCACTCTTCCCATCATGAGCATCCCATTATGCCTTTTCTTGTTTCTACTTTAGTTCTAGTACATCAAATTAATTATGAGGAGAATGATTGCAAAGACACTGTTGTGGACAAATATTGAACCTTAAAATGTACAGTTTTCAATGAATGCGCAGAAAATAGAGGACCAGCATAGCCAGGTGATGGTTTTTTTTCTATTTTTTAAATGTATTTATTTTATTATATTTTTTTTGTACATTATTTAATTTTGAAACGCCTGCGACATTAAGCCTGGACGAAATGCATGGCATAAATTCATCTGTTATTTTAACTTCATGTCGAAGGTTAGTATTTTGAAGTAACAGCACCGCCTGCTGGTAGGCTAACGTCATTGCAGGACTGGTTGAGCTTAAGCTTCCTCTACTCACAGTTTGCTTAGTTTATAGTAAAGGTCTCAACCCTCACATGCACCATTATTAAACAACTCACATGTAGGTCAGATTTAGAACTCAGTTACTAACCTAAACTGAACTGTTTCACACATTACATTTGACTTTATTATCAGAAACGACACGTTTATCTCCTGATTACACTTTAGTGACTGTAAAAGAGGTTTCTGAATTTTTATGATCACTGTAATAAGTGATCATGTCGTTTAACCCCTTGACACCTGGCAACTTTGAAATATTACAGGATGTCTGCATTAAATAAAGCAAAGCAAAGCTGGAATCTTTGATTTACAGCTATGAAAAAAAATTGAATTGTGTTTTTCCTTTTAAGTAGACGCTGAATAAATGTAATTTCAGAGCCGAAGATTGATGCATATTTGCATCAATAGGCGCCAAAGGGTTAACGTTTTCTGTTGTGTTTTAAGGCTATTTTACTACCTTTTTTGTTGCATTTTACTTTTTTTTATTTGTAAAAACTAGTTTTATGAGTATTAAACCTGGGTCCATATCATTTGATCACAGAAACTGTTCCTACGTAACGTTGACCAGTTTCAGGTGAACTGAAAGGTTCTAAAGTGCTCTGTCAGTCTGTGCTTATTTTAAACTCTTCAGAGCTGCCGTCCACATGCATGGACATCCCATTTTGGGTTATTTTATCATAGTAGTTAATTCTGCTTGACTGGATCCCTGTCAAAGAGAAATCAAAAAGGCATATCAAACAGAGCTCAGGTCTTCAGAGGCCAAAACCACAATTACTGACCAAAGAGATACACCATTGGGCATATTTGTTATCTTCCTTTGTAGGCCCAGAAGAATGAGAGGGAGTCCATCAGGCAGAAGTTGGCCCTGGGCAGTTTCTTTGATGATGGCCCAGGTATCTACACCAGCTGCAGCAAGAGTGGCAAACCCAGCCTGTCCTCACGGTAAGACCTTTTCCACGTCACTTTCAACACCGCTCATGTGGTCGAAACATGCAGGGACGATTTCCAAAGGGATCCTCCCTGTGGTCTGACTTTTCTTTGAACCCAGGTTTTATTTAGAAAAAAAGAGGTTTTAGTGCTGCATGTATTTCACAAAAACACATGATATCGGTTTGCTGTAAATACAGAGTGAAGCTTTTAAGGTTTGCATGAACGGCGGGAAATTCTGTCACAAATAATGAAGAGAGAGCATGAAGGGAAGCCTAAAAACATAACATGAATGAGCCAGACATAATCATTCCTTGTGGTTCTCACTTCCTTAAATCCAGCTACATATTACTGAAGGAGACCCACACACTGCACATGCTTCCACCTCCGACACTGAAACTTACTGGAACTAAATGATCTGGAATGCTCGCCAGCTCTGAGCTTTCCTGATTCCAGTCATGTGGATTTCTCGATACTGCTGCTGCTTGAGTGTGACGAACACAGGAAACAGATGGCAGCTCAGTTAAGGATGTCTGGCCCACTGATAAACGTGTGGAAGAAAGAAAAAAACCCATTGTGGATCATTGTGGTAAATAGCTTTTATTGGTAGAAACCAGAATCCATATTTATATTTTTCATTTTCTCACAAGGAATTATGACTTGGAATGCCAGAGACACTCATGTCGCTCACAAAACTCCATTGGGTACACAGTACTGTAGAAATGCTGCTTTTCATTGTTTGTCACTCTCCTTTATAGCTCTGTCTTTGTATTAGTCCAGTTAAGTTACTGAACAAATAAATTATCTTGGGGAAAAAAAGCCATTGAACCCTTTCCCAGCTCTTGTTCAACCATCCTTACAGGGAGCATTTGGATGCGGCCGCTTTGAAACAACAATCGACCACCCAGAACCCCTAACCTTTTTTTTTTTTTAAAGAGGAATAGATCTTTGCAGCAATCAATCAGCTTTGTTTATAATTACTGCAGTGAATAAGCATTTTATTGATCACCAGTGGGAGGGATCCACGCCCTTGTGATAAAAGCGAATCCCCTCCAGACCCGTCCAGATTGCATCAGACTCACCAAAGGGTTCTGGGATCAATCCATTTTGGACACAACAGCAGCGATGATTAAAAACACAAGGCTATTTAATTTTATCTTTAGCTAGCACTTTACTCTGATTACGGAAGAAACCTGGGACTTTTATCTTCCCCTTGAGATCACTGCAGCAGTATGTATGTATTTTCGGCATCATGTTTGCGTTGCTGATGGTGTTTCTGTCTGTTTTGGCAGTCGCTGGACTCTTATCAGCGGTTATGTTACCTATCTGTGTGCTTCTCTGTTTGTCCCTGCAGGCTGCAGAGTGGCATGAACCTGCAGATCTGTTTTGTCAACGATAGCGGCAGCGACAAGGACAGCGATGCAGACGATAGCAAGACAGAAACCAGTCTGGACACCCCCCTGTCCCCAATGGTATGTTCTGACATTGTGAAGCCTCCTGATGGTCATTTTCCAGAATTCAAGAGTGAAAGAAAAAGCATTTTACACCTGAAATTGCCACCAAATGTTTGGTATTAATTGTGTGAAAGCTGCACAGTGATAAAGATGCGATTCAGAACAAGAATGAAAGCGCTCGTTTTGAATCAGAGGAGATTACTGCAGCTTTGGTTTCTTTATAACCACTTTCAGTAATGCTTTGCGGCCTGTTAACCAGAAGTAAATGAGATCTGAATAGGTGTATGCTCGCCAAAGCTATGCATGACTGATTTCATTACCCTCCTGTCTGCCTGAGACATGGCGGAGCTAAATGACTGACAGAAAAATAATAATATATTTTAAACATTTGCTTCTCCATATGTCCCAATTTTTAATGACACTCCTGTTTGTGAGAAAATGTTACGCCTTAAAAGATGGAGGATTCCCAGTGTGGTTTTTACATGATGTCCTCCTCCTTTCATCCACATTTTCCCTTCTTTTTCCCCCCACTTTCCTTCCAGTCCAAGCAGAGTTCCTCTTACTCGGACAGGGACACCACAGAGGACGACTCTGAGTCCCTGGAGGACATGGACTTCTTGAGCCGACAGAAGAAATTGCAGGCGGAGGCTAAGCTGGCCCTGGCTATGGCCAAGCCCATGGCCAAGATGCAGGTGGAGGTGGAGAAACAGAACCGCAAAAAGTCACCAGTGGCTGACTTGGTCAGTGTTTTATTATTTTATTTTACGTCATTTTATGTAATTTTCCACATCATGAGATAACTCAATAGCTTGCTTCATTTCATGGGGGGGGGGGGGGGGGGGGGCATCCATCTTTTTAGTCTCTTTCTTCCTGCGCGCACACCCTGACAGACATCGGCGTGTCTCAGTGTTTTCAGCCGCAGTCAGAACCATTTTACTTATTCAGAGGAGAGAAGGGCATCTCGGCCAAGGCCATCTATAATTCACATGCCGGAAAGCATCGACTTGGCTGTTTAGGGATGTAGCAGTGCTCAGCAGTCAGAAGGCATCACTGTCACATCAGGGATGAACACATGGCGAATGTGAAGATGTGTTAAAACTGCAGCTGCCTGCTGTACTCAGAACACAAGAGCTCTATTAAGCTGCAGTCATGGTCCAGGCCTGATGACTCCAGGCATTTTTGCAATCGGCAATCAAACTGTAAGGGGTAAAAGTAGATTTTACGCATGCAAGCAGAAAACTGATCAGATATTCAGTGTGAGAAAATAGGGGGGTGTGCAGCGAATGGACAGAGATCTGTCCACCAGCTTGATTTAGAAGCAGGTATGGTAACAGCCTTAAGCTGAGTCATTTCTAATGCTCGATCAGTCTGCCACAGAAACTCACATAGACTTTAGCGTTGTAGGCTGGACTTTACATCAGTCAACAATATTTCCCAACATTAGCTCTCATCATATGACATCACAGGTCGCTCCGTCCTCTCACTCAGGGTTTCAAAACTCAAAGTGACACACGGAAGCTTCATGCACAGCTACATCAGCGCTTGCGGTGAAAGTGAAACAGAAAATAAGGAAGGGGACTCCAACAGAGGACATGCACATTCTGCCGCTCGCTGAGCCTCAAAGCTATTGGTTAAAAAGTTGGAAGGAGGTATTTGGCAGCGGTTTGATGAATAGAGAAAGTTGTTGTTGTTTTTTTTAAATCCAAAACTGTAAAGCAAAACAACTTACTGAAAATGTTTTTGGGAATTCTTTGTTTTGGTTGCACGCTGTGGTTTGACTGAAAACATGAAGCAAATACTAACTTTATGAAAACACAAAAAGTTATAAAAACTACAGCACACTACTCTGCCCACAGTTAAGTATCTAATTTCTGGTTAAATGGACTTGTTTGTTCACCTTTCGGCATATCCCTTTGGGGGTCCGCAAAACAAATCAGCTTTCACTGATTGGCACAGCTGGTTTGGCAGAGATTTTTACAGCAGATGCCCTTCCTGACACAACCCTGTATTTTAGCCGGGCTGGGGACCGGCACAGGGAGACCCACTTGTGGCTACATAGTTAGGCAGGGATTTGCCCCAGAACCCACAGTGGATGAAGCTCATAGCGCTCTGTTGGAACTGAACCCTGATCTCCGATGTCCCAGTCCTACATGCAGACAACTGAGCCATCCAGACGCTAAAATTAACTTCTCAAACTGGTTAAATTGACTAATTGCTTTTAATTATTTCTCTGTCAATGCAGGTAATAGTAGTTAATGATTAATACTCAAAATATAGCAACATGTCTATTAAAAATCACATTTAGATTTTGTTAATTAACATTATAATTTGGCAAATATAGTTGGTTAGATTTAGAGTTTTTTGGAGCAAACTATAAGAAAAAAATCAAACCTAAAGATTGCACCCAAACACAAAGGAAATCTTGTATTTTTAACCCTTGTGCTATCTTAGATGACCTCACTCTTGCATTGGCGTGTTCTTCCTACCATGACAAAGGTGGATAAAGGTGGAAAGATTTCATGTAATCCATGGACACCAGTGAAGATCACAAATCATTGAAGAAAAAGGTTCAGCGCACTGTCTAGGGGGTCTAGATGACCCAACTCCCAATGTTAAAGTGCCTAGGATAGCACAAGGGTTAAGGTGCTCGACTTTTATAACTATTTCCATCAGAATAGATTCGTTTCAGAGCTTTAGTGTTTATAAGGTGTCTCATCAATATTTACCAGAAAATAGGAGCAAAACTGTCTTCTGCTCAGTAACTATATATTTGTAAGACACACTTTTTGTCTTAAAGAAAACTGTAAAAAACTTTTTTTATTCAACTGAAACATATTTAAAGGGAATCAGGATGTTGGACATAACAGAAACGTCTTTATTTCATGAATCCCCAGTAAACTGGTGCCATGTTTCTGCTAAATGCATTTGGTCTCTGATTACATGGATGTGCTTGTTAAAAAAAAAGTCACATAAAGCTGAAACACTGCAGATGAAACGAAGAAAGTTGTTTAAAAATGTGTTCACATCATAGTCAAACCAGATTAATGTTCCTGCTGTTTCATGTCTCACATGAACCAATTTAACCCTTTTCATTTCAGCCGTGAGGGTTTGAGATTTGGACATTTATAAAATGCATACTTGTATGTTCACCTTTCTGGATCAAAGGCAAAGATAGCACTTTGTTGGGGGAAACACAGAGTTTGGAAGAAAACAAAATTAGTCAGACTAAAATGTTGGACAATGTCTTTATCTGAAGCATTGAAACTCAGTGTCTGTTTTTGCTTTTACCGCTTTCAGCAACCAGGACTACATAAAATTCCCCTCAGTCATAGTTTCTCCAACATAATGGGTAAAAAAACCTGGTTGAGCAGGGAACAAAAGGGTTGAAAAGCACCTAAAGAGCATCATTTCATAAAAGAAATTAGCAAAATACCTGCTTTTTGTTGTTTGATGTAACTTTTTCCCATGGTGCATTTAAAAGAGCCCCATAAATTGGCACTCGGGTTGGATAATGATGCAGATTTTTTCATGCAATGGTAATAAAAAAAGTCATGATCAGAAAACTTTGCACAGCGGGGCATGTTTGGGATTTGTGTTTATGTTTTAGAATATAGAGTTATATTAAAGAATAACTATAAGGCTGCATGGTGGGGCAGTGGTTAGCTTTTTGCCTCCCTGCTTCTTGCCTCACAGCAAGAAGGCCCCTGGTTCAAGTCCCAGGGGAGCTGAAACAGAACACCAATGGGGAACCCTTCTTTGTGGAGTTTGCATGTTCTCCCTGTGCTTACATTGGTTTTCTCCAGGGACTTCCGTTTCCTCCCACCATCCAAAAAACATGCTTCATAGATGAATGTGAGTGTACATGGGTGTGTGATTTGATGTCCCCTTGCTTCACCCACGAGCGGCCAGGATAGGCTCTTGCAGCCCCACGACCCCGAAAGGGACAAAACGGGTTAAGAAGAATTGAAGAATATGTCAGAGGCTAATGCATATTTGTGATTTTGCTCCATCAGCTCCCACACATGCCTCACATCAGTGAATGTCTAATGAAAAGAAGCCTGAAGCCCACCGACTTAAGAGACATGACTCTGGGGCAGCTCCAGGTTATAGTCAATGACCTGCACTCCCAAATTGAGAGTAAGTGACCACAAACACCCACCCACACACAAATACATTATTAGAGAAATGAGCAAAATGGGGAAACACATGCACATACATACTGACCCTTCACCCTTTTTCAGTGGATGTGAAACTTCTCTAATATTTGTTAGTCACTTGAAAAAGCTGTGACAGCAGACAGCTTCCCCTGAGCTTCAATTACCGCTCTCGACACATCATTGGTCTTTGCACTCAGGGATGAATAATCTCTCATTATTTGAATTGCTCCAGAAATCCCCATGAGTCCCAAAATCACAAGCAACTCTTTATCTTCACTAGGGACTTTGCTTGCAGAGTGTCTTTTCTGGTTTTGGACAAAGCAGCAATGTTTATGCAGTGGTTGAAGTATTTGATCCCTTGCTGATTTTCTAGGTTTGCCCACCTAAAAAGAGACTGACAATTTGTCACCCCAATGATAGATTCGTTTGAACAATGAGATATAAAAATTCACACAAAAAAAAGAAATAGGTCATACTGTATGTATCTGAAAGCTTTTGCCAGAAAGACTTGGTACCTTGTGGCAAAACCCTTATTAGCAATCAAAGAGGTCAGACATTTTTTGTAGTTGATGAGCAGGTTTCTGCACATAGCAAAGGGAGTTTTGGTCCGCTCTTCTTCATAAATGACTTCTAATAAACTGTCTAGGCCACTCCATGACCTTGAAATGCTTCTTCTTTGGCTATTCCTTGGTCTCCTTGGCTGTATGTTTTAGATCATTATCCCATCCACCGCCCACTTTTAGCCTTCTGGTGGAGGGAAAGTTCTCTCTCAGGTTTTGACGGTACATGGTACCATCCTTTGACACTGTGCAATGTATAAAAAAAACACCTCTCAACTGACCACGGCACCTTCTCCCAATCACTCTCCAAATCATCAAGGTGTTCATTGGCAAACTTCAGACGGGCCTGCACATGTGCCTTCATAAGCAGGAGTACTTTACGAGCACTCCAGTATGTTAAACCCTTGCAGCGTATAGTATTACCGATGGTTTTCTTGGTGACTGTGGTCCCAGCTGCTTTGAGGTCATCAACTAACTGCTAGTGTGTTGCTTTAGGCCCATTTCTCACTGTGATCATGATCATGGAAACCCCACCAGGTCAGATCTGGTTTGGAGCCCTAGACCTATAGGTCGATTGATCAGTAACATTCTTGGACTTTAGCACAATTCCACCAACAATTGTCACCTTAACCCCCAGCTTCTTGCAGATGGTTTCCATTTCAGCCTTGTGCAGGTCTACAATCTTCTCCCTTAAATCCACTGAAAGCGCTTTAATCTTTCACAAGTTAGAGAGTTTGGAGTCTGATAAGTGACTGATCCTGTGGACAGGTTTCTTGTATACAAAATCAGCAAGGGGTCAAATATGTATTTCCTCCAGAAAACTCGTCGCTTTTTTTGGGAGACTGTAGAAATGTTACAATTTTGAATGAATATTAAAATACTTTGGAAAGCTTTAAATATCTGTTTCATATGTTTACATCTGTGCATCTTCCTGTGTCACTGCAGGTCTGAATGAGGAGCTTGTACAGTTGCTACTGATTCGTGATGAGCTCCACATGGAGCAAGACGCCATGCTGGTCGACATAGAGGACCTCACCAGGTGATAAAGCACTTCAATCTCAATATACTTGCTGCATTTAGGGCCGTGTTTAAATGGGAAAAAGGGTAAAAAAAATATATGAATTAAGGATAAAATATATAAGAAATGTGTATGTTTTGGAAAAAGATCATTTGCTCATCCATTAGTTCTTTTCACTCTAGTGAGAATGAACACTCATTTACTTCCCAAATTGCAGTTTCAAAATGCTAAGTATTTAAAGGAAACGTATTTCCAAATATTTCCATCATTGTTGAAGTATCCTCAATGAAATTTCTTCTTTCCTGCAAGTAGATTTCTTGAAAAATTGCTAACAAAAGTTAATTTGTTGAATATGTGGAGATCCCCTTTGACAAACCCTGTGAGTAAATAAGCATTTCATGAGCTATGGATATTACAAGATGGTTTGATTAGTAAAAGGTGAAATACAAGGTAGAGCTTTTGACTTCACAGAAAAGTATTTTTATCTTCTAAAACACACCGAACAGAATCTAGTTAGCTTCAGTTTCTTATTATCAAACGGTTAACATGGCAGAAGGGCCTTATCCTTGATCCAAAGTTATGTATGTTCGTGTTGAATGTTCTTTTCTCTTTTTTTTTCATGTCTTTATTTATATCTGACTCTTTTGCAATATCAGCAGAGGTAACAGTTCTGTCTGGGAAGTATGATGTCCCTTTTCTTATCATGACCCAGCTCTCCCAGGAGCACCTTGAAGACTTTAGGACAGCTTTTGAGAAATTCAGTCAAAAAAAAGGATTTTCAAGTATTGATGACGCCAAATGATCCGATGTATTCAAAATTTATATTTTAATAGGACGCAAAATGTTTTGTCGTTTAAACATTTTTTTAATTGGTTTTAGTTTTTGTTTCTTCCACTTTGGAAGGATCCAGGTTTAAATACTCAAATTTAACTAAAATAAAAAGACATTAAATGTTTTGTCTTTTCCTCATTAGAGAAAAGCAAATGTTTAAATTTTGAACCATAGTAATCAGTATCGTCCAACATTTATAAATTGGATTCCATAAGTTTTCCATCATTAATCAGATGTGTAGAAAAGTATTACTAAACACTTGAGTGGTTTTTGTTTTATTCTAAACTAATGTTAATCAGAATTTCTACTATTTTTTATTTATTTTAATTGGCAATATTTTAAAGTATAGCTATTCTCGATCAAGTACAAACTTTCTGTGCTTACATAATTTCACAATTTTAGTCAAATTTTGCATATTTGCCCTTTTAAAGATGTCCAAAACTCCAGGGCAAATTTGACTGAAACAAACAAACTCTGACCTGTAAACAAACATGTAGAAGAAAAAACTGATTGATAGATTACTCCCTCACTCCGTAATGTTTACTGACATGTTGCGCTTTAGTGTTCATATTTTTAAGACGATTAATACTTTTTTTATTTGTTTTTGTGAAGCTGAGAATTGAAGTAACACATTTTTTTGTGTGTTTTTCAGGCATGCCGAAAGCCAGCAGAAACATTTAGCTGAGAGGACCCTATCCAAATAAGACCCCTACCTTCACTCCTTCTGCCAAGCTTCGTCCCCGCCCGCTCTAAAGACATTCCCCGCCCGGCCATTTCACCTCTGCCCTGTGTCGATGCCAAATCCTCCCAACTTGTCCCAAGTACTTTGCTCTCTGCTGTTTCCCAGTTTCTCCATGTTTCTCCTCCTGTCCAGCTCACTGACTTCAGTGGTATCACCACATCAGCAGAAGGACCCCCCCCCCTGCCCTGCTATCCCCCTACCTTACATCCTCTTCGTCCTCAGCTGAAGGATGGAGTAGCACTTCCGGCTTCCTGGGAGAAAAAGGAAACTGACTGTGCGTCGTCATGGATTCTGTCTCCAGCTTCCCGTGCAGTGATCGGCCTTGCTTTGCTCTCATTTCTTTTTATCTTTCCACATTCACCACTAAATTATAACTGTTCAAATGCAACAAATGTGGGGGAAAAACTAAGATAATAATTAAAAAAAAAAAAGTTAAAAAAAAGTCTGCTATGAGAAAAAAGAATCAACTCTGTATAAAAATAAAAATAAACACTGCTTCAGACCATCTTAAGTTGGACAGTAATTTTAAAGTATCTTAAAGTCGACCAGTTTTTCTTCGCACAAATGGTAGTTTTCAACTGAGAAACATTTATTTGAAGGTGCTGAAAGAGTGTCAAGAAAACAAGCCTGCCTTGTAGTGGAGATGTAGACTTTGGTGAAATGTTCACTTCTCAACATTTTGTGAATGTTGATCTTCTGACACCAGTCATTTTAAATGAATAAGTGTGTTAATATTGTTTTCATCTTATTGTATTCAGATTCTTTATTTGAGGGAAGAAACGTTTATGTACAGATATGTAAAATAAAGAATAAACTTTGTTTCATATGCTTTGGCTCGGCGTGGACTTTCTGGGCACACATTCGCTGTCTGGGTTTGTTCTTTGAAAGGGCAAACAGCTTCCTCTTTCTAGTGGAACGCCTGAAGAGTATCACCAGTCTCCCCTCCTGTGAGTGTGGGACATCTTGTCATGTAAAAATGAGTTCTCTTTTTTTAGCATTGCATCATCAGGCTACTGGAGCTTATGTGCAACTTTTACGGCAATCCAGTCCTATTTGGGTTAACCTTTTTTTTTCTTTTTTTCGCGGTTTGTGCTTGTGTGGCCCTGTGACAGACTGCCGACCTCTCCAGGGTGCACCCCGCCTTCTCCTAACAGTAGCCGGGATAGGCTCTTGTAACCCCGTGACCCCTGAATGGGGATAAAGTGGATGGAAATTGTTGCTTGTGGCTTTTACTTGTAGTTATTAGAATTTGAATTCTTGTAGAAATCAGTCTATATGACTAGAACTTGTTGCAATTCTTTTTTTCTTTCAGGGTAAAACCCCCACTCCAGCCCCTCGTATGACATGTCATACTTGAACATGAATTTTAGGTGAGAAATAACAGTTTCTATGTGTGAATCTGTAATGAAAGCAGGACAAAAAAAGGCCAGGAAGGTCCTGCAGCCACACTCACCACTGAAGTTTCAGTAATGACACCAGATGGTGAAAAAAAAAACCTTAAGATCTTTCATTCTGTTCTTGATCGCCCCGTCAACCTTTTGACCAACAGTCATGCGGCCAGTGTTTCTAGAAAATTGAAAGTTCATTCAAAAATTGCAAAACGGTCAACAGCTATTTGTGTCGGCATTCTGGAGCTTCCTGTCACACCAACAGCCTGACCCACTAAAATAAACTTTTGAGGATTTCAAACATGTCATCTGAATACTTTTTTTCCTCAGGTACAGTTTTTTTAACTGTATTTGGGAAAAAATTGATTTAATTTTATCTGATTTATTGGTTTATTTCAAGCATTAATTGTAGACTGAACAAGAATAAATAACAGTTATATCAGTCATTCCAGAAAAAATCAATGTATTGATTAACATTGGGAGTTGGGTCATCTAGACCCCACAAGACAGTGCGCTAAGTATTAAGTCAAGTAAAGTTTGATTTAACTGCCAGCTCAACCAAACGGTAGAGCACATTAAAAAAATATTTTTATATTTTTTGTATTAACTGTCATAATCCGCTTCTGATCAGATCAAATGCTTATTGAATATCCTCAGAAAACACCATGAATCACACATCATGTAATACTCATTAATTAACCATCAGAGTACATTAACACATTTATCCAGTAGTCATTGGTACTCATCCCTAATCAAGTAAAGAAAATTGATAACTTATTAATTGTCATCACAAAAACATTTTTACATCCTTTCAGTTAACATTATTACACATCACGTGTCCAACAATAAGAATGTATTCATTGGTTGTCATTAAAAAAGCATTGATAATTTCACAACATTCAAGACATTTCACACATATGATATACATACAATTTCATAATTTTATTGATTATTGAATATAAAAATGTAAATATAATTTCTGCAATCAAATTTTTTTTAATATATATTTGTTTTACATTGGACGGAATTGTAACTACCAGTAGTTTTGACAATTTTCTGAGGGACAGAAATATCTATGAGAGAAATATTATATATTTAAGGGAAATATAAATTTAAAAAAAGCCTAAAATTAATGTAGGTAGAGAGTTCTTTTCCTTCAAGCGGGATTTGTTTCATTCCTGATTTGGGCTTGTTTTTGTGCAAACAAAGTATCTGTTTTTTTTTAAAACAAACCTCCTTGTGACACAAGAGCCTAAACCACGCTAGAATATGACCCAACAGTCAAAAGGATTCACTAACTGTCCCTTATCCGGATGCTTTAGTTTTGCATGATAATTCCCATGTGCTAAGATGAAGAACGATTCAGGTGTGGCCTGCGTTTGAACCCCTTGGGTGAAAAAAATGTGCACACATCTGTGCCTTTTGTGTTGCAGGTGCAGGGAAATACACAGCTCAGTTACTCAGTCCAGTTCTCCTATAGAGTTAATGGCCACAACCAAAGCCTGGACAATCCATGCAGTGTTGTGCATTTCTTCTTTCCATTTGGACTGCTCCAATTTCACAACACCAAATCTTGGCACAAACCCTTTTCATTTGCCCGGACTTGGGACAAGCACACAAACAAAACTAGGTTTGTGCCCCCTTGTGGTTGGAGCCATGAGTTGTATTCTTTTTTTCTTTTTCTAATGCAGAGTTGTTTATAACCTTCCTAATCTTGTTTTCTTTTATTACTTTAGGAATTTAAAAAATTAAAGTCGTGAACAAAGATAAACATATTTTATTGCATTTAGGTAAAGATCTACGGCCATAAGCCCAAAAATCAAATGAATTACATCACCTAAAAATTGTAGGCTAACCACGTATTGAAACAGTTTTCCACTTCCTTGTTTCTGTGTTTTGGCGGAAAATACACATGACGTTTTAGTTTTCTTTTTGCTTGGGCTCCTCTAAGATCTGTGAGGGAACCCCCCGGAGGTAGCGACTATAAATCCCTTAGATATGAGGACAGTTGGCATATAAGTGCTGCTGCTGCTTCACCAGATATTCACAGCTTTCTTAATTATCCACGCAGATCCATGGCGAAGTTTCTCACCTGTAAGTAAGAGACTCCGCAGAGATAGATCCGCGTGTTTGTTTTGGTTTCCCCTGCAGCCTGTGAGTGAGTTTGCGTAAAACGACGCACGTCTCTTCTGTCCTGCAGACTTCATCAGCTGCGCGCTGCTGCTCACCTGGAGCTGGCGCACATCCTCGGCGGTGCCAGTGCGCGCTCCCGGCGCAGGCAGCTTCCAGCAGTGCGGCGCGCTCTTTAAGGACCTTCTGAACAGTACCAGGGGCAACTTCATCGTAAGTGATCAATAGTCACACCGCAGACTGACTGGTTTGGACACAATCTCACTAAGAAAAAATGATTTTTTTTTTACATCACAGGATGACTTATGTCATGGAATGATCCCATTCAGTGACGTGACGCTGAGGAGCGCAGAAACGATCTACGCCTGCGCACCCAATCCCACCGAGGTGACTATTTTTCATCTTTTTTTAATTTATTTATCTGAAAATGTCAAATAAATTGAACGTAAAATTAGTTTTTTTCCAGTATGTCAAATGAAGGAATCCATTCCAAATTTAGGAAACTGGAGGCAAATATTTGTTTTTATCTTCAGAAAGAAAATAACTTCAAACTTGTCCTTTCATGCAGAGTTCCAGCTGCAGTGTGCAAAGAAATTCATCTTTCAGTGAGGTAAGCTCTTGTTAGTGGAAGTGGTTTCTTCCCAAAAAATCAAGCCAGCCCTGATGTCTGTGTTTTGTTTGTCCCCACAGAGCGAATGCATGAGGAACATCATGAAAGACCTGGCCTACTATGATGCAGCTATGCAGTCCTACCTCAAATCTGACCTCTCCCGACCCGAGATTGAGATTCCTCCTTTAAACCACACTCTGACAATAATACAGAACCTGAGGAGGGTGAGTTTGTTTGGCTCACTCATAGATACTGAGAGTGAAAGCAGTAGTGTTTAGAGAATGTTTTCGGAAAGAAAATATGGAAGTTGGCTGACTAAATCTTCTTTGGATTGTCCAGGATTGTTCCCTGACAGCGAATGGGGAGATCAACTCCTTGGAGGTAGTTTTCTTATTCTTTTGTTTCAACTTTGAGTCCCTAAAACAATTTCTCATAATTCCTGGAAAGATTAGTTTTTTTGTTTTGTTTTTTCAAATTGGGACTTTTTATTGTAAAATTTACCTTTTTTTGTTCCTTTTCTCCACAGGATTCTAAGAATCTGTGGCCAAACACCTCTTTCAGAAACCGGCAGAAGATGTGCAAGATGATGAAAGGCCTCCACGTGCGTTCCATCACCATCAATCGAGCTCTGGGCTACATCTCCTCTGGAGACCACAGGAAGTAAATGCCTCAAAGCCTCCAGAACAAAGCCATCGATCCAATCAGCACTGCAATCGCTCCACTCCCCAAATTTACTAAGCCGTAACAATAATTCACTACCATCACAACTACTCCGTGTGGTGCTTTGCACCAACCGAGCTGCAAAAGTGTCTGCTGCTCTGTCAGATCTTCAGCTGACAGACAAGTGTGGATGAATGTATTCAAATAGTTGCTTGACAGTATTATTTATTTATTTAAAATCTATTTATGAATGTATTTATTGGATGGCATGCAATGTTTTTTTTTTTTTACTGTCTATCATGAAAACATTTGTTTTTGTGACCTAAAGTTTTGTTTTCTTTTGGGAAAACTTGATGGAAATCCAATTATACTAATTGGACTGTAATGTTGTTCGAATGTTCAGAACGATGCGTTTGTATTAAACACAGTGCAAAAACTGGTTTCATTGCAGAAATGTTTATTTTTTTCCGGGAAAAGGCGAATTGGAATCAAGCGGTACAGTTGAACAACTTATAAACAATGCTACACACAACCGACCCGTTTGAGAATAGCTAGGACAAGTAAGGTTGTAGCACCACAGGATGAGAAAAAAAAGGAATAAAATACAGAAAAATAAAAAAAAGTATCATGTGAAATACTAGAGGAAAACATTCAAGATGATGCAAAAAGGTTCATAGCAACCTGTGAGTGGACCCTTTTCCCTGAATTCTTTCTTATATTGTAAAACGATAATGCCAAATTGATTCTGCATGCATGTTTTTTTTTAAAGGGAACCATAAAAAAGGCACAAAATTAGCTAGACTGCACAAAATGGGAAATTAGGATATTAAATATAAAAAATGGAGAGTAAAAGGTTCACAGAGAATGGCGGAAAACTGAGATTCACCTCAGAGTAAAAAACGTTCAATGCCAGCTTCCGCTAGAGCTTTGTTTTTAAACATTTTGATTAATTTTCTGCAGAGTTCAAACTTCCTTTTGGTAGGGTTTTAACTCAAATTAATGTTTTTTTTAAAGAAGCCTTCATTTGGTTTTTCTTTGCTGCTTTAAGAACACTAGAAAATTTTTTACTCTGACAAAAAAAAAGAATTCTCCTTGAGCCAGATCTTTCAGAATATATTTGCTTGGAAGATCCCAAACTACACATTCTTTTTTTTCTAATGCTTTTTTGTGTTAGTGGTTTTAGAAAAGTACTGAGTTTTTTCCAGTATTGACAACTTAGTTTGTTTTAAAGATATAAAAGCTTATTGGAAAACTGGACAATTTCCAGTATTAGTGAAGATTAAATACAAAATCGAATGTATTTTCATTTTACTCTATAATATACATCATTATAGTTTACAAACCTAAGGTGTGCATTTTAGTGATGGCAGGAGCAGGAAACACTTCCTGATTCAAGTCAAAACATGAAAACCCCTAATTTAAACCTTTTGAAGCTTAATCATCTTTAACAAAAGTATTAAACAACATACTCGTACGCACAAAAGACAGTTTAAAAAAATAATCTACAGACGTAAAAAAGGATTTCTATATAACGAGATGTGCACCATTAATATTTGTACAAATAGACCAAAAGTTCAGACATAAAATAGTGCTACAATTCAGTCTATTTTAGAAAAATTATCACATAAACATCTTTTTGTTTTGTTTTACTAAAACTTTGCCAAAATCTGAAAGCAAAATGATATTCCCTGATTGGATTCTTACAAACCTTTCCTGTTGCAGGAGGGCTACATTATTAGCTACCGATTATTTCAAATGACCTCTGACTTCCAGAAGGTCACGCTTCTAACCTGGTTACACAAAGGTACCGTCACACATATGTCCCTATTCTGTAGTCATTACAGAAACAAAATACCTCACTCTAACATGATCGGAATGAAAAATGCCACGTCAAAGTAAAGTCAGTTGGTTTTTTCCCCTGAAAACTCTTCATTCATTCATTCATTCATTCATTCATTCATTCATTCATTCATTCATTCATTCATTCATTCATGTGTAAAAAGTCCAACCTAAAGAGAAAAAAGGATGTTTGGTCCACAGGTGGGCTCTGCTTTGCAGCACTCCTGAGGTTAAGCAGCAGTTCATGGAGTTTATAGGCTTTCGCTATCTTATTCGGCTGTCCATACCTGAAACAGACAAGAAGAGAAGATGCCATTACCGCACTCGCCTTAAGCCTCTGCAGTAAATCTCTTTCATGCCACGGACCGCTTTAATGTCAGACAACCAGCCTGAGCGAGGCTAAGTTGGTATCCGATTTGTTTTTGTTTTTTTGCCTCCAGTTTCCCTTAACTTTTGAAGGAAACGTTTATCTTATCCTCTGTAAAATATCTGCAGCTGGCTTAAACGTTACAAACTAGATTTGAGTAGGAACCAGTATAATGTGATTTAGATTTTCCATTAACCTATAACTGCCCAAGTGGAAGCAAAAAAAAAAAGAAAAATAATCGGATGCTAATTTCAGCCTCATCTGATTTTTAAGGTGCAACTAATAAATGAAAAAAATGAAAAAACGGTCGCTGAACTACCTCAATAGGTCCATATTTGGAGTAAAGACTCCTGGTGTTCTTAAATCAAGCTTTATTTTATTTTGAAGTCAAATGGTTTTCTTCTGGCTCTTTTTTGCGAAATGAAGCTTTCCAAATATGTTTAATTTTTTTATTCTTTGCCAACTGTGGCCCGTTCATTTAGCGGTCGTTGTAGCCACTTTAGGAAAGCAGCGGATGGATTTTCGACATATGACCAAACGACTTGACATGCGTTAAGAATGAGTCGGACGTGATGAAGAAGCTGTACATGAAAAGGGTTTCATTTGCTCTTCTTTTCCTTTACATTTTATGGAAAAGTGGTTAGAACAAAGCTTCTGGTTATTCATTTCTTCAAAGCAGAAAACATGTTTGGAGTTGACCAGAAAGAGTCCAGGAGTGTCCCGGGACAAATAAAAGAAGGCAGTTTGTTTGGACGAGACTAAAACTAAACTTTTTGGCCATGAGGGAAAATTATAGAGTTTAAAAACAATGGACAGCTCCCTCCCCTCTCGTGTTCCCAAACAGGAAGTACCTGATTGTTTCAAGAAGCCAAAGTCCCATAGACTTCTAGAGACAATTATTACTCAGTCCTTTGATTTCTCATAACCATTCTTGATCTGCTGCCTTCTTCTTTACATCTTCTTTCTAATACTATTTTTTTAAGGAAATTTTTTCTTTATCGCAAATTAAATTCAAGTAATTCCACTCAGATTCATTAAAAGCACGTGGGTCTGAAGTTGAACGTTTGAAGCGTTTGATTGACAGATTTTGGGTAGCCAATGGCAGCAGACTTCATCCATGCCATCTGTGAAGGCCTTTTCCGTCGTGTTTGTTGTTGCAATTCTTTGAAAAGCGTTTTAAAAAACAACAGCCGGGATCCAGTGGAGCGACCGCAGGCTGGCGCCCTGTCCGGGCTGTATCCCTCCTTCAACAGTAGCCGGGACGGGCTCCGGCTACCATGCGGCATGAGCGGGTTAAGAAATGGATGCAAACTGTCTACCTGTGCAGAGTTGTTGGTCAATTGACTCATTTAATTCCATATAAGTGTTTCCTTTGCAGTTTTGCAAAATACGTTCATTTCAATACGCCTCAAAACCCCCATCCTTCAAGCGCAAAAACCTTTTTACGATAAATGAGTTTTTTTTCCATTAGGCGAACTTAGTATCACAAATCCTATTTTGCCAATTTTATAGTCAGTGGAAACGCAGCGTTCAAGAGGTAGAGGCATGGAAAGAGGTGGGGACTCACAATAAGGTCACTTCTGTTTGGCGACAGTAGTTGCCATAGATACGATGACTCAGAGCGACTCGGACCAATCCCTGTCAACTGGTTTCAACATGGCGGCACCCGTATCAAGAAGCAATGGTGAGGGATTTGGTCGGGTTTCGCGAGAACTGGACGTAAGGCCTTTTCTATGGGTGACGTCACACCTGGATTCGTCCGTTTTTACAGTCTTTGGGGAAAATTCTGCAGAAGACCCAAACCTGAGCGTCTTTGTTTGTCTCACAGCAGCAGCGGCATGTTTTTCAGGGACCTTTTTTCAAATTGGCTAGGAAAACGAAACCGGCCGGAATGAAGCTATGAAAGAGATTTCAAAACAAAGAGAAACTTTTCTCAGCTTCCTCTTTCAGTGTGACGTAACCCCAAACATACAGCTGTCCATGGGAAGGCAGTGTCATGGTTTGGGGTTTCTTGAGTTGACCAAGGCAACATCATGTGACCCGCCAATAAAAAAATAATAACAATGCCAGCTGATTATCTGAATTTACAGCAAGTTTGGGTTTTCAACACTTGATGCTTGTGTCCAGCGGTCCTGTAGCTCTTTAATACTAAACATGAATGGATTCTAAACACGTTTAGGGTTATGTTAATTTGTTGTGCTTTACCTCGTAGTATCTGATAAACCTCATTTGGTAATTCAAGGCCTTTAATGCTATCCCACAGGTGGTAGGCTGTAGCTTCTCCAGGTCTTCTTCTGTTCTTCCACCCCACCAGCATCTTATGCTTCTGCATCACCACGTCTTTCTCCGCCGCCTGAATGTTGTCCAGCTCCTTAGAGGTCCAGTCAAGAAAGATGGCCACCTGTTTCCACTCCTTCCCGAGCTGATTGGCCACCAGCAGCAGCTGCCTCTCTGACATGCTCTGGTCCTGAGTCACCACTGGTTTAACACCATCTGGAGAAGCAGAAACACCATCAGGAGCTTAGTTTTAGTCTTAGTCTAATGCTGGACAAACCTTCACAAGAAAAAATAACACTCAAGTAATTGAGAGAGAAAAAAACAGTAGAAGTCACCTGAATGATCCTCCCATCGAGGTTTTTTAAAGTTGTCTTCTTCTTCTGATGGACTGCTGCTCCTCTTTCTGTCTGCTGAAAGAAGGAGATTACAGCGTCATCAGTCAACATGATTAAGCTAAAGGGATGACGGAAAGTGTTAGTCTGGCTGCAAACGGGATACATACAGATTGTCCGCTTCCTTGGCTTCTTATCAGTGTGGTCGACACAATCACCTGAGAGCAGAAAACAGCTGACATGAAGCCAATGACAGTAAAATTAGACATTTCAAAAATGAATATATATATGGACTAAAGCCTTCTATAACATGGTGTGAAAAAAGCCGGTTTGTTGTTTTGGTTAGGAACTTTTTTGCGTTTAATCTTAAGTAAACATTCTGAATTTGACATGAAATGCCGAAAGCACAAAAGTAACTCAAATACACCGATAATTAAATTGCAGATGTTAAGAAAAATGTTGGGCACAGCAGCTTTAAATTAGTTTGGTTTTGGCAGATGTGTTTTTGTCTTTTTTTTGGTTAAAGAAAACTTGGTCAGAGAGAATCTACACACTTCTTTTGTACAGGTCACATGGACTAGATACTGTGAGTCTTGGTCATCAACTGTGAAATATCATACAAGTTGTTACCATAGACATATATATATTTAGATGACATTATATACTGTTACCTATGTTGCTGCTCTCTACTGCTCGTTTCCAAATGTTTCTGCATTAGTTTATTTGTACAGGAACAAAAAGTAAACATCCAACATTTCTGCAAAGGTGCCAAGTTTAACCGTTTAGTCATTTTTGTCATGGGTAGGATCACAAATACTAATACCATATTTTCGCATTATAAGGTGCATTAAAAAGCGTTTTCCAAAAAGACAATGTGGAGTCGGACTACGATATGTTTTTTTATGCGTTACTAACAAGGTTGGGGAGTCACAGTAAGAGAGCAAGAGTTACTATGAAGACAGGTAATAAAGACTATCTGATATATCTCTGACTCTTTAGTGTTGCTTAATGTGTCTTATAGTTCTGTGCGGCTTTTATATGAATAAGTTATAAATAGACCATTCAGTGACGGGTGTGTGGAAAATATGGTAAAAATAATCTTTCTAGCAAAACTCAATGTTGCAGCCACCCAAAAATGCTCAAGTTTACAGTTGATTTACAACAATTTAACAATCAATCAATCAAACTGTATCTATAAAATAGCTTCTCATGCATTTTGCGCAGCTCGAAGCGCTTTAACAATAAAAACAGAAAACACACAATATTACAGTAAAAGCCCAACCCACCCTTCACCCTTCCCACTCCCCTCCGTTAAAACACATGACCCATGGCCCCCACGTATAAAGAATAATGACTATGTAACTTTAAATAAAAATTTAAAATAAATAAATAAGCAAACAAACAAACAAGTAAGGCTTGGCTCTGCTGTGAGGAAACAGTATTTGGAACAGTATTTGGGAATCTCTTTATACCAGGAGCCAGCCTGGCCATAGGAGCATCGCCACAGTGCCCACCCAGACTGGGACAACACTGGGGTGTGTCCCATTAGGCATTCCTAATTGGTCTCCAAGTAGCATCCAGATCCATCTCTGCTGAGACTCAGAGATCAGTCAGGATCGAGCATGGCAGTGTGGTTTGTTGATAAATAATGAAAGAAACCACAGACAGCATTTGACCGCTCTGTCCTATTCTCTGTCAGCTTAACTTATAGAAACCACGAGTGATAAAAGAAAATTCATGCCTTGCTGTCACTGATGTTTAAGGCATTTTCCAAGCTGTCGTCTTCTGTGCATTTTTACAAAAGTGTTGTCAAAGCAGCAGAAGAGGCTTTGACAGACTACAGTTTGACCGACAAGGACATATGCATGCTGAGCAGAGAAAGCTGATCCCAGCCCATTTTCTTGCCTCTGTGTATACAGTCACACTCATTGGAAGCCCAGCAGGGTTGGATGGGAGACCAATTAGAAATACCAGGTTGATCATGCTGATGCTGGTACCTTCTCTGATGGTCGCAGACCACACAGTCTCTTCTGTGTTCGTTTCTATCAGGGACAATTTAAAAGGAGGCGGCTGCTCAAAGAAAGCTTCAAAGTAGCCCTTCATTTTGGTCACTGCGAGAGTGAAGTTCAACTCCTGCATTAAGAAAAGAAAAAAAAGGATGTCTGGAGTTAAACAAAAGTTAAAGCAGTCAGAGTTTTCTCAGAAACATGTCACAACAAAGGAGAAGAGTGGGATGAGAAGACACACCTGAGGTTTGATATCCCCTTCTGGCTCGCTCAGGAGGCGATAAGTCCCTTCATCCAGTTTACACGTGGGGGGCTTATCTATCTTGATGTAGCGATTTTTGCAAGCCCGCACCTGTTTGGCTATATCCTGATTCACACATAGATGGGTGAGAGTTAAGTCAGTCAGTTGGCAAAGCCAGGAAAAGAAGGACCAAACTAAGGAAGGGATGAGTCACGAGGTCAGCTGATGTGGAAAAGTTCAAGGTACAAAAATTGGAAAATTCACTATTGTGTTTATAGGAAGCCTGTGCTGAGTATTGACTGATCAGCTGCTTTCTTTAAAGCCCACTCATCTGCTATCAGACTGAGTGATCTCAGCTGTTTACAGCATTGACTATAAAGTGAGCCCTAGCTATATCGCGTTTCATCTTTCACGGCTTCGCTGCTTCACCGATTATTTTTGCAGTGAGGATATTTTTACAAAATATTCAGAGGGCCATTCAGGAGATGAAAACTGAAACTTTGAATGCCTGCTGGAAAAATCTGTGGCCTGAGGCAGTGCGAAACGCAACCGGAGTCTCTCCTGATGAGCTCCATCACACCGCAGTGGATACGGCTGTGAATCTAGCTAGCCAAACAGCTTGGAGGTGACGGCTTTAATGACATGACTGCTGATGAAATTAATGCCCTAATCTATACACAAACACATCAACTGACAAACGAAGACCTGGCAGGGATGACAAAGCCCCCAAGCCAGGATGAGGGAGAAGAGGAAGAAGAAGACACACGTGTTGATAAAGAGGAGGAGGACGGACTGACACTTGGTCGCTTAGCAACCATAGTGAGAATGGCCACTGAACTTCAGCGCACGGCACAAGAATGGGACCCTTTGATGAGTCGTTCATTGCAGTTCTCAAACATAATCGAAGGTGGCATATCCGTTTATAAAAATCTTCTTGCTCAGAAAAAGAAAGCGCCAACAACTACCCATAACAATGTTCTACTCTCGGAGAAAGACTCCTCCGCCTTCAGTAGAAACAGAAGCTACAGCGGAGCGGAGTCAGGACGAAGAGGCACAGCTGGAGACTGGGAAATACGCGAGTGACAATGTTTCCAACCTTGTATTACTATATTAAAATTATTGTTTTAAACAAATTTTGGGCTTTAAAACATGTTTTGATTTTTGGTTTCATTCTATAGTTCGGTATTTCATTGTAAAATAATAATAATTTTAAAAAAAGCTGACTACTTCACGGATTTCACTTTTCACGTGTTATTTTTGGAACGCAACTCCCGCGATAAACGAGGGATCACTGTATATGAGAAGTTCCAATGAAATGAAGTCAGTTTAGTCACCATTTTTCTCCTATATGGATGTTGCCATGTTGGAACCAGAAAAAGTCAGTAAGCAGCGATGGTCCAAGTCGTTCTGAGTCAACGTTCATATGGCAACCACTCTCGACAACCAGGAGTGAGCTTGTTGGAGGGCCACACCCCTACTACTTTATAGTGGGGTCTTTGGAATCTGTCAAACGCTTCAAACGTTCAACGTGAGACAGCATTCTTTTATTGAGGCATCTGATTGGTCAGTTTATAACTTAAATAACTTGCAGTATAGAAATAATATCAAGAAAAAAAAGTAATGATTAACAAGAACTTTAAAAAAAAGGTAAGCAGAGCAATAGTGGTGATTCTGACCAAAAGAATGACAGAGAAATAGCTGTTTATTTCTCAATAGAAGTCTATGGGAATTCGGCTTCTTGGAACCAACAAATACTTTCTGTTTGAAATGTGAGGGGGAGGGGTCACTCTGTCTAGTTGTCTGGTTTACAGTCACCAACTTGAAGCTGTCCTTAAAACTATGTGGGCTAATCTGCTTCCAGAACCTACTGGCTACTATCATAATTCACATCACGCAGGCCCGGTAATAGCAGTGATTGCTGGCTGGAAAAGAGGAAGTTAGTGCAATTAAAAATGAAAGAAAGATTTGTCTTTTTTTTACCCCTTCTCACTTTCACACTTTATTTCAAAGACGAGGTATTTTGCTGGAGTTTTGAAGTCCTGACAAAATTGGTAATGGTCTCATGAGTGGAATGTTTTGTTTTAGTCTAAGATTCAACAAAAACAAAGTCAATAATAAAAGATTTAGAGAGAAAATCCCCAAGAATTTTTTCCTGGAAACGTATTTTTGGTAGATCATTTCATTGTTGCAATGATCATTGACAGTAAATGCCATAGTTTAGGAAAGTGGAATTCTTTTCCTTTGGAATGAAGGAATGTGTGTTTGTAGGACCAGCAGCAGAGCCAGCTGCTTAATCTGCCATTAGCTCTTGTTTAGTGGATTTTATAATTAAAGTTGAAGAAACCAGACATATCTACAAACTTAGCAATTTTCTTGTGTGCGTCAGTGCAGATAAAGATAACTCTGTGACCGTTACATCCCAGAAATATGGGGCAAGTCAGTTGTGAGGATTGTAATTCACAGTCAGAGATGAACTTTTTGCATTAAAGCCTTAGCTCCAGTGTTGACCACCGCAACTCTCCAACCATTTACCCAATAACGTAATACTAATGGATTCTGCCACAGAGAAAAGCACTTTACAGCAGTAAAGCCTTTAATGCTGGCACATTGAGTAAATTGCACATATCGGCGCAAAGACGCTTTTCTCCATTTCAGTCTGTTGGAATTACGTTAATTCTGTCTAAGAGTTATGGTAATTTAAGGAGCGTGTGTTAGTTTGCTGTCGCTGACGACAGCTCCGGTGTTCAAAGACTAAAGAGTGATTTTGAAAGAGGCTGCCTCTCATCTGAAGCTTCGCTCTCATCGCCCTCAGAAACACACGTTCCAGCAGCGTTCCAATGAAAAGTTTACGTAAACGTGTTTTAGGCTTCCACGTTCTAAAATATCACGTTGACGTGTAGCTACACAAGTGTTTAAGACCGTTTTCGGGCTCTACGTACAGAACGCCTACCTATTGTATATACATGGCATGTTAAACCAGGTCAAACTTTGACCAATCAGGGACTTGGATTTGGTAGTGACGTATAGATGACGTCCCTTTTACCTCACAGAAGGGACAATCATTCAAAAATCAATCATGGAGGAGAAATTAATAATTGTAGTTTGTGTCTGGCCGGAATTTTTCGACACCTGGGGCCTCATTTATAAACGTTGCGTACGCACAAAAGAAGGCGTACGCCACTCTCTACGCAATAATTGAGATTTATAAAAAGCAAACTTGACGGGAAAATGTGCGGTCCTTCGCGCAAGCTCTGACCCAGGCGTACGCACAAAAACGGGTGAAATGAGAAACGGCGACGCCGTCGGCAGATGGAATAAACACGTGAAAGTGAAAATGAAGATACTGCCTCTCAGAAATAACATGAAGACTTCACAAAGCAAGTCTTACAATTAACAGCCTACACGAACACCCGTTTGATCCATCAGCAGTGAAACAAACAAAAAAATCAAACGAAAATTACAACAGAAATTCAAATGAACACATATTTGCAAAAAGAAAAGTGAAATATGTTCTGCAATATTGGCATGTTGTGCAATTCATCCTCATAAATAATATATTTAACAGAACGAAATAACGTACAAAACAGACATTCCCGTCAATGTGTCGGTCTGGCGGAGCAGATAAAGGTGCAATTAGACAGACAGATGGATAGATAGAGAGAGAGAGATGCATTAATTGTCCACTGGGGAAAGATGTTTACATATTAAAACATTTCTTCATAAGCCACGGAATTATGGTATTCATGCATATGCCTTTAGTTTGTTGTATTTTTGATAAAACAATGTATGGCGTATGTCTCAATCATTCAGAAAGCAACAAGAAATTACATTTGCGCTGATCAATTTCCCTTTTCCACGTCGATTATTACCGACATCTGCAGCTTGTCAGATGTAATTAAATGGAGGGAAATAAAATGCACCATCACAATGCGTAATGACGCACAATGGCTGATCTTGCTCTCTTAGAAGATGTGGCAAATGGAAGAATTCGGAGTGAACGCATCTTTAGACAGCAAGAAGACTTGTTGGCAAACGAGGACGAGTGGCTTATGAGCCGGTTCCGACCTCCGCGGGCTTTTGGGGGTGTGTCACCCGATGCATCTGGCGCGTCGGCGTCCCCCTGCGCCTCAGTCACCACTCCACTAAGGGATTCCCCAATTCTTGCCGCTAGTCCCCCCCCCCCCCCCCCCCCCCCGTGGCAGACACACTCTCGATGCAGCGCCAGACGTTTTTTTGCCTCGACTTTGATGTCCGACCATGCCTTCTTTATTTTGGCCACGGTCCGAGGTTGTCAGGCTACAGCAGTGCTTCTCAATTATTTTTTGCCAGGCCCCCCCTAGGAAAAGAAAATGTTTCGCGCCCCCCCTGACCCCCCCCCCATAACCCCCCCCCCCCCCCACACACACACACACACACAGACACACTCGCGCGGTGACAATACATCAGGTCAGTATCTATAAAATTTGTATACCTAAAATTGTATCTTTTAACACTAACAAAAGAAAAAAGCAAAATAAATCCACTTTCAACAAATATTAACTTTATTTAGCCACAGAAACCCTGTTCTAGTCTAAAACAGAAAAGAAGCTGAAAGTACCTGAAATAAAAAAAAATCTGTCATTCCTTATTTAAACTAGAAACATTTTGACCAACTGAACCATTTGATGCTGAAAAAAATAATTCAATCAATAAATAATATTAAATCTAAATTGATCTGAAACATTAACACAGCAGCACCAATATATTTAACGTTTTTAGTCTGAAGAAATAGGTAAAAACGTGCTGATTTTTTTTTTCTAAATGACGGATTGTTTATTTCTGATCTCATAAAAGTGCAGCTGTTTTCCTGCATTACCTGCTGTCTTTATGTCTGTCTGACACCAACTAAACCACAGGCAGACAAAGAAAACATGGATGGAAAATAAAGACACGTCATCAAAATGTCTACAATAGTTCATAAAGAATGACATTGTTAGCATGAGCTTAGGAATCTAAGGGCAGCGGTGATCTTGGGCAACAGGCAGCGGTAGCAGTGGTCCGCGTGCCCCGATTCCCCTGGCAGACAGGGCCCACACCACCCCTCCCCTTTCGTTCTCACTCGCGCAGCCGCGGACAGACAGAACAGACAATAGGAACCGAATAGTGGACCAGATTATTTTCCAAGCACTGAGCCGCTGTCACCGCTGCCCCCACGTTAAATTTGCGCACCGGACAAACCTGTGCCTAAAACCGCCACCACCGCGCGCCCCCCCTGGCATCGCTTCGTGCCCCCCCCTGGGGGCGCGCCCCACTATTTGAGAAGCACTGGGCTACAGCATTACGGCGTTTGCCACTCACGTGGCTTTGGCATTAGTAATGCCCACACTGTGCCCTCCAAACAACACTTTTCTCCTCTATTCCACCTCGCCAACGATAACTTCTACTTCACATTGAGTGAAGTTACGTTTTTTTTTTCATTTCCTCTCTGTGTGCCATGGTTTCGCAATCAATGAATATTAATTTGTGGGCGTGTCACGGACTATTTATGGGCAACTATAGGCGTGTCATGAAGCCGCAAAAGCTGCGCTGCATTTAGAATTGGTTGTGATTTATTAAGGGAAAGATGCGTAGGATGTGCGTGCGCACGGTTTTATAAATCCGAATATTTCTGTGCGTACGCACGTCCTATGTTTCATCCGTACGCCACTTCTGACGCAAATCCTACGCAAAGTTTTATAAATGAGGCCCCAAGACTTTAATATATAAGAATAGAGCTGTGAAAGAAAAAGCCTGGAGCAAGATTCACAAGGTTTGTACCACTTCAACATTTTGTATCCACCATGTACACCTGCAGGTGGTGGACATGCGCTAGTAAACAGTAGAAAAAGAAGCCAATGCTTGTCCATTGTAAACACCATGGGCTAAATGTGCGTTCAAGAACCCGCGTTTAGTGTGTTCTTGAATGCCCAATGTGCCAGTACCTTGTTGTATATACAAAACAGGATCTTGATACTTAAGCGTTTCAAATAACATTTTAAGAAGAGTCAGATACAGATTATTCACAGCCTTTTAGCTCTCACCTTGATGTCAGACGCACTGTTTGTGGCCAAGTAGATGTGGAAGCTGTAGTTGTGCAAGGAGCTGCCAAGCTGTTTGTAAACCAGAACCACCCCATGGCGGTCCACGGGCTGGGGAGTCTGAATGATGGGACCCACAGGGGACAGGGACGTCACATTCCACTTAACATGGCTGCCCGAGTGGTCCACAGTTGGCTCAATGAGTGGACGGTTTCCCTTTACGTGCAGGATGCCAAAGGTCATCTCATTTTCTGGATCTTTGGGGAAAATAGAGAATCTTTATGCAGCTGTTTTTAAACTAGAAATGTCAGTTGAAGAGAGAAAACAGACACATCTGAGGACCCTTCGTTGGACTTACGAGCCAGGCAGACGCAGTGAGGGAACTGGATGGATTTGAGCACACTCGCGTCTTTCTTCACAGTTTCCACATTGAAGATGGGTCCGGCAAATTTCCAGGAATTCCCCAGGAACCCAGCAAACTTGGACCACGACAAGATGGAATACCGCACCAGGACTGGCTCGGTTGCTTCAAAAACCAGGCCAGTGGCGGAACACTCGTACGAGACGTCTGCTTCCAGCTGCACCCTGAAACACAACGCTGAGTCACCGATGCTGAGCATTCATCAGCATAGATCTGATGCACAGACGCTATGTCACACTTACTGCAGCCGTCCCCTTGAGATCCTGCAGGGGGTAACAAGCTCGCTTCCATGGGTCTGTCAAAAGCACATACAGTTTTTTTGACTCGTTTGGCCCTTTTTCATAAATCGTTTGAAGCTTATTCAGGCCTTTCCGCAAAATTCAAAGACTTACTACTAAATGAAAAGACTAAAATGATTTTAAAAAGCACTTTTCACAAAGTAAAATGGTCGTGAGCTCACCTTCTGGATGGCTTTACATTTTTCACAGTATAACTTGTAACTGGCCTCTGTAACAACACATAAAAACAGAAAATGCTTTATCAACAGTTCTCCATCACTGAGACTTGTTCATAAAAATGCTCACCTTTCCCATTCAGAGCCTCTGTCTGAGGAGAATCTGCGGCTCCTGCAGGACAAAACGGCTTAAATTCAGAGTCAACGTATTCTTTAAACCAAAAAGGTATTCAAGTGTGATAACATCACATATACATGAATGATTTTTGAGATGCAGATTCCCTAAGGCGACCACCTTTCATCGAAAACTCCTAGACATGGTAACTCAACCGGTTTTCACCACACAACTTACTGCTCCCAGACTCCTCTGCACTGGCCTTTTGGTTTTCTGTAGAGAAAAGGGATAAGACTTTGAATCCATCATCTTTGTGTTCTAGCACTCCTACAGAAATTCAGTTGGAGAATTTGAACAACAGATTGCATATGAAATAAACATTGTCTTAATGTCTGACAACAAAGTTAGGTCATTATTAAGATTTTTCTGTATAAGAAGTCTCTGTACATTTTTTCTGTTTTTTGTTTTTTTTCAATCAGAAGTTCCAAAAATCTGTTTTTATTCTAGAAGACTGAACTAATAATGCATCGTTTTAAGGACCTTTGATAGCCAAATTGACATTTACTTAAGTAACATTTTACAAAACAGACCTTCAACCCCCCCCAACTTAACAGACACTCCAAGAAATTTAAAAGAAACTGAAGAAAATTCAATTTCAAAAAGCATAGGGTCGCACTATGATAAGGGATGTTTCTGTGTTCCAGAGATGGAAAAACACCAAATGTCACAGTATCAAAACAAAAATTAACACCAACCACTTCTTCAACCCCCATAAAAAGTCAGATTGGTTTGGTCCAGGACCATCAGAAAGCAGCGGCCTCAATACCACAGAAAAATTTGAGGGCAGCATTGAAAAGGCCCATAAATCTGAACCAAATTAAAAAGTTCTGTCGGGAGGGAGGATTCTGTAAAAACCGCATGAAGTTAGAGAAAAGCATTTCTATTTCATAATAACCCAAGTTATTTTCAGTTGTGACTTTAACACCAAGAAAATAAAAGTTTACGAATAAAGGATTTCTTAATTTTACAAAAGGATGTGGAAATAAAAGAGACCTTTGTCTTTTCTAAATTCTATTTAAACACCTGGTTAACATAGGATACACAAAACTCTCACCTGATTCTTCTCCATTCACTTCTACATGCCCTAAAAGAAAAGTTAAAAGAAAAGAGTCAAGAAATTGAAATAATATTAATGTCTGTAACTATTTCTTGACTATGAAACTAAATCTACTGTTGTTCGTTAGAAAAAAACAACAATGAAATTGCAGCTTAAGGACAGATGACAGATGAGATAAGCAACTGTTTAAATTTTGCTTTAAACTGAATCTATTTAGATCATCAATAAGTGAACATGCAGCAAACCTGCAGTTTTACAACCAAGACACAATCAAAAATTTACATTTAAAAGTGGAAAAAAAGACCAAATAATTTGATATACCATTTTGTCTCATTGGCTGAAACTGTGACGTAGCTTTAAATACCTAAAAGTTAAAGCATTCCTTTCAAAGCGCTTTCAAAAAACGCTGAATATCTCTGAAAACTCTTGAACGACAGTTGTTTATATCAACCCTTGTGCTCTCCAATGACCCCACCCTTACATTGACGTGTTCTCCCTACCATGACAAAGGTGAAGAGGATTTCATGTAATCCATGTACACCAGTGAAGATCACAAAT
The DNA here is from genome assembly GCF_053564925.1 of Oryzias latipes. Lineage (NCBI taxonomy): Eukaryota > Metazoa > Chordata > Actinopteri > Beloniformes > Adrianichthyidae > Oryzias > Oryzias latipes. Next base: position 23,124,771 of record NC_136249.1, on the reverse strand, counting down.
CATTGAAGAAAAAAGGTTTAACGCACTGTCTAGTGGGTCTAGATGACCCAACTCCCAATGGTAAAGTGCCTAGGATAGCACAAGGGTTAAAGAGCTAGATAAGGAAAAATAAACGCCTTCAAATCTAAAATAAAACTAACTCTCTGCTCTTTATACAATAATTGTCTTCTATTTACAGGCTTGAATCTTTCTTCCAATCTTTCTATCCAGCTGTGACTCAGCTGTGTGTCTGCATGGAGATCTGCAGAGCTGCAGGTTTGTTTTTAATGCGCCGTGAATCAATATGACGCCAACAGCGGTATTTCTTTGATTTAACGCTTAAAACGGTTCTCGGGTCGCACTGGGAGAGTTGGATCAGTGAGAGCAGACAGGCTGAAAAGCTGCTAGCAGGCAGTCATGGAAGATTGTGGCTCTGCGTGGCTGCTGGATAGTAGTTGCACATCTGAAGGTTTATGCCTTCTAGTGAGAGCATCTTTGAAATTCATCTACAGAGGAGAATTTTTACATAAGTTCTTCTCAAGGACTTCAAGATGCAACATTATAAATTAAGTAGGATATAAACAAAGCTCTTCTTTTTTTGAAATGAAAAAGTGAAAAATGATTAAAGACCCACTCCAATGAAAATCGAGTTTTTGGAGTTTTTAACAAGTTCTGTAGGCTAGCGGGAGAGGGTGTAAACTAAGGGATGATGGGATATCAGCAGAGACAACAGGTTTTTTTTTTAATATTGCCTAAAAACGACTATCATACTTAAAAGGAACACTGGGCACGCCTTTACTAAAGATGATTGGAGTGGGAAATTAAACAAACCATTAAATCATTATTTGTGTACAAGTTTCTAAATTACAGAAGAAGAAAAAAAAATTAAAAAAATAAAACCAGACATCACTGCCGTTTATCAGCATAAATGAGGACAAGGCAATATTTTATGAATCTCTAGAAACCAAGAAATTTGGTAAAAAGGTGGGCAGTGCCTGTTTAATCCAAAAATAAATTATAGAAAAGCTACAATCTGCTTTATCAACACAATGACGGAGGTTATCAATTTATAAACATTAGAAAATGTAATGAAAAAGTAAAAGCTCTCAAAGATTAACAGCTTGCATTTATCTACAATTTTCCATCTATTAAAACTTGAGACCCTCTTGATTATGAAAACTCCAGAAGCTAAAGCTGAATTGGGTTTTTTGACTTTTGTATGACACAACAGACAACAGACATCCGATTGCGAGTAAATAAATAACCAACAACTGACAGCAGACACATGTTTGGTTTTAAACGCCTTGGAGTCATCACAGCTGAGTTTTCTTATTCCAGAAGTAAAAGCCTTAGTTTCAAATGTCCTTAAAAAACACAGTTTTTTAATTTCCTTTAATGTCAAATTATTGCTTTACAATAAGGGTCGTGATGAAGCCTGTCAAGGAGATTCTCTCACCAGAACCCTCCTCCTCCTCTTCTTCTTCCCCCTCCTCCTCCTCCTCTTCCTCTTCGTCGTCTTCCTCTGAGCTGTCCTCAGTGGATGTACCATGGTTGTCTGTTAAATAAATCCATATATCAGAGACCCGACCTGAAACAAGCGCGGGAATAAAGAAGGATTTACCTGCTTTGTAAATGTGCTCACCTGAACTGTTGCTGTCACTCTCTGACAGGTTATCTGCAAAACGGTTTGACATATGAGAGCAGTAAACTTCACATCTAAAATCTACTGACAAGACATACGAACAGCCAAGTGCGTTCCTATTACTCAAGGAGAGTAAATAGTGTTCTTAGTCGATCTAACACCATTACTGCTGTGCTTATGAACCCTAACACAACAGTTGAATGGTTACGTTAAATGAAGATATTTAGAGGTTATTGTAAACACAAATTATTTTAAAAAATGACCATTAAAGAGAGGGAAATCCTCACATTGCTTTTTTAATGCAGTGTTTTGCAAGAAACCCACAGAAACTGAACTTCTTTTCACACTTCACTTGTTTGTTTGTTTTATGACTCATGACACACTGTCTACAAGGTTACAGGAAAAGAAGATGTGCGCGCCCCTCAAAAACCTAGTTCTGCTTCATTTCTAGGTTTTTTTCTTCCTCGAATGTTTTTGTACCAGTCATAGAAAGAAAGAAAAATGTGGGGGGAAAAAAAACCCTAGTACGGCTGAAGAACCAAAGCAGATTTACATTCACAGTGGAGCTGCAGTGTTTGAAGAAGCCTGTGATGAGTGGCATGCCCTAACACTTTGGCACGTTTTACACAAATATATGAATCCGGAGGAGCCTCTTCCTCCCTGCAGCTTTGGAAGTCCATGGGCCGGGCCATCTGGCTGAGTGTCTGGGCTGGTTAATGGATGGAGCCGTCTTTTTGGGCCCGCAGAGTTTTATCTTAAACTAACAAGCAGATGCTGCCATCGCCTATCCGCCTGCAACATCATCTTCATCCATCTCTGTAAATGTGCTTCTCTGCGTGTGCACCCACACAGAGCTGTGCTCTGCTTTGGAGGTGGTGATGGGGGACCACTGCCCCCTGCTGGTCAAATCTCGCAGCACCACAAATGGCAAAAAGCCTTTTGATCTGTTGAAACATTTGCCAATTTGTTAAAAAAATAATTATACTAATTTTTTTTAGTAAATATAATAAATGACGCACTATTCGATTTGATTTGAAAAGTCCTTGAAGAGTAATTGGAGCAAAAAACAAACTTTAGCTTCCTTTTTTGTAATAATAAAGTAAACCATGTAGGTCATAATGCATAAAAGCTTATTGACACATCCAAGAAGTCGAAAATAATAAGTAGTTTCTAGAAACTTTTGTCGTTTTCTCTTCCCGTTGAGTCTTTAATGTCTTTGCCTTTTTGTGTACATGTGATGCAAACAAACAGACATCCAATCACAAGCTGGCTTCTACAATTGGCCAAAGCTGAACCACAATGAGGAATGTGTGCACTAAACATTACACAACCCTTTTTTTTCACAGCACTTCAAACAAAACCTGAATACATTAATGACACCATCTTTTTAACCACAAAGAACAAAACAGTATGAAAAACCTGAAATGGCAGATTTATGCGTTTCTCCATTGAAAGGCAATTTCATTTACAGCTTTAGATGCCAAATAAATAATAAAGATCTAGATACAGTAGGTCAAGGATCTGCAACCTTCAACACATAAAGAGCCACTCAGGTTGGTTTCTCACCAACTACAACTTGGTAGGAGCCACAAAGTAGTATTTCACCCTTCAGATGTATTTATGTAATGTTATTGTTACATGTATTTATGTTAATGTTACCATTATGATAAATATAAATAAATTGTTGCTTTTTTTGGAAATAAAAAAACAAATATGAAAAGAAAATAGCCTTTTTCAAAATATGAAATAGTTTATAACTTTTGATAGAGGTTCACATGACATCCTTTCAAAATAAAAGGCCCCCTGTCTCACATTGGATCTGTAATGGGATTTTTTTTTTTAAGTTGAGTTAACCGTTTGTGGTGCACCTCAGCCAGAAATGTGTAATTCTAACAAAAATTTAATCAGAGCTAATTAAGTGACCCTTATTGTATTTTTCAATCCATAAGGTGCACTTGGAATCCTCAAATTTGTTCAAAAACCAAAAAAATCTGCCCTGTGTCCTCATCCTGGTTGTACTTTCTGACGTCCAATAGTTTTTCTCTGGTGCAAGGCGCACAAAAATCTGTTAAAATGTCAAGAATGCTTGAGTTCGTTTTTTTCTACAGCACTCCTGACTTACTTTCTACTTAACCGTACTTTTTCAAATTAAAAACTGCATTTTTCTTTAACCAGAGAGCCATAACGGAGGGGTTAAAGAGCCACATGTGGCTCCAGAGCCAAAAGGTTGCAGGGTCTGTGTCATATCGCCACATATGAGATAGAAAGATACACAACCTTAATATTTAATCATTTAGCACCAACAACTGATGAGCAGACAGCTGCTCCACCCACAGAGCTACACAGCCACCCAAATTACAACTGTGGTTTCAGAGAAGCCCCTGCATGTACACAGCATTCCCACGCTTGAAGTGTAACATGAGAGACTATGGGAAATACTTGGGCAACTTGTGCAAAGTACATCACCACAACAACCAAATAAATAGATAAATACAATAGTTTCCATCCAAACCGGTAAAGCTCAAACATTTTGGCAAATAAGAGTAACTGCAGCCCGTGCTGCTCATTTTGTGATCAAAACACAATAGATTTAGTTTGCGTCTTTTTCATTTAGAGTGAACTGAGTTTCTGTTGAAGAAAAAGCTGTGAACCACTGAGGCTGAAAGAGGCGGTGTGTTTGCTGCACAAACTGCCCCGCCACACAAATCAGATGGAAAGCAGGACGGCCAAAGAGAAGAAGCAACAGCACGGGATGCTACCTCACCCAAAAGCAGAGAGCAACAATCAGAAAAAAAAAAAAAAAAAAAGGAATCAATGCACACCTTTGCTTTCCAGCGCGGGAACGTCTCCATCTCTGTGAGGAGAAAAAAAAAACTATACTTAGACTTAAACAAAAAGGAAAGGAGGGATGAAAGAAATACAAGTTATAGCACAGCTGCAGGAGTTTTTGTAACGTGTACTGATGAAAAACAAATGGCTCTGACAGCATGAGAAAAACAGGAAGTGCGTGTAAAGGTGGCACACATTCGTAAAGACCGATGCACTTTTCCACCCACACTTTCCTCAATGCGAGCGGTCATGTCAGTGCAGGAAAGGCAACATTTAGAACGTGCTTTTCTCTCAGGAAAACAAGGCTGATCAAAGGCCAACAGTTTATCATATTTGGCAAATTTCACACAAAAGATTCAATGTTTAAGAGAGAAAAAAAACAACACAATATATAGATGCATGATCGTTTGTGTGTTGGTTGTAAAATCCAGCTGATTGTGAAAAAACAGCTTTAAAAAAAATCTAAAAGCTCAAGCTTTGGTGGGAGTTTGACTGACTTCTTTCATTTCAGAAAAACAAAAATTATTGTTTTATCCTTTCCATCTTCGGGGGTTTTACTGTTCCTTATTATTGTGACAACCTCCTCAATTCTTCTGAATGTTACCACTTTCCCACTGTCTTTAAACATCTTGTGATTTTGAAACAGCAAAACTATTTTTAGATCATTTTTTTTCACACATAAAACTCTTACATTCTTGTCCATCAGACAAAGCTACACCCATGTTTAGTTACTTTTTTGTGTTTCTTTGCTTCCCGATGTTAATGCATTTAAAGAAACACCGTCCTGAAATTCTAATTTCCCATTTTAATTCTACTACAAGAAACAGTAGAATGATCTGTGAAGAGACCTGCTGAAAGCGAGCTGTAAAGTCCAGACTTTGACATGAAGCAGCACGCCTGCCATCCATCAGCCAGAGTTCAAAGTGAAACACAAAAAGAACAAGTTCATCAACAATAAAACACTTTCAAAAAGTAGGTCTCTTCCTGGTTCTTTCCCACTAAGTAGACTGGAGTCTGATAAAAAAAAAAACTACCGGTAACAAGACAGGAAATCTGGTTTCTCAGATGGTAAGGAGATTTGAAGCTGCAGCCTGTTCATCCTGATAAAGAGCTTGGCTTTCCTTTGTTTTCACACATCAGTCCAGGAAATGCTTTTGTCATTTCTACACATTTACCAGACAGTCACGCCAGGACATCCATGGAGGTCATTGGTTGCCAAGGTAACCTTCTTTTCCTTTAAACGCAGCACACTACAATGATCCTTAATGTTTCTTTTCAAAGACCAAACTCACCGTACGGGTTCTGTGAGTTACACACCATTCGTGTATAGAGGAGCATCATATTTTCTACTATCACAAAGCAGTTTTACTAACCCACTTCTAGTACATTTTAATGACTTCAGGTTTAGTATCTCTTTCACTACAGCAGACTTCATTACCACGCAGAAAATAATTAATTCACTGATGAGAAAGAACAAAAAAAATTTTTTTTTTTTGCTTATGGTTCCGCTCAGCTTGACAGTTTTCTTAACCCTTTGATGCGCAACATGGGTCAAAAGTGACCTGGCTGACTTTTAATATCTGATATCTTTGCAATAAATTAATATTATCAGTCAACAGTCAAGGTATTCCTCAATTAACTTGTTTTAGACCATCACCCATGATTATCTTATTTTTTCATTTCTTACTTTTTAAAGAAAATTTTTTTTGTATCACTACCCCTCTGATGTGCAACATGGGTACAAAATGACCCACATTCATTTTCTATGTTATTTCTCATATGGCTCAGTATTTACATAACATAACTTTGAAATAAATTACATTTAATCATTTATTCCTCCATTTATGTTCAAAATATCTTGTTTTTTGTGCCTCTTGAGCACCATGCATGAAAACAAAGCAGTGGATGACAACAGTCAGAAGAAGAAACCAGAAGTGATCCAGTACTATAACAAATCAAAATGAGGTGTGGACACACTGGATCAAATGGTAAGAAACTATTCATGTAACACAGATGTGGCCCATGGTTCTCTAGTCCAACATACTGGCTGTTGCCACCCTCTATGCCTATGTTGGTGGTGTCAGCAATGCACGGGGGGCTTTTTCTCAAGGAGCTGGGTGAAGTGCTTGTCATGCCACATAAAAGAGGCGCATTGAGGGCATACCCCAACTCCAAAAGCATGTTTGGGCGGCAGTGGCTCAGGTGGTTGAGCAAGGTGGCCAATGAAAGGAGGATAGGAGGTTCGATCCCCGTTCCCCCCCCAGTCGACTGTTGTGTCCTTGGACAAGACACTTCACCCTCCCTGCCTCCAGTGGGACTCCACTGGTGTGTGAATGTGAATGTCCCGGTGATGATCAAGGGACCTTAGGCGCCAGCTATGCCTCTGTCAGTCTGCCCCAGGGCAGCTGTGGCTACAACAGTAGTTACATGAATGAAGAGTGAATCAATAATGGACACATTGTAAGAACTTTGAGCGTCTGGAAAAGTGCAGATAAATCCAATCCATTATTATTATTATTATTATTATTATTAATATTATTATTATTATTATTATTATTGAGACAATGGGAAAATGTGGGTTTAAAAAAAACACAATACTGATGCATCCACTTGCAGACAAATAGATCCATGAACGTCTTTGTTTTCCTCACTGGGCTGGCATCTGGACCAAAACTGTACGCCAGGATTGCTCTTATATTGTAAGTCATTTTTCTTGCACCAGTAATGTTAGGTTGGACTTATGAGGGGCTGTAAGCTGGCGAGAGAGTGTAAAGAAAAGGATCATGGGAAATGAGGTAAGGCTCACTGCATACCAACAGTCTCACGCACAACTGTATTTCTGATGAACTCCTGCCGCACTGCAGAAACTATAGAAAACGGCAGGGTTTTTTATTTATTTTTAATTTTGCCTAAAAATGGCAAAATCATAATTAAAAGAGCAATGGGGATGAAATATGACTGGAGGGGGACTTTAACAAGCGTCTGCTTCTTCCACAAAGCTGTTTGATTTTTTGGAGGCTCAATGGAAGAATTTTAACAACATTGACCCCGACAGGGAAAAAAACGGATTAGAAGATGAATGAATGGAACAAAGTGGCCGAAGACAACTGTCAATGCATTAGCCTTAATATGTACTATCCTGTTTGATAGGAATACACCGCCAGCCTATCAGATTACATCTAGCCTACTTAAACAGACATGTTGACCTTCATTATTCCATTACAATTATCTCACCCTTTACCAAAACGAAGCTATATTATTAGTAGTCATTGACTCTTACTTGTGAACAACAAGAGTCTGTGATCTCATCCTTTCATGAGGATTAAGGTACTTGTTGTTGAAGAATGGAAGTAGAAGAAAAGAAATGGTTTAAGCTAAATGAGTCGGGAAGGATTGAGAAATGTTATGCACTGTTTGTGTGTTTTCTCTCAATCAGCCTCTTTCCATTCTTCTGAAGGGTTTTCTTCTGTTTCTGCTGACAGATAAACTTGTTGATGCATCCTTTGGTTTCTAATGCACACAGAACAGATAGGGGACGTCTGGGTTTCGATAAATAGCTGTCAGTTGAGCTGCAACCACACAGCCAGAGGGAAGAAAAAAGAAACGCTTTTAAAAAGCCAATGCTTTCCATTAAAACATGTTTATATAAAGGCATTGACCTACAGTCTGGTTTTTATTCCAGCTTTGTTTACTTGTGCTACTGAGAGTGAAAGGCTGCGCGTTTTATTGTTCGGTGGGGGACTTTCCTTTAGAGGAGCGTGAGTCATGAGGATCACCTCACCTGCTAAAGAATAAACAGACATCTATTGAAAGAAAACGTTATTTTTATTAATACTACTACTCGACGACGACTTGTTTTGGGGGGGGGGGGGGGGGGTGAGTCACTAAGTAAGAAGCAACAACAAACAATGCCGCGTGCAACGCGGAACGATACGCAGGAACGAGAACTAGTTTAGCATCTACTGTATGATAAACGTCTAAAACACGGAAGCGTAAATTCATATTGTGCTTGAAAAGGAAGCATGAACAAAAACACAACACTTCCTGTATTGGCGTCTTCACCTTCAGCTCAATTTTTAAAAGACGGAACACCACAATCGTCTTAACACTCACAGAGGAAAAAAATAAAGCAGAAAGAAATTACCCGTCTTCCAGGTGGGAAGCAGCCCCGCAGCTCGCCATCTCCGCCACCATCCTCCTCCGGTGTGTAACCGAACCCCGTTATAGAGTTTCAGCTGGACACCGCGGCTGCGCGTGCGACTGCAAGCATCTGAAAAGGCGCCAATACTACTAGTGATTGCACATCACACAAATCATCACACGAACGCGCGGAGTGCAGTAAACCTTAAAACTCCTTGCTATAATCTTTACATATTAGACGATAAAGGGAGGCCTTTTTGCAGAAAACACGCGGCTGTATTGTTTCCTTCTAAAAACAGCGCTAGGCGCCCAAGTGAATGTGGCTCCGCAGATCTGCACGTTATGGTAATGTTACTAATCCGTGGTCCTCTCCAGGACAACTGCTTTGTAGATCAGCGTTCCTGCGCAGTGTGTCACTGCGCATCATTGCTCCTCATGAATTGACTTGTTTTCTGGGGGCGGAGTCCAGTATCCCGCCTTGCTGCCATTGACGCCTCCTCGACCCCTCCCTCTGATGAAACAAACTATTTAATTAAAAAGATTTGACTAAATCTACTTGCTAAATCAGTAGAGAGGAGGAACCTCTATATGACCTCTTTCACTATGTGTTAGTTAAAAAAACCTTTTTTAAAGACTTAAAGAACACATGACATCGAATCAACACCCTAAAAAGCCCAAATTAATTTTAAAAGAAACTGCTTAAATAGCTTTAAAAGAAAATTTAAACAAGATAAGTAACTTTTCTTGCAGAAAATTTGCTACCTATGGCTACTGTTACCAAAATGCTTTTTTGCATATTTGTTTTTCTACTGCTCAGCATTTTTGCATAACTACAAGGGCTACATTTTAAATCTTGGTCAAAAGGTAATTGTAAGATCATAGCAAAGTAAAAAGAAAACAATTTTACCCTGTATATTAACATAGAACACTGAAATAAATCATTTTTAAAGTTCTTTTTTTTTTTTTTTACTCTGGTTGCTCATTTTATCCATTTATAAACTGAACTTATTGCTTTGGGTTTTAAATGCTGTTTTAACTGCATTTTTTTACACAGTTGTTTTAAATCAAGTCATTTACAAATACAAGAATAGGTTAATAGATACACTTTATATTCATATAACTATATCTTTATTGTATCGTAAAGAAATCCATTTTTTGATGTTTGGCAATCATTTTTGATTGTATGTTTTACTGTTTTATTGCCATTCTTAGATTTCTGGTAAATGTGTTCAATTTCTGGGAGAATAAACAAATTTAAAAGTTATTACTACGAGAAGGACAATTATTATGACACCCTTAAACTTTAATTGGACCCATTAGAGCCCCCCCAAATAAAATGTTCTTGAGATATTTTTTCGTAGAAGTACATTTTTGGGTGGCAACTCTAAATGCTTTTAGTAATTAGAAACATGCATGTGGAGTCATGACAAAATACTAACAGGAAACAAGTTGTTTTAGCTTCTACACATGTTTGTGAAAGAGTTTATAACATGTAAAATAAATGTGTGGAGTATTAATCTTAAACCCTCTTTTGCTTCACCGGGAGAAGGAGCTGACTGATGAGAGAACGGGTCACTTGAAGTGGGAAACATGTGAGGCAACCTGCAGATTGCATTACAGGAAAGTGCCAGCAGGTGTCACATCAGACAGCAAATGGAGTGAAAAACCATCCATGCCCAAATGATCCTCTCAACACATGGCATGCTTAATTTTTTATTAATTTTTGTGGGCTGATGGCAACATTGTGAAGCTGCGCTTGTAGAGTGAAAAGTGATGTGTCTTTATCCAGCATGGAGGGGCAAATCATAACAAGGACAGCTATCTGAAAGCGACCAGTGAAGAGTGAAGGATCTAAAACTATTATAAGGCTTCAGTTAACTGAGGGTTTCCCTCACTGCTCTGTTCAACAACTTGTATAGCTTAACAAATGAACATGCAGTTTAAAGACTGAAGCAAGTGAAAGAAGAGAGATACGGTCTCCAAGGACACAGAAAGAGAGAGATCATCGCCTCTCAGGCAAAACGATATCCCCCAACAGCTCAGGAAATCAGAGGAGATAATGCAGGAGCACTGGGGAAAGAGGGGAGGCATAGAGAAGGACAGCAAAGGTCATAGAAATGGGGGACCTTTTACAGGAGCAAAAGAAAAGAAAGAGAAAAAGGCTTTTTTAAACAGTACCTGACAAATTAAAACGTTAAATCTGACAATAACTGACAAGCTGAAAAAATTTAAGGACCACTAATCAAGACCAATAATCTCATCAAAAAATATTTATGGAATTCAAATCTTATTCAAAAAGTGCCTAAAATTGGGACAAATTATATTTTTCCCTTTAGCATATGACATAACGAGAAGAAAAAAGTGGTAATCAATTTAACATGGGAGAGATTCTATTCTAACGTAGATGGATACCCTGTCTTGAAACAATTCCACTTTTTTATGATCTTTAAATCTTTACATTGTAGATCAATGTGTCCAAAGTCCGGCCGTGGGTTAAATGCAGCCCCTGTACAAATTTCCATCGGACCGCAGGCACCTTTAATAAAATCGTTAATTTTATGACAGGTGCAGGTGCCCGATTTTTCTAAAAACTGTGAGTATGATTCCATGATTGTTGTTGGCTAAATTATGTTTTATGCCGTTGCAAACCTGTGGCAACACAGTCTCACAACCCTTCTGTGACAATTTCTAGCTCATTTCTGCAACCTGAGCTATAAATAAAAAAGAAAAGTTGACAGTGAGGGCCACCACTTTCAGGACAAGTGGACATTGGTCTGTTTTTTTGTTTTTATTGTTTTTGTTTTTTAAATATGAAACAACTGTGACTACCTAATGGGCCAGGAGACTGTGGCTGTTTTTAGGGAGTCCAATATAAAGAGGGACTACCAGACAAGACATGCTATCTACAATAAGCTAATTAGGAATGAACGGTGCAAAAAAACCAGACAAATTGACAGTAATTTGGGTGAAAAACGTATTTAGATATATTTGTTTATAATGTGAAGAAATGATAACTTGCCATAGCAATAAAATGTTCATTAACTAATTATTTTGCATTTAATGTTAGAATATCAGGCCAAATGGCTGGCCTTCAAACATTTTCCTCTCACCAAATCTGATCCTCTTTGCAAAAAGTTTGGACATCCCTGCAGATGATGAGATATTTCACGGACTAGTACACAAGTTGGCCTGGTGGTGGTGCTAGAAACACAGCAGAGAATTCAAAATCCAATTCCAAAATCAGAGAGAGGCATCTGTTTGAAATCTTGATAGTGTTTGCAAAATGCTGTCCATGAAACAGCTGTAGAGCCAGCTTTGTCTGGAGCAAAATGATTCAATAAGTAAGTGCAGGAGGAGCAAGTGCTGCCAAAGATCCTTGTCACTGCACACTGAGCAGATTTTAGTGGCTGCCGTGCTGGGATTATTACTGTGGTCAACTAGGAAGTTACACTAAAATGTAAACTTTTGTGTTTTGACTTGAATGTTACTCAAAAGTGCAAAATATTGATAAATAAATTATAGTTTTATAATCATCTATGCCCTATGAGAAACAGATGTTCAGAAATAAATGCCCAGTCTTATCGTGTAAAGATCCGTTTTGCATGGAGATGTGTTTAAATATGACAGTTTTTCCTTTGAACACATGGACCAATGTCTTCAGAAACAGTGATATTACACACCCTGGAGGGTTGAGAATCATTATCTCACATGCACACACTCCCTAAAGTAAAGATACTCTAAAAAGACTAATACTTGCGATGTTTTTAAAACACAATCTTTTTCCATACACAAAATCAGCAAACAAAGAAAAACACACAAAAATGCTTTCTCTTAGTCTTAATGAAAATCTACAGTAGCAGAGGAGCGTCTAAATGCTACAGCGCCTCATAAAGAAACTAAAGAGATCCCAGCAGGTACAATGAGCAATTTCTCTGCATAAAGAAATAGGAGGGATGTTTTGGAAATCAGCAATCTATTGTGGATAGGCTCTGGCAGCCCCTGTCACCCCGAAAGGGAACAAATGGAAGAAGATGAATGATTGAATGAATGAATGAATGAATGAATGAATGAATGAATGAATGAATGAATGAATGAATGAATGAATGAATGAATGAATGAATGAATGAATGAATGAATGAATGAATGAATGAATGAATGAATGAATGAACGAGCAATATATTGGAAACTTCAGGAGGAAATTTTAACCAGGCTTCAGCTTAGATTTACTTTGTGAGCAAAGCTGCTGAAAGCTAAACACAGACAGCAGTGTTGCTTCAGGACACAAAAGTTCAGTTCAGTTTTTTAATCACATTGATATTTACATTGACAGTTGCTCTGAAATTGGCTGGCCTTAGACCAGAATCACAAATTTCGTTTCATCATGTGATGAAATGAATCTTAAATCCTTAAAAAAGGTTTGATCACACTAAAAGAAGATGATCTCTTAACTTTAGAATCAAGTAAAGTGCAAATAATGATTTTTGGGATAAACTTGGGATATTTCTCTTTGACCTTTTCTTGGGTAAAGATGGTGTGATTTACTAAAGAAACCGGTTCTCAACTTTTTTTCAACAATAAACCCTTTCAATTAAGTTTTTTCTTTTCTTTTTTTTTGCCATCCCATAGCCATAGCTTAATGCACGGAAAAAAATTCAAATGGGATAACCGAGATACAAAAAATCTTATACTCAATATAATATATTCAATTAATGAAACCGTGTGAACATTTTTTATAAAGGAAAAAAGTATATGTGGTTCAAAGAAACGTGTACCAGTAATCTAACTTAGAAGAGAACTTAAAAAGATTTGCATGAAGTAGTAGCTGTTAGGTCAAACAGGGTAAAGCTGATGTTTCAAGTGATTTTAGTTTTAAAGTAAATAAAAATTGAAGAAAAAAAGAGACCTAAAAAGTAAAAATCTAATTAAAATGAATACTAAAAAGGTGTTAAAGTAAATCAAATGAAAGTTGAGAGAAAATGAATTAAAGTGAGTAATTAAAAAATAAAAGAGAGAAAAAGGGTCGGTGGTGGGCGCAGTGCCAGTCATGGTTCCAGCTGTGCACACCGGAGCTGACTTGGATGAGGTGCATCCATAGCGCCAGATTAGACGGAGCTTTCCAAGGGGTCAGGAAACTTCTGATGCATTTCAATTCATTTCAAAAGCATCAAAACCACAGAGGCAGCCGGTTTTTCACCAGACATTATCAGGCACTTCTCCATCACAAAGTGGCTGTCTCAACTTCTCAAGAAGTTGGTAAATGAAATAGGACAAACAGAGAAGTGTGTCTGGATGGTGTGTGAATTCCTGCTGGAAATCCTCTGTGGATGCTTTCCCCTTTCAAGTGGGGACAATAACGTGACAGTGGCTTACTGCTAAATCTGATGACAGGCCCAAATCTTTGTGAAAAGATACAATCAATGTTCATTCTGATTGACTAGAAACTATTTCAGGCTGTGCCCTGCCTTCCCTCCTGAACACAGCTCAGATAGACCAAAGAGGGCATTGATAATACACGGGTAGACTAGCAGTGTCAAATACAACAATGAGTCCTAACAGCAGACAAGGAGAGAAGATCGTTTTTAAAAGCATCAAGGAAGTCATTTGTGTCTTTAATTACTGCATTTCAGTTCCCAAGTGAGCTCTCAACTTTTCATACAGCCGTGTTATTTAACAAATGGGAAATTAATTGTTTTAAAGCAACTGGGACCCTATCCTAATAACTAATACGGCTCGGCTGGACTCCAACTGGCATGATGGACCAAAAGGCCTGTTAGCTGCAATTATCAAACCGTAGAAGCCAACAAGAGAAAAATACTTTTTATAAGTTGGTCTTAATGAGGTACATTGAGTCAAAATGTTAAAAGTAATAATACTCACAAAGACGTTTTACCACTATAGTTTGATCACACTGAGTTAATGACAGTTTCTTATTGTCACAATGCTAAAAAATTGCAGATTTTTTCCATTTTTTTCTCCTTTGAACACATAGTTAAAAGGGTTTAAAGGAAATTTTTGATTATTTAGAAGAAAAATTATATTCAGGCATAATACTATAAAAATGTAACAATGTGATTTTATTTAAATAATATAAAACAACTCCATAGATGTCTTATAGTAATCTTTTCCTTTTTTCTTTCGGGATAAAAACATTTAACATCTTAATAGCAATATAAATTAAACAAATATCAGTGGTTAGCGATGTAAAATATACGATTGCACAGCCGTTTCACAGAAATGCATCAAATAAGGAAATTATAACACAATCATCAGAAGAATCTTTAAAAGCTTCAGCAGAAATAAGATTTTCAGCACCAACGTGCTAAAATATGTTCTCAGTCTTGTCGGTTGGTAAAAACAGAGGGTAGAAAAGGGCTGATTGCAAGTTTTTGAACCGACTACCTCTTTTGCACTCCCGTCCTCCTTATTCCTGAGACAATCCTTCTACTGTACATATTGCTGTATAACAGATGAAGTGTGTCAGTGTTCTGCATAATGTGATCTGTGAAGGCCTCTTTCTCTTTTTCTCCATCTCGCCTCCTATGTGTTGCTGATGCGCAGAATGACGAGTCCTGGGATTTAATGTGGGTTTCTGCTGGATGGAGCTGTAAACTGGAGCCATGTCTCCCCCCCGTGAGACACAGACCCCCTCCTCTTTTTTAGGGTGACTCAGCACAGAGTTCAAAATTCCCCTGCCGTGCACTCCCACCGAAAACATGTGGGAAAGGAAGACTTTATCCTATGTTTAACCTCCAGGTGTCTGTGGGGTGAGTAGAGACCAGCAACTGAGTCATCTGCAGCTGGGTGGATCATGGGGTTATCTATAGGTGAAAATGAGGTAACAGTTATTCATGGAGTTGGCGGCAATATTTTTACCGTGTCAGCACCCCTGCATTCAGTTTGCTGGAAATTAAATATGATATACGGAAGAAAATATTTTATTTGGAGTTAAAAAATTCCCCAAACGCGTACTTTGAGTAATTTATGTACCTTTCCAGGTAACGTGATGTCACAGTTTGAAGCAAAAGTATTAACGCTGACTCAAATCATTTTGTGCTTTCTGAGCAGTACTCATCTATTATGGCTGAACATCATCACACCATTAAATGGTTATTCCCTATAAAGTTGAAAAGCCTGGCTCAGCACAACTCTCAAGACCATCAGATTTTCTCAAATTGCTGACTGAGGCTCCCAAGGGACATAACACTTTTTTAACTCTTTCCTCTTCTGCTGAGGATTTTCTATTTTTATTATTTTTGCTCTGAGGTTTTTTTTTTTTACTTAGAAGAGTCCAGAATCTGATTGGTCTCAACTTTGAGAAAGAGAAGAAAGACAGGAAGCTGCATTTAAGGTGTGACAAGCTTCACTTGTGAGAAAGTTGTTATTAAGTGTAGAATTTATAATGAATATAGTCTGAGGTGTTGTCATGCCTTCATGTGTCAGCCACACTCTATACTCTAACACAAAAAAACAGAAACCACATGAAGAAAAAACATATTTAGTGCGCCATGCTTGAACAACACACAGTCCGTACACTTAGGAGCCAGCAGAGCGATAAGATTAGAGGAAGTATGTGGGTGTTGAATCTCTACTGAAGAACTTTCTGGATTCGCAAAACCTAGAGTGACCACAGGCCCTGTCTTTTATTAGATTTCAAGCTGATGGGAATACATTTACGTTGATAACACCCACACGCGAATCATGCACAGATTCAGAATTTGCTGGCCGACTCTTCAAACTAGCCAAAACAGATGCACATGGACATCACAGTGCTGAATTTCTTTCACTAAGAAAGCTGAAGATGCTTAAATTCCCACTCAAATCATGTTTTGATTTACTGTAAAAATGTTCATCTTTTAATCAGTCTTGTGCCATTTTAGCCAAAATCCAAAAACCTGTGTCGCTGTCTACATATTTTCTCTCGTAGGTTATCAGAAGCAACATCAACATCAACCCCCCTTTCCCTTTGCTGAGAGCTCTCTGTTTATGTCCCCTTCCATTAGCTTAAAGCCCCTCAATCCCACTCTTCCCTGGTGGGGGGTGCGGGCCCCCCCTTTGCAACGGCGGCCGTGTCCCCGGGGTGCCGGCTTCCTGGGCCCGGCGGTGCTCTCTCCGCGCGGTGGGGGAGTTCACATTACATCTGAGCCGGGGGTGTCTGGTCCCTGGGGGGTGGGTTCTGGTCCTTGCTCCTGAGTGCTGGGCCCCGCCAAATTTCCAACTGTGGCCGAGCCTGGTCGGGCCATATTTATAACACCCCTTGTGGGCCCTCTTTTTTTTCCCCGGGGTTCCCCCCTCCTGGGCGGGGGCGGCGGGCCCCCTGCCTCGCTCCTCCCTGGACCAACCGTGGGCCGGGCGGATGGTTGCCTGGAGTGCGGAGCGGGTCTCCCTTGGGGGGTCCTGGCTCGTACCTGGGGTTGGGGCGGGGGGATGCCCGGAACTCCTGGGTGGTGGTGGGGTGCTCGTTTGGGGCTGTGGGCGTCCTTCTCCGGTGGGGCTCTGCGTTGGGTTCTCCCGGCGCGGCGGGGGGGCTGCTCTCCTGGTTGGGCTGGGGCGGCGCTCTCTTTCCCTCCGTGCTTCCCTAGCCTCTGGCTCTGGGGGCCTTGCGGCGGCCCTGCTGGCCCTGGCCTGGGTGGCGGGCTTGGTCGCCCGGGCGGCGGTTGTTCCCTGCCGGTTCCCGTGTGGCGTTGGGGGGATTCCGGCTGCCGCTGCTGCTGCGGTGGGGGTCTTGGGGTGGGGATGGCTGGGCACTCTCCCTCCTTCTTTTCACGTTCCACCATTCATTTTAGAAGAACATAAAACCTCACCTGAGCACTGGTGTTAGCTCACCTTTGCACTAATAGCTTGCATGACTGAATGACTGAAATATTTCACACTAGTTGGTTATCAGGCATAAGTATGCGTGTGAACACTATCTGTTTTGTGTACATGTCGACAGCTGGACATTTTTGCAGCTAGCAGGTGTGTTTATAACATTTGAGTGTGTGTGTGGACAGGCCCCGCCCTTTTTGTACTGCATTTGAACCTTACCATAATGATTAACAACCAGTAAACTTGTTGCTGTATGCTGCTTCATGGTCTTATCCCCCTTACCCTCCTATTATCACCCCCTACCCCCCCCCCTCTCTCTAGCGTCCCTCTCTCTTCTTCCCCTCTTTCCTTTTCCGTCCGGTCCAACACCAAAGATTTTCAGACATGATTGAAATTAATAAAGTTTGGCCTCAATTACAAAAGGGGTTTATTCAGACATACCTTTGGTTTGTCAGAAGATTAATAACCCCTCTTGTTAAAGCAAAATATGTCCAACACAAGAGGCCCTCAGCTCTCGTCTGTCTGCCCAGCTGTTGGACAGGACAAGTTAAAAAAAAAATAAAATAAAAAAAAAAATAAAGCCCCTCAATCCTCCAACCAGTAACGTGCAGTCAGGAGAGGCAGGTGAGGCTGTGCCTCACCTGTCATTATGGGAAGAAAAGAGAAAAACTAAATTCAATTATTATATTTAATCAGTAATTTGTGCTTTGCAGTCATTTTCCATTTAAATGTACCATTTTTGGGTGTTTTTTCTTTTCAAAATCGCTGAATTTCCGCATTTGCCGTTCAGATACTAAGTGACGTGCGATGAGGCACCAGCCCGCTGAGCCTCACCTTGGATTGCGCAATACCTATGCAGTCAGACGGTACTGCTGTCTCTCTGTATGTCGGTTCAATCACTTGTACTATATGCGCTGAGTTTACATAATTTAGCAGATGTATATGATGTAAGGTGTTTGTTTTTATGAGGGACGTGTTTCTTGTGCTGAGCGCTAAACGCCGGCAAAAAAGCCGCTGGGTGAGGCCAGCAGTTCTCGTGCCTCATGTTAGGGGGCGCCGGTGAGCCCTGAGATTATGACGCTAAAAAACAATAGAATAAGTGATAGCAAGCGGCAAGTCATTTTCTTCAGAAGGAGCGGCATATGGACTTTATTTACAAGTAAAGGTAAGATGGTAATAACGTTTGTGCTTTTTTCTATGCTGCAGTTTGTATATGAAAAAAAAACACGTTGAAACGATATTTTAAACAAAACACGTTAACTGTTGTCAATTAAATGGTGAATAAGTTACTCAGGGGCCTGTTGCACGAAAGTAGAATTAAGACATCCGGGATAAATGACTGAGCTGAGCTCAATGAATCCAAAACATGTGCGTCCAGGCTTAATCGGTTGCACAAAGACCAAGCCAGGATGAGCAGACAAGGATTCATCAAGCCAGGTGTAACCAATCCTGGATAGGTGCGCGCTCACGGCTCACTCAAACAGACCCCGCCGAAGATCACAGATAAACTGATTTACCATGGCAACTAGAGCCGCGTACCTTTCCCCGTCGGAAGCACAAATCCTCATGGAGGCATACGAGGAGGTAAAAGATATAATTAAGAAGAAAGGCAACACCACCACAGTGATAAAGCACACTCAAGATTTTTTTAAATTAAATTACCAGCCAATTAATTTTATGAAAATGTAAGTTGTCATTTCAACCAGAAAATGTTATGTTTGTAAATCTTACGTGAATGAATCATGTCGATCGTACATAAAAATAATACATTTAAAAGTTACTAATTTCAATCATGTTGATCCAATATAATCCCGTTAAATTGGATACATTAGTAATCGCAAGGAATTGTGGGATTCCATTTTCTTTGTCTATCTGGGCAGATTGGGGTTTAAGTGTGAGTTTTTGTCCATGGGTTTTATTGTCTAGCTGTTTTACTCTGTTTTAACTAGTGATTTAAACTGATATGTTTATTTCTTTTCTGCACCATGAGTTAGAGTGTGGGAGAGGATGATAAACAAACCCCTTGTGCGGTAAATTGTTCATGAAACTTAAAACAGAATTTGCGTTATTTGAACTCCTGTCTAGTGATGTGGGACATTACTGCGTATTTAATGTCTTTGATGTGAAAATTAAAAGACCCATTGGTTGAAACTTTGGAAAACTTTATCAATGTCAGATGTATAAATAAAATTAAAGCAAAAAATTAAGTTATATCAACATAAATTGTGTTGGGTAGTCATACAAATTTAAGTTGAATAAACTTAATTTAATGAGGTGTGACCAATTGAAGTGATTCAATTTAGTTGGATCAACTTTTATCCTTTGAGAGTGAGCAACAATATTAATTTAAAGTTGGGTCCAACTGCAGTATTTAGATTGAATCAACTTAAATTTATTAATTTGAACCTAAGTACATTGAGTAGGACCAATATGATTCATTTTTGTTCAAGTAAAGCTATCTAATCATGTGGAAATCATTTCCATAATTTTTTTATGTTCATTCAAAGTGAACGTTTTTTGAGTGTAGTTTACCTGCTTTGTTTTGTCCTTATTCAATAAAGGAACATAATGTTACACATTGTGTTTTCATATTTTAATGGAATGTGTATTATTTTATATGACAGAGTACTAGGGCCCACTAAGAAAAAAAAGGATAAAGTCATAAATTTATGAGACTGGTTCTTTCTGAAGAAAAGCAACATATTCTTTTTACAGTTTTGATAGTTATGAAAATGTAATACTTCATATTCTGGCACATCAGCATGTCTTCGTTTATGAAACCATACTGAAGGACAATTTCACGAAATGTCCCACATCTGTCATTTTAACAACTGTCCTCCTTTAAAACAACTGGTTACAATATTATGACTTGTCTTTTTTTCCCTCTGTGGCCCTAATATTCTATCATTTTATATATAGCCTTATAGTCTATGGGAAACTGTAAATTATCTAATGATAGCAACATCATCTAAAACTCATTATTTATCCAAAATGATTGAAATTAATGATCACGAACGTTTAAATAATGACAGCGGGTCTAGTTATATGTGATAACAATGTATAGTGAGCAATGAAATAACTATTGGTTTCCATTTGTGGCGACTGCTGACTGACATTAGGGATGAGATTAAATAGATCCTGGAATTTAGCCTGGTCTGGAGCAGGCTAGCTCCACAGAATAAATCCCCATGGTAACTTATACCATAACATATCCTCCTGCCCCCTATCCAGCTTTAGTGCAACCGGATTGGGGATCAATTGAGCCAGGATCACCAAGATATCCTGGCTTAATCCCTTATCCTACTTTTGTGCAACAGGCCCAAGTATGGTTCGTATGTTTGTAAATCTGACTGACGTCAGTGCCTCACCAGCCATTAACCTCACCGCACGTCACTCCTCCAACCTATCATTAGCACTGCAACAAAAAATGGCGAGTAAAATTGGAGCTATCGATCCGTACATTTTTGAGCCAGATGCCAGCTTAGACAAGGAAGATGTTGATGGATCTGTTTGTCTACAAGTGGATGCATCAGAATGGAGCAGCATTCTTTGTCTGTTACTGACTCACAATGGTTTGAATAAAGAAATACCCAGAAATGCAATTTTGAGCTTAATTTTCTTTACATCTGTCCTCTATCATAAGAAAAACGACATCATGTTCTAATCACCAAAAACAAGATTTTCATCAGAGCGGGACTTGAAGTTCATCCCCTGAGGTTGTGTACTTTCTCTGAAGCAAACAAAGCGAAATTCCGAATCACCAACGGGTCTGTCAACAAAACCAGAGGCCTGACAAGGACTTCTCTGTTTCATAATTAATGCACATGTGATAACCGTGGCTTGACAGCTGGGCAGGCCATAGATCAACATCTCTGACGTGTGAAAATGAACACTGCCATTCATCTAGACGCAGCGCTAATGGACCCCATAAGACTGCATTATGAAGCGAAGCACAAGAGACCTTTGTGTCAGATTAATAGAGGCATACAGCACAGCTCATCTTATTACGGTAATATAAAACAGTCCATGTGTTATCTCTTTGACTGTTGGCCGCACAGAGGGCTGGAACTTGATATCGCTGTGTAGGTTAATGCTACAAGAGCTCAGTTGGCTTTGAGCTGCTGGTGTTAACAGATTTACTGCAAATAAACTCATCAGTGTCACAACACCATCCCTTTCAGTTCTACATCCGAAAAAGTTCTGACTCCATGTGAGTCAGTCATGTCATCCTTCAGCCTCTGAGACGACCAAAGCTCATTCCTCTGTGTTTCATGTGGGTTGAAGTCTCCAGTTAGCGTTTTTCTTGTGTTTTTCCTGAAGACTGCTCCTGGATAAACAAAGAAGAAGGGAAATTTTACTCAATCAATCTCACTCAAGCAAGAACAGCACTTTGCTGTGGCTTTCAGGGAAGGAGAAAAAGTGCAGGATGTGGTCGGTTGGGGGTAAAGTGAAGGAGGAGAAATGGTGAGAAGATGAAGTGGAGTAGACTGGACTTGGAGAAATTTGCATGCAATTATCGAAATATTACAGAGATGTGACAATTATTTCCTGTAAATGTAGGCTTTACCGTTGTTTGGATGAAGCCCCCCCTCAATACTGTGAGAGCTGCAACACATTTCCACTTTAAGACACCACTGAGTGGAAGCTGTGATTAAAAATAGTAGCTGAACTCTGTAGTTATCGATAAGCCTGTGGATGACAGAGTTGCTGGGAAAAAGCCTAAAATGCTAGAATGGAAGGGGGAATGGGGGGGGGGGGGGGGGGCGTTGCACACAGAGTCGTGGTCCACAGGCTATCGATTGTTTATCTGATTATAAAACTGCCCTGTGATCACATTTCCCTAAACGAGGCAGATTACATGAAACACGATGCAGCATAAATTAGGCTCTGGGATGCTGCCCCTGTTCAGAATCTCATGTTATAATGCTCCGGTAATTCGATTTGGTATATTGTGCATTTGGCTTTGTTTAGGGAAGAAAGGAATACAGTGAGGCTATTAGCAAAAAGACAGGAACAAGAAGGGGGAAGCGGATGAAACAGCAGGATTAACAGCTTCTTTCACCATCATCAACATTTTTTTAATGCAGTTAAAGAGCCTTTTTCTGTAAAACAAAACATGTAGGAACATTAAAAAGGAGCCTTTAATCACTTTTCATTAAAAAATGTAAATTTTAAAATGAATGTTGTTGACCAATCTGTCCAACCACAAAATGTCACTGCTTCACTGTAGTGAAAGAAATTAGGCAGAGTGGTGTAATCACTTAGTTGATATTCAGTAATTGTAGAGGAGCTTAGAGAGCCATTTATTACTCTTGGAAGTCCTCCAAAGGAACATCTTTTGTGTAAATTAACACGCTGTGAAAGGAGGCCACCATTAAACTGGAGATTTTTTTTTCCTTCGTTTTATGGTTATGATCTTTAGTGCTGCAGACATACTGTTCTCCTGGGTGATGCCGTACCATTGTGACGCCAGACGCTCGTCTAACCAGGGTCCATTTCGTCCCGCACTCCAAGAAGGATCCATTTTTCATGAGGAGGGTTGAGCTGTTGGCCATTTTTATCCGATGCATTTGCCACCGCTGGTTACATGTGCCTCGTCAGGAGAGTAGCCTGTCTAAATCTTTGAGGGGCAACATAAAATTGTTTGAAAAAAATACCCTTTGAGAGTTGTGGACAGACTTGACAGGCTGTGTGATGTTCTGACATCTAAATCATGTAGCCTACAGTCCCAATCTGATCATCTTTTGATCTATTGTAAAAGCATTTTCAGTGTTTTTGTAATTATGATTATGCTGTTTTTAGCCAAAATTGGAAAACTTGTGTCATTTTCTTGGACATAATTTCTTTGAAGAAGCAGTAACTTATTAGAAATACACCTCTGAGTTGAATGAAGGAATACTCAGAAATGCAATTCTGAGCTTAATTTTCTTTAAATAAGTCATAAGAACAATTATTATTAGGAAAATGCCACAAGAACATGTTAAAAACACCATTTTCATCAGAATTAAAATGTAACATCTCTGGTCTGCACGTCTGGTAATGATTTGAGCTGCAAACAAGCCCAAATCCCTTTACCAACCCCACTGTGTCATTGAAAAGTTGTCTGCAGTGACATTACATTTTTAAGTTTTAGCCAAATATTGCTCATTGCCATTATCATCATCGTTTACATCTGCAATTATCTGAAAAGCATTGCCCCAAATCCTAAAAAACGTTCCAATATTTGCCAGCCTGAGATGCATTGTTTGTTTTTTAAGGATAGAAAAACGTTTCTGGCAACTTTTTCTAGTAACGGTTAAAAGAAATATGTAGGTGGATGAATATGCATTTGTAAAGATATTGAAGACGTATGCAAGCACTTTTTTTTGCAAGTAAAGGTTCTTCCCATTTCTTTTGGTCAGGTGATTATAAGTGTGTTTTGTCTAAATGAGTTTCTAAAAGTATTTTGAATGTCAATGCAATGTACCAAAATTTCCTTTTTTTCTTTGTTCTCCTTTAGGATGTAATGATCTATATTATGATTTCACTACAAGAAATGAAATTAGTCACTCTGGGTTTTAGTCTTGACAAATTAGAAGATTTTAAAATTCACTTTAAATATTTATAATCTCTGTTGTGGTTAATCCAATGTTTTGAGCTGAACTTCCTCATGTTTGAAGTTATTTTGGAAAAAGTTAATAAGTAAATCATTAGGTCCTCCTTTAGTTATTCCTCTGTTCTAATTTGTTCTGAGACATCTTACCTAAGAATGACCAACTAATTTATTGATGGTGCAAAAGAAGAGTTAAACAGCGAGGATGCTCTCATTTTGGGACTGTTGAGGATCATGCAGCAAAGCG
Organism: Oryzias latipes; assembly: GCF_053564925.1. Lineage (NCBI taxonomy): Eukaryota > Metazoa > Chordata > Actinopteri > Beloniformes > Adrianichthyidae > Oryzias > Oryzias latipes. Next base: position 23,100,537 of record NC_136249.1, on the reverse strand, counting down.
CTCAAATCCATTGGAAGAATAAAAGATGTCAGGTCTTTGAGGTTTTATGGACTTGGATCATTTGCAGTCCTGCTGCTCTGACGACGCGCCAGGAGCCTCACAGGAAAGCCTTCACGTAAGAATGATGTAAGATTATTCATGATCCTCATCTCTCCAGACCCCGGAGCTGCTCCACTCCCACCGCGCAGACAGTGGGCTCGTCCTCATCATGGGGCACCTGCGGTCCGCCAGCAGAGCCTGTGGCGGCGCGTGATCGCTACACATCTGGAGACAACGCAGGACTTCCAGAGCTGCGGGATTCTGCGTTTCCTCCTTTCCTGGATCCAGTCATGCATCGGCCCGGGTTGATGGGCGGCGGCAGGACAACTCGGACCTTGGTGTCTGCGTGCTTGGTGTCTGCCTGTGAGGCGGCTCGCAGCTGCGGGGACGTCCAGTGCGGCGACAACCAGCAGTGCTGCGCGTCCAACCGCACCGGCTCCAGCGGCGGCTCCGCGGAGTACTGCTGCAAGCTCCCCATCCACGTGTTCTTTGACAACGTCGGCTGGATCACGCGGAAGCTGTCGGGCATCCTGATCCTGTTGCTGCTCTTTGCCATGGGATACTTCATCCAGCGGATCATCTGCCCCCGGCCCCGCCGGGACCAGAACCACGAGCACTGCGAGGAGCCCTCCCTCTCCCACGGCCACGCGTCCGCGTCTCAGGACTCCCTGCTGGAGCGCTACCCCGAATACACCGTCGGGGGGTTCACCTCGCCCAATCTGCCCGCCTATGACGAGGTGAAATACCTGCCCACGTACGAGGAGAGCATGCAGGAGATGCACAGGGACCGCTCGGATGACAACTTGCTGTCGGAGACCGAGAGGCGCAGTGAGGACGCAAGGAGAGCCGCGGGACCGAGGTCCCCAGGGCAGAGACGGGATCTGCTGGGACTGCAACAAAGCCCAAGGACGTGCCGGAACTCCGTTTGATGGAAACCCTATGACACTGACTCTTCCATAGGAGTATAGGCTCCTCATGCAAAGGGATCCATGGGAGGATCAAACTCTCTTTTTGAATGTAAGAAGAAAAGAGGAGGCTGAGAAAATGCCCTCAACAATGGGGCTCTGCTGGCCTTCTGTATGCAAATGACCTAAAAAGGGATTAATGGAAGACATGCGCTCAGGGCTGCATGGTTGCAGCTCATTTGGCTGTGGCGCAATCGCATTAAGTTTTCCTGCAGCATCTCACTTTTAGTGACACCATGAAACATTTCTCCCATCAAACCCCTGCGCTTCTCTTTTCCTTGATGCTCATTTTTCAGCTGGACCTGAAAATTCTCTTTTCCCTCTTCAGTCCTCCCCCCTTATTTGCATCCCAAAGAGACATCATTTCTTCTTGGAAACCATATGAATGTTAGGGATGTAACGATTAATAAATTGAGAAATCGATTTCTATTCCTATGATCCAACCAGATCGATCTGTCCAAAGCAAGTTGTTAATCGAACTGATCTATGCCGTAAGATCAATTCAAAACAAAATAAATTGATTATATTGATATCAGGAAACGACCAATTGCCATCACAGCGGACAATACGCATCCCCACAGTCCATCATTCCAGTCCGATGTGTGGAAACACTTTGAATTTAGCAAAGACATGTGACCACACAGTGTGGTAGAATGTTCTAATGTTCCCTTTGGATTATTTGGATGTGGAAAAACAACAGCGGGCTGAACTTTATGAAACTAAAAGGTGAATTGATTTAACATGTATTCTGGTTTACTTGTTTGTAAACATATTTAATTTACACTTGATTATCTTGCAAGAAATACAAGGAATCTGGAAGACTTCACCTGCAGTGCAGGTTCTGCACTTATCAGTATCCAGGTATTTATCTGAGTCATACTGGTTGTGGCTAAAGATGTCCTGGATCGATTTTTGGTCAGTGAACTAATATTAACTATGAATTGGATCAGCAACCAGAAATTATATATATCAAACCATTGTTAGAATGAATTTTTACACCTCTAATAATTGACACAGGAACAGGATAAAGGGACCTCAACTGTTGTTTTTCCAGAGACACTTTCAGAAATCTCTGGAAAATACTGCATTATAAATGATCCGCATTTACATTAACTACATTTCAAAGATTTTTTATTAAAAACGTTTGCTAAAAGAGCCACAACAGGAGAAAAAAATGCCTAAATTTGAAAGGAAAATGCAAAACCCAGGCCTGATGTCTTTGGGCTGCATCTTGTTCAGGAAAATAGTGACTGATGTGATCCATAGCGCCTATAAAAAAAAAGTGGCATTGCAGTGATAACATGTCAGACAGGATCGCACTGCTGCCCCAAGCAGAACTAATACTTCACAGCTTAGAGGAAACACAGGACAAGAGAAACAGCAGGAAACACAGACAGGAGGCAGCTGCTTCTTTGTTCTGGCAGAGTGACCTGAGGATTTAGACTGAGATGACCTAGAAATCTACTCCAGCATTGATCATAAGAGGTAGCTGCCATTAAACAAGGCTTATTTTTAGAAGTTGTAATCCAACACCCTACCGGCGCATGAATCATTTACATCAAGCTAAATGGCATTTTACTTTGAGCACAATGGGTAAGAGTTGATGCAGGAATCTTGAAAACGGTTCACTCCTTTTGCAGCACTGCTTTTGCTTCGTGTAAATTATGTTAATTTTATAAGCCATAAGAAAAGTAAAATGCAAATGAAATTGTTAAGAGTTGAACATTTTCTCCCCATATCAAAAGAAATGATCAATTAAAAAACACACAGCCAAACAATTGAATTAATCAGATTGACTAAAAGTATATTTTTGTCAAAAGTTTTATGTGAGACAAGGCTACACTGAGACCTTGAGCTCCTCTAATGCCCCTGACACTAAGGGCTGGAGTGTGACTCTTGCGGCTTGTGAAACCCAATACTGCCAGACTGTGACGGCAGAACCGATACCGATCACTGATGGCTTTCTCTCCCAGAGGGAAACTTGTGGGAGGGTGGAGTTTGCCTTTAAAAGCCTTAGATCCATAGTTAAAACCCACTGATGGTCCATATGAGGTTCAGAGAGAGACTGCGAGATGCACAGGGCAACAAAAGAAAGCAATTCAAACTATCAAGGCCTCCCTGCTGTTATTGCTCACTGAGCAGCAGCTTCCATGTTGAGGCAGATTACAGACAGACATCCCATCAGGAGATGCTAAAGATTATATATATATTTTTTGGTCATTTTTCATTTTCATTAAATGCAGCTCTTATTAAAACACCCTCAAACTATATGAAGACAGAGATAGCCAAACTGCAGATAAGATAAAAACACAGGGCCAAGTAGAGTACAAATAAAGAAAATGGATTTTGGCTTCCCATAATCCAGTTATTCTCCAGCCTGGACAAAAGGACAGAAAAAGGTCATGTCTTCAAAACACAATTCTTCTAGAGTCCACAGTAAACTTCTTCTCTGTGCCTGTGTGTGAGCACCAACACTGAATTCAAATGTCTGATTAAATAAAAGAACAGTATTTTCTTATTTGCGTGTTGTTTGTGCTGAAAAACTGTGCTGTACAGTTAGCACTGTCGCCTCACAGCGAGAATGCCCCGGTGTGAATCCCGGTTGGATCTTTTCTGGGTGGAGTTTGCATGTTCTCTCAGGCTTCCTCCCACAGTCCAAAAAGTTATTTCAAAGGTTGACTGATGACTCTAAATAGTAAGTGAGTGTGTGGCCCTGTGATGGACTGGAGAACCGTCCAGGATGGATCCTGCATTCGTCCCGAAGGAGCTGGGATAGTCTCCAGCAACCCTGTGACCCTGAACCGGACAAAGAACAAACTGAAGATACATGAACCGGGGCTTTGTAGCTATGACTTTGCTTTCTGTTAATTATTAGCATAACATTTTTTAAAAGTTAATCATTTTAGGATGTTGAAAAACTAAATTGGCATAAAAGTAGCTAACATAAAAAGTCTTTAACCCTTATTAGTCTTGGGCCTTTTCGACCCTTTTTAAATTATAATTTGCTCTAATAAGTTATCTTTAAAACTGTTTTTTTGTGAAAATATTTGACATCCATGTTTTTAGCATCATCCCAGCTTTACAGACACATTTGATCAAATTACACAACGAACCCCAAACTGTCCAAAAAAAACTAAATTCCATGTGGTAAATGTAGTCATTTTGCTGCAAAAAACACAAAAATTGAGATCAAACATTTTTTATGTTTTATAACAAACAAACAAAAAAATCAACCACATAGAGACAAATTAAAAATGTATAAAAGCAAAGACAAGGTCAAAACAATGTGAAAATTGTCTAAAAAAAACAGGTAAAGCTCTGCTGATATATGAAAAGCTGTTCACCTCTCAACATATCCCTTCAGGGGTTGCCACAGCGAATCAGCTTTCACTGATTCACACAGGTGGTTTGGCTGATAGTTTTTACCCCGGATGCCCTTTCTGACACAAGCCTGTACTTTATCTGGGCTGGGGACCGGCACAGGGGGGACCCAGACTTGGGCCCCTTGTGGCTACAAGCTTATTTAAAGTGTCACAATTGTGTCATAACTCGTTATTTTTGTTTTAAGCCAAAAACTTCAAAGAATTTTTTTTTTAAACCTTCATGTTAAGATTCGAATGAAAACAAAGCTAATGAAGGGGTCGGTTTCATTTCTGCATGTTTGTACACAGGCAAACCCAGCAATGTGTTCAGGAACAACTAAGGGTTAAAGATGACCAGCAAAAGGTGCTGGGTAGAGTCAACAAACACAGAACTTTATTGGTTATAGATGGAAAAGTGGAAGCTCCACTCTGCTCAAGATGATTACTGTCTTAAAACTTTAGCTGATGGAGTGAGTGAAATACAAGAAAAGACCGTCTTAAAAGCCAAAAAATTTTCAGATTTCTGAGTGGAAAAGAAAGCAACTCCAGAACACATTTACTGTTTAACCTATTGTTCCAGATCACAGCCTAGAAGATGTTCTGATGGTCCTGAGAATGAAGTTCTCCCTTTTGGACAAGAAGAAATGGCAGGTAGGCTAGGATGACAGATGGCCTGGTCCTCTGCCAACCAGGGGGTGGAGCTGCAAGGCACAGGTTTCACTTCTCCCCTCAGCATTGAAGGAAATGTGTTGAAGATTTGAAGAAAAATATTGAATTCAAAAAGATTTTTGGGAAAAAAGGTTTGTTAGTACTTTTTTTCCTGGTGTTTCCTTTTAGGTGATCCTGTACATGTATCAATATACTTAAACCTTTACAAATGAGAAAAACACAACATGTAACACAACGGAAAATTCTTGACTGTTTATATCAAGTTTATAGAAAAATCCAGCATAAACATACTTCATATATAACTACTGGAAAACATCAGATTGATACACTTGTTCCAGCCTCCCATTCACAGGTATGTCTGAGTGGAATGTGCCATCATGAGCAGAGCGACACAGCAAAAAGATACTGGGGGGAGGGGGGGTGTTTACAGCAGGCTGTGGCGGACAAATTGGACACAGACATATTTGCAATCATGACGTTTTTTGCCTAGTTAGGTGTAAATTGATCTTGGATTGGGGCAGAGCCGAAACGGAGCATGTGGAAATAAGACTAAAGCAGCACATCGCAGGGTGGTATGACCCAGCAAATGTCATCAGACTGCACACTTAAGGGAGGCGACTGAGTCAGGTGTTTGAGCCAGTATTACTAGAACAAAGCCAAGTTATAACAAGAGCAATTCAGCTAATATGGAAGCTCGTAATCTTACAGACATTTTTCAATAATATAGTAGTTGTATAAAACTCTGAAGGATGGGCCGTATGCCTGAAAAAGTCTTTTAAGAAGGATTTTGAGATACTTTGTGTTAAGTATCAGATGTGTTTTCATCTCTCACTTAAATGGGTTTCAGGACACGGGAGGTCACAAGGATTCGTGTCGGGCAGCAGTCACATGCTCCTCATGGACCTCTTTACATCTCAGCATCTTTTGTTTCAAGAAGTTGTAATTTATGGTGGACGTGGTACTTCAGGAAAATATTTCATATAACTCTTAGGTATGTACATGTAAAGCCACCAAAACTGACAGTCAACGGTATGAGGCTCCATTGCTCCTCACAGAGGCATTTGCAGCCTTCTCCCTCTCTTTAGACAGCTCCATTTCTATCTTCGCCCGGATATTCTCCCAATTCACATCAACCTGGTGAAAAGACGAAATGAAGGTGATATAAAGACTGAGCAAAACACCGGTCAAACTAAGCTCATAGATAAGCCAGAACAGAAACAGTGGAAACACAACAACCAATCATTTCAAAGTAGGTTCCAATAAATGCTAGATTCGCTCCAGTAACCCCAGGTACACAATTAATCGTGAGTCACTAAATTACATTTAAGGTTTTGGAGAGCTGTGAGGACTTGGAGAGGCTAAAAGTAGCTGTTTGTCTGCAAATCTGCTCAGCTCTTAGGCAGCTCAAGCAGAAAAAGTCTTTCAAAGTAAAATGCAAGCAAAAAGTGTTAATAATTAAGAATGAATAGATGACTGGGTCGTTTATTTTCCCATGAGAAATTAGCAATTTTTTGCGGATTTTTTGGTCAAATAACATGGAAGGAAGTGGAACCTCATCCACCCAAATTGGAGTGTATTTTAGGGTGCTTATGGCCTTTTAAAGTCTAAACTCCTCCTCTTACTCAACAGCAAACAGAAAAATGGGCTTTGTTCGAACTGCAGGCAAATCAGATTGTTTTTCAGCTGGGATATTTGGCTAGACGCTTGTCTGTGTTATTCACAAATGGTTGCTGTAGTAACAAGTAACAATGTATGCTTCAGTGACTACATAAGCTGCGTTTCGAATGGTGAATGTTTTTTTCTGGGGGATGGGGTATGGGCTCTTTTCCTGCAGCTTTTCCAAGTTCACTGCAGGAACTGCGGGTCTGTCTGGGTTGACAGACCATACCTTAAAGGATTTCTTATTTTTTTAAATAAAACTTGTTAATGTAGTCAAGTGGAGCTTTAAACCACAGTGAAACGCTAAAAAGACAAGAGAACAGGGTTTTTGAAATTCTTTGGTATAAGTCCCGTGGCAGTTCAGTTCAATTGTCAGATGTTGCAAAAATAACCAAGAAAACCCCAATATCCGGTAGAAGCAGTCCCACATTTTCAGCAAGGGGAGTATAACTAGTAGTATGTTCAATTTATGATAAAGGTCCGTATGTAGATTGATTGAAAAAAAGATTGGCACTTTTAAATTGTTGATATTAAATCACTGGAGTTTTTCCTTAACAGTTTTATGCAGAGAAGAAAAATCACAACATGCTGGATGTAAAGTGTTCCCTTGTTTATCGCAAAATCCACAGAGTAGCATTATAGTAATTTTAAGGCTGTAAAACTCCTCACTACACACTTTATACACTGCGCTCAGACAAACATTTTCACAATTTTCTCTCTTGCTTAAAACTCTCTAAGTTTAAAATGTTACAGTATTTCAGAATGAAAACAAAGATCAAGCATTTATGTAAATTAGAAAGGTGAACGCATTCTTCAAAGGAGACACAACACGATCTGGACGCATTGCACTGTTAAAAAAAAGCATAGAAAATTGTAAACTATCTGTGAAATATAGAGATTGGAAAAGGTGAACTGCGATACAGCTGGGGATCACTGTACACATAAAAATAACTTTTTTTTAATACATCGTCCATGTTTCCTCTTAGCTAGATTCAGATGGTCTGCATGGTTTGAAAGAACAGCAACCTCATTAAGCAGCTGACGCAGCAAATGCAGTTTTGGCCAACACACTTGGCAGCAAAAGTACAAGCCAACTTTGGACTCACAGTTCCAACCTGTTCTGACCTACACTGAATTTACTGCTCAGAGAAACCCCAGTTCATCTGTGCCCACAGTGTAGCTGCAGAGAGTTGCTGCTTTCTATATACAGTGGTTTCCTCAAAATGTCAAGTGGTTTTATTTTGTCTTGTGTTCTCTCATCGATGTATTATTATCCACTTACATGAGTGTGTGAGCTTTACGTCAATCAGCTATTTTTACAATTTTTGCCATAACCAGTTGAAATCCCACCAAAACATACCCCTTCAGAGTAATGCAGGAATCTCTTATTGGTCTCCTTTTTGCCAAATTTCTGTAGGAACTTTTCTCTGTGGGCCAGCACGGTGTCCACATGGGTTTTGTGTTTGACTGCCAGCTCCAGCGCCCTGGACAGAGGAGGACATTTGAACGCAACTTTCTCAAACTAAACTTTAAAACTCCTAAACGTTTACAAGATACAGATGTGTCTTTTACAAAAGCAGCCATTTCCCGGGCACACGCAAACAGAGCCGTACCTCTCCCAGTTGAAAAGGTCGATGTTCACTTGTATGGCCTGGTAGATGAGACCAGCTTGTAGGAGAGCTGACTCAGCTTCCTGGACCTGACCACTGAACAGCAGCATGTGGGCCAAAGCCGATTCCTTAGAAGGCTGCTCTTTGATCATGCTGATGTACTCGACTCTTGGTAACTGGAAATAGAGGGAGGGGAAAGTGTGTAAGAATTCATTTTATTGATAAAAGTTCCACCTTTGCTCAGTTTAACACCATATAAGTAACAAATCATATGAAAACAGCTTTTCATAGCCAAACAGTAATAAGGAAATTGGAAAAATTAACTAAATTACATAAAACAAGTCTGAATTGAAGTGATTTAAGACTTTTGGTTGGTAGTGATTTCCCATCTTTATTTCAGAATCATCTCAATGTTCACTCATTTAGATGTGTGTTGCCTTAAAAATTTGGCACATTCAAAATGTGTGGTTTTTTAAAAACATATTTCCCTGCTTAAACACATCTAAATGGGCCCATGATAAATAACTGCTCCCCTTAAGGGACCCAATTAATCAATGCTGTTCCCTCTTTAATAGATTAAAAGGTCATTTTCATTTAATCAAACATTTTACATTTTTTATTGAAAAATGTTGCTTATCAACTAATTAAAAATGACAAAAGGACACTTCTTCCTGCATCTTTCATCCAGGGGCTTACAAGAAGTTCTGACCTCCACCTATAGGGGGCAATAGCTGCAAAATGACAAGTCTGTTCAAAAGCCATAAAAGAACAAGTCATGTCATAAATGAGTAGATTGCCCAAGATTGTCTAAATAAGTAAAAATGAAAAGAAACAATAAAATGTCAACTTTCTTCGCTAACTTAGTTGCTGCAAACATTTTGAACAGCTCTGATTCTGTCTTTGGTCTCTCTGCTGCTAGAATCTTCACTTTGCTTAAATTAAAAAGGTAGATTTTGAAACACATACATACATATTCCCCCTATACATATTTAGCAAAAAGAGAACAGTAAAATTAGGTTGTTTTAAATACTGTGTTCTTTTTTTTATAAAATAAGAATATTTACTGAAACTTTTAAAGAAGAGCTCATTTTCATTAAAACTTTTTTTCATGAATATGTTGCTAATCTTTATCCAAAAAGTTTTATGCTGCTGAAGAGTTGATGGATTTCAAATAAATGGAATTTGGAAAATGGTTTGAAGTTATAGTCAAAGACAAATCTCTTACCTCTCCAATGGCCCCATAGGCCATTTCTGCTGTGGTCAGTTCCCTGTTTGCCATTGCCATACTAGCAAGACATGCCCATAAAGACTGGTCCTAAAGTAGCAATAAGCAGAATGATAAATAGAAATATACTTTTTTTTTCCTTCTTTCAAATTTAAAACAGCAAAAATAGAAACAATTGTAGGAGAAAAAAAAGGTTTCTGTCTCTTCGTTGCTCCACGACGAAGATTTAAAGTTACCTATGAAAGTCAATTCTCTAAACCTTCATTTTAAGAAAATCAAAAAAAAGTTGTTATTGTGTAAAGTACTTCTGTGCAGTCTTAGCGGTTAGCTTCCTGATCTCATCCAGTGATTCATTTTCCTCCTCTATGTCCTGGACATCCGTCCCAGGATTCCATAGTTACATGTGTGTGGAATGTTTATCAAAAACTCACTTTGCACTTTCGGCTCACAGTCACACCATGGAAAAGCTCTCTGTTTAGTGTGTTTGGACACCACTATTAAATAAAAATGCATTTTCCGTTTTCAGAAAAGCATCAGAACATATCAAGTCGAGGCAGTCAAGTACATTTCAGAACCAAGATTCACATTTCATTGGGTAAATTTGAACATATTGCAGAATAAAGAAAAGCAGATGAATTCATTTGTTATGAAAAAATACAATCATTTAAGGTAGTCATTGTCAATGTTATTTTATTTTGACATGTGTTGCAGACTTTCTTCAAAAAAACCTAAATATTCTCGTAGATTAGGGATTTGTTGTGTGTTTTTGTATAAACAACCTGTGTAAACCAGGTTGTTGTAAATATTTCAACCGAATTTTATTTTGTGTGTAAAAAAACAAAGGGGAAAGCGGACCATGTAGATGCAAAAGTGTCTCAGATATGGATTAATGTATGGCACCATTTTTTTTTTTTACTTCAGTAACTGGTCAACAGCTTTGTGATAGACTGGCGAACTGCCCAGGGTGTGCCCCGCATTCGCCCTTCAGTAGCTCCAGTAACCCAAAAAAAGGAATGAAATGGATTTGGTCAATAAAGGAATGAACTGGTCAAATGAGAGTGCTCAAAGGTCTTCCAACACTGATGACAAACAGCTCTAATCACAACCTGCAGGAAACAGCAACGACAAACCCTGTCTGGGGTCATAAATTTGATACAACTTTGACCACAAAACACATTTTTAAAATAAAAAAAAACGCTGTTTCTGTTCCATTATCTCTGCTAGACAACACGCTTCCCCAGCTGCTAGTTATGTTTGTGGCTGTTGCTTAAAACTCTTCCATGCATCAGCTTCTATATGCTGGGAAGTAGCTGTAAATAACAAGCGGGATTCTGGGAAAAGCCACAGTGTCACCAAGCTTTTACCAGAAGTTGAAAGAGGAGGGGCCAAGGGAAAAAAATACTCAGTGTAAAAAAAAAGAAGAAAAAATCAGTTGAAACAGGTAACTTTTTTTATTTATACTGTTTCTACAACATTGTCAATTTATTCAGAATTGAAGTGCCACCTCTTGTTAAGCAAAGAGCGTTGATCTTTGTCCTCAGTGTGAAGGAGTGCGTACGTTTAGATGGTCTTACAGCAAGGTCACACAGTGAGGTCTGGGGGTGGGGGGTTAATCCGGTAAATGCTGTCACGAGGCTAATTACAGGCTAATTAAAGCCTGCTGTTGTGGTTCTATAAACCTGTCGACTACCTTCTCATGGCTCGGTTAGCCTGTTTCACATACATCCAAGCAGATGTCTGAGACGCACAAAATGCAAGACTTGTTCTATAAAATAGGAGAAATGGGCTACTCACTTTGACTAACCGGCACAAACACAGTGCATCCTCCCAGCGTGCAGAGCTGCAGTATTCATGCAGCAGTGCAATGTATGGCGGCACACTGCTGTACACCAGTGAACCGTCGCCCTGGCGCAATGTCACTTTGGTGCCTGAAAAGTTCAGAATGCGGGGCGCACTGTTGAACTCACTGCACAGAGACACACAGAAAACATACACAGATGTGAAATGTTGAAACATGAAACCTTCACCTCACTTTTGGGTCACAGAAACACAGTTTTCAGGCTGCTTTTTCCTGAATTAGAAGTCAGAAGAGGTCAAATTATATTTGTATACAATCTGCTTCATTGGATTTGAAGGAAAGGAAATTAGTCTTTAGCAATCCCTGATTCTTTAAATCCTTTTAATACTAATAAATATACTAAACTTAGGTAGCTGAACGATCTAAAAACAATCTTACAATTATACGTGTTTAGTATTTTAAACCATAGAAAAAGTCTAGGGTTTAAATCCTAGAGCAGCAGAGGTGCCGAGGTAGAATAGTCAACCTTTGATTGACAGATTGCAGGTTTGATTTCTTCCCTGCCTGCTCATGTGTTGAAGTATCCTTGGGCAAAACACTGAACCCCAGATTGCTCCTAGTGGTTAAACTTTGGCACCAGTGTTGGGCAGCGGAGCCGCCATCAGTGTGTAAATGCGTGAATATTCCTCAATGCTTTATAAGTATACACCAAGTACCTTTACCGAAAAATGAGAAGGACATGGTATTGTAGAATTGTCTAGTAAAACTATGTATCATATTTTAAAGACTTAGTTATTGCAAAAACATAAAGGCACCAACTAAAGTTTTACTAATAACTGGCTAACAAAAGATATAACATCATGTTAAAATATAATATCATGTTTTGAATGTCTTTACTGAAAAAGTAACCAAATTATAGTTATTTAATAAGTAGAGGTATGCAGATAATCAGTATTATATTTGACTTTAAATTTACAATAGCAAGTGATGAAATTATTAAAAGTTTACTTGAAAATTATTTTTTTTTTATATTTGAAAGCTGGTTTAAAAACTAAAGTACTCTCAGATTTTGATCCATCATGCAGTATCACCTGACACACACCTGGTTTCACATGGCTTTATTCCTTTTTCAAAAACAAAAAAATTCTAGCAATGATGGCAGATTCTGACGAATGCAGTACAAACATAATCAAACACAATGGAAACCTGATCATCGAGGCAGTAACAGATCATCCTGGCAAAGAACATCCTGGCATGTCTTCCAGTAAGACTACTTAGAGAAGTTATAAGAGATTTTGGATAAAAAGGATTTAGGCTGTGCAGAGGAATAAAGTCGATTGTATCAAACATTGACCCTCAAGGTTTTTTAAAATTGAACAGCATTTTTTTTTCATCTATCTGTATTTTCTTGTATGTCTTGCAATTAACTCCTGTATCTGGTAAAGATCTCTGGTAGTAAGAAATGAAAACTGGCTGAGGACTTTTGCATTTTACTTCATAACATTCATTACACGTGTTCATACATACAGGAAGAGATTTTTGGCTCCAAAAAAATATAAAATTTGATGAAGGTTTTGTGATTTACTATACATGCAGTGAATATTATTACCATCATTTTTTTTAGCTTCTTAACATGAATAAAATATTATTGGTAATAGTTAAAAATTCATAAGTTAAAACATGTTTTTCAAAAACTATTAAACATGTTTCTAAAAGTAATAACTAACAACCTAATTAGCTCTTTCTAGTGAATAATTGATGCTTTTCAAAGCAGCCTTAAAAATCAAGCAAAGCTTATAACATTTAAAAGTGCTTTAAGTGTCAAGTTGGGAATTTATTAATATACACAAGTATTAGTATTTTACATTTAGAAAAAAAAAGATTAAAACTTTATTAACATAACTAGCAGTGAGCCCTTAAAGAACAATTACAATGTAAGTAAGAAGGAATCATCCATTAACAAAAAAACAGTTACACCACACCCACCTGTTACATTTAATATAGATTTACCTGCTGTCTCGTATGTGCAGCGTTTTAGGTAGAAGTTCCTTATCCGTGAAGACAACACTTGGGTAACACCACACAGTCAGCTGATTGTCTTGAATTCCACAAAGGATGTTCGCAGCATCATTCCATGCTATATTGTCCACCATAGTGCCTATAAAAAAATGTAAAGACATCCGTATTTAAAAACGGAGACTACCACTACAGATTTTTCCAGGTGGAATCCTTTGCCCCCCCCTTATGACTCACCGATTTTGCAGATTTTGGTTTCTCGCCCAAAATGACGCACAGAGGCCAAGTAAAGGTCGCGGTTTTTATCTATCAGTGCAATTTTCCTGTCAGTGGCTGGGCCACACTGATCCAGAGCTATTTCCACCACCTCCAGCTGCACACAAAAAAAAAGAGAGAGACACACACACAAAAGTAACAAGGTAAGAAGGACGTGAGGAGAAAATGATGGAGTGTGGACAAACAGTCAGGAAAAGAAATAAAGGGAGAAACCGTTTGCAGAGTAAGCCGACAACCTGCCAAGTTTTAGTGTGTGTACGAAAAACAGAGAGACAAGGTATGGCAATGTGTGTTAGTGAACCTGTGTGTGTTTTTGACTTGTGCTCGCTGGCTTTGGTACAATACCTTAAAGCTTTTGAGTCTTGGCAGACAAAGATTGCTGACAAACACCAACTTGCTGCTACCTCTACATCTTTTTCGCGCTGCTATAATTCCATGTCACTTGCTTTTTGTACACTGAAAACCTTTTATACATTTTTCTGAATGTGTCTGTTATCTTTCTTCAGCTGTGAACTTCCTGCAAACATGATTTAATATTCCTTTGAATTACAACATTTTACTTTTGACCCTCGTGCTGGGATTTAGTTGCCCCAAGATCGAAAAAAAGTGTATATTACTAAAACAAAAACACAATTATCACTTTCAACTGTTGTTTTTGGAATTTTTACAAATACCTGTAAGAAAAACAAAACAAAGAAAATAAAAATGAGTAAAAATGTTTCACTGACTTTAACATACATACAAACATACATTTTTGATGTACATAAAAATAAATAATATCAAAATTATAATAAAATAAAAAAACAAGAAAAATATCCAACTTTGACTGACCTCCCTATTTTAATCAGCATATAAATGTCAGCAATGAATGCATATTGTACATCCCAGCGATAGTTTCATAACACAAGCTAAATTAAGTTAGCTGTGTCACTTTGTGATATTATCAAATTAATATTTTCCATTACAACTGAAAATGCAGCTGTTTGGGTCTCTATATCATAACTGCAGTAATAATGCTCCTGCAAGGGGATTTGGGTTCAAAATACAGAGCAGCTAATGTAATGAAAAGTATGGAGGGGTGTTGGAACAGAGTACAGAAGGTTTGAAAGTTGTTGAGTAGAATAGAATAGAATAGAACTTTATAGATCCCACAAAGGTGAAATCACCTTCCATAGCCTTATTGAAAATCAGTAGATGGATAATAAATAATAGTAAGAATACACTTAAATGGATGAATTAACAGAGATAAATATTTAAAAAAAACTAAATGTAATCTTTTACTTTATTTGGTTTAAAGGCAAATTTCACAAAATATCATGTTTCTTACAATGAATCGTAAATAATTGACTGGAACTGTAGAGGCAAACCAGATTTGAAACACTTTTAAAAAATGACAGTTGAGCAATACTTTTAAAATATATAGCTTAAAAAAATCGTGATCTAACCTGCATAATATTTCTGCATAATTAAAAACATGAAAAGAAACAGTTTAGAAACTCTTCTTTAGGTAATTCGGAGACAGTTATGGTAAAAAGGAAATAATGACTACTAGCCTTGTGAGTTAAGGGATTCCCATCTCCGACAGCTTTCCCAGTCAGGACATCAAAGAATAGGATGACTGGTACAGAGAAAAATAAGAAAAATTACACAAGTCATGCGTGGTTTTAATGGTGGAAAATATATATTGTGCATTTCACCTTTTTCATCTCTGTTGTCCCGAATGGCGATCGTGTCATCACAAAGTGAGATGACTTGAGCGTTGAGACTGTCAGCTCTCATATCCAGGAACTTAGGCGAGGATATCAGACGACCCTCATAGGAGAATACATACAAGCCTGCTCCATCCACAAGTAAGAAATGTCTGAAAAGTCGAAGAAAGACAACACGACGGACATGAAAATATATATCCATGTGTGAGTGAATCAGCCTGAGGAGGAGTAAAGCAGATTAACAAGGGAGTTGAAACAGACTGGAATAAAAGAAAAAATCAAAAGAAAATAAAGCCAATTAACCAACACATGCAGGTACTTAAAGTATTACATCAACACACTTTAACTTAGTAAGTGAGACCCATCAAAGAGAGCTGCTATAACAAAATAGCCAAAGATCAATTTAGTTCTAATCTGAGTACCAGGAATGGCACCGGAGTATTGCACAAGAGCTACTCCATATTAACCTAATTTCCCCCAGTGGTTTCACTTTCAGCCTTCTTGTATGACAGGGGCTAAGGCAGAGCACGCCCCATATGGGGGGAGTGTGGTGTGTGAGTGTGAGTGTAGTCGATGCTCGATGAGAGGCCGGTGGAGAGAGTAATGAAGCATTAGAGAAACTGACAGATGACCCAACAGCCTGCTTTGTCTCCTGTTGCACTGCTCCTGCAGCTGAAGGACTCACTTCTCTGCCTGCAGGATGAGGCTGACTGTTCCCTCCTTCAGGTCAAAGATGAGAGGAGTATTCCAGTTTCTTGAGCTAGTTCAAATAAACAGTAAAATTACACAGTTGAAAGTCTGTTAATGAAAAGGACATTTATAAGCTGACACGTTACAGATGGAGAACAGGCAGGGGTGAGAATTCTAAAAGATGCAGATCTAAAGACTTAAAGCATCACATTTTTTTAAAGCCAAAAGTTTAACATCAAGTAAACACTGGTGTAAACAGAGACACATTCTCATGTAAAGATTAAGAATTTTTCGGTGTTTAGTCTTGCAGTCAAAAGTGAAATTATTAAGCTAATTAGGAACATTGCTTATGTGAATTTTAGAAAAGTCATCTGACTGTGTTTTTTTCTTCTCTACTGTTGATTCAGTCACTAATTCTGTGGATTTTTAGGGTAGTGCATCACAGGATAAAGCAGCAACCCTTTGAGCTTCCAGAAGGAAGCCAATCTCAAAGCAAAAGTACCAAGAACCAGATGTAGTTTCTGGAGAAACACCTACATAGCATGTTTATTGTACATGAAAAAGTCTGTCCTCATTCATTCCTATTAAGCTAAAATTCTCTAATCCCACAGTTTGTCACCTGGAAGAAAGATATTCAAAATCCTCCTTTCATTTAATGTCTATGATCGATAAAGTGTCCCCCGTGTGCTGGAGTGTGTGGAACAGGTAAGACAGGACCCCCCTGAACGTCTCACGTGGTTTCATCTGTGTTCAGGGAAGTTGGTTGGTGCTACCTATTGCTTCTTTTGTTTCTCATTTTTGTAGGGAAGTTAGGCAGACTTTTGCTTACTTGATCAGTTTTACTGAAAGTCTATATATTTCCATTTCTTTGGCTCAACCATGGTCCTTACCTCTCCTACACCCCTTTTTGTATTTATTCAGTAATAAAAGGCCTAAAACCGAATCCATTGTCAATTTTACGTTAATATACCCTGTAGCCATAGACTACAGGTGTCAGGCCTTGAGGGGCCAGCGTCCTACTTGTTTTCTAACTAAGCCTGATTACACCTAAAGGTTGGGTCTGTAAAAAAACAAGCAGGATGTAGGCCCTCTAGGCCTACAGTCTGACACAGCTGCCCTAAACCAATCATCTTGTGGACATTAACCCCGATTTAAACATTTTAAATATTTTAAAGATGTTGGAAACAAATCAATTTCTCTAAAAGCAAAGTAAATAAGTTAAGCGATTTATTTAAATAATATTGGTAATAGTGTGGACAGGGTTGACTGACCTGTAAACGTAGCACTGCAGAGAAGTAGCAACCACCAGATGAGCAAACGCTAGTGAGGCTTTGATGACGGGATCCCTGAAGTCCAATATGTCGACTGCATCATTCATCACATTTGTCACCTTGGAGAAAAGAACAGGAAATTAAAGCAAAAGCTGGGAGATGTGCAAAATTGGAAAGAAAAAGGAACACGATATTGTACTGACAAAGAAATGGTTTTATTTGAACATTTGTGTCATAAATGAAGCTGATGCCAGCCTCATAAACAAATATCTACATACAGTTAGGAGGAAAAACAGCTGGCATTTTAGAAGCTGTAAGTTTGGTAAACTGCAGTCAGAAAAAGCTGATTTCTCTTCTTTTTCTGGTACTTACTTGTGTTTAATAACTTGCACAGATAAATACTTCATTTTAACTCATGTAAATGAATGAAGAGGCTTTTTCCAGCACCAAATGAAAGGTGAGGCTATTTTTACAGCTTTACAAATCTTCCTCTTCTGCTCCCTCCAGCAGTCCAATTTTACATGCAACACAACCAGGAATAAGGAAAAAAAAAAAACATTGGACCGCAAGGTGGTAAATTTAGCTGGCTGATTCACAAACCACTGGCAGATGTCCTCTTTTTAAACAGACTTTAAGCAGGAAAAGGGGGAGGAGGGAGACAGAAAACCGCCTGCGAGGCTGAAAATAAATGGCTGATGAACCAACTTTGTTTGGTTTACACAAACTACTGTAGGTAGAGAAGTCTGCAGCGCATAAATAGACATGTACACGAGTGCAACTCTGGTTGATGTGTGTGGATCTGAAAGTATACAAGTGAACGTGTATGTATGCTTGGTGTTAACTGCATTAAAAAGCTACCTTGTGGTTGGTGTGAGTTTAAACAGTAGAGAATGATGGAGGAAGGGAGACAGCTGAACAGACTGAGCATTGTCATTGCAGGGCTTGCATTCCACTAAATTGAGAGAGCCCTGCTCAAATAAATGGCTGGAAGCTTTTATTGCTCAGCATAAAAGCAGTTCCTCACCTATGTCAATGGCTCAGGTATGCAAACATAATTACATTAACTCCGGTAATTAGAAGTATTAATTACAGATACGTTTATTGTTAAAATCTGCAGCTTCAGTCGTAGGGAAGCCAAAACCGATTTTGCAGTATTTCTTTTTTAAATGCACCGTTTACTTTCATGAACTTTTTTTTACTTTAAAGGTTATTTTGAGAAAAATGTCAATCTTGAAAAAATGTGT
Organism: Oryzias latipes; assembly: GCF_053564925.1. Classification (NCBI taxonomy): domain Eukaryota; kingdom Metazoa; phylum Chordata; class Actinopteri; order Beloniformes; family Adrianichthyidae; genus Oryzias; species Oryzias latipes. The sequence continues at coordinate 23,082,004 of NC_136249.1, read as the reverse complement.
AGATTTATTATTAAAAATTAGATTAAATAAATAGGAGGTTTATTTATATTTTCAAGTTTTTAGGGTTGATTTTTTTTTACCTGCATGCTTCTCCTCTTGGTCAGAGTGATGACAAAGTTCTTCCACTCCCAGCACTGCTCCAGTACATGGGCAAAGATGACATGTCCGTTTCCGCAGGCCCCTGCCAGTTGGGTGCTGTCTGCAGACCAGGCTAAGCTGAACAAACTGCCTGTGTGAGGCTTCTCCACTGCGTAAGACCACTGGGTAGATGGGTGACAGAAAGTCAAAGTCAAAGTCAGCTTTATTGTCAAGTATGCTGCATCCATAAGACATACAGCACGAAAGGTGGGGAACTCTGTAATGAGTCTTGAAATCTTTGTTATCAGTCCACTAATCAAAGTGCAATTTGGAGAGAAAAAAATCTTGAAAAGAACTGTCAAAAGTAGAAGTTTCATAACTGACTTGAGTTAGAATTTATGTAAGCATACATTTAATATGAAGTCGGCAAAAGACGAGCATCTGATCAGGGCGCTCATGAACTGTAAGGAGTCCATTGGTTGAATTAGTATACACACACAGTGCCTTACTCAATTGAAAGATATGTGGAAATCATGGAGAAAAGGAGAACTTCTTTTTTTAAATATCTACCCAAAACAGAAACAGGGCTATTCTAAAAACAGCCAATGCCCAAGAAAAGCTTACAAGGCAAAAAGACACACAAAAATATTCAAAAAGAGTCAGTCAAGTTGCTGAAATTCAGTCAAGACATCTCCACCTCTTTAAGACTTAAAATAAAAAACTGTTTTTTGTGATATTTCTAGATTTTCATCTTTTATTCACTTCTTGAGTGAAAAAAAACTTTTTTCAAAAGTGTATGTTTTGCTCACTCTGAACACATTGAGTCCATCTGAGCTCTTTTTTTTTTTTGCACCGACTTCCGTTGGGCTTGAAATCCTCCCCCCCTGTAATCTTCAACAGAAATGAATGCATTCACACTATAAACTGCTGATGGAGGGAGAAAAGTGCTAATGTTAACGTTAGCCCTGCCTGGCTGGCTTGCTTGCGATGGACAGACAAGTGTGATGCAGCTGGCCAAGTGCTGCGGTGAACCTTGGAGCAAAGGCCTCAGTGTCTTTGGAGCCTCATACACATGCAGCTGCGGGATGTGAGGTGTATCGTTATTTCCTCCTCACTGCCTCCGAGGGTGCTCGAGGTAACAGTCGGCAGGCTGCATGTTACGGGCCCGATGCTTTGATCCCCTGTGCCTGCTTTCCCCGTCTGTGTGCCTCAAACACACGCCACTCAGCTGGTTTTGGTCAGCTCCCTCCCAGCAGTTAATGTCATATCAGGACCCAAAATAGCTGTGAGGAAAAAGACCTCTCCCATTTAGACAAGGAGTAGTTTGTTAAAATTAAAATAATATCTACTTAGCTCCCCCTCTCCTTCTTCTCTCTGACTTCTGCAAATTTAACCTTCTCCATGTATAAATGTCAGCAGGAATTACTTTCTTTATACAAATATATTTATTACAGTAAGGCTTCTTTCTATCGGTCTAAACCTTACGGAGGTGTTATTGAATGAGGTCCACTGCCAAGCAGCTTGGGCTAGCGTTTACAATAACAAAAAAGCTCATTTACTCTTCTGCTAACATCTTGAAATGGTCCGGTCTGTGTTAGAGCACCCCAGGGAAAAAGGAAGAAGAGTGAAGTGAGAGGGATGGATGGATGGAGGGTCAGAGATGGAGCTGGATGTATACAGCAGACGAGAATGAGGAGGACACACGATACCAGGCCGAGGAGCCCTGCTGGATCCGTCCTTACCTAATGCTTTTAACACATTTAGCCTTTTAACTCTTTATAGAACTTTAAAGTAAAAAATAATTGTATGACTGAGCTTGGGGGGGGGGGGTGCTATCTGAACTTGCAGACATCATAACACAAAACTGGAAGAAATGCTTAGTTGCATCGGAAATATGCTTTTCTGTCATCTTGCAGAATTACCTGGAAATACTTTTAATTAGGTATTTTTTAAAATATCGAAAATAAAAAACTCTCGGTCTCCCTTAACTATTAAGAACAGAATTATTGAGAATCCTATAGATGAGCTCTAAGGAGTTATCCTGCTGGAACGTGTTGGAAACAACTCCTCAGGGAGTTCCCTTAAAGCATCATGACAAGATGCTCTAATCATCTCAACCCATTTCTTTGGCTTCCTTTTAGGTGTGTTTACATGTGCTTAAGTAACCTGTTTTTTCTAGGGAAACCTGAGCCCATTTCATGCAGCTGTTCCATTCCACTTCTGAGGCTTCTTTGTTACGCCTTGCTGTGTTGCTTGAAATGGCTTGTTCCGGAACAGGCGCAGTGTTTTGCTGTATCTCTGATTTCCATATAAATTATTTAGAAGTAAAAGGGAAAAAAAAAGCTTTTTAAAAGGAAAAAAAAACACTTAAAGATCCACTGTGAAGAAAAGCAGGTTTTTTCACATGGTCCTGTGTCCTTTTTCGGATGATGGAGGACATAATTAAAGACAATTAAGCGTAAAATTCCATTTCTGAGTATTTCTTTATTTGCATCGTAGTGAAACCAGGTGCAGACGAAAAACTGCAGTTAAAAAAGAGAGCTTATGGGTAGACCACAGGCTCCTCCGCTTCTGTCTGATGCATCCACTTGCAGACAAATAGATCCAGATACGTCTTTATTGTCCTCGTCCTAGCTGGCCTCTGGCTCAAAACTGTACGGCTGGATAGCTTCACTACTGCTCACCGTTTCTGCTGCACCGCTAATGTTAGTTTGGGGGTGTGAGGGGCTTTAAGCTAGTGAGAGAGCAGGTAAACAGAGATCTCTCAGGCAAAGGGAAGGGAAGGGGTGGCAGGGTTGCTTAACACCAATGGTCCCACCCACAACTTAGAGGCGAATTTCTAATGAACTATTGCTGCTCTGCAGAACACATGTCCTAGAAAATGACACAGGTTTCTGGATTTTGGTCAAAACAGCATAATCATAAAAGACCACCGGTAATGCAAATATCTGAAAGATTTTTAAAACAAATTTAAAATTTCCCACCTCTTCATTTTAAAGAGTTTTCTTCACAAATAAGTTTAAAACGTACAACAACCTTTTTTTTAATGTGCAGTACCACATAGGCCTCAAAGATACCTTTGCTTTTGTAATTTTTGTTAACAGCAGTGCAGAGTACGAATGTGTCATTAAACTGGGAACTGTTTTTTTCCTTTCCTTTTTTATGCCGTAAAACCATATTCCAGACAAAGAAGAACAGGAGAGAGAGGAGAGGAGGTGAGAATTGACTGTTACAAGTATAGAAGAGATGGAAGGGACACCGAATAAAAGAGAGGAGTCGAAGGGAGGTGAATCAGCTATTGGCAGTTGAGTTGGCAACCGGTTTTACTGTGGTGTAAAGGGATGGAAATCCATTTGATACTTGAGATCTCAAGTCGACAAGGCTGGAAAGAGATTTAAAGCGAATGCAGACCTAGATTGTGTAAAAAGAAATAAAAAGCATTAAGACGTGCACAATAGGCACATAACCGCAAAAACGAAGCTGCAGAAATGGAATGTGAAGGTTAAGCTTCAGCTTCCATGTAGTTGAAGTCCACTCTGGTCACTAAACATGGTGCATCTATAATAGGTAGCTTTGTTGGCCCAGAGAAGGTGGCAGACATGACGTGTAGTTCTTAGCTGAGGTCTCAATGAGTTTATACCAGTACATTATAATATGATTAAATACATGTAGTGATGCAATTTAAAAGGCAGCTTTACACTTTTAGTTGTTTTTAGGAAAATGCAGGACGGCAACATTTGCATCCTGCAGGTTTCCATATTTACACGTAAATACAAAGACATCATACAGGAACGCAAATCCTTTTAGTGCAAAAGAAATACTGAAAAAAATTTACTCTTGACTGTGTTTAAGGTCAACATCTTCATTTCGACCAACAAATGATCTTTGCAGATATACCAACCACTCTTTGGAATACAGTCCTCACACATTTGCACATGTTCACACTAAAAAAACCTATGCCTACAAATGTATATGCGTTAAGTTTTCAGACTAAACAAAAAAAAAACTAAGAGAATCTATTGATGCACAGCCTCCTGAGGAAGTGGGTTTGCTCTACCCCCTCCCCTCTTCTACCTCCCCGTTCACTTCGTATGTTTCCTGACATATGTTGACCATTAAGACTGACAGGTGTTATGGGCCGACCCCTTCTCTCCCTGCTGCCCAGCAGCCACAGCCATTGCGGGAACTCCTGCCTAAAAGGTTGTGGTGACGAAGAGTTTGCTTCAAGGCATGGATACCCATGCACTGACAGCCTCACAACACTAAAATTGTTACTAAAAAGCATTTTCTTTAAACAGAAGCCTCTTTTGTTCACTGCTGGGTTTCCGCAAACTCTCAACACCGACCCTAGCCCTGTTACTTAAGGCGTTTAAACACGGACCATGCAAAAAGGTGGTCTGATTTCCTTTCTGCACTTATGCTACTGCTGACCTAATTTACCTAACATGGGGTTTCTTTCTCATAGCTGATATTTAAAGGTGCACGACCACCTATTCCCTCTTCAAATGTCAGTTATGTCATGTATGACAGAAATGATCAAGTGTTAACATGTTAACATCCACCCACTCATTCATCCATTCATTCATTTTCTGCACTCACTTATTCCTGTTCAGGGTCACCGGTTTGCTGGAGCTTACTCAACTACCAACAGACGAGGGCGGGGTACACACTCGACAGTTTGCCAGTCCATTTCAGGGTTAAAGAGAGACAAACAACCATACACACTCACACCTCTGGACAAATAAGAACCCCCAATCAAGATGAAGCATCAAACTTTACTTCACTATTTTTAGAATGTTGTTGTTTGCAATCCTTTAAGTGACATCTATAGACATATACTGTAAATTGTGCACAGACAATCTTGGATTGGATTGATTGGATTTTCTTCAATCACCCATTGGACTAAGAACATCTCAAAATGAAGGCTGAAGCAGGATGGGGATATTACCTTGAGTTTGCTCCACCCACATCCAACACCTGACAAGAATGGTTTACTGAGCAAGACAAAGGTAAGGCAATAGTGTTGTTGAGTCCATCCCATAGACGTCCATACATGAGATGGATCATGTCCAAGATCACTCACTAGATTCTTAACAGCAAAAATTAAGCATGAGATGGGAAAGGCACATTGACCAAAGTTTGCTCCAACCATCTAAACAAAGTTCCCAGACTGGCTACTGGGAAGGACAAAGTAACGTTTGAAAGTTTTAAGATGATAAGAGAGTTGCTCCTTTTTGCAAGCTGCCCTCAGTGGTCTAAGGTAGAACAGCAACATTTGATTTTTATGGTATAAATTCTAAAAATGGAAGGTAACAGCTTGATTGACCCATGGGTCCACCCACCTGCCAATCAACAGATAAACAGAATCACAAAAGGTTTCAATCTTAAAGCAGCTCTGAAAAGCATGAGTATGGTTCACATCTAAACAACCTTGATTCCAACACATTTTTTGTATTGCCTATTGTTTGCTCTTAATAGACGGGATAAAAACCAAGACCAATATGTATCCACATGAATTCCATTTACAATTCTATTACAAATATTGATTACAAGAAGACAAGTTTTCTATTTCAACCTAATTTAAAACAAACCTGTATAAAAAAGAAAAAATTCTGCCAAATTTGACATAAAAGGCATTCTTAAGTTCAGAGAAAAGAGCCATTGTACTAAACCTTGTCCCGAACTGCCTGATTTGAAAATGTGCACAGCTCCTATTAGCTGGGCTTTAGTGAAATAGGGTTGGGCAGGGGTGGTGCTTGTTCCAAGGAAAGGGTTAATGACACGTGTATGGACTAATGGCTCCCTGTGGAGCTATCTGCTGATTCAGCCCTGTTACTTCACTAGCATTAAATATGTCTGCCCTGACCTCTGTCTGCTCCCCCTAGCCCTAATGCAAGTCAACAGCCTGCTAATAAGAAGTGGGGCATAAGGTTTCCAGACTTTTAGTCCACTTCCAGCCCTTCATCTTGGACACTTCTGACACAGTCGAGCAAACATCTTGAGAACCTTTAGCAGTCATTAGTGTTAATGGATCGGTGGAGTGGAGGGGATCAGGAATCTTTGATTTTGCTGGAGATCAGTGTTTCTTACTGCCACAACATAATTTGGCCAAGATTTAAATACAACATCTGAATACATGCTAGATATAAATACATGGAATATTATACAGTCGTTTCACGCAACACTGTCATAGAAAATATGTTGTCATACCAGCCACTACTGTCTGCGAATAATGCTCTAAGACATCTTTTAACACTTCTGTGAAAGGTCTCTCATCAAAGAACAGCTACAAAGAAATTTAAATCTATATAACCTTTGTTTCTCTTCAAACAAAATAGACTACAAGTGAAATTAGTCTAACGTTTATGATGATCAAACTTCTGAAAAACATTCAGCTCAACTTAGACTATAACAGAAGTTTTTAATATAGTATTTAAATTCAAATGGAAAATGTAAACATTCAGGTTTTATCTAATTTTTTACAAAACACTTGTTGCTATAAAAGCGCCACATTCTTCAAATCAAGAACTTATCTGTTTCTTTTAACCTTGTGCTAGTGAGCTGGTGGGAGCCGTTCTGTGTCCAGGGTTAACAGTCTTACATAAATCAGAACAGATGGCAGACTTTCTGCAAAGCCAGCTGGCTTCAGTTTGCTTGAGTGTCTGTGTGCAGTGCAGGACCTGGTGGTACAGGTACAGAGAGTAACTCCCTTCAGCTAATAAACTCAACATGTCTAAGCGTAATGGACAATGGACTAAAAGACAAAAGAAACCAACATCTAAAAAAAAAAAATAGTTGAAAATGTTTCACAACGCTCTAATGAACAAAAAAACTTTGCTTTGAATGAGAGATCATCAATCTCTCAGCAGCTTAGGGGTCCTTGTAAACGTCAGCTTGCAGTGACCCCCATCCTTGGGGGGATGGGCTGACTTTTAGGATAAGGACAAGCTGGGCCCCTGTCCAGCGCTAGTGAAACCCATGACTAAAAACTCTGAGAACTGCGCCAATGAAGGCAATCCAAAACGTGTGACAATTACTAGAGTTTATGGGGTTATGGGGAACATGAATAAATGTAGGTGTAATATTGGCATTTGGGTTCAGCAGAATGAGCAGAGATGATGTATGGCATTGCTTTTGAAACTATACATGCTTGATGTAATAATGATGTAAACAACACACAAATAAAAACATATTTTAACAGAGGATACAATTCAAGTACTTCTATTGGTAAACGTAATAAAGCAGTCCATTCAAATTTTTGTTGAATAGATTCAACATTTTCCAAAGAACACATTGGTTTCCAAAACATAGAAAAAATAACATTACCAGTAAATGGTATGCTTTAAAAACAACATTTTTCCGATCAGAGAGAATACTTTTAGGCAATCGTCTTTTTTCTTTTTGGAACACTAAACAAAACAATAATTTTAAATAATCTGATTAATGAATCTCCACAAATGTTATTCTGTTTAACAATGCTGAATATGTTGATATGGTCTTTGAAAGGAGAGCAGTCTACATTACATTGACCAGAAATATCTCTGAGCTCATCTCTGATGGCCAAACAGAACATTGCTCTGTAAGGTTCATTATTTTTTTCACCTACTTTAGGGAAACATTTACAGTCTTTTATGTTTCAAATATGAAAAGGATCATTCAAGCATGTATTATCAAAAGTTGCAAAAGGGTGGTATCAGTACCCAAACCAGAATGTTTGCGCTGCTTTTTTGGAAACTTTGAAATAGATATAGATTTTTTGAAGTTTGAGAAAACATAAAACAGTGAGCCGTTGTCTATCCTTGATTGAAAAGACTTTGAAAATGTTTTTTGATGGATCCTTCTTTTACATTTAATCTTGACACCTTCACCTGTCTGTATTGAAAAGCCACTTGGCTCAGTTGAAAAGATATAGAGACCTGGCTTGAGATGAATACAGAGTGGTAAAAGTTAGAGCTTTGGCAGTGTAAAGGGAAATAGAAAGAGGGGGTTGGTTGGAGGTGTGAGGGGGAAGACAAACTAGAGGATAGCAGGAGTGAGAGAGGGGAAAAAAAAGAGAAAGAGTAATGATCTACACATGGTTCCATGCTACAGCCTCAACATAGTAACCATAGACACATGCTAGGGCGTCCTGGGACTCATCAGCAGGACACAGCTGTGAGCTGGACAGAAGAATTCTATTAGCACCAGTTATGCACTTGCAAACACACACACACACTCACATACACCACGCAGACAGGTAATCTGGGCATTTGAATGTGTTTCAGAAAGCCACAACAAATGAGACCTGTATGACACAGCTGACATGACATGAATGGTAGGTCAAGAGCATATGGAACTGATTTAAAGGCCTGTGCTGTGTAGAAAGCTTCAAAACGTTACTAAAAGGCACATTCACAGAAGGCCTGTTTGGTCTAGACTAGAGATAGGTTTCTTGGTTAGGTGGATTTGCCTGGGAAGATGCCAAAACTCATCTGAAAGGTGGTTACAGATCAATCAAGCACACCCAAAACAAGGGTCTAGATTTTTTTTCCAGGCATAACCCTTGTATTGTTCACCTCACTGTCAATGAAGATGGACTATCCAATGCCACAAAGAACGGAAATACATTGACCGAAAACAGTAAGGGCGCTTTCACTCTAGAATAGTGCAGTAAACTTGGTTTGATTTTGAAAAAAATCACACATTTGGTGCTTATTAAAAGGTCATTAAACAGGTGAACAAAACACATGCAAATTGGTGGTTCTATTGCTTTTTTAAATGTTTTGTTGTATTATTTAGTTATTCATAAATTCTATGTTATTTATCTGAAGTGCTTTGACAGACAGCATTAGACAACAATTTGAGCATTTCATAAAAAATATATGGATGAAAACATGGATTTAGGGTTTTTTCCTTACCTAGTGTATCAATATGCACTTTACCTGGTAGGCCTATGAAGATAAAATGTAGTACTTCCTAACATAAAATAAAGTTTAATTTTATAAAGTTTGTCCAAATAAATTGAGAATTTTAAAGAAAAATAAGCCAGGGAGGTCTAGCAGAACAGAAGCAACAGATGAGTATAAAGATAAGGACAGTAAACAAGTCTCCAGCATGACTAATTTTATCAAGTGTAAAGCATTCTTTAAATTGACTCTAGCTCTTCATCCTTAACAGAGCGAGCAGCCTTTCCCCATCAGCACTGAGTCACCAGATGGTCACCATCGTGTTGTTCCCTATATGATTGGATTTGTATTGAAAAGCATAGAATAAAATGTGGGAAGTGGTCTGCAATCTGACCATAATCATGGCAATATCCATCCCAATTGATACACAGAAATGTCAGATGTTACTTAGATGAAGCTCTCACAACTTCAACCTGTAGGTCAACCCTACAGTTTTGGTAGATAGAGAGTTTTCACTGCCTTAGTCAAATCAAATGGTAAACTAGAGCTTGGTTGACATGCCATCATGTTAAACAGCTAGAAATGTCCCTAAACAACAAGGATCCATCCCTATGTAAATGGTTTAGTAACCTGAAATGTGGAACCACGTGTCTTTATATTAACAAAAGCAATTCAGTTGGACCCATGTTTAACTCTGACATGGATGTATACTAAACAGCTGAAATCAGAAGTCCAATGAACAGTACAGCACTATGTATCAGTACCTGACATTCACACAATCACATTCCACAGCTAAAACTCAAAAAGGCTTAAAAGAATATGGACCGTGGCTGCACCCTGTTGTTGTATTGCAGTTTGCGTTCCTTTTTACCCTAAATTCACCAGGGAATGTAATACTGTATCTTTTCACATTCAATTTCGTGTCTAGGAGGGGAAGTTGTGGGTGAAGAAGACTGATAAAACAAAGTCTGACAACGGAGGATCATCATCGTTGCAGCTCAAAAAATGGAACAAATAAACATGTTCATCAAAGGAACCAAATTTTACTTAGACTTATCTTTTTTTAAATGAGACCAACAGCTATCATCCTGTGCTTTAGATGGCACTTTAACATCGCTGTTTCAATCTTTGGAGTGAGTTATCATTCCAAACTTCAGCCAAACTTCCACTACTCTTAGTTATATTGAAATCCTTAGTTGCCCATAGGGGCCCCCCTTAAAAAAATCCTCATTACTATGATGGACTTTCTAATCCTTTTTTTTTATTTTTTTTTTATTTCAATTAAAATGAAAATAAACACAAAACATTATGCTTGAAAAGGAGTGGGTAGAAGAACCATCCTGTATGATCCCACCCCTTTTTACAACACCTTATGTTGTGCATATTTCTATTTTCAGTCTTCTTTTCTCAAAACCTTCACATTACCTTCTGTACAGCACCTATGCAGAAGTGACATTTGCTTATTTGTTTTTTTGTTGTTATTGATCATTTCTGGCCTTGTAAAGAAGAATCAGCAGCACCTGTACGGGTGCATCTGGCTATACCTTAAGGAAGACTCTGTCATGCAAATCATACTCAAGTACTTTCAGGCAGGAGGTGAATGTTAGCGATTTAGGAAAAGTTGCCTCTCATACAACTGCGAGATAACTCAGTTGACTTGGGTGTGCACTACATGCTTTACAAGTATGATAGGTATGGTGTCTTTTCACACTTGCAGACTTTGACCTTGGGGCACAACTCATTTTTCTGTCTTAGTGAGACTTTTTTGTCTGATCCTAAAAAATATTGTTGTTTTTACTAATTCAAACCTGTAATACAACTAGAGAAGAACTTGAAAACAAATTCATTCACATTATCAACTAAACCGATCACTATTGTACACACTTTTCGCAGTCAGTTTAGCCTGAGACTCTTGTTCAATTCTATCTCTGCACAATCCCTCAAGTTGTGTTCATGCAAAAACCATCACTTCTCGCCTTGTGCTCATGCAGAAGTCAAACAGGAAGTGTCCTCCAAAGAAGAGGTTGGTTTGAAAGGGTTGTTGGTCCTTTGGGCGGTGCCAAAATCAAACGCTTTCAAATCGTTCTCTCTTTGGGCCTTGTTGCCTTATCCTCAACTCAGTCCCAGTTCTCTGGCAGCCTTTTATGAACTTGGGCTTGGCAGTAAAGTTAAAGTTATACCCAAGATATGCACATGCTCAGGTTTCTCTCATTTGTCTCAGCAATGAGAGACCCCTATTTGCTCCCTGCCTTTATCACTAAGTATCACACTTATCCCTGATACTACTTAATCCCCCCTTTTTCTCTTTCTACTTTTTCTCTGCAAATGAGACATGTTTGTCTAACTTGTGGAGGTAGTGATTTAATGCTGCAGAGAATGATGACTCTGCCAGAGAGGCTAAGCAGGGCAGTGCCTCACTGTCATGCTCTTGCTCCAGTGGTGAGGGAAGGAGATGAGCACATTGACAAATTAAAAAACAAACAAAAGTCTGTCAAAGTCCAAAGCAAAGTGAATGAGGGAGGAAGGGAGAGACGGAGAGAGAGTAAGAGAGAGCTGAAGGGAAAGAAACCACCGTCTTTTATTGAGACCAACCCTCCAAGCCTCAATTCTTAGGCCAACTTTAAAGGATATATTGGACAGTTCCACACTACCCCACCCCCATCTCCCCATCAGCTCTCTTTTCTTGGCTCTTTCTGAGCTTTCCTTCTTTTTGGTTTCCAACAAGGAAAGCCTTTGGCCAAACTCTAAAAAGGTGCAAAACTAATACCATGTCAACAAGTGCTTTTGACTCACACCTATTTTTGCAGATGGGCACCCCAGTGATATCTCACAAAGAAAGAGGTTGAACTAAAAAAAATGGGACAATAACTCTGGTGATGGATCTCAAGACACACTATTCAGCTAAAATTAGTTTAGCAACACAAAAAAGTCAAACTTCAGAATATAAAGGAGAAATATTCATCCTTAGGTTCTCGTGGGGAAACCAATTAGCTCTTTAGAATGATAAATTAGGCCAGTATATCAATATTGCATTAACAGTCTTTTGGTATTCACACAATCGAGGCCCTGCTTCATCATCATTGAAAGCTTATTAGAATGTGTCGGTTCAATTATTCCCTTGATAACAAAAGTAAATCGAGGCAGAGGAGAAATCTGATGACTGACCCAAGTTGCTCTTTTCAGAACTGCTTCTACTAGCTCACAATGTACAGTGAGGGCCTTCTGTTCCTACTGCAGCTAAAGAACAGAGTGGAAGAGTGGAGAGAAATAGCAAGCAAAAACACAGATTTGAAAGGGCAGGGAGGGGTAAAGTAAGGAGTTGGAGAAGGGGGGGGGGGGGGGTAAAGAGAGAGAAAGAGAGATGCAGCCCTACCCAGTTGCCTGGGGAGAAAACTGCTCTGCTGCTGACTCAGGACTCTCTTTGTTTGACAATGCACCCTTGCTCTTGCACTCACTCTGACAAATTTGCACTCCCAAAGTTGCTCTTTTCCCTCCCCTTCAAATAATCAGTCACTAACTTTTGTAATGTGCACGTGGTCTTTCTATGTCAGGCCCCCTGCCAGTAATTTTACTCCTTAAATTTTTTTTTCCTTTGTACTTCAGCTGTTTGTTTAACTTTGCGTAACTGGTTGTGCATCTGTGTTGCTGTCTATCCAGCTGTCTTACTGTGATATTGGTTCATGACCAAAATCCCAAATTTCAGGATGATTAATTTATTTTCCAGCAGTTATAATATCCAGGTGGAAGAACAGTGGTCCAGGTAGTTTGTAGGCAACGACAAAAGGAAAGCTTTGGATGATTAGAAGTTCAAGAAATATGGAAATACTATCAGATTCATGAGAGAGAAAGAACCGGCTGGCAGCCAGAAAGATGGCAGACAAAATAGACTAGATTTAAGATCAGATGAGAAATATGAAAAATCTGGTGAATCGGGTTAAACTTGGACCTATTACTAAAGGCGAAATTGCTGAACAAGGTCCTAAAGAGAACCTTGGCTTTATCCAGAAAAGGGAGTTAAAGAATACCCAGGAGAAGCAACAAAGGAAAAGAAATCCAAGAGAGGGAGCTGATAAGCTCGGCAGACATGGCGGGGGAAGCAAAAGAAGGAAGGATGAGGAAGGAATATACACTAATTCCCAGAATGATAGAATTATATATGTAAAAAAGACAATGTCTGTGCATGTTGCAGTGAATTGGAAAATAGTGTGGCTTGACTGCCAGCACAAGCAAAAAAAATGACTTGAAATGAGACTATGCAGCCAGAAAAAAACTTTTATTAAATAACTTTAATGTAAAAAATTCAACATTTGAACTTTAATTACATTGTTTTTTTTCTTTTATCTTAGTTTCAGTGATCAACTTGTTTACCTGCATGGGACATGGTCCTGCAGAGGGCTTTCCCTTTCAGGATCAATAACTTTTTATGTTGTCTGAAGAGTATAAAAGCTAAAAATGATAAGATCTTTAATCAAACATTGAAATAAACCCCTACAAAACCAAGCAAAAACTGCATATGCATATAGGTGTGGGTGTACGGTGAAGAGAGAAAAAAAAAAGAGAGTGCAGAAGAGAAGAGGAGGAGACAAAGAAGCGAGAGGGTGCTTGCCTAGCACAATGAGTCCTACTTGTTAGCCAGTGATAGTGTCAGGAATCGTGACAGAGTCCAGACGCTAGACACCAGCTGCAGCCCCTCATAAATAGACTGCTGTCTCGCTGGCGCATTTGCACGGCAATGGTTGCACACACTTGCAAACGCATACAGGCATGTGGGCACATGCATATACTATGGCAGCCACATAGACAGACACTGACTTATTGTGTCTCCCAAATCTTGTAAAAGGGACAGAGAACCTCTTTGTGTCTCATGTACCGTTCAAACTCTTGTAAAAAGGAAAAGTCTACATCCAAGCTTAACTAATTGGAAAAAAAAATGATTGCGCATCAATATGGCAAACGAAAAGAAATTGTTATTGAAAGAACTCTGTTAAAATCAGTGCGTTGACTTGTTTCTGTCACAAACAAACACTTTTTCTTGGAATTCTGCCTCCGAGTTAGTTTTCATGTGTGTACACATGTTAACCCACCCGCTGGAAGAAATAGTGTGAGGTGGGGGGAGGGGGGTGCCGTTGGGGCAAGCTAACGCCCTACATCTGCCCCAGAGCACGAAGGAGTAAAGTTGAAGTTTAGGGTAGACGAGGGTGAGGAGAGCCGGGCTGGACGCGAGGTGAAAGGGTTAAATGAGCGAGACAGATCCTGCTGAGCCAGCAGCAATGCGTTGAAGTGCAAGGTTTCATTGTAGCAGATACAGAACAAAACTCCTTCCCATTAGTCACGCCAGTGACTGAAAAGACTCTTCACACGGCTTAACCCTTGCTGCACCATTAACAAACCGCAGCACCAACACAGGTAGAACACATGTTAACTGTCAGCAGCCATTATGCTTGTCTCTTTTTGTTGGTGTTTTTTAATTCAAACACTAAAGGTCATGGGAGCAATTATGCTAAAGAGTGCATACAAATGTGAATGGTTCCATTTAAGGAGTGAAATGATTTTTTTAAAAAAAATAGAATTTTGCACAAAGACAAAAAAACCTCTTAGATGGAGTGACCTTTGAAGGGATTTTCTTTTCTCGACGGTTCTGTCTTTCTTTTCTTTCTTCTTTCTTCCCCCTCCTCCGCGCGAACAAGCCTCCCACATGACGCCGCACAACACACTCTGTGAGGGTTTTAGGAGGAAAAGGAGGCTGGCATACCCTCCTCCTGCCAGAGTCGAGCGAAACCACATTCATCGTAATTATTATCATCATCACATCGCCTTAACCAAGACACGCCACAGCAGGGCAAGTGGTGCAATGATGAAACAATGGAACTGGCAAACCACAAAAACAAACTCCAATTATATCAAAGAGGACTAGAACTGTCACAAAAACAGGAGGTAACGGGCTAAATTCATTCCAGGATCTTACCATTAAAAAAAGGGTTTAAATTTCTTCATCTAATGCTACGTACACACTCGACATGTGACCCAAATTCGATAACACAAGTATGTTCACATTGAACAAGGAGGGAGGGGCTTCTTCTTCTTCTACTGTTTACCAGCTTATGTCCGCCACCTACAGCTAGAAGAGGCTTGCTGCAAAATGTCAAAGCCGTAGAAATCTCGCAAATCTTGCTCCAGGTTTTTTTCTTTCACTGCTCTATTCCGATATTTGAAAGACTTGGTGTCGTATAATCCAGTTCGGTCACAAACCGCAATTATTCATTTCTCCTCCGTGATCAATTTTCAAATGGTTGGCTCTTCAATAAATTAGAAGGACACCCTCCACACATCACTGCCAAACCGAGTCACTGATTGATTGAAATTCCACCTGGTTTAACGTTTTGTGACATTTAATGGACGTGCCTTTTCTACATAGAGTCTAAAATCAAATCTAAACACTTGTGTAGTAATGCGTGAAAGCGAGAGTTTTGAAAGCGGAAGCCCAAAACCATTCAATTCAATTCAATTTTATTTGTATAGACCAAAATCACGGCAGTCGTCTCAATGGGCTTCATACCGGTAATTGTAAAGTAAACATAAAATCAGAACAAGCACATACGTGCGTTTGCATCAACTTTTCATTGGAAGTGGTCGCTTGATTGCGCGTTGTTGAGGGCGGTGTGAACGTAGCTTTAGAAGACTGAAATAATTAATGTCTTAAAAAGCTCACAACCCGCCGTATATGACTTGGTTTTGACCTGTTTTAAACCCTTTTCATTTAGTGCACCAGTAAAAAGGAAAAAAAGACATTTGAACCTAATTAAATCAAAAAGGAGCAGGAAACTTCTACTGTTTAGAACACAGAAAGTCAGCCTTTGTTGTATGTTTCCATTACCACAATTTGACGTAGCAACACATGCTGACATGTTAAATCAAGGAGGCACTAAACGTCCCATGAAGGAACAGGTAATATTGTTCCTGGCCAAACATTCAGGAATAATAAAGCCCAATTACCATTCATCATTTCCTCATTTCCCCTCCACGTTACTGGAGTTCCCATCAGCACCACGTATCAAGAATATGTGGCCGGCAGCCTAATGCAATTTACACAGACAAATGATGTATAGAAAGCATAAAACATGTAAATAAAGCAGCACAATGTGTGCTAGAAAAACATACCACGTGCCACTGATGCAGTTTAACTCAGAAAACAAGGCATACCACAAAGCATAAAAGTTACACTCGCGCGCGAGAGAAAACAAACTAAATCTAAAGTACTGAGTGAATGCTGATGAGTGAAGGATGCATGACTTCAATGTCGTCCCGCTGCATGACTTCAAAAAGACCATCCGCAACAGCTGCTTCTATTACCGCAGCATCTAAGAGACGTTCAAATTTCTCAGCAGGGCACAATAATGCTCAATTACAGACACGCAAATCTGTTTATTGTAGCATGAACATGGATGATGCGATCCACATGTTTCATAAATGCTTAAGTTCAGACTCTAAAGAGGATAGTTGTTCATTGGACATCGTAAATCTAGTCGGAATGCTCACAACAAATCGTTGGTGAAGTTTGCAAACACCCACTTTTAATACATTTCCCTGCATATTTCACTTTATTTAACTTTATCCTGGTTTTTGCAGATGTGAAAGATCCAACATCCATGTTTCAGTGCCTGAAACAATACCGCCTTAAGAACTTTCTTTAGAATGAAGTTAACAGTTTAATTTAGTTAGCCAAAAAGAAGACATTTACCAGAAACTGCAACCTCTGCCAATGTGACGGAATGGAAATGCTAACTAATACCTCAAACAAATGTACTAAACAAATAAGTCATTAACATTTATTAGTGTCACACACACACAATGAACAAACATTGTGTTTGTTTCCATGCTAATATTGTTTCTTAAAGCTTATAGGGTTTATAGTCATCCTTCTGAAATGTCCAGTCTTGTATAATTGGTAAAAACAACAAATCCAGACAGGAAGTTGCTCATTCTTTGTCTAAACAACATCAAACCAACCACTGGCTTGCACATTCCCACAGCACTTATTTTGCCACTGTTGCCACTGTGCAAAAGTGAAATAAGAACAACTCTGTCGAAAAATGGGGCACAGAGATGCAACAAACAAACTACGTCAGTGGATAATTACATATTTTAGTACTGAAAATCAAGTTGCTAATATAAGGAATTTGGTCTGTTTTTCTTCTCTAAATTTAAAGCAGCTTTTGTAAAGCAACAATCTTCACTTTGCCTCTTGACAATGCCTTTGTCAAGTGTTATTTCTTGTTTTACGCCGTTTAGGACAAGTTCTATATTAGTTTAAGAAAGACTTTACTCACTCCCGTCTTGTCACAGAGCCGTAGGGTGTTGAAGGAGCCCACAGCAAACATTTCACCATCTGGAGCCCAGGACAAAGAGGTGACGGGGTAGTCATGAGGGCTTGATGAGTGAAGCAGACGCCCAAAGCTGTCCCATACCTTTTCGAGGGAGGGCACAGTTAAAAAAAATGTATCAATAACTCCCTTTAAAACCCTAAGTTCAATTTGCTCATTTTAAAAAAACATCTGACTTGAAAACAAAATACAGCAACATAGATGTCATAAATAAAACTTTAATGTCTTCATAAAACTTGGGGGGAAAAAAATCACATAATGAACTGTAATATAAACTATTTTTTAATGTTTGTTAATGATATTATGAAATAATTATGCGCCTTGTTTTGAACCAAAGTACAGTAAATGGTGTAAAGCACATGTTTTCTAAATCTCTCTGGATATAAGATTTCAGCTGCTTACCAGTTTTCGACCTCTTTTGTTGTATTTTTGACGGTGCTGCCAGCAGTGGAGCAGCTCTACAAAAACATTTGTCCCTGACTGATGAAATTACACCATTGGTCAGGGGGTCAAGTATTGGAGTCTACCCAATGGCTTTATACTCTTCTCAACTGTTTTAGCATGACTTCTGTCAGCACACAAACCCAAACGGGCCCCCAACATTGATAGGAACTACATTTTTTTATTGTTTTATTGCCACATGAAACAGTGGCATTAGATTTGTCCATGCAAAGATTAACACATTTTTTAAACCTTTGATAGAAAATAAAAAAAATCATAAAAAGTTAAATATTTTCGCATTAAACGTCAAACTTTTTACAAAAAATGTTGATTGTTTTATCAACAACTAAACACGCTGCTTCCAAATAGAGTTGTCCACAAACCACTAACCTTATATTTACAATCTTCACCACCAGACAGAATGAGACTGTTGACAGAGTTCCAGTCCACCTTCAGAACAAGTCCGTCATGAGCCTTCCACTACAGAGACATGGAGGGGGAGGCAGAGTTAATGCAGCACATCATAACACAAAACATCGCTTTACCTTCACTTTTGATGGAGAAACTGACTTGAGAAGCATTTTTTTTGGTCCAAGTTCCAATTTTCATGATTTCATAGGTATCAAGCTCACTGAGAAGTCAACTCACCATTCTATGTTGTTTCTGCGACTTCTTTTACACACCAATGTCTTGTTATTATCCAAGTAAACACAATGCACTACAGGTTTTCATCACAGCTTACACGGTACTTTGAAAGAGCTGCAAAAATAAAGGGGATTTTTTTTTCCGTTTCTTTTTGTTTTCCTCCTCCACTGGTGATTTCCATCATTACGTTGGTCTCCCAAGTGGGTCTGAAGGAGAGGTGATGAAGGTGGACATTTGAGAATGAAGGTTGTGTTTGCTTGTAGCGCTACACATTTGTCTAGAAATGGCTAAAAGAAGGTAAAGCACCCATTAAACCCTTCTCTGTTTATCCAAGGTCCCAGGTGAAGTCCAGCTTTGGGAATAAGAATAAATAAATGAATATATGTCGAAGGAAAACACTCACTGGTGTACGATGTCAGATACAGAGTAATACGCCTGCAGTGAGTACGTTCACTGGGGAGGCTGACGTTTTGGAAACGGATTTGGAATGGTTTGGGAAGATTTTCCAGGTGAACTTAAGCTGTGGCAGCTTTGCTTCAGTTCCATCAAAACCTTCGTGGGACAGGGGAACAGCTGAATGTCAGTTATGTCACATAGGACACAATAATAGATGTCTTGAAAGAATTGGAGCTAAATTACGTTATATAATGTACTACCCTTTGGTACAATGTATAATAGAGGGAAAACATCTTCGCTAAACAATTTCTTCTTAAGGTTTTCTTTTTTTTGTGCCTTTTATTGGGTCAATTCTCTTCTCTCTAGTAGTTTCAATGAGATATGGGCAGATTTCTAGATGAATATCAGACAACTCCTGTTGCCAGAGTAGAATTAAATATGATAGCTTGCTGTTCAACTGCTATGTTTTTGAGAAGCATTTAGTCAATGATTTAAGAGGGATTTTCCAAACATTTAACTGTGCCTTTCTTTATACATTTCAACTTCTTTATACATCAGTTTGAATGTTTATTGGGTCAGGATCTTCTGGAATATTCACATGACAGTTTGCCAGTCAATCGCAGGGCCACACAGAACATGACAACCACAACCACTCACAATTACACTTATGGGACAATGTAAAGCCTCCAGTTAACCTATAAAGCATGTCTTTTGCACTGTAGGAGGAAGCAGGAGGCTGGAGAACACGCAAACTCCACATATAAAGATCCTAAGTGCGATTCCAGGGCCTTATCCTTCACACCCATGGCGAGGAGAGTGACTCCCCTTTCCTTAGTTCTTTGATTATAGCTCATGAAATTCCAATTCCACACTTTTGTATTGGTTCAAAATGGATATGGGAGCCAAATATCACAAATTCTGCTAAGTTAACCCCGAACTTGTCTACCAGAGGACGTTTTGCTTGTCTGTGAATTCAGATGACACATTCATTTTGAAGCAGACAGTTCATTTTATGAGAGTTAATCTTTCAATGAATGAAAATGTATAATTAGTTATACCTACACCTCTAGAAGCTTGCAGGACATGGATTGGTATCTGAAAAAAAGGTTAATCTCAGCTAATGGTGACAGTCACGTCTTTTTTAAAATCACCCCCCAAAAAACGTCTTCACCTTTAAATAAACAGTAATTTTTGTGCAGCGTGTGATCCGATGATTTTGGAATCTACACTAATTGAGAAATCGTTCCAAGAGACAACCCTGACTATGAATATGTAATCCTTTTTCCCCACAGCTACTTTGACTTGTGCATTGCAGCGTGTGCTGGTCAATTTAAAAGTGCTGTCAGAAAACCTCTGTTTTGGTTGGCACACAGAAGCTACCGCCATCTGTACCTAATCACGATCAGTAACAGGAAGTCAAGGGGCTTTGGTGAGTTAAAAGACAATCTTTCAGCACTACTGGGTTAATCATCTCTTTGGGTGTAGTGGCCAAACATGTATTGCAAGTGCAAGACCACAGAATTTTTTATTAATTTTTTTTTATTCATTGCATATTTTTAAATACTGTTTTCTTAAGTAAATGTTAAAAAAAACTTGAAATAATTGCAAGTATTCAACAGGTAGATTGCAACAAATAAAAATGTTGCGATTCAGAAATAAATAAATAAAACACATTTGGAAATGGTGTGTTTTCTAATCACATGTGGTTGGGTGAGTTCCTACATAAAGACACAGACTATATATGTTTGCATCCATCATTGGAGCTAAAGGAAAGAATCAACTTTCAAGTTTTAATTGAAACACAATAAACACGTTTCACTTTTTAAAAATATGACTGAAAAGGATGAAACAGCTTTTTTGCCTTGTTCTTTAGAGACTTTTTCAGTTAAAAGTGGCGGATTTTCCGTATTTTTTTTTATATCTTTAATTTAGCACCGACATTTCTAAAAAATTAAAATGAGTGAGGTCTTTTTTTTCTTCTAAAATATGCCATAGAATTTTTGTTTTGAATTAATTTATTCTTTGTATTTTTCTTTATCTGACAGAATGAAACAAGTTTTCTTTTTACTATATTGAACTTAACACCACCAGAACACTGCTTACATGGAGAAGAAGAGCCACTCAGGCTTGCTACTCACAGAAAAGCAAGTGTTGCCATCATTCTGGGAAGGTTTACAACAACTAAAAAAAAAAAAAGGAAATCTTTTGGTCTGCTTATCAGGTGCTTGATGAAACTTGCTTTCCGGTACATGTTCTCCGTCTTCTGGTTGTGGTGTGCTCACCTGTGTGCACTCACGTGTCTGCATAAGTGAGTGTGTGTCTGAGTGTGAAACCTGCTGGGGTGCTGTGGGGAATTGTGTGGTGGTGGGGCCTAGTGCGATTGTTGTGTGACATTCTGCGCACACACAAAGAAGCTGCTTTGAGTCATTTGCTGATGAAAATAGGACTAATCGTTCATCAGTCTACAGTACTTTTATACAGACTCAAGGTAATTTCCAAAATATTTAAGAAAAGATCAAAACAGGTCCTTTTTTTGTGTGAAATTGTGTTTTTTGATAAGTTGTTTACAGACTGACTTCTAGAGATTACTTTGTGTTCCAGATCAGTGTACTGGAGGTAACGCATAAATACACATTTTTTGGGTGTGTTTGGCCACTCTAACTTCTGTTTTCTGATCAAATAAAAATGCGTAACCTTAAGTTTCACTTCTAGAATTAGACCACTGTTATTGCTAACATTGACAGACCAGATATGAGAACAATAGTGTAAGGATGACGTGAGATGTTCTTTGTATTGATATTTATAATATTGCAAAACATGAGTGGTGAAAAATAGTACAATTTTTTACATTGTTAGAATGACTACAAATAGCCTTAAGGATGCTAAAAGGTGCAATTCATATTACTGCATGTACTAGAAGCGCATAAATAATAGTAGAAAAGCAGATTTCTCTACTCTTGACCTGAATTGTAATTGATTACTTGCAGTTTTAAAAATAAAGTTGCTTTGTTTCGTGTTTGACTGCACAGCAGCAATGGACTTTTTGTACCTGCATGACTTTGGCACTTGGCTGGAGAGGCTTGATGGTTAGCTGCACCCCTGAAGTGTAAAGTATTCTGTCTGAGTCTGGACCCCAAGCCACAGAATATACAGGAGACCCTTGAAGATGAACAGAAATACAGACAAACACAACCGTATGTTAATCAAAAACCTAATCTAGATCTAGAATATAAAAGGGGGATTCCAGCTGAAATCTAGAACAAAACCAGTTTAGAGAAAGCAGTTCATGTGGTTTTAGTTATATGTGCAGCTTTGAGACTTTGTGATATGTTTGGAAGAAATCAGGTGTTTTAAGAAAAATACTCTCCTCTTTGTCACAGACGACCTAGAAGTTGGTGTGAACAACTGCAGCAGAACTAATCCCTCCACTCAGAAGATATCACATTCCTTCTGAGACCTGAGATTCAGCCTGGAACAGCACTCAGCTTGAAGTAAAACCAGAGGAGAAAATCATAGTGGAGCATGAGCAGCCATACACGTTTGCCAAAAAGTTTGTGCGAGGGCTTGTTCTTGTTTGGGTGTGCAATTAAAACTACCCTGGGAGAACCAACATGCTGCATCTCACAGAGTTTAGTGCATATAAGAGTTCATTCTTGGTTTTAGGGTCAGGGTTTGGGATCGGGTAAGGCATTCAGCTGCAATAGTCACATTTAGGAGGAGAAGTCAGTCAGGCGCTGCATTATGTCAATTGTGTCGCGGTGAAGACAGTAGTGCAAGGATGTGTGTGTTTGAGTTGATTTGTGGCTACACACGTGTGAAGAGGAGGGAGCCTGACATTTTAACCTCACTCCAGGTGCATGTGGTTTCTCACAAATGCCAACTGGTCACATGCTCTAAATCTGACAAAGGCGATGAGAGGGGTTGACACAAGTTCCTACTTCTCGCTCCTTTCCAACCTCTTCTTGGAGCTCAGACGTGATATGGGTCATATGCTAACCAAAAAGAAACAATGTGCTCATGCAGTTTGCATGTGCCAGTATGTGTGCAGACGCAGGTTTACCTCAACATTTCTTATACATAGCATTTTTTCTAACACAAAATAAGCCAAAATTGGGTGCTGCTTTCGGTTTTTAACAGGATGCAAACAAAACAAAAAAGTACACGTAAAAACTGGATGTAATTTTAAACAGGCTGTTTTTTTTTTCTAAAAGCAGAGAGAATGTCAAAGTTCAAATCAGCAACTGGCACCACTGAGGAGGGGCTTAAAAAATGAAGTCTCTAACAAACGGCAGCACCTGCAGTGATCTGGGCGCCTTGTGCTAGATTTGATGTTTTAATGAAAAGCAATGCTTCTAAATCTAGGTGTTATGCAAATCTGGTATTTTCTGACCATCAAGCAGCTCATTTCTTAAGTATTAACCAAAGGAAAAAAGTCTCTACCGGTACTTGTAGCACTTTTTTCTTTTTGACTGTTTTTTTTTTTTGCTAGGTTATTAAAAAACATCTTATTCTATTTCTTAGTGGTGTTTCACTTCTTTAAAATTCTATCTTTTTTTAATAATATATCTCATAATAATACATTTAATGGGAAGCACCTTATAAGTCACATCAGGGGGCTCTACACATAAAAGCAAGATTACTCAATAGAAGATAGTGTTTTTCAAAGGATCACACATGTTATAATCTTGGTGAAACCGCTTCTGTTAGAAGGTTGGTTTAAACAGATGGGATTTGAGTTGAGATTTAAAACCAGGGAGAGAGTCGATGATCCTGATATTTGGGGGGGAGGGAGTTTTAAAGTTTAGGAGCACATTAGCTGAATGCTCTGCCCCCTCTCCCCATGCTGCAGAGACAGATAAAAGAAACAGTCAGGTGAAGGGAGGACGAAGGTGAGGGTACAACAATGTTGAGGAGATTGAGGTCAAAGATGGTCTTTACAGGTGAACAGCGGGAGTTTGTTGTCAAATCTGAATTTGGAACAGGGTGTAATTATACAAGCGTTTGAGTTCTGGACCGGTAAAAGCTTGTTGAGGGGTTTGTGGGTTAGAGGAGAGAACTTCGGTCGTTGATGCAGCTGGTGATGGAGCTGAGGACCAGGATGAAGGCTACTGATATTACACAGATAAAAATCTGCAGACCAGGTGATATTGTTGATGGGATTACTAAATGAAAGTGTATAGCCCAGAATGACACACACGCACACACAACTTTTACTTGAAAGACGGAGACAACTATGGAGTTATTACAGTATTCTTTAACACATTTCTTTTAATATGGAAATTATATTAAGATTATAGGAGAAAAACAAGAACTGAATTGAACAGAAACACCCAAATGTGTGATGAATTCAAAAATATTACCTGTGTGCAAGTTTAGAAGAGAGGAGGGGCAATTTCAAAAAGTTTTGAAAGAAAAAAAACTACAATTTCATTAGAAATGAGAAAGCAACATTTAATAATAAAAACAATAAAATTGATGAAAAAACATGTTTTGTTCTTTCCTACTAAGCCTTTTCTCCTTAAAGTAAGATCAAAACATGCACACACACCCTTCAAAGTCTTTTTCTTTGACCAATAGTTTCAATCTGCAAACTTCTGTTGTTGATGTAGAGGCATTAATTGGATTTTTTTAATGCTATCATTATATTTTTGGAAAAAAATTAGTAAGAAAGTGCATTTGAGTATTAATGTTAAAGAACAGGGGGTACCAAAATTTCTCTAAAGAAGTAGACATAAAAAGTCACCCCTTATCAGTTCTAATTGTTTGAGATCCAACAGGAATAAAATGAGAAAGTCGGGCTTTGCCCTATTTCTAAAGATACTTTCACACTTTCATGCTGCCGAAATTCTGGAAAATGTGTGGACAATTACGTTTGGACATTGTCCAAAAAAAGGATATTCAAGTGTGTACTCAATAGCATTTTCTGGACGGGCACGTTCACATCTGGAAAGAATATGTAGTGATGGAAATCAATGCATTCATTTGCCAAGAAAAGTAGATAAGGATCAGAGGAAGGCTGTTTGTGTCTGTGATATAACCTCTGGAGTTCTGATGACATGGTTGTCCAGGTAGACTACAGTATGCAGCAGCATATGCTGTGGACAGAATCTCTAAAATATCTACACATCTTTCATCTGCATCCGTAAATTTAAAAAAAAAACTTCCTTTTTTCTTCTTCATATAGTATTTGCATTGAGTTTAGTATTAGCAAAATCCTAAGGAAAATTGCCACTTTGTAAATAGGCTTTTGCAAGGTATTCAGCAAGGTGTTGGTATTTCTGGCACATCAAAAGTCAGGCGTCACATTTTTCTGACACCTTAGTTGACTCTAGAATACTTGGACCTACAAAGCAGGTCATAGAGTAATCAGTAAAGAACTCAGGGCCCTTGGCTGCAAAACAATCCCAAACACGGTTCCTCCAATCCTTCCACCAGTGTGCTGGACAGTTAATTAATGTCTTTCTGTTGCCCTGCTTCATGTGGCGTTCAGCAAATGTGGCAATGAGTATTGCTGTTCCGGAAATCTTCAAATTTGTCTAAATGAGAGTTTTGCAAACTCAAGCTTTGATACAGCGCTCCTTTTACAGAGAAGAAGCTTTCTTCTGGCAACCATTACATATGCGCCATATTGGTTCAGTCTTTTCCAGCTTGTGCTGTAATTAACTTTTTGTACTTGATATTTCTTTTCTTTTTATTTCCACAATAATTAATTGTGAAACATAATGACTCGGCTTTTAAATTTCAGTTAAATGTTTTAAAGTCCAACTCTGATCATCTTTTGATCTATTTTAAAAGTGTTCCCAGTGGTCTTTTAATTGCAGTTTTTAGCCAAAATCACAAAACCACAAATGTTTTCTGGGGCACAGTTTTATCGAAGAGGCAGCGGATCATTAGAAATTCAACTCTAGGCTTTCAGCGGGACCGTTGGTGCAGAGTTCATCCATCTGTTTACACTCTCCCACTATCTTACAGCCCTTGACAACCTTAACCTGACATTATCCGTGTAACAAAAATGGCGAGCAATATGGGAGCTGTCCAGCCGTACAGTTTTGATGCCAGCTCGGATGAGGAAAACAAAGACGTACATGAATCTATCTGTCTGCAAGTGGAGGGATCAAAATGGATCGCCCAGCTTATTTTCTACATCACAAATACGCTCTCTTTGAAACTGCATTTTTTCATCTGCTCTTGATTCACAACTGTTTGAATAAAGAAACACTCTAAAGTACAATTTTAAGCTTAGGTTTCTTTATATGTGGCCTCCATCATGAGAAAAATGCCTAAAGAACATGTTAAAAACACCAAAAACACATATTTCATGGGAGTGGGTCTTTAAACATCCAAAATGTTTTCTACTGTCATTCTAATAAGATATACCTAACTGCGATCTCTTCAGGTGGTATGGTAAAAAAGTTCTCCAAGTTTCTGGGTGACATTTTGCTTTTTATGAACAATCAGCTTTTGCAACTGGTCATCTTCACAAGATTTTAAATGGCTGGGATTTTGCAGACACAACACTTAGTTATGTCTTGAGTTTGTTGTCTTTTCTATTTGATCTTTCATAGGTTGATCAAGCAAAAGGAACAAAAATAAAAAGAAACCTGTATAAAAGGTCAGCTAAAAGAAACGGTCAGATTTCAAGTATGAGGGAAGTCCAAGAAAATGTGGGATAAGAAAGACGAGCTGACTTTTAGGCAGTTCTTCAGCATTTTAGTTGTTTTTACATGATCTAAGAGCTGTATTTCGAGTTTAATTCTGCAAAGTGCATAAAATTAAGTGGATAATAGGCTGTAAAACTAAGACAAAACAATTAGCCTTACCTTGGTTGGCTAAAGTTGAGCGCAGCATCCCAACTTTTGACCAGATCTTGATTAGCCCATCTTCTCCAGCTAAGAACCATAGAAAGCAGCATTACTTTAAAAAATATTAATGTGTATTGAATATGTTTCTTTGTCTAAAATTGACCAAATATTTATTATACTGCAGCTGTGTATGCGTTAGCGACATCCAAACCTGTAACAAGAGCAGTTCCATCGTAGTTCCATCTTCCTGCTAAGACTGCACCTTTGTGAGCGTCAACACTCTTCTCAATGCGCCCCATCTTGGAAACCAGGTGGAACTTTCCTTAAAAACAACCAAAAAAAAGAGTTGACTTTATTGTGACACTATTCTTCAGTCCACGTTTGCCCTGATGCAGACGAGTACGATCTAATGACTCTGTCCAAAACTGATTAATGCAGTGTTGCACCAATACATCTTTAAATGGGAGAACAAAATGAATTAAGTCAACATATTAAACAGATGAGCAACATACATTTGTCAAAACAATGTTTTAAAAGCACACATTTGAAAAAGAAAAAAGGAAAAACTGCAGATCCAAAATAGTTACTTGCAATTAATAGATGAATAAAGAAAATCTTTACTTTAAAAATACTTCAAATGAATTAAATTGAAAATTCCAGATATGTAACCAGGGCTGCAGGACTGTAGCATGAAAACGTTTCTTATAGATATTTGAGAAAATGCTAAAGATCAATAACAGACTGATCCTTTTGCTAAATGTGTCAGGGCTCACAGTAGTTCAAAAAATGATTGTCATGCATTTCCCTTCTCATATTTCATGTAGTATTTATGGCAACAGCTATTTGTCTAGCTTGTGTAAACTATACTAAAGAAAGCAAGAGAAAGAAAGTTGCAAAAGGGAATCGCAACGAGTCTCTGGCATGCCAAAGTAAATTGCTGCATCCGTTTTGCAATTCAACACTGCCATTAGAGTTGTGACCACATATTGCCTACCACAGCAGTCCAATCATGCTCTTATGTGTTCATATCTACCGTAACATGCATGACACACCTTGGCACTGTCTGGATTGTTGCCTTTAGTGACAAACCAAGTCATCCAAAGGCAAATGAAACAGTATGGTATCCTCAAACTAAGGAATACAGAAATTAACCATTGTGTATTTACCCAAAAAGTATGAAAATTACTATCATTTGCTCAAAGTAGGCAACATCAAAACATCTATGTTGCATCATGAATGACACTACACTAATTTTTGCACTAGTTGCGCTGGAAACAATTTATTAAGTAATGAGTGCAACTGCGGATTCTCACATCTTTATAAAAGTTGAAATGTTGAAATAAATGACTTCTATGGGGTTCCTGAGGAAAACTGTTGGTAAGAAGACAACTGACTGCTACTAATTATATAGTTGGTAACATTTTTAGGGACATAATCTAACAAAGCCCTACGACAACCTGTCCAGGATGTCCCCTGTCTTGGCCCACGAGTGGCCAGGATAGGCTCCAGCAGCCACATGACCCAGAAAGGGACAAAGCAGATTTAGAAGATGAATGAGTGAGTGAATGAATGAATGAATGAATGAATGAATGAATGAATGAATGAATGAATGAATGAATGAATGAATGAATGATCTAACAAAAAGAGCATCTAGGAGAGGCAGGGCTCACGAACCAGTAGAACTGGGATTAAAAACAATCTGAATTTCAGAATATCCTTGCAATAAAGTTATTAAGTATTTGAATATCTCATCATCCAGCAAACACAAAATCATTTCTGTAAAAAAGATAAAAATAAGATAATGATTGCTAGATGCCCGGGATCTTTGGGTTCATTGGTCGAATTACAGAACAGGTATGATTCATGAAGGAACAAATGTAAAAACCGATATATAGGAACATATGCTGTCAAAAAATGAAAAGGGAAAACTGTTCACAGCAGTTTGGGTTTCAAAAGCAACATTTTTTCGTGTAGACAAATTATTATTTACACCTGACGAATTCAAATTCAACATCCATAATGATGGAAGCAGCAGAGATTTCTGCAAAAAAAAAAAGTTCACGTCTCTAAAAAAATTATATTTCAGGCAGAGCAACTTTTTCTTCTACCCACAAAACTTCTTTAGCATAAAAAGTCTTGCATCTTTCAGGAACATAATTCTAATCAACATGCAGTTTCGTCATAAAAGCATGGGCACTGAAAAAAAACATTTTTTGGTTTTGGCCAATCATCATTGAAACGCATCTGGCACATTGCGAAACGGCAAATGGAATTTTTATGCAGTGAAGTCCAAGTTTAATATCAGATAAAAATGCATTTTATTTTCATGGATTGAAGTTTAAAAAAAAGAGTCACAGCATGGCTGGTTACTTAAAACTTTTTACTATCCTGCAGTATTTTGTAAAATAAATAAATATATTTAAAAACGGCTGATTGAGTCTTTCACAACTTGATATGGACATACTGTTCATTTGCTTTTTAAGATGCAGAGTGGGTTTTATAAAATACTTGCCATCAGTGCTGGTGAGGACAAAGATTTCAGCTTGGGTTTGTCTCTTCCCACCAACAGTTTTGGGGAACCAGTGCATGTCCAGGGGGTAGATGTCCTCTGACAGCTTGACGACCACATTGGTTTCATTGTTCACCAGGTTCCACTTGAGGATCTGATGATCATCACTGCATGAGTACAGCTCATCGGCTGTGGTCCAACCTAAACAACTTACAAGATCCTTATGTGAGCTGGTGTTAAGAAAAATAATAAAAAAAAGGACAAATATTACAAATTCAGCTGATTGCATGTTTTCTACATAGATACCTAGAATCTGGAGAACCTGCCCCCAACCCCTTTATTTATTTTATTTTTTGTTTGTTTTGTTTTGTCTTCATTTTTTTCAGTAGAAAATGCAAATGACAAGGTTTATCATTGCTGCAGTGGTTCTTATCAGCAGAAATTTATTTTAGTTTGCAGAAATGTAGGACAGAAAATAATTTAAAAACAATCTTAAATTGAAGAACAGCAATAATACTATTAAAACGGGAACGTGAAATGTCACAGTTTTCAAAATATTTTGCCATTCAGCTCAAATCAAAGGCAATAAGTTATAAAACAAGAGGGATCACGATGCAATTAAAGGATATGTTTTGGTTCCTTCTGCAGCGTAGTTTTTAGTCTCATTGTTCTTGTCTCTCTGTTGAATCCTAAACAAACAAAACACACGTATGTCAGTTTTGAATCAACTCTTAAGTCAAGCTTAACATTAGAGGAAAATCCAACAAAGAGAGAAAATGCACCAACACCAAACAAGCGTCTAGTTGCTATGTTACCAGGCAGCCACTGTAGCTAACTAACTAAAATCATTACCTTTTAAAATCGCACGGGGGGCATTCTGATGACCGCACTTCTTTTATGTGCCTCTTATCAATGTGTGAAAGTCATTTGATATAGTTCGAATATTCGATACAAATGAACCAGGTCAAGCAGCGTTGATGAAGAAGCGTTTTGTTTTCATGACGTATGGAAGCTAACTTTTTAGCCATGAAATCTCGGATGAGTGAACGGTTGACAGCCAAGTCATCGCGAGAGTTGTAACAATTTGCAACCTCAGCGTGTACTTATAGAGGGTTTACTTTTTGAGTGACTAATACAAATTCATTCAGAAAATGATCTTTAAAGTAGGCTTGCGTTATTACTGAATAATGTGTTGATGATCTCGGTCACTTCCAAAAAATAATATAAACGTTTCCATGGGGCGGGACTTTATTTTACAGTAACCGAATGATTCGACAGTACTGAAAACACAACTCTTTTCTTAAAAGATATCCTTACTCAAAAAATGAAAATCGTAAGTGATGTCTTTTTATGAAATTGTCATTTATCGCTTTGTTACTGTTGCGCCTTTCTTATCACTGGTGGAGCGAGGCGGAGTTGGCTTCGTCCCCTTTTTTGAATTTTGTGTTTTTTTCACACTACCATTTGAAAGGTCCATGATGCTTTGCGAGAGTTTATAACGAATTTGGTTCGACGGCGCAGTTTAGGCGCCATTTACAAGACAAGTTTTTCGAGAAAGGAAGCGGCTCCGGGTGATACGGCACACGATTTTGTGGACTATTTTAGTGTATTTTTTGCTAGACCTTGGATTAACCTATTCTTCTTGAAAGGTTTGGACTGGATCGAAACAGAAAATCAGCGAAGGACTTTTTTTTCATTTGTGGAAGGTACATGAAGAAAAAATAGAAAAAAAATATTTACTGGGTTCCGTCTATTTGCTGAAATTCATAGCGGTCGTTGAAATTGAGACAAACCTTTAAGTAAGCCACAAATCCAACTATGTTTTAAAATAAAGTAAAAGGAAAAAATATAGCATTGGCAGGACATTGATAGTGTTACTACTACTTATTGACTTTTTTTTAGCGTTTTTTAATAATTGCAACAATAATGGATTCTTAACTTAAGCCCCTATAGCATTACTGTTTATATGTTTATTACAACCTATACCAGTTAAAGGTGGTAATATGTCGGTCTGCTCTGTGATGCTAAGTTTGACATAATGATTAGTTAGCACCCCCCCTCCCCCCTGCTAACCTAACTATTAGCCGAGGGAAAAAAAATCGTAGTAACTTTTAATGCGACATAGTCATCCGGTAACAAAACGATTACGAAAACATTCTTAAATCATGCTGCATGTACTGTAGGTTTGGTTAGTTATTCGAATACATTAACAAATCGCGTTAGATGGCCAACTTCAAATTATCATTCCGCCCTGAACATTAGAATTCAGGGACTGAAAGCTAGTTTGCAAGTTCGACTGTTATCTGTTGAGCTGCGCTTTCAGTAGTGGTCATCATAGAAAACTAGCAATTCAAGGCTCGACACGAATTTCTCTCCCTCTTTTTCTTTCTTTCTTTTTTTTTTTTTCAAATGGGTGACGTAAACTTTATTTTCCTTTTCGTTGTTACCCACCGTTAAACGTTAACGGTTAAGGCCAAAAAGCATTTTTCCAAAGTTTTGTAGTTGGCTAGTTTGTAACATTTTTTTACGGGGATTTGTTTTAAAAGCTAACCTTTTTTTGATCCTAGTAGTGTTAAGATGAATAAAAATCGCTGTAACACACTTTTCCATGTTTTTGTTTTTAGCAACTATTTAAACTTTTGGAAGGAAAAAACAAATAATAAACACAATGGTATATTATTAGGAAGGGCGGCAGTAAGATTTGACTGGTAATGGCAAACTCCTGACACATTAGTTGTGTGTGACTGACCGTAAAGTGGAGTTGAGAGATTGACAGACACAAAAACCACTCATGTGTCCCCCCCCCCCCCCCCCATTTATTTTTTTATTTTTTTACCAATGACCCCTTTAGATTTCAAATCATGCCATCCAAAACCGCAAAGAGCTCAACCGCCTCTACCAAGCCAAGAGGAAAAGGGTCGCAGGATGTGTCTGAGGGTGATCTGGATGTACCCCCTCAAGAAACTAACTCCAATGGCCAAGAGGAGGCACCACCGACAACTGGCAAGTAACAAAGGCTGTTTTGGTGTCTGTGAATCTAAATAAGTTGTTCAGTCAATGGCTCTGCGTGTATTGCAGTATTGCTAGAGGCCAACTGGCACAGCTGTAAAGCTCCTTCCCCTCCTCTATCTTAAATTGAAAAGAGTAGCTGGGATGGCTGAGACGTTTTCTAAAGTGCAACATAGAAATGAAATCACTCCAGGATGATTTTCATATCGTCGAATGCATTTCTTCGCCCGATCTTGACGGCAAACGAGGTAATTTGCTTCGAAATGGTGTGTTTTTGTTGTGACGTAAAAACGGGATTTGTATTCATCATGCCTGCAACTTTTTTTTTTTTTTTTTGAACAGCGCGTGTGCTGCTCTCAAGATGCAATTGTTGAAGTTCATTGGTACATGAATCTGTTTAATAATTTTTTTTCCGCTAAATGTCTAGCTGCTATACTTTATTTTTGAAACACCGTCAATTCTTTTGTATATATGAGAACACAAAAGATTTTGAACCGATTCTTGAAGATCGTTGTAGATCTTCATGCAGAAAAGTTTTTCCTGTCTGTATTTCATTTAGCTGGGTGTAGTAACGACGTCGCTGATATAAACGCACTTCATTTATCCTGGAGGTGTCCGTGGCGCATCAAACCGGAGAGAGACTGCGTTTGTGAGCACTGATGTGTGCTCGTTCATGTCCGATCCGAGGCTTGACTCTTGCTTTCTGAACAAAGGGGGAAAAAAACGACGCCTGTCAACTTTCCCCGGAGTCGCTTGTCTGTCTGTGCGACTTGCCGACTGTGTTTTTGTTTGTTTGTTTTTGTTCTCCCCCCACCCCTCCCCCATGGGCCACTGTCCCGTCCCTATTACCCCCCCCCCCCCCCCCACTCCCCACCTGAAGCGATTCGCACAGAAAAACTGAAAAGTGCCCTTTTCTGTGCCACAGATTCGGCAGAAGGGGAGGCTGCCGAGGCGGTCGATAATCGAAGTTTGGAGGAGATTCTCGGTAGCATCCCTCCACCCCCGCCCCCAGCAATGACCAATGAGCCGGGCGCTCCCCGCCTGATGATAACACATTTAGTGAACCGCAACTTTAAGTCGTACGCAGGCGAGCAGATTCTGGGGCCTTTTCACAAGGTACGACCAAAACTTGATTCTAATCTACCATGTGTCCTGAATATATTTAACTATGTACTTAGATTACATTTAGTGCAGTGACGTGCGGTGAGGTTAATGGCTGGTGAGGCACTGACGTCATCAGTCAGATTTACAAACATATGAACCATACTGATTAATTTATTCTCCATTTGATTGACAACAGTTAAGGTGTTTTGTTTAAAATATCATTTCAACATGTTTTTTTTCATATACAAAACGCAGCATAGAAAAAAGCACAAACATTATTATCGTCTTACCTTTACTTGTAACTAAAGTCCATACGCCGCTCTTTCGGAAGAAAATGACTTGCCGCTTGCTATCACTTATTCTATTATTTTTTTAGCGTCATAATCTCAAGGCTCACCGGCGCCCCCTAACGTGAGGCACGGGAACTTCTGGCCTCACCCAGCGGCTTTTTCGCCGGCGTTTAGCGCTCAGCACAAGAAACACGTCCCTCACATACAGTTATTTATAAAAACAAACACTGTACATCATATACATCTGCTAAATTATGCAAACTCAGCTCATACAGTACAAGTGATTGAACCGACATACAGAGAGACAGCAGTACCGTCTGACTGCATAGGTATTGCGCAATCCAAGGTGAGGCTCAGCGGGCTGGTGCCTCATCGCACGTCACTTCTTAGTATCTGAACGGCAAATGCGGAAATTCAGCGATTTTGAAAAGAAAAAACACCCAAAATTGGTACATTTAAATGGAAAATGACTGCAAAGCACAAATTACTGATTAAATATAATAGTTGAATTTATTTTTTCTCTTTTCTTCCCATGACAGGTGAGGCACAGCCTCACCTGCCTCTCCTGACTGCACGTCACTGATTTAGTGTAACTGTTACTATCCAAGTCTTATTCATTTGATACTATTTTTTTTCTTGTCTGAAATCTTAGGTCACCTTTCTAATAAATGTGTCTTATTGAAATCTATAAAAAAATAAGATTATTAGTAAAAATGTTTAGAGAGAAAAATCCTTAAAAAAAGAGGAAGAAGTCACACTCCTCCATTTTGATTTAGTGTTTCTCTCAGTTTCTGAAAATCTACTGGTGTAATCACATTTAATGAAACTTTTTAAATGTTTTTTTCTTTAAAAAAAATCTTTTTCAGTCGCCTCATGTCCATGCAAGTTTCATATTGCTAAATTTAAGTGTTTAAATCTATATTAGACTTGTGTGTGGTGTCATCGCTGTTACTGACAGCTGTTGTTGAATCTTAATCTCTTGTATGTTTCATATGGATGATGCATTCATTTTTATTTATTTATTTTTGTCTCCTAATTTCTTCCCAGCGCTTTTCCTGCATCATTGGTCCAAATGGAAGCGGCAAGTCTAATGTGATAGACTCCATGCTCTTTGTGTTTGGATACAGAGCTCAAAAGATAAGATCAAAAAAGCTTTCAGTGTTGATTCACAGCTCTGATAAACACAAAGATGTGCAAAGCTGTACTGTGGAGGTGCATTTTCAAAAGATCATTGATAAGGTATACAGATATTTATAAACACTTTTTTTTTTTACACACAAATACAAACTTCACTAAAATGATCAGTTTGTTGTTCAAACAAACAAAAAAAAAATCACCAGAAATATTTTAGTTGGGCAAAAATGAATTTTTAAAATGTATTTGTTCTTTGTCGTTTCTAATGCAGTAATATTGCTGCTCAATTCTTCTTCTAGTGACCAAGTGTAAACTTAAATCAGTTGTGAAAGTTACTGGAACTCCCACACGTGCCACATTTGAGTCATTTTGCCCTAAAATTGATCTGATGGCAATGAAGGGAAAGAGATAAACAAATGCATTTATTGCCTCTGCTTTTTTTCATGGTGGCAAAAAAAAAAAAAAAGCAGTAGTGTTTGCTTTAGGTAGGATGTAATAACAGGCTGCTGTAACCACCAACTGTGAGCTACATTTTCCCCCCAATTAGAAAATTTTTTATAAATTAAATTAGCCATAGGGACTGTGAATTTGATCACACTGCTGAAGCTAAAATGTTGTGTATTTTTTAATAAACATTGATTTGTCTTAAAATTGGCACAAACTGAGAAATCTGTCAGTTTTGTATTTACAATCATTCCTTAAAACTACAGGGTTTTTTCTTTCAGCGATGTGCACACGGCCTTAAATAAATAGCCTTTTTTCTTCTTTCAACTAAACATTTTTACCCAATCCGTTTATCTTTTGTAGTTACAAGTTTAGGAAGCTTACGATGCAATACACTCCAATACACATTTAGTGTTTTATCTTATCCTTTGCCTTTATAGATGTAGTGCATTCTCATAAACAATATTTTATGTGTGTGTTTTTCTATGTAGGCCTTGTTAATAAGTGAATCTGTCAGTGTTGGAACAGTTTGACGTGTTGGGCTGTTTCAGCCTCTCCTGAACTGTTCTGTTCTAAGCTGCTGTGTCTTCTGCCCCTCCCCCCCCCCCGAGCCAGGAAGGAGATGACTACGAAGTCATCCCCAACAGCAAATTCTACGTTTCCAGGACTGCCAACAAAGACGGTTCCTCAGCCTACCATATCAATGGCAAGAAAGCCACATTTAAAGAAGTGGGGGCATTACTACGAAGTCACGGTATTGACCTCGACCACAACAGGTTTCTGATTTTACAGGTAATTATTTAGTGTTTTTCTTGTATTCTTTCCTTTTTTCCTCTTATCCTGCAAGTCCAAAAAACTTTATTTTTTTTTGAATAATCATGCCATTCTGTCATTTATCTTTTTTTATTATTATTTTTTTATTTTTTTTAGTGCAATTCTCAGGTTCTTTTTTGCTTAAATGTTTCTCATGTACCTGTAGGCCATGTCTGGAAATGTCATGGAATATGCTGTGGTGTCATAGAAAAGAACTGGGGAGGGGTTGCCCTCTGCAAGACCTTAGAATGCTGTAGCAGCGCATCATGGTTTGAAACAGTCAGAAAAAAGTGCGAACCATTATTTGCTGCTTTAGAATTTTAAGGAAAAAATGCAAAAAATTGAAATTCTCCCACATAAACCTGAATGTCAGTTGCTAAACTATTTGCTAGCTTAACAGAGTTTTTTTATATTTTTAATATTTTTTTTATTTTAATTTTTTTATTTTTGTGGATCCACTAATGGCGATGAGGTGGACCCTTCCTTTTTCAATATACCTGCTACGCTGTAGCAGCACGTAAATATTGGCGTGTGAAAAAAGCCCCCAACCCCAATATTAGCAGTGCTGCTTCAGTGTGACGGGATCAAACATCCTCTGTTGCCAGGACTTTAACTATCTGTCTTGGTTCACGTTTTGTTCTATTACTGTAATTCATGGTATACTATGGTCCTACATTATTCTTGGTTAAAAAGATTTACGGTAACCAAGTTTAAATCGTCTCACCTGTCATAATTTTCTTCTTAATATTTTAATTTTCTTTTTCATTTAATTGTATTTTTTACCTACCATAAAATAAAAAATAAAATATTGAAAAACTTTTCCAAGAAAAAAATGTAATCTCACTTTATAATCAATTATTTCACATCTTTTTTTTTTTTTTTTAATAAAAAGTGTTGTGTTTTTTCTTTTTTCCTCTAAATCTGCCCGTCTATATTCCTTCTCCTTACACAACCCTGTTTTTGGCATGGCTCCATGACTATGGGAAGAGTCTTGAGCTTGGCTTCAAGGTCACTTTTCCAGACCTTTAGCAAAAGGGGAAGCGGTGTCATTTGTGCTCCAATCAGGACAGAAGGATGTGGGGTTAGATCTCCCTTCTTCCTTGAGCTTATTTGTTTCATCAACATACAGTAATGTCTGATCTACTTTTTACCCTGCATATAAATCAACCCTGGGTTAAGCAAGTGTGTTATATGACAAAAATCAGGTCAGTGATGAGTGTTTGAATTGAACTAGATGTTTTCTCTTGTTGTTTTTGAATTGTTTGCCAGATTACTTAAAGTAGTTTCGTAAAATCTGTGTGAAATCAGAATTGTTCATTTACCATCAAACTTTGACTTTATTAGATTAATTTAAGTAAAAGAAAATACGTTCCACTGTAGTTAAAGGAACTGAAACATGTTTACTGCTACAAAAAATTGTTTCAGAAATATAGCAAAACGGCTTTTTTTTCACAAGAACAATGGCTTTTGAATATGTGTGTGTGTGTGTGATGAGTGCAGGTTTTTGAATACATTTTGGACAGGTAAGCATCATAAGTATATATTTAATTCTTCCAATATTATTTTTCCATCACTCTAAATTTATTTATTTATTTTTCTTCCCTTTCCTGAGTGGAAAAAATGAATTTTGTAGTTTGTTCTGGGGTTTTTTTCTGTGTGGTGTTGCTTTGGGATATCAATGCAACACCAGTTACAATTCAGAATATTTGCCTCATAATTGAGGCAAAGGATAAATATATTTAAAACAAGAAACGACCGAAAGTTAGAATAACTTAGTATTTCTTTTCTCTGTGAGTCAGTTCTGTAGTTCCGCCCTTGCCAATAAGCTTGTCTGGACTGTACACAGGGTGAGGTGGAGCAGATTGCAATGATGAAGCCCAAAGGTCAGACGGAGCACGATGAAGGCATGCTGGAGTATCTAGAGGACATCATCGGTTCTTGTCGTCTCAAGAAGCCCATCCAGGTTCTGGCTCGCCGCATTGAGCTCCTCAATGAACAGAGAGGAGAAAAGGTAACTCAACATCTTTCACAATTGAGAAAACCAATGTTTGTTTTTGTTGTGTCTGAACATGAAGTTATTTAAATCCTTTTTTATGAAAGAATTTGTGTCTCGGGACTGTTTTCATATTTTATTTTGTGCATTTGGGATATTTTTAGGATGACGGTTAAAAGCTGTACAGTGATGGGCTTTTCTAGATTGCGAGCAATTGGCATTTGTCTTGCTAATAAATCTTATATATACAGTTTGTCAATGTTTATAGTCATTTGAATAAATGTTCATGGAATTTTATCAATAAATTCAACCATCTTTTCCTGTTCCCGACCATCTAAAGACACAGTGATGTAGAAATGTTGCTTTTTTTTTTCACTCTCCCAGCTAAACAGAGTAAAGTTAGTGGAAAAGGAGAAAAATGCTTTGGAGGGAGAGAAGAACAAAGCTGTGGAGTTCCTGAAACTGGAGAATGACATCTTCAAACACAAGAGTCAGCTCTACCAGTATTATGTGTAGGTGGACCAGCAGAAGTGTCTCCTGTTATCTGTTTGACCTCTGGAGTTTTGATTTATTTATTTACCTGCTTACTTTCCTTCAAGCCACGACCTGCAGCAGCGTGTGGTGGATAAAGAGCAGGAGAAGCAGAAGATCCTGGAGGAAACTAAAGAGCTCACAGAAAAAAATGCAAAGATATCGCAAGAAATGGAGAAAATGAACGAAGAGCTAAAAAATGTAGAGAAGTAAGTTTTTCTTCCTGTTTATTCTATCATGTTCTTTTTTTTTAGATGCTGTAGTTTAATTATTTATTGACTGAAAGACATTTCTTTAACTGGCAGAGCATGTTTAAAAATAAAACAATCATGTACTCAAATTTGCTTTTTCTAAAAGATAAAGAGAAAATATTTAAATTATTTTTTGTGACACTTTCAGGATTTCATAGTAACTCATTCATAACTCAAGTAATCTCTGTAAACAAAGTGCAGTTCCCCCATGAAAAACGTCTCTCCTCTTCCAGAAAACAAAATAAAATCAACAAGTACATCGAGGCGCAGAAAGAGCAGTTCACCCAGCTGGACCTGCAGGACGTTGAAGTGCGTGAGAAGATCAAACACTCCAAGAACAAGAAGAAGACACTGCAGAAGCAGCTGGAAAAAGAACAGAAGAAGGTGTGTTGGCCTTTATGTTGTATTCCAAAAATACTCTCCAGTTCAATTGCTTCTTTTAACCCAGTGTTGGTCTTTGCTATCCTGCAGTAGATAAATCATGTCATGCTGATGATGTCACATGGGCATAGACATGTGATCTAGAAGGAAAGATTTCTCTCAAGTTTTCCCTCACCTTTATTTCCAGTTTTGCTTTTATAAATACAAAAAACCTCTGGTCCTATACAGTGGTGTTATATCCACATTATTTTGATATTAAAATGGAGGAAAGTGTGTTGGAATTCTATTTTTTTTTTCTTTCTTTCATATTTATAGATCCAAATTTGAACTCTGTTTGACTTTTATTTATCTAAATTTCACAGGATTGCTCCCTCTTCTATATTTTTTTGGTTGGTTGTTTGTTAATTTTCAAAAACATTTAAAGAAAAATCTGCCTGGATCCATCTGAAGGATAAGATTAGTTATAACTTTATTAATCCCAACAACATGAGGAATGTTCTGTTTACAACCACAAACATAGTTGTAAAAGAAAGATAATTTGGCATTTAGAAAAAATGTTTGCTTCTTACGGTAGACGTTTGTAATGTTTCACTGGCTCCAAATATCAATAAAAAAATCTTTCTTATAACAGGAGTGCCATTCTGTTTAATGGTTATAAGTAAATAAAAAATGAAAAAAGGATTTGAATTATGAAATGATTTTTAAGACCCTGTGTCTGAATGGCTAATGGCAGCAGCTCAAGTATTGGCCATCTTAAATATACATGTATTTTCATGTTCCCTTGTTTATGTTGACGACTAGTCTGAAATTGTTCTAAGGATGCCCATATGAGGAAAAACCAAACCTTTTTGTAAGACTGAAACTGATGTCAGGACGGCCTAGTTGTTCTGTTCCAGCCACTAGGGGGCTGTAAAGGAACGCTGCTCAATTACCGGACATGTTTCACTGCATGCATGAAGTGTTTTACTGCTCCTTCATAGATAGAACAAGGACTGATATACTTTCTTTTTTTCTTTTTAAGTTTTGATAAAAAGGCTCTGTTAGTTTAGATTCTGTCAAATGTGCAGATGCTCTGCTGGTGTGTTTAAAGTGTTTAAAGTGTTCTTTCCACACTGGAGTCTGTTCTGAAAAACTATGGAGGACAAAAGGAGAGCAGGGTGCAGGTCTGTGTGGATCTGTGATAGTCAACTATGGCTGTTCTCTGTAAACCTTCCATGTTCACATTTCACCCAAATTTAACCTCACAAATTCAGAGATTATACTATTTGTTTTTCTTTATAAGACAGAACAGTATTAGCCAAAGCTTTACATCTGAAGACTTTAGAGAGCTGGTTTACTTTGGGGTTCTAATCCATTTTTTATTTATTTTTCAGTTTTCAGTTACAGCCAAAATTGTATCTTACATTTTAAGATACTTTATCTTCTGAGTTTTTTTTGTACCACTAG
This sequence comes from Oryzias latipes, assembly GCF_053564925.1. NCBI lineage: Eukaryota > Metazoa > Chordata > Actinopteri > Beloniformes > Adrianichthyidae > Oryzias > Oryzias latipes. The sequence continues at coordinate 23,041,471 of NC_136249.1, read as the reverse complement.
ACATTTGTAATTATTTGACCCAACTCCCCTGAAATACGACATTTTCTCTGCAGACTGAAAGAAAGTTCTTCACACATCTAGCATCAATGTTGTGAATGGTTTTGTGTTTTTCAGTTTTAAACTTAAACACATTTTCTGTCTTATATTGTGTAGTTGGAAGAAGTACAAAGTATACCAAGCAGCAGTGAGAAGGCCATCTCTGAGGCAACAGCCCGCAAGGAAGACCTGGAGAAACAGAAAGTAAAAGAAGAAGACAAACTCAAGGAAGTGATGGAAAGCTTGAAGGAGGAAACGAGTGGATTACAGCAGGACAAAGAGGTCTGCACATGCAAGCATCTTCAAGTTATTGTTTTGCATTTCTTTATATAATAGTTCTTTTTTTTTGAACATTTCTTCTCCTTTTTTGCACATCTCAGAAAAAAGAGAAAGAGCTGATGGAACTAAGTAAGGCTGTGAATGAGACCCGTTCTCGCATGGACCTCGCTCAGTCGGAGCTCGATATCTACCTCAGCCGTCACAAGACCGCTCTGGCACAGCTCAACACGGCCAAGCAGACGCTTCAGACCACCTCGGACACGCTCAAGGAGCGCCGCGCTGCCATCAAAGACCTGGAAGTTCAAATTCCAGAGAAGGTGCAGGAGCTCAAAAAGGTCAGAGGAAACATTTGTTTAGTCTCTTTTTATTTTACCTTTGGGGCCTGTTTACCAGCTTACTGCCCCTGATGCTGCGGGTGTGTGAACCTCGGCTACATTTGTACTCCGTAGGATCAAGAAGAGTTGGAGAAGCTGACGAAGATGGATAACGAAACCAGAGAAGTTGTCAAAGAGTTACGGGAGAAGGTGGATGAAGCCAAGACTTCCCTTTCCTCCAACCGTAGTCGAGGAAAAGTCCTGGATGCCCTGATGCAGCTGAAGAAGACCGGCAGAATTCCTGGCATCTATGGGAGATTGGTAAAAGCACCGTTTTAATAATAGTACAGGCAGGAAATCTCTGAAACAGTTGCTTAAGTTCTATACTTGTACCTGTAGGGAGACCTTGGAGCCATAGATGAGAAGTATGATGTGGCAATTTCCTCTTGTTGTGGTGCTCTGGACAATATTGTGGTGGACACCATTGACACGGCTCAGAAATGTGTCACCTTCCTCAAAGAGCAGAACATTGGAGTCGCCACTTTCATCGGTCTGGACAAGGTAAAATGTTGACTTTCTTAAAGTCATAATAAAAAATGAGTTTTTGAATCACTAAACCAAGAATTCTGGAGCTTTTCAAATCCCTCACGGTGTCCTCGCCGCTGTTCCTCACCGCTCAGTACAGATGAAGACGTGGGAGAAAAACATGGCCCCCATCCGCACCCCTGAAGACAGCCCCCGGCTGTTCGACATGGTCCGAGTGAACGACGACAGCGTGCGGCCGGCGTTCTACTTTGCTTTAAGGGACACCCTAGTGGCTCAAGACATGGAGCAGGCCACACGCATGGCTTTCCAAAAAGAGAAGCGGTGGAGAGTGGTCACCCTGAAAGGACAGATCATCGAGATGGCTGGTTAGTGGCTAAACCTTTTTCTGCTTATTCGTCTTTGGTTTTTAGGCATCCTCTCTTGTCAAATGGACCTTTGCTTTTGAATGACAGGAACAATGACAGGAGGAGGAAGGATAATGAAAGGCAGAATGGGCTCCTCTATTAGCACCGACTTCTCCCAAGCAGAGGTACATTTAAAATACTCCATGGGCCTCCTTTAGCATTTATTTGTACATTTTTTTTCAGAAAAGATGACTCAGATTTCAACCTTACCAGAGATATGTGAATCAATTTAAATACAAGTCTGCTGCATCCTTTCTACTATCTAGTTTACTTTTATTTCCATTCCATGACTTCAGCTTGACCGGATGGAGAGCAAACTAAATGAAAAAGTCTCCAAACTGCACGGCTGCCAAGAGAAAAAGCTGCAGGTGGAGGAGAGCGTCCAGCGTCTGCAACCACAGCTCAGAGAGATGAAGAACACCTTTGAAAAATACACCAACAGCATCACTGTACGCCGCTTTTTGTTTAAATAATCTATGCTATCTCAGTCCTTTAGATAAACTGCATCTCTGCTTCCTATATGTATTCACAGAAATCAGACATAACTGATGAAAACATCTTTTTGGTAGAAATATTATTAAGGGGGAAGTTTAAATGATTTGGCTTTGTTTTTGTTTTCAGAGTCTCGCCGACCAGGAGACCCACTTGGTGCTTCAGATTAAAGAGCTCGAAGCCAACGTGCTGGCAGCTGCTCCAGACAAGAACAAACAAAAACAGATGGAAAAGAGCCTGGAAAACTTCAAGAAAGGTAGAAACTTCTCCATGTTTGAACTGCTTATCATATCGTTGTTTATCTGTTGTTAAAAGGAATTGTGGATTCAAATACCTTGAATAATTGCCCGTATCAGATGTTTAATCTTACAGAGGGATGTAGTATCTGCTTGAAAGGTTGCTATTGAATGTCAGATTACTGATGCTCCTAATATTGATGCATTCCTTCACTGCATGTTGATGTCGTTTCTCAGACTACGAGTCAGCATCCAGTAAAGCAGGGAAGGTGGAAAATGAGGTAAAAAGGCTCCACAACCTGATTGTGGACATTAACAGCCACAAGCTAAAAGCTCAGCAGGACAAACTGGACAAGATCAACAAGGAGCTGGATGAATGCTCCTCCATCATAACGAAAGCCAAAGTGGCTATAAAGACCGCTGATCGGTGAGTTCTGGAAGTTGTGGTTTTGATCCGCCTTAAAGCCCAGAGAACGTCGATTCTGAATCCAGAGCTGATGTGTTAAATGAAAAAGAAACAGGCTTGTTTACCTGCTGTAAACAAAAGGTTAACGCATCAACTTGTCACTTAAAGTGAGCTAGAAAGTAGAAAGAATGCACATTATTGTTAAAGAGTCTCTTTGTGTTTCAATTTCTAGTGTGGTACTTTTCTTTTGTCTAACTCGATAAAATGAGTGAAAGTGAAGTGTGGAATACGCTGGTTGTGTGTTAATGCACGCTGAAGCTGAAGCCTACTCTTCACTTTGAAGTTCTTCCTAAAGCGTGCTGAGCCTGAACACATCCCCTGGTTTCCGCTTCCTGAAGTGTTTCTCGTTGTGTTTTCTTCATAGCAACCTGAAAAAGTGTGAGGAGAGTGTGGCTCATTTGCAGAGCGAGCTGGAGGAGAATGAGAAGTTGATGACGGACCTCACTGAGCAACTGAAGAAAGTGGAAGATGAGGCTGGGGAGATCATGAAAGCGTGCCAGGAGGCTGAGGTCAGTGCAGATCATTCCCTTTATCCAGGATTTTTTTATGCTTCTGTCTTCTTGAAGACATTCCCATGTTTTTTATTGAGATATTTGGGATTTCTTGTTAGTTGGGACTAAATCTTTACCTGATGTGGGGGGCAATACAAATGTTTATTCAGTGTTTCTCTTTATTCACACATTATCTAACTGTATCTTTACATAGGCTGCACTACCTGAGGTACAGGAGCAGTATCAGAAGGTGTCAAAGGAAATAAAGATCCTGCAGCAGCAGGAGCACGCACTGCAGGAGGAGTCCCTCAATGTGAGGCTCTCTATCGAGCAGATTGACGCCACCATAACCAAACACAACGGCAAGATCAAGCACTGGCAGGACGAGGTGAGTGACGGGACGCACTTAGAAAGGTACTCATTTGGAATCTAAAGATATAAGCAGCAAGTCCCAAATATTTAGCTTTTTTTGTCTTATGGAAGCACACAGCAATCCGTGTTTATGCACTTTCACTTTTCAGGATAATGACCTTAGTTAGTTTTGATTGTTTTGGCCTGTGAGGCTGTGAGAAAGTCAGACTTTTTTAGAGATTTGGTTTTGCTCCAGAAAAGCTGCCAGCATCACATCTATGGGCTTTCACTGACTTTGAACTGCTTCAAATGAAGCAGCACGCTGGGGTCGGCCATTTCTGCATCCACAGCCTCCAGGAGAGGTTGCTTCAGTGAAACGGCTTTCATTAGTTCTGATTCCAAAGCTGAAAGCTTCATTCTGACGAGTCATTGTCCAAGCGGCCAGCTTTCAGTGATCACAGTGAGCCTCAGTCAGACCTTAAGAGTTCACCCACAGTCACAAACACCTGCTGCTTTGTCTTTACGTGGACCGTTTCCTTCTTGACATGTTCCTAAAACGGGAAATTTGATTTTCCAACAGGCTTCCAAGTTGTCCCTACATGTCATTGAAGGCCAGCCAAATGAGAAACTCCCCGTCCTCGCTGCTGCTGAGCTTAAAGCCATCTCAGATCCCAACGCCATCGTGAACAAGATGAGCACGTTGGAGATCCAGTGCAGTCATCTGAAGCCCAACCTGGGAGCCATCTCAGAGTACAAGAAGAAGGTAAACACAAATGACAGGAAATGTGACAAATACAGGAACGCAGTCATGATTTGTTCTTTTGAAGGTCAAAGGTCACTTCAGCTCAGGCCTATACAGATATTAAATGGTGATGGTTATCAACTGACTGAGGAGGACCCAACTATGTTTCCCTTCAGAAACAGTACCAAGTCCAAAATAAAGATCCGTGTTGTGACGTCTCCTTATTTGTACCATTACTCTAAATGTTTTAAGACTGTAACTCCCTCACTACTGACTTTATACATTTATCTCTTTAAACTTTCAAAGTTATTCAAATGAAGTCCATCATGGTAGAAAAAAACACAGATCTGCTCACGATTAAATATTTGTGGATTTGATAAGATGCACACACTATTCCACAGAGACACGGCACATAGATTGATTGACAGGATCTACAGCCAATCAGGACACAGAAAACAGTGCAGTTTAAAAAAAAAACATGCACAATTGCACTGAAGTCTGCAAGACTGTAAAAGGTGAACCACTATATATTAACTTTAAAGAGAAAAACAAATGATACAGCTGCGAGACATGAATCTTTTTAAGCTTCCTATCATCCATTATAGTAATCATAACTTTCTTCTCCAACAAAATATTGTCGCAAATTAATATTGGGAGATAAAACAATTGGAAACATGGTAGAGGCCATGATTTGTGGAATAGTTGGTTCAAATTGAACAAAGTAGGAAACCGCGTGTCCTTTTTGTTTTGAGTTTGGAAGCGTTAAACGGCGCGCTGTCCCTTCATTTGTTTAGACGCAGGTGTTCAGTGGATTTCTGAAACCAGAATTTCCGGTTCCCCCCGTCTGTAAGCTAAAGTGAAATGCTGGAGGGATGTAAGGATGAGCAGCGTTGGTGTGGTGTTTGCAGGAGGAGCTGTACCTGCAGCGTGTGGCCCAGCTGGACGAGATCACAGCGGAGAGGGACACCTTCAAATGCAGCTACGAGGACCTGCGGAAACGGCGACTCAACGAGTTCATGACCGGCTTCAACATGATCACCAACAAGTTAAAGGAGAACTACCAAATGCTGACACTTGGTGGCGATGCAGAGCTGGAGCTCGTGGACAGCTTAGATCCCTTCTCTGAAGGCATCATGTTCAGGTATGGACTGAAGTTCTCCACTGATCGCCTCTGTAGATGCTTGTTCTGCACATGAGGAAACCTTTGGTGTTCCTGCTTTTCCCCTCCAGTGTTCGTCCTCCAAAGAAAAGCTGGAAAAAGATCTTCAACCTTTCAGGAGGAGAAAAGACCCTCAGCTCTTTGGCTCTCGTGTTCGCTCTTCATCACTATAAGCCGACGCCTCTCTACTTTATGGACGAGATCGATGCTGCTCTGGACTTCAAGAACGTCTCCATCGTGGCTTGTTACATTTATGTAAGTATGGACCTAAAACAAGTCATTTCAAATCTTTTGTATGTTTTAGAGTTAGGATTTTATTAGGTCATGTGACCTGAAGTCCTTTTTCTGTCCTCTAGGAACAAACCAAGAACGCTCAGTTCATCATTATCTCCTTGAGGAACAACATGTTTGAGATTGCCGATCGCCTCATTGGCATCTACAAAACCCACAACACCACCAAGAGCGTGGGCATCAACCCCAAAACCATCGCTTTTAGAGAGCACGACGCCGTCAGTGCTTGAAGCTCAAAGCCAATGAAAATGTTTTATACTGTTCTTTTATTGAAATGCTGCTATTCTTCCTCTGTACTAATAAAGCTTTTGATGACGTGTTTATACCTTTGAGACAATAGCATCTGCTGACTTCATATTGTCGACTGAATAGAAGGATCTGCATGACAATATTTAAGTAAACAAACCAATGATCTGCACCTTTCAAGAGAAACGGATTATCTGATGTTCTAAATGTTTTGTCAGAATTGTGAAATTCATATTTATTTAAAATACAGATACAATTAAAGCTTTTCCTTTACTATAACTAGCCATTTAGTTTGTAATGAATAAAGATTAAAAAAGACTTTTAGAATGGTGTAAAAAAATTTAAATTTTGACTAATCAGAATGCAAGACACGCAAATGTTTCCTGGACAGTCTCGATCAGTCGATCACAGAATGATCAAACTCCACAGGACAAGCAGAGTTAGGAGGCTGATCTACGAGAGGTGCATCCATAACCCTTGTGCTATCCTAGGCACTTTAACATTGGGAGTTGGGTCATCTAGACCCACTAGACAGTGCTCTGAACCTTTTTTCAATGATTTGTGATCTTCACTGGTTTCCATGGATTACATGAAATCTTTCCACCTTTGTCATGGTAGAGAGAACACGTCAATGTAAGGGTGAGGTCATCTAAGACAGCACCAGGGGTTAAACTGCTTTCTGAGAAGAGAAAAATGTCGACAAACTACAATGAAAGAATTATTTAGGGGGAAAACCATTAGAGAATGTAGGGGGTACCATGAGGAATGAATGGACTGCTGCTTCTAGATTCTTCTGTACTTTACATTCTTAACTGGGGGCTTTGACCGATTTTAGTCATCAAATGTCAACAAAAAACTACATGATCACCTATGAATTCCCCTTTGATTTTATTTCTCAAACCTTTATTTAAAAAAAAAGCAGAACACTTCCAAAGACGAGCACAACACCTTTCAGTTACACAAAAACTTGAAGCTACGTGAGCTGTGAATAAAGAACACAGCCCAAAAAGGCTACATGTTTAAATTCTTGTCACTTTTTTCAAATTTCTTCTTGATCAATACGCTTTGGAGTGATAGTTTCCCATAATTCATAGGGTGAAAACACGGTGCCTTGAGTATTTTGAACCATCCCTCAGACCCACAATAACTTTACGTGACCGCTGGTTCTTAAACATCCATCCATCTTCAGAACCCGCTGAATCTCTTTCAGGGTCGCGGGGTTGAGCTACTGTCGGGTGAAGGCGGGGTCCACCCTGGACATGTCGCCCGTCTGTTGCAGGGCCACACACTCTAGGGACACTTTAGAGTCACCAATGAACCTATGAAGCCTGTTTTGGGACATGGGAAGAAGCGGCCAGTAAAAACCCACACGTACAGGGAGAGCCTGCAAACTCCACACAAAAAGGACCCCACCCGGATTTGAACCAGGGCCTTCTCACTGTGAAGCACGAGTGCTAACCACTGCTCCACTGTACCCAGTTAGTTTAGTTACTGTCCCGACTACTGTTGGGCTAAGGCGGGGTACATCCTGGGCAGGTCGCCAGTCCGTCGCAGGGCATGCAATCACTTTAACCGTCTTTAAAACCTTAAAAAGATTCTTTTTTTTCTGCATTCCAACAATAATGGAGAACACGTCTTCATCTTTCAGGAAGAAGGTGTTTCAAAAAAAGCAGCCATGACCTGAAAGACCTGATCCCTCAGTAAAGAAAGCTGTGAGCTCCACCCATGCAGAGTGACCCCCGTGGTCGTCCACGCCCACATTACCCCCTCCTCGACAGATGCGAGGAAATCCCCAGTCTGGCTGTGGACCAACTGACCAAAGTGAGGCCAGCCGGCTCTTCCGAGCGGGTTCAACCACACCGCCGTCAGCAGCAGCGTCACCAGGAACGCAGAAACGGCCAGCAGCTGGTCGGGCCACGACACCCTCGCAGCTGCGGCGCTCCCATCTGCAGCCGCCGCCTCTGCACTGCCGCGTCTGGTGCAGCAGCAGACGGCGGGGACGGGCGCTTCCTCCAGAGCCCCGATGGTCAGCGGGGGCCAGTGCTGCTGCAGGTAGTCGGCCGCGCGCGGCGTGACCGAGAGCTTGATGGCGTGCGGCAGCGGCGCTTTGAGGAACTTGTCCACTCTCTCTCGGAACAAGTGCACCTTCTCCAAGAAGGCCAGCGGGGATTCCTCCTCCTCTTCCACCGACGAACCCAGAGACATGAGCTCCAGCTGCTCCTCCTGCGGGACACAAAGTTGGTGGATTCCGCCGCGTGGCAAAAATTCGGTCACTGAATTCGGGGCAAAGCCACCCACCTGCAGCTCCTTGACCCTCTGGATCAGGGGGTCATACGCCTGGGACACCTCAGCAGCAGCTTTGTCCAGAACCTCCAGGTAAGCCTCTTTCTTTTTGGCCATTACCAACGCCAGGGAGTGAAAAAACTGGGTCACGTCGTCCCGGTCCTGTCTCAGCAAACCCTCGCATCGGGTTTTTTCCTGCTCCAGCTGCTCCCCCAGCTCACAAACCTTAAAATTCACACAACCGCACGTTCAAACTGTCTCTATTCTAGCTTTTGTTATGAAAAAATCCAAAATGCTGATGAATTTCTGACTGACAGGTTCGCGCGGGAGCCTGTCAGTCAGAAATTCATCAGCATTTTGGATTATTTCAAGCTTTTTCCCCAAAATGTTGAATGTTTTGGATACATTTTGCCATAATCTTGCAGATCTAACCACTCCGCCATGAAAGCCCCGCCCACCTCAGCCCATCTGTGCTCGGAGAGCTCGGCCAGCTGCTGGGGAGTGGCCTTCTCCCTGGCGAAAGCGGCCTGCAGGTCGTCTATGGGGTGGCCGTGGTGCTGCCCGACGGTCAGACACAGCCCGCAGATCAGCTGGCGATCCTGGATGCAGTACATGTTGAGGGGCTGTCTGGGGTGCTCCTGGCAGGACGGGGGGCGTGGCTCCTCATCTCGCTGGTACTTATAGCCCCCAAAACAGAAAAAGAACGTTAAAATTGAAACGTCCCACCGAGGCACAAAACTCCTCCACACCTTTTCAATGATGGCCCGCAGGGAGACGTTGCTGGGCAGGGCGTCCACGCCCGCCGGGGGCAGCTCCACCACGCTGCGACAGTTGGGGCATTTGATTGGTAGGCGGAGCGGGCGCCATATGGAATAGTTGGTGGACACCTGCAGCAGGTTCTCCAGGCAAGGTTGGCAGAAGGTGTGCGAGCACGGGAGGACCCGCGGGTCGGAGAACAACTGGTAGCACACCGAGCAGGTCAGGTCCTCCTCCAGGCTGTCCATGACAGAGACGGGAGGCCTGGATTAGGACTGCAGGCCTGGAAGGGAAGTCTGGAAAGTCAGGAGAACGGAAAGAAAACAGCGCATCGCACAACGGAAATAAAGCATCAAAGCAAACATATGATTAATTCTTTTATTTTGAAGCACCATGACACTTTTTATGTCATCGGATTATCTGAAAATAAAATAAAAATAAAGTATTTTAGACCATCAAGAAGGGTAATGCAATAAAGACTTTTTAGTCCCTTTACTTGTAAAAATTGAAACTCATTCAACCAAAAATTTTTAAATAATTCTGGTTGATTTCTTACTGACCACTATCAAGCAGGAGCCACAAGGTCTTACTTCATTCACCCTTTGGAAAAATAAGACACAGGTTTGTATTTATGTTGTCATTATGATAAATAGAAAAGAACACAAAACACAGAGGAAATAGCCGTTTCTTTGAGTTAACTTTAAACAGAGGTTCCCAATACTTTCTTTCAAAATAAAAGCCTCCATGTACTATAAGGATCATCTCAATGCAGCTAATTTAGTCGTAGGTAGTGTCATGTCAGCAGTAAATTATTTATTCCAGTACTGCTTACTGACCTCCAATTGATTTTTTTTTAATATGTGGCGCTCAAAAATCTGTCCATACGTTAGTTTGACTTGTGATACGTACTGTCCTTCAACTGTTTATCAATGAGTTGAACTAGAGGCTCTAGAGCTGCTGGTTCTAAACCACTGATCTAGACTTTCTAAAATGCCTTCAGTCCAATTTCAATAAAACAACATACAAACTACAGGGAATTGTTTTTCATTTTGGGCTGGACAGTTAAAATCTCCAGGAAATTCCTAAAATAAAGGAATATATTTATTTTAATCTAAACAAGCGCAATCTGAGAAATATAAATGATGAAGACCCAAATGAGAAGGTAAAAAGAGCAGCGAGAAAAATATGTATTGAAATGTAAATCTTATCATAACCCATTCGATTAATTTGTCAGCCATTATCAGTCATTACTCAAAGAGAAATAATTAAAAAAAAAAACATTGACTAGATGGAGCTCAATCCTTCAAAAGGGAAATGTGAGAGCTCTACTATTTATTTGCTAAATGAAATTGAATGTCTTGTTTCTAAAGGTTTGGCCTCTGAGCTTTTCTGCTGGCTCTCATCATCGTGTTGTGTGGGGATCAGGAGGACCGTCTCTGCTCCTGTTACAGCCGCCAGAGCAGGAACAATAGCGGCCTCGATGCCAGCTGCCACCCCGTCCCAGCACCTCAGTCCGGACAGTCTGCTCAACATGATCCGTGCGTGGAAACTGGGACAAAGTTGGCGCCGCGGTTCAAATGGACGTGAACACGTCGTGCCTAGCTTTACTTTTAGCTCATTTTAAAAACACTAGTCTAGCATCAGGAATGTTTGTGCTCGCAATTACCAAAACAAGTTCAAATCCTTTTAACTTAGCACTGCTAGCAAAGCTATCATGTTACTTCAGTGTCAGCTCGGAAATGTTTTTTGTCTTGTTCGCCTGTTAGATGTGATGGCGTAAACAATGTTTTCGTAAGGAAATTATTTGTTTCAGACTCACCGTCACTTCAGAAGGAAAGTGTCCGTCTGAGCTTCCCTTTTCCTGTTCCTACCGGTGCTGCCTTCAGGGACACTTAGAATAAATCCCTCCTAAATACAAGCTGCGGATAGAGACACGGAAGCACGCGTAATTTTAGCAGCACAAACCTATGCAAAAATTATTTAAAATACGAAATATACTAAAAATATTTCTGATTTTGGGTACATCTTACTTTTGGAAGTACAAACAACAGAAGATAAACAATTTTTTGACAGTTTCCAAATGCACCACGAAACTGCGCATGCGAACAAACTGTCTCTCTGGCCAATCAGCAGGCGCCGTCACCGATTTGAACCGAACTTCAGACGCAGGCGCCTCTCCACCAACAGAGCACACACACGCAGTCACTCAGGGTTTCACCATTTATTTTCTTGAAGATAACCCATCCTGCAGCCTTTCCCAAAAAACTTGTTCTCAGGCAAAGCCGCATTTTATTTTTTTCCTTCAATAGTTTTAGATTTGAAACCACGTTTGCTAACAAGGAATGCTGCAAAACCAAATGAAAAAAAAGGAAGGAAAAAAAACTATGTTTAAACAGAAGGATCGTGAGCACAATGTGTAATCATCACTACAGTGTATCAAGGTAACAAAAACTGAAAAGGGGGGGGTAAGCTTGTACACCTAGCTGGTAAGAGGAAGAAAGAGGGGGACTGCAGGGTACTCATGTTACAGCAAATTTGTTTGCCAGTTTATATATTATTTAGGGAAACCCACAAAGAACAACTCCAGTCTGCATTTGGGACACCACAAGAAAAAGGACTTTTGAGTCCCTCTTTAATTGATATACATTAGCAGATTAATTCCTGCTGCTCCTGAAATAAAGTTAATGTTCTCTCAAGTATCACGAAAAGGGATCGATGGATCTGTCTAGAAAAATCAAAAGCCGGGGTTGCGCCGCATAATCCGGAGAACGTTTGCAGGTAAACCCCAGAAAGATTTCAGGCCTCACTTTGCAGAATGATGTGCAAAACCATACAGATTATTTTGCAAACTGGACACTAGCATAGACTAAGGGAAGGGTAAACATGTAACATCTAAGCACAGTTTTACTTAAAAATGAAAAATTACACTGTTACCACAGTCTAAGGAAACTAAAATACCCTAAAAAGAACTGTGCTATAGTTTAGTACATGCAAAGGTTATGATTAACAATCCTATGTGACAAGGCTGTTGTTCTATTCTCCCTCGGTGATAATCAAAGCTATGGCAACAATACTGCAAGCTGTGATTTTTGCTGTAAAACTTAAATGATAAAAAGAGGAAGTTACAGGAGGAACAGATCGTTTGGTTGATTAGGGTTTATGGTGTCAGAATTTCAGAGCCCAAAGTCCGGTGCTTCAGGTTCTGGTGGAGAGGTGTAATACAATCGTCATCAAGTCACTGTTACAGAAGCAGTGAAACTAAAAGCTGAAACGGAAAATATAAACATAAAGGAAACACACTGGAGGCAGAAAGAAAAGCCCAAAAGCATCTTAATTCAATGCACTGCTGCTCCACATTGCCTTTAACATTGTCCAGTGTCAGTGAATACTAACTTAAAAGTTCACCAAAAGAAAAAAAAAATAAAGTCCTTAGATGACGATTTTTTTTGTTTTCCATGTCCAAAGTTCTTCCTTTCAGGGACTTGAGGATCAGTCTCACACAAAGGCAGAATTTCTTTCCTGAATCCTTTGCTAAACTTATTGTTGCGTTTTTCAATTGTTTCTCTTCGGATCTTTTTGTATCTTTTCCCGTCTCTGCATGCGTTCTCACCCAGCCTTGCACACTCCCACTCACGCACACACAAGTCAGCCGTCCCACTCTCGCTCTCACATGCGACACGCGCAGCCGGACTCCTGGCCATGCCCACCAGGGGGGAGAGGATGGCGCCCCGTCGGCCGGGGCGTCTTTGTTGGAGGAGATGAACCTGGCTCCTCAGCACTGAGTCCAGACAGTCATACACAATGGGTCCATACACACACATGTCTAATAGCGTGGCCGATTGGGGGAGGGGCACATTGAGGCTGGTGCCGTCTCAAGTCGGAGGACCGCAGAGTTGCGATGGTTTGAGGTTCATCTCAGTCCTTATTGACAGTATTTTCTTTCTGTGTTTTGTCGTTATGTTTCAAGATCTCTTGATAGCTTTTTTGTGAATGTCCATGGTTCTCCCTGGTTAGACATCGACTTTTTTTTGTTGTCATTTGAGGAAGTTTTCCGAAGACGACCGCTCCAATAACACAGAAGTTATGTCGGCATGTCTCTCAACGCATTCGATGTGGATGTTTTGCTTATTTTTTGTTTTCAACATGTAGCCACTCATTCTCACTCGCACCCACTCGCCATCTCAAACTTCATTTGGGCCGGTTCCCCTGGAATGCCAAATGAAATCTGTATATTTTCCTTTCAGATAAGATGCAGCCATGGATCCCACGAGCCAAGCACAATGGATCGAATTTCTCACACTCGCTCTCTCTCGCTCTTTCTCTCCTAATTTATTTATGTTGAACAGAGTGCTGCATCGTGAACAAAACTCCAGAATACCCCAGATGACGTCTAGAACTGGAATCCCTCGGCTGGCACGTTGGCAGAGTTAAAGCCGTAAGTCCCGCCCTGGATGGTCTCTGGGACCAGGCTGGTGTCTTCATCGATCTGAAAGGAGAGTCCAGGGGTTGAAATGTGTCGCATAAGAAGCCAGAGATCAAACCAAGTGGTGCTGTAGGTCTACTATAAACAAAATCATTCACAAATTCACAAATCATTGAAGAAAAAAGGTTCAGTGCACTGTCTAGTGGGTCTAGATGACCCAACTCCCAATGTTAAAGTGCCTAGGATAGCACAAGGGTTATGGACCCACACCAATGAAAATCATATTGCAGGTGGGGTTTTTTAACGCAATCTTGTGGCATTTTTCACGCGATGGAGAATAAATATATATAAAAAATGTGATTTTTGCTGCACCGGTAATGTTAGGTTAGTGGGTGTGAGGGGCTGTGAGCTAGTGGGAGCGCATATAAACAGATACATTTTGGGAAATAGAGGCAGAGGCAAATTTGTGGTGAACTATTGTCGCTCTGCAAAAACTTTGTCCAACAAACAGGTTTTTAGATTTTGGTTAAAAACGTCCAAATCATAATTAGGAGACCACTGGGAACGCTCTAGAAAAAAGATCATAGGATGATCAGAGTGGGAAAACATGCAGTGTGTTGACAGTCAACTCTAAACTAAAAAGTTCCAACATAAAACACATTTACAGCCATTTCTTCAGTTTGGTTCAACTTACATCATCAGATGAGAAGTACTGATCAATAATTTCGTAAGCCAATTTGTAGATATCTTCATTTTCGTGATTTTGAAGTTGCTCCACTTTTTCCAAACCTGTGATTAAAAAAAAAGACAAAAAATATTTGCAGCACACAGAAGCTGTTGAGTGGAAAGGGATGAAACCTCAGTGTTAGACGTTGAAACCCACCTCCACATTCCTCAATGAGGTTAGCAATAGTTTCTGCCTCGTCGTCAGCCATCTTTAGGATATTGCTGAGACCATCAAGGACGACCTGCACCACCTGAGCGTCCTTCACTGTGAGCAGGTTGCAGAAGGGAGGAATCACCTGTTTCTCAATGAGGTGAGCCACCTATGATTGTAGAAAGAGAGCATTAATAATGCATTCAAGTAAAAAATACAAATGACTAGGCAAAAAATCAGAGTACCTGTGCTTTTATTTATGCAAAAACAAAACAAATCACAGTTGGCATTTTCCCAGTAAAAACTGGCATATAGATACCAGATTAAGTAGTCCAAGTAAACTAAAGCTGAGGTTCTCACCTGATCTTTTCTGCCACTTATTGTCAGGTTACTGATGGCCCACGCTGCTTCTTTCTGGGTGCCAAAGTCGCCCTACAAAAAAGAAAAACTATCAGCAACACACTCTGAATTTTTACAATATGTATTTCATTTAGAAATCATGCAAACCTTGTCAAGCAGGTGGATGATCATGGGGACCAGCTTGGCATCTATGACTGCCTGCACCTGCTGCTGGTTCCCTGCTGTAATGTTGGACAGGAACCACACTGCCTCCTACAGGGCAGAACATGCAGCAACCAGAGAGCGTGTTTAGGGATCACACATGTGCCTCCACGTTTTGTTTAAAAAAGCAACACAAGAAAAAACAGTTTTTTTCTGACTACAGCGAGGCAACAGAAACAGTTTGTTCTTAAACTGGATCAGAATCCAGACGTCAGCAGAGCGGCGCCGACATCTGGTCGAGACAAAGGTGTTGTGGGTGGGGCGAGGGTGATTTGAGGCTCTAATCATCGACCAGCCACAGAGCAGGCCTCTTTTTCTGAATGGCTGGTCTCAGATGCACCCCGATATCAACACTTATTCAGCACCCTGCTTTCCACCACCCCCATGATATTACACAGTCACGCAAACAATCGACCCCCCACCATCACCCCTACCACCCCCAACCCAAGTAATCCCCTACAACTCTCCGATGCCTTCTTTAACCATCTTCATCCTCGCGATCATCCAC
Source organism: Oryzias latipes (assembly GCF_053564925.1). NCBI lineage: Eukaryota > Metazoa > Chordata > Actinopteri > Beloniformes > Adrianichthyidae > Oryzias > Oryzias latipes. The sequence goes on along the minus strand of NC_136249.1, from coordinate 23,026,010 downwards.
GGTGAGACTTTGTTGTTTTCTATGAAACCCCCCTCCAATCTTTCACCCAGCATTCACACACTAACACCACGTCTCTGATTTCATCACTTCCAGACAGCGTGTGCAGCAGTTTAAGACACTCAGAGCTGCAGCAGACGTTACCTTGTTGATTTTCTCTTTTGGGTGGGTGAGGAGTGCTGGGAAGTGGCTGAGGGCGTCACAGTTGAGCACTACCTGCGTCTGCTCGTCTGTGCCGGTCACTATGTTCCCAACGGCCCTGAGGGCAGCAGTCTGGATGAGGTGGAAATGACACAACCATCAACATGAACTCATCAATTCTAGAAAACTGCACAAGTTTAGATGTGAAAGCAGCAGCAGTGCTCAATAACACAAGTGATCATCCTCAGAAGAAATGTGACAATTTTAAAGACAAAATTACACAAACACCATTATAGTTTGTTTATAAGATAGCAGTTTTAACTACGCAGTGTTTTGTGTTTTTTAATAAAAGTTGGAAAGTTGGTGTTAAGTTTTTTAGTGGTGGTGTAAAAAGCCAGAGTAAAGCCGAGTCTTTGTTTAAAAGCAAAGACACCTTCCCAAATGAATAAGTAATATATGACAGCAGCAACGACAGTCTCTTCTTCCCACCTGAACTTTGACCTCTTGGTGACTCAGTAGAGGTACCAGATGAGGGACAATGCCTGAGTCGATGACCATTTGGATCTGCTCATTTCCAGCATCAGTCAGGTAAGACAAAGCCCACACGGTGTCCACCAAGATCTAGAAGCGGTAAAGAAAAGAAATAAAGGAAACGTTTTTTAAAACCATGTTTAGGCAAATGCTGTCACCTCCAAACCAGTGAGGACAGAACAGCACAGCCTGTTATACTTACACTGACATCAGTGTGATGAATCAGCACACAGAGAGCTGGCAGGATCTGAGAAAATAAAAACACATTACAAAGTGTAGGGATGGATAAAGACAGTGAATAACAGATTATATTTAAAGTCCTCACATCTCCAGAAAAATCTATTCTTATCCTGTACTACGGCCTGCAGTTTCAACACCCTACTCATCCTTTAAACACCATTTTCTCTGCTTTCACTGGTTCAGACGGATGAGACATCAAAGCGTAATCCCTTTGCAACGCTCATTCTCAAATTCAGGACACAATCTAGAAGGGCTGGAATTGAGAGAAAAGAAGACTCCCACCTACAATTACCTTATGGCAAAGGAAGACCAAAAACAGCTGAATGTAGTTATTCATATTTCCTTTCTTCTTTTCAGTGATCAATTATGATTAAATGATGAAGATACAACTGAATTCTCTAATAATCCAGCCGTGAATAGGGAGTTAACATAGATAACGGTGTTCATTACAGAAGTAACCTTGAGGCATGTTCAAATAGGTTTGCAAGTCCAGATGTCTTTGGTCTTTTGCAGTATGATCTGATGATTCTACAGTTGATCATTTTAAAAAGACTTTTCTGCAGATATTCAGCTGCAGACAATCGTCGACAAGCCTGATTCAAACTACAGTGTAAAGGTTTAACCACAAGTTTACCGGAGCTTTTGTGCACTATGACAGCGCGTGTCATCTCTGTGAGGGAGGGGTTTGTTCGTCTACACATTTAATTCAATTCAATTTTATTTATATAGCCCAATATTACAACAATAGTCATCTCAATGGGCCTCATACCAGCAATTGTATAATAAACATGAATCATTAAGAACATAAAGTCATACAATTCAATAGGTAATGGCTAAACTAAACTAAACTGGGCATCCCTACACATAGACCTTCGCAGTAAGTAAAAACTAAACTGATTCCGAAAAAAAGAAAAAACCTCAGGGGAGCCCACATGAAGGAGGGATCCTCCCCCAGGATGTACAGGCGATGTACCAGAATTCCTAGAAAAGAATTAGCTTATCTAACGTTACAACTACATTTTAAGAGGTTTAAGATGCCCTCTGATGAAATTGTTGTGAATCAGAAGTAGCTTAAAAAAAGGCTTTTTGAAAAAGCATATTTGTGACTTAGAAAATATGCTGGACGGACCATTAAATCCCTGCTCTGCTCCATTCTGATGCCTCTGCTCCATTCTGATGCACTCATTTCTAGATGCATGTGTGTCAGTTTTCCTCGTCTGAGCTGACATCTGGCTCAAAACTGTACGGCTGGACGGCTCCAATATTACTCACCATTTTTATTGCAACACTAATATTAGGTTGGGGTTGTGAGGGGCTGTAAGCTAGCAGGAGAGCATGTAAACAAAGAGCTCTCAGCAACGGGTAGGGAAAGGGGGGTGGGGTTGCCCCCCCACAACAGTCCCACCCACAGCTAAGAGCCAAATTTCTAACTGCTGCTCTGGAGAAACTATGTCCTACAAAACAACACTGTGTTGTTGTTTTTTTCTAACAATGGCATCATAATAATTAAAATACCACTGGGAATGCTTTTACAATAGCTCAAACGATGATCGGAGAGGAACTTTACTGTTAGAACTACATTGTAATGGAACAGCTCAACATCTCATCACCTGTGAAGTGATATGGAGAAAAAAGGATGGCTTCTTCAACGCACAAACTGGTACAGCTAAAACCTGTCATTTTAATCTTACTCAACCATCTCCCTTTTTAAAAGAACAGATCTATTTCTAATTGTTGCGGTCTGTATGGGCTGTTAAAAAGAAACATGTTTTCAGCAATAGTTGGATATAAAAATTGCGACTCTAAAATAACACCATGACACACAGATCCCATTACGCTTCATCTCTTTGTGGGTGCTTACCTCCTGGATTGTTTCCATGGGTGGTGGAGGGTCCTTGTGACGGCAAAGGTTGACCATGACCCAGGTGACATTGCGGAGGAAGGTAATGGGGATGGAGGGGCTGATGAATGACAGCAGGGGCTTAACCACACCAAGGCTGATCACATAGTCTCGGCACTGAGGACCATCCCCTGCACAGAACGGGTTAACAAAGCATGGGAAATTTGGATTAAACACTCGTATTAGACACTCGTCAGATCAGATTAGGCGGTTACTCACCGATGATATTACCCAGGGCCCAGACAGCCTGTTCACAGACATTCTGGTGAGGAGAGTGGAGCAGCCTCAAGAACAGCGGAACAGCATCTGAACAAAACACCAGGAACGAAAATGTGAGCAAAGGCTCCAACAAATGTGCAACTCAAGAAGAGGCTCAAACTTTCTTATCAGAGCATCTACATCTCAAAAGAAGTGGTCATTCAACAAAAAACAGCTATTTATACTCAGCCTGTGTATCTACCAAGAAAATTCATTTTAAACAAACAAAAGATCTGACTAAACTAAATAAGTATTGCGTCTTTAAAAACAGTGGCACTTACTGGACTGAACCACAGCCTGGGTCTGCTCTGAGGTGCCAGATGCTATGTTGGTTAAAGCCCAGGCAGCTTCAAACTGGAGAGATGGACTAAAAAACACAAATAAGACACCAGGATTTATCAGAATTGTGACTGCACAAGTGAGTGGGAGAGGGCAGGGGTAAATTACAGTAAGAGCATGGCGATGAGTCACCATTACTGCAAGGTACTGAGGAGAAAAAAAGGCTTCATTTACATAACAGCAATATGATTAAAATGCAGAGTGGGCTAAACCTCACTTATTGGAATAACTTAATGCACCAAGCTAGACCATTAAAACATGTTACTTTGAATCAGCACAAATGCCTAAAAACAGTTATATTCTAATGCAAACAAACAGAACTACAGCTTGCTTACTTGTCATCTCTGTCCAGGCAGTGGACCAGTATAGGCAGGATCCCAGACTTAATGAGGTCATCTATGGGAGGATTACGGTCACTGGACAACAACTTCCTATAAAAAAAATTATAACATGAAATCAGCCTTAAAGGAAATTTGATTGTTCCAGACCAACTAATAATAAACTATGGACACAATGTAATGACACATATGTTAGTCCTAGCATCAGATATTGCCATCTGTCTCCACAGCTAAAACTCAAACCCAAGTATTAACTTTAAAAGTGACTACAAAGGATTCACAAATACACAGAACTGTTGAAGAATAAACATTGCTCATTATTTTTAAGTAGTTTTGCTGCACTACACAATTTCTAGAGGCTAGCATGACGCACTTGCATTAAATATAACGTCCATTAATCAAGAGGGTGACATGCTGTAAGTCAGGAAGAGAAAAATATTCTGCCTTGGAATTTCATCAGCAACATACTTTGGCAAAAGGAAATCAAGTGCAAGCAAAAGGCCCTCTGCATTGGTTTGCTACTGCAGAGGCTTGTAAACACATCTGTGAGCCACATGTAGGTTGTGGAAACAAAATGCCTTTTTCTACAGCAGAAATGCAGCATTAGGTGTATTACAGCATTGATGCAATGAAATATCAAGTCTTTAGGACAATGACGTATATTGCAACTATGGATGTTTTCAAATGAGTCCACCATTTGCTCCACAGAGCAAAAAATACTAAGACTTTTGTTTTGGTTAAAGTACAAACAAAAACTACAAACTAAAGTGTGTTTACCTAGCAGCCTGAACAGCACTCAGCTGGACACCCTGGTTGTCACTAGTGGCATTCTATATATCAAAGGAAACAAGATGATTAGTCAGTGAAACTGAATAAATACGTGCTTTATAAAACTGGTAATAAGGACAACAAAATTCCGTTAGCAAGACCATAAATTCCAAAGGAGAAATTAAATAGTGACTTACTTGTACTATTGCTTCAAGAGAGGTGTTTTGCTGCAAAAGAAAGTTTCCTGGAGTTATTGCATTTGAATTATGTTTCATATTTGGTGCATAAAGCTCTTAAAACACAGAAACCTTGCTCAAATAGTCTTATGATTCAAAAACAAACTAACCAGAGCAGAAAATGAGCTTGGTTACTTAACCCGAAAATGTGTTGAGAATCAGTCAGGAGGTTAAGACACGAGGCCAGTATTTAGCATGGCAATGTGCCTTCTGGCAACTTAACATGATAACTCCATAAGTAGTTCAGACTGTTTCTGAATAGGAACCTAATTGGGAGTTAGCCTGGCTGATGGCAGAGAAAAAGAAAAAAACCCACCAGATTCCTTCGATTTAGTCCAAATTGTCAACACTGAGGACAATTAGCAGTCGATTTGGAGATAAATAACAAAATAAAATAAAATTATTGGGTAAAAAGAAAGTTTATATTTGTGACTCCATTTGATGGTTGTGGGAAATTATTAAACTGCCAGTTGTATCTTTTATATCTATAATAAAACTGTGCTATATACCAGATATCATTATGTAGGTTTGAAAACGAGCACTCAAAATGGCCTGGTTGGAACTGGTGACGACAACAGAAGCTCCTCAGGCAAGAAAACAAATGAAATCCTTTACAGTTGGAATGTGTTTTTTTAAACAGTCAAACTCCGGTCTATTAAGCATTTACACTGAATCTTTTACAAACTGAATGGCCATTACAAATCACCAACACACACATTTGTATTTCACTGTTTGTGAATACTCATAAAAATAAATCGATTTCTTATAAGTATGCACACAAAGAATTGTAGAACTAGTTTAGCTGCCAAGTAACTCCAGATGCCATTCAGAGATCGTCTTGTCATTGCTGATGCACTATGATACAAGTATCACCCTGTGAATTGAGCTTTATACACCTGGCTGTTAAAAGGAACCAGATTTTTTTCTCTAGACTGAACACTTCAATGCATGTTTTATCCAACAGTCTAAATTTTCTGTCATCTGAATCCAGATCAAACACACTTAGTTCAGCTTTAAGACATTTTCTAGATTTTCATCTGTCACCCATCTATTGTCTTTATAGCGCCTCTAAAATATCTAGAAATGCTTCATTCTTTGTGCCTGTAAGTATCTTGAGCAACAACTGAAGCTTTTGTGCACATTGATCAAGAAAAATGAGTACATAGCAAGACAAACTGCACACTTTGAAACAATCTTGCCCCACCTAGTCAGTACAAAATAAAGCAGCATCCTAAATGCAAAAGTCTAAACCTAACCTGCTCAGCATCTGAAGACTTTCCAAAAATGTACAAAATCTCAGTACAAATTCAGTCTATACCATATCTGACAAGCTGTCATCCCTGTTGCTAATAGTAGTATTGCAATTCAAACATGCAATATATGGTTTTTCTGAATAATGGTGTAAAAAAGGAATATTTGAAAGATAAACTCACTGATCTGAAATCTCCATCAAGATCAGAGTCCTCACAGAGGTCCTCGTGGGGAACATTTCTCCTCTTCAGCAGATGCTCGTCCCTTTTGTTCTGTAATGAAAAAGTTAGTGAGCTCACTTCACTAATCATCCATTTATGTTACTGCAAAGTATATATAAAATATAGCTGAATATTCAATTCTGAGAGCATTCTGCAATATTAATTAAATAATGGCTTAAGTAAAGAGTTTATTTACCTTTCGAAGTTCCACGACAACCTCAGTCCTTTGTCTTCTCATCGTCTGCAAGGAAAATATTAAATTTAGTTAAATTAGGAAATTTCAACCTTCCAAACAAATTTAGAGAAATAAATGAGAATATCAGGGTACTGTGTATATTCGGGTATTGATGATGCAGGTCGTCTGGGCATTAAGTCTACAGCATCTATAAAGCAGAGGTCTGCAACTACAAATGAGTATCACAAGTCTGACTAAATGTAACTCAGCTTTAAGAACTACAGTACCTGACCGATACATCATTTTTACATTTTCAGGTTTCATTGTTCTTTTTTGACATATTTGTATCATATGCAAAAAGAAAAAAAAGTAAAATGGCAAAAATGGGAACTGCATTTTTAGGAAATGGTAGTATAGCAAGCTTTTTCAATAAAAAAGAAAAAGCAGGTTAATAGTTACAACAAAACAACATGACTGGAAGAAGACCTTAAGGATCACTTTTAGGGTTTTCCTATACAAGATTATTCATCTACCCATTACTTTATTCGATTTCTAGTCAAGCAAAACCTGTTGCAAATATTAAAACCATAGTTTGTTAGGATCCTCACTATGACCAGTTATGTCTCAATTGTGTCCACACAGTCAGTTGTTTTATTAGTGATAACACTGACCAAAAATAGTAAACATATTAATGTCATATGACAGAGATGACTTAAAATAGAACTATGAATGAGAGAAGTGATCTGGTAACCCACTAAAAACATCTTGAAAATCGCACGCACTTCCTCCCTCAGCTACCAGCTTAGTAATTACATCAAGCCAAATTTATTTCAGAAGCGGATATGTCTACAGGTTGCAGTGCATGATGTGACATTAGATGTGTTTCTATTCACGGTAAAGGTGCAGCTTTACTGTCCCACGTGGCCGCCGCCCTCTGAAACAATTCTACGTCAGATGCACACAGTGGAGGCAAAGTAAATGCAAATTGACAATGTTTGTTGACTCAATTCCTCGTGAACCTTTGCATGCATTAGAAGTTATTTACATTAAGTATTGAACCTTGGTGTTGATGCTTAAAGTTTATCATTGGAGAAACGAATTTCACGCGCGGTTCTCGAGTTGAAAGTCGAATAATTAACGTAACAATCATCGACGCCCCCCTCGCAACATATATGTACCTTCTCAAACAGGATGCGTGGTTTCCTGCGTCTGCAACCCCACCTGAAACCGATATCAATACTAGCTGGAATGCATTAACAGCTACGCGTTGACCTGACTGTAAATCACCTGGTAACTTATTGATCCGACATGATGAACCAACGTCCAGCTTTGATCTATGAATCATGTAGTAAACGTGTTAAGGGGAGACTGCTCTCCTGAGAATACGTCCTATTAACGCATAAAATAGAACTATATTACTATTGGTGTGGACTTGAGCCTAATATAAGTGGTCATGTTAGAAGCTTACTTGTTTCCGCCATTGTTTTTGATTATAAAGACGGGGGATGGGTGGAACTGCAGCCAACAGCACCGCCGCGCTAACCTAGCACGCAGTTGGGCTAACTGCAATGTTAGAAGTACGAACATCTGTCGTTGTTTTAGCTTAACTTAACACCACATTCTCAGAAGATAACGTAAAAGTACTTTGTAAATAATTGTATGCAAGCTGTTAACATTTCTGACCGAGCGAGACCGAACTGGGGGATGATATGCATCAGTGGAGTTAGCATGTTCCCGGAGGCCTTGCTAGCTGGTGGCTAGCAGAGCTGATCCAGCGGAGGCTTTTCTGACATGTTTTACACCCAACACGGTTTCGGGATAAAACGAAACCAGTTCGAAATTGACCCAACGATTCCAGCCTCCAATAAACACTGATTTCTGAAGGCCCTCGCCAGTTTCTGGCAGCAAAGTTGCCCGTGGTGTAAATTAGAAACGACGTCACAACGGAGCCGAGGGGCAAGGCTGAGCGCGGCGGCTGTGCAGACGAAAGCGAGGACACCGATCTTCGCAACTTTTACCTCCAAATCTCGGCCCTTGTTCTTGAAATTCTTTAGTCGCTGGTTGTCCAGTTTCTCGTTGTCGGCCATGTTAGTAGTTCTGATTACGTTAAATATTACTGGACAGAGTTTTAGCCGGTAAGCTATCTGTTTCTGGTTCCCTTTTCGCAGTCTTTCGTTAGTGGACTATTTTTTGCTGCTCGGTCCGCGGTGCATACTGGGAATGCCGGTGGTAGAGGGCAGCCTCGCTCTGGCGTAAGGGAAGGGTGGGGAAATCCCCCTCACTCTCATTGGTTTCACCGCTCACGTCTGTGTGCAGAAGACACCGCATTATACCGACTCACGTCTGCTCATGTTTAGGAAGGCAGACGTTTGATTCGTGATCACCTAAACTTAAATATGTCATTTCACTAAAACCCTATCCATGTCGCATCATTTCTTAAGGAGTTTTCATTAGGGAATTGTAAAATTCTAAATTCTTTTTATTATAATAAAATTATATATATATTAGATATATATATATTATATATTATACTATGTACTATTATACTATATTATATAATATATATATATATATATATATATATATATATATATATATATATATATATATATATATATATATATATATATATATATATATATATATATATATATAATGAATTAGTTTATGCTATTTCTCATAAGGCAGTCAAAATCTGAATAAAAAAAGGGAATAGGATTGCTCAATTTTGGCATAGTATTAAGAAGTAAGGCATTCTAGATCGGAGAACTGTCTTTTTTCTCTACAATACAATGCTAAAAATGTAATTCCCAGTTTCACACCATGTTGCCATTATATTCGATATTACAACTACAAAATTATCAGTAGTATCACGATTTTTATTGAATACCATTTTAAAAATAGAGCATCATGGAAAAGTCTATTCATTTGGATAATTAGATCTAAAAATTGAATATAGTGTACTGTTTAATTGATTTCTAATATTTATTTATTTTTACATAAATTTGGGTTCCACCTCATTAAAACCACGAAAACAAACTTTTAGTAAATCTGAATACTGTGGTGAAATCTGTCCAAATTCTGCGGGGCACGGATGTTTTAAACTATTTTAATCTGGACAATGTTTTCAATGGAATCATGGAAATGACTATACTTTTCCATAATATTTTATGAATATTTATATTTAACACCTTAAACCCAAAATCTTCATAAAAATTACATTTATTTGAAGTTCCAATATTAAAAAAAACATCAACATGAGAGATTTACTTTATTCATTTGGGAACTAATAAATCTGCTGTAACCTTTGTGCTATCTGAGTCACTTTAACATTGGGAGTTGGGTCATCTAGACCCCACAAGACAGTGCGCTGAACATTTTTTCTTCAATGATTTCACTGGTGTCCATGGATTACATGAAATCCTATTCACCTTAATCCACCTTTGTCATGGTAGGAAGAACACGTCAATGTAAGGATCGGGTCATCTGGACCCCACAGGAAAGCACAAGGGTTAAGTTCTCACTGATTTGGTACAAGTCATTAAATCAATATCATTTTGTTTCAGAAGACAAACACATTTTGAATAAAAATATATATATCATATATCTATCTATCTATATATATAGATAGATAGATATATAGATATCTATTTATATATCTATATATAAATGTATATCCTCAAAACCCAAAAGCTTTCCCTTAATGCTCTTGGTTTCTTATTTTCTTATTCCCAGCAGATCTTCTGCTTGTTCCATGATTTCTGGGAAGCCGCCCTTCTCCCTAACCTCTTTGAGCTCATAGATGCATCCGCTTTGCTGTCTGCAAATACGCAGCATAAGAAGACAAAAGTAAATCCAGCATGAACAAAAGAGATATCAGCTGCAACAAAAAAAGACTTTTTTTGCTGATGTGAACTTCAAGCCTTTTGCTTTCATCGTTAACTTGATGTGCTCTTGAGTCTGCCTCAGTGGAGTCTTCATCAAATACACCATTCTCCTGAAACCCTCCTCAAGCCCCATCCCAGTGACGGCTGAGCAGGGCTGAATGAACCACGCCCTTCCAGCACACACCCTTCTCAGGTCCAGTTTCAGGCTGAGGGCTTCTGGACTCCAGCAACCAGGGAGATCCTGTTTGTTGGCCAGAATTACAAGAGGAACTTCTTTAAGACTTTTGTGTCTCAGAACCTAAAAGGTAAAAAGAATAATAATAAAATTATTAAAATCAACAAAATCAAGATTTTTATTTTGTTCCCTTTTTTTGATGAATAGTTTGTAGATTTTTTTTTTTAACTTGTTTCGGAATAATTGTTTTTTAGTATTGCATTCACTGCTTCAGAAACAATAAAAATGCATATATACATAGGAACACTTGTATTTTTTTTCTGATCAAGGTTAGACATGAACTGAAATACCCGATGGAGTTCCTTGCAGGCCTCATCCTGCCTCTTCTCATCCCAGCTGTCCACCACAAACATCAAGCCAGCGGTGTCAGGATAGTAATGCTTCCAGTGGGGCCTCATCTTCCTCTGACCCCCAACATCCCACACTGTCAGTTCTGGACTGCTCCTGTCGGTTTCCAGGGTTTCCACATTAAAACCCACCGTCCGTACAGTTACCACGCTCTCGTTGTATTTCAGTTTGTAGAGCAGTGTTGTCTTCCCTGAGCCGTCCAGACCCAGCATCAAGACCTGCGCTTGTTTCTTGGGTTTGGATCCACGCGTACCCATGTTCCAGTGGAGCACAAGTTCCCTTTCAGAAAAGTTTCTTTATCCTCTTGAGTTTGTATGAAGGCTTGTGTGTCTGTGCTTTGTGAGCTTATATTGAGACTGGTGCCTTAAGAAGACCATGTGACCCCTCCCCTCTGTGACCAAATTCATGCTGTCACGGCTTTCAGGAAAGCTATTTTTACCCACAGTGACAGTGCATACATGCAGCTCACAACCAGAGAACAGAATGTAGAATCACGTCCCACGTGCCCAAAGTCCTCCAACACTGCCGCAAACAGGAAGTTCAGTTGAAACAATGGGAAGATCAAATTCCCTCCTGGCTGAATGTCTATCAGCACTAACCTCACAGCTTTGCTTCGGTGTCCCCAGCTGATGGAGAAAGGTGGTTTGATCCAAGGACTGGCACACTTTTATAGATGATAAATATTGGAAGAAAGTTGCACAATCAGTAAATCAACTATTAACATTCAATACATTATTTTACTTTTAGTTTGTACACGTAATTTGTGATGTGTTCAATTTTTGAAAACAATTCTGTAAGCTGATAAGAAATTTACTAGTGTACGAAGCAGCCTCCAAGAGAGAGGTGGCCACTTTGGTGACATGGTGTAAGGACAACAACCTCACCCTCAACACAGACAAGACATAGGAAATGATAGTGGACATGAGGAAGTAGAGGAACCCTCATCAGCTGCTGCTTATCCGGGGTCTGGAAGTGGAGAGGGTGAGCAGCTTTAAATACCTGGGGGTCCACCCCAGCCAGGACCTCACCTGGACAGTTAACACCACACAGCTGATGAAGAAAGCTCATAAGCGGCTGTACATCCTGAGGAGGCTAAGGAAGTTCGGCATGTCCACAAAGATCCTCAGCAACTTCTACAGTCCATCTTGACCAGCTGCATCACAGTGTGGTACGGCAGCTCTACTGCCATGGACTGCAAATGCCTGCAGAGAGTGGTAAAGACTGCGACTAAGATCACCAGGACGCCTTTGCCCTCGCTTCAGAGCATCTACAAACGCAGGATCCACAGGAGAACTTCCTCCATCATCAAGGACCCCACCCAACTGCAACGAGATCTGTGCACTCTCCTCCCCTCGGGACGGAGGTACACGAGTGTGAAGTGCAGGACTACAGGACTCAGGAACTCGTTCTTTCCCTCTGCCATCAGACTCCTTAACAGCTGACAGGAGTCTGGAACAACAAACAGCCCCTTTGCGCATACTCATTGTTTATTTTTTCAATTCTTACATCTTAATATTTAACAACATCCATGCGTACCACACTGTTTAGCTCATGAAAGTCTCTTTTGAACAGTTATTCTCAGCTGAATGTGCAAAACAGCTGATTTGTACACTGTACTGCATAGTTATATTTTATATCTGGTGTGAATGTTTCAGATATCCTGTAAATATCCTATCCTATCTTTTGTTTAACCTTTAACCTTATGGCATTCAGAGCGAACAGCAAAGAAAGGATCTCATTGTACAGGGAAATTCATTTCCTTACTGTACATATGACAATAAACCCCTTTGAATCCTTTGAATAACCCCCCCCCACACACACACATAACAGTTATTTTGTGGTCTTCAAATTTAAAATGTTCAATTTATTAAACTTTTAGCAGTGTATTAAAGTCATCAAAACAAATAACAAAGGCAAGAAACATTCAGTGAGGTACATCATGACATGATCCTGAAAAAAAAGCACAGACAGTTTCATCTGGAATTCATGTATTTACATCTCTGCAGTTAGCTTAGGATCAGGGACAGCTGTAATAACCTGCATGTTTGGGTGGAGCTGGTAGTCACGTGATGACGGTATTTACATTCATCTTTATGTTTCATACCTCATGAAACAGTCACTCAACACATAATATCTGAATGAAGGTACAAGATATGGGGCGTGCATCCTCCACTGCACTGCCCTGCACGATCAAATGCATTTCACCGAAAACTCACAAAATAGTTTTGGCAGAAAAAAAATTAAAAATAAGGCAACATCATGTAATTTCACCAGAATAAGACAAAATAAAACACAAATGCAGTTTTTAATGTACTGTAAAAATTAAAATGGATTGTTTTTGTCCAAAGAAAAATGTAATCAACCAGAATGGATCATTTCATTTAAGTAAATTAATTAGTAAATTAATTTAAAAAAGTTAGTTTGAAGAACTTCTAATGTTAAAAATATAAAACATATTTTATTTAAAAAATGCATAACAAAATTTTTAAAATGTTGTTCTGGGTGGTCACTTTCCTAGCCTTTAAACAAGTAATCTGTTAAAAAAAAAAGAAAATTATAAATTGTGTATTAAGTTTGTTTTTTAAATGACTACCTTATGACTTTCTTCATATTGGAAAATAATGTAATTTAAGCTTCTACAAACTACATACAGCAGGTTCTCAAACTCAATGTAATTTCATTGAAAGGCCACAACACTGCTTGAGTGATACAAAAACTAAAAAGGGGTGTTTTCTATATCATTTAACATAAAATACATCATTAAGATTTTAAAATGAAATAAATCCCTTTACGATTTAGGAAATGGTGCAAACTGACTCTTTCTTCCTAATGAGACACACGCCAGGACTTCCGCTTTTTTAATTGTAACAAGTTTAAAATACAAACATGTTTATTCAAACTAGTTTTATGCTACAAATCCAAGCAATTCCTTAATATATCTTAACGCTCTGCTCTTAATTACCGGTACGTACCTAGAATCAACCCCTACAAAAAAGGAGCATAACATCAAGGACTCTTAGATTTTGACATTGACATAAATTAGGTGAGTTGACCCAAACAAGAAAACCAGGACACGGAGTTTGAGACCCGTAAGCCTCAGTTATTAGATAAAACAATAAAACGTATAACAGAGGTCTTGAAAGAGTTTCTAGGTGAAGCAGCCTAGCTTTGAAAAACTAAAAAGTTTTAAATAAAGTGAGATTCGAAAGAAGAAATTATTAGCAGTCCTGTAAAAAAGCTCAAATTTAACAAAAAGAGAGAAACACCTGTTCTTACAATTAGATTTTCTTTATGCAAGTATTCTTGTATGAGCTCTCCAGAGAAACAAATCTCATATTTGCCGTTGATCACATAAGGCTAAATAATGACATGATTCACAATGTGGAAACAGAGTCGCCACTGCCTCTGACGAAAATGAATGATGGGATATTATAGTTGAAACCAGAAGTTTACATACACAACATAAAACCACACAACTGAACACACAACATGAAATAAAAGTAAACTTTTCCTGTTTTAGGTCAATTACAATTTGCTAAATGATAGAATAATGAGACTACGGTTTTCAAACTAATTTGTTTTACTTTGATCAAAGTCAAAAGTTGACATACATTCCATTAGTATTTGGTTCTATTGCCTTTAAACTGCAGTACTTTGGTCAAACATCTCAGATATTCTTCCACAAGCTTCTGACAAGATTTGGTAGGAATTGTGGCCCATTCCTCCAGACAGAACTGGTGTAACTGAGCTGAGTTTGTAGGTCACCTTGCATTTACACGCCTTTTCAGCCCTGACCATAAATGTTCAAAAGGGTTTAGATCCGGGCTCTGCGATGGCCACTCCAAAACATTGACTTTGTTATCTTTAAGCCACTTCGGGTCATTGTCCATTTGGAAGATCCATTTGCGCCCAAGCTTCAACTTTCTGGCTGATGTCTTCAGATGTTGCTTTCCACATAATTCTCTTTCCTCATGATGCCATCTATTTCGTGAAGTGCACCAGTCCCTCCAGCAGCAAAACAATCCCACAACATGATGCTACTACCACCCCCATGTTTTACAGTTGGGATGGGGTTGCGAGGCCTGCAGGCTTCCCCCTTTTTCCTTCAAACATAACGATGGTCATTGTGGCCAAACAGTTTCATTTTGGTATGGTCAGCCCACAGGAAATGTCTCCAAAAATTAAAGTCTTTAACCTTGCATATGTGAACTTTTGACTTTAATAAAAGTAATAAAAACTTTTCTAAAAAAAAGATATTCTCATAAATCTGACATTCAGCAAATAGAAATAACTTTTTTGCCCATTGTAATTGACCTTAAACAGGAAAGGTTTCCTTTTATTTAAAAAAAAAGCATGTGTGTTTTTATGCCATGTATGTAAACTTCTGGTTTCAACTGTACATGTACAAATTGACAGAAAAGGATTTAACAATGTAGCTTAAACCTCTCAGTCCCGGTTTGCTTTAGAGTGAAAGAATTGTGTACATTTATTTCTAAGAGAATACTGTCTTTATTTTACCTCCACTCGTTCCAGTGCACACTTACACAGTTAAAAGTGTAGTTGTTTGATGCACTCACAGGTTTGTGACACTTGTAGGGTAAAAGATTAGAAAGAGAAAAAGTGTTTTATGTGAGGTTTCAAGGGCTATCTGCAGTAAATACCTACGATATAAATAGTTCTTGTTCAAAAAGCAGCTTTAAATCTTCCACCGTAAATGAATTCAAACCATCATATATACATGCCGTGGGCGGGAGGAACTACTTTTTTTCACCACTTTTGCCTTTAAACTTCACCACCATTACGGTGATGTTGTCAGGGCAACCTCGATAGAAAGACTGGAGAACAATGCTCTTGGCGCCAAAGTGCGGCTCATCTAGTCTATCCTTGATGAAGCGAACTGCCTCCTCATTGCTGAAAGTATCCCAGAGGCCGTCTGATGCCAGGATCATGAACTGAGGCTGCAGCTTGTCCAGGTCAAAGGACATAACGTCTGGGTCAGAAACGACCACGTTCAGATTCTTCAGCGGGTAATCGCCCAGGGAACGAGACATAGCCAGGATGCCCTGGACGCGCCATGAGCCATTGAAACTGATGAATCCACCTGCAGAGGAAACAGAAAGACGGGATAAGAAACAGAAGGAGAGGAGTGAGTCTAAGATAGAGAGTAAATAATAATTTTCCTTCATTTTGAGACATAATGAAATAAAAATACAACATACGTCACAACAAAAACTATCAAATACAATCAGGCATCAATTAACCGGCTCCTATCTCAACAAGAACAAAAGATACATCTTTATAAAAAATGTCACGTATTATGACGTGTATTGCATATATAAAGTAAGTATTCATGAAAGGAACTTCACTATTTATGCAGAAATATAGCTTTTTTTCTTCTTTATCAAAACTATTTCACAAACATATTTATTTAAGTGATGTTTTACGAATTAAAAAAAAAAAAAATCGATGTTTCTGAAACACCAAACTCATATGAGCCTTTATGAACCAATGTTTTAAATGAAGTGAAAGAGTTGTTATGCGTTTCTGAATAAACTAATGGAATACACAGCAATAAATGGTAAATGGAAGAGGTGTTACTATTAATCATTTAATCGATTGGTTAATTAATTGATTTTTACCACTTTCATAAAAGACTCAAAGTGCTTTACAGTAAGTCCATACATTCTCACACTGGTGGCATCTCCACCGCCTTACACTGGTGCCAACCTATAATCACCAGGAGCAATGTGGGGTTTAGTGTCTTGCCCATGGACACTGACACATGGGTGGGCAGGACAGGAACTGAACCCGCAATCTTTCCGATCAGAGGTCGACCAAATCTACCTCTGCATCAAATACATTTTGGTACAATGTGCTTGACAGTTTTTAACTATAGTGAAAAGGTTTAGGACTGTGAAAAAAAAAATCCTTGTAGTGGGTGGTGGCAGCGTCATGATGGGGATAGTTTCATAATATCAAGTTAGATTTAGCTTAAATATTTCTTTGGTGGATAATGCTTAATAGCAAAGTTGGACAGTGGCTTTGTGTTTCGTTTTATAACATTTTTGATTTCTATGAATTACTTTTGCCGTCCGAAATGTCCTCTTTTCTTTTTTACAGAAGCCGGAAAAGGCGCTATGGGACATCGCTGATTGGATGATGATGTTTGTCCATTAATTCAACCGAAATTTATTTGAGATGAAGCGATATTGCATATCATTATCCAATCAGTGATGTCCCATAGTACCTAGCTCTTCCGGTTTCTCATTGTTTAATTTTTTAAAATTTCATTTTGTTTTCTGGAAATTACTTTTTGTTTTTTCTTAAATATTGTTTTGGTTTTTTATGTTTTAAAAAAAAAACATTTGCTTTGCTTTATAATTGTCGTTAGGATCTCTAACTCATTTTTGCTTCGAATGATTTGTTGATATGATTTGCACTTCAGGGCCACCGTAGAGTTGAGACTTAAAGGTAGTCTAAGGCAAATGTGACAAAAACACATTTATGGTAAAACTTCCAAAATTAAAATGACAATATTAAAGTCCATAACTTCTCGTTCTCTGCTTTTGTGTAGATCTGTCTCATCACAAAATGCTCAGAAAACGTCTATCCATGTAATTGTAAGTGAAAATTTGGAATTAGCATTTGTATTCACACAGCAACATGTTGGAAAAGGGACAAACTAATTTTTCTTTGTTTGTAGGAGAATTTAGGACAGAAGATGAAGGTTTTCACTGCAAAAGCATTGCCAGTACCACATTTGCTCAATAGGTGGTGATGTTGAGCTTCCATTCAAATGAGTAATTTGGCAATCTGCTTTCAACCTCCTCAGCAGAGCAGGTTTGCAGTATGGGCTGGAGTGAAATTTGTGACACAAGCTTCAAAGCATGTGCATTTCCTGGTTCCATTGGATAACTCTGCTGTAGAAGCTGACCGTCAGTGAATTATGAAGACAGCTCAGGAAACACAAAGTAAGAAGAAAGGATAACTATTATGAGCTTTGATCACAAGAAAAAATATTTTTGCCCTTTCATAACATAGGTCTGTTATTCTCTTATGTTTTAGCTTTGTTCTTCAGCTCAGTAAAAGATGAAAAGCATAAAAAAAGGAAACTCAATCAGCATTGTAGGAGCTTTCTCACCGGCTTTCTTGATCCTCTTGCGTTCCTTGAGCTGGTACGGTTTATGGTCATGCGATAGAGGAATGGCTTTCCCATTTTTATCACACAAAACTCCACGAGAGTCTCCGACGTTAGCCACAGTCAGCTCTTTATCAGAGAGCAGAGCCACCAGACATGTAGTGCCTGAAACAGAGAAGATATATGCGAAAACCAGAGAGGGAAACACATGAGAATCATGTGGATTTAAGGACGGTTGAACGATCAAACTGTATTAATAATAATAGGGAAAAAAAATATTTTGAATGTTGTCTTGTGGAACTATAAAAGTTTGCCATATTTTCATCTGTCTATGCTAAATCTTCTTCCTCTTTTGGCTTCTCCCATCAGGGGTCGCCACAACGAACAAGTTGCATGGTAAACTTGGCAACGTTTTACACTGGATGCCCTTCCTGACGCAACCTTCTCAAACCAGGCTTGGGACCGGCACAGAGGTAGAGAAGAGAACAGGGAGCAGCCCAGAGTTGAACCCTGGTTTCATGGATGGAAGGCGCCGCAAACCAGCACGAGCTAAACCGGCTCCCTATGCAGCTATGACAAATAATTATTTATAAGTGAATCATATTAGAGTTTAGACAAAATGTAGTAGTGTGAACCGATTTTTCTAAAAGACTTAAGTTTTTTAAAAATGAAAACACAAGAAACTTTAATAAAAAGTTAAAGTCCCACTCTGATCATCTTTTGATCTTTTTTAAGTTTTCCCAGTGGTCTTTTAATTGTGATCATGCCGTTTTTAGCCACAAAAAACATCACAAAACCTGTGTTGTTTTGTAGGACAGTTTCTAAAGCAGTAGTTCATTAGAAAATCGCCTCTGAGTTGGGGGCGTGACTGTTGGTGCACAGTAAGCCAATCCCTATTTCCTGTTATCGTTCTGTTTACACTCTCTCCCACTAGCTTACAGCCCCTCACAACCTAACATTGCCGATGCAACAGAAATGGCGAGGAATATTGGAGCTATCCAGCTGTACAGTTTAGAGCCAGATACCAGCTCAGATGGAGAAAAAGAAAAAAGGATGGATCTATTTGTCTGCAAGTCGATGCATCAGAATGGAGCAGAGCAGGAAGCTTGTGACTCACCTAGGGTATTTTTTACTTCACAAATGAGCTATTTTGTCAAAGAACATTTTTTATTTGCTCCTGATTCCCAACAATTTAAATGAAGAAATACACAGAAATGCAATTTTAAGCTTAATTATCTTATCTTTATGTCCTCCATCATAAGAAAAATGCTAGAAAAGGATGTTAAAAACACCAGAGACACTAATTTCCTTATGCTTTCTCCTGCACTCGTCTGTAAATGCTGGAGATTGTGACAATGAGGCAGAAATGCAGCAAATCTTATCATTTATATTTCTAAAATACTTTATGAAATACAAGGAAAAATGGGGTAAATCCCAGGAATCTACTGCATATTATACAAGTCCTAGTAAAGTTAAGGAGAAAAAAATCCCAGCTCTGTCCGTAAGGCCATCTGCTCTTACACAGTAAGGAAAATGATGGAGAGTGGGAGGGGGATTTACTGTGGAAAGCAGGGGGACCACCACCACCTGAGGATGGACCACCCATACTGAGAGGGAGGGAGTGCATGCATAAAGATGGAAGCAGAGGCACATCAGACTCACCCAGAATTCATAAACAAAAGAATTCACGGGAGACAGAGGACAGGCGTGAAGCAAATGCTGTAAAAAAACAAACAAACAAATGCTCGCGCACATTTCAAAATGTGCTTTAAAGCTCCACGTCTGGTTATGACGCTGAAGTATTTTGCCGAAAGAGTGAAATCCATCAGCTCAGCTATGTTTTGCTGTACCTAAAAGTCAGCATTTGAGCAGAAAGGGCTGCTGAGGATGCAGATAAAATGAAATGTGAGAGCACAGAAAAAAGAAGAGAGCTGGGGGAGGATCAGAGTTAGAGAAAGTAGAAGAAAAAAGATGTTATGAAAGTTGTATTTTAGCATGTATTTACAGCTTCAAGTAGCAAAAACAACAACAAAAAAATACCACAAATTAAGTAACGGAGTTAGGTAGAAAAGCTGAAAGGGTGACTACCACAACTGTAAGGCACGCCAAAGCAAATGAGTTGTAAATGAGTTACTGAATCCTTTCATAGATCTGTTTCTTTTAGCCTCATAATTGCACGCACCACTAATCCCGATGCCTTCCCAGCCCTGTGCCGCACTGTCCAGCTAATTATCCTTATCTAGTTTCCATGGTGATGGAAATGATGGACTGAGGTGCTTTGAGAGCACATCCTTCCCCAATTAGCTTGACCATGCCAAACATAAATTCAGCATCCTTTTTGAAAAAAGCAGCACAGTTTTAAATTTGCCATGTTTGTGTTAATTATTGGTTTGTCCGAGCCAGGCAAACATCCAATTAGTTTAGGATTTCAGTTTATCAGCCATCTAGTTAGGATCTGTGCACTCACACTCAGGCTTTACTTAAGATTTCCCTGCACTGCAAATTCTGACACCGTGTGGAGTCATGTGTATCACTTTAAAACGCTTGGTAAAATCCCTGCATCCTGAAGGGAGCATGTCACTGGAAAACATTTGGACCACTTATTTACCATTTTGTATGATAAACATAATACTTTAGTAGGGTTTTGTTTTGTACTTGTGCTTCAATTTGATTCTTCATTCCCTTTACTGAAGAAAAACAGACACCTCTGTATCGTCAAAAACTGTATACGCCCAAATTGAAAAAATATATCGAATATGAATTATATCAGAAACCACAAATAATAAATGAATCAAATTGTTGTTAAAATAAAACGTTCCACCCCTAGTTCTTCCTTCTACTCCTCTTCAGTCATCTTGTTGAATTGGTTTATTTAGGTTTATATTCTTCAAAAAGTTTGACCCAAAAAAGTTGTTGCTTCACATTTTTGCTACTTGGGATGCTGCCTACTACGGCAATGAGGATTTAGACACTTTGGCTAGATAATAAAATCAAATACAGTTTCTGCAATTTTCCTTTACAACCTCAACAGAGATGTGCTACTTATTCCCCCTCATGGAGAGAAATATTGTCATGTTTGCATCAAAAATGTTTGTTACTATGCACTGACATGCAGGCACATTAAAGGTAAAAATACTTCTCCTAATTTTATTCTATTTTTCTATTTTTTTTTTTTCTTCATACCTGAATTACCTTATCGACCTACTGGAGAATTCTGTTAAACACAGAGCCTGTTTGGATTCTAAAGCAGACAATAAAAAAGAGAATTTTTAAAATCTGCAATCAGACCATTCTTGTAGCTTTTATTAAGGTATGTAAGTCTCTGTGTTTTTCTTAAATTGATGGGGTTTGTTGATGAACAAGGATGAATAAACAGCACAATAAACCCACTGTTGTCCAGGAAACAGAGCTGAATCAAATGCATCTGTGTATTGTGCTAGAATCTGCTCTACAAGCCAGCTCATTTTAGACTCTTGTTGAAAGATGGGTGCAATGTATAATGTGACAGTTAAATCAAATTCTGGGACGAGGACTCAAAACTGCAGCCGCAGCAGACATCCCCTTAAAAGCTGGTAGGAAAGGAAAAATACCGTCTGAGGCCCAAACTGGACAATTCACTGAAACAGTGGTGGATTTTCACTCCAGATTGTTGTGATGTCCACATGAAGAAGATGAAATACTGAGGGAGTGTTTTTGGAACATGAATGCATTAAGCAGTTTAGAAGATGGATCAGGAGGATGTCCTCTGTTGGAACTTGAAGAACACTTAGGACCAAGAAACCGATGCTTCACCTAAGAGGGCATGAAGGCGGAGGAAGCTGAAGTTAAAAGAGGATGTAAAATATAAGAAAACTAAAGATCTGAAATCAAGGTGTTTGGCTCAAAATGTTCCTATAAGGATGACTATTACACAGTGTATAGATCTCTCTGAATCACTGACTATTTGAGGACTGGACCAAGGGAATGTGACGTCACCTATAGAAAATGACTTGCTACAGGTCCCAACTAAATTAAGTCATTTCAGTTGGTATTTTTTGCGATACAGACGTCGCCATGTTGGAACCAGATGAGGTCAGTAAATGGTAAATACTTAATAAATACTTATATCGTGCTTTACTACCTTCTTAAAAGGCCCAAAGCGGTTTACGGTCACAGTCCCATTCACCCATACACACACACATTCACACAATGATCCGCTGCCGAACACTAGTGCCAACTTGTAACCACTAGGAGCAATGAGGGGTTCAGTGTCTTGCCCAGGGACACTTGGACACACAGGCGGGCAAGGCGGGAACCAAACCTGCAACCTTCTGATCAGAGCTGTTGAGAAATAAACAGCTGTTACTAACGTCAAAACTTTTGATTCTCCAAAGCCCGGTTTCAAGTGTCAGGGCTGTGGACTTCCAACAAGCTCACTTCTGATTGGTGAAAGTGGTTGCCATAGAAATGTTGACTTAGACTGACTAGGACCAATCACTGCTTGCTGATGTCAACTGGTTCCGACATAGCAATGCCTGTATCACAAAAAAATGGCTACTGAATTGACTTCCTTTTGTTGAAGCTGGAAGAAAGTTATTTTCTCTGGGTGACGTCACACTCACTCGGTCCAGGTCTAGTCTACAGTCAATGGTACCGAGTCTGGTCCAACTGGAGATTTTCTTACCTTGGATCTTATAATGGGATTTACAGAAGGTCAATCTGGTTCTAAGACCATTCTTGGTTTATAAACTGGTTTATAACAATGTGAATAGTTGTGCGTCTTGCTTGGTTAGATCTTTTAAGTGCCTTCTTTGTGTGGAACCCTAAAATCCCATTGTAGCTTTATAAACTATCGTAGCTAAATTTTAACTCTGTTTCCTGTAAAGCTGTGAGTGCTGTAGCGTGTAAAAGTAAAACGATTTGCAAATAATTAGGGGGCACAAACCCAACAACTTGCATGTTGAAAGAAGACCTTTCAAATTTTTTCTCCATTCATTTTGACTTTCAAGATGTACATAGATGGAGATCATAAACAATAGTGTATGGAAAAACTCTAAAATTGGTGAAGAATAAACAAACAAATAGATATAGGTTAGTAATTTTAGATGCTTGTCTTTTTCTGCTATAAATACATTTCTCTTGTGTTTCCCACATCCACTGGGACCGTGGCTTTAATGGGGCCACACCAGAAAAGAACGAGCTTTACAAAGGAACTTCAAAGTTCTTGAGGTGAGAGAAAGCATTCACAATCGTACATTGATATGAGATTATAATCTTGTCCTTCCTGTTCAGTAACCAGATAAGGCGGCTGCTGCAAAACAAAAAGGTTTGATGACGAGTTCCCATATGCTCTTGGCCTGACCTTATTTCTTATATGAACAGAAATCTGTTTATGAATGTGCCCTGCTTCTCCCTGCACTGCCCTGAGCTCCTCCCACCCACCACCTCCATACGAAAGGTTTAGATCATTCACAACCAACAGCTCTTTGTGTCCATATTGGGGTTTTGCCTCATTTCCTTTCATTTTAGCAATCCCAGCAGGCTCTACTTCCTCTTCGCTTCAAAACTCCTACTCAAAAAAGAAAGCACAAAGTTCCTTTTACGCACATGTTCCCCCCAGCTGACCCTTCCCTGGACACTCACGATCCATCACTCGCTCATTCCCCACTTCCCATCACAGGTAATTACTACAAGCCTTGTAAAGATCAACGTGTATTTGAACAGCTGAATAAGCAAAGTCTTTGGACTGCTGACACTCACAATTCAATGATTATCAGGCAAGCTAAATGAAGAATCAAATATTGGACTAAATACGAAGTTACAACCATTCAAAAAGTTGCTAATGGATATTAAAACCCATCCAGATGCTTTTCTGCTTTCTAATTTTGTATTCTAAGCTGACATTTCTGCAGATGTGATCTCTTCAAGGTAATCAACCGATGCAGCATCTCAGTAAAGCTCAAGTGTGGGATCATGCAAGCACCAGAACACACCTGCTTCGTTGTAAGTGGCAGAAAGTTTTTCAAGCATTTCTCTGTCCAACGTCAGGATCTGCTGCTCCAGAATGGTGGGATAGGAAAAGCTGGCCTCCTCCTTTTTCTCATCTTTCTCCTTGTCTTTCTCTCGGTCTCGCTCTTTCCCCCGTTCATAGGTCAGTAGCTGCTGGCGCAGAGCTTCAGGCAGGTGAGCTTTCGCAAAGTCAGCAGCAGCCTAATAATGGAGAGAAGAGGGGGAAAAAAAGGAAAAATCAGACAACAGCAGAGAAAAACAAGACTCCTTATCTTTCAGAGGATCTAAGCCATTATCCAAATGATGCTCATCTTTGATAATAATTAAAAAAAAATAGGACTTTCTGTCACTGTTGTTTTAAAACAAGAGTTTTCTATCTGCAATAAGAATTAAAAGAACATATTTCAAAAATAGTTTTTTAAATGAAACTCCTTTCTCAGAAGTAAAACTTCAGTGCTGTCGTATTTCATATTGTCAGCTAAGCTAAGATAAAATATATTTTAAGTGCTCATATTTTTGAAGAACTCATTTCAACTATAGTCCTAATGCAAAGTGTGGATCTAGTGTTTCTGGCATATTTATTTTATACATGTTTGACCTTAACAGAACAATAAAAAGCCCCATGATGATCCCCCGTGTCTAATAAGCCACTGAAAGTATGAGGAGTGTCAGAGAATCATAAGAAACAAAAACAAAAATCTATTTTTCTCTTCGTTTTTTAAAATCTAAATAGACTTGGATGTATGTCTTTGGGTTGAGGTTGCAACCACAGAGATTTGAGCATGTAACAGCCTGATCTCATGATAAAATGCCCAAATAAGTATACATTAGCGCACTGCAAGTGGTAGAAAAAAAGAGCTCCTACAGCAAATGTCCTTTTGTCCTTCCTCCCTCGTTAAAGAGGATAACTCAAAAAGAAACAGATAAGGACAGATAAAGCGCATCCCAAAACACCATGGCAGCTCCGTGGGATTCAGACGATCTATGAAAACTGTAACCTCACCTTTACCCATTTTCTCCAAAAGATATCACCATGCTAATGTTTTCCCGCATGTTATCGGCCTGTTTGGAGCAACTCGTCTGTCAAGGCTGGGCACTCACAGACGACCAGCCAGTAGAAGGTCATGAAGTACAAATGTCTGATAACTTACTGCTGACACACCACTGATCTGTATCCTACAGAGATCACTTTTCTCACATCTAATATTCAAAGAAAAATGAGCAATTCCAGGCCACAGAAGAGAATATGATCATTTCAGGAGCGTCAACAGAGACCCACATATGAACCCAATGTCTCTGGTGTCCTAATCTGCAGTTCCATCTCAAGATCACATTGCACTGGAAAATGGCTGTAAAGAACTCACATCTTGAGTGTCATAAAACGAAGAGAAATTCCTTCAGTTTCTTCAGGGACATGTCCATTTCACCTCACATGACCAAGACAACCAATCAGCAAAACAATTCATCCAGTAGTTTTTAATCATCCTGCCTGCTGCTTACCCTGAATGTTAAAACTAAGACAAGATTAAAGGATTAAAGAAAGGAAGGAGGGTTGGATAACAAGAAGATTTTGGAATGAAGACTCAGATGAGGACACAAATCACGGGATAATATAAAAAAGGTGTAAAAAAATAAATAAAGGAAGATATATAAACCAGAAACGCATGGGGAAAAAAACTGCATATATGATGAGAGGCTCTATTTTATGATTTACTGGAATCAGATAGAACGGGTCATCTATGCAAACTTTATTTGCTGCCAGCATAAAAACAGAAATGTAAAGGCTTACACTGAAACTCCCACTCCGATCCTCTTTTGATCTATTTAGATCTATTCCCAGTAGTCTTTTAATTATGATTATGCCATTTTTAGCTAAAATTTGAAAAACTTGAGTTGTTTTCTAGGACATCTGCAGAACGGTAGAAGTTCATCAGAAATTTGCCTCTGAGTTGTAGGCTGGTCCGCTGGGACTCCTTGCTGTTGAGAGCTCTCTGTTTACATGCTGTCCCACTACCTTATAGTTCCTCACATCCCCGGCCTAATATTACCGGTCCAACAGAAATAGGGAGCAATATTGGCGCTAAATGTAGAGTTTTGAGCCAATTGAAAAATTCCACTAGATTCCCACTAAAGGCATCAAAATTGTGAATTAACACATGTGGAATTATATACATAACAATAAAAGTGTGAAACAACTGAAAATATGTCATATTGTAGGTTCTTCAAAGTAGTCACCTTTTGCTTTTATTACTGTTTTGCACACTTCTGCACAATATCTAAATCGAAAATAAAAATAAATCTCATAAAATCTCAAAAATAAATCTCATATAAATGTAATAAATCTTAAAAATAAATCTCACAAATCAACAGCCTAAACAAAGAAGGCTTTTCTGAGAGTAATGAGAGCGTCTACTGAGCTCAGCGTCATATCAGACCTGACTTGCTCAAACATGCAGGTTCACACACCATTTTCAACATCTTGCACACGCGCGCGCACACACACACACACACACACACACACACTCAATGGGGTCACCTACACTGTTTGTAGTCTCTGCACTGTAACCCAAACACTCCCTCCCCCAGCAAAAGGCACACAGAAACACAGTTCTCTAGAAATAGTCTGCCCTTCTGAATATTCCCATCCATCACAAGTTGAAGCAGGCAGAAAAGAAAAAAACCATTTGAGGATTTGTTTAGATACACCCTAAGGGAGACACAGAACCGAAGTTTATATATATATAAATATAAAAAAATACTTTCTCTTCACTTGACACAGTGCTGTGGGGTAAGATAGGTCATGGGAAAATAGCATATAAACAAAAAAAAAGCAGGCAGATCTGGAGAAGATAAAAAAAAGATGGGGCTTGAGAGGAGTTCCTGCACCATTTCATTAGCATCACTCAAGTGACCGGCCGTGGTGCAGTGGTAGGGCGGTCCACTCATGATCGTAAGATTGCAGGTTCGATTCCCGCCTTGCACGCCCATGTGCCGAAGTGTCCTTGGGCAAGACACTGAACCCCACCTTGCCTCTGGTGGGAGGTTGGCGCCAGTGTTTGGCAGCGGAGCCGCCATCAGTGTGTGAATGTGTGTGTGCATGGGTGAATGGGACTGTGACTGTAAAGCGCTTTGGTCCTTCGTAAGAAGGTAGAAAGCGCTATATAAGTATACGCCATTTACCATTTACCAAGCACATCATTAAAAAAGGAGAGAAAAAACAATTAATGTTGAAGAAACCATCACGACAATAAAACCCAGAAAAAGCAATAATAGTGATGGAAAACATTGAGACAGAAATGCCATTTGTGGTCTTATTATTCCAGACAAGTTTCATATAGATGTAAACAGATACTTTAAACCGGTATATTTTCCACAAATTAACTGGTTGCTGCTTTACTGCTGATACAGTCAAAATATTTACATTACTGACGTGCAAAATCCGGCATAAAAAGTTGCAAAAATTACGCTTTGCCAGGACTGATTAAAACTTCTAAAACTTTTTTTTTAATGTCAGAAATATAAGAAAGCGTTGCTTTACAGCTGATAAATTGTCTCCACAAAAGCATCAGGGATTCTTGTGACATGTTTGCTCGGGTTGCATCTATCGATCTATTTTAAAAGCATTCCGAGTGTTTTTTTTTTTAAAATTAGGATTATGCTGCGTTTGACCAAAGTCAAAAAATGTGTGAGGTTTTCTAGGGTATCATAAAGTGGCTCAGTGGTCTTGTGGTTAGAGCGTCCGCCCTGTAAGGAAGGTTGTGGGTTCAAACCCAGGCTGAGCCTTTAAAAATAGGACCCAATGTCTCCCTGCTTGACACTCAGCTGGGTTGGATTGGGGGGTTAAGCAACCAAATGGTTCCCGAGCGCAGCTGTGTCTGCAGCTCACCGCTCCTCCAGGAGATGGGCCGAATGCGGACAACAAATTTTGCACACCTAGGTGTGTGACAAATAGAGCGGCAGGAGTTCAATAGAAATTCACTTCGGAGAATGAAGCAGAGCTTGTGGCCTGCTGTAGTAACTTGTTTGTCACACTTGTACGCTTTTTCAAACAGCATTTTTGCATCTGTTCCTGATTCAAAATAATTTAAATAAAGAAACGCCCTGGAATGCAATATTAAGCCTAATTTTTTAATATATGTCCACCATCATGAGAAAAGATGTTAAAAACAGCATTTTCATAGGAGTGGGTCTTTCCCTATGAAAAAGATTGGTGAGTTCAGTCAACCACATTGATGCATAAACTGATCAAATTGTAGATATTGTAACGGAAAAAGGCTTAATTTTGCAGGAGAACAAGTCTGTTTTTATATTTTGAAAGATCTGTTGCAAGTTTAAACTTTCTAAACTTAAAAATGGACTTTATGTGAATATCGACAACAGGTTCTAAATGAAGACCATACTCTTTACAGGATCTTAATTATGTTTCCTGTGCTGCTGAACATATCTTGGATTATGCACTGATAGTGGGAAGATGAAGACAAGATGTGGAGCATTCATTACTGACCATAGAGTTTTTTTCGTGCTGGTAGAAGGATGTTATCTTCATGGTGTGTTGCTTTGTAGTTCTACTAATAACAAAGGCTCACCTAATGGCAAGCGGAACCAAGAGTCTTGATACTGAGCCATTTCTGTCCAGATCTCCCAGTAGAGTTTGAATGAAAGCGCAGTAAAAGTTGATAAAAGCCGACTGGAGAGAAAACGTCAACACAATCACAGTATGATCTGATGAAAAAGTGTCGAGACTCCATCCGGGCACACAGTGCCTACATCCCTGCCTCCATCTGTGCAAACCTCTTGGCCTTTATGTCAGTGGAATAATCTTAAAATACCTGAAAGGAGCTGACATGCTAAAATATTCTAAAATGTGATCTCTCACGTCTTATTCTGAGTCTGGCCTAAGGTCATGCAAAAAGCGTTCTTCCCATATAATAATTCAAATAAGGTTTACACAATAGAAGTGAGGGGAAAGGTTTATAAGTGACTCATTCTGCTCTTTAAAGTCCCACTGCAATCATCTTTGAACCCATTGTAAAGGCGTTCCCAGTGGTCTTTTAATTTTGATTATGCCATTTTAGACAAAGTCAAAATATCTAAACCTTTTTTTTTAATATGGTTTCTGCAGAGTGGCAGAAGTTCATTAGAAAAATTTCCTTGAGTTGCTTCTGTTAACATGGAGTAAGCCTTCCCTGACTTCCCAAGATCCTTTTGTTTACTCTCTCTCTTGCTAGCCCCTCACAACCCCACACTAACATCTCCAGTGCAACAAAAATAGCGAGCAATATTGGAACTATCTAGCCATAGAGTTTGGGGTCAGATGCCAGCTCGGACAAAGAACATGAAGATGTACACGGATCTATTTGTCTACACTGGATGCATCAGATTTAAGGGGGGAAGGTAACCTGTAGTCCGCCAAATGCAGCGCAAGCGTCACACCTACAGGCTTTTTTGATCTGCTCCTGAACCACAATGATTTGAATAAACATTCTCAGAAACGCAATTTTACAGAAAAAAACATGTAGTAAAAGTTATAAAATGCCAACATGTGTACAGTGTAATGACAAACCCAAATAAATAACAAAGGAACCTTAAAACAGAAATAAGTGATGCTGCAAATATATTATCGTGTAGATTACAATGAATGTAGAGTTAACCAGAAACGTTGAGGTAAATTGAGATAAATCTTAAAGTCATTTTAATGCTGATCTTCATGACAAAAGAATGGATTAATATGACTTAGACAGAACAGCTAAAAACCAGGCTATTTAAAATACTCTTTGATTTTAAAGGTAAAGTCCCATCAGTCTTCTCTCATCTCTGAGTAGTCTTCTCCGCATTTCCCCTGTGGGAGCGGTGAGCTTCAGTCACAGCCCGGGAACCATTTGATGGTTAACCCCCCACCCCCCCACCCCACCCACTCCAATTCTCATTCTTTATTATAGAAATGTATCAATGCTCCAGAACAGTTCAACCATTTAACACACCTTAAGGTGATTAAAATTGTGCTACTCTTTGACGAGGAATGACAGTCTTCCTCTTCCCTTTGTTTCCATCAATTTAAAAACCCTTTATAATAAACGTACGGTCATAACGGTGTTTTGAGCACTTATTTCTATAAACTGTTATTTTTATATTTTTAAGAAAAAGTCTAATAGAAGAACATTGAACACACTAAAAATCCTCAATGTCAAAGCTGCTTTGATAAGGGGGCAAGACAAAAACGTCTGAAGTATATGGAGACTTCAAATAAAAGATGGAAAACTTCTTTAACAAAAAATATTAAATTGGATAAAGATGGCTCATTTAAAGGACCGGAAATGAAACTGTGGCAAATGCCAGCAAGTCCATTAAGTGTCACTTAACTTTCGCATTTTTCTCGTTGACCATAAATAGAGGCACAGTGCAACACAGGTTTGATAAGAACATCTGGTAACCATGGTTACAGCAGCTGAAAGTACCAGCTGGCTAGACATCTGTCCCCTCAGTGACCGTCTCCTTGCAAGGTTCCCAAAATTTCCAGTAATACAAGTAACTTCACTTGAAAAAATAGAGCACAGATTGCATCTCAAAGTTTTTCTAGAAACAAACTGATGTCACCACAGAGGCAACAACATCCAGGCCATGCTAAATCCACAAAAGACTTGTGAGCAGAGACAGGTTCTGCTCACCAAGTGATGAGAACTCTTTCAGCGGTGATTTGCAATCAGGAATTGATTGCATCAGAGAGTCATTAGCCACCATCTCCATCTGTAACACACACACACACACACGCACATCTCAGGGAAGGATCCCAGTGACAGCCGCGTCCATTAGAGGAGGTGAAAACTCATTAAACCCAAACACTCCACGTTTAGGAAAGCTGCCTGGGTTCTGCAGCTCCTCGTCAGTGTCCATGACCTGGTTGCTGCCTCAATAGAGTGTTTAGGTTCAAGAAAAGGCTCCCAATCATTTCACAGACTCGTTTGTTGCAGAAATTGACACATAACTGAAGCAAGGACCATTTTAACATAGCTCTGTAAAACACATTTGCACTTTAAATGTTACTTTAAGTCTTCATTTCAACCTGTTAGAGGATTATATGTAAGGAAAACATCGAATGAAGGTAAGAAGGATTAAGCATGTCCTTCCAAAGTCAATTGAACTTGTTTGAAAAATTTTAGGACTATTTTAATGGTTTCTAAACGTTTTAATGGTCTTGGGCCTTCTTATCTCAGTGTTCATCTTTTGAGATCAGAGCCCGTTGACTTTTTTAAGAAGAGGCTCACAACCCACCTTTTTAATTTTGCTTTTACCTGCCTATTTATTCATTTCTATTCGTTTTAATATATATTATTTTATTTATTTATTTTATTGCATGTATTTAACTTTTATTTTCCATTTTATGTATTTAATATTAACCTCTATCTTATTACAGTGGATTATCCCAGTGATGATTGATTATTGAAAACGCTTTTCAGACAACCTATTAACTTTTTTTTATATATTCTATGGAACCTATGATCATCTTTTTCCTTTTTTTGATGTTTGTCATATTGTTTTTATATATTTTTTTGTTTATATATTTTTTTCTATTTCTCATACATAATTATTTCGGATTTTTAAGTGTTGGATTTTAGATATTTTCTATAAAATGGGTTCCTTTTTCATAACTTTTTAATCGAATAACTTAACAGTTTTGTACTAGTCCATGTTTTTTCAATGCCTTCATACACTCCTCTGTCTTAGCTCATCTGTATGTTCGACAAAAGTCTATTTCACAAGTATATTACACAAGTAAACAGAGTACAGCACATATAACTCAGTGGCAGGGCTTTAAGACACACAATACTTAAAAACAGAAATGGAATGAGAAAGGGGTCATTTGGTGTTGTGAAATAAATATAGCACGGGCCCAGGATAGGTTCTCATCCTACACCTTTACTGAGCTCGGAAAGCAGCATTGCCCACACAGAATGCCTCAATTTTCCCTCTGCTGCAAGAAATCTAATTATATCTGTGTCTAAATATCACACTCTCTTCATACATTACCAAGCTGGAAGGTCCTCCCAAGTTTTTGTTTTTGTAGAAAACTACTCAGGGATCAAAACAGCTAAAAGAAGACATGTTTGCAAGTTAATGTTTCTTCTGAACAGGCAAAGTGCTTATTTGTTTTACCACAAAAACTGCATCTGGGCATTGTTCATATTAGGTCTTCCTCCTTTTTTTTTTTCTTTTTCGGCTGATTAAACGGGACCAACATTAAAGCTTCTAACTGACTGCAAACTGCTAAAACTCCTCTGAGGCCTCTTGTAAAAGCTAATTAACCCCACAGGAGATCTGTATCAACTGTTCAGCGTTCCAGCAAAACATAAAGTATTAAGAACAAAGTACAAGGACTAACTGCCATGCTTAACATAAACCCTACACATTTACAAAAAAGTGTCGTGCTTTTCAGAGTTAGGACAGAGGCCCGAACAACTGGAAGTTTTCATGAAAAAAGAGACAGAATTACTAAGATAGTATTTCTGGAACCAAAGGGTTAGAATAAGCACTGCTCAGATTTCCAAAAGCTCATGAATTTCCGCGCCCCAGAAAGAGAGGAGAGCAGAAGAGAAAATATGAAGAGAGAATGGTTCAAATCTCAGAAGGCATGTCCTTTGGAACTGCATTTAGACCTAACAGCTACCTGCTCTATTTATACACACCTTTGCACAACTCCTGGTGTCCGGATTTATCTCTAAGATTAACTTGACTTCACCTTCTCCTGCTTTCGAGGATAAAAAAGACCTCAGAGGAGCTCACTCATTTCACACTAATCAGAAGATTTTTTTTTCTTCCTGTCCTTTTTTTAAATATGAAGTGAGAGGAGGACAAGTCATCCAGCCAGTGTATCTTCCTCAGCCTCTGTGCATCCTGTCCTTTTAGGCGTACATTATCCTCAGAATGTGGCTCTTCTACTTCTCTGGTTCACACTGGCCCGGCAACGCGTCTTCAAGCAACCACTTCCAATAAAAAATTTTTGTAAAAACGCATTTCATGGTTCCACATTCAATTTATTATGGGATTCCTAAACAACACAGATTACGCTTACCAGAGATTCAGATAAAGAAGAGTGTTTCATTGATGTGTAGAATTTCAAAAGTCTTTAGTGAGCAAACATATTACTTCATATTTTCCTATTTCATAAAAACCCCAACAAAAACTGTCTTTTCATGTCATAAGATGCATGCAGGTGATGATAATCATCAGGAGGGGAAAAGCAGTCAGTCTGGAGGAGTCATGGACGTGAGCTTGCAAAGAAAGAAAAACCAAAGCTGCGTTCAAATGTAAAGTGAAACTTTATTAAAGCTATTTAAAGAGTAAAGACTTTCAGCGAGTACAAATGTTTGCAGTGGAAAGTGTTTTAGGCCACTCTACCCAGGAGAGGATGTCCTATCAAGTTCA
This sequence comes from Oryzias latipes, assembly GCF_053564925.1. Taxonomy (NCBI): domain Eukaryota; kingdom Metazoa; phylum Chordata; class Actinopteri; order Beloniformes; family Adrianichthyidae; genus Oryzias; species Oryzias latipes. The sequence continues at coordinate 22,992,599 of NC_136249.1, read as the reverse complement.
CCTCAAGGTCAAACAAAAAAAACGCCCAGATGGTAACAAATACCTCACAAAAGTCTGCAGGGCTCAACAAGCACCGGTAGGCTAAATGTTAACATCCATGACAGGAGGAGGCATGCAGAACTGTATCAGAAAAAAACTTTAATGATCTCCTGCTGAAATGCAAAGTAAACCTTTTAATGTTATCCAACATCAATCAGGTGACAGGAGTATAATATTATGGGTATTTTTGCAGCCACACAACCCTAGCACCTTAAACCCACTGAGGCGGTCATTCATTGTTCAGGATACCAGATAAAATTTTAAGGGAAATTCAAGACCATCTGTCCAGCAGCTAAAGCTTGGTCAAAAGTAGGCCATGCAGGAAAATGATCCAAAAGCAGCACAGCCACATATCTGCACCAAAGAGGCAGAAAAAAAGATTCCTACCATCTATAAAAAAAAAAAGATGGTAGGCCGACGTTCTTCCGCAATAATGTGAGAGATTGATAAAATTATGTGGGAGAGAATTACTTCAAGTTTAGCTTGAAAAATCCATCTGTTCTTGTCCGTCTGTTCGTCCAGCCATCCAAATGAGGTGTTGCAGTTTTTAAAAATATTTTTGAAATAATATTTCTCTGCAGCTCCTGCTTTAAGAAGGGTTTGACAGCGTTATTCATTTGTATTTGTGTGTGTGTGTGTCTCTGAAGCGTTATTGAAATTCAAAAGAAACGACAAGTGATAAGGTGTAAAATGACAGCAGAAAAAAAACTTCTCTTGTGAAAAGTGTTGAGCTTAGTTTCATCAAAATGTTGAAAGCATCTGCGATTTAACTTAAATTTACCCCAGTGCTCTAAACAGAGAAGACTGAAGGGGGATTGAATATAAAGATGGCAAGTAGTTATATTTGTCATCCATGTTTTTTTTCTTTTTGTCAGGCAAATAAAGAAAAGTTTACCATGACATTATTCGACTGCTGGCCTGCAGTTTTTTTTTAAAGAAGGTTTTGCGTCTGTCATGTCATGTAACTATCAGTGTGTCCATCTGTTTTTCTGACAAAAAGAAAAAAAAAACTACATATAGCGGGTAGAAGATTTCCACAATAAGAGTGTTATTCTCCTCTTTTCAAATGTGGGGCACAAAACGCCTAAAGGGAAACGAAAACCAAAGTAAATGTCAGCTACGCCTCTCTTTCCCTTTGACACACACATGCACCTAAATCTCAAACCGTCTCAGGGCTATAATTTTCCACTGTTCCCACACAAAGATTACACACATACACACTTGGCGAGTGTTCTTATTTGTATTCCTGCTATCTGGAGCCTGTGTTTTTTTTTTCAGCAGTCACTGATATATCAGTTGCATAAATATTCATACACTGTCAGGGTGGCAGGCATCATCAGCCCCCTGTTTACTGGTGAATGAAACTGAATAAAAAATAAAACCATGCATATTCAAACATGTATCCATCTTTTGATGTATGGCATCTCCCATATGGATGTGCAGTATATAAACACCAAATTTCTGAAAGACTTTCCTGACATTGTGTTTAGGTCATCAATAATGAAATGTATTTGCACTTTGCAGTCACTTTTTTAAACACCACATGAATAATAAGGAATCCAACTGCAAAATATATTACACACAACACAGATTTCAGGGTTATAACCTTTTTCTGCCTTGTTTCAAGTCACAGCTAGTTCACACTGGAAAATAAAAAGGCTATGCACCAGGGGCGATATAGTTTTCCATCCCTAAGGTGTCTGTCTAATCTCTGTGCTGTTCCAAAAAAAAAGCGACACAGCAGAAAAAAAATAAGAGCAAAACCTGCAACACAGATAAGAAAAACCTTCAGCGTGGGTTGCCAACTTAGCAGGGAGAATAAAATATTTTCACTAAAAACATGGCTGCTTGGTGGTTCAACACAAATGACTGTCATACGCAAGTATGGATGCAAAACAAAGGAGGATTTTACAATCATTGTTTGTGCTGGTATAAAAAAAGGAATAAAAACTAATAATGGACTGATAAAAACACAAGCAAAAGCATTATTTGAATGTCTACCAGAATGACTTTCAAAAACACCATGATAGATGGTCATCCCTCCCTCTATCTCTACCGGGAAGAATAAATTCTGTGAAAATGATTATATTGCCAAAATTTTTGTTCCTTTTCCAAACCATACCAATATTTATCCCTAAATCCTTCTTTAAAGAACTGGATAGATTAACATCAATATTCATCTGGAATAAAAAAATACCACGTATCAGAAAGGAGTTTTTGGAGAGACGAAGGGAGGAGGGCGGTCTAGCTATGCCTAACTACATGTATTTTTATTGGGCAGCTAATCTTTACAAACTTATCTTCTGGGGTATGTCAAAGAAGAATGAGAACATCCCACTCTGGGCAATTATGGAACAGGACTCATACATATCAGGCTCTCTGGCCTCTGTTGTTTCCTCACCACTACCCCTGGACAAAAAACTAATCCCCAATAATCCTGTTATTTTAGGATCACTTAAGATATGGCAACAATTCAGAATTCACTTTAAACACAAACAAGGTTTACTTTCAGCTCCGATAGTTACAAATGTACTTTTCCCTCCCTCCTTCATTGATTCCACATTTCAGGTCTGGGCAAATAAAGGGATTGACACTCTGAAAAAACTTTTTAACGAGGGACATTTTTTGTCCTTTGAACAACTACAGGAAAAATTTAACTTGCCCTCGTCTGACTTCTTTGGATACCTACAGGTGCGTAGTTTTGTTAAAAAACACTTTTCCCCGTCTCTTCAGACTCCTCCAGGTAGCTGGATAGATGAATGTCTGACTCTAGATCCCTCAAAAAAAGGGGTAATTTCTTACTTATATCATATGTTTAACACGGCTGCAGCGCCCTCTTTAGAGATTATGAAAAAACAATGGCAAAAGGAATTGGGATTGGAGATAACTGGAACACAGTGGCAGCAGATAACTAAGTTTATCCACAAATCCTCAATCTGTATAAGACATGGTTTGATACAATTTAAAGTTGTACATAGGCTTCACATATCAAACAGTAAACTGGCACGGATCTTCCCAGGGACAGACGACACGTGTCCAAGATGCAGGTGTGAAACGGGAACCCTCACACACATGTTCTGGGGGTGCAAGAGCCTCCAGGCCTTCTGGGGGGTGATTTTCGACTCCCTAGCAAAAGCATGGAATATAAAGATCCTCCCGAACCCACTTACAGCACTATTTGGAGTCACTCCTCAAAACTGCAAGGTTACTACAATACAAGCTTCAGCTCTGGCATACTCTACGCTTTTGGCTCAACGTCGCATCCTTATATCCTGGAAAAACTCAAGACCCCCTTCACACAAGCAATGGGTGGAGGACATACACTCCTGTCTTAAATTGGAACACCTTCGATATGCTATAAAGGGTTCAACACAGAACTTTTTCAAATCCTGGAAACCTTTCTTGGACCATGTGAAAAAATTTGAATAAGGAAGGCAATTTTATAGCTGACGAGCACTCTTTTTTTTTTTTTTTTTTTTTTTTTTTTTCTGGACAATCGTATATTTTTACAGAAAACTCAGTGATATTTTATTTTTCCCCTTGTTTTGTTAGTTTTTGGGAGGGTTTTTTTTTTTATTTTGGGTGGGAATTGTGATTGTTGTATTTTGATTTGAGAAAATCTAAAAATAAAAGAGTTAAAAACACCATGATGCCGAAAGTATTTGCTCGTCTGCTTTTGCTCGCCTTTGAACTTATGTGACATTCCATGAGCCTACGTAGGGTTTATTATGATATTAGTCCATCTGTTTTTAAAAAAAATTTTATGTAACAGCTTCAAATTCTCTGGGAACACTTCCATGAGGTTTATGAGTGTATTTATTGGACTGTTTGATCAACATCTGTTAGGTCAGGCACTGAAGTTGGAAGGTCCTGTTACCCTAATTTTTCCCAAAGGTTTTTAGTCAGATCAAAGTCAAAATTGTGTGTGGCACCTATGTTCTTTTGGACCTTGCTTTGTGCACTAATGTGCAGCCATGTTGGAAAAGGAACGGGTCATTCCCAAAATGTTCTTTCATACTTGGGAGCATGAATTGCCCAAAACCTCTTGGTATGCTGAAATATTAAGATTTCCTCATGGTGAAAGTACAAGACCAAGCTAGTCTCCTAAAAAAAACAACCCACACCATAATAACTCCTCCAGCAAACCTTACACTTGGTAGAACAAAGTCAGACAAGTTCTGTTATGTCAAAACTGGACTAGTCTGTCGAGTTACCAGATGGAAAACTGTTTTTCCCCGCTTTAGAGTCCAGTGGTTGTTAGCTTTACATGCACCAATATACATAAGCCTTGCATTGCAAGGACACATTGAGTTTAGAAGACGGTGGTGATCAATTCTGCAAAAATGTTGGCGATCTCTGCACACCATGAACCTTAAAATACACTGAATTTCCAGTTTATGTGTCATAACACTTTGTGGATGAGTTGCTGTTGTTGCTGTCCCAGTGACTTCCACAGACCATTGACTGGAATATTGTTGGAATATTGTTTATTGTGAAACAACAAAACTGGAATTTACTAAGCTCCAAAGAGCTACCAATTTTTTCACTTATGTTTATAGATGCTTTGTGCGTGCCTTAGTGCATGAGCATTGATTGCTAACAGAAACCCACATGCCTCCTATCAGTCAACAGCTTTGAAAACTGACAAACTGAAAATTTGCTAAATAACATAATAAGCAGTTTCTGCTTTTTAGTGCTTTTTGTCCTTCTGGTTATTTTTTTACAACTCAACACTAAAAGCAGATTTGCTGTCTGTGAAAAGTGGTCTACAAAAACAAAATGTTTGTAAAGTTAAACTTAAAATCTATTGATCTGCCACAAATTCATGTATCCACATACATCCAAACACAAGGGGTGTCATACACAGTCAGATTAAAAAGGGCTTTGAAAAATCAAATTGTCAACAAACGTGGTGGAAAGACAATTGAAAATCAGTAACTGTGCATTTTCGTGTTGACTTGTTTTCATTCTTGCAGATTTGCAGTTCATTGCAGGCCTACTTTGTCCCGTCTTCTCTAGTGTTGCAGCATTCAGCTTCTCAAAACTGAAACATAACACACACTTAACAACACAGTTCCACACCATTCAGTTCCAGTAAAACTTTGTTCTTTACCATGTCACTCTCTTCAGCTTTGATTGAAGGCGTAATGAATATTAATGAGGCTGTCAAATAGGCTAAACTTAAAAACGCATTTCGGTCTCGTCCTTGTCCTTCATGCTATGCTTTTTCTACTCTTATAAAAGCATACAATCGGAGGATGACAAGTGAAAATAAGAGAGATTGGATACAGCGAGTAGAAGCATAGTTGAATGTAAAGAGAAGAAAGAAACAGAGATGTAAAAGGCAAATGTGACAGACAAGAGTTTGGAGGATTGAGTTGGAGGGAAATCGGAAAAAAAAAAAAAAATCAACCCTTAAATAGTAGTGCAGTGCCTCAGTTTAGTCAGTGTCTCCCCTGTTGGCCAACAGGAAATAGAGATCAAGGAAGGAAGAAAACAGAACACACACACAGCTTTTCTTTTCTCCTATAATGGTTTTGCAACTTGAAAGGATTTCAATGTAAATGTTTTATTGTGAAATGCCATTATTCAGCTTTAAAAACAATCACAGAAACAGATTGATGACAGAAACCTTGCATGGCTGTTTTATTGACTGAGGGTTTTGTTAAAGATTCCTGTTTTTTTAAAGCAATGACTTTGTATTTTTCAGAACTAATGTTACCTATTAAACAGCACCTCAATACCATCAAAATGAACAATGAACAGAGAATTTTATATTATAAAAAACACAACACGTTGCTAATAATACAGTTTGAGTGAAATCAGTTAATGGACACATCACACTATCATGACCAAGCCAAGATAATGGGATGTAGGAAAAATATGATATTACTGATATTGAAAGTAGGTAGCCACAGTGGGAAATGGCTTTCTAAGAGAGTTTATTTAAAAAAGAGAGATATTAAAAAACAAGAGACCCCTAAATCCATAGAGAAGAAGATGCACCTTGTTGATGGCAGCAGAAATTAACTCTAGGCTTTTATTGACATCCCCAACACCATCCAGTGATTTATTTTCTAATAACCAAAACATCCAAAGAGTTCATCTACATCAGTTGAAGAGCTGCAAGTGCCAAATTTCTACTGTCACCTAAAGACATTCATTTAAAAAAACTGTCCAACATAACAAAACTATTAATGCTTTTATTATAAATTAGTCAAAGTAAAATACAATAAAAATAACTAAAGTAAAAGATTAATTATGAAATAATCAAGGTTTTACATATATATTAGCCAACATGTTGTTGATGCACATATAATGCTAAGCAATTGCATAGGGAAGTATTTATTGATGCTTTTCAATGCGTTAAAATAAGGTTGAATTATAAACATTAGTTAACTGCCAATTGATGCATTTAATAATGAACTTAGTAATGCAAGGTAATGCATACAAGTGTACGATAACAACTTATTCAATAGTTAATTAATGCTTAATTATACATTAACTAACATTAATAAATGGACACTTTTTATGAAGTGTTAAGATAGAAAGACTGGGTTATTAGAACAAAGTATAAACATCAAATTTCTTCAGAAATATTATAATGAGTACTTGGTTTTGTAGATTATTTGAAAAGGCTTTTTCCTACTTTTTTCAAATGGTAGCTCATTTACAAGACACATGCAGGGACATTTCACAACACTTGTGGACTAAGAAGCAAAGCAGAGTTCGTGGGTAGTGCCCTTGCCGAATGTTCCCTGACAAGCCCATCAGTTTATTTCACCACAGACTGGGTTTAGTCCGTTGTCCTTTACAGGAAATTTAGCAATATGTTCATTTAACATACAATTGCCTCAGTAGGTTTGTGCAAGAACCAGACAGAACCGCGACAGCCTGGTACCTCTTTCTCCTCATGCTGGTCACTCATGGTATGCTGATAATCAAACAACAACAGCAAACCCAAACTGATCCCATAGGTGTTCAATGGGGTGATAGTTGGGGGCATGCCATTTCACCCACTTCATTTGTAAAGTCTGGACCTATTCTCAGACAAACCCCATTTTGTGGGAGTCTGTGTAATCTGGAAGTAAAGGAGAGGTGCCCACACCATCACACTACCTCCACCGTGCAGCAATCAACACCAAGTCCTCCGTGTCTCTACACTTTGACCTAATAATCACACTGTTGTTTGCAGCATCTGGATTTATCAGTACACATCCCACAACTGCAAGTTATTTACAAATGTAGCACAAATTCAAAAATACATTAAAAAAACAATCCCCAAATGAATAATCTATCAAGAACAAATGTTCTTGTTTTTTCCCCAAAGTTTTAGGTTATGGTAGAATGATGCTGACATCCTCACTAAAGAGAAATGTAAAAAGACTATTTTTGCTGTTTTATTATAGTCCTAACAAAACCTTAGCGTTTCCATGTAATATCATGAAGCAGCAAAACAAACCCCTACCATTACATCAGTAATATTTTCTTTACTGATAAAATTGCTAGTAGACGCTTTTTTATGTACTCCTTACCTATAAATTGTGATTGTACTGCAGTAGTGTCTTCTAAAAGCCTCTTAGCCATAGCTGCAGTGGAGTCTGAATGCCAACGGCTTTGACGTCCTGAGTCCACAGCCTCCTTCCTGTGCCCATTCATTCATGATTGCTCTCATCTCCATACAGCTGCTTCCTTGGCATAATGACTCTTTCAGTTAAATGGGGTTACAGGGATGAGGTATGAACCAACAGCTGGGATACGGTGCACAGTAACTGCTCCATGTTCCACCAGCACATCGTATCTGTGCAGCACCAAAAATCAGCAGTCCTGTATTTGGAGCTCTGAAAATTAAGAAACTGGACTCCTGCTGTTCTTTTTGCATGAAATATGTTTGATGTATGTTTCTTTACTTCTGATTATCCTTCACCTCTCGACTTAACTCAAGCACATACCTGGAATGCATTGTAATAACCACTTTCACATGACTACAGCTTCTTATACGCTTAATCCATGTCTTCTTCTTTCTTCCTCTCAAGATTTATCCACTTTTCAGGTTGAAACTCTGGAGACAGTAGCTGGATTTATCCCATTAGTCACACTTAGTTTTCTTTATCCCAGTTTGACTGGTGACGAGAACAGAAAGAACCAGTGAACACAGCAAATCCTTCTGAGGTCTTTCATGGTTGTGCAGGTTTGTGGTTATCCTATTACTGCAAAAATGACTGTTGATGATTAAATAAGCAGTCCTGGCTAAAACGAGACATTTATTAATCCATTCAGCAGCTTTCTCTTTATTTTTGTCAGTTCAAAGTCTATGCACTGTATGTCTTGTGTGTCACAGGGCTGAACAGAAAAGCACAAGCATGACAAGCCTGCTGGCATTCAAAAAAATCAATACTCACCTACTCTATCTGCTCCTCTCATAAAGCCTGCTGACAGAACTCGAAGACTTTGTGTTCATCCATCTATGCATCACACTGAGGAAGAACTGACCGCTAAAGCAGAACATTGACTACATTCATTGGACTCTCACGGTAAGAACTGATAAGTGCAAACAAGTTCAGACGAGCAGGTTTAGGCTCTACAAGAATTATTGGAATTTGGAAGAAAAAAATTGGGTTATTGCTTTTGTTCTGCTTTGTTTGTATGTTGGTCACACTGAAATCTTCTAGATTTCCAGCCTATAGCTTAAATGACCACCCTTAGCAGCAACAACTGCAACCATGCATTTGCAATAACGACTTTACCAGTGCTGTGAGGGGACTTTGGCCCATTTAAAGTTTTGTAACACGAACCCTCTTTTTAAAGGTCAAGAAACAGCATTTACACCTGGATTAGATCAGGAATTTAATAAAGCTACTCTAAAATTTTCACTTTGCCCTTCCTAAAACATTTACAGGTGGACTTGTGTGCTTTAGCTCTTGAAAATGAACAGATAAAGGCAATTCTCCTTCAGGAGTTTTACATATTTGTAGTTCAATTGACCACAAGTCAAGAAGCAGCTAAACAAACCCCCACCATTACACTACCACCACTGTATGCAACTGTTGGTATGTTCTTTTTCTCAAATCTTTACCATTGTCATATGTTATTTGAGACAAAGCTTCCTAAAATTTTAATTTAGTCTTTTAATCCACATAGTATTTTCCTCCAAAGGTTTTGGGTTCACCAAGATGTTTTTCTGTTAGAACTGAGATTACCCTTTTGGTTCTGGTTTCATCTTGGAGCTCTGCTGTGCAGGTCATTTTAGTTCCACCTCTTTCTCATGGTGGAATCGTTAAAACTGACCTAACGTAGGAACGTGAAGTTCTCTGGGTGTTGTTATGGGGTCTTTTGTGACCTCTTGGATGCGTCACTGCACTTTTAGGGTAACTTTGGTCAACCAGTCAATCCTGGGAAGTTTCCCCACTGTTCCATGTTTTTTCCCATTCATGGAAAATGGCTCTATATTGTGGTGGACTAGAGTTCTAAAGTTTAAGAAATTCAGATTGATAGACTTGAATCAGATTTACCTCCAAATTTAATTTAGATTGCAAGATAATGTCTAGCAATTTAGAGTAACCTTCAACTTAACTTCACTTTGTCAGGCAGCTCCTATTTAGTTTATTACTAGATTGATAAATTAAGTAATAACCTTTATGTAAAAACTCTATTTTGTGCCTATCTGTGGTATCTCTAGGGTTTTTTCATATCTTGATGATCTGTAACATTAAATTTGACAAAAGTGTAAACAAATGAGAAATCAGGAGAATTTTTTTTTACACCACTGCTCATAAAAGAACTAAAAGCCAGAGCACACAAGACAAGATTGTAAGCAAGTCTAACCATAAAATCTCTCAGTTTTGCTCAATACTCTTGCACCCTTTGCTCGTCCATCAAACAGTCTTCCTTAAATGTGTTCAGCAAATGTGTTAGCTAAACATATTCAAAGGGGGGCGTTCGAATGCCAAAGTCCAGAAGCAACACAAGGTGAATAAACTTCTAGTGAAGTTTTGTGCTTTTTTCCTTTAACTTCTGGTTGCTCTTGACATTTAGGGATGACTGTGGGGGGCAGAGCCAGCAGGCCACGGCACGCTAAAATCAGCAGTTTCCAAAGCAGGTGCAAAAGCATCATGGAACAGAACAGCTTCACTGCAGCTTACTCAACATTTCCAGCCTTGAATACCACAGTCCCCCAAAGGGACCGGCTGCTAAGTATAGAAGCCCCCAGGAACCTCCTCTCTCCTCTGTGTGTGTTTGCAGGAAAGTATAAACCATCCAAATCCTGATGGATGATTATGTATTCTGTGGTATAAACAGCACGACGACATGGAAGCTTCGTATGCACTGATTAATCTTAAGTGAGCTCTTGATAATTCAGCACTTGAGAATCGACACATCCATCTCAGCACAATAACATTTATTCTCAACCACAACGTCAAATAAATAGACAGACGTGTTTGCCTATGAAGCGGCAGGAATTCTTTACTACCAAGTCAAAAGCTGTTGTGATTTTCTGACAGGACTTGAAGGGTTGATTGACACGAAAGAGGGAAAAAAAGGGATCTAGTTTATTATGTACATTCATGCTTCAAAAAAATAATCCCTGGGTATTTTTTTATGAAGATATGAAATCTCCCCCCACTGCTATCCTGTCAGAACCCTCAATTTATAATAAAGTATGAACGCAATGTAAAAATTGTACTTCCTAAAAACTCAATGGGCTTTAAAGATGCACTTCAATCATCTTTTCATCCCTTTTCAAAGTGTTCCAAGTAGGTTTTTAAATGTTATTTATCAAAAAACTTGTGTTGTTTTCTCAGACATAGTTTCTGCAGAGCAGCAGTAGTTTTTTCGAAATTTGCCTGAGTTGTGTTCTAACACAAAAACACTTAAAAACATCAAAAACGTGATTTTCTTTGTTTGACTTCCGAGGAAGCACATAAGAAAATGAGGAGGGTGTACAAAGATTTGGTGAGATTACGCCATGAGAAGTCACACAAAAAAAGACTCAAGGTTTTTTTGTTGTTGAAATATTTGAAAAATCTCTAGCATCAATAATGTAGTCCATTTTTTTATTTTTTATTTCCTTAACTCATTCACGTTTTTTCTTTAGTCATATTTTCTCTACTCTCAACATTTTCCTCTAAACTTCTTAACATTTTTTTCCATTTTCCTCTGGACATTTGAAAATGTATTCATGAATCAAACTTTTATCACAGGCCAGCTGCTTGAGCACAAAGGTGAACTGCATTTATCGATAATATCATCTGGAAAGTCCTTACAGGAGTAAATACTCAATCTAAACTCATCCTCCAAAACCCAAAAAAGGGATGCTGAATTAAAAAGTCATAATATTTGCAAGATGTAGCGCTACAGAGCACATGGCACCCCACACTAACTTAACTAAACAACATTGTGCGTGTGCATTTGCACAAAGGTGTTATAAATAAAAGTCATCGACTCTCCTCTGGAGTAAAGGCAGCAGACTCTTTAATATTTCACAGCAGTGATAAATAAGTCAGACTGGAGAGAGATAAGGTGACTGTGTGGGTGAGGTTGAGTGGGGGAGAGGAGAATGAGCAGGAGAAAGACAGAGAGGGAAAAAGGGAAACAAATATAGCAAAGTGGGGTAAGTTGCATGGTGCTTTTGGAGCAAAAGGTCAGAGAAGACATGGAGCACAGAGCAGTAGGCAGACGAGGAAAATTCTGACACTTCGCGCAAATAAAAAGAGAAAATATCTGTTCCAGTTATTCATGTTGATAGGGTAAAGTTAAGAAAAGAAATTATAAAAATGAAAAAGTGAAAATAGTTTTTGAAATGCTGTACAGTTTAGGTCAAGATCAAGATCATGGGCTGCAACCGCTGACACTTGAAGAGCCATTCAGGTTGATTTCTTCCTGACTATAACCCGGTAGGAGCCACAAAGTCTTACTTCACCTTTTAGAAAATTAAGACACTGCTTTGTTTTTATCATGCTGCTATTATTATGAAAAATATAAATAAACTATAGAGATTATTGTATAATTAAAACAAACATAAAGAAATAATAGCCGTTTTCTTTAAGGTAACTTTTGTCAAAGGTTCCCATTACTTCCTTTCAAAATAAAAGTCTCCATGTATTGTATGGGATCATCTCGATGCAGCCAATTTAGTAGAAGGCAGTGTAATGTCAGCAGTGAAAAAAAGATGCACAATTTGTTTTACTATAAAGAAATTCGTAAAACAGAACTAACTAAGTCACCCTTACATTTTTTTCTGACTATAAGGCACTCTTAAAATCCTTGAAATTTTCAGCAATCTGCTTTATAATCCGATGTGCCATATGAATGAAATCGGAATGTCCTTACTGATCTCCAATTAAATTTCTGTGGTACACGGTGCTCCGAAATCTGTCAAATGTTTAAGTACAACTAAACGATGAAACTGGTAAACTAGATTGTTGGAGCAATATGGGAACAATTGTCAAAAGCCTCCTGCTTCAACTGTTTGTCAATGAGTTACATAAAATTTGACTTATTTCACCGTTTTGTTTTCGCGTGATGCACCTTGCAGTTAAAAAAAGGCATTGCTTTTTAAAAATAAGCCTCAGGTTGCCGACCCCTGATCTAGAATCACCCAAAGAAAGAACCTCACTCTTCATACTTCCTCAAATGGAAGACAATCGATGTAAAAAAAAAAAGAAAGTGGAAATTATTTAAAAAAAAAAAGAGTAAGGAAGAGAGAAAGTAAGGGAAGGGATTGGAATAGGAAGGGAAAAAAAGAGAGAGAAACCACATGTAGAGAAAAGTCAAAGACCAACAAGTGAGAAAGAGAGGATAGAAAACAGTTGATTGAAGGTAGAAGAACGTCAGCTTTCCTGGAAGAAGAACAGGCCTGTGGTGATGGAGCTTTCAGTCTGCCAGGCTTGTGTTTAAAAGCTGATAAAGATCCGCTGGCGTTTCATACTGTTATGCTCTCTTTAGCCGGAATTTATTGGCTTTCTTTTAGATGCAGACTAACAGGTCTGGAACATTTAAACTGTCAACAAACTGTTGGTTCTCATTATTTATCCATTTTTAAAAACTGCAAACTCTTAACAGCAACTTTGAATACCTACTTCAATGAAAATGGTCTTTTTAATGTTTCTAACATTTTCTTTTGTCATTTTTCTGATGAAGGATGTATCTAAACAAAATTCAGCTTAAAATTGCATTAAGCTCAATAAAAATTCCTTGAAATTGTTGTAAATCAGGAGCAGACGAAGAAATACCTTTGAAAAAAGCTTGTAGCAGTGCCGTCCGTAGGTGCTACAATCGACAAGCCACAAGCTCCCTGCTCCACTCCATTCCGATGCATCCACTTGCAGACAAATAGATTCGTGTGCATCTTTTCCTCATCTGAGCTGGAATCTGGCTCAAAACTGTACGGATGGATAGCTCAGATAGTGTTTGGCATTTTCGTTACACCACTAGTCTTAGATTGGGGGTGAGGGGCTGTTAGCTAGCGAGAGAGAGAAAAACAAAAGGGATGATGGGAAGTGTGAGAAGGCTTATACCATGCAGAAGGTCCTGCTCACAACTCAGAGCAAATTTCTAATGTAATGCTACCCTGCAGAAACTATGTCCTAGAAAACGACAGACTTTTTTGATTTGGGCTAAAACGACATAATTACGATTAAAAGACGACTGGGAACTCTTTCAAAATAGCTCAGAAAATGTACTTTTAATGTATCTTCACTTTGTGCCAGAAGCATTTCTATTTCTCTGCTGCTTTGCCGGATTTCTCGTCTAAGCACCACTCTCTGCCTGTCCTTTCTCCCTCAGTGACTGAGGGCACTTTTCATCCCCGCAATAATGTTCCTCCCCTCCCACCCTCAATAAAGCTTCTGACCTCTTTTGAGGAGCATTAGTACAGCTGTGAACCCTGCTGTGAAATGAGATGAAATCAAAAGAGGGCCACATTTTATGTATGGGCATAAAATGCAAGTGTCCCTAAAATAAGTTCAACAATCATAAAATAAACACCTACTTTGAATTAAACGCATGCAGAAGACCAAGACAAAGCAGATGGAAAAAGTTAAAAAATAAAAGCCTAAATCTCTCCACTAAGATTAAAGAAAATCGATCTTGCAAGACTTCTTCTCCTCAAATACCCAGAACCGAGCTCCTCTCACAAAAAGGGCTGGCATGTCATATGAACCCTGAGCAGTTTTCATTAACTCACACTCCTGTACAAAAATTCAAACACTTCCCTTAATTATCTGTTTCCGAACTTGTCTTTCAAGCAGAGCCACAGCAGCAGTCCATGCACCGCCATGAGTGGACAGAAGACCTTTCACCCTCGAACAGTGTTCACACAGTACAGCTGATCAAACCTTGTAATAAAAGCAGATCTGATTACTAAAAGCGCTTAAGATGAAAAATAAGGATGTTGTTCTATAGCAAAAGAGGCAGCACCACTTTTTACTGTAGGTTTTCCTCCAAACAGTTTTATCCACTTTCTTTGACAGACTTTTATTGTTAGTTATTAAATGAGTTAAATGATTAGAGTTTCTCCTAAACTGTAGACGTAAAGTCCCACCCCAATTATCTTTGGATCTATTGTAAAAGTGTTCCAGATTTTTATTTTTATTTTTTTGGATTATGCCGTTTTCAGACAAAATTGTAAAAAACCTGTGTCGTTTTTTTTAGGTCAAAGTTTCTGCTGGGCAACTGTAGTTCATCAGAAATCAGAATCATGTTTATTGTCATATGCACAGCTTGCACTGTCAGACAGAGTTCGCCTCTGTTGCTGAAAGCTCTGTTTTTTTACACTCACCCGCTATAGCTTACAGCCCCTCACACCATCAACATAACATCACCACTGCAAAAAAATGACGAGCAATATTGGAGCTATCATGCTGTTCATTATTCACAGTTTTGAGCCAGCTCAGATGATGAAAATGAAGGCATACATGGATCTAGTCAGCTACTAGTGAATGCATCAAAAAGAAATATGTTATTTTAATGGCATTATTTTTCCGTCTGCTCCCGATTTACAATCTGTATAAAGAAATGTTTAGAAATTCCATTTAAAGCTGAATTTTCTTTATTTCTGTCCTCCATTATTAGTAAAAAGCCTCAAGAACATGTTAAAAACACACACACGAAAACATTTTCATCTGAGTGAGTCTTTAAAATAACAATTGTATGACACGGTTCATTTTAAAACACTTCTAAACAGTAATAGTAGTAGTTGTTGAAGTAGTTCAAGTGGTTCCCTTCTGAGGCAAGTTTACCTCAGGAGGCCTTAACATAAAACTCTGGCAGCCTGCAGAAAACCACATTCCCAGAGTTATGCTGTAGGAAGGCTAACACCCAAAACTGCACATCGGGCTTCAAAATTAGATAGAATCGGCTTCAGCTTCAGCCTGGACGTTTTTTCACTGCAGTCACTGAACTTCCTTCTTTATCTTTGAACAATGAGAGTTCCCCCTCTGATAAACTCCATGTCTTCATTCCCTCTCAATCGCCTAAAAACTTTAATCTGCAATTTACAGAAGAGCCAGGTGGTCGACTCTTACTCAGTTAGTCCAACATAATCTTTTTTCGGGAAGAGTCTTGACAAAATGAGGAGTTGAAGACAAGGGTGACTTTTGAAAAAGGCCAAATCTCAAGCTGCTGTCATGGCAGAAGTCCACATTCTGGCATACGACTCGAGAATGCCTACAAAGTCTGCATGCACTCAAACACACACAAGTGATCTGTTTGCCCTCTAATTTAAAGCACAAATTAATAGCATTCTGCAGAACTGGATACTAATTCTTATCCCATGAGCTTTTGTTGCAGGATAACGTGATGCAGGATTGTTTCACAGCACTGGATTTTTTTTTTCTGTTTAAAGTACTTCTTAAGAATAGAAACCATGTGCTAAAACATAAACCTTCATATGAGCTGCATTCTTTGTGTCTAGATGGATCCACGTCTGGAAGGCTGTGGTGCACATATGTGCAGCAGACCTGCTTTGGTCAGCTCCAAACGCACACATGAGAAATGTGTGCAGAAATATTAAAAGAACCTCCATCAAAATAGAAAAGCCGCAGTGAGACTGAAACAACGCCTCTGGAGTTGCATTAAGGGAAGCCTTCGAAATCCCTTCACCGGGCATCTTAAACCCTTTTGGTATCAAATATAAATGATTTATTTTTGCTCTTTCTAACGCACAGGATCATGCGGTTAGAGCTAAGAGAGGAACCACAACGAAAACTTTAGACAAACATTGTTTTTAGTTTTCATACACATAAAACACTCAAGTTGTCAACTGAACAACTGGGACTTGCTGCCTTATTTCAACCAACATTCCTCTCCTGTTCCTCTGTGCCAAGACAACAGGCAAACCCAACCTGACTCATCTATTTTCTCAATCACACACAGTTGAGGGGCTGGCGCTCACACAGGCTTACATCCATGGAGCCAAATTCAAATGATAGACAAGCATTCTCTTATTTAAGCATTTTATGTAACACGCAGCCTACGTGCAGAATGCCCCACTTACCCAACAAAGTGTCGATTAGACAGAGCAGCCTCCTCAACTCCAGTCATGTGATTCGATTTAGAGACCGTTAATCAGCTATAGACTGAAAAGCACTGCACAATCCGAATGGTGGATTTGAAGCTGAGTTTGTAAATTCTGACCATTTCACACTCGATTTTAGGGCCCCATCTTGCTCACACATTTGTGGCCTGTGTAAGGGGAAAAATAAAAATATAATCAAAAGAGCAATTATGTTGCAGAGTGAGTGCAGGAACTTGCAGGCAGTAGGGAGATTGTATGAAGCCAGGCTGAAAATTAATAATTTTGTTGCCTATTCAAACATTGCCAAATTCCTGAAGAATGAAAAAAGAGAGAATGACAAAGAGGGTTCTAAATTATTTAACAGTTAGTTTCAGAAGATGACATTCCAGCTCTGCAAAAAGAAAGGGCTCTAATTTGGTACCAATTGTTTTAGGTGCACACAAGAAACATTATAAATACGAACAAACCTTATGTGTGATTAGTCCTGTTTATTTTCAAAAGGTTCATATTTCATGACAAAAAAGAACCTAAAATTCATAAATGCACTGAAGAAAAAAAAAGCAAACAAGCCTTCATTAAAAAATAGGAGGATAATGGAAAAAAGGGGAATGAAGCTGTTATCTAGTTAACTTTAACGTTTTTCCCACCTTGAATCCCCCAAAGTTAGGGAAAGTTCAATGTTTTTGCACACTGAAAGAAAGACTGTCATTGCACCTGTAAACATTTTTTTAAATCATTAACAATACAAGTAGTTCCCTCTCAGCCGAAGGACTACAAAGTAAAAGCATTAAGCCACACTTCATAAAATGGCCAAAAATTACAGACTTTTACATTTCCTCAACTACAACCCATAATAGTTGCAATTTTAACATTATGCAGTTATATATTTTTATTTGTCAGCATCCCCTCTTTCATTTATATCTAAAATACTATCTTTTTTTCTATAATCTTAGTGAAACTCCTACCTCATGACAGAGACAGGTGGCCTATAATCAGTCTGTGACCGGAGGAGGAAAAACATTCTGCAGCCTTTTATTTATAGGAGCAGATAAAGAAAACAAATATGCCATAAACACAGCGATCCACAGTCAGGATAGCCATCCATTCTCACCACAGACTGGCATTTTAGTGTCTGTAAAGACGGCTAAGGTTAAACCCAAAGAGATCCTACTAAGTTCAACTTTCTTCTCATGGACTTTCTTTTTAAAGGATTTATGAATCCCTCTTGATTTACAGCAAAAATAGGAACCTTTTGGAATCCTAGGCTTTAATACAACACATGCAGCATTACGTTCATGTAATCTAATGAAAAACAGGCTTATACCTGAAAGGTTACTGCTTTAAAAAAACCCAGGAAGAAAAAAAAAGGTTTTGTTTTTAAAACCTTATGTTTGGTCAAACATTCCCTTTCCCTTCCATAAAAATGCAAACATGCCATGTACACAAAATGCAAACTTAACAAACTCAGACCACCTTGAAATAAACATAAAAAGGACAGAGGGGTTGCAGAATCCCTTTAATTTATGCTGTTTTTGATGATGGATATTAATGAGCATTTTCCTAACATGCATTTCCAGGATCTTGGTTACTCAGTGACATCGTGTCTCCTTAAAAGAAAAACTAAACTGCTTTCCTCATCTACTTTTGACTAAAAGGCCGTCATTTAAGGAGAAATGGGTCCTCCTGCAAGCCGGCAACACACCATATAAATATTCAGAGACTCTCAGAAACACATTGGTGTCCTTGGAACTCTCTTTCCAAATTGTGCAACATTACACGATGCAGTCTGTTGCTGGGTCTTCTTATCTTAGAGCACGCTCACAAAGACTGCAAATCCTTTTTTTGTTTTGTTTAGGAATAAACTTTACAATAAATTATATCAATATATCAAACCAGGTGAAGAGGGTGTGCCGGTTGTAGACAGACAGGAGCAGCCCACAGGATTTTAGTCTTGTATGTGCATGTTTTCTTTGAGGTTTGCTGCCCAAAATTACATAAAGCAGTTCATTATGATAAAAAAAGGAGACAGAAAAAAACCCACGCAACGCCAAAGGGGAAGAATAGCCCCGCACATGCAGCTGGTTGAGAGCTTCTTCAATAAATCTCCTAAGGAAATTGAGAAAAAAATCAAATCAAAACGGCAGCACATGAAGCCCCAGTGTGAGAGTGAGATGAGGAAAGGTGAAGTGCAGACCGCTCTATAAACCAGTGGTTCCTTTTGCTGTGACACAGAAGAAGAGCCCAGAGTTGTGATTTACATACAAGTTATGCCAAAAATTATGTCACTTAACTCTATTTACAATTTTACTCAAGCACAATGAAGCCTTTTGAGACTGATGCTCATCCTAAACACAGCCTTTTGAAAAGTACTTCCTGCATGCATGTTTACTGGAGATGGGGTTTTTTTTGCAAATAAAAGGATTTCTTGTCTTTATAGCACTAGATTTGTTCTTTCAGAACATGGTTGGGTCCAGAGAGGAGCTGACAAAAACACAAATGTTTATTATGGTTTTTTTCCCTCTTAATCTGGATAAAACTATTAAATTAATCAAAATGTATTGAGGAAATGAAGATAATTTGCAGTTAGAGTCCAGTTTTTGTTCTCCAGCCACCACAGCTCTGATTAACTGGCACACTCACACCCCATGGATTCTTTCTGTTTCCACATCGGGGTGCAAGGCGACATATACATGTCTACGTGCTGATGCAGCCTTGGAATGTCTTTGTGGCCCAAATGAGCTGATTGTGTGGGTGGAGAGAAAAACAAAAGCATTTGACACACAACTAACAAGCCAGCTGAGGCAGCCAGTATTCCTGGTGTTGCCTCAGGGCCCGACAGCATCCCTCAGCTTTAGTAAACAGCTTCTAGATGAAAGAGGGAAAAATAAATTTAAAAAATAAATCACCAAACATGGCGCTTCCAAAGACTGCTGTATGGCAAACACTTCAAAAGAAGGCGTAGGAATGAAAACAGCCGGAATTTCTGCCTATGGACAAGCAAGGATGAAACAGACTCATTAATACAACTTAAATTGCGCTCCCATTCATTTTCGGCTTTTCCTGTCAGATGCACAGACATACAACTCAACTCCTCTTTTTTTTTAACACTTAGGTCTCACATGAATAAAAGCTTTGGCACAGCTAACAGGTCGGCCAAGTTGGCTAATTTCTAAAAATAAGCTCCGCAGAGGAAGCAAGCATGCAGGGAGGGGGGGGGGGGGGGGGGGGGGGGGCTAACTGAAGACCGCTTTTGGTCAAATGCTGCAGCACTCTCAAATGCCACCTAAACTTTGATTTCCCCAAAATAACAACTGCTTCAATGCATGTGGTTGCCTGTGTTTTTAGAATCGTATTAATCAGCCTTAAACTGCAGCAGATGAACTCTCACTGTCAGGCCACGATGGTCCTCTGAAAAGGAAAACTTTTGTTTGACTTCCAGCTGTAAAAACAACAGTAAAGATTTTATTTTTGAGACAAAATACAACATTGATCCTTATAACCCAAAGATTATACTGATTTGATTAATGTAATCTTAGAAAAACAACACAAAAAAGACTAAAAGCATAAATGCAGGTGAGCCGTTTGCTTAAAAGCACTTTAACAGACAAATCTTTAAGACCCATTCTGATGAAAATGCTGATTTTAACATGTTCTTATGGCCTTTTTCGGATGATGAACGGCATATAATAAGAAATATAGGCCCAAAATTCCATTTCTGATTATTTCTTCAAATCATTCTGAAACGAGCAGAAGAAAAAATGTGACAGAGAAATGTGTCAGAGAGAAACTTCTAAAGAAGTTCTGTTGGCAAAAGCTCTTTCATTTTATATGCACAATATGCACATCCATCTTTGCAAAAGTTCAGATGTTTGTTTTGAAACACAGACACGCTGCCGAGGCCGGCTCTATGCAACTGGCCGGCTGGCCGGCTCTATGCTGATCTCATGAAATGGGCGGCACCCACAAAGAGCGTAAGTTGGAAAAAAAAAATCAGGAAAATAATTAATATTTAATAAAAAAAATTGTTCTTTAGTGTGACAAAAGTTAACATATCATATATACATGAATATAGTTTACTATAAAAGGCTAAGGAATGGGCCCTTTAAGATAATCATTAAGATTCCTTTTAAAAACTGTCTTTATTACCGTAATTGCTCCAGTCTCTGGGTGCTGCCGTCTGAAAGGATGAAGAACCCAATGAGGAGTTTGATATAGAGACTGTGGACAGAATCAGTTTTGCAGAGCGGCTGTTGTACACGGGGGGAAAAAGTGGCTCAAATAAGGAGGAGAAAAAGCAAGGAGTTTTGTAAATTAACAGTATCCAGTGAATTTTTACATTGAGTGAATAAGGAAGTTCCATTTAGTGAAGAGTAGAGGGCACAGTGGGGGGTTTTGAAGGGAGCATTGGTCATGAACCGAATGGCAGAATGGTACATTTCTTCAGCAAATGCTCATTAGCTGATCTATAGAGGACATCGCCTTTGAATATGAATTTCCTGGCAACCTTCCAGTCTTTGTTAAGACCTTGAAATCTTAAACATGCAAGGTGAGACTAGCAGAGGTAGGGATGTGCTTTGTATTAACCTGTGTGTGTTTTAGGCTGTAGCTGCTTAGACATCCTCTACTGGAGTGACTATATTGACTGAATCTTTCTATCTTGCATCCTTTTCACTGTAGACTAATGGATTACCCATTACTTGGAAATTGCATTATTTATACCTTAACACAGAATAATGGACAGCAATCTTTTCCCTTGCCGTCTTTCTCATTTATTATTATTGTTTGCTTCCTACTGTGGTCAGCAGCTCAAACCTTCCTGACCAACAAACTGTTTTTGCAGAGATGCTGCTGAAAATCAAGAGGATCTGCCAGCTACTTGCTTTAAACTATCAGTTTAAATCAAGAGTTATGTCCCAAGTTTTCCGTTATTACACAAAATAAACAAACAAACATGGAAGCTTAAAAAAATGAATCAATATTTAATCTGATCAAGTTGAATCCTAAATCAAATCAAATAATAACCTTGAGAATCTAAATCAAATTGTTTCAGTTGTTGGCAGTGATGTGTAGTCCTTCTTGAAATGCTAAAGAGAGCACTTTGTTTTTCACTTGGCTTTATGCATGGCTCGGTGTATCTGCAGATAGCAAGGCTTAACAGCTGTAATCTTGTTTGTAGGCTATGCCTATTTCTCTAAACTTCCCAAGGATGAGACGAGAAAAAGGCTGTTTTACTTTCCAGACTGTAGACTGATGGAAAAACCATTTTCTTAGCCTTCACTTTATCTTTTATAAATTTCTGTAGAAATGTACTGTAAATGACCTTCATGAAGTGCCTTGTTAATATCATTTCTTCAATAGCATATATTTAAAAAAACAAACTAGAATCATCAATTAAAGAGCTGCTGTGATTCATCAAATACACAATCTTGAGCCTAAGTCTGCATAAAATGTAGTTTCAAGACCTTTCATTAATAAATGCCTATTCTGGGATGTTTATTCCTACATTGCTTCAGATTAAATATTCAACCAGTGTCTCAGATAAACACCTATTGAACAGTGCCGGTGACGTCTTCCAGATTCCTTGTATTTCTTGTAAGATAATCATATGTAAATTAAATATGTGTACAAACAAACAAGTAAACAAGAATTGATGGCAAATCCATTCTCATTTTGTTGTTTTTCCACATCAAAATAATCCAAAGGAAACATTAGAACATTCTACCACACTGTGTGGTCACATGTCTTTGCTAAATTCAAAGTGTTTCCACACATCAGACTGGAATGATGGAGTGATAATCTGTTGCTGTCATCAAGTGTGTGTTGTCCACTGTGATGTCACATGGTCATTTTTACATTATAAGAAACCCACCATGCCTCAATCCAAATGGTATTTCCTAATGTTGATATAACCCATTAAT
Organism: Oryzias latipes; assembly: GCF_053564925.1. Lineage (NCBI taxonomy): Eukaryota > Metazoa > Chordata > Actinopteri > Beloniformes > Adrianichthyidae > Oryzias > Oryzias latipes. The sequence goes on along the minus strand of NC_136249.1, from coordinate 22,970,126 downwards.
TGCATTTTGAAATGATTTTATGATGGTTTAGGTCGTTTCGATTATCAACTTTAAAGTGGAGAACCTACATCTTTATTATCAAGTTGTAACAGAAAACCCCCAGAGTTGACCTAAAAAGTGAACATTTCTGCAAAAGTCCAACTCAGATCTTTTGTAATTCAGGGTTTTTAGGTGCAGATGACCTTGAAGGATCTCATGCATTTGTGGTTGAGTAACCTTTGACAGATTGCAGGGTCAAACGAAACAAAAGTCATCTTTTCACCAATCTGTTGCATTTTTTTTTTCAAACCTCATGACTCTGTTCAAAGAGGTCAAAAGATGAGAGGACACCAGGAGGAAAATCACAACATAGGACTTAGACACAGCAGGGACACACCAACTTTTGACCTCTCCTGCAGACTCACCTCTCCTCCATGGCCGTCAAAAATCCCAAAGATAGACGGGTGGCTCTTGTTGACGATGTCGGTGAGCACCTCGAACCTGTCTTCCATGTGGTCCCGCCGGCCTTGGATGGAGTACACCGCCACATTGTTACTCTTGAACTCCCACGTTTTGGAGAACTCTGCGTCCGGGACATCCAGCCCGCCGAAGCGCTCGTTCTGCATCATCTCCACCACCTTCCCCTTGACCATTTTGACCGCGTCCCTACTGGACTTGACGATGGTCTTCACTTCATCCGTGTGGAAGAAGTAACTCCACAGAGCCAAGCTGATGCACAGCAGGAACAGGGTCTCCGGTCTGAGCAAAAAATAACGCATGATCCGACCTAACAGCGACAGCAGGGTCATCGTATCTTCTATCATCTATTTGTCTCCGTGCACGAACTCGCGGCAGGTTGACGGTCGATTATCCAGCCGAAGATTTCACTCCATCATTCATTCCACGCAGGGAGACATTCAGATAAAACTGGCCGAATGGCAGGGGACACTTCACCGCATTTTGGAGACGAGACGCACCGAGCAGCCGGGTGTATTTATTTACAGACCGGGGAAACCCAACGCGGAGCTCCGGCTGGTGTGCAGCAGCCCCGCTGCAGGCAGCGAGGCACTGACCTACCAACCAACAGCTGAAGGTCCAAGACTCCAGCGGACGCCCCTCTACATTTACGACTAAACCCGCGTTTCAGCCTTCACTGTAGTAGACCAGTATGGGAAGAAGCTCAACGACCAGTTCAGTCACTTATGCCAACCCTGAAAAATAGCGCCTGAGCTGCGTTCACGCTCCCGGTGGCCAGACTGACTGAGAATATGTGCTGCTGCCTTTCTTTCTAAAGGTTGGTGCTGCCTTCAGGTACACCTCGTTCAAACACATCGCCGACAGAAACACACCAAATTAATGTTTTTGTTTATTTTTGAAAACTCTGCACAATCGGAGAGAAAAGCGTTGCTATTTATCCTCTGTTAAGAATTAAGTGACCACTGTTCAAACTACAAAAAAACAAAACAGAACAAAAACTTCATAAAAACAAACAAATTAGGAAGAGGCGTAAAGAGACAGGATATATATATATATATATATATATATATATATATATATATATATATATATATATATATATATATATATATATATATATATATATATATATATATATATATATATATATATATATATATATATATATATAACTATATATAACCACTTAACAGGACTGACAGAACGTGTAGTTAGTGCTAATGCATTACGGTTAAAAAGATGTTACCCAAAGCACAGTACATTCAACAAACATGACAGATGTCACAAAAAAACAGTGGAAAACATGCATTAAGTTGTTGCAATGGTAAAATGGGACTTATAAATAAAGCAAAATGTGTGTCAAATCAAGCTGTCAAACATATTCAAACAAGAGAGAAAATTAATCAGAAAATTAACAACACGCCATTTGGAAATAAAAACGTGTAATATGATATGTTTGTATTCAAGACAGCATAAACAAATTTCAGCTCGGCCATCAGGTGCAGTAATAATAATTGTAATTATGAAATATATTCAGGCACACCAAGACAGCTACTGGGGTCTTAAAAGTCTGTGTGACGCACGAGCGGTCCCTCGGTCCACGGCTGGCAAAACGTGGACGACGTTTCTTCACGGTTTGAGGTTAACTTTCAATCATTACTCCTTTTCTGCGTCTTGTCGGCATTTTTTGGTCAAATATAACTTTGGGAAAAAGTACAATACGTGCTATTGAATGTTTGTGAGAAACTACGCTAAGTAGTGTGTTTCTAAAACGGTCGGTTTAGCACACGTTGCTAACTCTGTTTTTTTTAGCGTTGCTGTCTGCTGACAGCACGAAAAATACGTTTGTGAAACCTTTCGTCAGAGTAGCCTACTTATAGAACATTGTTAATTATCTAACTTTTATGTCAAACTCTCAGTTATCAGCACTTTAAATGTTATTTTCAGGGAGGAACCTGTGTTGTTCTTGCCCCTAATGGTTCACCAATCTACAGAAATCATTGTTTTAAACTGAGCTGCAAGGCGGATTACCACCATGGAGTACATGCAAGCTCCTGCTAGCAGCAGCCAGGGGAACATGTGAGTCAAAACATCATCTCATTCTTTCAGTTTGGTTTAAAATTGATGCATAAAAAGTTTCTTGGAAATTGAGAAAACATCTGAGGGGATGTAAAATTTCTCATGTATACATGAGAAATTTTACAATTTATACATGATGTATTGCTAGGCGGTCTGGTTAAAAAAGAATTTGGAAATTTATTTTTGGTAGATTAGTAGTCAAGTTACTTTTAAGCTGTCCAAATATTGGACATTTTTGTTGTCACTTGTAAAAGGAAAAAAATGTTTTAGTTCAAAATAAGAGTAGTACCTCATATCTGAAATCTACTCATCTAAAGGTCGGTCATGCATGAGAGCAGTTTAGGTGTGACTTGTTTTTAATCTGTTCATGACACGTTTTGTCATTTGAGTTTACTGTGACCACATTCTTATTGGAAACTGACACTCCTCGAGAACAGCTTAAAGACCCACTCTGATGTAAACTGTGTTTTTAACATGTTCTTGTGGTGTTTTTGTGATTATTTAGGACACGTCAAGAAAAATCCTCTTAAAATTGAATTTCTGAGCATTTCTTTAATCAAATAGTTGCTAATCGGGAGCAGCTCGAAAAAGAGCTTATTTGTGACATTGAAAATATGCCGGGCTAGCCACAAGCTCTCTGCTCTGCGCAATTCGGATGTATCCACATGCAGACAAACAGATCCACGTACGTCTTCTTTTCCTCATCTCAGCTGGCATCTGGCTCAAAACTGTACGTCTGGATAGCTCTAACATTGCTCGCCATTTTTGTTGCACCGGCAATGCTAGGGTGGGGTTGTGGGAGCGTGTATCAGATGGATGATAGAAAGTAGGGGCAGGCTTACCCTGTACCAAAAGCTCCGCCCACAACTGAGAGATGAATTTACTGCCGCTCTGCATAAACATTCCTAGAAAACAAGTTTGTTTTTTTTTGGCTAAAAACAATATGATCCTAGATAAAAGACCACTGGTGCTTTTAGAATAGATCTAAAAATGATCATAGTGGGATTTTATAAAGTGCTTTTGTTCTAGGGCTTTGTTTTAGGACGGTACTTTTTTTTTCTTGCCCTCAGAATTTGCCACTTGAAAGCCATTTTGAATGATTTATCTGATTTAGTATTTCTGTTTTTTTTTTCGCAGCCTCTGTTGTACCTGTGGTGTTCCCATTCCTCCAAACCCAGCCAACATGTGTGTAGCCTGTTTGCGGACTCAGGTGGACATCTCAGAGGGAATCCCCAAGCAGGTCACAGTACACTTCTGCAAGCAGTGTGAACGGTTTGTCAAACATTTGCTTAAAACTTCCCAGTTTTTTGTTTTTCTTTAAAGATGGCCCACGCTCTGAGTTTTCTTCTTTGAAATGTTGAGGTATCTGTTGTTTCATGCAGGTACTTGCAGCCACCAGGTACATGGATGCAGTGCGCCCTGGAGTCCAGGGAGTTACTGGCCCTTTGTCTGAAAAAACTGAAGAGCTCAATGACTAGAGTATGCTTGATATTTGTTTTTTTTATTTTAAACGTACAACATAAGGGTTTTATTTCAAATCTTAAAACTGTTTTGATTTATTAAAGAAAGTGATGTTAGTAGATTGTAATCTTTTCCGGGAACCAGCAAATTCAAACCTGATCCTACGTTCACACCAGGCTCAAAAATGTGGGTTCAAGCAGCCACTTTAAAAAAAAAAAAGTCTATGCAAATGCACATAAATGTGCATTTCAGGCTTCTGCGTACCAATCGCATCGCCATTGAACACATGTTGAACTAGTTGAACTTTGACCATAGAGGGGCTCAGACTTGGTAGTGACACATGGGTAGCGTCCTTTTCAAAACACGGAAGGAGAAATTAATCATTTTGGTTTGTGTCCGGCTGGAATTCTATGACACCAACTCTTTCTAATATCGGAATAGAGCTGTGAAAGAAAAAGCCTGGAGGAAGATTTGCACCGCTTTGACATTTTGCAGCAAGCCTCCTCTGTGAGTAAATGCATTGGGTAGCGACAGTCCAATTCTGAACACCATCCAATAAAAGTGCGTTCAAGATGCCTGTTTTAGCGCCTTCGTGAACCCGCATCACATGCCTGGTGTACGTAGCATTACGCTTCCATGCCAGTGATTTAAGGAAACAACAAACTAATAAATTCTCATCTGAGAATAGTTGAATCTTTATATTAGGGCTGTTGTTTAGATGATCTGTGAGATGGATTATGGCTATTTGTGATGATGTGTAAATTGATGCCATTTTGTGGCTCTTCATCATACTCAGGTGCGTCTCATCGATGCTGGTTTTCTGTGGACAGAGCCTCACTCCAAGAGGATTAAAATGAAGCTGACTGTCCAGAAAGAGGTGAGGAAACTGAATGGAAGCGTGAGAAAGTGACCTTCAAACTGATAAGTAATTCCAGAAAGATCTGCCTCCTTTTGGGTTAAAAGCAACAAACTGTTGAATATAAAAACAAACGGATATTTTTTTGGATTAAAAATTACATTTAGAATATGTTTGATGCATGTATGCTGCACATGTGATTAGAAACTGTCAGAAACGAAGGCAAAATGGAGAAATGGATCTGTTTGTTCTTGAAAGGGTTTTTGAAAACAGCCAGTCTTACAAGTTGCTGTCATCTCATCCCCTTGACCTTTAGTGAGAACCTGAGCCTAGATGCATCTTTGTGCCAACTCTTTTGTTCACCAATGAATCGCACTCTGTAAACCATCAACTACTCTTTTCTTCTAAATCTCTTTTGGTTATTGAGCACTTCTGAACAGTTGTTTTTTTAAATCATTGGCTTGCGGCGTCATATGTTGCCGTCTCCTCTCCAGGTGATGAACGGCGCCATCCTGCAGCAGGTTTTTGTGGTGGAGTTTGTCATCCAGTCCCAGATGTGTGACGACTGCCACCGCGTGGAGGCCAAAGACTTCTGGAAAGCCGTGGTTCAAGTCAGGCAAAAGGCAGGTGTTTGTGGTCCGCTGTGGGTCGTATTTATGTGCAGAGTCCTTTGTTTGGCCAGTGTGTTCGTATTTTAACAGTTAACTAAGGTTTAACTTTTGTCAGATTTGCTATTTGTCCCAGTCAGTAAGACAGCTGGAAAATGTTTGTAGTTTTCTTTGTTTTGTGGCACAATTAATCCATTTGTTTATACTATTTCTTCAGTCATTTAAAAGGCTCCATACCTGCAAAGCACCAACATTTGTCAGGGTTGCTTCAGTGTTGTGATGCACTGAAGTGTAAATAAAAAGCCACGTCTGTACTTCTTTCTTAAAGAGGTTGAGCTATTTTTTCACAAAGGTTTAAAGTGTTTTTTCTTTTCCTTTTAGACTGTTCATAAGAAGACCTTCTACTATTTAGAGCAGTTGATCCTAAAGCATAAACTCCACCTGAATGCCCTCAACATCAAAGAAATTCATGGTATGTAAATGGTAAATATTTGACTTTTCTCATGGAAAAGGCCATTCTTTCCTGATTAGGTTTGCGTCGAACTAGTGAGATTGAGAGCAGAGCAAACATTGTAATTGCTTTTTCCTGTATGTAAGCCATGCTTGCACATCACTGGCCCCAGTTCCTTCATGCAGCTGTCGTCCTGCAGGCCCCATTGGAGAAAATACTGGGAATCTGATCAGAATGTAGTCATCAGAGCGGGCACTCATGTCATATTTGTTTCACACCTTTTTTAAAGTTTGAAGTGCTGCTAACACACGCAACACTATGAAGAATAGCTCTCTGGGTTTGGACAGAAATGTGACTGGAATTTTTGGCTTTGTAACAATTTAAACCATCTTCAAACCTCGGCAGAAGTTAAAAACTTGAAACATGTGGCTGCCATATTTTATTTAACTCCTTTCCTCTGCTTTTGTGTGTGTGTGTGTGTGTTTTGCGTCTTGCATCCATATTTCCTCTGAAAATGGTGTAAAACTGTGAAGATCGTCTGGGTTTAATCGGTTGGTGTGCTCATGTTTTTTTTCATAGAGGGCATCGATTTTTACTACGGGTCCAAGCAGCACGCGCAGAAGATGGTTGACTTCCTGCAGTGCACAGTTCCCTGCAGGTGAGCAGCGCTTCATGCTGGACTTAAGAAAACATTTGACCTCCTTCAGATTTGCAGCTTCACATGCATTTCAGTCCACAAAGCCTTTATTTATACGCACTTGTCAGTATGGGAATTTGGTTTTTCTTTTTTGTAGGCAGATTAAGTAGGATTTTTTGCTGGGTCCCCAATGTTTACACTTAAGTTTTTTAAAGTTGTGATAACTGAGAATATGTAAATGATGTGGACTTAAACCATGAAACTGATGGCTTTGCTTCTTTTTCACTGACATAGAACACTTTTTAGTGCTCCAAAGACGGTGTATTGATCTTAAGTGTTGTCTTTTCACTCTTTAAGGTGTAAAACGTCCCAGCGCCTCATCTCCCACGACATCCACTCAAACACCTACAATTATAAGAGCACCTTCTCTGTAGAAATCGTTCCTGTGTGCAAGGTTGGTGGGGTTTTTTTTGTGGCATTTTCACTTTAGTTTTAATCGTGCTGATATTAACCAGGACTATCGTGGCCTTTAAAGATGGACTGTTAATGACATCTGCTTATACCTAGATGAAATATGTCTGTTTGGCTTTCAGGACAACGTTGTGTGCTTGTCACCACGGCTGGCACAGAGCCTGGGGAACATGGGTCAAGTCTGCGTGTGTGTCCGTGTCACCAGCACCATCCATCTCATTGATCCCAGAACTCTGCAGAGTGAGTATTTCCACCGACAAGATACTGATGAGTCTAGCTGAGAGTACTGCCCACTTCAGCATCAAGTCAGCCGGCTGTGACTGAATGCAGCTTCTGACATCAATTCTTGCTGTGGGAGACTCAGAGTAAAGCTCAAAAGTAATTTGGGTATTTCAGTTCTGCTTTCAAAAATAAGCACCATCTGGAGTGTATTAATTTGCCACATGAGACAAATTCCTGGTATTTCTTTTAGTTTTTACCTACTTTAATTCACTAATTACACCACAGAGCCCACTGGGATCGCCCCACTTAAATAGGAAATATAGCTGTTGCTCATAAAATGAAAGAAAAAAAAATGTACCTGTAGAACTGATGCCTGATTCTGGAGGTGCTTCTAGTCACCACTAGAGGGAGCTGCAACCTCCATTTAGTGTCCGTTATGTGGTTTTGACTTTAGGTCAAATTACTATAACAATATTACGCAGTTTGTTTTTCCTACTGCTATTTCCATTTCTCCCAAGGTTGAATGCAAATTCTAACTGGAGCTACAGCGAGTAATTATTTTAAACCTTAGATAAACTGGACTTCTTTCCAGTTTTTTAGGCTCTTTAAATTCAAATTTATTTTTTAAATAAAAGCTTGTATGATGGTGAATACTGGATTTAACATGACGTACCAGATGTTTGTTTTGTTTAATTTAATGGTCTGCTCCGATGTAGCCCCTGTGAGACCCTCTGCACCATATTCTGATGTCTTTCAGCAGTAAACCTGTTTCCAAGTGTTGGCTCTCCATGTTAAAGAATGTTTTGGATCTGGCTAAGAAGCTAAAACAACTTCCAGCCTGTTCAGTTGATCCCACGCCATTTTAAAATGAGCTCGTTTCCTGTTTTGCATGTGCTTGCAGTTCATCTGCAGTTTACATTTTTCATCTCAGATGAATGTGGTGGCGTGACCGTCAGATGAAAGAAAACACTTTGAACTCAGTCAAGGCGTTGATTCCACCGCGGCTGTTGGAGTGCTCTGCACATCGTGTGTTCATTTTTGGAAAAGTCTTAAAGTCTCACTCTGATCATCTTTTGATCAATGGTAAAAGCTCCCCCAGTGGTCTGTTAATTAGGATTGTTCCGTTTTTAGCCAAAATAAAAAAAAATAAAAAACCTGTGACCATTGGAGCAGGGAGCTTGCGGCCCATACGGCATCACAAATACGCTCTTTTTGTAAAAGTTACTTCTTTTTATCTGCTCCTGATTTACAGCAATTTGAGTAAAGAAATGTGCAAAAATGCAATTTTGAGCTTAATTTTTCTATATATGTCCCCTATCTTCAGAAAAACACAATTTTCATCAGTGGATCTTTAAAAGTTTTTTTGTTTTGTTTTACACAGTTGCTGAGGTGGATGGAAACACTTACTGGAGATACCCCTTCAACAGTCTCTGTAACCCGCGGCAACTTGAAGAGTTCATTGTGATGGACATGGACATTATCAGAGACCAGAAGCTGGGTGCTGGTGCTGGAGTGAGGTCCAACAAGGTAAGTCTGGATGGACAGAACAGCTTTTCTGTTGGATCCAGTGGATAACACACCACTACCTGCAAACACAAGGAACCCATTCGAGATTGTTTGTTTTGACCAATTGAATCTCACACTTGTTTTGATTTACCTGAATAGATAAACCAACCAAAAAAGGTGAAAAGTGTGGTGTGTTGTCTGTAGACATGACCTTTTCTATTCCCTGTGTGTTGTAGCACACCCTGGCTGAGGTGTGGGTCCAGAAGACGTCAGAGATGGACACGAGTCAGCAGTATCACTGCCGTACCTTCCTGGGCCACCTGTTAAACATCGGAGACCTGGTTTTGGGGTGAGTCTTTATTCCTGATGGGAAGATACGTTTGTTTCGAAGCTTAATTGTAATCTTTAATAGTAAATAAGTCAGTTTATTGCTGCTTTATCACTTGGTCAGCAGCTTCTTGTGATCTTATCTGTCTAAGCTTCTTGGTAGAGATTATACCCTTTTACCTTTTTAAAGCAGGGCCAAACCCTGGTAATGGCAGAGCTACTGTTCTGTTTCTTCTCCAGCCATCCTTACCGTTCCGTCTGCTGATTTCCTAAATAAGCGGGCGTTAGGTTATAGGAACCTGGAGTCGCCTGATCCACTCAATCTGTCAGCTGTGAGGAAGGCAGGGATGGGTGAAAACAAGCAGAGGTGGTAGAACCTGAGGACCAGGGTTGGGCTTTCCTGCTCTTTTTATCTATCAATGAAGAATTCTAACTACCTAGAGCATAAAATATATATATATATATATATATATATATATATATATATATATATATATATATATATATATATATATATATATATATATATATATATATATATATATATATATATATATATATATATATATATATATATATATATATATATATATATATATATATATATATTACATATTTTGACGCCTTCCCATTGTTGACCTATCAGATGGAGTCCTTTTATGTTAGATGTTTGTCCCCCGTGTCGACGAGGGTCATTTGTAGGAATAATTTTTAAACTGTTGCAATGAAATGGGAATGATGTTTTTGTTTATTTTTCTATTTGTTTATTTACTGCAAATTATATCGTTATCGCAATATTGATCATTAATATCGCAAGTTTTCCTCATATCGCGCAGCCCTAGTTCATACTAAGTCACGTTTAAGTTGTGGGCCTCTATCTTTTTTCTTTATTGTTCATTTATGTTTTGGCCACAGCTATAGGTCTTAACTTTTTCTCCTTTTTGAAAAAGACTTGGATTTTAAGTTATGTTGACTTATTTAATAACACTTGCAGTAAAATGGAAATGTAGGAGACACCAACCTATTTTATTCCTGGGCATCTATATAAACTTTTTGTAATCATTCATCATAGTTTTGGCAAGTTCTATGGTAAATATATTTTCTTCTTTTTGAATAAAACTTGCACGTTAATTTAAGTTGTGTTGAATTATTTGAATAAAACTCACACTGAAACCAAAATGTATTGGTATTTTTGCTTTTCTATTTTTCCATTTATCGCAAGTCATACCGTCATCGCAGTTTCAAACACTGATATCGCATATCGCAGATTTTTCTAATATCGTGCAGGTTTAATATATATATATATATATACATACACACTGTATTTTATCCCACGAAGGGAAATTCTTTCTCCACATTTGACCCATCCCCTTGGGGAGCGGTGAGCTGCAGCCGAAACCGCGCTCGGGAGGCAGTAGTGTTAAGGGTCTTGCCTAAGGACCCTCACTGGGTGATGTTAACTGCTCGCCATTGATATGGTAATTGCCCCCAGTACCATTGCTCATTCCCCTCCAGGAATCGAACCCTGGTTTCCTGCATGGTAGCTTCCCACCTTACCAACCGAGCTACCCAGCCGCTTTAAGACACCATTTTTAAGGTCCTGTTGCAGCTTTAAGTGTTGAATAGATGGATGTGAGTTCAGAGTAATTTGGTTGACAGCAGAAATCATAGTCCTAAATTCTGAAGTTGTACAACAGCCCCAAACCATCATACTACCACCATTACAGTTGACAGTTTTTATTCTGAAAGGCATTTCTTTTTACACCAGATGTAATGAGACAAACAAAATCTTTAGTCCTCAGTTTTTTCCCTAAATATATTGGGAAACTTTAAAATGTTTTCTAGCAAAACTACTTCAAGACCCTTGATCCAAAAACTTCTGTTGTCTTTGTCCAGTGTTTACATTTGTTTGGTTACAAAGATGCAGATAAATAGAAAACCGCGTTTCCCACCACTGGATCTGTGAATTTAAATTTAAAAGGGTGTGGAGATGCCTTGGATAAGAACTTTTTTCTTTAAATAACTTATAAAAACCACCAGAGAGTTTAGGGAAACCTGTATAACTGTCTGTGCTGTTGTAAATCTAAGTTGCTTTTAATAAGTTGTTTAATTTGTCCTCCTTTCAGATATGATTTTGCCAATTCAAACATCAACGATGAATTCCTGAACAAGATGAACCCTCAGCATGTTCCTGATGTGGTGAGACTGCTGCATCACTCTGAGCATCCTCAACATAAAAACTCTGATTCCAGTTTTCAAATGCTGAAACAAGCGTTCTGTCTGTGGATTTAATAACACTCTTGGAGTAACGTTGCTCTGCCCAGAACTATACATTGTAAATCCCATATTGAGAGAAAAAACTATCTGCCAAATACTTGTCTCAAAGTTTTTGTACCAGAGGGCCAAATTAAGAACTTGACATTAGACTGGGGGCCAATTTTGGTGAAAAAAGAAAGGATAAACAGAAAAGGTTGTTTTTATGACCAAGTGTTATTTGTACAACTAACCAGGCCCTCCAGATGTTTTCCCAGTTGCAGTCGGAGGTTGCTGCCCAGACCTTCTACTCATCTTGTAATTTTATCATTTGACAGACTTCCTTTTGCTCTGGACAAACAATGTCAGCTACTTTCAGCATACATTCTTTTTAAAACTCCCCGTCACTTAAGGGTTTGCTACGCCGGACCATTTCCAAAGTCACAACGTAGCTTCTGTCACAGCTTCACCGGATTTGGCTATTTTTGTAAACATCTGCTGTGCAGCATAGCTTCGTTGTAGCTGTTGGAGCTTATTGTTGCTCCCTGATGGTAAATTTGTCATAGTTTTTATGATTTGTAACATAGTGACGATTTATATTGAATTCTTTAAGCATTGCATTTACCTGCTTGCAAATAAGGCACATGGCGTTATCCAGCCCATGAGGTACGACAAAGTAAGCAGTTGTCCACTAAGCTTGAAAGCGTCTTTTCTTCTCGCCAACACATTTTTCCTCAGAGGAATCTGCTCTGGCTCTCTTTTGAGGGCCACAAAAAATCTTCTGTGGGCCGCCGTTGGCCCCCGGGCCGCACTTTGAGAACCCCTGTTCTAGCGCTTCACTGTATATTAAACCTTCTCTCGTTTCTTTGTGTTTGACTTGTGAAGGTGTTGATTAAGAAGAGCTATGATCGCAGCAGGAGAGTGAGGCGCAGAAACTGGAAACTGCAGGAGATGAGCAGAGACCGGGAAGGCACAGACACAGATGATGAGAGGTGAGATCATCAATTAAAGTTCATCTGAAATGCTAAATCGAATAAAAGACAGCAAATCTTTGAATTGATGCATAATCTCTAGATGGTTTTTCTTTTTTTATATTTCGTAAACACCTGGTAGGACAAAGTAAATGCCTTTTTTTGTTGAAATAGTTTAACGAATTACATAGAAAAACAGTTTTCCGTTGCAATGAGGTTATTTTTCCTCTATTACATCACATCATTTATTGGTTTTTCATTCTATAGGCAATACCAGGACTTCCTGGAAGACTTGGAGGAAGATGAGGCTCTAAGAAGGAATGTTAACATCTACAGAGGTGCGCATCTTCTGCGGAATAATATTGTGCATTTTTGTGCCCTAATAAAAGCAAAGTATACTTTTTTGTGAAAGACTTCATTTGCAGACAGCGTACTGACAGGATTCTAATCTTTCAGATGTAGCAAAAATCCCAGTAGAGAGCGACACTGACGACGACGGAGCGCCACGCATCTCTTTGGTGGAGATGCTGGAAGAGCTCAGCTTGTCGGATGCCACAGGAGGAGAGGGCGACGGCATGATGACAGACTAGCCTCTCTGCAGTCGCAGATTTATCAGCACCTGCTGATGGCATAGTGACAAAATGAAAAAATTAAACTGAATTTAAAGTCTGGATAAGCATTTATCAGAACAAACATGTTTACTAATCCACAGAATATCTGACTGCAGTTTACTAACTTCTAACATTTAAGCTTTGAATCATTGTTTTATGGTTGGAAATGCATAATTACAGAGAAATCTAAGTCTTTTTGATCCGAAAATATATTTCAGCACTTTTACAGAATATATTCATCTTTGTACCAACAAAGTACAGTTTCGGTGGAGCTCATCTGTCAATAAATACTTTATGCCTCAGTATTTGGAATTTGAGTGTTTTGAATATTGTTCCTGCATTTTTTTCTCTGTCCACTAGAGGTCTCTTCTTTATGGAAAATGGAAAGATTACTTTATGCAAATAATCCATATCCAATAATGGTGTCAGTTGACCACTGTAGGTAATGTGTGTATTTCTTTGGGCTGCAGTGGATTATCTGCTGAAGGTCTGTCGGTCTTGATCCAATATTCCTTCTAGGAGAGGCAGTACCATAGTAATTTTTTTTTTTTTTTTTTTTACAGTTGACAAATTCAAGTTACAGTTGAAACCAGAAGTTTACATACACCACATAAACACACGTGCTTTGTTTTCTCACTGTCAGACATGAAATTAAAGTAAAATGTCCCTGTTTTTATGTCAAATACAATTAACATTATTTTTATTAGCTATATGTCAGAATAATGAGACTAGGGTTTTTAGACAAGTTTTTATTTGATCAAAGTCAAAAGTTGACATACATTCCATTAGTATTTGGTTCTATTGCCTTTAAACTGCAGTACTTGGGTCAAAGATCTCAGATATTCTTCCACAAGCTTCTGACAAGATTTGGTAGGAATTGTGGCCCATTCCTCCAGACAGAACTGGTGTAACTGAGCTGAGTTTGTAGGTCACCTTGCATTTACACGCCTTTTCAGCTCTGACCATAAATGTTCAAAAGCGTTTAGATCCGGGCTCTGCGATGGCCACTCCAAAACATTGACTTTGTTATCTTTAAGCCACTTCGGGTCATTGTCCATTTGGAAGATCCATTTGTGCCCAAGCTTCAACTTTCTGGCTGATGTCTTCAGATGTTGCTTTCCACATAATTCTCTTTCCTCATGATGCCATCTATTTCGTGAAGTGCACCAGTCCCTCCAGCAGCAAAACAAGCCCACAACATGATGCTACTACCACCCCCATGTTTTACAGTTGGGATGGGGTTGCGAGGCCTGCAGGCTTCCCCCTTTTGCCTCCAAACATAACGATGCTCATTGTGGGCAAACAGTTCCATTTTGGTTTAGTCTTTATCCTTGTGTGCATTAGCAAATTTTGAACGAGCTTTTCTATGTTTCTTTTGGAGTAATAGCTTCTTCCTGGCATAGTAGCCTTTCAGCCCATGTCTGTATAGTACTTGTTTCCCTGTTGATTATGACGCATTCTTACCATCTTTAGCCAGCATCTTCACAACATATTTTTCCTTCGTGCTTGAGTTGTTCTGGACTTTTTGGACCAAAGTACGTTCATCTCTGGGACACAGAACCCGACTCCTTGCTGAATGATACGAGTCACAATGGCTGGACGTTCCTATGATGTTTATACTTGCGTACAATTGTCTGAACAGATGTACGTGGCAGCTTCAGGCATCTGGAAATTGCACCCAAGGTTGAACCAGACTTATGCAAATCCACACTTGTCTTCCTAACATCTTGAACAATTTTTTTTGACTGTCCCATCATTTTTTACAAACATGCGTGTTTCAAATGTGTACTAATGAGTATCCACAGGTGTGTTTCTAATTAACTCAAATGCTGTCAATAAAGGTATCAGAAGCGTCCAAAGAGATGACATCATCATATGGGGTTTCCCTAAATTTTTAAAGGCATAGTGATCTCAGCTTATGTGGACTTTTCACTTTGGTAAAAACATTGTCTAAAAAAACTAGTCTCATTATTCTGACATTTAGCAAATAGAAATGATTATAATGTAATTGACCTAAAACGAGAAAAGTTTACTTTTATTTCCTGTCTGACGGTGAGAAAAAAAAAGCAAATGTGTGTTTTATGTGGTGTATGTAAACCTCTGGTTTCAACTGTAGGCTGTAAATCGCAATACGTATTCTCTTAGAATTGTAACCACTTGAATTTCTGCTCTACCACATGTGAGAATCTCATTGGAAACAAATTTTAGAATGCATTAAACGGATAAATGATCAGTCTGCAAAAAACAGCGGTATGAAAGCATTTTGTACTGATGATACCCTTGTAATTGTTATTAGCCTTTAATAGCTTTCGCAAAAAAAAAAAAAAAGTTCCTTTTTTTGTCAATGTCCTGTAAATAACTTTTGTGTAAACTAGCCCCCCACTGGAATGTGTGGGTCGCAGGATGTGTAGGTTTTTGTGACACGTCCAGGAGAGCAGTCTCAGTTTCCGCAAACCTGAGCTGGTTCCTTGTAACTGGATCTACCTGGGAAGGTGAATGAAGCGAAACCATGCTGTAACACTGTTTGTGTCCCAGCAGGAGGAGTGTGTGTGTGGAAGTTGTTTTGGTCTTACTCCTTTCATTCTGCAAGTTCAGAATGATTCCTTTCATTCTGAACTCGCAGAGGTTTTTCCAAAAAATTCCAGAAGACGGATGCTGCAACTGCCCCTTTAAGGGCTTTCATTTTTAATCTTTGTCATTCAAGCACAAACGGGAAAAAGAAAAAGACTAAAATCTGTTTGACATTTGAAAGCAGTTGTCACGCTTTGAAAACAGCAGTTCCTTCATGCGTAGCTGCTGCGCCATTCCGACACAGTCTGTGTTTACACATCAATAATGCAGAGCTAGTCAGCAACTCTTATATTAAGGAGATAAGATTTCTTACCGGTTTGTGATTGTTCCATAAACAAAAAAAATGTTAAGGCTGGTAAACCACTGAAGTGCAGGAACCTTTCTAAAGTCCAAGCAGATCAGACAGATAACATATTTTCTAAATTAAAAAGACAGCTCATTTAAATCCATAAAATCATTGAGAAGCAGAAGTAATAGTAATTTATTATCAATAATAGAGTTAATGCATTTTATTTGGTGTGTTTTCTACTAGTAAACCATGAATTAGGGGAGGCGCTGGAATGAATAACTCCATCTGTTGATCACAATTCAGGTTCTTTCTCATTTAATTTATTTCTTAGTGTTTGGCACCCCAATTAAATCAAGTGACAGCATGTGGCAGGAGTTTAAATGTGCAGCAGATGCTCCAAGGGAACACCAAAGCTACAGCCTCCTTTTGCATTAAACCCATTAAAGATATTGCTTTAGGTTTAGATCAGTAAGTACAAAAACACATCTGCTTCTCAGTCATTCCTAAGGGACTGGCTCCATGGCAAATATCACATTCAACCTCCACCTTTAGGGGGTAGAACCTGCAACAACAACAAAAAAAAACTGGGCTAAAGGCCAGAAGTAAAATATGTACAAAGCGTAAAACTATTGGAGATCATGCCACAGGTTAAAAAAGCGGAAAAGATACACTCTGTTAACCTTACTAGTTAAAACGTAGTCGCTATGCATTTTGACTCACTTTTTCTTCCATCTAAATGGTCTCAGTGCTCAGGTCTTAAGTGTACAAGGAAAAAAGGTTATGTTTCTATTTTAAACAAATAAAAAAACAATTTCATATATTAATTCATTATGTTTGTTTTTAAAGTCCCTCTTCAATCATTTATTTTAATCTATTGCAAAAGTATTCCCAGTGGTCTTTTGATTATAATTATGCCATTTTAAGCCCAAATCAAAATGGTTTTCCAGGATATAGTTTCTGCAGAGCGGCAAGAGTTCACCTGAAATTTTCCGCTAAGTTGTGGGTGAGGCGTAAGCCTTCCTTCATTTCCCATGATCCCTTTGTTTACTCTCTCTCCTGCTAACTCACAGCCCCTCACAACCGGTGCAACAAAAATAGCAAACACTATTGGAGCTATCCAGCTGCACAGTTTGGAGCCAGATGCCAGCTTGGATGAGGAAAACAAAGACGTACATGGATCTATTTGTCTGTCAGTGGAAGTATCAGAATAGAGCGGAACATAATGGGAGCTCATAACCCTCCTTTTGATTTTCTTCATATATCTCCATCATGAGGAAAATGCTACGAGAGCATATTAAACAACATGCTTTACATTGGAGTGGGTCTTAAATAGATAGATGACTTTATTAATCCCACAATGGGGAAATTTCATTTCTGTGGCAGCAACACGACATTCAGAAATAATCTATATAATATAACATCAATAAAGGACATCACAAATGACATTTATATTAGATAATTAAAAATATTACTAAAATTATTATGAGAAATTATTATCAAAAATGAGATTCTTATTAAATAAAGAAATAAATATTAAATAAATACAGCTGCAAAAGTGTAAAAAACATGCGGTCTGCAAAACATGTAAACTGTAAAAAAAAAAAAAAAACATTACAAATTTTTTCAAAATACAGAAATAACTAATGAAGTTCACACCAAAAACAAAAACAAACAACTGTTCAGGAACAAAAAAAAACAATTTAAAATTGAAAAACAACAACTACAACAAAAGGAAATGAATCAATGACCAAACACAAAAACACCCCTGGGACCGTGGAGTGACACTTTGACACGGTGTTGTACAGTCTGATGGCTGTGGGGAGGAATGACCTGCGGTAGCGCTCCTTCTTACACTGAGGGTGCAACAGTCTTGTGCTGAAGGAGCTGGTCAGCGCCTCTACAGTTTGGTGCAGGGGGTGGGAGGGGTTATCCATGATGGATGTCAGCTTAGCTAACATCCTCCTGTCCGCCACCTCCTCGATGGAGGAGGCTATTAGTAAAGGAGAGCTATTTTGGGCAAAATATATTTTGTCTTTGTTGTTTCGTTAATTCAATTTCAATTCAGTTTAGTTTTATTTATATAGCCCAATATTACAACAATGGTCGTCTCAATGGGCTTCATACCGGTAATTGTATAAGAAGATTAAATCAGTCATAAAATATAATAAGTTTTGTTAAACTAACATAAACTAAGTTAAACTGTCCATCCCTGCCTTTAGACCCTCCTTCTTGGTAAGAAAAACTTGTAAAAATGGATCCCAGGAAATAAAGGAGAAACCTCAGGGATGTCCACATGAAGGAGGGATCCTCTCCAAGGACGGACAGGCGATGTACCACAACTCCTAGAGATAACTTACTTACATTGTTTTTATATTTACTTTTTTCCTTATGTTTTTTTTTCTTTCTTTTTTTTTTTTACTTCTGACAATTAAATGTGTTTTTTTTCCCTGATAATTCAGTCATAGTGATAGCCCCCCTGTGGACCCCCTTCCGCCGTCCCCAGTGAGAATTTTCTGGAAGCGCCTCTGCAGAGAAGAACCTGTCCGGAGCTGTGCGCTCACCATCCCACATCAGAGGTCCTGCGGCGCTGCTGCTGCGTCACGCGGGATGCGGCAAAGACAGAAGTTTGGAGATGCTGCGCAAATCAGCGGCCCGCGCGTAGCGCCAAACGGCGCCAAGACCCGTCCTGGCTGCTGCGTCCGTGATGATGATGCGCTAAGGTGTTTCCTTGCGGCCTCTGCGTCACACACTAGCGGCGCGGCAGGTGAACGTAAGCCGGTGGGTGTGGTGCCATTCAGTCTTCCAAGTGTATATATATGAGTGAAAAACCAGAGAGGCGACTTTCCGTTTACACCAAGCAGCGGAGCAGCAGAGGGGCGCGGGCTTTGGCTCCTCCTGACACTCTCCCTCCAATAGAAATTGTAGGGATCCCACGTCGTTAGCTGCAGAGGTGAGTCTGTCTGTGGATTGCAGCGATGATCGGAGGGCTCATTCATCCCCTTCAACATTTACGGACGCGCAATTTAACATTTATTGCAGCTAGTTAAAATATTTGATAAAATCTGCTAATTTAGCTATGAAAGAGCAAAAAATTATTTGGACATCTGAACTTGAAAGTTAAGAGTCTAATAATGTCCTAAATCTACTTTTATTTTTAATTGCGTCTCACAAAACCTTTTATGGATGAGTGTGCGTGTGGGTGGGTGTGTGTGTGCGCGTGTGTGTGTGGATGCACCTTAATTTGAATGCACCTGGTAGCTCCGCCCACACACGTTGTCACGTTTGCAGCCACGTTCCTCCAATATAGAATGTAGAAGGAAAAGGGGGGAAATTACTACTTTATGGCAACGTCCACTTTGTTCTTCACATTAGAAGAACTTAGAACTGAAACATTATAATCATTGGTGTAAAAATGTCTTACAGATGTGGAATAATACAACTCATAACAAACAGAATTTGCCCTGTGGGACCCAGGGGTCTAATTTTATTGGTGTTTTTCTTCTTACACACCTGAATAAAACACAATGCTTCTATAACTTGTTACCTTAGGGTAAGGCTCGAAGCTGCTAATGAGCTTCTGAATTCCCCATTCACTCCTTATTAATTCACGCAAGTAAAAGTGCAATGGGTTTCATTAATATTTCAAGAATTATTTAGTTTTTTCATTTATGTAGATTAATAAAGATTCAGAGTAAATAAAATAGGCACTTTAGGGGAAAGTATTGTTATATTTTGTATATTTACTTAAAGTAAAACAACATTTAAAAAAATGAAACAGATTTTTTTGTAATTTTCAAGAACATAAAGTGTTTTCCACAGCAGCACAGCAGATTTTTATAATTTTGGATCTTGCATGTGTGTTTTTTGTTTTTGTTACATCTGCTACTTTTTGCTTTGTGCCTAACAACATCTCTCTTTTACCTCAGCATCCAGGATGTACTTCAAAAACTTCAGAGAATACCTGTCTTGGCTCTACTTCCAATACCTGCTCATTACTGGAATCTACGTCCTGGAACCCTGGGAAAAGTCCATCTTCAACTCCATCCTTTTCTCCGCCATCGCCATGGTGGTCTACACCTCCTACGTCTTCATACCCATCCACTTGCGTCTGGCGCTGGAATTTTTCCACGAGATCTTTGGGGGTCAGCCTGAGAGCACCATGACGCTCATGAACTAGACTGAAAGGAGGAAATGAGGGGAAAAAAGAGACAAAGAATAACGTGAGCCATAAATACTTTCTCCAGCTTCCACTTTACATTGAGCCACTCTACAACTGTTCACAATATCTCATTAGACTAAAAGCAGAAGGAATCTTCTGGAATCAACTAGAGAAACAAGCCTTACTGTCTTCTTTTATACCCCACACCTCCAGGCCTTAACCTACGGTATTAAACACACATTTGTACCTTATTTTAACACTGAATGTCACATTTCTGGTGAAACAAAACTGTGCATTTTTTGTTTTCTTCACCATATGTCCTGTGTGAGTGCATACTAACTACAGATTTTGCATGATGGGGTCATACGTGTGTCGTATTTATGCATGTTTTCCTCCACAAGCATTAGAGGAACATTCCAGCATCTTTCTTTTGTTGAGGGTCTACACAATGCATGAGTGCATGGAGCAGAGCATGATTTCTGGTTAAAAGCCATTTGACATGTTAGAAATGAGTTCAATGTCCCATAAGTACATGGGTAAGTACAGTTTGAATTGTCCTCCCTAGTTTTGGACAGGAAGCACTGCTTTTTCCCCTTTTTTACGTTGCCTTTTTGCACTGTTGTGCTAACTGACAGGGTACAGAGTATGATGTTGAGTGCCTGATCATAAAAGAGAGTTGTTTGAAAGCCCAAGCTATGCAAATGAATCAAACTAAAGCTTTGTTGCACAATTTGTTCCAAACTCACAGATATTTTTTCTACAGGTTAGACTAAGCAATCACACAAATGTGTGCCGAGCTCTGCGTTTTTTTCAAATTTGTTTTACC
This sequence comes from Oryzias latipes, assembly GCF_053564925.1. NCBI lineage: Eukaryota > Metazoa > Chordata > Actinopteri > Beloniformes > Adrianichthyidae > Oryzias > Oryzias latipes. The sequence continues at coordinate 22,949,372 of NC_136249.1, read as the reverse complement.
ACTTGATATGTCAGGGAGGTGAGTTCAAAAGTTTGCACGAGCAAATATTGATACAGCAAACTTTTACGGTACAGGCTCAGCTTTATTGATGACGTAACTTCACTCAACTATCGTTTGTTGTATGATGGTAAATGTCAAGCCTGTGTTCTTCCAAATGAAAAGCAAAACCAGACTGAGTTAGTGTCTTCCACAACTGCATTCTGATGTAGAGAGAAAACCAAGAAAAGATGGAGTATCTGGTAACTGTGATGAGCGTTGCACATGTGTTTTGTATGCTTAACTTTTTGGTTAATTATTAGTGTGTTGGATCAAGGATTCACTGATACAATTTCATTTATAAGAACATCTTTTATGTACACTGGCTGGTCAAGTTGTCATTTACCAAACATTTTTATTGTATAAATGTGTGTTTGTTCTCTTAATGCCATACAGGAAGTTGTTTAATATTTATATTGTCCTTTTTCTTTGTTGCACTAGCAGCAGATGTCACCAGCAATAAGAATGAAGAGCTCCTAAATGTTTTTTTTATCATATGCATCAAGTGAATGCTTTGTTCATTCACAATAGTGTCACATTGCAGCAACGATCACAGAATAAAGGCACCTGATGATACAGAGATAACCGCCCTTTGTTTTTATTTTCTTGGCTACCTGGTACTAAAAGGCACTAAAGTATGGTTCCAGGAACGTCTTCAGTAAAGCAAATAAGTGTGTTTGAATGTAAAAGAAATGGGTGCCACATTTCTGGCGGCAGGCACAACCACATAAAGGGACAGTATGTAATAAAAGGTAGACATAAAAGCAGCTATCTCCAGTCAGAGTGAGAATGGATGTCTGGAGGGTTTGCTTTTCTTACTGGACACACCTGCCAGTGCTCACAAAGCTTTAGAGGCCTCCCCTAAGCCTCTTATCCTTTGATCAGGTAAAATTTAACCCAGAAACTTTTACAAAAGGGTGGGGTGCTGGAATTCCAGCCGGCATAATCTGATTCACTTTTCTGCAATATGAAGGTGGATCAGATGTGATGGTGAAACTGTGGTACAGGCGCTGGTAAGGGGGCGAGGTGGCTTGTTTTTTTTTGTAACTGTAACTGAACACCTCCACTTGGTATTTTTCCAGGATGTTGGAGCATACCGGTAATCGCCGCAACACACTGTCAATCCACTTTTTTTGCAAGACCTCCCAGAAAAACCAATTTTTCCTATTTTGCCTTTTCTCTTCATGTGACTTGTCACACATAAGCAGCACCATTCGGTGAGGATCAGGTGTTATTTATGCCTAAAGTTTTGTCTGCTCACACTCGACGTCTCTTAATTGAAGAAGTTTTTTTTTTCTACTAACAAGGTTTAAACAATGTCTTCCTCAAACTGAAATGCTCCAGATACCCAGGCACCCAGACAGGGCAGGTTTTTTGTTTTTGCTCTGTTTACCTGTCTTCTGACTGTTTAAAAAAAAAATAGGGGATGGGAGAAGGGGGAAATCTTATTAGCAGTGGTGTCTGCAGGCTGACACTGAGAAAAACACACTCATGCTAGTACTATAGCCAGCAGCACAAGGAAACCCCTGAAAGTGATCAATTATTAATACTATTAGCAGCACCCACTGTAACTCCTCCAGCAGATTTACAACCTTTGTTTAACTTTAAATAAGTCTCTTATAACTCGTTTAGCTTCTCTCTCTCTACAGGTTTGTGCACTTGTAAGAATACAAACGCTTATTCTCTGTAATAGCCTAAATCCACAAAAGACATAAACACAAATATTTCTGCTTTTCTGTCTTTAGTTTCACGTTTAACATCCCTCACGTCTAACTCACACTCTGACCTTGTAGTCTGACACTCAAAACACTGCTTTGAATATGTCATTAATATATTGTCACATACCACAAACATGGCAACTGCCTCTTATTTGACCTCACAAGAAAAACAAAAGATAATGTTGCTAAAAACATGACTTGTATTGAACTAATCCAGACGCTGATAATTGCTTTTTTGCTACCTGAAGGTCAAAACATCCCAAGATGTGTCTCCATTCATTTTCTCACAAAAAGTGTTTTTTTCTGTACCAACAAGACTTTGTGTTTTTTACACCAAACATATGCCGGGAACAATAAACTATACGTCATCTTTAAAGAAATTTAAACCATGTGCTACTTTTAAAAGATTGCAATGAAGTAGAGCATTATTTAAAATTATTTTTATTTTTTGTAAATCTTTTTTTCTTTACAGCAGGATGTCTCAATATTCATGTAGAACAACTGCTCTAAATCACATATCTCAATTCATTATAAATATAATGAAGTATTTAGAAATGTATAATCTAATCATCGTGAGCATCTGAAATATGTTATGAAACATTTTAACTATTTAAAAAAAAAAAAAAACATTGTCTCTGCCCATGATGGCAGAAAGAACTTCTGTTTAAATTGGCCTTTTTTATTATTTCCAAGGGCACTTTATTCTTGCTACGTACATAGTTCAGGGCAGAATCCATATATTAAAACACCTAATTTCACTAAGCAGTTTTCAATGTGAATAAATAATTGTCTTATGATTCGTTGTGTCTACAGGTTATAGGAAAACAACAAAAACTGTGTGCAACTTCGTAATGTATTTTCTCTCAAAAGATTTGTTTAAGAAGGATCATTGTTTGTACAACAGGGGTGTGTTTGTGTGTCTATTGTCTTTACGTTTCAGGATAGGGGTGGGGGAAACCAAGTATATCATCTGTACATTGACTTGTACGTCCTTCCAACTAGTTTTTGGAAAATTTTCATACATACAAATGTTTTTTTTTTCCAGTCAGCTTGCAACATTGCTGAGGGATGTATTGTCTGGTTAAACATTGTGTATTACACAACAGGTTACACACAAGGGACGGGTAGTTACATTACAGTACATTTACATTAGTTACTCTGATCACGTGTGTTTTCAGGATAGCAAGTTTGCATTTTGGTGGCTGTAACAGGTCAACATGTTGCTTTTTTGAACCGGTCTTGTGCTGATTTGATCCAATTACAGCTCTGTTGGATAGAAAGGTAGAAGAGCTGAAACCACACCTCTAATTTAACAGTATTTGACATATGAATCAGTCAATATTAACATAGGAGTGGTTAAAAAGATATCCTGAGTCCACTTAGACCTCAAACTGAAAACATTAAGCGTATTTGACTTGGGGAAACAATTGTTGAACAACAGTTAAGCTTATTATAAAGCTTCACAGTGCCAAACAGATTTGAGAAATCGATCTGTAATCATCATCACAAACATTTTGAGCTCATTCGAACTGAGGAGTAACACATCATTTTGGACCCACAGCAGGTTTAGGACGTGTGGAAAAACATCCGAATGGTAATTGAAGAAGTCTGCCACCATGTGGCCATGCAGAGTCACTGCAATTCTCCTAATGTGTGAGTCTTGGCACATTTTTTCACACCAGTGGAAGTCAAAAGCTCTGAGAGGAAGAAGCTTTGAACAGAAAAGTTTTAGTTCAGTTAAGACGATCTGTTTCAGTTTCCCGGAATGAGGAGCTCGGTATTCATGGAAATGAGAGAATTCCATCAAACGTGTGCAAGCTGCTGTGAAGGAATGTTTGACTGAGTCCCAAGAATTTTCTGTGTGCAACTCACTACCTACAAAGCAACACAATCTTTCCTGTTTTTGCTCCCAGTGAACAATAAACTGAGCTAATCTTTTATAGTTCACACAGTGCGTTAAGGGATTTCAGCGCAGACACTCCATGGAGAAAATCATTAGCTCAGGAGTACAGATGCAAGAGTATTTTTTAATAATAGATATAGTAGACCAGAGGTTGATCAGGCTGACAAAGATGAGCCACAAACCTACAAAATCAATCCTCATCATCACATATACACAAATAAATCACACAGGGTCCCTTTTAAAATAACTCCAGACAACGATGGATTGAGATTGTGAGAATTCAAACCAGGAGCTGTTCTGCTGCCACAGAACATATAAACTTCCACTCAGTTGCCACGGCGATTCTTATTTGTGTTCAGATTGTCAGACAAATCTAAATCCCTTCAGGACACCCAGTATTAATAACAATTTAATCCTGAGAGAAACAAGCATGAACTTGGGAAAACTATAGCCAAATTTTTATGGATTTTAGTTTTTGCAAATTGCACTGAAACAACACTGAAACAACAGCAGTATAAATTTCATGCTGACAAATCTCTTATACGTTTTTGCCCTTTTATTTGCAAAGCCTTTCCATTTTTTTCCTAACGTGCCTTCATGTTAGTCTATTAGGGTAACTTTAGCTTTTTGAGGAGCAAGTTTTGTTACCTTTGGATAAAAGCAAGTATAAAATTTCACCACATTTTTGGTGTTAGTGGCAATTTTAGCCCCCCACCGGCTCGTCTGGTCTAAAATTTAGCTGAAATTTGGGCTTCCCAGATACATTCATCTTATGCTTTGCGAGCAAATATGTCCCACTGAAGATGAGCTAATAAAGAATCAAATTTTTAATATTGTTCCTCTAAGTTAAAGATTTAACTTGATAAAATGTAATCACAAGTCACTGAGCTCTGAAACACCTCACATCTTTCATAAATGTTTTAGAGGGAGAAACTGTGAGGATTGGTGATTTTATAAATAGTTGCCTTAATTTATAGTCACGCTTTGCATGTTCTGGCAGGATTTGTAACCCCCCACCTCTCAGTCACAGTCACACTAGATTTCATTTGTTCATTTTCCACAGCTGGTTCAGCTTTAGTCAATTAACCCTCATTCTCAGTTCCCCCTTCAGAGTCTGATTTTCTTCTATTTGTTTCTCCCAGCTTCTAGTCAGATCACTGTCTTGGTTTTAGTTTAACTTAAAAAAAAATGTTTAGAGTATCTACTGACAATCGATCCAGCTGTATTGGGTCCTGCGCAAACATTTTTGACCTTCACAGAGTGAAAATGCCTATTTTTCCAGTGATCAAAGTGCACGAGGTACGGTTAAAGCAGAAGGCTTTTTTGAGGAAGTGCAGCAGGGGTTGTTGCATTCGTGCATGTTTCTGAGATCAACAGTAGTTTTGTCTCTCACACGTTCCTGACAGGATCCTTGCTAAATGGTGATTACAGGATTCACACTGATGACCAAAATGTATAGTAATTAGTTGGTTTTCTAGATATAAGTCTCTGTCTCAGCCTCTATAACTTGCTCTTTGCACATTCATGGTGGCTTCAAGAGCTCCTTTAAATGAATAGGGTTAACGTAAGGTAATACACCTCCATCCAGCCAAGTCATCTTTGGTCTTCTCTCCGCTCGACTGCTCCGGCTAAATAAGTTAACTCTTCTCTGTCCTTGAGTCTGGATGGAGACTGATGGTAGTGCCGGTGCCAGTGTTGGATGAATGGACAGGTGAGCAGGGCTTGGGTCCTCTGTGACCAGCTGAGGATTGTAAACTGACCGCTACTGCTGTTGTGTGGTCTGAATGGAGCTAAGAAATGACGCTCAAGTCAGACATGAAGAACCCCAAAGGAACCTCTTTCAAGTTTCTGCTGTGTGTCTCAAAGTCCGTCACTTAATGGAGGAGGAAGTGAGGGACGCTAGAGTGCTGGAAAATGAGCACAAGGGAATGTATAAGAATACACATTAAGAGAAAAGAAAAATTGCTTAAATAAACCCTTGCCTTTCTTCTCATCCTCACCCCTTTTGTTTCCCCATATTTCCTTTCCCGTCCACATGCTCACTCACTGCTGGTCACTGATCTCCCTGTGGACTTGAGGTCTTTAGCAAGTGAGGCATGTCTCCCCCTCAAGCATGCTTTGTCACTGACAAGTCAAGAGTTTCAATAGACAGCTACAAGAAAATCACTTTTCCACAAAACCACGACGCTATCTTGTTACCCCGTAAGAATGATTCATTGTCCAGCCACACTTGTATTTGACAGATGGATCAGCCAGAAACCCAGAGAACTTCAGAGATCCTGCATGCACTGCAGCAGATATAAATGCGATCAGCTGAACTTTCTGATGGCGATCTAAAAAGTTTACCCCTCTTGTCCTCAAAGCACTCACTTCCTGAAATTCAGCTCAGACAGCAGAGCTGTCGTCCAAGAAACTTTTAGGGTTCTACTTGCTGCAGAACAGGACTTGAATTAGGAACACGTTTCAGCTTTTCAGCAGGAAAGGCTTGAAAAAACCCAATGCCCCATGTCACAGACTCCTCTTTGCTTTCCTTTGTCTCCCCATTAAAACCCTGGTAGAAGGAATGCCTCCCATATCGGGTGACCCATTGCCCATCGGCCTTTGCTCCTTGCCTAGCTTACAGCGAGGAGGTGCTGCAGCCGGGTGTTGTATCCCATGTCACAAAAGAACCTTTCTGCACAAAAGGGGTACAGAGAATGGGCCACAGTACAGTGGTTCTCCTTGGGTCAGTTCCAGCCCCCCATCTCCCAGTCGTAGGATTTCAGACCTCCTCCTGTGGGTCCGGCAAACACCCTCATTGGTCCAAATGTTTTTCTAACCAAGTCAGGTAGAGATATCAGGGACACCCGAAGCGCCTGCCGCTGCCTTTTATGACCACGTAAAGAGGATAAATGAACGTACTACCTATGCATATCCCGGTAAGTGAATCAATCACTTATTAACAAATAAAAAGCTATTGCTTGTTGCTCTTGTGTTTAAAAACTGAACTTGACAGTTCTTCATTCAAGCCAGTCAACTGCATATCTAAATTTATATGGAGACACTCGTTAAATCTACGGAGAAACATTTATTTTAATAAGAATGGACACAACAACTTATTGACAAGTATAAGTTAAGTTTAGTGGCCTAGTGGTTGAGTGTCCACCCTGAAACTGAGAGGTCATGGGGTAAAATCTAGACATACCAAAGACTCTGGGGCCAAATGCTTCCCTGCTTGACCGTCAGCATTACAGGGTTGGATTGGGGGGGTTAAAACCTCAAATGTTTCCCGAGGGTGATTGTGAGTGCAGCTTTCTGCTCGACCCAAGGGATGTGTCAAATGCAGAGCAGTCATTTCGCACAACGGATGGAACTTCAAAACCGTTTTGAAAACATAAAAAGCTACTATGTACATAATTATTGGTGGATAGTGAGGCATCACGGAAGGAAGGAGCACTGTCCTTTAAGGATGAGAGGGTGTCCTGCACCTGGGCCCACCAGAGGATTGTTGGCGATGACTCAAAGTCAAGTAGCCTGTCTGCCAATCGCTTTGTTAAGAGTTCAAATTTCTGTTCCAGGATAAACAGTCTCTGTTTCCTTTGGCAGGACACTTAACCCCACACTGCCCCCAATTGAAAAAAATAATCAGTAAATCACTTTGGATAAAAGGATCCACTAAATACTGTGTAATGTAGCCTCTTTGGGTCCTGTGGAGAATTAAGGCTGCAGCCAATCACAGTCTCTGCAGAAAGATAACAGACTGTGGCCTTGTCCCTGGTGTTTCTAACAAGAATTTGAAAGATACAGGGATGATGGATTCATGGAGGCGGTGTGTAAGTTCATCGTCTTCATCAGCTAAAACAGTAAAGGTTGCATCTGCTGCATCTTTGGATGTGGAAGCTGATGCACCCAGAAAAGACAAAGAAGATCCCAGAAGCACCACAGAGAATGGCAGGGATCCTCCACAGCTTCTAGTTTCAAATGTGAAATTTTGACTTTTATTTGATGTTTCTTTTCAGATCCAAGTCAACCATGAGGAGTATTTCCTGCCAGTCAGCTCTTGTAGCTCTAGTTGTGTTTGCTCTCACTGTGATAGGTTCCACTGAGGCCAAAGCAACACAGAAACCAAAGTACCAGTACACAAAGAAGCCCATTCCTCATGTCACAGCGCAAAATCCAGTCACCACAAACATCCCCAAGACCCTCAAGATCATGCCCACTCCCAAGCCTGTGCAGCCACAGCCGCAGCCCATTACGGAGAGGTCCATCTATTCAAGCCACTCCTTCCCACACTCCCACAGCGAGCGCACCGAACCCCCTGGTGTTGGACCAGAGAATTACACGCTGGATTATAATGAGTGCTACTTCAATTTTTGCGAATGCTGTCCCCCTGAAAGGGGCCCCAGGGGTCCAAAGGGAGACAGAGGTTTGGAAGGTATCATGTTTACTGACATTAAGCACCCATTGCAAAAAAAGTTCCTGTATTTGATCAATGCTTCTTTTTTGTCTCTCTAGGGCCACCAGGGGAAAGAGGCCCCGCAGGAGCTCCAGGTTTACCAGGACAGCCAGGTTTCAGTGGTCCTATGGGCTTTAAAGGAGACAAAGGTGAATATTATCTGGTCAATATACAATTAAAAGAAAATACCCCAAATTATTGTATCACAGTAAGGCTGAAAATAAAAAATATCCAATTTTATTTCAAATAAATGTTTGTAGGGGATAAAGGCGACAGAGGCTATGGTGGGACTACCGGATCACCTGGGATTCCAGGGAAACCAGGACAAAAAGGTAAGTTCTGTGTATTCTTTGTTTGGTTTTACTTTTTGAACATTGCTATTTGAAGTCAAGTTTTAACACAGGTATTCTGGTACAGGTGATGTTGGCTACAAAGGTGAAAAGGGTGAAAATGGGTTACAAGGTGTCAAAGGTGAACGCGGTGAGAAAGGAGAACTGGGCCATAATGGGACAGCTGGTGAGAAAGGAGAACCAGGACCAGAGGGGCCAGTTGGACCACCAGGAGGGGCTCTTCAGGAGGGTCCAAAGGGAGAAAAGGGGGATAAAGGGGAGTGTGGAATATTTGGAGAGAGGGGACCAAAAGGAGAGCGCGGGGAACCTGGGGCTCCCGGTGTTCCAGGTGGCATGGGGATTCCAGGTCTGAATGGCAAACATGGGGCTCCTGGCCCTGTAGGCCTGAGAGGAGATCAAGGGCCTCCTGGACCTCCAGGAGAACCAGGGATAAGAGGGCCTTCTGGACCAGAAGGGATAAGAGGGATGCCTGGGCCAAAAGGGGATAGAGGTTACACTGGGATGAGAGGTGAGAGGGGATTTCGTGGATTTAAAGGAGCAAAAGGATGGAGTCTTCCTCAAAAACAATCTGCATTTAGCGTTGGAATCTCGCCAAGAAAATCCTTCCCTCCTTCTGGGTTTCCAATCCGCTTTGACAAAATATTCTACAACGAACAGGAGCACTTCAATGTTTCTTCCAATCGCTTTACATGCATCCACCCTGGAGTCTATGTCTTTTCCTTCCACATCACAGTGCGTAATCAACCACTGCGAGCCTCACTGGTGGTTAACGGGTCACGGAGGGTGAGGACGCGGGACTCGTTGTACGGACAGGACATTGACCAAGCGTCCAGTCTGGTGCTTCTGCGTCTGGCAGCAGGGGATCAAGTGTGGATGGAGACACTCAGAGACTGGAATGGGATGTACGCCAGCAACGAGGACGACAGCATCTTCTCTGGGTTTCTGCTTTACTCTGACAAACCCTGATACCTATACACAGAAAAACTGCTTTCCCACTGAACTGCTCCACAAAACCCCCCAAAACTTGTGAGAGTGCTGAGCCACACAAACTTTGATGTATTTCTTCTTTCTCAATTTGTATCTTTGTATCTTTTAAACAAAAGAAAGACTATTTGAGGACTCCACCACATTGAGATGTCAAGTCCTGGTGGACTTTGGGCCTAAAACAATAAAAATAAATTTCCATTCAATACCTCAAAGTTAACAAAATAGCCTCAAAGGATGCAATGACTTTATGAAAAGTGGTGAAAAAAGACAGTAACAAAAGAATTTGATGTAATCTGCAATAACACAACACTCAAAATATTTTAGGTAATTTGATTTCACACATAAAAAACTCATTTTTGTGGTATTTATGCAATTTTGTGTACAGTATGTGTTTTCTGCTGACCCAAATTTTGGCCTACTTTAATAATAATAGTTTTATTGAAACCTTGTGATGCTTGTAACAAAAGGAAATAAGGTTATATTACAACTTTTATCTTCATTAATCTTTTTTCTTAGTTGTATGTCAGAGAGAACCTTCCTTCCTCAAACAGTGTCTACTCATGAAACTGCGCAACATTTTTTTTTAAAAAGTACAATAGCACACATTAGCCATCCCCAAATCAATAAATTATGCACGAAAAAACTTTGTAAACTTTATTTGAAAATAGGTGACAAAGCAGAATTTAGTCTTTTTAATTAGTTTGGTTAATTGGCTTAATTAGTTAAAGAAAACCTAAGTTTGGGATGATTTACAGTACCGTACAAAAGTTATAAAGACAGAATCCAAAATAAACACATAAATGTAGAAAGAAATTTATGGAATTAACAAAAAAAAAGGCAAAATACAACACAGTGAGAAGTTCTTCCATGTGAATAAAAAGCTTCTTTCATTCTTTAACTTGTTCTTCTGGGTCTTGTTTTCCTTTTTCTTGCTCAAACCTTATCTGGTCACCAGTAAGAGGAAGTGATGCGGCAGTGAAACAACAAATTTGTCGAATTTCCAGAGAATGTCACTGTGAACTATCGCTACTGTTGTAATATTGTTACTGTTGTAAATCTTGTTATAATAAGTGTAGCTTTCGGCAGTGGAGAAATGGTCTATATTATCCTGTGTCATGTTATGGTATTCATGTTTCTAATACATAATGAGTATTCCTGTTCAAAAAAAACTGTGTAAATGAATTGTTGTCACTGACAATAAAGTCCAGTGGTTCATTTAACTGACTCCATGCTTTATTTATCAATACAATAGTGAGAGTTGCTTTCAGGCTTTTTCAGACTTCGTTAGTCCAGACTAGGGTTGTGCCGATGGACGATATCATCGTCCATCGTGATGGGTGACTGACATCCCGATGGAGAGACCACCATCGTGATGCCACGCCCCCGCCACGTTGCGCGTCGACACCATAAGCCGCGGTTACATGTACAAAATATCCTGATGGGATCAATGGTCGGATTAGAATCCAACCGTGTACATGGGCCCAGAAAAATGTTTTCAGAATATAAAAACGTTCACTAAGGTCACAATTTCGGTCGGAATAAATCATTCGCACACGCGCAGTATTCGCACATGCGCAGTTTGAAAACCGGAAGAGGATACAACTTCCGCCGAGCGGCTTTTTTTCCAAACTTTATTGAAGGTAACAATTCAATACAAAACGATAACAGCGGCGAGCAGCTATATACATTGACATGTCAGCTCGGTAAAATACGAGACGATCTTCTAAACGTGCTTTTAATAATGTTACGGTTATTATGAAACACCTGTTCGCTCATCATTTGAATTTTAATCCGTGTGGTCAGTGCTTTTTCTGAACGTAGCCAGGATTAGCAGTATGCTAACACGGGCTAACAACATTAGCTTTGGGTGGCGCTGCACGTAAACGTGTAAGAATAACATCAGCCTTTATTTAGTCGGGACACGACTGGAAACACAAATCCACGTGATTGATTGAATGTTTTCTAAGGACTGAGCGACATTTCTGCTTTGAAGCTCAAACCGCTGTGTGTGCTGACGATCCGAACTGTGCTCAGACACACGTTTAGACCCGGTTCTGAGTTTGATAGCTCGTACCCCTAGAGCTGCGGGACGGATCGCAGTCTTAAATCTCCCACACATACCGCTCATGTACCCCCCCCCCCCCCCTTCCCATCAAACATAAAGCTGTAAATCCGCCCTCCGCCGGTCCACTTCACTAGTTAAGTGCGGGAGCGGACCACTTCTTTTCTATTTTGCTTGTTACTTTTAAAGTCACTTCCCTCAGTTTATACTGGATCATCGCGGATTAACCATTAGTTGGGAAATAAAATGAAAAAAGCAAAATAACGAATAGCTGTTATATAAAAACGAAAAATTTAAAAATACCCCCCCCCCCCCCCCCGACGATGTCATCGTCCATCCCGATGGTTGACAGCAAACATCGTCAACGGCCAAATTAGGGGACATCGCCCAACCCTAGTCCAGACTTGGTAGTAAAACATTCATAAAAGTTGCTAATGTGAGAAAGCCAAGGCGGCAATAATAGCTTAAAATCTTTATGTTGTGGTATAAATTCTCCTTAGATAATTTGATCTGGAGAGACCTTAGCTGTATGACAATCAAACATAAGGCTGCGTTGGAAAACGGACTTGATGGTTTCAAAGGATTCAGAGTAGGCTCTAAAGGTGGATTACACTGTACTGATTTGAGCTGAGAATTGATTGCAGAAGTTCTTGAGAAGTCATTGGGGTCTCAGGTGGCAGCTGGGATCTTGGATGATGATGCCGAAGTCTCATCTCTATTCTTTTAGGGTCAGAGACAGGATGATGTGAGATATTGTACTGCTGGACAACTCTTCTTTCCCAAACCAAGAAAACTTCATATTGACTTTACCTGGCAGGTCTCCAAAACTGCTGGGTTTACTCCGCCTCACCAGATCCAGCTGTGGTACCTTGACTCTGCAGCTGTACTGCCCCAGAGCCTTTGTTACCAGGTCGTAGTTTTTGGATTTGGCCATTCCCAGTTGTTCGTTGTTCTTATAGAAATAGTAATGGACCGGAGGGGCAGGAGCTCGGGCGTTGTACAGAACATGGCAGATGAGCTTCATCTTTTTGGCTCCGTACAATTTGATGTCTGCATGGATCTCCAACAAAGGCTGTGACAGAACCTCTGAGAAAAAAACAGCAAAAGTAAAATGAATAAATTGGAAAGAACTTGCCATCACACTCTGTAGTTGCTTTAGCCAAGAACTGGTTTAAATTTTATTTTAGTGCTAATAGACATTCATGCAGTTGATCGATTGATATCAGTGCCACTTTATGAGCTCACCTAAGATGTGGACTGGTGTGTTAACTGAGGTCACAGAGTATGTGCGTCTTCTCACATCCCAGGAGACCCGGCAAGAGTACATCCCTGAATCCCCAAGGGTCACATTACTTAAGTAAAAGCTTACGTTTTGGCCGATTTGTCTCATCACTTCAATTCCATCTTTGTAAAGGATTGTCTCATGAATGGGAGGGAAACCTCTGAGGCGACACGACAGCTTTAAGGTGTCCCCAACAAGAGTGGAACGAGAGGGGGGTTTGAGGATGGCCCAACCTCCTGAGCAGAGATTGGGAGAAAAGAATCAAACAAATGATATTTTCCAAAAATAAACAACCAGCAAATCTTACCATCCACTTCAATCTCCACAGGTACACTTTGCAAAGTTCTTATGATTCCTATCATGGTCTTTCTTGCACCTTGACAAGAAAATTTTCCACTCGCTTTTATTTTTGCATTCCACAGCTTGAAGTTCTCCCCGGTCTCTGGCAGCTTCTCAGAACCCCTGAACCACTCGACACTCCAGTTGGACCCATGGATATCGGGAATGCTGCATCTGAGGTGCAGACTCTCCCCAGTGAAGATCCTGGAGTTGTCTGAGACTAACTCAACGATAGCTCGAAATGATGTGACCATGGGAACTGAGAAGGAAAAGCAAGAGAGCAATCATCAGGAAGTAAAACAAAAGCAGGTTCTATTCATGACGTAAATGTTAATTTCACTACAAACTGTGGTCTGTGGCGTTTATATAACTGACGCTTCACAGCACACAGAACACACAGAAGTGTGAGAGGATTTGGGACATACCATTACACATCACGAGTTGTGGCAGCAAAGCAAGTACTAAAAAATAATAATAATCAAGCACAGAGTATTAATAATTATATTAATATTACCTAAAAATACATTTAATTTGATTAAAAAATAGGTCAAGTTAGGAAAACTCACCGAGGAGAACAATGCAAGTGTCCATGTTGCTCCTTTTGTGAGGGAAAGAAACTGATTCTTTTAAACTTAAAAAATAGAGAAGTGAAAGCTTCTATTCTGGGTGACAGATGTAAAATCCCCTTTTTTGCAAAAAATGCTGTCTAATCAAATCTAGTTCTTTTATGTAAATGATGTGCAGAAAGACCTGAACATCATTATGTATCTTTATAAAAACTACGCCCCTGTTAGCAAATTCTAGCACTGGACTTTTCTGTACTGAGATTTCTCAGGCTGTATGGAAAGGCTACAATAGACCAGCGGTCCCCAACCTTTATTGCACCACGGACCGGTTTGATGTCTGGCAAAATTCTCACGAACCGGTATGTTATATGTGGCGGACACAGGCTGCAGCAACGCTGCAATAAAGCAGTGTTTTTCAACCAGTGTGCCGCGGCACACTAGTGTGCCGTGGGAGATGGTCAAGTGTGCTGTGGGAAATTGCCCTCATTAATTGATCTAAAAACATTTCCCATCTCCAGGAAATCAGCTCTTTGTTCATCCAAACAGGCCCTGATAAAACACTGAGTAGTTAGGAATATGAACGATCATAAAATACTTTTTTCTTTGTGTTTATTTGATTCTATTAAAGACATTTTTATAAGAATGACGTTAACGCGATTTAGCTGCAGCTATAACTGTTATCTGAAAAGTCCCGCAGCTTTTACTGTCTTCACGACTCCACCAATCATTCTTGAAGGCTTAATCACATGTCATCAGTCTGACCAATCAGAGGTGTTTAAAGTATTCACTTCCTTGTTCCAATTTAGCTCATTACTCACTCAGTTCCAACAAAAACACCAGCTAAAGCTCGTCTTTAGCGGTGTAGCTTTCCACAGAATCCGGTATCAGACCGTGGAACAAGTGAACAAAACCATGAAGCCCAGAGACGCGAGTTTTTCTGCCGAATTCTGGCAGTTTTCACACTACATCTCCCATGATGCATTGGCTTAAAGGGACAGCGCCTCAGCGTACAATGAGTCGTCCTTGTTACATGTCTTGAAACCAAAACGAACATACAGTTTGTATGTAACTTAAGTTTTATTACATCTTTTAGAAAAAACATCTGCAACTTCCTGCTTTTTCTATCTTTTTCTATATCTTATCACAAATTGTGGCGGGGGGGGGGGGGGGGGGGGCTGTAGATCAATACAGACTATGAGTTTCTGCTTTTTTTTTTTTTTGGGATGCTGGTGTGCCGCAGGATTTTTGTCAAGGTTAAAGTGTGCCGTGGCTCAAAAAAGGTTGAAAAACACTGCAATAAAGGAAGAGATACGTAATAAGACGTACTCTGCACTTTCATTTTGACACATTAAACATTGTACATCGCACAGGTGTCATCATCCTCTCCCTTTCCCACACTCATGGTGCTAAAAAGAAGTAAACACAACAGGAAGAAATAACTAAGGGTGAAACACCATAACAGCCAGATGAAAGGACCCGTAGGCAAAAAGAAACACCCGTGCTAAACACTATTTTGACCAAAGCAGGAAAAGGGGATTGATTTAATTCCCTGTGATGCCAGCTCTGACAGTAACCCCTGCAGCCTGCGGAACTCCGACAGCAGACCAAATGAGCAAATCACCGACACTACAGTACAACAATTTCAGAAAAACAAAGACAGGTTGTCTTTTTGAATCTACCAACTTGAAGGGTGGTAGGTTGTCTCAGGCTTTGCAGAAATGCTGCAATAGGCAGGGAGGACCCATTTTCATGAGCATCTTCAATGTTGGGTTCAATCTCAGTGAAAGAGCATTTGACTGCAGGTCAAGCGGTCACCAGTTCAACTCTGGGTGCCCCCTCATTGTGAAACGAGAGCATTTCCAGTATCAAATCACAGTTGACGTATTTTCAGACCACTGAACCAATGCACTACATACTTCAAGGAGTTTTTTGAAAAAGCCTCTGACCAGTTACATGAATAAGACAAAATCAGGTGTACCCGCTTTCCACTGACAACTTATATTCAAAGATTCGCATAATAATTCAGCTCAACCAAAGACCAGAATTCTTTTTAAATCTACTAACTAGAAGTGACATAGCATGCCCCTAATGTGTAGTACTCCGAGATAGGGGGTGAGGTCCCTTTTTAGGCAAAGTCTTTGTTGTGGGGGTATAGCTCAGTGGTAGAGCATTTGACTGCAGATCAAGAGGTCCCCAGTTTAACTCTGGGTGCCCCCTGCTCACTTTAAACCTCAAGATTAAAATGCTAACATCTCCATTAAAATTGTAAAATTTCCCTCAATCAATACACCACTTCAAAGACTTATTAGAACAAGCCACTCCACATTCAGACAAATTCATGTGTACATGTTTGCCATTCAATCTATTAATTCGCAATTTCAAATAAAATTTAAAGAAAACAAAGACTAGATGTCTTTTTGAATTCCCCAATTTGAAGTGTGGTAGGTTGTCTCAGTCTTTGCAGAAATGCTGCAATAGGCAGGGAGGACCCATTTTCATGAGCATCTTCTATGTTGGGTTCAATCTCAGTGAAAGAGCATTTGACTGCAGGTCAAGCAGTCCCCAGTTCAACACTGGATGCCCCCTCATTGTGAAACGTGAGCATTTCCAGTATCAAATCACAGTTGACGTATTTTTAGACCACTGAATCAATGCACTACATACTTCAAGGAGTTTTTTTGAAAGAAAGCCTCTGACCAGTTACATGAATAAGACAAAATCAGGTGTACCCGCTTTCCACTGACAACTTATATTCAAAGATTCGCATAATAATTCAGCTCAACCAAAGACCAGAATTCTTTTTAAATCTACTAACTAGAAGTGACATAGCATGCCCCTAATGTGTAGTACTCCGAGATAGGGGGTGAGGTCCCTTTTTAGGCAAAGTCTTTGTTTTGGGGGTATAGCTCAGTGGTAGAGCATTTGACTGCAGATCAAGAGGTCCCCAGTTCAACTCTGGGTGCCCCCTGCTCACTTTAAACCCCAGGATTAAAATGCTAACATCTCCATTAAAATTGTAAAATTTCCCTCAATCAATACACCACTTCAAAGACTTATTAGAACAAGCCACTCCACATTCAGACAAATAAATCAAACACATGTGTACATGTTAGCCATTCAATCTATAAATTCGCAATTTCAAATAAAATTTAAGGAAAACAAAGACTAGATCTCTTTTTGAATCCCCCAATTTGAAGTGTGGTTGGTTGTCTCAGTCTTTGCAGAAATGCTGCAATAGGCAGGGAGGACCCATTTTCATGAGCATCTTCTATGTTGGGTTCAATCTCAGTGAAAGAGCATTTGACTATAGGTCAAGCGGTTTTTAGTTCGACTCTGGGTGTCCCCTCATTGTGAAACGTGAGCATTTCCAGCATCAAATCACAGTTGACGTATTTTCAGACCACTGAACCAATGCACTACATACTTCAAGGAGTTTTTTGAAAGAAAGCCTCTGACCAGTTACATGAATAAGACAAAATCAGGTGTACCCGCTTTCCACTGACAACTTATATTCAAAGATTCGTATAATAATTCAGCTCAACCAAAGACCAGAATTCTTTTTAAATCTACTAACTCGAAGTGACATAGCATGCCCCTAATGTGTAGTACTCCGAGATAGGGGGTGAGGTCCCTTTTTTGGCATAGCTTCTTTTGTGGGGGTATAGCTCAGTGGTAGAGCATTTGACTGCAGACCAAAAGGTCCCCAGTTCAACTCTGGGTGCCCCCTGCTCACGTTAAACCTCAGGATTAAAATGCTAACATCTCCATTAAAATTGTAAAATTTCCATGAAAGAAAAAACCACTTCAAAGACCTATTATTAGAACAAGCCAGTCCACATTCAGACAAATAAATCAAACACATGTGTACATGTTTGCCATTCAATCTATAAATTCACAATTTCAAATGAAATTTAAAGAAAACAAAGACTACATGTCTTTTTGAATCCCCCAATTTGAAGTGTGGTAGGTTGTCTCAGCCTTTGCAGAAATGCTGCAATAGGCAGGGAGGACCCATTTTCATGAGCATCTTCTATGTTGGGTTCAATCTCAGTGAAAGAGCATTTGACTGCAGGTCAAGCAGTCCCCAGTTCAACACTGGATGCCCCCTCATTGTGAAACGTGAGCATTTCCAGTATCAAATCACAGTTGACGGACTTTCAGACCACTGAACCAATGCACTACATACTTCAAGGAGTTTTTTGAAAGAAAGCCTCTGACCAGTTACATGAATAAGACAAAATCAGGTGTACCCGTTTTCCACTGACAACTTATATTCAAAGATTTGCATAATAATTCAGTTCAACCAAAGACCAGAATTCCTTTTAAATCTACTAACTCGAAGTGACATAGCATGCCCCTAATGTGTAGTACTCCAAGATAGGGGGTGAGGTCCCTTTTTAGGCAAAGGTTTTGTTGTGGTGGTATAGCTCAGTGGTAGAGCATTTGACTGCAGATCAAGAGGTCCCCAGTTCAACTCTGGGTGCCCCCTGCTCACTTTAAACCTCAGGATTAAAATGCTAACATCTCCATTAAAATTGTAAAATTTCCCTCAATCAATATACCACTTCAAAGACTTATTATTAGAACAAGCCACTCCACATTCAGACAAATTCATGTGTACATGTTTGCCACTCAATCTATACATTCGCAATTTCAAATAAAATTTAAAGAAAACAAAGACTACATGTCTTTTTGAATCCCCCAATTTGAAGTGTGGTAGGTTGTCTCAGCCTTTGCAGAAATGCTGCAATAGGCAGGGAGGACCCATTTTCATGAGCATCTTCTATGTTGGGTTCAATCTCAGTGAAAGAGCATTTGACTGCAGGTCAAGCAGTCCCCAGTTCAACACTGGATGCCCCCTCATTGTGAAACGTGAGCATTTCCAGTATCAAATCACAGTTGACGTATTTTCAGACCACTGAACCAATGCACTACATACTTCAAGGAGTTTTTTGAAAGAAAGCCTCTGACCAGTTACATGAATAAGACAAAATCAGGTGTACCCGCTTTCCACTGACAACTTATATTAAAAGATTCGCATAATAATTCAGCTCAACCAAAGACCAGAATTCTTTTTAAATTTACTAACTCGAAGTGACATAGCATGCCCCTAAAGTGTAGTACTCTGAGATAGGGGGTGAGGTCCCTTTTTAGGCAAAGGTTTTTATTGTGGGGGTATAGCTCAGTGGTAGAGCATTTGAGTGCAGATCAAGAGGTCCCCAGTTCAACTCTGGGTGCCCCCTGCTCACTTTGAACCTCAGGATTAAAATGCTAACATCTCCATTAAAACTGTAAAATTTCCCTCAATCAATATACCACTTCAAAGACTTATTATTAGAACAAGCCACTCCACATTCAGACAAATTCATGTGTACATGTTTGCCACTCAATCTATACATTCGCAATTTCAAATAAAATTTAAAGAAAACAAAGACTACATGTCTTTTTGAATCCCCCAATTTGAAGTGTGGTAGGTTGTCTCAGCCTTTGCAGAAATGCTGCAATAGGCAGGGAGGACCCATTTTCATGAGCATCTTCTATGTTGGGTTCAATCTCAGTGAAAGAGCATTTGACTGCAGGTCAAGCAGTCCCCAGTTCAACACTGGATGCCCCCTCATTGTGAAACGTGAGCATTTCCAGTATCAAATCACAGTTGACGGACTTTCAGACCACTGAACCAATGCACTACATACTTCAAGGAGTTTTTTGAAAGAAAGCCTCTGACCAGTTACATGAATAAGACAAAATCAGGTGTACCCGTTTTCCACTGACAACTTATATTCAAAGATTTGCATAATAATTCAGTTCAACCAAAGACCAGAATTCCTTTTAAATCTACTAACTCGAAGTGACATAGCATGCCCCTAATGTGTAGTACTCCAAGATAGGGGGTGAGGTCCCTTTTTTGGCATAGCTTTTATTGTGGGGGTATAGCTCAGTGGTAGAGCATTTGACTGCAGATCAAGAGGTCCCCAGTTCAACTCTGGGTGCCCCCTGCTCACTTTGAACCTCAGGATTAAAATGCTAACATCTCCATTAAAATTGTAAAATTTCCCTCAATCAATATACCACTTCAAAGACTTATTATTAGAACAAGCCACTCCACATTCAGACAAATTCATGTGTACATGTTTGCCACTCAATCTATACATTCGCAATTTCAAATAAAATTTAAAGAAAACAAAGACTACATGTCTTTTTGAATCCCCCAATTTGAAGTGTGGTAGGTTGTCTCAGCCTTTGCAGAAATGCTGCAATAGGCAGGGAGGACCCATTTTCATGAGCATCTTCTATGTTGGGTTCAATCTCAGTGAAAGAGCATTTGACTGCAGGTCAAGCAGTCCCCAGTTCAACACTGGATGCCCCCTCATTGTGAAACGTGAGCATTTCCAGTATCAAATCACAGTTGACGTATTTTCAGACCACTGAACCAATGCACTACATACTTCAAGGAGTTTTTTGAAAGAAAGCCTCTGACCAGTTACATGAATAAGACAAAATCAGGTGTACCCGCTTTCCACTGACAACTTATATTAAAAGATTCGCATAATAATTCAGCTCAACCAAAGACCAGAATTCTTTTTAAATTTACTAACTCGAAGTGACATAGCATGCCCCTAAAGTGTAGTACTCTGAGATAGGGGGTGAGGTCCCTTTTTAGGCAAAGGTTTTTATTGTGGGGGTATAGCTCAGTGGTAGAGCATTTGAGTGCAGATCAAGAGGTCCCCAGTTCAACTCTGGGTGCCCCCTGCTCACTTTGAACCTCAGGATTAAAATGCTAACATCTCCATTAAAATTG
Organism: Oryzias latipes; assembly: GCF_053564925.1. Taxonomy (NCBI): domain Eukaryota; kingdom Metazoa; phylum Chordata; class Actinopteri; order Beloniformes; family Adrianichthyidae; genus Oryzias; species Oryzias latipes. The sequence continues at coordinate 22,928,895 of NC_136249.1, read as the reverse complement.
TAAAATTTCCCTCAATCAATATACCACTTCAAAGACTTATTATTAGAACAAGCCACTCCACATTCAGACAAATTCATGTGTACATGTTTGCCACTCAATCTATACATTCGCAATTTCAAATAAAATTTAAAGAAAACAAAGACTACATGTCTTTTTGAATCCCCCAATTTGAAGTGTGGTAGGTTGTCTCAGCCTTTGCAGAAATGCTGCAATAGGCAGGGAGGACCCATTTTCATGAGCATCTTCTATGTTGGGTTCAATCTCAGTGAAAGAGCATTTGACTGCAGGTCAAGCAGTCCCCAGTTCAACACTGGATGCCCCCTCATTGTGAAACGTGAGCATTTCCAGTATCAAATCACAGTTGACGGACTTTCAGACCACTGAACCAATGCACTACATACTTCAAGGAGTTTTTTGAAAGAAAGCCTCTGACCAGTTACATGAATAAGACAAAATCAGGTGTACCCGTTTTCCACTGACAACTTATATTCAAAGATTTGCATAATAATTCAGTTCAACCAAAGACCAGAATTCCTTTTAAATCTACTAACTCGAAGTGACATAGCATGCCCCTAATGTGTAGTACTCCAAGATAGGGGGTGAGGTCCCTTTTTTGGCATAGCTTTTATTGTGGGGGTATAGCTCAGTGGTAGAGCATTTGACTGCAGATCAAGAGGTCCCCAGTTCAACTCTGGGTGCCCCCTGCTCACTTTGAACCTCAGGATTAAAATGCTAACATCTCCATTAAAATTGTAAAATTTCCCTCAATCAATATACCACTTCAAAGACTTATTATTAGAACAAGCCACTCCACATTCAGACAAATTCATGTGTACATGTTTGCCACTCAATCTATACATTCGCAATTTCAAATAAAATTTAAAGAAAACAAAGACTACATGTCTTTTTGAATCCCCCAATTTGAAGTGTGGTAGGTTGTCTCAGCCTTTGCAGAAATGCTGCAATAGGCAGGGAGGACCCATTTTCATGAGCATCTTCTATGTTGGGTTCAATCTCAGTGAAAGAGCATTTGACTGCAGGTCAAGCAGTCCCCAGTTCAACACTGGATGCCCCCTCATTGTGAAACGTGAGCATTTCCAGTATCAAATCACAGTTGACGGACTTTCAGACCACTGAACCAATGCACTACATACTTCAAGGAGTTTTTTGAAAGAAAGCCTCTGACCAGTTACATGAATAAGACAAAATCAGGTGTACCCGTTTTCCACTGACAACTTATATTCAAAGATTTGCATAATAATTCAGTTCAACCAAAGACCAGAATTCCTTTTAAATCTACTAACTCGAAGTGACATAGCATGCCCCTAATGTGTAGTACTCCAAGATAGGGGGTGAGGTCCCTTTTTTGGCATAGCTTTTATTGTGGGGGTATAGCTCAGTGGTAGAGCATTTGACTGCAGATCAAGAGGTCCCCAGTTCAACTCTGGGTGCCCCCTGCTCACTTTAAACCTCAGGATTAAAATGCTAACATCTCCATTAAAATTGTAAAATTTCCATGAAAGAAAAAACCACTTCAAAGACCTATTATTAGAACAAGCCACTCCACATTCAGACAAATAAATCAAACACATGTGTACATGTTTGCCATTCAATCTATACATTCGCAATTTCAAATGAAATTTAAAGAAAACAAAGACTACATGTCTTTGTGAATCCCCCAATTTGAAGTGTGTTAGGTTGACTAAGGTTTTGCAGAAATGCTTCAATAGGCAGGGAGGACCCATTTTCAGGAGCATCTTCTATGTTGGGTTCAATCTCAGTGAAAGAGCATTTGACTGCAGGTCAAGCGGTCCCCAGTTCAACACTGGGTGTCCCCTCATTGTGAAACGTGAGCATTTCCAGCATCAAATCACAGTTGACGTAGTTTCAGACCACTGAACCAATGCACTACATACTTTAAGGAGTTTTTTGAAAGAAAGCCTCTGACCAGTTACATGAATAAGACAAAATCAGGTGTACCCGCTTTCCACTGACAACTTATATTCAAAGATTTGCATAATAATTCAGTTCAACCAAAGACCAGAATTCCTTTTAAATCTACTAACTCGAAGTGACATAGCATGCCCCTAATGTGTAGTACAGTGATCCCTTGCTATATCACGGTTTACTTTTCACGGTTTCGCTACTTCACGGATTTGGATTGTGCATTGTGTTCTGCATTCTGATTGGCTAAAAAGTCACTCAGCGAGTAGCTCAAGAATGGGACCCTTTGATGAGCCGTTCATTACAGTTCTCCAACATAATCGATGGGGGCATGTCGGTGTATAAGGATCTTATAGCAAAGAAGAAAAAAGAGCGACAACAACTGCTTATCACTATGTTCCTCTCCCGAACAAACACACCTGCAGCTGCACCGCGGGCTTCAGAAGGAAAAAACGCTGCACAGGATGCAGCGGCTCAGTATGAAGAGCAGTGAAAAAGAAGACCGGTGTCACTATCTGTCCCACTGTACTTTTTTATTTTTTTCATAATCATTTTAAATTTTCCTCCGTTTAATCCACTCGGGTCGCGGTGGGCGGGGCTAATCTCCGAAATTTAAAGCCTTCTGTTCTTATCGATGATTGAAATTATTATTTGACAGCACACTACAGAAGTTATTTGTTGAAAAAACGTTTCTAAAGTACTTTTATTTGTTAAAAAAACAATTGATTTAGCCTGTTAAATGGTTTGTTCTTTCTTTTCAATGTATAATAGTGAATTTCATTGTATAATAATTGTAAAAAAATAAAGGTTTCTACTTCACGGGTTTTGCTTATCACGGGTTCTATTTGGAACGTAACCCCCGCGATAATCAAGGGATCACTGTACTCCAAGATAGGGGGTGAGGTCCCTTTTTTGGCATAGCTTTTTTTGTGGGGGTATAGCTCAGTGGTAGAGCATTTGACTGCAGATCAAGAGGTCCCCAGTTCAACTCTGGGTGCCCCCTGCTCACTTTAAACCTCAGGATGAAAATGCTAACATCTCAATTAAAATTGTAAAATTTCCCTCAATCAATACACCACTTCAAAGACCTATTATTAGAACTAGCCACTCAACAGTCAGACAAATAAATCAAACACATGTGTACATGTTTGCCATTCAATCTATTAATTCGCAATTTCAAATAAAATTTAAAGAAAACAAAGACTACATGTCTTTGTGAATCCCCCAATTTGAAGTGTGGTAGGTTGACTCAGGTTTTGCAGAAATGCTTCAATAGGCAGGGAGGACCCATTTTCAGGAGCATCTTCTATGTTGGGTTCAATCTCAGTGAAAGAGCATTTGACTGCAGGTCAAGCGGTCCCCAGTTCAACACTGGGTGTCCCCTCATTGTGAAACGTGAGCATTTCCAGCATCAAATCACAGTTGACGTAGTTTCAGACCACTGAACCAATGCACTACATACTTCAAGGAGTTTTTTGAAAGAAAGCCTCTGACCAGTTACATGAATAAGACAAAATCAGGTGTACCCGCTTTCCACTGACAACTTATATTAAAAGATTCGCATAATAATTCAGCTCAACCAAAGACCAGAATTCTTTTTAAATCTACTAACTCGAAGTGACATAGCATGCCCCTAGAGTGTAGTACTCTGAGATAGGGGGTGAGGTCCCTTTTTAGGCAAAGGTTTTTATTGTGGGGGTATAGCTCAGTGGTAGAGCATTTGAGTGCAGATCAAGAGGTCCCCAGTTCAACTCTGGGTGCCCCCTGCTCACTTTGAACCTCAGAATTAAAATGCTAACATCTCCATTAAAATTGTAAAATTTCCCTCAATCAATATACCACTTCAAAGACTTATTATTAGAACAAGCCACTCCACATTCAGACAAATTCATGTGTACATGTTTGCCACTCAATCTATACATTCGCAATTTCAAATAAAATTTAAAGAAAACAAAGACTACATGTCTTTTTGAATCCCCCAATTTGAAGTGTGGTAGGTTGTCTCAGCCTTTGCAGAAATGCTGCAATAGGCAGGGAGGACCCATTTTCATGAGCATCTTCTATGTTGGGTTCAATCTCAGTGAAAGAGCATTTGACTGCAGGTCAAGCAGTCCCCAGTTCAACACTGGATGCCCCCTCATTGTGAAACGTGAGCATTTCCAGTATCAAATCACAGTTGACGGACTTTCAGACCACTGAACCAATGCACTACATACTTCAAGGAGTTTTTTGAAAGAAAGCCTCTGACCAGTTACATGAATAAGACAAAATCAGGTGTACCCGTTTTCCACTGACAACTTATATTCAAAGATTTGCATAATAATTCAGTTCAACCAAAGACCAGAATTCCTTTTAAATCTACTAACTCGAAGTGACATAGCATGCCCCTAATGTGTAGTACTCCAAGATAGGGGGTGAGGTCCCTTTTTAGGCAAAGGTTTTGTTGTGGTGGTATAGCTCAGTGGTAGAGCATTTGACTGCAGATCAAGAGGTCCCCAGTTCAACTCTGGGTGCCCCCTGCTCACTTTAAACCTCAGGATTAAAATGCTAACATCTCCATTAAAATTGTAAAATTTCCCTCAATCAATATACCACTTCAAAGACTTATTATTAGAACAAGCCACTCCACATTCAGACAAATTCATGTGTACATGTTTGCCACTCAATCTATACATTCGCAATTTCAAATAAAATTTAAAGAAAACAAAGACTACATGTCTTTTTGAATCCCCCAATTTGAAGTGTGGTAGGTTGTCTCAGCCTTTGCAGAAATGCTGCAATAGGCAGGGAGGACCCATTTTCATGAGCATCTTCTATGTTGGGTTCAATCTCAGTGAAAGAGCATTTGACTGCAGGTCAAGCAGTCCCCAGTTCAACACTGGATGCCCCCTCATTGTGAAACGTGAGCATTTCCAGTATCAAATCACAGTTGACGTATTTTCAGACCACTGAACCAATGCACTACATACTTCAAGGAGTTTTTTGAAAGAAAGCCTCTGACCAGTTACATGAATAAGACAAAATCAGGTGTACCCGCTTTCCACTGACAACTTATATTAAAAGATTCGCATAATAATTCAGCTCAACCAAAGACCAGAATTCTTTTTAAATTTACTAACTCGAAGTGACATAGCATGCCCCTAAAGTGTAGTACTCTGAGATAGGGGGTGAGGTCCCTTTTTAGGCAAAGGTTTTTATTGTGGGGGTATAGCTCAGTGGTAGAGCATTTGAGTGCAGATCAAGAGGTCCCCAGTTCAACTCTGGGTGCCCCCTGCTCACTTTGAACCTCAGGATTAAAATGCTAACATCTCCATTAAAATTGTAAAATTTCCCTCAATCAATATACCACTTCAAAGACTTATTATTAGAACAAGCCACTCCACATTCAGACAAATTCATGTGTACATGTTTGCCACTCAATCTATACATTCGCAATTTCAAATAAAATTTAAAGAAAACAAAGACTACATGTCTTTTTGAATCCCCCAATTTGAAGTGTGGTAGGTTGTCTCAGCCTTTGCAGAAATGCTGCAATAGGCAGGGAGGACCCATTTTCATGAGCATCTTCTATGTTGGGTTCAATCTCAGTGAAAGAGCATTTGACTGCAGGTCAAGCAGTCCCCAGTTCAACACTGGATGCCCCCTCATTGTGAAACGTGAGCATTTCCAGTATCAAATCACAGTTGACGGACTTTCAGACCACTGAACCAATGCACTACATACTTCAAGGAGTTTTTTGAAAGAAAGCCTCTGACCAGTTACATGAATAAGACAAAATCAGGTGTACCCGTTTTCCACTGACAACTTATATTCAAAGATTTGCATAATAATTCAGTTCAACCAAAGACCAGAATTCCTTTTAAATCTACTAACTCGAAGTGACATAGCATGCCCCTAATGTGTAGTACTCCAAGATAGGGGGTGAGGTCCCTTTTTTGGCATAGCTTTTATTGTGGGGGTATAGCTCAGTGGTAGAGCATTTGACTGCAGATCAAGAGGTCCCCAGTTCAACTCTGGGTGCCCCCTGCTCACTTTGAACCTCAGGATTAAAATGCTAACATCTCCATTAAAATTGTAAAATTTCCCTCAATCAATATACCACTTCAAAGACTTATTATTAGAACAAGCCACTCCACATTCAGACAAATTCATGTGTACATGTTTGCCACTCAATCTATACATTCGCAATTTCAAATAAAATTTAAAGAAAACAAAGACTACATGTCTTTTTGAATCCCCCAATTTGAAGTGTGGTAGGTTGTCTCAGCCTTTGCAGAAATGCTGCAATAGGCAGGGAGGACCCATTTTCATGAGCATCTTCTATGTTGGGTTCAATCTCAGTGAAAGAGCATTTGACTGCAGGTCAAGCAGTCCCCAGTTCAACACTGGATGCCCCCTCATTGTGAAACGTGAGCATTTCCAGTATCAAATCACAGTTGACGGACTTTCAGACCACTGAACCAATGCACTACATACTTCAAGGAGTTTTTTGAAAGAAAGCCTCTGACCAGTTACATGAATAAGACAAAATCAGGTGTACCCGTTTTCCACTGACAACTTATATTCAAAGATTTGCATAATAATTCAGTTCAACCAAAGACCAGAATTCCTTTTAAATCTACTAACTCGAAGTGACATAGCATGCCCCTAATGTGTAGTACTCCAAGATAGGGGGTGAGGTCCCTTTTTTGGCATAGCTTTTATTGTGGGGGTATAGCTCAGTGGTAGAGCATTTGACTGCAGATCAAGAGGTCCCCAGTTCAACTCTGGGTGCCCCCTGCTCACTTTAAACCTCAGGATTAAAATGCTAACATCTCCATTAAAATTGTAAAATTTCCATGAAAGAAAAAACCACTTCAAAGACCTATTATTAGAACAAGCCACTCCACATTCAGACAAATAAATCAAACACATGTGTACATGTTTGCCATTCAATCTATACATTCGCAATTTCAAATGAAATTTAAAGAAAACAAAGACTACATGTCTTTGTGAATCCCCCAATTTGAAGTGTGTTAGGTTGACTAAGGTTTTGCAGAAATGCTTCAATAGGCAGGGAGGACCCATTTTCAGGAGCATCTTCTATGTTGGGTTCAATCTCAGTGAAAGAGCATTTGACTGCAGGTCAAGCGGTCCCCAGTTCAACACTGGGTGTCCCCTCATTGTGAAACGTGAGCATTTCCAGCATCAAATCACAGTTGACGTAGTTTCAGACCACTGAACCAATGCACTACATACTTTAAGGAGTTTTTTGAAAGAAAGCCTCTGACCAGTTACATGAATAAGACAAAATCAGGTGTACCCGCTTTCCACTGACAACTTATATTCAAAGATTTGCATAATAATTCAGTTCAACCAAAGACCAGAATTCCTTTTAAATCTACTAACTCGAAGTGACATAGCATGCCCCTAATGTGTAGTACAGTGATCCCTTGCTATATCACGGTTTACTTTTCACGGTTTCGCTACTTCACGGATTTGGATTGTGCATTGTGTTCTGCATTCTGATTGGCTAAAAAGTCACTCAGCGAGTAGCTCAAGAATGGGACCCTTTGATGAGCCGTTCATTACAGTTCTCCAACATAATCGATGGGGGCATGTCGGTGTATAAGGATCTTATAGCAAAGAAGAAAAAAGAGCGACAACAACTGCTTATCACTATGTTCCTCTCCCGAACAAACACACCTGCAGCTGCACCGCGGGCTTCAGAAGGAAAAAACGCTGCACAGGATGCAGCGGCTCAGTATGAAGAGCAGTGAAAAAGAAGACCGGTGTCACTATCTGTCCCACTGTACTTTTTTATTTTTTTCATAATCATTTTAAATTTTCCTCCGTTTAATCCACTCGGGTCGCGGTGGGCGGGGCTAATCTCCGCAATTTAAAGCCTTCTGTTCTTATCGATGATTGAAATTATTATTTGACAGCACACTACAGAAGTTATTTGTTGAAAAAACGTTTCTAAAGTACTTTTATTTGTTAAAAAAACAATTGATTTAGCCTGTTAAATGGTTTGTTCTTTCTTTTCAATGTATAATAGTGAATTTCATTGTATAATAATTGTAAAAAAATAAAGGTTTCTACTTCACGGGTTTTGCTTATCACGGGTTCTATTTGGAACGTAACCCCCGCGATAATCAAGGGATCACTGTACTCCAAGATAGGGGGTGAGGTCCCTTTTTTGGCATAGCTTTTTTTGTGGGGGTATAGCTCAGTGGTAGAGCATTTGACTGCAGATCAAGAGGTCCCCAGTTCAACTCTGGGTGCCCCCTGCTCACTTTAAACCTCAGGATGAAAATGCTAACATCTCAATTAAAATTGTAAAATTTCCCTCAATCAATACACCACTTCAAAGACCTATTATTAGAACTAGCCACTCAACAGTCAGACAAATAAATCAAACACATGTGTACATGTTTGCCATTCAATCTATTAATTCGCAATTTCAAATAAAATTTAAAGAAAACAAAGACTACATGTCTTTGTGAATCCCCCAATTTGAAGTGTGGTAGGTTGACTCAGGTTTTGCAGAAATGCTTCAATAGGCAGGGAGGACCCATTTTCAGGAGCATCTTCTATGTTGGGTTCAATCTCAGTGAAAGAGCATTTGACTGCAGGTCAAGCGGTCCCCAGTTCAACACTGGGTGTCCCCTCATTGTGAAACGTGAGCATTTCCAGCATCAAATCACAGTTGACGTATTTTCAGACCACTGAACCAATGCACTACATACTTTAAGGAGTTTTTTGAAAGAAAGCCTCTGACCAGTTACATGAATAAGACAAAATTAGGTGTACCCGCTTTCCACTGACAACTTATATTCAAAGATTTGCATAATAATTCAGTTCAACCAAAGACCAGAATTCCTTTTAAATCTACTAACTCGAAGTGACATAGCATGCCCCTAATGTGTAGTACTCCAAGATAGGGGGTGAGGTCCCTTTTTTGGCATAGCTTTTTTTGTGGGGGTATAGCTCAGTGGTAGAGCATTTGACTGCAGATCAAGAGGTCCCCAGTTCAACTCTGGGTGCCCCCTGCTCACTTTAAACCTCAGGATGAAAATGCTAACATCTCCATTAAAATTGTAAAATTTCCCTCAATCAATACACCACTTCAAAGACCCATTATTAGAACAAGCCACTCCACATTCAGACAAATAAATCAAACACATGTGTACATGTTTGCCATTCAATCTATACATTTGCAATTTCAAATAAAATTTAAAGAAAACAAAGACTACATGTCTTTTTGAATCCCCCAATTTGAAGTGTGGTAGGTTGTCTCAGCCTTTGCAGAAATGCTGCAATAGGCAGGGAGGACCCATTTTCATGAGCATCTTCTATGTTGGGTTCAATCTCAGTGAAAGACCATTTGACTGCAGGTCAAGCAGTCCCCAGTTCAACACTGGATGCCCCCTCATTGTGAAACGTGAGCATTTCCAGTATCAAATCACAGTTGACGGACTTTCAGACCACTGAACCAATGCACTACATACTTCAAGGAGTTTTTTGAAAGAAAGCCTCTGACCAGTTACATGAATAAGACAAAATCAGGTGTACCCGCTTTCCACTGACAACTTATATTCAAAGATTCGCATAATAATTCAGCTCAACCAAAGACCAGAATTCTTTTTAAATCTACTAACTCGAAGTGACATAGAATGCCCCTAATGTGTAGTACTCCGAGATAGGGGGTGAGGTCCCTTTTTAGGCAAAGTCTTTGTTGTGGGGGTATAGCTCAGTGGTAGAGCATTTGACTGCAGATCAAGAGGTCCCCAGTTCAACTCTGGGTGCCCCCTGCTCACTTTAAACCTCAGGATTAAAATGCTAACATCTCCATTAGAATTTTAAAATTTCCCTGAAAGAAAAAAACACTTCAAAGACCCATTATTAGAACAAGCCACTCCACATTCAGACAAATAAATCAAACACATGTGTACATGTTTGCCATTCAATCTATACATTCGCAATTTCAAATAAAATTTAAAGAAAACAAAGACTACATGTCTTTTTGAATCCCCCAATTTGAAGTGTGGTAGGTTGTCTCAGCCTTTGCAGAAATGCTTCAATAGGCAGGGAGGACCCATTTTCATGAGCATCTTCTATGTTGGGTTCAATCTCAGTGAAAGAGCATTTGACTGCAGGTCAAGCAGTCCCCAGTTCAACACTGGATGCCCCCTCATTGTGAAACGTGAGCATTTCCAGTATCAAATCACAGTTGACGGACTTTCAGACCACTGAACCAATGCACTACATACTTCAAGGAGTTTTTTGAAAGAAAGCCTCTGACCAGTTATATGAATAAGACAAAATCAGGTGTACCCGCTTTCCACTGACAACTTATATTCAAAGATTCGCATAATAATTCAGCTCAACCAAAGACCAGAATTCTTTTTAAATCTACTAACTCGAAGTGACATAGCATGCCCCTAATGCAGGGGTCGGGAACCTATGGCTCGCGAGCCATATATGGCTCTTTTGATGGTCACATGTGGCTCGCAGACAAATCTTTAATTATAGTAATTTTTTTTTCATTAGACCAGTCCTTCTCGGGCGCGATGCGATGCCAGAGGCGAGCAGTAGTAGCAGTGCTTAGAGAGAGAAATCTGCGCCAGCGCTATCAGTTACTATTATCTATTATTTCACAGAGTTTGTACCAGCTGGAAACCTGTGAATTGCCGTGCCTAAAACTACGCGCTCCCGTCTCTGAGAAAGAGCGCGCAGATGCGGGGACGGGATGTGTGAGGAAGAAAGCAGAGGGTGGGGGTGAGGGGTTGTGGGGACAGGCAGCAGGTGAATCGCGCAGGGATTGTAAAAACGTAAAACCCGCTTCCCGTCACTCACTGCAGCGTGTGAGTGTGTTTGGCTCCAGGTCTGCAGGTGAGCAGTCTTTGTCACATCTACAGAACATTCAGACCTACGATGACGTTTAAAGTCTCAACGCCTGAACGAAGCAGAAACTCACCACGTATCAACCAGACTAGACCATCAGCAAAACTACCACGAGAAATACTCATCATTTATTAGCAACAGAATAACAATGTTATTAAAAAGAATCCACAGACTTATTGTACTTTAAAAATGTTGAAATTAAATCAAATGCACACATTCATTTGTATATTTAGTTTTAAACAAATTGTCGCGGACTGAGTTGGGTGGCTGTTGGGCCGCGTTAAAAGTTCTGGAGTTCATTGAACGCGTCAAGCAGAGATCTGATTGGCCCTCAGTTCTGTCGCTCAGCCTGTTGTTAGGTAGTTTGGACCAATGGGGTTCAGCTATGGGCCGAATAAGGGAAATGGGAGGGGCTGGAGCGGGAGCAGGGGAATATAAAGTTGGGAGAAGCGCTCTCGTGTCGGCGGGAGAGATTCAGGAGTTGCTGAATTAATTGTACGGCGTTTGTTGCGGTCTACAGTAATCGGAATAAAGAACTTTAAAAGAGGTTAAGTCTCCGTGCCTTAGTGTGGGGAAGGGACACTACATTATTGTATGGCTCTTTCGAAATTACATTTCAAAATATGTGGCATTTGTGGCTCTCTTGGCCAAAAAGGTTCCCGACCCCTGCCCTAATGTGTAGTACTCCGAGGTAGGGAGTGAGGTCCCTTTTTAGGCAAAGGTTTTGTTGTGGGGGTATAGCTCAGTGGTAGAGCATTTGACTGCAGATCAAGAGGTCCCCAGTTCAACTCTGGGTGCCCCCTGCTCACTTTAAACCTCATGATTAAAATGCTAACATCTCCATTAAAATTGTAAAATTTCCCTCAATCAATATACCACTTCAAAGACTTATTATTAGAACAAGCCACTCCACATTCAGACAAATTCATGTGTACATGTTTGCCACTCAATCTATACATTCGCAATTTCAAATAAAATTTAAAGAAAACAAAGACTACATGTCTTTTTGAATCCCCCAATTTGAAGTGTGGTAGGTTGTCTCAGCCTTTGCAGAAATGCTGCAATAGGCAGGGAGGACCCATTTTCATGAGCATCTTCTATGTTGGGTTCAATCTCAGTGAAAGAGCATTTGACTGCAGGTCAAGCAGTCCCCAGTTCAACACTGGATGCCCCCTCATTGTGAAACGTGAGCATTTCCAGTATCAAATCACAGTTGACGGACTTTCAGACCACTGAACCAATGCACTACATACTTCAAGGAGTTTTTTGAAAGAAAGCCTCTGACCAGTTATATGAATAAGACAAAATCAGGTGTACCCGCTTTCCACTGACAACTTATATTCAAAGATTCGCATAATAATTCAGCTCAACCAAAGACCAGAATTCTTTTTAAATCTACTAACTCGAAGTGACATAGCATGCCCCTAATGTGTAGTACTCCGAGATAGGGGGTGAGGTCCCTTTTTAGGCAAAGGTTTTGTTGTGGGGGTATAGCTCAGTGGTAGAGCATTTGAGTGCAGATCAAGAGGTCCCCAGTTCAACTCTGGGTGCCCCCTGCTCACTTTAAACCTCAGGATGAAAATGCTAACATCTCCATTAAAATTGTAAAATTTCCCTGAAAGAAAAAACCACTTCAAAGACCCAATATTAGAACAAGCCACTCCACATTCAGACAAATAAATCAAGCACATGTGTACATGTTTGCCATTCAATCTATACATTTGCAATTTCAAATGAAATTTAAAGAAAACAAAGACTACATGTCTTTGTGAATCCCCCAATTTGAAGTGTGTTAGGTTGACTAAGGTTTTGCAGAAATGCTTCAATAGGCAGGGAGGACCCATTTTCAGGAGCATCTTCTATGTTGGGTTCAATCTCAGTGAAAGAGCATTTGACTGCAGGTCAAGCGGTCCCCAGTTCAACACTGGGTGTCCCCTCATTGTGAAACGTGAGCATTTCCAGCATCAAATCACAGTTGACGTATTTTCAGACCACTGAACCAATGCACTACATACTTTAAGGAGTTTTTTGAAAGAAAGCCTCTGACCAGTTACATGAATAAGACAAAATCAGGTGTACCCGCTTTCCACTGACAACTTATATTCAAAGATTTGCATAATAATTCAGTTCAACCAAAGACCAGAATTCCTTTTAAATCTACTAACTCGAAGTGACATAGCATGCCCCTAATGTGTAGTACTCCAAGATAGGGGGTGAGGTCCCTTTTTTGGCATAGCTTTTTTTGTGGGGGTATAGCTCAGTGGTAGAGCATTTGACTGCAGATCAAGAGGTCCCCAGTTCAACTCTGGGTGCCCCCTGCTCACTTTAAACCTCAGGATGAAAATGCTAACATCTCAATTAAAATTGTAAAATTTCCCTCAATCAATACACCACTTCAAAGACCTATTATTAGAACTAGCCACTCAACAGTCAGACAAATAAATCAAACACATGTGTAAATGTTTGCCATTCAATCTATTAATTCGCAATTTCAAATAAAATTTAAAGAAAACAAAGACTACATGTCTTTGTGAATCCCCCAATTTGAAGTGTGGTAGGTTGACTCAGGTTTTGCAGAAATGCTTCAATAGGCAGGGAGGACCCATTTTCAGGAGCATCTTCTATGTTGGGTTCAATCTCAGTGAAAGAGCATTTGACTGCAGGTCAAGCGGTCCCCAGTTCAACACTGGGTGCCCCCTCATTGTGAAACGTGAGCATTTCCAGCATCAAATCACAGTTGACGTATTTTCAGACCACTGAACCAATGCACTACATACTTTAAGGAGTTTTTTGAAAGAAAGCCTCTGACCAGTTACATGAATAAGACAAAATCAGGTGTACCCGCTTTCCACTGACAACTTATATTCAAAGATTTGCATAATAATTCAGTTCAACCAAAGACAAGAATTCCTTTTAAATCTACTAACTCGAAGTGACATAGCATGCCCCTAATGTGTAGTACTCCAAGATAGGGGGTGAGGTCCCTTTTTTGGCATAGCTTTTTTTGTGGGGGTATAGCTCAGTGGTAGAGCATTTGACTGCAGATCAAGAGGTCCCCAGTTCAACTCTGGGTGCCCCCTGCTCACTTTAAACCTCAGGATGAAAATGCTAACATCTCCATTAAAATTGTAAAATTTCCCTCAATCAATACACCACTTCAAAGACCCATTATTAGAACAAGCCACTCCACATTCAGACAAATAAATCAAACACATGTGTACATGTTTGCCATTCAATCTATACATTCGCAATTTCAAATAAAATTTAAAGAAAACAAAGACTACATGTCTTTTTGAATCCCCCAATTTGAAGTGTGGTAGGTTGTCTCAGCCTTTGCAGAAATGCTGCAATAGGCAGGGAGGACCCATTTTCATGAGCATCTTCTATGTTGGGTTCAATCTCAGTGAAAGAGCATTTGACTGCAGGTCAAGCAGTCCCCAGTTCAACACTGGATGCCCCCTCATTGTGAAACGTGAGCATTTCCAGTATCAAATCACAGTTGACGGACTTTCAGACCACTGAAGCAATGCACTACATACTTCAAGGAGTTTTTTGAAAGAAAGCCTCTGACCAGTTATATGAATAAGACAAAATCAGGTGTACCCGCTTTCCACTGACAACTTATATTCAAAGATTCGCATAATAATTCAGCTCAACCAAAGACCAGAATTCTTTTTAAATCTACTAACTCGAAGTGACATAGCATGCCCCTAATGCAGGGGTCGGGAACCCATGGCTCGCGAGCCATATATGGCTCTTTTGATGGTCACATGTGGCTCGCAGACAAATCTTTAATTATAGTAATTTTTTTTTCATTAGACCAGTCCTTCTCGGGCGCGATGCGATGCCAGAGGCGAGCAGTAGTAGCAGTGCTTAGAGAGAGAAATCTGCGCCAGCGCTATCAGTTACTATTATCTATTATTTCACAGAGTTTGTACCAGCTGGAAACCTGTGAATTGCCGTGCCTAAAACTACGCGCTCCCGTCTCTGAGAAAGAGCGCGCAGATGCGGGGACGGGATGTGTGAGGAAGAAAGCAGAGGGTGGGGGTGAGGGGTTGTGGGGACAGGCAGCAGGTGAATCGCGCAGGGATTGTAAAAACGTAAAACCCGCTTCCCGTCACTCACTGCAGCGTGTGAGTGTGTTTGGCTCCAGGTCTGCAGGTGAGCAGTCTTTGTCACATCTACAGAACATTCAGACCTACGATGACGTTTAAAGTCTCAACGCCTGAACGAAGCAGAAACTCACCACGTATCAACCAGACTAGACCATCAGCAAAACTACCACGAGAAATACTCATCATTTATTAGCAACAGAATAACAATGTTATTAAAAAGAATCCACAGACTTATTGTACTTTAAAAATGTTGAAATTAAATCAAATGCACACATTCATTTGTATATTTAGTTTTAAACAAATTGTCGCGGACTGAGTTGGGTGGCTGTTGGGCCGCGTTAAAAGTTCTGGAGTTCATTGAACGCGTCAAGCAGAGATCTGATTGGCCCTCAGTTCTGTCGCTCAGCCTGTTGTTAGGTAGTTTGGACCAATGGGGTTCAGCTATGGGCCGAATAAGGGAAATGGGAGGGGCTGGAGCGGGAGCAGGGGAATATAAAGTTGGGAGAAGCGCTCTCGTGTCGGCGGGAGAGATTCAGGAGTTGCTGAATTAATTGTACGGCGTTTGTTGCGGTCTACAGTAATCGGAATAAAGAACTTTAAAAGAGGTTAAGTCTCCGTGCCTTAGTGTGGGGAAGGGACACTACATTATTGTATGGCTCTTTCGAAATTACATTTCAAAATATGTGGCATTTGTGGCTCTCTTGGCCAAAAAGGTTCCCGACCCCTGCCCTAATGTGTAGTACTCCGAGGTAGGGAGTGAGGTCCCTTTTTAGGCAAAGGTTTTGTTGTGGGGGTATAGCTCAGTGGTAGAGCATTTGACTGCAGATCAAGAGGTCCCCAGTTCAACTCTGGGTGCCCCCTGCTCACTTTAAACCTCATGATTAAAATGCTAACATCTCCATTAAAATTGTAAAATTTCCCTCAATCAATATACCACTTCAAAGACTTATTATTAGAACAAGCCACTCCACATTCAGACAAATTCATGTGTACATGTTTGCCACTCAATCTATACATTCGCAATTTCAAATAAAATTTAAAGAAAACAAAGACTACATGTCTTTTTGAATCCCCCAATTTGAAGTGTGGTAGGTTGTCTCAGCCTTTGCAGAAATGCTGCAATAGGCAGGGAGGACCCATTTTCATGAGCATCTTCTATGTTGGGTTCAATCTCAGTGAAAGAGCATTTGACTGCAGGTCAAGCAGTCCCCAGTTCAACACTGGATGCCCCCTCATTGTGAAACGTGAGCATTTCCAGTATCAAATCACAGTTGACGGACTTTCAGACCACTGAACCAATGCACTACATACTTCAAGGAGTTTTTTGAAAGAAAGCCTCTGACCAGTTATATGAATAAGACAAAATCAGGTGTACCCGCTTTCCACTGACAACTTATATTCAAAGATTCGCATAATAATTCAGCTCAACCAAAGACCAGAATTCTTTTTAAATCTACTAACTCGAAGTGACATAGCATGCCCCTAATGTGTAGTACTCCGAGATAGGGGGTGAGGTCCCTTTTTAGGCAAAGGTTTTGTTGTGGGGGTATAGCTCAGTGGTAGAGCATTTGAGTGCAGATCAAGAGGTCCCCAGTTCAACTCTGGGTGCCCCCTGCTCACTTTAAACCTCAGGATGAAAATGCTAACATCTCCATTAAAATTGTAAAATTTCCCTGAAAGAAAAAACCACTTCAAAGACCCAATATTAGAACAAGCCACTCCACATTCAGACAAATAAATCAAGCACATGTGTACATGTTTGCCATTCAATCTATACATTTGCAATTTCAAATGAAATTTAAAGAAAACAAAGACTACATGTCTTTGTGAATCCCCCAATTTGAAGTGTGTTAGGTTGACTAAGGTTTTGCAGAAATGCTTCAATAGGCAGGGAGGACCCATTTTCAGGAGCATCTTCTATGTTGGGTTCAATCTCAGTGAAAGAGCATTTGACTGCAGGTCAAGCGGTCCCCAGTTCAACACTGGGTGTCCCCTCATTGTGAAACGTGAGCATTTCCAGCATCAAATCACAGTTGACGTATTTTCAGACCACTGAACCAATGCACTACATACTTTAAGGAGTTTTTTGAAAGAAAGCCTCTGACCAGTTACATGAATAAGACAAAATCAGGTGTACCCGCTTTCCACTGACAACTTATATTCAAAGATTTGCATAATAATTCAGTTCAACCAAAGACCAGAATTCCTTTTAAATCTACTAACTCGAAGTGACATAGCATGCCCCTAATGTGTAGTACTCCAAGATAGGGGGTGAGGTCCCTTTTTTGGCATAGCTTTTTTTGTGGGGGTATAGCTCAGTGGTAGAGCATTTGACTGCAGATCAAGAGGTCCCCAGTTCAACTCTGGGTGCCCCCTGCTCACTTTAAACCTCAGGATGAAAATGCTAACATCTCAATTAAAATTGTAAAATTTCCCTCAATCAATACACCACTTCAAAGACCTATTATTAGAACTAGCCACTCAACAGTCAGACAAATAAATCAAACACATGTGTAAATGTTTGCCATTCAATCTATTAATTCGCAATTTCAAATAAAATTTAAAGAAAACAAAGACTACATGTCTTTGTGAATCCCCCAATTTGAAGTGTGGTAGGTTGACTCAGGTTTTGCAGAAATGCTTCAATAGGCAGGGAGGACCCATTTTCAGGAGCATCTTCTATGTTGGGTTCAATCTCAGTGAAAGAGCATTTGACTGCAGGTCAAGCGGTCCCCAGTTCAACACTGGGTGCCCCCTCATTGTGAAACGTGAGCATTTCCAGCATCAAATCACAGTTGACGTATTTTCAGACCACTGAACCAATGCACTACATACTTTAAGGAGTTTTTTGAAAGAAAGCCTCTGACCAGTTACATGAATAAGACAAAATCAGGTGTACCCGCTTTCCACTGACAACTTATATTCAAAGATTTGCATAATAATTCAGTTCAACCAAAGACAAGAATTCCTTTTAAATCTACTAACTCGAAGTGACATAGCATGCCCCTAATGTGTAGTACTCCAAGATAGGGGGTGAGGTCCCTTTTTTGGCATAGCTTTTTTTGTGGGGGTATAGCTCAGTGGTAGAGCATTTGACTGCAGATCAAGAGGTCCCCAGTTCAACTCTGGGTGCCCCCTGCTCACTTTAAACCTCAGGATGAAAATGCTAACATCTCCATTAAAATTGTAAAATTTCCCTCAATCAATACACCACTTCAAAGACCCATTATTAGAACAAGCCACTCCACATTCAGACAAATAAATCAAACACATGTGTACATGTTTGCCATTCAATCTATACATTCGCAATTTCAAATAAAATTTAAAGAAAACAAAGACTACATGTCTTTTTGAATCCCCCAATTTGAAGTGTGGTAGGTTGTCTCAGCCTTTGCAGAAATGCTGCAATAGGCAGGGAGGACCCATTTTCATGAGCATCTTCTATGTTGGGTTCAATCTCAGTGAAAGAGCATTTGACTGCAGGTCAAGCAGTCCCCAGTTCAACACTGGATGCCCCCTCATTGTGAAACGTGAGCATTTCCAGTATCAAATCACAGTTGACGGACTTTCAGACCACTGAAGCAATGCACTACATACTTCAAGGAGTTTTTTGAAAGAAAGCCTCTGACCAGTTATATGAATAAGACAAAATCAGGTGTACCCGCTTTCCACTGACAACTTATATTCAAAGATTCGCATAATAATTCAGCTCAACCAAAGACCAGAATTCTTTTTAAATCTACTAACTCGAAGTGACATAGCATGCCCCTAATGCAGGGGTCGGGAACCCATGGCTCGCGAGCCATATATGGCTCTTTTGATGGTCACATGTGGCTCGCAGACAAATCTTTAATTATAGTAATTTTTTTTTCATTAGACCAGTCCTTCTCGGGCGCGATGCGATGCCAGAGGCGAGCAGTAGTAGCAGTGCTTAGAGAGAGAAATCTGCGCCAGCGCTATCAGTTACTATTATCTATTATTTCACAGAGTTTGTACCAGCTGGAAACCTGTGAATTGCCGTGCCTAAAACTACGCGCTCCCGTCTCTGAGAAAGAGCGCGCAGATGCGGGGACGGGATGTGTGAGGAAGAAAGCAGAGGGTGGGGGTGAGGGGTTGTGGGGACAGGCAGCAGGTGAATCGCGCAGGGATTGTAAAAACGTAAAACCCGCTTCCCGTCACTCACTGCAGCGTGTGAGTGTGTTTGGCTCCAGGTCTGCAGGTGAGCAGTCTTTGTCACATCTACAGAACATTCAGACCTACGATGACGTTTAAAGTCTCAACGCCTGAACGAAGCAGAAACTCACCACGTATCAACCAGACTAGACCATCAGCAAAACTACCACGAGAAATACTCATCATTTATTAGCAACAGAATAACAATGTTATTAAAAAGAATCCACAGACTTATTGTACTTTAAAAATGTTGAAATTAAATCAAATGCACACATTCATTTGTATATTTAGTTTTAAACAAATTGTCGCGGACTGAGTTGGGTGGCTGTTGGGCCGCGTTAAAAGTTCTGGAGTTCATTGAACGCGTCAAGCAGAGATCTGATTGGCCCTCAGTTCTGTCGCTCAGCCTGTTGTTAGGTAGTTTGGACCAATGGGGTTCAGCTATGGGCCGAATAAGGGAAATGGGAGGGGCTGGAGCGGGAGCAGGGGAATATAAAGTTGGGAGAAGCGCTCTCGTGTCGGCGGGAGAGATTCAGGAGTTGCTGAATTAATTGTACGGCGTTTGTTGCGGTCTACAGTAATCGGAATAAAGAACTTTAAAAGAGGTTAAGTCTCCGTGCCTTAGTGTGGGGAAGGGACACTACATTATTGTATGGCTCTTTCGAAATTACATTTCAAAATATGTGGCATTTGTGGCTCTCTTGGCCAAAAAGGTTCCCGACCCCTGCCCTAATGTGTAGTACTCCGAGGTAGGGAGTGAGGTCCCTTTTTAGGCAAAGGTTTTGTTGTGGGGGTATAGCTCAGTGGTAGAGCATTTGACTGCAGATCAAGAGGTCCCCAGTTCAACTCTGGGTGCCCCCTGCTCACTTTAAACCTCATGATTAAAATGCTAACATCTCCATTAAAATTGTAAAATTTCCCTCAATCAATATACCACTTCAAAGACTTATTATTAGAACAAGCCACTCCACATTCAGACAAATTCATGTGTACATGTTTGCCACTCAATCTATACATTCGCAATTTCAAATAAAATTTAAAGAAAACAAAGACTACATGTCTTTTTGAATCCCCCAATTTGAAGTGTGGTAGGTTGTCTCAGCCTTTGCAGAAATGCTGCAATAGGCAGGGAGGACCCATTTTCATGAGCATCTTCTATGTTGGGTTCAATCTCAGTGAAAGAGCATTTGACTGCAGGTCAAGCAGTCCCCAGTTCAACACTGGATGCCCCCTCATTGTGAAACGTGAGCATTTCCAGTATCAAATCACAGTTGACGGACTTTCAGACCACTGAACCAATGCACTACATACTTCAAGGAGTTTTTTGAAAGAAAGCCTCTGACCAGTTATATGAATAAGACAAAATCAGGTGTACCCGCTTTCCACTGACAACTTATATTCAAAGATTCGCATAATAATTCAGCTCAACCAAAGACCAGAATTCTTTTTAAATCTACTAACTCGAAGTGACATAGCATGCCCCTAATGTGTAGTACTCCGAGATAGGGGGTGAGGTCCCTTTTTAGGCAAAGGTTTTGTTGTGGGGGTATAGCTCAGTGGTAGAGCATTTGAGTGCAGATCAAGAGGTCCCCAGTTCAACTCTGGGTGCCCCCTGCTCACTTTAAACCTCAGGATTAAAATGCTAACATCTCCATTAAAATTGTAAAATTTCCCTCAATCAATATACCACTTCAAAGACTTATTATTAGAACAAGCCACTCCACATTCAGACAAATTCATGTGTACATGTTTGCCACTCAATCTATACATTCGCAATTTCAAATAAAATTTAAAGAAAACAAAGACTACATGTCTTTTTGAATCCCCCAATTTGAAGTGTGGTAGGTTGTCTCAGCCTTTGCAGAAATGCTGCAATAGGCAGGGAGGACCCATTTTCATGAGCATCTTCTATGTTGGGTTCAATCTCAGTGAAAGAGCATTTGACTGCAGGTCATGCAGTCCCCAGTTCAACACTGGATGCCCCCTCATTGTGAAACGTGAGCATTTCCAGTATCAAATCACAGTTGACGTATTTTCAGACCACTGAACCAATGCACTACATACTTCAAGGAGTTTTTTGAAAGAAAGCCTCTGACCAGTTACATGAATATGACAAAATCAGGTGTACCCGCTTTCCACTGACAATTTATATTAAAAGATTCGCATAATAATTCAGCTCAACCAAAGACCAGAATTCTTTTTAAATCTACTAACTCGAAGTGACATAGCATGCCCCTAAAGTGTAGTACTCCGAGATAGGGGGTGAGGTCCCTTTTTAGGCAAAGGTTTTGTTGTGGGGGTATAGCTCAGTGGTAGAGCATTTGACTGCAGATCAAGAGGTCCCCAGTTCAACTCTGGGTGCCCCCTGCTCACTTTAAACCTCAGGATTAAAATGCTAACATCTCCATTAAAATTGTAAAATTTCCCTCAATCAATATACCACTTCAAAGACTTATTATTAGAACAAGCCACTCCACATTCAGACAAATTCATGTGTACATGTTTGCCACTCAATCTATACATTCGCAATTTCAAATAAAATTTAAAGAAAACAAAGACTACATGTCTTTTTGAATCCCCCAATTTGAAGTGTGGTAGGTTGTCTCAGCCTTTGCAGAAATGCTGCAATAGGCAGGGAGGACCCATTTTCATGAGCATCTTCTATGTTGGGTTCAATCTCAGTGAAAGAGCATTTGACTGCAGGTCAAGCAGTCCCCAGTTCAACACTGGATGCCCCCTCATTGTGAAACGTGAGCATTTCCAGTATCAAATCACAGTTGACGTATTTTCAGACCACTGAACCAATGCACTACATACTTCAAGGAGTTTTTTGAAAGAAAGCCTCTGACCAGTTACATGAATAAGACAAAATCAGGTGTACCCGCTTTCCACTGACAACTTATATTAAAAGATTCGCATAATAATTCAGCTCAACCAAAGACCAGAATTCTTTTTAAATCTACTAACTCGAAGTGACATAGCATGCCCCTAAAGTGTAGTACTCCGAGATAGGGGGTGAGGTCCCTTTTTAGGCAAAGTTTTTTTTGTGGGGGTATAGCTCAGTGGTAGAGCATTTGAGTGCAGATCAAGAGGTCCCCAGTTCAACTCTGGGTGCCCCCTGCTTACTTTAAACCTCAGGATTAAAATGCTAACATCTCCATTTAAATTGTAAAATTTCCCTCAATCAATATACCACTTCAAAGACTTATTATTAGAACAAGCCACTCCACATTCAGACAAATTCATGTGTACATGTTTGCCATTCAATCTATACATTTGCAATTTCAAATAAAATTTAAAGAAAACAAAGACTACATGTCTTTTTGAATCCCCCAATTTGAAGTGTGGTAGGTTGTCTCAGCCTTTGCAGAAATGCTTCAATAGGCAGGGACGACCCATTTTCATGAGCATCTTCTATGTTGGGTTCAATCTCAGTGAAAGAGCATTTGACTGCAGGTCAAGCAGTCCCCAGTTCAACACTGGATGCCCCCTCATTGTGAAACGTGAGCATTTCCAGTATCAAATCACAGTTGACGGACTTTCAGACCACTGAACCAATGCACTACATACTTCAAGGAGTTTTTTGAAAGAAAGCCTCTGACCAGTTATATGAATAAGACAAAATCAGGTGTACCCGCTTTCCACTGACAACTTATATTCAAAGATTCGCATAATAATTCAGCTCAACCAAAGACCAGAATTCTTTTTAAATCTACTAACTCGAAGTGACATAGCATGCCCCTAATGTGTAGTACTCCGAGATAGGGGGTGAGGTCCCTTTTTAGGCAAAGGTTTTGTTGTGGGGGTATAGCTCAGTGGTAGAGCATTTGACTGCAGATCAAGAGGTCCCCAGTTCAACTCTGGGTTCCCCCTGCTCACTTTAAACCTCAGGATTAAAATGCTAACATCTCCATTAAAATTGTAAAATTTCCCTGAAAGAAAAATCCACTTCAGAGACCCATTATTAGAACAAGCCACTCAACATTCAGACAAATAAATCAAATACATGTGTACATGTTTGACATTCAATCTATACATTCGCAATTTAAAGAAAACAAAGACTACATGTCTTTTTGAATCCCCCAATTTGTAGTGTGGTAGGTTGTCTCAGCCTTTGCAGAAATGCTGCAATAGGCAGGGAGGACCCATTTTCATGAGCATCTTCTATGTTGGGTTCAATCTCAGTGAAAGAGCATTTGACTGCAGGTCAAGCAGTCCCCAGTTCAACACTGGATGCCCCCTCATTGTGAAACGTGAGCATTTCCAGTATCAAATCATAGTTGACGGACTTTCAGACCACTGAACCAATGCACTACATACTTCAAGGAGTTTTTTGAAAGAAAGCCTCTGACCAGTTATATGAATAAGACAAAATCAGGTGTACCCGCTTTCCACTGACAACTTATATTCAAAGATTCGCATAATAATTCAGCTCAACCAAAGACCAGAATTCTTTTTAAATCTACTAACTCGAAGTGACATAGCATGCCCCTAATGTGTAGTACTCCGAGATAGGGGGTGAGGTCCCTATTTTGGCATAGCTTTTGTTGTGGGGGTATAGCTCAGTGGTAGAGCATTTGACTGCAGCTCAAGAGGTCCCCAGTTCAACTCTGGGTGCCCCCTGCTCACTTTAAACCTCAGGATTAAAATGCTAACATCTACATTAAAATTGTAAAATTTCCCTGAAAGAAAAAACCCACTTCAAAGACTTATTATTAGAACAAGCCACTCCACAATCAGACAAATAAATCAAACACATGTGTACATGTTTGCCATTCAATCTATACATTCGCAATTTCAAATAAAATTTAAAGAAAACAAAGACTACATGTCTTTTTGAATCCCCCAATTTGAAGTATGGTAGGTTGTCTCAGCCTTTGCAGAAATTCTGCAATAGGCAGGGACGACCCATTTTCATGAGCATCTTCTATGTTGGGTTCAATCTCAGTGAAAGAGCATTTGACTGCAGGTCAAGCAGTCCCCAGTTCAACACTGGATGCCCCCTCATTGTGAAACGTAAGCATTTCCAGTATCAAATCACAGTTGACGGACTTTCAGACCACTGAACCAATGCACTACATACTTCAAGGAGTTTTTTGAAAGAAAGCCTCTGACCAGTTATATGAATAAGACAAAATCAGGTGTACCCGCTTTCCACTGACAACTTATATTCAAAGATTCGCATAATAATTCAGCTCAACCAAAGACCAGAATTCTTTTTAAATCTACTAACTCGAAGTGACATAGCATGCCCCTAATGTGTAGTACTCCGAGATAGGGGGTGAGGTCCCTTTTTAGGCAAAGGTTTTGTTGTGGGGGTATAGCTCAGTGGTAGAGCATTTGAGTGCAGATCAAGAGGTCCCCAGTTCAACTCTGGGTGCCCCCTGCTCACTTTAAACCTCAGGATTAAAATGCTAACATCTCCATTAAAATTGTAAAATTTCCCTCAATCAATATACCACTTCAAAGACTTATTATTAGAACAAGCCACTCCACATTCAGACAAATTCATGTGTACATGTTTGCCACTCAATCTATACATTCGCAATTTCAAATAAAATTTAAAGAAAACAAAGACTACATGTCTTTTTGAATCCCCCAATTTGAAGTGTGGTAGGTTGTCTCAGCCTTTGCAGAAATGCTGCAATAGGCAGGGAGGACCCATTTTCATGAGCATCTTCTATGTTGGGTTCAATCTCAGTGAAAGAGCATTTGACTGCAGGTCAAGCAGTCCCCAGTTCAACACTGGATGCCCCCTCATTGTGAAACGTGAGCATTTTCAGTATCAAATCACAGTTGACGTATTTTCAGACCACTGAACCAATGCACTACATACTTCAAGGAGTTTTTTGAAAGAAAGCCTCTGACCAGTTACATGAATATGACAAAATCAGGTGTACCCGCTTTCCACTGACAATTTATATTAAAAGATTCGCATAATAATTCAGCTCAACCAAAGACCAGAATTCTTTTTAAATCTACTAACTCGAAGTGACATAGCATGCCCCTAAAGTGTAGTACTCCGAGATAGGGGGTGAGGTCCCTTTTTAGGCAAAGGTTTTTTTGTGGGGGTATAGCTCAGTGGTAGAGCATTTGACTGCAGATCAAGAGGTCCCCAGTTCAACTCTGGGTGCCCCCTGCTCACTTTAAACCTCAGGATTAAAATGCTAACATCTCCATTAAAATTGTAAAATTTCCCTGAAAGAAAAAACCACTTCAAAGACCCATTATTAGAACAAGCCACTCCACATTCAGACAAATAAATCAAACACATGTGTACATGTTTGCCATTCAATCTATACATTCAAAATTTCAAATAAAATTTAAAGAAAACAAAGACTACATGTCTTTTTGAATCCCCCAATTTGAAGTGTGGTAGGTTGTCTCAGCCTTTGCAGAAATGCTGCAATAGGCAGGGAGGACCCATTTTCATGAGCATCTTCTATGTTGGGTTCAATCTCAGTGAAAGAGCATTTGACTGCAGGTCAAGCAGTCCCCAGTTCAACACTGGATGCCCCATCATTGTGAAACGTGAGCATTTCCAGTATCAAATCACAGTTGACGTATTTTCAGAGCACTGAACCAATGCACTACATACTTCAAGGAGTTTTTTGAAAGAAAGCCTCTGACCAGTTATATGAATAAGACAAAATCAGGTGTACCCGCTTTCCACTGACAACTTATATTCAAAGATTTGCATAATAATTCAGCTCAACCAAAGACCAGAATTCTTTTTAAATCTACTAACTCGAAGTGACATAGCATGCCCCTAAAGTGTAGTACTCCGAGATAGGGGGTGAGGTCCCTTTTTAGGCAAAGGTTTTGTTGTGGTGGTATAGCTCAGTGGTAGAGCATTTGACTGCAGATCAAGAGGTCCCCAGTTCAACTCTGGGTGCCCCCTGCTCACTTTAAACCTCAGGATTAAAATGCTAACATCTCCATTAAAATTGTAAAATTTCCCTCAATCAATATACCACTTCAAAGACTTATTATTAGAACAAGCCACTCCACATTCAGACAAATTCATGTGTACATGTTTGCCACTCAATCTATACATTCGCAATTTCAAATAAAATTTAAAGAAAACAAAGACTACATGTCTTTTTGAATCCCCCAATTTGAAGTGTGGTAGGTTGTCTCAGCCTTTGCAGAAATGCTGCAATAGGCAGGGAGGACCCATTTTCATGAGCATCTTCTATGTTGGGTTCAATCTCAGTGAAAGAGCATTTGACTGCAGGTCAAGCAGTCCCCAGTTCAACACTGGATGCCCCCTCATTGTGAAACGTGAGCATTTCCAGTATCAAATCACAGTTGACGTATTTTCAGACCACTGAACCAATGCACTACATACTTCAAGGAGTTTTTTGAAAGAAAGCCTCTGACCAGTTACATGAATAAGACAAAATCAGGTGTACCCGCTTTCCACTGACAACTTATATTAAAAGATTCGCATAATAATTCAGCTCAACCAAAGACCAGAATTCTTTTTAAATCTTCTAACTCGAAGTGACATAGCATGCCCCTAAAGTGTAGTACTCCGAGATAGGGGGTGAGGTCCCTTTTTAGGCAAAGTTTTTTTTGTGGGGGTATAGCTCAGTGGTAGAGCATTTGAGTGCAGATCAAGAGGTCCCCAGTTCAACTCTGGGTGCCCCCTGCTCACTTTAAACCTCAGGATTAAAATGCTAACATCTCCATTAAAATTGTAAAATTTCCCTCAATCAATATACCACTTCAAAGACTTATTATTAGAACAAGCCACTCCACATTCAGACAAATTCATGTGTACATGTTTGCCACTCAATCTATACATTCGCAATTTCAAATAAAATTTAAAGAAAACAAAGACTACATGTCTTTTTTAATCCCCCAATTTGAAGTTTGGTAGGTTGTCTCAGCCTTTGCAGAAATGCTGCAATAGGCAGGGAGGACCCATTTTCATGAGCATCTTCTATGTTGGGTTCAATCTCAGTGAAAGAGCATTTGACTGCAGGTCAAGCAGTCCCCAGTTCAACACTGGATGCCCCCTCATTGTGAAACGTAAGCATTTCCAGTATCAAATCACAGTTGACGGACTTTCAGACCACTGAACCAATGCACTACATACTTCAAGGAGTTTTTTGAAAGAAAGCCTCTGACCAGTTATATGAATAAGACAAAATCAGGTGTACCCGCTTTCCACTGACAACTTATATTCAAAGATTCGCATAATAATTCAGCTCAACCAAAGACCAGAATTCTTTTTAAATCTACTAACTCGAAGTGACATAGCATGCCCCTAATGTGTAGTACTCCGAGATAGGGGGTGAGGTCCCTTTTTAGGCAAAGGTTTTGTTGTGGGGGTATAGCTCAGTGGTAGAGCATTTGACTGCAGATCAAGAGGTCCCCAGTTCAACTCTGGGTGCCCCCTGCTCACTTTAAACCTCAGGATTAAAATGCTAACATCTCCATTAAAATTGTAAAATTTCCCTGAAAGAAAAAAACACTTCAAAGACCCATTATTAGAACAAGCCACTCCACATTCAGACAAATAAATCAAACACATGTGTACATGTTTGCCATTCAATCTATACATTCGCAATTTCAAATAAAATTTAAAGAAAACAAAGACTACATGTCTTTTTGAATCCCCCAATTTGAAGTGTGGTAGGTTGTCTCAGCCTTTGCAGAAATGCTGCAATAGGCAGGGAGGACCCATTTTCATGAGCATCTTCTATGTTGGGTTCAATCTCAGTGAAAGAGCATTTGACTGCAGGTCAAGCAGTCCCCAGTTCAACACTGGATGCCCCATCATTGTGAAACGTGAGCATTTCCAGTATCAAATCACAGTTGACGTATTTTCAGAGCACTGAACCAATGCACTACATACTTCAAGGAGTTTTTTGAAAGAAAGCCTCTGACCAGTTATATGAATAAGACAAAATCAGGTGTACCCACTTTCCACTGACAACTTATATTCAAAGATTTGCATAATAATTCAGCTCAACCAAAGACCAGAATTCTTTTTAAATCTACTAACTCGAAGTGACATAGCATGCCCCTAAAGTGTAGTACTCCGAGATAGGGGGTGAGGTCCCTTTTTAGGCAAAGGTTTTGTTGTGGTGGTATAGCTCAGTGGTAGAGCATTTGACTGCAGATCAAGAGGTCCCCAGTTCAACTCTGGGTGCCCCCTGCTCACTTTAAACCTCAGGATTAAAATGCTAACATCTCCATTAAAATTGTAAAATTTCCCTCAATCAATATACCACTTCAAAGACTTATTATTAGAACAAGCCACTCCACATTCAGACAAATTCATGTGTACATGTTTGCCACTCAATCTATACATTCGCAATTTCAAATAAAATTTAAAGAAAACAAAGACTACATGTCTTTTTGAATCCCCCAATTTGAAGTGTGGTAGGTTGTCTCAGCCTTTGCAGAAATGCTGCAATAGGCAGGGAGGACCCATTTTCATGAGCATCCTCTATGTTGGGTTCAATCTCAGTGAAAGAGCATTTGACTGCAGGTTAAGCAGTCCCCAGTTCAACACTGGATGCCCCCTCATTGTGAAACGTGAGCATTTCCAGTATCAAATCACAGTTGACGTATTTTCAGACCACTGAACCAATGCACTACATACTTCAAGGAGTTTTTTGAAAGAAAGCCTCTGACCAGTTACATGAATAAGACAAAATCAGGTGTACCCGCTTTCCACTGACAACTTATATTAAAAGATTCGCATAATAATTCAGCTCAACCAAAGACCAGAATTCTTTTTAAATCTACTAACTCGAAGTGACATAGCATGCCCCTAAAGTGTAGTACTCCGAGATAGGGGGTGAGGTCCCTTTTTAGGCAAAGTTTTTTTTGTGGGGGTATAGCTCAGTGGTAGAGCATTTGAGTGCAGATCAAGAGGTCCCCAGTTCAACTCTGGGTGCCCCCTGCTCACTTTAAACCTCAGGATTAAAATGCTAACATCTCCATTAAAATTGTAAAATTTCCCTCAATCAATATACCACTTCAAAGACTTATTATTAGAACAAGCCACTCCACATTCAGACAAATTCATGTGTACATGTTTGCCACTCAATCTATACATTCGCAATTTCAAATAAAATTTAAAGAAAACAAAGACTACATGTCTTTTTTAATCCCCCAATTTGAAGTTTGGTAGGTTGTCTCAGCCTTTGCAGAAATTCTGCAATAGGCAGGGAGGACCCATTTTCATGAGCATCTTCTATGTTGGGTTCAATCTCAGTGAAAGAGCATTTGACTGCAGGTCAAGCAGTCCCCAGTTCAACACTGGATGCCCCCTCATTGTGAAACGTAAGCATTTCCAGTATCAAATCACAGTTGACGGACTTTCAGACCACTGAACCAATGCACTACATACTTCAAGGAGTTTTTTGAAAGAAAGCCTCTGACCAGTTATATGAATAAGACAAAATCAGGTGTACCCGCTTTCCACTGACAACTTATATTCAAAGATTCGCATAATAATTCAGCTCAACCAAAGACCAGAATTCTTTTTAAATCTACTAACTCGAAGTGACATAGCATGCCCCTAATGTGTAGTACTCCGAGATAGGGGGTGAGGTCACTTTTTAGGCAAAGGTTTTGTTGTGGGGGTATAGCTCAGTGGTAGAGCATTTGACTGCAGATCAAGAGGTCCCCAGTTCAACTCTGGGTGCCCCCTGCTCACTTTAAACCTCAGGATTAAAATGCTAACATCTCCATTAAAATTGTAAAATTTCCCTGAAAGAAAAATCCACTTCAAAGACCCATTATTAGAACAAGCCACTCCACATTCAGACAAATAAATCAAATACATGTGTACATGTTTGCCATTCAATCTATACATTTGCAATTTAAAGAAAACAAAGATTACATGTCTTTTTGAATCCCCCAATTTGAAGTGTGGTAGGTTGTCTCAGCCTTTGCAGAAATGCTGCAATAGGCAGGGAGGACCCATTTTCATGAGCATCTTCTATGTTGGGTTCAATCTCAGTGAAAGAGCATTTGACTGCAGGTCAAGCAGTCCCCAGTTCAACACTGGATGCCCCCTCATTGTGAAACGTGAGCATTTCCAGTATCAAATCATAGTTGACGGACTTTCAGACCACTGAACCAATGCACTACATACTTCAAGGAGTTTTTTGAAAGAAAGCCTCTGACCAGTTATATGAATAAGACAAAATCAGGTGTACCCGCTTTCCACTGACAACTTATATTCAAAGATTCGCATAATAATTCAGCTCAACCAAAGACCAGAATTCTTTTTAAATCTACTAACTCGAAGTGACATAGCATGCCCCTAATGTGTAGTACTCCGAGATAGGGGGTGAGGTCCCTATTTTGGCATAGCCTTTGTTGTGGGGGTATAGCTCAGTGGTAGAGCATTTGACTGCAGCTCAAGAGGTCCCCAGTTCAACTCTGGGTGCCCCCTGCTCACTTTAAACCTCAGGATTAAAATACTAACATCTCCATTAAAATTGTAAAATTTCCCTGAAAGAAAAAACCCACTTCAAAGACCCATTATTAGAACAAGCCACTCCACAATCGAACAAATAAATCAAACACATGTGTACATGTTTGCCATTCAATCTATACATTCGCAATTTCAAATAAAATTTAAAGAAAACAAAGACTACATGTCTTTTTGAATCCCCCAATTTGAAGTGTGGTAGGTTGTCTCAGCCTTTGCAGAAATGCTGCAATAGGCAGGGAGGACCCATTTTCATGAGCATCTTCTATGTTGGGTTCAATCTCAGTGAAAGAGCATTTGACTGCAGGTCAAGCAGTCCCCAGTTCAACACTGGATGCCCCCTCATTGTGAAACGTGAGCATTTCCAGTATCAAATCACAGTTGACGTATTTTCAGACCACTGAACCAATGCACTACATACTTCAAGGAGTTTTTTGAAAGAAAGCCTCTGACCAGTTACATGAATAAGACAAAATCAGGTGTACCCGCTTTCCACTGACAACTTATATTCAAAGATTCGCATAATAATTCAGCTCAACCAAAGACCAGAATTCTTTTTAAATCTACTAACTCGAAGTGACATAGCATGCCCCTAATGTGTAGTACTCCGAGATAGGGGGTGAGGTCTCTTTTTAGGCAAAGGTTTTGTTGTGGGGGTATAGCTCAGTGGTAGAGCATTTGACTGCAGATCAAGAGGTCCCCAGTTCAACTCTGGGTGCCCCCTGCTCACTTTAAACCTCAGGATTAAAATGCTAACATCTCCATTAAAATTGTAAAATTTCCCTGAAAGAAAAAACCACTTCAAAGACCCATTATTAGAACAAGCCACTCCACATTCAGACAAATAAATCAAACACATGTGTACATGTTTGCCATTCAATCTATACATTCGTAATTTAAAGAAAACAAAGACTACATGTCTTTTTGAATCCCCCAATTTGAAGTGTGGTAGGTTGTCTCAGCCTTTGCAGAAATGCTGCAATAGGCAGGGAGGACCCATTTTCATGAGCATCTTCTATGTTGGGTTCAATCTCAGTGAAAGAGCATTTGACTGCAGGTCAAGCAGTCCCCAGTTCAACACTGGATGCCCCCTCATTGTGAAACGTGAGCATTTCCAGTATCAAATCACAGTTGACGGACTTTCAGACCACTGAACCAATGCACTACATACCTCAAGGAGTTTTTTGAAAGAAAGCCTCTGACCAGTTATATGAATAAGACAAAATCAGGTGTACCCGCTTTCCACTGACAACTTATATTCAAAGATTCGCATAATAATTCAGCTCAACCAAAGACCAGAATTCTTTTTAAATCTACTAACTCGAAGTGACATAGCATGCCCCTAATGTGTAGTACTCCGAGATAGGGGGTGAGGTCTCTTTTTAGGCAAAGGTTTTGTTGTGGGGGTATAGCTCAGTGGTAGAGCATTTGACTGCAGATCAAGCAGTCCCCAGTTCAACTCTGGGTGCCCCCTGCTCACTTTAAACCTCAGGATTAAAATGCTAACATCTCCATTAAAATTGTAAAAATTTCCCTGAAAGAAAAAACCACTTCAAAGACCCATTATTAGAACAAGCCACTCCACATTCAGACAAATAAATCAAGCACATGTGTACATGTTTGCCATTCAATCTATACATTCACAATTTCAAATAAAATCTAAAGAAAACAAAGACAACATGTCTTTTTGAATCCCCCAATTTGAAGTGTGGTAGGTTGTCTCAGCCTTTGCAGAAATGCTGCAATAGGCAGGGAGGACCCATATTCATGAGCATCTTCTATGTTGGGTTCAATCTCAGTGAAAGAGCATTTGACTGCAGGTCAAGCAGTCCCCAGTTCAACACTGGATGCCCCCTCATTGTGAAACGTGAGCATTTCCAGTATCAAATCACAGTTGACGGACTTTCAGACCACTGAACCAATGCACTACATACTTCAAGGAGTTTTTTGAAAGAAAGCCTCTGACCAGTTATATGAATAAGACAAAATCAGGTGTACCCGCTTTCCACTGACAACTTATATTCAAAGATTCGCATAATAATTCAGCTCAACCAAAGACCAGAATTCTTTTTAAATCTACTAACTCGAAGTGACATAGCATGCCCCTAATGTGTAGTACTCCGAGATAGGGGGTGAGGTCCCTTTTTAGGCAAAGGTTTTGTTGTGGGGGTATAGCTCAGTGGTAGAGCATTTGACTGCAGATCAAGAGGTCCCCAGTTCAACTCTGGGTGCCCCCTGCTCACTTTAAACCTCAGGATTAAAATACTAACATCTCCATTAATATTGTAAAATATCCCTGAAAGAAAAAAACCACTTCAAAGACCCATTATTAGAACAAGCCACTCCACATTCAGACAAATAAATCAAGCACATGTGTACATGTTTGCCATTCAATCTATACATTCGCAATTTCAAATAAAATTTAAAGAAAACAAAGACTACATGTCTTTTTGAATCCCCCAATTTGAAGTGTGGTAGGTTGTCTCAGCCTTTGCAGAAATGCTGCAATAGGCAGGGAGGACCCATATTCATGAGCATCTTCTATGTTGGGTTCAATCTCAGTGAAAGAGCATTTGACTGCAGGTCAAGCAGTCCCCAGTTCAACACTGGATGCCCCCTCATTGTGAAACGTGAGCATTTCCAGTATCAAATCACAGTTGACGGACTTTCAGACCACTGAACCAATGCACTACATACTTCAAGGAGTTTTTTGAAAGAAAGCCTCTGACCAGTTATATGAATAAGACAAAATCAGGTGTACCCGCTTTCCACTGACAACTTATATTCAAAGATTCGCATAATAATTCAGCTCAACCAAAGACCAGAATTCTTTTTAAATCTACTAACTCGAAGTGACATAGCATGCCCCTAATGTGTAGTACTCCGAGATAGGGGGTGAGGTCCCTTTTTAGGCAAAGGTTTTGTTGTGGGGGTATAGCTCAGTGGTAGAGCATTTGACTGCAGATCAAGAGGTCCCCAGTTCAACTCTGGGTGCCCCCTGCTCACTTTAAACCTCAGGATTAAAATGCTAACATCTCCATTAAAATTGTAAAATTTCCCTCAATCAATATACCACTTCAAAGACTTATTATTAGAACAAACCACTCCACATTCAGACAAATTCATGTGTACATGTTTGCCACTCAATCTATACATTCGCAATTTCAAATAAAATTTAAAGAAAACAAAGACTACATGTCTTTTTGAATCCCCCAATTTGAAGTGTGGTAGGTTGTCTCAGCCTTTGCAGAAATGCTGCAATAGGCAGGGAGGACCCATATTCATGAGCATCTTCTATGTTGGGTTCAATCTCAGTGAAAGAGCATTTGACTGCAGGTCAAGCAGTCCCCAGTTCAACACTGGATGCCCCCTCATTGTGAAACGTGAGCATTTCCAGTAACAAATCACAGTTGACGGACTTTCAGACCACTGAACCAATGCACTACATACTTCAAGGAGTTTTTTGAAAGAAAGCCTCTGACCAGTTATATGAATAAGACAAAATCAGGTGTACCCGCTTTCCACTGACAACTTATATTCAAAGATTCGCATAATAATTCAGCTCAACCAAAGACCAGAATTCTTTTTAAATCTACTAACTCGAAGTGACATAGCATGCCCCTAATGTGTAGTACTCCGAGATAGGGGGTGAGGTCCCTTTTTAGGCAAAGGTTTTTGTTGTGGGGGTATAGCTCAGTGGTAGAGCATTTGACTGCAGATCAAGAGGTCCCCAGTTCAACTCTGGGTGCCCCCTGCTCACTTTAAACCTCAGGATTAAAATGCTAACATCTCCATTAAAATTGTAAAATTTCCCTGAAAGAAAAAACCACTTCAAAGACCCATTATTAGAACAAGCCACTCCACATTCAGGCAAACAAATCAAACACATGTGTACATGTTTGCCATTCAATCTATACATTTGCAATTTCAAATAAAATTTAAAGAAAACAAAAACTACATGTCTTTTTGAATCCCCCAATTTGAAGTGTGGTAGGTTGTCTCAGCCTTTGCAGAAATTCTGCAATAGGCAGGGAGGACCCATTTTCATGAGCATCTTCTATGTTGGGTTCAATCTCAGTGAAAGAGCATTTGACTGCAGGTCAAGCAGTCCCCAGTTCAACACTGGATGCCCCCTCATTGTGAAACGTGAGCATTTCCAGTATCAAATCACAGTTGACGGACTTTCAGACCACTGAACCAATGCACTACATACTTCAAGGAGTTTTTTGAAAGAAAGCCTCTGACCAGTTATATGAATAAGACAAAATCAGGTGTACCCGCTTTCCACTGACAACTTATATTCAAAGATTCGCATAATAATTCAGCTCAACCAAAGACCAGAATTCTTTTTAAATCTACTAACTCGAAGTGACATAGCATGCCCCTAATGTGTAGTACTCCGAGATAGGGGGTGAGGTCCCTTTTTAGGCAAAGGTTTTGTTGTGGGGGTATAGCTCAGTGGTAGAGCATTTGACTGCAGATCAAGAGGTCCCCAGTTCAACTCTGGGTGCCCCCTGCTCACTTTAAACCTCAGCATTAAAATGCTAACATCTCCATTAAAATTGTAAAATTTCCCTGAAAGAAAAAAACACTTCAAAGACCCATTATTAGAACAAGCCACTCCACATTCAGACAAATAAATCAAGCACATGTGTACATGTTTGCCATTCAATCTATACATTCGCAATTTCAAATAAAATTTAAAGAAAACAAAAACTACATGTCTTTTTGAATCCCCCAATTTGAAGTGTGGTAGGTTGTCTCAGCCTTTGCAGAAATTCTGCAATAGGCAGGGAGGACCCATTTTCATGAGCATCTTCTATGTTGGGTTCAATCTCAGTGAAAGAGCATTTGACTGCAGGTCAAGCAGTCCCCAGTTCAACACTGGATGCCCCCTCATTGTGAAACGTGAGCATTTCCAGTATCAAATCACAGTTGACGGACTTTCAGACCACTGAACCAATGCACTACATACTTCAAGGAGTTTTTTGAAAGAAAGCCTCTGACCAGTTATATGAATAAGACAAAATCAGGTGTACCCGCTTTCCACTGACAACTTATATTCAAAGATTCGCATAATAATTCAGCTCAACCAAAGACCAGAATTCTTTTTAAATCTACTAACTCGAAGTGACATAGCATGCCCCTAATGTGTAGTACTCCGAGATAGGGGGTGAGGTCCCTTTTTAGGCAAAGGTTTTGTCGTGGGGGTATAGCTCAGTGGTAGAGCATTTGACTGCAGATCAAGAGGTCCCCAGTTCAACTCTGGGTGCCCCCTGCTCACCTTAAACCTCAGGATTAAAATGCTAACATCTCCATTAAAATTGTAAAATTTCCCTGAAAGAAAAAAACCACTTCAAAGACCCATTATTAGAACAAGCCACTCCACATTCAGACAAATAAAGCAAACACATGTGTACATGTTTGCCATTCAATCTATACATTCGCAATTTAAAGAAAACAAAGACTACATGTCTTTTTGAATCCCCCAATTTGAAGTGTGGTAGGTTGTCTCAGCCTTTGCAGAAATGCTGCAATAGGCAGGGAGGACCCATTTTCATGAGCATCTTCTATGTTGGGTTCAATCTCAGTGAAAGAGCATTTGACTGCAGGTCAAGCAGTCCCCAGTTCAACACTGGATGCCCCCTCATTGTGAAACGTGAGCATTTCCAGTATCAAATCACAGTTGACGGACTTTCAGACCACTGAACCAATGCACTACATACTTCAAGGAGTTTTTTGAAAGAAAGCCTCTGACCAGTTATATGAATAATACAAAATCAGGTGTACCCGCTTTCCACTGACAACTTATATTCAAAGATTCGCATAATAATTCAGCTCAACCAAAGACCAGAATTCTTTTTAAATCTACTAACTCGAAGTGACATAGCATGCCCCTAATGTGTAGTACTCCGAGATAGGGGGTGAGGTCCCTTTTTAGGCAAAGGTTTTGTTGTGGGGGTATAGCTCAGTGGTAGAGCATTTGAGTGCAGATCAAGAGGTCCCCAGTTCAACTCTGGGTGCCCCCTGCTCACTTTAAACCTCAGGATTAAAATGCTAACATCTCCATTAAAATTGTAGAATTTCCCTGAAAGAAAAAAACACTTCAAAGCCCCATTATTAGAACAAGCCACTCCACATTCAGACAAATAAATCAAGCACATGTGTACATGTTTGCCATTCAATCTATACATTCGCAATTTCAAATAAAATTTAAAGAAAACAAAAACTACATGTCTTTTTGAATCCCCCAATTTGAAGTGTGGTAGGTTGTCTCAGCCTTTGCAGAAATGCTGCAATAGGCAGGGAGGACCCATATTCATGAGCATCTTCTATGTTGGGTTCAATCTCAGTGAAAGAGCATTTGACTGCAGGTCAAGCAGTCCCCAGTTCAACACTGGATGCCCCCTCATTGTGAAACGTGAGCATTTCCAGTATCAAATCACAGTTGACGGACTTTCAGACCACTGAACCAATGCACTACATACTTCAAGGAGTTTTTTGAAAGAAAGCCTCTGACCAGTTATATGAATAAGACAAAATCAGGTGTACCCGCTTTCCACTGACAACTTATATTCAAAGATTCGCATAATAATTCAGCTCAACCAAAGACCAGAATTCTTTTTAAATCTACTAACTCGAAGTGACATAGCATGCCCCTAATGTGTAGTACTCCGAGATAGGGGGTGAGGTCCCTTTTTAGGCAAAGGTTTTGTTGTGGGGGTATAGCTCAGTGGTAGAGCATTTGACTGCAGATCAAGAGGTCCCCAGTTCAACTCTGGGTGCCCCCTGCTCACTTTAAACCTCAGGATTAAAATGCTAACATCTCCATTAAAATTGTAAAATTTCCCTGAAAGAAAAATCCACTTCAAAGACCCATTATTAGAACAAGCCACTCCACATTCAGACAAATTCATGTGTACATGTTTGCCACTCAATCTATACATTCGCAATTTCAAATAAAATTTAAAGAAAACAAAGACTACATGTCTTTTTGAATCCCCCAATTTGAAGTGTGGTAGGTTGTCTCAGCCTTTGCAGAAATGCTGCAATAGGCAGGGAGGACCCATTTTCATGAGCATCTTCTATGTTGGGTTCAATCTCAGTGAAAGAGCATTTGACTGCAGGTCAAGCAGTCCCCAGTTCAACACTGGATGCCCCCTCATTGTGAAACGTGAGCATTTCCAGTAACAAATCACAGTTGACGGACTTTCAGACCACTGAACCAATGCACTACATACTTCAAGGAGTTTTTTGAAAGAAAGCCTCTGACCAGTTATATGAATAAGACAAAATCAGGTGTACCCGCTTTCCACTGACAACTTATATTCAAAGATTCGCATAATAATTCAGCTCAACCAAAGACCAGAATTCTTTTTAAATCTACTAACTCGAAGTGACATAGCATGCCCCTAATGTGTAGTACTCCGAGATAGGGGGTGAGGTCCCTTTTTAGGCAAAGGTTTTTGTTGTGGGGGTATAGCTCAGTGGTAGAGCATTTGACTGCAGATCAAGAGGTCCCCAGTTCAACTCTGGGTGCCCCCTGCTCACTTTAAACCCCAGGATTAAAATGCTAACATCTCCATTAAAATTGTAAAATTTCCCTGAAAGAAAAAACCACTTCAAAGACCCATTATTAGAACAAGCCACTCCACATTCAGGCAAATAAATCAAACACATGTGTACATGTTTGCCATTCAATCTATACATTTGCAATTTCAAATAAAATTTAAAGAAAACAAAAACTACATGTCTTTTTGAATCCCCCAATTTGAAGTGTGGTAGGTTGTCTCAGCCTTTGCAGAAATTCTGCAATAGGCAGGGAGGACCCATTTTCATGAGCATCTTCTATGTTGGGTTCAATCTCAGTGAAAGAGCATTTGACTGCAGGTCAAGCAGTCCCCAGTTCAACACTGGATGCCCCCTCATTGTGAAACGTGAGCATTTCCAGTATCAAATCACAGTTGACGGACTTTCAGACCACTGAACCAATGCACTACATACTTCAAGGAGTTTTTTGAAAGAAAGCCTCTGACCAGTTACATGAATAAGACAAAATCAGGTGTACCCGCTTTCCACTGACAACTTATATTCAAAGATTCGCATAATAATTCAGCTCAACCAAAGACCAGAATTCTTTTTAAATCTACTAACTCGAAGTGACATAGCATGCCCCTAATGTGTAGTACTCCGAGATAGGGGGTGAGGTCCCTTTTTAGGCAAAGGTTTTGTCGTGGGGGTATAGCTCAGTGGTAGAGCATTTGACTGCAGATCAAGAGGTCCCCAGTTCAACTCTGGGTGCCCCCTGCTCACCTTAAACCTCAGGATTAAAATGCTAACATCTCCATTAAAATTGTAAAATTTCCCTGAAAGAAAAAAACCACTTCAAAGACCCATTATTAGAACAAGCCACTCCACATTCAGACAAATAAAGCAAACACATGTGTACATGTTTGCCATTCAATCTATACATTCGCAATTTAAAGAAAACAAAGACTACATGTCTTTTTGAATCCCCCAATTTGAAGTGTGGTAGGTTGTCTCAGCCTTTGCAGAAATGCTGCAATAGGCAGGGAGGACCCATTTTCATGAGCATCTTCTATGTTGGGTTCAATCTCAGTGAAAGAGCATTTGACTGCAGGTCAAGCAGTCCCCAGTTCAACACTGGATGCCCCCTCATTGTGAAACGTGAGCATTTCCAGTATCAAATCACAGTTGACGGACTTTCAGACCACTGAACCAATGCACTACATACTTCAAGGAGTTTTTTGAAAGAAAGCCTCTGACCAGTTATATGAATAAGACAAAATCAGGTGTACCCACTTTCCACTGACAACTTATATTCAAAGATTCGCATAATAATTCAGCTCAACCAAAGACCAGAATTCTTTTTAAATCTACTAACTCGAAGTGACATAGCATGCCCCTAATGTGTAGTACTCCGAGATAGGGGGTGAGGTCCCTTTTTAGGCAAAGGTTTTGTTGTGGGGGTATAGCTCAGTGGTAGAGCATTTGACTGCAGATCAAGAGGTCCCCAGTTCAACTCTGGGTGCCCCCTGCTCACTTTAAACCTCAGGATTAAAATGCTAACATCTCCATTAAAATTGTAAAATTTCCCTGAAAGAAAAAAACACTTCAAAGACCCATTATTAGAACAAGCCACTCCACATTCAGACAAATAAATCAAGCACATGTGTACATGTTTGCCATTCAATCTATACATTCGCAATTTCAAATAAAATTTAAAGAAAACAAAAACTACATGTCTTTTTGCATCCCCCAATTTGAAGTGTGGTAGGTTGTCTCAGCCTTTGCAGAAATGCTGCAATAGGCAGGGAGGACCCATATTCATGAGCATCTTCTATGTTGGGTTCAATCTCAGTGAAAGAGCATTTGACTGCAGGTCAAGCAGTCCCCAGTTCAACACTGGATGCCCCCTCATTGTGAAACGTGAGCATTTCCAGTATCAAATCACAGTTGACGGACTTTCAGACCACTGAACCAATGCACTACATACTTCAAGGAGTTTTTTGAAAGAAAGCCTCTGACCAGTTATATGAATAAGACAAAATTAGGTGTACCCGCTTTCCACTGACAACTTATATTCAAAGATTCGCATAATAATTCAGCTCAACCAAAGACCAGAATTCTTTTTAAATCTACTAACTCGAAGTGACATAGCATGCCCCTAATGTGTAGTACTCCGAGATAGGGGGTGAGGTCCCTTTTTAGGCAAAGGTTTTGTCGTGGGGGTATAGCTCAGTGGTAGAGCATTTGAGTGCAGATCAAGAGGTCCCCAGTTCAACTCTGGGTGCCCCCTGCTCACCTTAAACCTCAGGATTAAAATGCTAACATCTCCATTAAAATTGTAAAATTTCCCTGAAAGAAAAAAACCACTTCAAAGACCCATTATTAGAACAAGCCACTCCACATTCAGACAAATAAAGCAAACACATGTGTACATGTTTGCCATTCAATCTATACATTCGCAATTTAAAGAAAACAAAGACTACATGTCTTTTTGAATCCCCCAATTTGAAGTGTGGTAGGTTGTCTCAGCCTTTGCAGAAATGCTGCAATAGGCAGGGAGGACCCATTTTCATGAGCATCTTCTATGTTGGGTTCAATCTCAGTGAAAGAGCATTTGACTGCAGGTCAAGCAGTCCCCAGTTCAACACTGGA
This sequence comes from Oryzias latipes, assembly GCF_053564925.1. Taxonomy (NCBI): domain Eukaryota; kingdom Metazoa; phylum Chordata; class Actinopteri; order Beloniformes; family Adrianichthyidae; genus Oryzias; species Oryzias latipes. The sequence continues at coordinate 22,888,131 of NC_136249.1, read as the reverse complement.
TGCCCCCTCATTGTGAAACGTGAGCATTTCCAGTATCAAATCACAGTTGACGGACTTTCAGACCACTGAACCAATGCACTACATACCTCAAGGAGTTTTTTGAAAGAAAGCCTCTGACCAGTTATATGAATAAGACAAAATCAGGTGTACCCGCTTTCCACTGACAACTTATATTCAAAGATTCGCATAATAATTCAGCTCAACCAAAGACCAGAATTCTTTTTAAATCTACTAACTCGAAGTGACATAGCATGCCCCTAATGTGTAGTACTCCGAGATAGGGGGTGAGGTCCCTTTTTAGGCAAAGGTTTTGTTGTGGGGGTATAGCTCAGTGGTAGAGCATTTGACTGCAGATCAAGAGGTCCCCAGTTCAACTCTGGGTGCCCCCTGCTCACTTTAAACCTCAGGATTAAAATGCTAACATCTCCATTAATATTGTAAAATATCCCTGAAAGAGAAAAACACTTCAAAGACTTATTATTAGAACAAGCCACTCCACATTCAGACAAATAAATCAAGCACATGTGTACATGTTTGCCATTCAATCTATACATTCGCAATTTCAAATAAAATTTAAAGAAAACAAAGACTACATGTCTTTTTGAATCCCCCAATTTGAAGTGTGGTAGGTTGTCTCAGCCTTTGCAGAAATGCTGCAATAGGCAGGGAGGACCCATTTTCATGAGCATCTTCTATGTTGGGTTCAATCTCAGTGAAAGAGCATTTGACTGCAGGTCAAGCAGTCCCCAGTTCAACACTGGATGCCCCCTCATTGTGAAACGTGAGCATTTCCAGTATCAAATCACAGTTGACGTATTTTCAGACCACTGAACCAATGCACTACATACTTCAAGGAATTTTTGAAAGAAAGCCTCTGACCAGTTACATGAATAAGACAAAATCAGGTGTACCCGCTTTCCACTGACAACTTATGTTAAAAGATTCGCATAATAATTCAGCTCAACCAAAGACCAGAATTCTTTTTAAATCTACTAACTCGAAGTGACATAGCATGCCCCTAAAGTGTAGTACTCCGAGATAGGGGGTGAGGTCCCTTTTTAGGCAAAGTTTTTTTTGTGGGGGTATAGCTCAGTGGTAGAGCATTTGAGTGCAGATCAAGAGGTCCCCAGTTCAACTCTGGGTGCCCCCTGCTCACTTTAAACCTCAGGATTAAAATGCTAACATATCCATTAAAATTGTAAAATTTCCCTCAATCAATATACCACTTCAAAGACTTATTATTAGAACAAGCCACTCCACATTCAGACAAATTCATGTGTACATGTTTGCCATTCAATCTATACATTTGCAATTTCAAATAAAATTTAAAGAAAACAAAGACTACATGTCTTTTTGAATCCCCCAATTTGAAGTGTGGTAGGTTGTCTCAGCCTTTGCAGAAATGCTGCAATAGGCAGGGAGGACCCATATTCATGAGCATCTTCTATGTTGGGTTCAATCTCAGTGAAAGAGCATTTGACTGCAGGTCAAGCAGTCCCCAGTTCAACACTGGATGCCCCCTCATTGTGAAACGTGAGCATTTCCAGTATCAAATCACAGTTGACGGACTTTCAGACCACTGAACCAATGCACTACATACTTCAAGGAGTTTTTTGAAAGAAAGCCTCTGACCAGTTATATGAATAAGACAAAATCAGGTGTACCCGCTTTCCACTGACAACTTATATTCAAAGATTCGCATAATAATTCAGCTCAACCAAAGACCAGAATTCTTTTTAAATCTACTAACTCGAAGTGACATAGCATGCCCCTAATGTGTAGTACTCCGAGATAGGGGGTGAGGTCCCTTTTTAGGCAAAGGTTTTGTTGTGGGGGTATAGCTCAGTGGTAGAGCATTTGACTGCAGATCAAGAGGTCCCCAGTTCAACTCTGGGTGCCCCCTGCTCACTTTAAACCTCAGGATTAAAATGCTAACATCTCCATTAAAATTGTAAAATTTCCCTGAAAGAAAAAAACACTTCAAAGACCCATTATTAGAACAAGCCACTCCACATTCAGACAAATAAATCAAACACATGTGTACATGTTTCCCATTTAATCTATACATTCGCAATTTAAAGAAAACAAAGACTACATGTCTTTTTGAATCCCCCAATTTGAAGTGTGGTAGGTTGTCTCAGCCTTTGCAGAAATGCTGCAATAGGCAGGGAGGACCCATATTCATGAGCATCTTCTATGTTGGGTTCAATCTCAGTGAAAGAGCATTTGACTGCAGGTCAAGCAGTCCCCAGTTCAACACTGGATGCCCCCTCATTGTGAAACGTGAGCATTTCCAGTATCAAATCACAGTTGACGGACTTTCAGACCACTGAACCAATGCACTACATACTTCAAGGAGTTTTTTGAAAGAAAGCCTCTGACCAGTTATATGAATAAGACAAAATCAGGTGTACCCGCTTTCCACTGACAACTTATATTCAAAGATTCGCATAATAATTCAGCTCAACCAAAGACCAGAATTATTTTTAAATCTACTAACTCGAAGTGACATAGCATGCCCCTAATGTGTAGTACTCCGAGATAGGGGGTGAGGTCCCTTTTTAGGCAAAGGTTTTGTTGTGGGGGTATAGCTCAGTGGTAGAGCATTTGAGTGCAGATCAAGAGGTCCCCAGTTCAACTCTGGGTGCCCCCTGCTCACTTTAAACCTCAGGATTAAAATGCTAACATCTCCATTAAAATTGTAAAATTTCCCTCAATCAATATACCACTTCAAAGACTTATTATTAGAACAAGCCACTCCACATTCAGACAAATTCATGTGTACATGTTTGCCACTCAATCTATACATTCGCAATTTCAAATAAAATTTAAAGAAAACAAAGACTACATGTCTTTTTGAATCCCCCAATTTGAAGTGTGGTAGGTTGTCTCAGCCTTTGCAGAAATGCTGCAATAGGCAGGGAGGACCCATTTTCATGAGCATCTTCTATGTTGGGTTCAATCTCAGTGAAAGAGCATTTGACTGCAGGTCAAGCAGTCCCCAGTTCAACACTGGATGCCCCCTCATTGTGAAACGTGAGCATTTCCAGTATCAAATCACAGTTGACGTATTTTCAGACCACTGAACCAATGCACTACATACTTCAAGGAGTTTTTTGAAAGAAAGCCTCTGACCAGTTACATGAATAAGACAAAATCAGGTGTACCCGCTTTCCACTGACAACTTATATTAAAAGATTTGCATAATAATTCAGCTCAACCAAAGACCAGAATTCTTTTTAAATCTACTAACTCGAAGTGACATAGCATGCCCCTAATGTGTAGTACTCTGAGATAGGGCGTGAGGTCCCTTTTTAGGCAAAGGTTTTGTTGTGGGGGTATAGCTCAGTGGTAGAGCATTTGACTGCAGATCAAGAGGTCCCCAGTTCAACTCTGGGTGCCCCCTGCTTACTTTAAACCTCAGGATTAAAATGCTAACATCTCCATTAAAATTGTAAAATTTCCCTGAAAGAAAAAAACACTTCAAAGACCCATTATTAGAACAAGCCACTCCACATTCAGACAAATAAATCAAACACATGTGTACATGTTTGCCATTCAATCTATACATTCGCAATTTAAAGAAAACAAAGACTACATGTCTTTTTGAATCCCCCAATTTGAAGTTTGGTAGGTTGTCTCAGCCTTTGCAGAAATGCTGCAATAGGCAGGGAGGACCCATTTTCATGAGCATCTTCTATGTTGGGTTCAATCTCAGTGAAAGAGCATTTGACTGCAGGTCAAGCAGTCCCCAGTTCAACACTGGATGCCCCCTCATTGTGAAACGTGAGCATTTCCAGTATCAAATCACAGTTGACGTATTTTCAGACCACTGAACCAATGCACTACATACTTCAAGGAGTTTTTTGAAAGAAAGCCTCTGACCAGTTACATGAATAAGACAAAATCAGGTGTACCCGCTTTCCACTGACAACTTATATTCAAAGATTCGCATAATAATTCAGCTCAACCAAAGACCAGAATTCTTTTTAAATCTACTAACTCGAAGTGACATAGCATGCCCCTAATGTGTAGTACTCCGAGATAGGGGGTGAGGTCCCTTTTTAGGCAAAGGTTTTGTCGTGGGGGTAAAGCTCAGTGGTAGAGCATTTGACTGCAGATCAAGAGGTCCCCAGTTCAACTCTGGGTGCCCCCTGCTCACCTTAAACCTCAGGATTAAAATGCTAACATCTCCATTAAAATTGTAAAATTTCCCTGAAAGAAAAAAACCACTTCAAAGACCCATTATTAGAACAAGCCACTCCACATTCAGACAAATAAAGCAAACACATGTGTACCTGTTTGCCATTCAATCTATACATTCGCAATTTAAAGAAAACAAAGACTACATGTCTTTTTGAATCCCCCAATTTGAAGTGTGGTAGGTTGTCTCAGCCTTTGCAGAAATGCTGCAATAGGCAGGGAGGACCCATTTTCATGAGCATCTTCTATGTTGGGTTCAATCTCAGTGAAAGAGCATTTGACTGCAGGTCAAGCAGTCCCCAGTTCAACACTGGATGCCCCCTCATTGTGAAACGTGAGCATTTCCAGTATCAAATCACAGTTGACGGACTTTCAGACCACTGAACCAATGCACTACATACTTCAAGGAGTTTTTTGAAAGAAAGCCTCTGACCAGTTATATGAATAAGACAAAATCAGGTGTACCCGCTTTCCACTGACAACTTATATTCAAAGATTCGCATAATAATTCAGCTCAACCAAAGACCAGAATTCTTTTTAAATCTACTAACTCGAAGTGACATAGCATGCCCCTAAAGTGTAGTACTCCGAGATAGGGGGTGAGGTCCCTTTTTAGGCAAAGTTTTTTTTGTGGGGGTATAGCTCAGTGGTAGAGCATTTGACTGCAGATCAAGAGGTCCCCAGTTCAACTCTGGGTGCCCCCTGCTCACTTTAAACCTCAGGATTAAAATGCTAACATCTCCATTAAAATTGTAAAATTTCCCTGAAAGAAAAAAACACTTCAAAGACCCATTATTAGAACAAGCCACTCCACATTCAGACAAATAAATCAAGCACATGTGTACATGTTTGCCATTCAATCTATACATTCGCAATTTCAAATAAAATTTAAAGAAAACAAAAACTACATGTCTTTTTGAATCCCCCAATTTGAAGTGTGGTAGGTTGTCTCAGCCTTTGCAGAAATGCTGCAATAGGCAGGGAGGACCCATATTCATGAGCATCTTCTATGTTGGGTTCAATCTCAGTGAAAGAGCATTTGACTGCAGGTCAAGCAGTCCCCAGTTCAACACTGGATGCCCCCTCATTGTGAAACGTGAGCATTTCCAGTATCAAATCACAGTTGACGGACTTTCAGACCACTGAACCAATGCACTACATACTTCAAGGAGTTTTTTGAAAGAAAGCCTCTGACCAGTTATATGAATAAGACAAAATCAGGTGTACCCGCTTTCCACTGACAACTTATATTCAAAGATTCGCATAATAATTCAGCTCAACCAAAGACCAGAATTCTTTTTAAATCTACTAACTCGAAGTGACATAGCATGCCCCTAATGTGTAGTACTCCGAGATAGGGGGTGAGGTCCCTTTTTAGGCAAAGGTTTTGTCGTGGGGGTATAGCTCAGTGGTAGAGCATTTGACTGCAGATCAAGAGGTCCCCAGTTCAACTCTGGGTGCCCCCTGCTCACTTTAAACCTCAGGATTAAAATGCTAACATCTCCATTAAAATTGTAAAATTTCCCTGAAAGAAAAAAACCACTTCAAAGACCCATTATTAGAACAAGCCACTCCACATTCAGACAAATAAAGCAAACACATGTGTACATGTTTGCCATTCAATCTATACATTCGCAATTTAAAGAAAACAAAGACTACATGTCTTTTTGAATCCCCCAATTTGAAGTGTGGTAGGTTGTCTCAGCCTTTGCAGAAATGCTGCAATAGGCAGGGAGGACCCATTTTCATGAGCATCTTCTATGTTGGGTTCAATCTCAGTGAAAGAGCATTTGACTGCAGGTCAAGCAGTCCCCAGTTCAACACTGGATGCCCCCTCATTGTGAAACGTGAGCATTTCCAGTATCAAATCACAGTTGACGGACTTTCAGACCACTGAACCAATGCACTACATACTTCAAGGAGTTTTTTGAAAGAAAGCCTCTGACCAGTTATATGAATAAGACAAAATCAGGTGTACCCGCTTTCCACTGACAACTTATATTCAAAGATTCGCATAATAATTCAGCTCAACCAAAGACCAGAATTCTTTTTAAATCTACTAACTCGAAGTGACATAGCATGCCCCTAATGTGTAGTACTCCGAGATAGGTGGTGAGGTCCCTTTTTAGGCAAAGGTTTTGTTGTGGGGGTATAGCTCAGTGGTAGAGCATTTGACTGCAGATCAAGAGGTCCCCAGTTCAACTCTGGGTGCCCCCTGCTCACTTTAAACCTCAGGATTAAAATGCTAACATCTCCATTAAAATTGTAGAATTTCCCTGAAAGAAAAAAACACTTCAAAGACCCATTATTAGAACAAGCCACTCCACATTCAGACAAATAAATCAAGCACATGTGTACATGTTTGCCATTCAATCTATACATTCGCAATTTCAAATAAAATTTAAAGAAAACAAAAACTACATGTCTTTTTGAATCCCCCAATTTGAAGTGTGGTAGGTTGTCTCAGCCTTTGCAGAAATGCTGCAATAGGCAGGGAGGACCCATATTCATGAGCATCTTCTATGTTGGGTTCAATCTCAGTGAAAGAGCATTTGACTGCAGGTCAAGCAGTCCCCAGTTCAACACTGGATGCCCCCTCATTGTGAAACGTGAGCATTTCCAGTATCAAATCACAGTTGACGGACTTTCAGACCACTGAACCAATGCACTACATACTTCAAGGAGTTTTTTGAAAGAAAGCCTCTGACCAGTTATATGAATAAGACAAAATCAGGTGTACCCGCTTTCCACTGACAACTTATATTCAAAGATTCGCATAATAATTCAGCTCAACCAAAGACCAGAATTCTTTTTAAATCTACTAACTCGAAGTGACATAGCATGCCCCTAATGTGTAGTACTCCGAGATAGGGGGTGAGGTCCCTTTTTAGGCAAAGGTTTTGTTGTGGGGGTATAGCTCAGTGGTAGAGCATTTGACTGCAGATCAAGAGGTCCCCAGTTCAACTCTGGGTGCCCCCTGCTCACTTTAAACCTCAGGATTAAAATGCTTCAATCTCAGTGAAAGAGCATTTGACTGCAGGTCAAGCAGTCCCCAGTTCAACACTGGATGCCCCCTCATTGTGAAACGTGAGCATTTCCAGTATCAAATCACAGTTGACGGACTTTCAGACCACTGAACCAATGCACTACATACTTCAAGGAGTTTTTTGAAAGAAAGCCTCTGACCAGTTATATGAATAAGACAAAATCAGGTGTACCCGCTTTCCACTGACAACTTATATTCAAAGATTCGCATAATAATTCAGCTCAACCAAAGACCAGAATTCTTTTTAAATCTACTAACTCGAAGTGACATAGCATGCCCCTAATGTGTAGTACTCCGAGATAGGGGGTGAGGTCCCTTTTTAGGCAAAGGTTTTGTTGTGGGGGTATAGCTCAGTGGTAGAGCATTTGAGTGCAGATCAAGAGGTCCCCAGTTCAACTCTGGGTGCCCCCTGCTCACTTTAAACCTCAGGATTAAAATGCTAACATCTCCATTAAAATTGTAAAATTTCCCTGAAAGAAAAATCCACTTCAAAGACCCATTATTAGAACAAGCCACTCCACATTCAGACAAATAAATCAAACACATGTGTACATGTTTGCCATTCAATCTATACATTCGCAATTTAAAGAAAACAAAGACTACATGTCTTTTTGAATCCCCCAATTTGAAGTGTGGTAGGTTGTCTCAGCCTTTGCAGAAATGCTGCAATAGGCAGGGAGGACCCATTTTCATGAGCATCTTCTATGTTGGGTTCAATCTCAGTGAAAGAGCATTTGACTGCAGGTCAAGCAGTCCCCAGTTCAACACTGGATGCCCCCTCATTGTGAAACGTGAGCATTTCCAGTATCAAATCACAGTTGACGGACTTTCAGACCACTGAACCAATGCACTACATACTTCAAGGAGTTTTTTGAAAGAAAGCCTCTGACCAGTTATATGAATAAGACAAAATCAGGTGTACCCGCTTTCCACTGACAACTTATATTCAAAGATTCGCATAATAATTCAGCTCAACCAAAGACCAGAATTCTTTTTAAATCTACTAACTCGAAGTGACATAGCATGCCCCTAATGTGTAGTACTCCGAGATAGGGGGTGAGGTCTCTTTTTAGGCAAAGGTTTTGTTGTGGGGGTATAGCTCAGTGGTAGAGCATTTGACTGCAGATCAAGAGGTCCCCAGTTCAACTCTGGGTGCCCCCTGCTCACTTTAAACCTCAGGATTAAAATGCTAACATCTCCATTAAAATTGTAAAATTTCCCTGAAAGAAAAATCCACTTCAAAGACCCATTATGGGAACAAGCCACTCCACATTCAGACAAATTCATGTGTACATGTTTGCCACTCAATCTATACATTCGCAATTTCAAATAAAATTTAAAGAAAACAAAGACTACATGTCTTTTTGAATCCCCCAATTTGAAGTGTGGTAGGTTGTCTCAGCCTTTGCAGAAATTCTGCAATAGGCAGGGAGGACCCATTTTCATGAGCATCTTCTATGTTGGGTTCAATCTCAGTGAAAGAGCATTTGACTGCAGGTCAAGCAGTCCCCAGTTCAACACTGGATGCCCCCTCATTGTGAAACGTGAGCATTTCCAGTATCAAATCACAGTTGACGGACTTTCAGACCACTGAACCAATGCACTACATACTTCAAGGAGTTTTTTGAAAGAAAGCCTCTGACCAGTTATATGAATAAGACAAAATCAGGTGTACCCGCTTTCCACTGACAACTTATATTCAAAGATTCGCATAATAATTCAGCTCAACCAAAGACCAGAATTCTTTTTAAATCTACTAACTCGAAGTGACATAGCATGCCCCTAATGTGTAGTACTCCGAGATAGGGGGTGAGGTCCCTTTTTAGGCAAAGGTTTTGTTGTGGGGGTATAGCTCAGTGGTAGAGCATTTGACTGCAGATCAAGAGGTCCCCAGTTCAACTCTGGGTGCCCCCTGCTCACTTTAAACCTCAGGATTAAAATGCTAACATCTCCATTAAAATTGTAAAATTTCCCTGAAAGAAAAAAACACTTCAAAGACCCATTATTAGAACAAGCCACTCCACATTCAGACAAATAAATCAAGCACATGTGTGCATGTTCGCTATTCAATCTATACATTCGCAATTTCAAATAAAATTTAAAGAAAACAAAAACTACATGTCTTTTTGAATCCCCCAATTTGAAGTGTGGTAGGTTGTCTCAGCCTTTGCAGAAATGCTGCAATAGGCAGGGAGGACCCATATTCATGAGCATCTTCTATGTTGGGTTCAATCTCAGTGAAAGAGCATTTGACTGCAGGTCAAGCAGTCCCCAGTTCAACACTGGATGCCCCCTCATTGTGAAACGTGAGCATTTCCAGTATCAAATCACAGTTGACGGACTTTCAGACCACTGAACCAATGCACTACATACTTCAAGGAGTTTTTTGAAAGAAAGCCTCTGACCAGTTATATGAATAAGACAAAATCAGGTGTACCCGCTTTCCACTGACAACTTATATTCAAAGATTCGCATAATAATTCAGCTCAACCAAAGACCAGAATTCTTTTTAAATCTACTAACTCGAAGTGACATAGCATGCCCCTAATGTGTAGTACTCCGAGATAGGGGGTGAGGTCCCTTTTTAGGCAAAGGTTTTGTCGTGGGGGTATAGCTCAGTGGTAGAGCATTTGACTGCAGATCAAGAGGTCCCCAGTTCAACTCTGGGTGCCCCCTGCTCACCTTAAACCTCAGGATTAAAATGCTAACATCTCCATTAAAATTGTAAAATTTCCCTGAAAGAAAAAAACCACTTCAAAGACCCATTATTAGAACAAGCCACTCCACATTCAGACAAATAAAGCAAACACATGTGTACATGTTTGCCATTCAATCTATACATTCGCAATTTAAAGAAAACAAAGACTACATGTCTTTTTGAATCCCCCAATTTGAAGTGTGGTAGGTTGTCTCAGCCTTTGCAGAAATGCTGCAATAGGCAGGGAGGACCCATTTTCATGAGCATCTTCTATGTTGGGTTCAATCTCAGTGAAAGAGCATTTGACTGCAGGTCAAGCAGTCCCCAGTTCAACACTGGATGCCCCCTCATTGTGAAACGTGAGCATTTCCAGTATCAAATCACAGTTGACGGACTTTCAGACCACTGAACCAATGCACTACATACTTCAAGGAGTTTTTTGAAAGAAAGCCTCTGACCAGTTATATGAATAAGACAAAATCAGGTGTACCCGCTTTCCACTGACAACTTATATTCAAAGATTCGCATAATAATTCAGCTCAACCAAAGACCAGAATTCTTTTTAAATCTACTAACTCGAAGTGACATAGCATGCCCCTAATGTGTAGTACTCCGAGATAGGGGGTGAGGTCCCTTTTTAGGCAAAGGTTTTGTTGTGGGGGTATAGCTCAGTGGTAGAGCATTTGAGTGCAGATCAAGAGGTCCCCAGTTCAACTCTGGGTGCCCCCTGCTCACTTTAAACCTCAGGATTAAAATGCTAACATCTCCATTAAAATTGTAAAATTTCCCTGAAAGAAAAATCCACTTCAAAGACCCATTATTAGAACAAGCCACTCCACATTCAGACAAATAAATCAAACACATGTGTACATGTTTGCCATTCAATCTATACATTCGCAATTTAAAGAAAACAAAGACTACATGTCTTTTTGAATCCCCCAATTTGAAGTGTGGTAGGTTGTCTCAGCCTTTGCAGAAATGCTGCAATAGGCAGGGAGGACCCATTTTCATGAGCATCTTCTATGTTGGGTTCAATCTCAGTGAAAGAGCATTTGACTGCAGGTCAAGCAGTCCCCAGTTCAACACTGGATGCCCCCTCATTGTGAAACGTGAGCATTTCCAGTATCAAATCACAGTTGACGGACTTTCAGACCACTGAACCAATGCACTACATACTTCAAGGAGTTTTTTGAAAGAAAGCCTCTGACCAGTTATATGAATAAGACAAAATCAGGTGTACCCGCTTTCCACTGACAACTTATATTCAAAGATTCGCATAATAATTCAGCTCAACCAAAGACCAGAATTCTTTTTAAATCTACTAACTCGAAGTGACATAGCATGCCCCTAATGTGTAGTACTCCGAGATAGGGGGTGAGGTCTCTTTTTAGGCAAAGGTTTTGTTGTGGGGGTATAGCTCAGTGGTAGAGCATTTGACTGCAGATCAAGAGGTCCCCAGTTCAACTCTGGGTGCCCCCTGCTCACTTTAAACCTCAGGATTAAAATGCTAACATCTCCATTAAAATTGTAAAATTTCCCTGAAAGAAAAATCCACTTCAAAGACCCATTATTAGAACAAGCCACTCCACATTCAGACAAATTCATGTGTACATGTTTGCCACTCAATCTATACATTCGCAATTTCAAATAAAATTTAAAGAAAACAAAGACTACATGTCTTTTTGAATCCCCCAATTTGAAGTGTGGTAGGTTGTCTCAGCCTTTGCAGAAATTCTGCAATAGGCAGGGAGGACCCATTTTCATGAGCATCTTCTATGTTGGGTTCAATCTCAGTGAAAGAGCATTTGACTGCAGGTCAAGCAGTCCCCAGTTCAACACTGGATGCCCCCTCATTGTGAAACGTGAGCATTTCCAGTATCAAATCACAGTTGACGGACTTTCAGACCACTGAACCAATGCACTACATACTTCAAGGAGTTTTTTGAAAGAAAGCCTCTGACCAGTTATATGAATAAGACAAAATCAGGTGTACCCGCTTTCCACTGACAACTTATATTCAAAGATTCGCATAATAATTCAGCTCAACCAAAGACCAGAATTCTTTTTAAATCTACTAACTCGAAGTGACATAGCATGCCCCTAATGTGTAGTACTCCGAGATAGGGGGTGAGGTCCCTTTTTAGGCAAAGGTTTTGTCGTGGGGGTATAGCTCAGTGGTAGAGCATTTGACTGCAGATCAAGAGGTCCCCAGTTCAACTCTGGGTGCCCCCTGCTCACCTTAAACCTCAGGATTAAAATGCTAACATCTCCATTAAAATTGTAAAATTTCCCTGAAAGAAAAAAACCACTTCAAAGACCCATTATTAGAACAAGCCACTCCACATTCAGACAAATAAAGCAAACACATGTGTACATGTTTGCCATTCAATCTATACATTCGCAATTTAAAGAAAACAAAGACTACATGTCTTTTTGAATCCCCCAATTTGAAGTGTGGTAGGTTGTCTCAGCCTTTGCAGAAATGCTGCAATAGGCAGGGAGGACCCATTTTCATGAGCATCTTCTATGTTGGGTTCAATCTCAGTGAAAGAGCATTTGACTGCAGGTCAAGCAGTCCCCAGTTCAACACTGGATGCCCCCTCATTGTGAAACGTGAGCATTTCCAGTATCAAATCACAGTTGACGGACTTTCAGACCACTGAACCAATGCACTACATACCTCAAGGAGTTTTTTGAAAGAAAGCCTCTGACCAGTTATATGAATAAGACAAAATCAGGTGTACCCGCTTTCCACTGACAACTTATATTCAAAGATTCGCATAATAATTCAGCTCAACCAAAGACCAGAATTCTTTTTAAATCTACTAACTCGAAGTGACATAGCATGCCCCTAATGTGTAGTACTCCGAGATAGGGGGTGAGGTCCCTTTTTAGGCAAAGGTTTTGTTGTGGGGGTATAGCTCAGTGGTAGAGCATTTGACTGCAGATCAAGAGGTCCCCAGTTCAACTCTGGGTGCCCCCTGCTCACTTTAAACCTCAGGATTAAAATGCTAACATCTCCATTAAAATTGTAAAATTTCCCTGAAAGAAAAATCCACTTCAAAGACCCATTATTAGAACAAGCCACTCCACATTCAGACAAATAAATCAAACACATGTGTACATGTTTGCCATTCAATCTATACATTCGCAATTTCAAATAAAATTTAAAGAAAACAAAGACTACATGTCTTTTTGAATCCCCCAATTTGAAGTGTGGTAGGTTGTCTCAGCCTTTGCAGAAATGCTGCAATAGGCAGGGAGGACCCATTTTCATGAGCATCTTCTATGTTGGGTTCAATCTCAGTGAAAGAGCATTTGACTGCAGGGCAAGCAGTCCCCAGTTCAACACTGGATGCCCCCTCATTGTGAAACGTGAGCATTTCCAGTATCAAATCACAGTTGACGTATTTTCAGACCACTGAACCAATGCACTACATACTTCAAGGAGTTTTTTGAAAGAAAGCCTCTGACCAGTTACATGAATAAGACAAAATCAGGTGTACCCGCTTTCCACTGACAACTTATATTAAAAGATTCGCATAATAATTCAGCTCAACCAAAGACAAGAATTCTTTTTAAATCTACTAACTCGAAGTGACATAGCATGCCCCTAATGTGTAGTACTCTGAGATAGGGCGTGAGGTCCCTTTTTAGGCAAAGGTTTTGTTGTGGGGGTATAGCTCAGTGGTAGAGCATTTGACTGCAGATCAAGAGGTCCCCAGTTCAACTCTGGGTGCCCCCTGCTTACTTTAAACCTCAGGATTAAAATGCTAACATCTCCATTAAAATTGTAAAATTTCCCTGAAAGAAAAAAACACTTCAAAGACCCATTATTAGAACAAGCCACTCCACATTCAGACAAATAAATCAAACACATGTGTACATGTTTGCCATTCAATCTATACATTCGCAATTTAAAGAAAACAAAGACTACATGTCTTTTTGAATCCCCCAATTTGAAGTTTGGTAGGTTGTCTCAGCCTTTGCAGAAATGCTGCAATAGGCAGGGAGGACCCATTTTCATGAGCATCTTCTATGTTGGGTTCAATCTCAGTGAAAGAGCATTTGACTGCAGGTCAAGCAGTCCCCAGTTCAACACTGGATGCCCCCTCATTGTGAAACGTGAGCATTTCCAGTATCAAATCACAGTTGACGTATTTTCAGACCACTGAACCAATGCACTACATACTTCAAGGAGTTTTTTGAAAGAAAGCCTCTGACCAGTTACATGAATAAGACAAAATCAGGTGTACCCGCTTTCCACTGACAACTTATATTCAAAGATTCGCATAATAATTCAGCTCAACCAAAGACCAGAATTCTTTTTAAATCTACTAACTCGAAGTGACATAGCATGCCCCTAATGTGTAGTACTCCGAGATAGGGGGTGAGGTCCCTTTTTAGGCAAAGGTTTTGTCGTGGGGGTATAGCTCAGTGGTAGAGCATTTGACTGCAGATCAAGAGGTCCCCAGTTCAACTCTGGGTGCCCCCTGCTCACCTTAAACCTCAGGATTAAAATGCTAACATCTCCATTAAAATTGTAAAATTTCCCTGAAAGAAAAAAACCACTTCAAAGACCCATTATTAGAACAAGCCACTCCACATTCAGACAAATAAAGCAAACACATGTGTACATGTTTGCCATTCAATCTATACATTCGCAATTTAAAGAAAACAAAGACTACATGTCTTTTTGAATCCCCCAATTTGAAGTGTGGTAGGTTGTCTCAGCCTTTGCAGAAATGCTGCAATAGGCAGGGAGGACCCATTTTCATGAGCATCTTCTATGTTGGGTTCAATCTCAGTGAAAGAGCATTTGACTGCAGGTCAAGCAGTCCCCAGTTCAACACTGGATGCCCCCTCATTGTAAAACGTGAGCATTTCCAGTATCAAATCACAGTTGACGGACTTTCAGACCACTGAACCAATGCACTACATACTTCAAGGAGTTTTTTGAAAGAAAGCCTCTGACCAGTTATATGAATAAGACAAAATCAGGTGTACCCACTTTCCACTGACAACTTATATTCAAAGATTCGCATAATAATTCAGCTCAACCAAAGACCAGAATTCTTTTTAAATCTACTAACTCGAAGTGACATAGCATGCCCCTAATGTGTAGTACTCCGAGATAGGGGGTGAGGTCCCTTTTTAGGCAAAGGTTTTGTTGTGGGGGTATAGCTCAGTGGTAGAGCATTTGACTGCAGATCAAGAGGTCCCCAGTTCAACTCTGGGTGCCCCCTGCTCACTTTAAACCTCAGGATTAAAATGCTAACATCTCCATTAAAATTGTAAAATTTACCTCAATCAATATACCACTTCAAAGACTTATTATTAGAACAAGCCACTCCACATTCAGACAAATAAATCAAACACATGTGTACATGTTTGCCATTCAATCTATACATTCGCAATTTAAAGAAAACAAAAACTACATGTCTTTTTGCATCCCCCAATTTGAAGTGTGGTAGGTTGTCTCAGCCTTTGCAGAAATGCTGCAATAGGCAGGGAGGACCCATTTTCATGAGCATCTTCTATGTTGGGTTCAATCTCAGTGAAAGAGCATTTGACTGCAGGTCAAGCAGTCCCCAGTTCAACACTGGATGCCCCCTCATTGTGAAACGTGAGCATTTCCAGTATCAAATCACAGTTGACAGACTTTCAGACCACTGAACCAATGCACTACATACTTCAAGGAGTTTTTTGAAAGAAAGCCTCTGACCAGTTATATGAATAAGACAAAATCAGGTGTACCCGCTTTCCACTGACAAATTATATTCAAAGATTCGCATAATAATTCAGCTCAACCAAAGACCAGAATTCTTTTTAAATCTACTAACTCGAAGTGACATAGCATGCCCCTAATGTGTAGTACTCCGAGATAGGGGGTGAGGTCCCTTTTTAGGCAAAGGTTTTTGTTGTGGGGGTATAGCTCAGTGGTAGAGCATTTGACTGCAGATCAAGAGGTCCCCAGTTCAACTCTGGGTGCCCCCTGCTCACTTTAAACCTCAGGATTAAAATGCTAACATATCCATTAAAATTTCCCTGAAAGAAAAAACCACTTCAAAGACCCATTATGAGAACAAGCCACTCCACATTCAGACAAATAAATCAAGCACATGTGTACATGTTTGCCATTCAATCTATACATTCGCAATTTCAAATAAAATTTAAAGAAAACAAAAACTACATGTCTTTTTGAATCCCCCAATTTGAAGTGTGGTAGGTTGTCTCAGCCTTTGCAGAAATTCTGCAATAGGCAGGGAGGACCCATTTTCATGAGCATCTTCTATGTTGGGTTCAATCTCAGTGAAAGAGCATTTGACTGCAGGTCAAGCAGTCCCCAGTTCAACACTGGATGCCCCCTCATTGTGAAACGTGAGCATTTCCAGTATCAAATCACAGTTGACGGACTTTCAGACCACTGAACCAATGCACTACATACTTCAAGGAGTTTTTTGAAAGAAAGCCTCTGACCAGTTATATGAATAAGACAAAATCAGGTGTACCCGCTTTCCACTGACAACTTATATTCAAAGATTCGCATAATAATTCAGCTCAACCAAAGACCAGAATTCTTTTTAAATCTACTAACTCGAAGTGACATAGCATGCCCCTAATGTGTAGTACTCCGAGATAGGGGGTGAGGTCCCTTTTTAGGCAAAGGTTTTGTTGTGGGGGTATAGCTCAGTGGTAGAGCATTTGACTGCAGATCAAGAGGTCCCCAGTTCAACTCTGGGTGCCCCCTGCTCACTTTAAACCTCAGGATGAAAATGCTAACATCTCCATTAAAATTGTAAAATTTCCCTGAAAGAAAAAAACCACTTCAAAGACCCATTATTAGAACAAGCCACTCCACATTCAGACAAATAAATCAAACACATGTGTACATGTTTGCCATTCAATCTATACATTTGCAATTTCAAATAAAATTTAAAGAAAACAAAAACTACATGTCTTTTTGAATCCCCCAATTGAAGTGTGGTAGGTTGTCTCAGCCTTTGCAGAAATTCTGCAATAGGCAGGGAGGACCCATTTTCATGAGCATCTTCTATGTTGGGTTCAATCTCAGTGAAAGAGCATTTGACTGCAGGTCAAGCAGTCCCCAGTTCAACACTGGATGCCCCCTCATTGTGAAACGTGAGCATTTCCAGTATCAAATCACAGTTGACGGACTTTCAGACCACTGAACCAATGCACTACATACTTCAAGGAGTTTTTTGAAAGAAAGCCTCTGACCAGTTATATGAATAAGACAAAATCAGGTGTACCCGCTTTCCACTGACAACTTATATTCAAAGATTCGCATAATAATTCAGCTCAACCAAAGACCAGAATTCTTTTTAAATCTACTAACTCGAAGTGACATAGCATGCCCCTAATGTGTAGTACTCCGAGATAGGGGGTGAGGTCCCTTTTTAGGCAAAGGTTTTGTTGTGGGGGTATAGCTCAGTGGTAGAGCATTTGACTGCAGATCAAGAGGTCCCCAGTTCAACTCTGGGTGCCCCCTGCTCACTTTAAACCTCAGGATTAAAATGCTAACATCTCCATTAAAATTGTAAAATTTCCCTGAAAGAAAAAAACCACTTCAAAGACCCATTATTAGAACAAGCCACTCCACATTCAGACAAATAAATCAAGCACATGTGTACATGTTTGCCATTCAATCTATACATTCGCAATATCAAATAAAATTTAAAGAAAACAAAAACTACATGTCTTTTTGAATCCCCCAATTTGAAGTGTGGTAGGTTGTCTCAGCCTTTGCAGAAATGCTGCAATAGGCAGGGAGGACCCATTTTCATGAGCATCTTCTATGTTGGGTTCAATCTCAGTGAAAGAGCATTTGACTCCAGGGCAAGCAGTCCCCAGTTCAACACTGGATGCCCCCTCATTGTGAAACGTGAGCATTTCCAGTATCAAATCACAGTTGACGGACTTTCAGACCACTGAACCAATGCACTACATACTTCAAGGAGTTTTTTGAAAGAAAGCCTCTGACCAGTTATATGAATAAGACAAAATCAGGTGTACCCGCTTTCCACTGACAACTTATATTCAAAGATTCGCATAATAATTCAGCTCAACCAAAGACCAGAATTCTTTTTAAATCTACTAACTCGAAGTGACATAGCATGCCCCTAATGTGTAGTACTCCGAGATAGGGGGTGAGGTCCCTTTTTAGGCAAAGGTTTTGTTGTGGGGGTATAGCTCAGTGGTAGAGCATTTGACTGCAGATCAAGAGGTCCCCAGTTCAACTCTGGGTGCCCCCTGCTCACTTTAAACCTCAGGATTAAAATGCTAACATCTCCATTAAAATTGTAAAATTTCCCTGAAAGAAAAATCCACTTCAAAGACCCATTATTAGAACAAGCCACTCCACATTCAGACAAATAAAACAAACACATGTGTACATGTTTGCCATTCAATCTATACATTCGCAATTTAAAGAAAACAAAGACTACATGTCTTTTTGAATCCCCCAATTTGAAGTGTGGTAGGTTGTCTCAGCCTTTGCAGAAATGCTGCAATAGGCAGGGAGGACCCATTTTCATGAGCATCTTCTATGTTGGGTTCAATCTCAGTGAAAGAGCATTTGACTGCAGGTCAAGCAGTCCCCAGTTCAACACTGGATGCCCCCTCATTGTGAAACGTGAGCATTTCCAGTATCAAATCACAGTTGACGGACTTTCAGACCACTGAACCAATGCACTACATACTTCAAGGAGTTTTTTGAAAGAAAGCCTCTGACCAGTTATATGAATAAGACAAAATCAGGTGTACCCGCTTTCCACTGACAACTTATATTCAAAGATTCGCATAATAATTCAGCTCAACCAAAGACCAGAATTCTTTTTAAATCTACTAACTCGAAGTGACATAGCATGCCCCTAATGTGTAGTACTCCGAGATAGGGGGTGAGGTCCCTTTTTAAGCAAAGGTTTTGTTGTGGGGGTATAGCTCAGTGGTAGAGCATTTGACTGCAGATCAAGAGGTCCCCAGTTCAACTCTGGGTGCCCCCTGCTCTCTTTAAACCTCAGGATTAAAATGCTAACATCTCCATTAAAATTGTAAAATTTCCCTGAAAGAAAAATCCACTTCAAAGACCCATTATTAGAACAAGCCACTCCACATTCAGACAAATAAATCAAACACATGTGTACATGTTTGCCATTCAATCTATACATTCGCAATTTCAAATAAAATTTAAAGAAAACAAAGACTACATGTCTTTTTGAATCCCCCAATTTGAAGTGTGGTAGGTTCTCTCAGCCTTTGCAGAAATGCTGCAATAGGCAGGGAGGACCCATTTTCATGAGCATCTTCTATGTTGGGTTCAATCTCAGTGAAAGAGCATTTGACTGCAGGTCAAGCAGTCCCCAGTTCAACACTGGATGCCCCCTCATTGTGAAACGTGAGCATTTCCAGTATCAAATCACAGTTGACGTATTTTCAGACCACTGAACCAATGCACTACATACTTCAAGGAGTTTTTTGAAAGAAAGCCTCTGACCAGTTACATGAATAAGACAAAATCAGGTGTACCCGCTTTCCACTGACAACTTATATTAAAAGATTTGCATAATAATTCAGCTCAACCAAAGACCAGAATTCTTTTTAAATCTACTAACTCGAAGTGACATAGCATGCCCCTAAAGTGTAGTACTCCGAGATAGGGGGTGAGGTCCCTTTTTAGGCAAAGGTTTTGTTGTGGGGGTATAGCTCAGTGGTAGAGCATTTGACTGCAGATCAAGAGGTCCCCAGTTCAACTCTGGGTGCCCCCTGATCACTTTAAACCTCAGGATTAAAATGCTAACATCTCCATTAAAATTGTAAAATTTCCCTCAATCAATATACCACTTCAAAGACTTATTATTAGAACAAGCCACTCCACATTCAGACAAATTCATGTGTACATGTTTGCCACTCAATCTATACATTCGCAATTTCAAATAAAATTTAAAGAAAACAAAGACTACATGTCTTTTTGAATCCCCCAATTTGAAGTGTGGTAGGTTGTCTCAGCCTTTGCAGAAATGCTGCAATAGGCAGGGAGGACCCATTTTCATGAGCATCTTCTATGTTGGGTTCAATCTCAGTGAAAGAGCATTTGACTGCAGGTCAAGCAGTCCCCAGTTCAACACTGGATGCCCCCTCATTGTGAAACGTGAGCATTTCCAGTATCAAATCACAGTTGACGTATTTTCAGACCACTGAACCAATGCACTACATACTTCAAGGAGTTTTTTGAAAGAAAGCCTCTGACCAGTTACATGAATAAGACAAAATCAGGTGTACCCGCTTTCCACTGACAACTTATATTAAAAGATTTGCATAATAATTCAGCTCAACCAAAGACCAGAATTCTTTTTAAATCTACTAACTCGAAGTGACATAGCATGCCCCTAATGTGTAGTACTCTGAGATAGGGGGTGAGGTCCCTTTTTAGGCAAAGGTTTTGTTGTGGGGGTATAGCTCAGTGGTAGAGCATTTGAGTGCAGATCAAGAGGTCCCCAGTTCAACTCTGGGTGCCCCCTGCTTACTTTAAACCTCAGGATTAAAATGCTAACATCTCCATTAAAATTGTAAAATTTCCCTGAAAGAAAAAACCACTTCAAAGACCCATTATTAGAACAAGCCACTCCACATTCAGACAAATAAATCAAACACATGTGTACATGTTTGCCATTCAATCTATACATTCGCAATTTCAAATAAAATTTAAAGAAAACAAAGACTACATGTCTTTTTGAATCCCCCAATTTGAAGTGTGGTAGGTTGTCTCAGCCTTTGCAGAAATGCTGCAATAGGCAGGGAGGACCCATTTTCATGAGCATCTTCTATGTTGGGTTCAATCTCAGTGAAAGAGCATTTGACTGCAGGTCAAGCAGTCCCCAGTTCAACACTGGATGCCCCCTCATTGTGAAACGTGAGCATTTCCAGTATCAAATCACAGTTGACGTATTTTCAGACCACTGAACCAATGCACTACATACTTCAAGGAGTTTTTTGAAAGAAAGCCTCTGACCAGTTACATGAATAAGACAAAATCAGGTGTACCCGCTTTCCACTGACAACTTATATTAAAAGATTTGCATAATAATTCAGCTCAACCAAAGACCAGAATTCTTTTTAAATCTACTAACTCGAAGTGACATAGCATGCCCCTAATGTGTAGTACTCCGAGATAGGGGGTGAGGTCCCTTTTTAGGCAAAGGTTTTGTCGTGGGGGTATAGCTCAGTGGTAGAGCATTTGACTGCAGATCAAGAGGTCCCCAGTTCAACTCTGGGTGCCCCCTGCTCACCTTAAACCTCAGGATTAAAATGCTAACATCTCCATTAAAATTGTAAAATTTCCCTGAAAGAAAAAAACCACTTCAAAGACCCATTATTAGAACAAGCCACTCCACATTCAGACAAATAAAGCAAACACATGTGTACATGTTTGCCATTCAATCTATACATTCGCAATTTAAAGAAAACAAAGACTACATGTCTTTTTGAATCCACCAATTTGAAGTGTGGTAGGTTGTCTCAGCCTTTGCAGAAATGCTGCAATAGGCAGGGAGGACCCATTTTCATGAGCATCTTCTATGTTGGGTTCAATCTCAGTGAAAGAGCATTTGACTGCAGGTCAAGCAGTCCCCAGTTCAACACTGGATGCCCCCTCATTGTGAAACGTGAGCATTTCCAGTATCAAATCACAGTTGACGGACTTTCAGACCACTGAACCAATGCACTACATACTTCAAGGAGTTTTTTGAAAGAAAGCCTCTGACCAGTTATATGAATAAGACAAAATCAGGTGTACCCGCTTTCCACTGACAACTTATATTCAAAGATTCGCATAATAATTCAGCTCAACCAAAGACCAGAATTCTTTTTAAATCTACTAACTCGAAGTGACATAGCATGCCCCTAATGTGTAGTACTCCGAGATAGGGGGTGAGGTCCCTTTTTAGGCAAAGGTTTTGTTGTGGGGGTATAGCTCAGTGGTAGAGCATTTGACTGCAGATCAAGAGGTCCCCAGTTCAACTCTGGGTGCCCCCTGCTCACTTTAAACCTCAGGATGAAAATGCTAACATCTCCATTAAAATTTTAAAATTTCCCTGAAAGAAAAAAACCACTTCAAAGACCCATTATTAGAACAAGCCACTCCACATTCAGACAAATAAATCAAACACATGTGTACATGTTTGCCATTCAATCTATACATTTGCAATTTCAAATAAAATTTAAAGAAAACAAAAACTACATGTCTTTTTGAATCCCCCAATTGAAGTGTGGTAGGTTGTCTCAGCCTTTGCAGAAATTCTGCAATAGGCAGGGAGGACCCATTTTCATGAGCATCTTCTATGTTGGGTTCAATCTCAGTGAAAGAGCATTTGACTGCAGGTCAAGCAGTCCCCAGTTCAACACTGGATGCCCCCTCATTGTGAAACGTGAGCATTTCCAGTATCAAATCACAGTTGACGGACTTTCAGACCACTGAACCAATGCACTACATACTTCAAGGAGTTTTTTGAAAGAAAGCCTCTGACCAGTTATATGAATAAGACAAAATCAGGTGTACCCGCTTTCCACTGACAACTTATATTCAAAGATTCGCATAATAATTCAGCTCAACCAAAGACCAGAATTCTTTTTAAATCTACTAACTCGAAGTGACATAGCATGCCCCTAATGTGTAGTACTCCGAGATAGGGGGTGAGGTCCCTTTTTAGGCAAAGGTTTTGTTGTGGGGGTATAGCTCAGTGGTAGAGCATTTGACTGCAGATCAAGAGGTCCCCAGTTCAACTCTGGGTGCCCCCTGCTCACTTTAAACCTCAGGATTAAAATGCTAACATCTCCATTAAAATTGTAAAATTTCCCTGAAAGAAAAAAACCACTTCAAAGACCCATTATTAGAACAAGCCACTCCACATTCAGACAAATAAATCAAGCACATGTGTACATGTTTGCCATTCAATCTATACATTCGCAATTTCAAATAAAATTTAAAGAAAACAAAAACTACATGTCTTTTTGAATCCCCCAATTTGAAGTGTGGTAGGTTGTCTCAGCCTTTGCAGAAATGCTGCAATAGGCAGGGAGGACCCATTTTCATGAGCATCTTCTATGTTGGGTTCAATCTCAGTGAAAGAGCATTTGACTCCAGGGCAAGCAGTCCCCAGTTCAACACTGGATGCCCCCTCATTGTGAAACGTGAGCATTTCCAGTATCAAATCACAGTTGACGGACTTTCAGACCACTGAACCAATGCACTACATACTTCAAGGAGTTTTTTGAAAGAAAGCCTCTGACCAGTTATATGAATAAGACAAAATCAGGTGTACCCGCTTTCCACTGACAACTTATATTCAAAGATTCGCATAATAATTCAGCTCAACCAAAGACCAGAATTCTTTTTAAATCTACTAACTCGAAGTGACATAGCATGCCCCTAATGTGTAGTACTCCGAGATAGGGGGTGAGGTCCCTTTTTAGGCAAAGGTTTTGTTGTGGGGGTATAGCTCAGTGGTAGAGCATTTGACTGCAGATCAAGAGGTCCCCAGTTCAACTCTGGGTGCCCCCTGCTCACTTTAAACCTCAGGATTAAAATGCTAACATCTCCATTAAAATTGTAAAATTTCCCTGAAAGAAAAATCCACTTCAAAGACCCATTATTAGAACAAGCCACTCCACATTCAGACAAATAAATCAAACACATGTGTACATGTTTGCCATTCAATCTATACATTCGCAATTTAAAGAAAACAAAGACTACATGTCTTTTTGAATCCCCCAATTTGAAGTGTGGTAGGTTGTCTCAGCCTTTGCAGAAATGCTGCAATAGGCAGGGAGGACCCATTTTCATGAGCATCTTCTATGTTGGGTTCAATCTCAGTGAAAGAGCATTTGACTGCAGGTCAAGCAGTCCCCAGTTCAACACTGGATGCCCCCTCATTGTGAAACGTGAGCATTTCCAGTATCAAATCACAGTTGACGTATTTTCAGACCACTGAACCAATGCACTACATACTTCAAGGAGTTTTTTGAAAGAAAGCCTCTGACCAGTTACATGAATAAGACAAAATCAGGTGTACCCGCTTTCCACTGACAACTTATATTCAAAGATTCGCATAATAATTCAGCTCAACCAAAGACCAGAATTCTTTTTAAATCTACTAACTCGAAGTGACATAGCATGCCCCTAATGTGTAGTACTCCGAGATAGGGGGTGAGGTCCCTTTTTAGGCAAAGGTTTTGTTGTGGGGGTATAGCTCAGTGGTAGAGCATTTGACTGCAGATCAAGAGGTCCCCAGTTCAACTCTGGGTGCCCCCTGCTCACTTTAAACCTCAGGATTAAAATGCTAACATCTCCATTAAAATTGTAAAATTTCCCTGAAAGAAAAATCCACTTCAAAGACCCATTATTAGAACAAGCCACTCCACATTCAGACAAATAAATCAAACACATGTGTACATGTTTGCCATTCAATCTATACATTCGCAATTTCAAATAAAATTTAAAGAAAACAAAGACTACATGTCTTTTTGAATCCCCCAATTTGAAGTGTGGTAGGTTCTCTCAGCCTTTGCAGAAATGCTGCAATAGGCAGGGAGGACCCATTTTCATGAGCATCTTCTATGTTGGGTTCAATCTCAGTGAAAGAGCATTTGACTGCAGGTCAAGCAGTCCCCAGTTCAACACTGGATGCCCCCTCATTGTGAAACGTGAGCATTTCCAGTATCAAATCACAGTTGACGTATTTTCAGACCACTGAACCAATGCACTACATACTTCAAGGAGTTTTTTGAAAGAAAGCCTCTGACCAGTTACATGAATAAGACAAAATCAGGTGTACCCGCTTTCCACTGACAACTTATATTAAAAGATTCGCATAATAATTCAGCTCAACCAAAGACCAGAATTCTTTTTAAATCTACTAACTCGAAGTGACATAGCATGCCCCTAAAGTGTAGTACTCCGAGATAGGGGGTGAGGTCCCTTTTTAGGCAAAGTTTTTTTTGTGGGCGTATAGCTCAGTGGTAGAGCATTTGACTGCAGATCAAGAGGTCCCCAGTTCAACTCTGGGTGCCCCCTGCTCACTTTAAACCTCAGGATTAAAATGCTAACATCTCCATTAAAATTGTAAAATTTCCCTGAAAGAAAAATCCACTTCAAAGACCCATTATTAGAACAAGCCACTCCACATTCAGACAAATAAATCAAACACATGTGTACATGTTTGCCATTCAATCTATACATTCGCAATTTAAAGAAAACAAAGACTACATGTCTTTTTGAATCCCCCAATTTGAAGTGTGGTAGGTTGTCTCAGCCTTTGCAGAAATGCTGCAATAGGCAGGGAGGACCCATTTTCATGAGCATCTTCTATGTTGGGTTCAATCTCAGTGAAAGAGCATTTGACTGCAGGTCAAGCAGTCCCCAGTTCAACACTGGATGCCCCCTCATTGTGAAACGTGAGCATTTCCAGTATCAAATCACAGTTGACGGACTTTCAGACCACTGAACCAATGCACTACATACTTCAAGGAGTTTTTTGAAAGAAAGCCTCTGACCAGTTATATGAATAAGACAAAATCAGGTGTACCCGCTTTCCACTGACAACTTATATTCAAAGATTCGCATAATAATTCAGCTCAACCAAAGACCAGAATTCTTTTTAAATCTACTAACTCGAAGTGACATAGCATGCCCCTAATGTGTAGTACTCCGAGATAGGGGGTGAGGTCCCTTTTTTGGCATAACTTTTGTTGTGGGGGTATAGCTCAGTGGTAGAGCATTTGACTGCAGATCAAGAGGTCCCCAGTTCAACTCTGGGTGCCCCCTGCTCACTTTAAACCTCAGGATTAAAATGCTAACATATCCATTAAAATTTCCCTGAAAGAAAAAAACACTTCAAAGACCCATTATTAGAACAAGCCACTCCACATTCAGACAAATAAATCAAGCACATGTGTACATGTTTGCCATTCAATCTATACATTCGCAATTTCAAATAAAATTTAAAGAAAACAAAAACTACATGTCTTTTTGAATCCCCCAATTTGAAGTGTGGTAGGTTGTCTCAGCCTTTGCAGAAATTCTGCAATAGGCAGGGAGGACCCATTTTCATGAGCATCTTCTATGTTGGGTTCAATCTCAGTGAAAGAGCATTTGACTGCAGGTCAAGCAGTCCCCAGTTCAACACTGGATGCCCCCTCATTGTGAAACGTGAGCATTTCCAGTATCAAATCACAGTTGACGGACTTTCAGACCACTGAACCAATGCACTACATACTTCAAGGAGTTTTTTGAAAGAAAGCCTCTGACCAGTTATATGAATAAGACAAAATCAGGTGTACCCGCTTTCCACTGACAACTTATATTCAAAGATTCGCATAATAATTCAGCTCAACCAAAGACCAGAATTCTTTTTAAATCTACTAACTCGAAGTGACATAGCATGCCCCTAATGTGTAGTACTCCGAGATAGGGGGTGAGGTCCCTTTTTAGGCAAAGGTTTTGTTGTGGGGGTATAGCTCAGTGGTAGAGCATTTGACTGCAGATCAAGAGGTCCCCAGTTCAACTCTGGGTGCCCCCTGCTCACTTTAAACCTCAGGATTAAAATGCTAACATCTCCATTAAAATTGTAAAATTTCCCTGAAAGAAATAAACACTTCAAAGACCCATTATTAGAACAAGCCACTCCACATTCAGACAAATAAATCAAGCACATGTGTACATGTTTGCCATTCAATCTATACATTCGCAATTTCAAATAAAATTTAAAGAAAACAAAAACTACATGTCTTTTTGAATCCCCCAATTTGAAGTGTGGTAGGTTGTCTCAGCCTTTGCAGAAATGCTGCAATAGGCAGGGAGGACCCATTTTCATGAGCATCTTCTATGTTGGGTTCAATCTCAGTGAAAGAGCATTTGACTGCAGGTCAAGCAGTCCCCAGTTCAACACTGGATGCCCCCTCATTGTGAAACGTGAGCATTTCCAGTATCAAATCACAGTTGACGGACTTTCAGACCACTGAACCAATGCACTACATACTTCAAGGAGTTTTTTGAAAGAAAGCCTCTGACCAGTTATATGAATAAGACAAAATCAGGTGTACCCGCTTTCCACTGACAACTTATATTCAAAGATTCGCATAATAATTCAGCTCAACCAAAGACCAGAATTCTTTTTAAATCTACTAACTCGAAGTGACATAGCATGCCCCTAATGTGTAGTACTCCGAGATAGGGGGTGAGGTCCCTTTTTAGGCAAAGGTTTTGTCGTGGGGGTATAGCTCAGTGGTAGAGCATTTGACTGCAGATCAAGAGGTCCCCAGTTCAACTCTGGGTGCCCCCTGCTCACTTTAAACCTCAGGATGAAAATGCTAACATCTCCATTAAAATTGTAAAATTTCCCTGAAAGAAAAAAACCACTTCAAAGACCCATTATTAGAACAAGCCACTCCACATTCAGACAAATAAATCAAACACATGTGTACATGTTTGCCATTCAATCTATACATTTGCAATTTCAAATAAAATTTAAAGAAAACAAAGACTACATGTCTTTTTGAATCCCCCAATTGAAGTGTGGTAGGTTGTCTCAGCCTTTGCAGAAATTCTGCAATAGGCAGGGAGGACCCATTTTCATGAGCATCTTCTATGTTGGGTTCAATCTCAGTGAAAGAGCATTTGACTGCAGGTCAAGCAGTCCCCAGTTCAACACTGGATGCCCCCTCATTGTGAAACGTGAGCATTTCCAGTATCAAATCACAGTTGACGGACTTTCAGACCACTGAACCAATGCACTACATACTTCAAGGAGTTTTTTGAAAGAAAGCCTCTGACCAGTTATATGAATAAGACAAAATCAGGTGTACCCGCTTTCCACTGACAACTTATATTCAAAGATTCGCATAATAATTCAGCTCAACCAAAGACCAGAATTCTTTTTAAATCTACTAACTCGAAGTGACATAGCATGCCCCTAATGTGTAGTACTCCGAGATAGGGGGTGAGGTCCCTTTTTAGGCAAAGGTTTTGTTGTGGGGGTATAGCTCAGTGGTAGAGCATTTGACTGCAGATCAAGAGGTCCCCAGTTCAACTCTGGGTGCCCCCTGCTCACTTTAAACCTCAGGATTAAAATGCTAACATCTCCATTAAAATTGTAAAATTTCCCTGAAAGAAAAAAACCACTTCAAAGACCCATTATTAGAACAAGCCACTCCACATTCAGACAAATAAATCAAACACATGTGTACATGTTTGCCATTCAATCTATACATTCGCAATTTAAAGAAAACAAAGACTACATGTCTTTTTGAATCCCCCAATTTGAAGTGTGGTAGGTTGTCTCAGCCTTTGCAGAAATGCTGCAATAGGCAGGGAGGACCCATTTTCATGAGCATCTTCTATGTTGGGTTCAATCTCAGTGAAAGAGCATTTGACTGCAGGTCAAGCAGTCCCCAGTTCAACACTGGATGCCCCCTCATTGTGAAACGTGAGCATTTCCAGTATCAAATCACAGTTGACGGACTTTCAGACCACTGAACCAATGCACTACATACTTCAAGGAGTTTTTTGAAAGAAAGCCTCTGACCAGTTATATGAATAAGACAAAATCAGGTGTACCCGCTTTCCACTGACAACTTATATTCAAAGATTTGCATAATAATTCAGCTCAACCAAAGACCAGAATTCTTTTTAAATCTACTAACTCGAAGTGACATAGCATGCCCCTAAAGTGTAGTACTCCGAGATAGGGGGTGAGGTCCCTTTTTAGGCAAAGTTTTTTTTGTGGGGGTATAGCTCAGTGGTAGAGCATTTGACTGCAGATCAAGAGGTCCCCAGTTCAACTCTGGGTGCCCCCTGATCACTTTAAACCTCAGGATTAAAATGCTAACATCTCCATTAAAATTGTAAAATTTCCCTCAATCAATATACCACTTCAAAGACTTATTATTAGAACAAGCCACTCCACATTCAGACAAATTCATGTGTACATGTTTGCCACTCAATCTATACATTCGCAATTTCAAATAAAATTTAAAGAAAACAAAGACTACATGTCTTTTTGAATCCCCCAATTTGAAGTGTGGTAGGTTGTCTCAGCCTTTGCAGAAATGCTGCAATAGGCAGGGAGGACCCATTTTCATGAGCATCTTCTATGTTGGGTTGAATCTCAGTGAAAGAGCATTTGACTGCAGGTCAAGCAGTCCCCAGTTCAACACTGGATGCCCCCTCATTGTGAAACGTGAGCATTTCCAGTATCAAATCACAGTTGACGTATTTTCAGACCACTGAACCAATGCACTACATACTTCAAGGAGTTTTTTGAAAGAAAGCCTCTGACCAGTTACATGAATAAGACAAAATCAGGTGTACCCGCTTTCCACTGACAACTTATATTCAAAGATTCGCATAATAATTCAGCTCAACCAAAGACCAGAATTCTTTTTAAATCTACTAACTCGAAGTGACATAGCATGCCCCTAATGTGTAGTACTCCGAGATAGGGGGTGAGGTCCCTTTTTAGGCAAAGGTTTTGTCGTGGGGGTATAGCTCAGTGGTAGAGCATTTGACTGCAGATCAAGAGGTCCCCAGTTCAACTCTGGGTGCCCCCTGCTCACCTTAAACCTCAGGATTAAAATGCTAACATCTCCATTAAAATTGTAAAATTTCCCTGAAAGAAAAAAACCACTTCAAAGACCCATTATTAGAACAAGCCACTCCACATTCAGACAAATAAAGCAAACACATGTGTACATGTTTGCCATTCAATCTATACATTCGCAATTTAAAGAAAACAAAGACTACATGTCTTTTTGAATCCCCCAATTTGAAGTGTGGTAGGTTGTCTCAGCCTTTGCAGAAATGCTGCAATAGGCAGGGAGGACCCATTTTCATGAGCATCTTCTATGTTGGGTTCAATCTCAGTGAAAGAGCATTTGACTGCAGGTCAAGCAGTCCCCAGTTCAACACTGGATGCCCCCTCATTGTGAAACGTGAGCATTTCCAGTATCAAATCACAGTTGACGTATTTTCAGACCACTGAACCAATGCACTACATACTTCAAGGAGTTTTTTGAAAGAAAGCCTCTGACCAGTTATATGAATAAGACAAAATCAGGTGTACCCGCTTTCCACTGACAACTTATATTCAAAGATTCGCATAATAATTCAGCTCAACCAAAGACCAGAATTCTTTTTAAATCTACTAACTCGAAGTGACATAGCATGCCCCTAATGTGTAGTACTCTGAGATAGGGGGTGAGGTCCCTTTTTAGGCAAAGGTTTTGTTGTGGGGGTATAGCTCAGTGGTAGAGCATTTGAGTGCAGATCAAGAGGTCCCCAGTTCAACTCTGGGTGCCCCCTGCTTACTTTAAACCTCAGGATTAAAATGCTAACATCTCCATTAAAATTGTAAAATTTCCCTGAAAGAAAAAACCACTTCAAAGACCCATTATTAGAACAAGCCACTCCACATTCAGACAAATAAATCAAACACATGTGTACATGTTTGCCATTCAATCTATACATTCGCAATTTCAAATAAAATTTAAAGAAAACAAAGACTACATGTCTATTTGAATCCCCCAATTTGAAGTGTGGTAGGTTGTCTCAGCCTTTGCAGAAATGCTGCAATAGGCAGGGAGGACCCATTTTCATGAGCATCTTCTATGTTGGGTTCAATCTCAGTGAAAGAGCATTTGACTGCAGGTCAAGCAGTCCCCAGTTCAACACTGGATGCCCCCTCATTGTGAAACGTGAGCATTTCCAGTATCAAATCACAGTTGACGTATTTTCAGACCACTGAACCAATGCACTACATACTTCAAGGAGTTTTTTGAAAGAAAGCCTCTGACCAGTTACATGAATAAGACAAAATCAGGTGTACCCGCTTTCCACTGACAACTTATATTCAAAAATTCGCATAATAATTCAGCTCAACCAAAGACCAGAATTCTTTTTAAATCTACTAACTCGAAGTGACATAGCATGCCCCTAATGTGTAGTACTCCGAGATAGGGGGTGAGGTCCCTTTTTAGGCAAAGGTTTTGTCGTGGGGGTATAGCTCAGTGGTAGAGCATTTGACTGCAGATCAAGAGGTCCCCAGTTCAACTCTGGGTGCCCCCTGCTCACCTTAAACCTCAGGATTAAAATGCTAACATCTCCATTAAAATTGTAAAATTTCCCTGAAAGAAAAAAACCACTTCAAAGACCCATTATTAGAACAAGCCACTCCACATTCAGACAAATAAAGCAAACACATGTGTACATGTTTGCCATTCAATCTATACATTCGCAATTTAAAGAAAACAAAGACTACATGTCTTTTTGAATCCCCCAATTTGAAGTGTGGTAGGTTGTCTCAGCCTTTGCAGAAATGCTGCAATAGGCAGGGAGGACCCATTTTCATGAGCATCTTCTATGTTGGGTTCAATCTCAGTGAAAGAGCATTTGACTGCAGGTCAAGCAGTCCCCAGTTCAACACTGGATGCCCCCTCATTGTGAAACGTGAGCATTTCCAGTATCAAATCACAGTTGACGTATTTTCAGACCACTGAACCAATGCACTACATACTTCAAGGAGTTTTTTGAAAGAAAGCCTCTGACCAGTTACATGAATAAGACAAAATCAGGTGTACCCGCTTTCCACTGACAACTTATATTAAAAGATTCGCATAATAATTCAGCTCAACCAAAGACCAGAATTCTTTTTAAATCTACTAACTCGAAGTGACATAGCATGCCCCTAAAGTGTAGTACTCCGAGATAGGGGGTGAGGTCCCTTTTTAGGCAAAGTTTTTTTTGTGGGGGTATAGCTCAGTGGTAGAGCATTTGACTGCAGATCAAGAGGTCCCCAGTTCAACTCTGGGTGCCCCCTGCTCACTTTAAACCTCAGGATTAAAATGCTAACATCTCCATTAAAATTGTAAAATTTCCCTCAATCAATATACCACTTCAAAGACTTATTATTAGAACAAGCCACTCCACATTCAGACAAATAAATCAAACACATGTGTACATGTTTGCCATTCAATCTATACATTCGCAATTTAAAGAAAACAAAGACTACATGTCTTTTTGAATCCCCCAATTTGAAGTGTGGTAGGTTGTCTCAGCCTTTGCAGAAATGCTGCAATAGGCAGGGAGGACCCATTTTCATGAGCATCTTCTATGTTGGGTTCAATCTCAGTGAAAGAGCATTTGACTGCAGGTCAAGCAGTCCCCAGTTCAACACTGGATGCCCCCTCATTGTGAAACGTGAGCATTTCCAGTATCAAATCACAGTTGACGGACTTTCAGACCACTGAACCAATGCACTACATACTTCAAGGAGTTTTTTGAAAGAAAGCCTCTGACCAGTTATATGAATAAGACAAAATCAGGTGTACCCGCTTTCCACTGACAACTTATATTCAAAGATTCGCATAATAATTCAGCTCAACCAAAGACCAGAATTCTTTTTAAATCTACTAACTCGAAGTGACATAGCAAGCCCCTAATGTGTAGTACTCCGAGATAGGGGGTGAGGTCCCTTTTTAGGCAAAGGTTTTGTTGTGGGGGTATAGCTCAGTGGTAGAGCATTTGAGTGCAGATCAAGAGGTCCCCAGTTCAACTCTGGGTGCCCCCTGCTCACTTTAAACCTCAGGATGAAAATGCTAACATCTCCATTAAAATTGTAAAATTTCCCTGAAAGAAAAAAACCACTTCAAAGACCCATTATTAGAACAAGCCACTCCACATTCAGACAAATAAATCAAACACATGTGTACATGTTTGCCATTCAATCTATACATTTGCAATTTCAAATAAAATTTAAAGAAAACAAAGACTACATGTCTTTTTGAATCCCCCAATTTGAAGTGTGGTAGGTTGTCTCAGCCTTTGCAGAAATTCTGCAATAGGCAGGGAGGACCCATTTTCATGAGCATCTTCTATGTTGGGTTCAATCTCAGTGAAAGAGCATTTGACTGCAGGTCAAGCAGTCCCCAGTTCAACACTGGATGCCCCCTCATTGTGAAACGTGAGCATTTCCAGTATCAAATCACAGTTGACGGACTTTCAGACCACTGAACCAATGCACTACATACTTCAAGGAGTTTTTTGAAAGAAAGCCTCTGACCAGTTATATGAATAAGACAAAATCAGGTGTACCCGCTTTCCACTGACAACTTATATTCAAAGATTCGCATAATAATTCAGCTCAACCAAAGACCAGAATTCTTTTTAAATCTACTAACTCGAAGTGACATAGCATGCCCCTAATGTGTAGTACTCCGAGATAGGGGGTGAGGTCCCTTTTTAGGCAAAGGTTTTGTTGTGGGGGTATAGCTCAGTGGTAGAGCATTTGACTGCAGATCAAGAGGTCCCCAGTTCAACTCTGGGTGCCCCCTGCTCACTTTAAACCTCAGGATTAAAATGCTAACATCTCCATTAAAATTGTAAAATTTCCCTGAAAGAAAAAAACACTTCAAAGACCCATTATTAGAACAAGCCACTCCACATTCAGACAAATAAATCAAGCACATGTGTACATGTTTGCCATTCAATCTATACATTCGCAATTTCAAATAAAATTTAAAGAAAACAAAAACTACATGTCTTTTTGAATCCCCCAATTGAAGTGTGGTAGGTTGTCTCAGCCTTTGCAGAAATGCTGCAATAGGCAGGGAGGACCCATTTTCATGAGCATCTTCTATGTTGGGTTCAATCTCAGTGAAAGAGCATTTGACTGCAGGTCAAGCAGTCCCCAGTTCAACACTGGATGCCCCCTCATTGTGAAACGTGAGCATTTCCAGTATCAAATCACAGTTGACGGACTTTCAGACCACTGAACCAATGCACTACATACTTCAAGGAGTTTTTTGAAAGAAAGCCTCTGACCAGTTATATGAATAAGACAAAATCAGGTGTACCCGCTTTCCACTGACAACTTATATTCAAAGATTCGCATAATAATTCAGCTCAACCAAAGACCAGAATTCTTTTTAAATCTACTAACTCGAAGTGACATAGCATGCCCCTAATGTGTAGTACTCCGAGATAGGGGGTGAGGTCCCTTTTTAGGCAAAGGTTTTGTTGTGGGGGTATAGCTCAGTGGTAGAGCATTTGAGTGCAGATCAAGAGGTCCCCAGTTCAACTCTGGGTGCCCCCTGCTCACTTTAAACCTCAGGATGAAAATGCTAACATCTCCATTAAAATTGTAAAATTTCCCTGAAAGAAAAAAACCACTTCAAAGACCCATTATTAGAACAAGCCACTCCACATTCAGACAAATAAATCAAACACATGTGTACATGTTTGCCATTCAATCTATACATTTGCAATTTCAAATAAAATTTAAAGAAAACAAAAACTACATGTCTTTTTGAATCCCCCAATTGAAGTGTGGTAGGTTGTCTCAGCCTTTGCAGAAATTCTGCAATAGGCAGGGAGGACCCATTTTCATGAGCATCTTCTATGTTGGGTTCAATCTCAGTGAAAGAGCATTTGACTGCAGGTCAAGCAGTCCCCAGTTCAACACTGGATGCCCCCTCATTGTGAAACGTGAGCATTTCCAGTATCAAATCACAGTTGACGGACTTTCAGACCACTGAACCAATGCACTACATACTTCAAGGAGTTTTTTGAAAGAAAGCCTCTGACCAGTTATATGAATAAGACAAAATCAGGTGTACCCGCTTTCCACTGACAACTTATATTCAAAGATTCGCATAATAATTCAGCTCAACCAAAGACCAGAATTCTTTTTAAATCTACTAACTCGAAGTGACATAGCATGCCCCTAATGTGTAGTACTCCGAGATAGGGGGTGAGGTCCCTTTTTAGGCAAAGGTTTTGTCGTGGGGGTATAGCTCAGTGGTAGAGCATTTGACTGCAGATCAAGAGGTCCCCAGTTCAACTCTGGGTGCCCCCTGCTCACTTTAAACCTCAGGATTAAAATGCTAACATCTCCATTAAAATTGTAAAATTTCCCTGAAAGAAAAAAACACTTCAAAGACCCATTATTAGAACAAGCCACTCCACATTCAGACAAATAAATCAAGCACATGTGTACATGTTTGCCATTCAATCTATACATTCGCAATTTCAAATAAAATTTAAAGAAAACAAAAACTACATGTCTTTTTGAATCCCCCAATTTGAAGTGTGGTAGGTTGTCTCAGCCTTTGCAGAAATGCTGCAATAGGCAGGGAGGACCCATTTTCATGAGCATCTTCTATGTTGGGTTCAATCTCAGTGAAAGAGCATTTGACTCCAGGGCAAGCAGTCCCCAGTTCAACACTGGATGCCCCCTCATTGTGAAACGTGAGCATTTCCAGTATCAAATCACAGTTGACGGACTTTCAGACCACTGAACCAATGCACTACATACTTCAAGGAGTTTTTTGAAAGAAAGCCTCTGACCAGTTATATGAATAAGACAAAATCAGGTGTACCCGCTTTCCACTGACAACTTATATTCAAAGATTCGCATAATAATTCAGCTCAACCAAAGACCAGAATTCTTTTTAAATCTACTAACTCGAAGTGACATAGCATGCCCCTAATGTGTAGTACTCCGAGATAGGGGGTGAGGTCCCTTTTTAGGCAAAGGTTTTGTTGTGGGGGTATAGCTCAGTGGTAGAGCATTTGACTGCAGATCAAGAGGTCCCCAGTTCAACTCTGGGTGCCCCCTGCTCACTTTAAACCTCAGGATTAAAATGCTAACATTTCCATTAAAATTGTAAAATTTCCCTGAAAGAAAAATCCACTTCAAAGACCCATTATTAGAACAAGCCACTCCACATTCAGACAAATAAATCAAACACATGTGTACATGTTTGCCATTCAATCTATACATTCGCAATTTAAAGAAAACAAAGACTACATGTCTTTTTGAATCCCCCAATTTGAAGTGTGGTAGGTTGTCTCAGCCTTTGCAGAAATGCTGCAATAGGCAGGGAGGACCCATTTTCATGAGCATCTTCTATGTTGGGTTCAATCTCAGTGAAAGAGCATTTGACTGCAGGTCAAGCAGTCCCCAGTTCAACACTGGATGCCCCCTCATTGTGAAACGTGAGCATTTCCAGTATCAAATCACAGTTGACGGACTTTCAGACCACTGAACCAATGCACTACATACTTCAAGGAGTTTTTTGAAAGAAAGCCTCTGACCAGTTATATGAATAAGACAAAATCAGGTGTACCCGCTTTCCACTGACAACTTATATTCAAAGATTTGCATAATAATTCAGCTCAACCAAAGACCAGAATTCTTTTTAAATCTACTAACTCGAAGTGACATAGCATGCCCCTAAAGTGTAGTACTCCGAGATAGGGGGTGAGGTCCCTTTTTAGGCAAAGTTTTTTTTGTGGGGGTATAGCTCAGTGGTAGAGCATTTGACTGCAGATCAAGAGGTCCCCAGTTCAACTCTGGGTGCCCCCTGATCACTTTAAACCTCAGGATTAAAATGCTAACATCTCCATTAAAATTGTAAAATTTCCCTCAATCAATATACCACTTCAAAGACTTATTATTAGAACAAGCCACTCCACATTCAGACAAATTCATGTGTACATGTTTGCCATTCAATCTATACATTCGCAATTTAAAGAAAACAAAGACTACATGTCTTTTTGAATCCCCCAATTTGAAGTGTGGTAGCTTGTCTCAGCCTTTGCAGAAATGCTGCAATAGGCAGGGAGGACCCATTTTCATGAGCATCTTCTATGTTGGGTTCAATCTCAGTGAAAGAGCATTTGACTGCAGGTCAAGCAGTCCCCAGTTCAACACTGGATGCCCCCTCATTGTGAAACGTGAGCATTTCCAGTATCAAATCACAGTTGACGTATTTTCAGACCACTGAACCAATGCACTACATACTTCAAGGAGTTTTTTGAAAGAAAGCCTCTGACCAGTTACATGAATAAGACAAAATCAGGTGTACCCGCTTTCCACTGACAACTTATATTAAAAGATTTGCATAATAATTCAGCTCAACCAAAGACCAGAATTCTTTTTAAATCTACTAACTCGAAGTGACATAGCATGCCCCTAATGTGTAGTACTCTGAGATAGGGGGTGAGGTCCCTTTTTAGGCAAAGGTTTTGTTGTGGGAGTATAGCTCAGTGGTAGAGCATTTGACTGCAGATCAAGAGGTCCCCAGTTAAACTCTGGGTGCCCCCTGCTTACTTTAAACCTCAGGATTAAAATGCTAACATCTCCATTAAAATTGTAAAATTTCCCTGAAAGAAAAAACCACTTCAAAGACCCATTATTAGAACAAGCCACTCCACATTCAGACAAATAAATCAAACACATGTGTACATGTTTGCCATTCAATCTATACATTCGCAATTTCAAATAAAATTTAAAGAAAACAAAGACTACATGTCTTTTTGAATCCCCCAATTTGAAGTGTGGTAGGTTGTCTCAGCCTTTGCAGAAATGCTGCAATAGGCAGGGAGGACCCATTTTCATGAGCATCTTCTATGTTGGGTTCAATCTCAGTGAAAGAGCATTTGACTGCAGGTCAAGCAGTCCCCAGTTCAACACTGGATGCCCCCTCATTGTGAAACGTGAGCATTTCCAGTATCAAATCACAGTTGACGTATTTTCAGACCACTGAACCAATGCACTACATATTTCGAGGAGTTTTTTGAAAGAAAGCCTCTGACCAGTTACATGAATAAGACAAAATCAGGTGTACCCGCTTTCCACTGACAACTTATATTAAAAGATTCGCATAATAATTCAGCTCAACCAAAGACCAGAATTCTTTTTAAATCTACTAACTCGAAGTGACATAGCATGCCCCTAATGTGTAGTACTCCGAGATAGGGGGTGAGGTCCCTTTTTAGGCAAAGGTTTTGTCGTGGGGGTATAGCTCAGTGGTAGAGCATTTGACTGCAGATCAAGAGGTCCCCAGTTCAACTCTGGGTGCCCCCTGCTCACCTTAAACCTCAGGATTAAAATGCTAACATCTCCATTAAAATTGTAAAATTTCCCTGAAAGAAAAAAACCACTTCAAAGACCCATTATTAGAACAAGCCACTCCACATTCAGACAAATAAAGCAAACACATGTGTACATGTTTGCCATTCAATCTATACATTCGCAATTTCAAATAAAATTTAAAGAAAACAAAGACTACATGTCTTTTTGAATCCCCCAATTTGAAGTGTGGTAGGTTGTCTCAGCCTTTGCAGAAATGCTGCAATAGGCAGGGAGGACCCATTTTCATGAGCATCTTCTATGTTGGGTTCAATCTCAGTGAAAGAGCATTTGACTGCAGGTCAAGCAGTCCCCAGTTCAACACTGGATGCCCCCTCATTGTGAAACGTGAGCATTTCCAGTATCAAATCACAGTTGACGTATTTTCAGACCACTGAACCAATGCACTACATATTTCGAGGAGTTTTTTGAAAGAAAGCCTCTGACCAGTTACATGAATAAGACAAAATCAGGTGTACCCGCTTTCCACTGACAACTTATATTAAAAGATTCGCATAATAATTCAGCTCAACCAAAGACCAGAATTCTTTTTAAATCTACTAACTCGAAGTGACATAGCATGCCCCTAATGTGTAGTACTCCGAGATAGGGGGTGAGGTCCCTTTTTAGGCAAAGGTTTTGTTGTGGGGGTATAGCTCAGTGGTAGAGCATTTGACTGCAGATCAAGAGGTCCCCAGTTCAACTCTGGGTGCCCCCTGCTCACCTTAAACCTCAGGATTAAAATGCTAACATCTCCATTAAAATTGTAAAATTTCCCTGAAAGAAAAAAACCACTTCAAAGACCCATTATTAGAACAAGCCACTCCACATTCAGACAAATAAAGCAAACACTTGTGTACATGTTTGCCATTCAATCTATACATTCGCAATTTAAAGAAAACAAAGACTACATGTCTTTTTGAATCCCCCAATTTGAAGTGTGGTAGGTTGTCTCAGCCTTTGCAGAAATGCTGCAATAGGCAGGGAGGACCCATTTTCATGAGCATCTTCTATGTTGGGTTCAATCTCAGTGAAAGAGCATTTGACTGCAGGTCAAGCAGTCCCCAGTTCAACACTGGATGCCCCCTCATTGTGAAACGTGAGCATTTCCAGTATCAAATCACAGTTGACGTATTTTCAGACCACTGAACCAATGCACTACATACTTCAAGGAGTTTTTTGAAAGAAAGCCTCTGACCAGTTACATGAATAAGACAAAATCAGGTGTACCCGCTTTCCACTGACAACTTATATTAAAAGATTCGCATAATAATTCAGCTCAACCAAAGACCAGAATTCTTTTTAAATCTACTAACTCGAAGTGACATAGCATGCCCCTAAAGTGTAGTACTCCGAGATAGGGGGTGAGGTCCCTTTTTAGGCAAAGTTTTTTTTGTGGGGGTATAGCTCAGTGGTAGAGCATTTGACTGCAGATCAAGAGGTCCCCAGTTCAACTCTGGGTGCCCCCTGCTCACTTTAAACCTCAGGATTAAAATGCTAACATCTCCATTAAAATTGTAAAATTTCCCTCAATCAATATACCACTTCAAAGACTTATTATTAGAACAAGCCACTCCACATTCAGACAAATAAATCAAACACATGTGTACATGTTTGCCATTCAATCTATACATTCGCAATTTAAAGAAAACAAAGACTACATGTCTTTTTGAATCCCCCAATTTGAAGTGTGGTAGGTTGTCTCAGCCTTTGCAGAAATGCTGCAATAGGCAGGGAGGACCCATTTTCATGAGCATCTTCTATGTTGGGTTCAATCTCAGTGAAAGGGCATTTGACTGCAGGTCAAGCAGTCCCCAGTTCAACACTGGATGCCCCCTCATTGTGAAACGTGAGCATTTCCAGTATCAAATCACAGTTGACGGACTTTCAGACCACTGAACCAATGCACTACATACTTCAAGGAGTTTTTTGAAAGAAAGCCTCTGACCAGTTATATGAATAAGACAAAATCAGGTGTACCCGCTTTCCACTGACAACTTATATTCAAAGATTCGCATAATAATTCAGCTCAACCAAAGACCAGAATTCTTTTTAAATCTACTAACTCGAAGTGACATAGCATGCCCCTAATGTGTAGTACTCCGAGATAGGGGGTGAGGTCCCTTTTTAGGCAAAG
This sequence comes from Oryzias latipes, assembly GCF_053564925.1. Taxonomy (NCBI): domain Eukaryota; kingdom Metazoa; phylum Chordata; class Actinopteri; order Beloniformes; family Adrianichthyidae; genus Oryzias; species Oryzias latipes. The sequence goes on along the minus strand of NC_136249.1, from coordinate 22,848,064 downwards.
GTTTTGTTGTGGGGGTATAGCTCAGTGGTAGAGCATTTGACTGCAGATCAAGAGGTCCCCAGTTCAACTCTGGGTGCCCCCTGCTCACTTTAAACCTCAGGATTAAAATGCTAACATATCCATTAAAATTTCCCTGAAAGAAAAAAACACTTCAAAGACCCATTATTAGAACAAGCCACTCCACATTCAGACAAATAAATCAAGCACATGTGTACATGTTTGCCATTCAATCTATACATTCGCAATTTCAAATAAAATTTAAAGAAAACAAAAACTACATGTCTTTTTGAATCCCCCAATTTGAAGTGTGGTAGGTTGTCTCAGCCTTTGCAGAAATTCTGCAATAGGCAGGGAGGACCCATTTTCATGAGCATCTTCTATGTTGGGTTCAATCTCAGTGAAAGAGCATTTGACTGCAGGTCAAGCAGTCCCCAGTTCAACACTGGATGCCCCCTCATTGTGAAACGTGAGCATTTCCAGTATCAAATCACAGTTGACGGACTTTCAGACCACTGAACCAATGCACTACATACTTCAAGGAGTTTTTTGAAAGAAAGCCTCTGACCAGTTATATGAATAAGACAAAATCAGGTGTACCCGCTTTCCACTGACAACTTATATTCAAAGATTCGCATAATAATTCAGCTCAACCAAAGACCAGAATTCTTTTTAAATCTACTAACTCGAAGTGACATAGCATGCCCCTAATGTGTAGTACTCCGAGATAGGGGGTGAGGTCCCTTTTTAGGCAAAGGTTATGTTGTGGGGGTATAGCTCAGTGGTAGAGCATTTGACTGCAGATCAAGAGGTCCCCAGTTCAACTCTGGGTGCCCCCTGCTCACTTTAAACCTCAGGATGAAAATGCTAACATCTCCATTAAAATTGTAAAATTTCCCTGAAAGAAAAAAACCACTTCAAAGACCCATTATTAGAACAAGCCACTCCACATTCAGACAAATAAGTCAAACACATGTGTACATGTTTGCCATTCAATCTATACATTTGCAATTTAAAGAAAACAAAGACTACATGTCTTTTTGAATCCCCCAATTTGAAGTGTGGTAGGTTGTCTCAGCCTTTGCAGAAATGCTGCAATAGGCAGGGAGGACCCATTTTCATGAGCATCTTCTATGTTGGGTTCAATCTCAGTGAAAGAGCATTTGACTGCAGGTCAAGCAGTCCCCAGTTCAACACTGGATGCCCCCTCATTGTGAAACGTGAGCATTTCCAGTATAAAATCACAGTTGACGTATTTTCAGACCACTGAACCAATGCACTACATATTTCAAGGAGTTTTTTGAAAGAAAGCCTCTGACCAGTTACATGAATAAGACAAAATCAGGTGTACCCGCTTTCCACTGACAACTTATATTAAAAGATTCGCATAATAATTCAGCTCAACCAAAGACCAGAATTCTTTTTAAATCTACTAACTCGAAGTGACATAGCATGCCCCTAATGTGTAGTACTCCGAGATAGGGGGTGAGGTCCCTTTTTAGGCAAAGGTTTTGTTGTGGGGGTATAGTTCAGTGGTAGAGCATTTGACTGCAGATCAAGAGGTCCCCAGTTCAACTCTGGGTGCCCCCTGCTCACTTTAAACCTCAGGATTAAAATGCTAACATCTCCATTAAAATTGAACAAGCCACTCCACATTCAGACAAATTCATGTGTACATGTTTGCCACTCAATCTATACATTCGCAATTTCAAATAAAATGTAAAGAAAACAAAGACTACATGTCTTTTTGAATCCCCCAATTTGAAGTGTGGTAGGTTGTCTCAGCCTTTGCAGAAATGCTGCAATAGGCAGGGAGGACCCATTTTCATGAGCATCTTCTATGTTGGGTTCAATCTCAGTGAAAGAGCATTTGACTGCAGGTCAAGCAGTCCCCAGTTCAACACTGGATGCCCCCTCATTGTGAAACGTGAGCATTTCCAGTATCAAATCACAGTTGACGGACTTTCAGACCACTGAACCAATGCACTACATACTTCAAGGAGTTTTTTGAAAGAAAGCCTCTGACCAGTTATATGAATAAGACAAAATCAGGTGTACCCGCTTTCCACTGACAACTTATATTCAAAGATTCGCATAATAATTCAGCTCAACCAAAGACCAGAATTCTTTTTAAATCTACTAACTCGAAGTGACATAGCATGCCCCTAATGTGTAGTACTCCGAGATAGGGGGTGAGGTCCCTTTTTAGGCAAAGGTTATGTTGTAGGGGTATAGCTCAGTGGTAGAGCATTTGACTGCAGATCAAGAGGTCCCCAGTTCAACTCTGGGTGCCCCCTGCTCACTTTAAACCTCAGGATGAAAATGCTAACATCTCCATTAAAATTGTAAAATTTCCCTGAAAGAAAAAAACCACTTCAAAGACCCATTATTAGAACAAGCCACTCCACATTCAGACAAATAAGTCAAACACATGTGTACATGTTTGCCATTCAATCTATACATTTGCAATTTAAAGAAAACAAAGACTACATGTCTTTTTGAATCCCCCAATTTGAAGTGTGGTAGGTTGTCTCAGCCTTTGCAGAAATGCTGCAATAGGCAGGGAGGACCCATTTTCATGAGCATCTTCTATGTTGGGTTCAATCTCAGTGAAAGAGCATTTGACTGCAGGTCAAGCAGTCCCCAGTTCAACACTGGATGCCCCCTCATTGTGAAACGTGAGCATTTCCAGTATAAAATCACAGTTGACGTATTTTCAGACCACTGAACCAATGCACTACATATTTCAAGGAGTTTTTTGAAAGAAAGCCTCTGACCAGTTACATGAATAAGACAAAATCAGGTGTACCCGCTTTCCACTGACAACTTATATTAAAAGATTCGCATAATAATTCAGCTCAACCAAAGACCAGAATTCTTTTTAAATCTACTAACTCGAAGTGACATAGCATGCCCCTAATGTGTAGTACTCCGAGATAGGGGGTGAGGTCCCTTTTTAGGCAAAGGTTTTGTTGTGGGGGTATAGTTCAGTGGTAGAGCATTTGACTGCAGATCAAGAGGTCCCCAGTTCAACTCTGGGTGCCCCCTGCTCACTTTAAACCTCAGGATTAAAATGCTAACATCTCCATTAAAATTGAACAAGCCACTCCACATTCAGACAAATTCATGTGTACATGTTTGCCACTCAATCTATACATTCGCAATTTCAAATAAAATGTAAAGAAAACAAAGACTACATGTCTTTTTGAATCCCCCAATTTGAAGTGTGGTAGGTTGTCTCAGCCTTTGCAGAAATGCTGCAATAGGCAGGGAGGACCCATTTTCATGAGCATCTTCTATGTTGGGTTCAATCTCAGTGAAAGAGCATTTGACTGCAGGTCAAGCAGTCCCCAGTTCAACTCTGGGTGCCCCCTGCTCACTTTAAACCTCAGGATTAAAATGCTAACATCTCCATTAAAATTGAACAAGCCACTCCACATTCAGACAAATTCATGTGTACATGTTTGCCACTCAATCTATACATTCGCAATTTCAAATAAAATTTAAAGAAAACAAAGACTACATGTCTTTTTGAATCCCCCAATTTGAAGTGTGGTATGTTGTCTCAGCCTTTGCAGAAATGCTGCAATAGGCAGGGAGGACCCATTTTCATGAGCATCTTCTATGTTGGGTTCAATCTCAGTGAAAGAGCATTTGACTGCAGGTCAAGCAGTCCCCAGTTCAACACTGGATGCCCCCTCATTGTGAAACGTGAGCATTTCCAGTATCAAATCACAGTTGACGTATTTTCAGACCACTGAACCAATGCACTACATATTTCAAGGAGTTTTTTGAAAGAAAGCCTCTGACCAGTTACATGAATAAGACAAAATCAGGTGTACCCGCTTTCCACTGACAACTTATATTAAAAGATTCGCATAATAATTCAGCTCAACCAAAGACCAGAATTCTTTTTAAATCTACTAACTCGAAGTGACATAGCATGCCCCTAATGTGTAGTACTCCGAGATAGGGGGTGAGGTCCCTTTTTAGGCAAAGGTTTTGTTGTGGGGGTATAGCTCAGTGGTAGAGCATTTGACTGCAGATCAAGAGGTCCCCAGTTCAACTCTGGGTGCCCCCTGCTCACTTTAAACCTCAGGATTAAAATGCTAACATATCCATTAAAATTGTAAAATTTCCCTCAATCAATATACCACTTCAAAGACTTTTTATTAGAACAAGCCACTCCACATTCAGACAAATTCATGTGTACATGTTTGCCACTCAATCTATACATTCGCAATTTCAAATAAAATTTAAAGAAAACAAAGACTACATGTCTTTTTGAATCCCCCAATTTGAAGTGTGGTAGCTTGTCTCAGCCTTTGCAGAAATGCTGCAATAGGCAGGGAGGACCCATTTTCATGAGCATCTTCTATGTTGGGTTCAATCTCAGTGAAAGAGCATTTGACTGCAGGTCAAGCAGTCCCCAGTTCAACACTGGATGCCCCCTCATTGTGAAACGTGAGCATTTCCAGTATCAAATCACAGTTGACGTATTTTCAGACCACTGAACCAATGCACTACATACTTCAAGGAGTTTTTTGAAAGAAAGCCTCTGACCAGTTATATGAATAAGACAAAATCAGGTGTACCCGCTTTCCACTGACAACTTATATTAAAAGATTCGCATAATAATTCAGCTCAACCAAAGACCAGAATTCTTTTTAAATCTACTAACTCGAAGTGACATAGCATGCCCCTAAAGTGTAGTACTCCGAGATAGGGGGTGAGGTCCCTTTTTAGGCAAAGTTTTTTTTGTGGGGGTATAGCTCAGTGGTAGAGCATTTGACTGCAGGTCAAGAGGTCCCCAGTTCAACTCTGGGTGCCCCCTGCTCACTTTAAACCTCAGGATTAAAATGCTAACATCTCCATTAAAATTGTAAAATTTCCCTCAATCAATATACCACTTCAAAGACTTATTATTAGAACAAGCCACTCCACATTCAGACAAATTCATGTGTACATGTTTGCCACTCAATCTATACATTCGCAATTTCAAATAAAATTTAAAGAAAACAAAGACTACATGTCTTTTTGAATCCCCCAATTTGAAGTGTGGTAGCTTGTCTCAGCCTTTGCAGAAATGCTGCAATAGGCAGGGAGGACCCATTTTCATGAGCATCTTCTATGTTGGGTTCAATCTCAGTGAAAGAGCATTTGACTGCAGGTCAAGCAGTCCCCAGTTCAACACTGGATGCCCCCTCATTGTGAAACGTAAGCATTTCCAGTATCAAATCACAGTTGACGGACTTTCAGACCACTGAACCAATGCACTACATACTTCAAGGAGTTTTTTGAAAGAAAGCCTCTGACCAGTTATATGAATAAGACAAAATCAGGTGTACCCGCTTTCCACTGACAACTTATATTCAAAGATTCGCATAATAATTCAGCTCAACCAAAGACCAGAATTCTTTTTAAATCTACTAACTCGAAGTGACATAGCATGCCCCTAATGTGTAGTACTCCGAGATAGGGGGTGAGGTCCCTTTTTTGGCATAGGTTTTGTTGTGGGGGTATAGCTCAGTGGTAGAGCATTTGACTGCAGATCAAGAGGTCCCCAGTTCAACTCTGGGTGCCCCCTGCTTACTTTAAACCTCAGGATTAAAATGCTAACATCTCCATTAAAATTGTAAAATTTCCCTGAAAGAAAAAACCACTTCAAAGACCAATTATTAGAACAAGCCACTCCACATTCAGACAAATAAATCAAACACATGTGTACATGTTTGCCATTCAATCTATACATTTGCAATTTCAATTAAAATTTAAAGAAAACATAGACTACATGTCTTTTTGAATCCCCCAATTTGAAGTGTGGTAGGTTGTCTCAGCCTTTGCAGAAATGCTGCAATAGGCAGGGAGGACCCATATTCATGAGCATCTTCTATGTTGGGTTCAATCTCAGTGAAAGAGCATTTGACTGCAGGTCAAGCAGTCCCCAGTTCAACACTGGATGCCCCCTCATTGTGAAACGTGAGCATTTCCAGTATCAAATCACAGTTGACGGACTTTCAGACCACTGAACCAATGCACTACATACTTCAAGGAGTTTTTTGAAAGAAAGCCTCTGACCAGTTATATGAATAAGACAAAATCAGGTGTACCCGCTTTCCACTGACAACTTATATTCAAAGATTCGCATAATAATTCAGCTCAACCAAAGACCAGAATTCTTTTTAAATCTACTAACTCGAAGTGACATAGCATGCCCCTAATGTGTAGTACTCCGAGATAGGGGGTGAGGTCCCTTTTTAGGCATAGCTTTTGTTGTGGGGGTATAGCTCAGTGGTAGAGCATTTGACTGCAGATCAAGAGGTCCCCAGTTCAACTCTGGGTGCCCCCTGCTCACTTTAAACCTCAGGATTGAAATGCTAACATCTCCATTAAAATTGTAAAATTTCCCTGAAAGAAAAAACCACTTCAAAGACTTAATATTCGAGCAAGCCACTCCACATTCAGACAAATTCATGTGTACATGTTTGACATTCAATCTATACATTCGCAATTTCAAATAAAATCTAAAGAAAACAAAGACTACATGTCTCTTTGAATCCCCCAATTTGAAGTGTGGTAGGTTGTCTCAGCCTTTGCAGAAATGCTTCAATAGGCAGGGAGGACCCATTTTCATGAGCATCTTCTATGTTGGGTTCAATCTCAGTGAAAGAGCATTTGACTGCAGGTCAAGCAGTGCCCAGGTCAACACTGGATGCCCCCTCATTGTGAAACGTGAGCATTTCCAGTATCGAATCACAGTTGATGTATTTTCAGACCACTGAACCAATGCACTACATACTTCAAGGAGTTTTTTGAAAGAAAGCCTCTGACCAGTTACATGAATAAGACAAAATCAGGTGTACCCGCTTTCCACTGACAACTTATATTCAAAGATTCGCATAATAATTCAGTTCAACCAAAGACCACAATTCCTTTTAAATCTACTAACTCGAAGTGACATAGCATGCCCCTAATGTGTAGTACTCCAAGTTAGGGGGGTGAGGTCCCTTTTTTGGCACAGATTTTGTTGTGGGGGTATAGCTCAGCGGTAGAGCATTTGACTGCAGATCAAGAGGTCCCCAGCTCAACTCTCGGTGCCCCCTGCTCATTTTAAACCTCAGGATTAAAATACTAACATCTCCATTAAAATTGTAAAATTTCCCTCAATCAATACACCACTTCAAAGACTTTATATTAGAGCAAGCCACTCCACATTCAGACAAATTCATGTGTACATGTTTGACATTCAATCTATACATTCGCAATTTCAAATAAAATTTAAAGAAAACAAAGACTACATGTCTCTTTGAATCCCCCAATTTGAAGTGTGGTAGGTTGTCTCAGCCTTTGCAGAAATGCTTCAATAGGCAGGGAGGACCCATTTTCATGAGCATCTTCTATTTTGGGTTCAATCTCAGTGAAAGAGCATTTGACTGCAGGTCAAGCAGTGCCCAGGTCAACACTGGATGCCCCCTCATTGTGAAACGTGAGCATTTCCAGTATCGAATCACAGTTGATGTATTTTCAGACCACTGAACCAATGCACTACATACTTCAAGGAGTTTTTTGAAAGAAAGCCTCTGACCAGTTACATGAATAAGACAAAATCAGGTGTACCCGCTTTCCACCAACAACTTATATTCAAAGATTCGCATAGTAATTCAGCTCAACCAAAGACCAGAATTCTTTTTAAATCTACTAACTCGAAGTGACATAGCATGCCCCTAATGTGTAGTACTCCAAGATAGGGGGTGAGGTCCCTTCTTAGGCACAGCTTTTCTTGTGGGGGTATAGCTCAGTGGTAGAGCATTTGACTGCAGATCAAGAGGTCCCCAGTTCAACTCTGGGTGCCCCCTGCTCACTTTAAACCTCAGGATTAAAATGCTAACACCTCCATTAATATTGTAAAATTTCCCTCAAACAATACACCACTTCAAAGACCAATTATTAGAACTTGCCACTCAACATTCAGACAAATAAAACAAATTCATGTTGTACATGTTTGCTATTCAATCTATGAAGTCGCAATTTCAAATGAAATTTAAAGAAAACAAAGACTAGATGTATTTTTGAATCCACCAATTTGAAGTGTGGTAGGTTTTGTCAGGCTTTGCAGAAATGCTGCAATAGGCAGGGAGGACCCATTTTCATGAACATCTTCTATGTTGGGTTCAATCTCAGTGAAAGGGCATTTGACTGCAGGTCAAGCAGTCCCCAGTTCAACACTGGATGCACCCTCATTGTGAAACGTGAGCATTTCCAGTATCAAATCACAGTTGACGTATTTTCAGACCACTGAACCAATGCACTACATACTTCAAGGAGTTTTTTGAAAGAAAGCCTCTGACCAGTTACATGAATAAGACAAAATCAGGTGTACCCGCTTTCCACTGACAACTTATATTCAAAGATTCGCATAATAATTCAGTTCAACCAAAGACCAGTATTATTTTTAAATCTACTAACTCGAAGTGACATAGCATGCCCCTAATGCAGAGGTGGGCACTGAGGGCCGCATTCCTGCATGTTTTCCAGCATACCCTGCTCTGGCATGTTCTAATTGGCTGGACACACCGGAAGCAGGTAATCAGCCATGAGTAGGGCAAGATTATTGGCTGGACACACCTGAACCAGGTAATCAGCCATGAGTAGGGCAAGACTATCTGGAAATCTTGCAGACACACCGGCCCTCGAGGCCTGGAATTGCCCACCCCTGCCCTAATGTATAGTACTCGAAGATAGGGGGGTGAGGTCCCTTTTTTGGCACAGCTTTTGTTGTGGGGGTATAGCTCAGTGGTAGAGCATTTGACTGCAGATCAAGAGGTCCCTAGTTCAACTCTGGGTGCTCCCTCATTGTGATACATGAGCATTTCCAGTATCAAATCACAGTTGACGTATTTTCAGACCACTGAACCAATGCACTACATACTTCAAGGAGTTTTTTGAAAGAAAGCCTCTGACCAGTTACATGAATAAGACAAAATCAGGTGTACCCGCTTTCCACTGACAACTTCTTTTCAAAGATTCGCATAATAATTCAGTTCAACCAAAGACCACAATTCCTTTTAAATCTACTAACTCGAAGTGACATAGCATGCCCCTAATGTATAGTACTCGAAGATAGGGGGGTGAGGTCCCTTTTTTGGCACAGCTTTTGTTGTGGGGGTATAGCTCAGTGGTAGAGCATTTGACTGCAGATCAAGAGGTCCCTGGTTCAACTCTGGGTGCTTCCTCATTGTGATACTTGAGCACTTCCAGTATCAAATCAGTTTACTTATTTTCAGACCACTGAACCAATGCACTACATACTTCAAGGAGTTTTTTGAAAGAAAGCCTCTGACCAGTTACATGAATAAGACAAAATCAGGTGTACCCGCTTTCCACTGACAACTTATATTCAAAGATTCGCATAATAATTCAGTTCAACCAAAGATCAGTATTATTTTTAAATATACTAACTCGAAGTGACATAGCATGCCCCTAATGCAGAGGTGGGCACTGAGGGCCGCATTCCTGCATGTTTTCCAGCATACCCTGCTCTGGCATGTTCTAATTGGCTGGACACACCGGAAGCAGGTAATCAGCCATGAGTAGGGCAAGATTATTGGCTGGACACACCTGAACCAGGTAATCAGCCATGAGTAGGGCAAGACTATCTGGAAATCATGCAGACACACCGGCCCTCGAGGCCTGGAATTGCCCACCCCTGCCCTAATGTATAGTACTCGAAGATAGGGGGATGAGGTTCCTTTTTTGGCACAGCTTTTGTTGTGGGGGTATAGCTCAGTGGTAGAGCATTTGACTGCAGATCAAGAGGTCCCTAGTTCAACACTGGGTGCTCCCTCATTGTGATACATGAGCATTTCCAGTATCAAATCACAGTTGACATATTTTCAGACCACTGAACCAATGCACTACATACTTCAAGGAGTTTTTTGAAAGAAAGCCTCTGACCAGTTACATGAATAAGACAAAATCAGGTGTACCCGCTTTCCACTGACAACTTCTTTTCAAAGATTCGCATAATAATTCAGTTCAACCAAAGACCACAATTCCTTTTAAATCTACTAACTCGAAGTGACATAGCATGCCCCTAATGTGTAGTACTCCAAGTTAGGGGGGTGAGGTCCCTTTTTTGGCACAGATTTTGTTGTGGGGGTATAGCTCAGCGGTAGAGCATTTGACTGCAGATCAAGAGGTCTCCAGTTCAACTCTGGGTGCCCCCTGCTCACTTTAAACCTTAGGATTAAAATGCTAACATCTCCTTTAAAATTGTAAAATTTCCCTCAATCAATACACCACTTCAAAGACTTATTATTAGAGCAAGCCACTCCACATTCAGACAAATTCATGTGTACATGTTTGACATTCAATCTATACATTCGCAATTTCAAATAAAATTTAAAGAAAACAAAGACTAGATGTCTTTTTGAATCCCCCAATTTGAAGTGTGGTAGGTTGTCTCAGCCTTTGCAGAAATGCTGCAATAGGCAGGGAGGACCCATTTTCATGAGTTTCTTCTATGTTGGGTTCAATCTCAGTAAAAGAGCATTTGACTGCAGGTCAAGCAGTCCCCAGTTCAACACTGGATGCCCCCTCATTGTGAAACGTGAGCATTTCCAGTATCAAATCACAGTTGACGTATTTTCAGACCACTGAACCAATGCACTACATACTTCAAGGAGTTTTTTGAAAGAAAGCATCTGACCAGTTACATGAATAAGACAAAATCAGGTGTACCCGCTTTCCACTGACAACTTATATTCAAAGATTCGCATAATAATTCAGTTCAACCAAAGACCAGAATTCCTTTTAAATCTACTAACTCGAAGTGACATAGCATGCCCCTAATGTGTAGTACTCCAAGATAGGGGGGTGAGGTCCCTTCTTAGGCACAGCTTTTGTTGTGGGGGTATAGCTCAGTGGTAGAGCATTTGACTGCAGATCAAGAGGTCCCCAGTTCAACTCTGGGTGCCCCCTGCTCACTTTAAAACTCAGGATTAAAATGCTAACATCTCCATTAAAATTGTAAAATTTCCCTCAATGAATACACCACTTCAAAGACCTATAATTAGAAGAAGCCACTCCACATTCAGACAAATAAATCAAACACATGTGTACATGTTAGCCATTCAATCTATACATTTGCAATTTCAAATAAAATTTAAAGAAAACAAAGACTAAATGTCTTTTTGAATCCCCCAATTTGAAGTGTGATAGGTTGTTTCAGTCTTTGCAGAAATGCTGCAATAGGCAGGGAGGACCCATTTTCATGAGCATCTTCTATGTTGGGTTCAATCTCAGTGAAAGAGCATTTGACTGCAGGTCAAGCGGTCCCCAGTTCAACACTGGATGCCCCCTCATTGTGAAACGTGAGCATTTCCAGTATCAAATCACAGTTGACGTATTTTCAGACCACTGAACCAATGCACTACATACTTCAAGGAGTTTTTTGAAAGAAAGCCTCTGACCAGTTACATGAATAAGACAAAATCAGGTGTACCCGCTTTCCACTGACAACTTATATTCAAAGATTCGCATAATAATTCAGTTCAACCAAAGACCACAATTCCTTTTAAATCTACTAACTCGAAGTGACGTAGCATGCCCCTAATGTGTAGTACTCCAAGTTAGGGGGGTGAGGTCCCTTTTTTGGCACAGATTTTGTTGTGGGGGTATAGCTCAGCGGTAGAGCATTTGACTGCAGATCAAGAGGTCCCCAGCTCAACTCTGGGTGCCCCCTGCTCATTTTAAACCTCAGGATTAAAATGCTAACATCTCCATTAAAATTGTAAAATTTCCCTCAATCAATACACCACTTCAAAGACTTAATATTAGAGCAAGCCACTCCACATTCAGAAAAATTCATGTGTACATGTTTGACATTCAATCTATACATTCGCAATTTCAAATAAAATTTAAAGAAAACAAAGACTACATGTCTCTTTGAATCCCCCAATTTGAAGTGTGGTAGGTTGTCTCAGCCTTTGCAGAAATGCTTCAATAGGCAGGGAGGACCCATTTTCATGAGCATCTTCTATGTTGGGTTCAATCTCAGTGAAAGAGCATTTGACTGCAGGTCAAGCAGTGCCCAGGTCAACACTGGATGCCCCCTCATTGTGAAACGTGAGCATTTCCAGTATCAAATCACAGTTGACGTATTTTCAGACCACTGAACCAATGCACTACATACTTCAAGGAGTTTTTTGAAAGAAAGCCTCTGACCAGTCACATGAATAAGACAAAATCAGGTGTACCCGCTTTCCACTGACAACTTATATTCAAAGATTCGCATAATAATTCAGTTCAACCAAAGACCAGAATTCCTTTTAAATCTACTAACTCGAAGTGACATAGCATGCCCCTAATGTGTAGTACTCCAAGTTAGGGGGGTGAGGTCCCTTTTTTTGCACAGATTTTGTTGTGGGGGTATAGCTCAGCGGTAGAGCATTTGACTGCAGATCAAGAGGTCCCCAGCTCAACTCTGGGTGCCCCCTGCTCATTTTAAACCTCAGGATTAAAATGCTAACATCTCCATTAAAATTGTAAAATTTCCCTCAATCAATACACCACTTCAAAGACTTAATATTAGAGCAAGCCACTCCACATTCAGAAAAATTCATGTGTACATGTTTGACATTCAATCTATACATTCGCAATTTCAAATAAAATTTAAAGAAAACAAAGACTACATGTCTTTTTGAATCCCCCAATTTGAAGTGTGGTAGGTTGTCTCAGCCTTTGCAGAAATGCTGCAATAGGCAGGGAGGACCCATTTTCATGAGCATCTTCTATGTTGGGTTCAATCTCAGTGAAAGAGCATTTGACTGCAGGTCAAGCAGTCCCCAGTTCAACACTGGATGCCCCCTCATTGTGAAACATGAGCATTTCCAGTATCAAATCACAGTTGACGGATTTTCAGACCACTGAACCAATGCACTACATACTTCAAGGAGTTTTTTGAAAGAAAGCCTCTGACCAGTTACATGAATAAGACAAAATCAGGTGTACCCGCTTTCCACTGACAACTTCTTTTCAAAGATTCGCATAATAATTCAGCTCAACCAAAGACCAGAATTCTTTTTAAATCTACTAACTCGAAGTGACATAGCATGCCCCTAATGTGTAGTACACCGAGATAGGGGGTGAGGTCCCTTTTTAGGCAAAGTTTTTGTTGTGGGGGTATAGCTCAGTGGTAGAGCATTTAACTGCAGATCAAGAGGTCCCCAGTTCAACTCTGGGTGCCCCCTGCTCACTTTAAACCTCAGGATTAAAATGCTAACATGTCCATTAAAATTGTAAAATTTCCCTCAATCAATACACCACTTCAAAGACTTATTATTGGAACAAGCCACTCCACATTCAGACAAATTCATGTGTACATGTTTGCCATTCAATGTATACATTCGCAATTTCAAATAAAATTTAAAGAAAACAAAGACTACATGTCTCTTTGAATCCCCCAATTTGAAGTGTGGTAGGTTGTCTCAGCCTTTGCAGAAATGCTGCAATAGGCAGGGAGGACCCATTTTCATGAGCATCTTCTATGTTGAGTTCAATCTCAGTGAAAGAGCATTTGACTGCAGGTCAAGCAGTCCCCAGTTCAACACTGGATGCCCCCTCATTGTGAAACGTGAGCATTTCCAGTATCAAATCACAGTTGACGGACTTTCAGACCACTGAACCAATGCACTACATACTTCAAGGAGTTTTTTGAAAGAAAGCCTCTGACCAGTTACATGAATAAGACAAAATCAGGTGTACCCGCTTTCCACTGACAACTTATATTCAAAGATTCGCATAATAATTCAGTTCAACCAAAGACCACAATTCCTTTTAAATCTACTAACTCGAAGTGACATAGCATGCCCCTAATGTGTAGTACTCCAAGTTAGGGGGGTGAGGTCCCTTTTTTGGCACAGATTTTGTTGTGGGGGTATAGCTCAGCGGTAGAGCATTTGACTGCAGATCAAGAGGTCCCCAGCTCAACTCTGGGTGCCCCCTGCTCATTTTAAACCTCAGGATTAAAATACTAACATCTCCATTAAAATTGTAAAATTTCCCTCAATCAATACACCACTTCAAAGACTTTATATTAGAGCAAGCCACTCCACATTCAGACAAATTCATGTGTACATGTTTGACATTCAATCTATACATTCGCAATTTCAAATAAAATTTAAAGAAAACAAAGACTACATGTCTCTTTGAATCCCCCAATTTGAAGTGTGGTAGGTTGTCTCAGCCTTTGCAGAAATGCTTCAATAGGCAGGGAGGACCCATTTTCATGAGCATCTTCTATTTTGGGTTCAATCTCAGTGAAAGAGCATTTGACTGCAGGTCAAGCAGTGCCCAGGTCAACACTGGATGCCCCCTCATTGTGAAACGTGAGCATTTCCAGTATCGAATCACAGTTGATGTATTTTCAGACCACTGAACCAATGCACTACATACTTCAAGGAGTTTTTTGAAAGAAAGCCTCTGACCAGTTACATGAATAAGACAAAATCAGGTGTACCCGCTTTCCACCAACAACTTATATTCAAAGATTCGCATAGTAATTCAGCTCAACCAAAGACCAGAATTCTTTTTAAATCTACTAACTCGAAGTGACATAGCATGCCCCTAATGTGTAGTACTCCAAGATAGGGGGTGAGGTCCCTTCTTAGGCACAGCTTTTCTTGTGGGGGTATAGCTCAGTGGTAGAGCATTTGACTGCAGATCAAGAGGTCCCCAGTTCAACTCTGGGTGCCCCCTGCTCACTTTAAACCTCAGGATTAAAATGCTAACACCTCCATTAATATTGTAAAATTTCCCTCAAACAATACACCACTTCAAAGACCAATTATTAGAACTTGCCACTCAACATTCAGACAAATAAAACAAATTCATGTTGTACATGTTTGCTATTCAATCTATGAAGTCGCAATTTCAAATGAAATTTAAAGAAAACAAAGACTAGATGTATTTTTGAATCCACCAATTTGAAGTGTGGTAGGTTTTGTCAGGCTTTGCAGAAATGCTGCAATAGGCAGGGAGGACCCATTTTCATGAACATCTTCTATGTTGGGTTCAATCTCAGTGAAAGGGCATTTGACTGCAGGTCAAGCAGTCCCCAGTTCAACACTGGATGCACCCTCATTGTGAAACGTGAGCATTTCCAGTATCAAATCACAGTTGACGTATTTTCAGACCACTGAACCAATGCACTACATACTTCAAGGAGTTTTTTGAAAGAAAGCCTCTGACCAGTTACATGAATAAGACAAAATCAGGTGTACCCGCTTTCCACTGACAACTTATATTCAAAGATTCGCATAATAATTCAGTTCAACCAAAGACCAGTATTATTTTTAAATCTACTAACTCGAAGTGACATAGCATGCCCCTAATGCAGAGGTGGGCACTGAGGGCCGCATTCCTGCATGTTTTCCAGCATACCCTGCTCTGGCATGTTCTAATTGGCTGGACACACCGGAAGCAGGTAATCAGCCATGAGTAGGGCAAGATTATTGGCTGGACACACCTGAACCAGGTAATCAGCCATGAGTAGGGCAAGACTATCTGGAAATCTTGCAGACACACCGGCCCTCGAGGCCTGGAATTGCCCACCCCTGCCCTAATGTATAGTACTCGAAGATAGGGGGGTGAGGTCCCTTTTTTGGCACAGCTTTTGTTGTGGGGGTATAGCTCAGTGGTAGAGCATTTGACTGCAGATCAAGAGGTCCCTAGTTCAACTCTGGGTGCTCCCTCATTGTGAAACGTGAGCATTTCCAGTATCAAATCACAGTTGACGTATTTTCAGACCACTGAACCAATGCACTACATACTTCAAGGAGTTTTTTGAAAGAAAGCCTCTGACCAGTTACATGAATAAGACAAAATCAGGTGTACCCGCTTTCCACTGACAACTTCTTTTCAAAGATTCGCATAATAATTCAGTTCAACCAAAGACCACAATTCCTTTTAAATCTACTAACTCGAAGTGACATAGCATGCCCCTAATGTATAGTACTCGAAGATAGGGGGGTGAGGTCCCTTTTTTGGCACAGCTTTTGTTGTGGGGGTATAGCTCAGTGGTAGAGCATTTGACTGCAGATCAAGAGGTCCCTAGTTCAACTCTGGGTGCTTCCTCATTGTGATACTTGAGCACTTCCAGTATCAAATCAGTTTACTTATTTTCAGACCACTGAACCAATGCACTACATACTTCAAGGAGTTTTTTGAAAGAAAGCCTCTGACCAGTTACATGAATAAGACAAAATCAGGTGTACCCGCTTTCCACTGACAACTTATATTCAAAGATTCGCATAATAATTCAGTTCAACCAAAGATCAGTATTATTTTTAAATATACTAACTCGAAGTGACATAGCATGCCCCTAATGCAGAGGTGGGCACTGAGGGCCGCATTCCTGCATGTTTTCCAGCATACCCTGCTCTGGCATGTTCTAATTGGCTGGACACACCGGAAGCAGGTAATCAGCCATGAGTAGGGCAAGATTATTGGCTGGACACACCTGAACCAGGTAATCAGCCATGAGTAGGGCAAGACTATCTGGAAATCATGCAGACACACCGGCCCTCGAGGCCTGGAATTGCCCACCCCTGCCCTAATGTATAGTACTCGAAGATAGGGGGATGAGGTTCCTTTTTTGGCACAGCTTTTGTTGTGGGGGTATAGCTCAGTGGTAGAGCATTTGACTGCAGATCAAGAGGTCCCTAGTTCAACACTGGGTGCTCCCTCATTGTGATACATGAGCATTTCCAGTATCAAATCACAGTTGACATATTTTCAGACCACTGAACCAATGCACTACATACTTCAAGGAGTTTTTTGAAAGAAAGCCTCTGACCAGTTACATGAATAAGACAAAATCAGGTGTACCCGCTTTCCACTGACAACTTCTTTTCAAAGATTCGCATAATAATTCAGTTCAACCAAAGACCACAATTCCTTTTAAATCTACTAACTCGAAGTGACATAGCATGCCCCTAATGTGTAGTACTCCAAGTTAGGGGGGTGAGGTCCCTTTTTTGGCACAGATTTTGTTGTGGGGGTATAGCTCAGCGGTAGAGCATTTGACTGCAGATCAAGAGGTCTCCAGTTCAACTCTGGGTGCCCCCTGCTCACTTTAAACCTTAGGATTAAAATGCTAACATCTCCATTAAAATTGTAAAATTTCCCTCAATCAATACACCACTTCAAAGACTTATTATTAGAGCAAGCCACTCCACATTCAGACAAATTCATGTGTACATGTTTGACATTCAATCTATACATTCGCAATTTCAAATAAAATTTAAAGAAAACAAAGACTAGATGTCTTTTTGAATCCCCCAATTTGAAGTGTGGTAGGTTGTCTCAGCCTTTGCAGAAATGCTGCAATAGGCAGGGAGGACCCATTTTCATGAGTTTCTTCTATGTTGGGTTCAATCTCAGTAAAAGAGCATTTGACTGCAGGTCAAGCAGTCCCCAGTTCAACACTGGATGCCCCCTCATTGTGAAACGTGAGCATTTCCAGTATCAAATCACAGTTGACGTATTTTCAGACCACTGAACCAATGCACTACATACTTCAAGGAGTTTTTTGAAAGAAAGCATCTGACCAGTTACATGAATAAGACAAAATCAGGTGTACCCGCTTTCCACTGACAACTTATATTCAAAGATTCGCATAATAATTCAGTTCAACCAAAGACCAGAATTCCTTTTAAATCTACTAACTCGAAGTGACATAGCATGCCCCTAATGTGTAGTACTCCAAGATAGGGGGGTGAGGTCCCTTCTTAGGCACAGCTTTTGTTGTGGGGGTATAGCTCAGTGGTAGAGCATTTGACTGCAGATCAAGAGGTCCCCAGTTCAACTCTGGGTGCCCCCTGCTCACTTTAAAACTCAGGATTAAAATGCTAACATCTCCATTAAAATTGTAAAATTTCCCTCAATGAATACACCACTTCAAAGACCTATAATTAGAAGAAGCCACTCCACATTCAGACAAATAAATCAAACACATGTGTACATGTTAGCCATTCAATCTATACATTTGCAATTTCAAATAAAATTTAAAGAAAACAAAGACTAAATGTCTTTTTGAATCCCCCAATTTGAAGTGTGATAGGTTGTTTCAGTCTTTGCAGAAATGCTGCAATAGGCAGGGAGGACCCATTTTCATGAGCATCTTCTATGTTGGGTTCAATCTCAGTGAAAGAGCATTTGACTGCAGGTCAAGCGGTCCCCAGTTCAACACTGGATGCCCCCTCATTGTGAAACGTGAGCATTTCCAGTATCAAATCACAGTTGACGTATTTTCAGACCACTGAACCAATGCACTACATACTTCAAGGAGTTTTTTGAAAGAAAGCCTCTGACCAGTTACATGAATAAGACAAAATCAGGTGTACCCGCTTTCCACTGACAACTTATATTCAAAGATTTGCATAATAATTCAGCTCAACCAAAGACCAGAATTCTTTTTGAATCTACAAACTCGAAGTGACATAGCATGCCCCTAATGTGTAGAACTCTGAGATAGGGGGTGAGGTCCCTTTTTTGGCACAGCTATGTGCTATCTAAGAAAGCCTCTGAACATTCAGACAAATCACACAAAATTATTCTGTGTTTAATCTATACATTTTAAATATCAAATCAAGAGGTCCCCAGTTCAGCTTTTACATCTTTTCTTGTAGGTCCAGCATTTACACCATGTACACCTCAGAATAATACCTGCATGATTGAAAAACAATACAAAACACATTTAACCCTTCTGCCATCATAGGCTACGTTCACACTGCAGGGCTTAATGCTCAATTCGGATTTTTTGAAAAAATCTGAATTGTTTGCTAGACCGTTCACATTTCCAAGTAAATCCGAACTTTTGTGATCTCCAGTGTGACCGTGACACGACCCAAACGAGACCCGCATGCGCAGAAGCCAGAAGAATACTCAACGGTGAACGACGTCACTTGTTTGCGGAGCGGATGTCAACAACAGTGTTGTCAAAGCGGAGCTCTTTTTGCAATATTAAATTTATTTTCACGAAGGAGCAGCACAATTACAATCTTCTCATTTTAAGAAGGCAATGGAGTCTGGATCGTCTGTACCCACTGTTGTGGAATGGAAATGTGTATGTGTTGGAGCCGCTCGCCCGCGTGTGTGCAAGCGCGTGCCGCGATAGAGAATAGGGGGGGGGGGGGGGAGTGTGTGCGCGCATTCATGTTGTGTGTTACGGAGGACGGTAATAAAAGAAGGTTTCCCCCAAAATAAATGCTATGGACTCTTTATTAACCCGTTCTGGAGAATCTAAGGATCAGAACAGGGAGGAGGATCGCCTCGGGTCCCCCTTGAGCACGGTCAAAGGGGAGAAAGAAAAAAAAGTTATCGCGGTAAAGGTTCAACACCACGCTCTGCCATTTTA
Organism: Oryzias latipes; assembly: GCF_053564925.1. Taxonomy (NCBI): domain Eukaryota; kingdom Metazoa; phylum Chordata; class Actinopteri; order Beloniformes; family Adrianichthyidae; genus Oryzias; species Oryzias latipes. The sequence goes on along the minus strand of NC_136249.1, from coordinate 22,828,650 downwards.
TCTGGAAATTTTTTCAAAAACCGCCCAGTTGCAATAAGAGCCCTGGAGTTTGGCCTGAAAAGAGCGATCAGCCCAAATATTTATCCAATCGGGGATCTCGCTTCCCTTCCACTGACTGATCTCAGCAGCATCGTCCACCATGGTTGATGTTTACGTTCTCGTTCCCGCCTACTTTAACGCAAAATGATGACGTTTGTTGCGTGTCGATGACGTACAGTTCGGAATCAAGTCGCCTGGCCGGTCAGACGGCGGTCGCAATTCAAAAGAACGGCTACAATTCGGAATCAGGACGGCAAACCCACGGGGCCTGGGTCCCAATTGAAAAGATCGGATCTGTGTCATTCAGACTGTCATGAAAAGGTCGGAATTGGGCCGCTTAGGGGGAAAAAATTCGGAATTGGGTCGTTTCAGCCTGCAGTGTGAACGTAGCCTTAGATTGACGTGTTCTCCATACCATGACAAAGGTGGATAAAGGTGGAAAGATTTCATGTAATCCATGGACACCAGTTTTAGATCACAAATCATTGAAGAAAAAAGGTTCAGAGCACTGTCTGGTGGGTCTAGATGACCCAACTCCCAACATCAAAGTGCCTAGGATAGCACAAGGGTTAAGTATTCTTAAACCTTGAAAGATCAAAACTAAAACATGTATTTCATTTTGTTTTGCTTACAATGACTTTATTTTCTTTATAAGAAAAAGGTTAAAAATTGTTCATCAAATAAAACAGAAAGATTTTTTTAAACACAAGAAAACTTCATATTCCAGATGGAAGTAATTAAAAAAACAGGAAGTAAAACGAAGTGTGGAGTTTCTTTTTTAATTTAATTTTATTAATCAGTGCACACCCAGAGATGCAGACATACCAATACTGCCCCAATAAGTTACAATTAAATAAAAAGCATGGAGTTAACCTCTCAAAGAAATCATGTAACAAAGAATTTCCTGATAAACACCTTCTGTAGTCAGTGCAACAGACATCTTTCAAGCTAGATTACGTTTGCATAAACACTCTCCTTACACAGAAAATAAACAGCGGTCACAGACTGGAAATATGAAGAAAACACTTTAAATCTGAAAACAATAATAAAATTTAGCTTGTGACAAAAGGCAAAAAAAGGGTGCCTTTGTGTTTTTCAAAACTTTTTTTAAAGTATCTCGTACACTACTAGGGTGTCAAAGGAGCTTTAAAATGCTGCGAAAAAGAAAAGTGCATCAAACGGAAATCTCATCTTCATGAGAGGAGTGGTCAGCTTATGTCAGCAGAAAAACATCAGCACTTATATTTTCCTACATTGTTGAATTGTTCTTGGAAAGCAAAGATGCAAGAAACTGCTTCATCAGTGTCCACTTCAAAGAACGTTCTACTGTAAATATTACAGGGTTAATGACATGTTTACTGTCACCGAATAGAAAAATAAAATGACTTCTGTACATCTAACTTGTGACTGGTGGAGAGGTCAGGCGTGACAGCAGCTCCGTCACAGGATTTGTCTAAATAGATTTATTATTTGGAACGAAGCACACATGCCCTCCCTCATGCACTAACACTTCACATCCATACACTCCTTCCACCCAAGAGTATTTTATTTTTTTAAGAGGAAATTTGCTTCACCATAATTTAGATTTTTCAATCATCCTGAAGAATTATTGCCTTCTACTTTACTGAATATTTGGGAGGCAGTTCAATTAAAGATCTGGTTCCGAATGTTGGAGGATTGCTATAAACCATTAAAAAAAAAAGAAAAATGTAACAACAACGCAGTCTGTGAGGTTCTGAAGATGAACTTCCAAAACAGATCTGTTCTGGAGGAGCTTAGAGTTAAAAGAGGATGTGAAGGGGATGCTTTTTTTTCTTTTCTGGATGACATATTGACTTTTCTTTAAAAAAAAAAAATCTTTACCGAGTCTAATGAACTCCAGCTCATGAAGCCATTCATAAGAAAACAAAACATATTCGATTTCTAGCACACATTTTAGATGTGAAACAGCAGAATAGAGATGGTCAGTTAAGTTCATCGTCCTCTTTTAACCCTAAGGAAGCAAGTCAGTGCTCTAAAAGAAAGCTGCCTTCAAGGCATTAAAAGCAACAGACTAAAAGAAGACGTTGGATGATCAGCCATGACTGAATGCCTCCAAGGGGGGGGGGGGTTAAAGAACAGGGGAGTAAAGCTTCCACAGGAGTGGGTTTGGAAGTGGTCATCTTAACCAGCAAACACTTGAGGTTGCAGCGGCGGGGGCAACAGCTCATTCTCAACGTTCTCAGAGTCAATGGCTGAAGGCGCTGCGGGCGCTGGCTCACTTGCCGCGGTTCCAGCGGGGGCTGGCGTGCCCGCTGGAAAGCTCTCCAAAGCGCTCTGCACCTTCTGCTCCACTTCATTAGTCCAGTCGATCAGGTCATTTTCCAGCTGCCGAGCCCCCTTTCTGACGTGCTCCTCCCGTTTGTCCAGCACAGAGAGGTCGGCCTGGTTGTGGACCTGAGTGAGAGCGGTGCTCCCCGAGGAGGAGGAGGAGGCGCCACGGGTCTGCAGCCAGTTGGGGGATGCCTGGCCCGACATGTAGAGTTCGAACTCCTCAGAGCTCAGATTCAGAGACTGGGCATCCAGCTTCTCGATAAATGCTACAGCACAGCACTGGGGAGAGTCATTAGGAGAGTCACTGATGGGAACATTCTAAAAATATTATAAAAGAATAATAATTAAAAATTAGAAATCAAAAACTTTTATTTCTAAAAATAAAGATCCTGGGCTGAAATCCCCTTCAGCAGAAGCAGCTACTTCTTCTTTTCTTAAAACTGTTGCATTTGTGCTTCTATTAAAAACAGTAAATATTTTCACCTATATCTTTGGAAATGTGTTTTTATTGGAACATTTTACCACACACTGTGGTGATCTTTTAACCGGAATTGCGAAAAAAAACCAAACTCAGGTTTGACAAATGTCCTTTAATTTCTAAGCTGCTTCTACTTTTGTGAGGATTTCTCTTATATTTAAGATATATTTAAATAATTTTTAATAATAAGCAGTTGAAATGTAACCACGGTGGCCTTTGGGTCAATGTTCCAGTCTGTTGTGAAGAACTGAAAACTTGTTTTTTCACATCTCACGCGTTGGATTCGCCACTTCCCATTCATCTACTTCCCTTTTTTCAAACCTCCTGTGAGAACTTTTGATTTTCTGTGGTCACTAATCCCATTTTGCTGTGGCACAGAAGTGAGAAACAAAGCTACAAAATGTTTTGCATGTTATAAGCTCACATTTTAGTGTGCTAAAAGTCTCACCTTATAAAATAAAATAAATATTTAAAAAAATATGAGATTGTGAATATGTAAAAGTTTGAATTGCTGTGCAAACTGTCTATCCATTTGTTTTTTTCATTTTACTTTTGTTTGTCTTAGCTCAAACTGCTTTTTGTTCTCTTTAAGTAAAAATGCCAATCAACTATAATGAAGTAAATCAAAAAATCTAGACTCTCATTAATATAAACATGTTTTAGCTGTATGTAGCTATATCCCATGTATTCTTTCAGGCCATGCCTTACAAGCAAGTGAAATTCACATCTAACTTAAAAACTGTTGCTTTACTCACTAGGTTAGTGAAGTAATACCCGTCCTCTCCGCTCATGAGTCTGCTGGGGTTGCAGAAACGGGTGATGTACTGGATGTTGGACTGCAGCCGTGGGGGGTTTGCTTTCAGGACAATGTAAATGAGCGTGGGCAGGAAGTCGTCTGCAGACGCCGCCTCTTTCTTGCTCACTTTGATGGCATTAAAGATGTGCTTACTGCAGCGCGTAATGCAGGCCAGCTTTTCTTTGGGCACCCACTTGGAATCCATTTCAATCACATCTGGAATGAGTGCAATAATTAGTGCAGCTCATTGTTGATGAGGTGAGAATGTTTTTTTCTGTGGTATTTCTACCACAAACTCACCAGTGATGGCTTTTACTACACGGTCAGATACTTCAGGGATGTCCTCATCCACAGGAACACAGAGCATCTCGATGGTGACCCAGTGCAATGATCTGTAACAGCACTCAACCAGTTCAGTCAGACTAATCTGAGCTTCCTATTTTTATCTACAAGATAGGAAATTGTTGTCAAACCTGATTCTCTTCTGAATGGCCAGGTCTTTCTTCTCATCGTCTGTGCTTTCAGGACAGAAGACTGCTTTGTAAAGACGAGTCATCATGTACTTCTCCACTTCGTCCATAACACTCTCTACGTGATCCGAGGAACCTGGCAGAGAAAGGAGGCGGTTAAACTGGGACGCAGCGTCTATTTGGGTGTGATTCTTTCTGAGGCCAAACAGGAGGTAGTGCCTTTGAACTGGGCCTGAAGGCGATCCGAGAGGTTCTGGTAGAAATCCTGAACACATTCTGATAGCTCATCAGCTCCCATATCCTAAAACAAAAAAAGAACATTCGAATTCAGGCAATAATAACAATCATCGTATTATTTGAATTAGCCAAAATAATCGACATATTGTTTCTCAGTATTGATGTTTTAAAGTAATCTGGGTGAAAAAAACTATTCATGTGGCAATAGTAAGGTGTCTTTTTAGTTTTAGAAGTTATATCTAAGGATTTTAAGACCTTTTTAAAAACACTTAAAGTCTCACTTTAGACCATATATACAAATAAAATAGAACACACAGCTAGAGTCTGCAGTTTCTGGCTCTACACATGTGATTCAATCACAATGAGCACCATTGAAGTTTCAATGTGTTTTGGCAAACTGTAGTTTGCTTTATTAAGATTTTCATGCTTTATTAAGATTCTCATGCATGCTGGAAATGTTTTTTTTTTTAGTAACAGGAAGTCACATCACGTTGAGGAGAAATTATTTAATACCCAATCTTTAATTTATGTAATATTTTAAGGCGTCATTTTATTCATATGAATTGAATTTAAGATCTTTTAAGACTTTTTAAGGATCTGAGGCCTTCCCGAATAAATTGTGGTCACTCTGGCTACGTTCACACTGCAGGGCTTAATGCTCAATTTGGATTTTTTGAAAAAATCCGAATTGTTTGCTAGACCGTTCACATTTCCAAGTAAATCCGAACTTTTGTGATCTCCAGTGTGACCGTGACACGACCCAAACGAGACCCGCATGCGCAGAAGCCAGAAGAATACTCAACGGTGAACGACGTCACTTGTTTGCGGAGCAGATGTCAACAGTGTTGTCAAAAGCGGAGCTCTTTTTGTAATATTAAATTTATTTTCACGAAGGAGCAGCACAATTACAATCTTCTCATTTTAAGAAGGCAATGGAGTCTGGATCGTCTGTACCCACTGTTGTGGAATGGAAATGTGTATGTGTTGGAGCCGCTCGCCCGCGTGTGTGCAAGCGCGTGCCGCGATAGAGAATAGGGGGGGGGGGGCAGTGTGTGCGCGCATTCATGTTGTGTGTTACGGAGGACGGTAATAAAAGAAGGTTTCCCCCAAAATAAATGCTATGGACTCTTTATTAACCCGTTCTGGAGAATATAAGGATCAGAACAGGGAGGAGGATCGCCTCGGGTCCCCCGCGCTTGAGCACGGTCAAAGGGGAGAAAGAAAAAAAAGTTATCGCGGTAAAGGTTCAACACCACGCTCTGCCATTTTATCTGGAAATTTTTTCAAAAACCGCCCAGTTGCAATAAGAGCCCTGGAGTTTGGCCTGAAAAGAGCGATCAGCCCAAATATTTATCCAATCGGGGATCTCGCTTCCCTTCCACTGACTGATCTCAGCAGCATCGTCCACCATGGTTGATGTTTACGTTCTCGTTCCCGCCTACTTTAACGCAAAATGATGACGTTTGTTGCGTGTCGATGACGTACAGGCCGGTCCAGGGCTCGACATAGCCATTTGTCCGCTGGCCCGGTCCTGTTTTTCGAGCAGTGCGGACCACAAGACTTTACTTTTCACTTGCCCGCTCGGGCCACTAAAATATCTAACGGTTTATATATTCCTCACCTTTTTCAATAAAGTAAATTTTGCGAAAACGTGTAGATTTACCTCGTCTTCATAATTTAGTTTTTCTGCTAGTCCTGTGTTCAGACTTTAAGGGTTTCTATGGGAAACCTTTGATCACTTCTCCTTCTCTCCCGCCTGCGCGCGCGCAGCTTTCACTGCCGAGCACCACGCGGCACGCGCTCACTACTTTTTTTTTTTCAAACTTTATTGAATGTAACAATTCAATACAAAACAATGTTAAACAGCAACAACGAAGGCACAAGCCAGTGGGTTATTATTACATTTGATTATAAATCCGACACCGTCACTGAAGAGAGACTGAAGCATGTCAGAGATGTGGAAGACATGGCAGGAATAGATAGGAATATGTTGGATGGAGTAGTGGGTATAATTAGTAGTATGGACAGCAAGATATTTAATGAATGCATTGAAGATGAAACTGTATCCACTAAGCTTTAAGCTGAATGTCATAGAATCAAAGGCAACTCCAAATACCTGAATCTCAGACTCAAATGCAGTAGAATGTTAAACTACTTAATTTAGTTTTTCTTTACAACACTGTAAGCAGTAAGTATTTCTAGTTAGCTGAATGATCTCAGTTAGACCTCCACAATATGAGGAAAACTCGCGATATGCAATATCAGAGATTAAAATTGCGATAACGATATAATTTGCGGTATATAAACAAACAGCAAAATAACCAAATAACCATTCCCAGTTTAAAAATTATACTCCAAATGACCCTCGTTGACATAGGTTACAAACATCTAACATAACAGGGCTCCATCTGATTGGTCAACAATGTGAAGGCGTCCATCCGATTGGTCAAATGCATTGAGGGATTTATTTGATTCGTTAAATGGTTCAAGCTGCCATTAGATTGTTTTAACAGATTTAAGGTTTATGATTTATTGCGATATTTGCCGTTAGAAGCACCATGAAAACTTCTGAACTAGTGTTACCTACTACACTGCAGTGCTCTCTTCAAAACATCTGAAACAGACTAGAGCAGATTTAAGTTTGATATGGTCTATTTTCAGTCATTGAAAAGTGTAGAAAAATAAGTGATGTCACCAGAATGCACCAAATTGCACCATATTAAAAGTTTCCGGGGGGGCATGCCCCCGGACCCCCCTAAAGTTGCAAGCACCTGAGGAGCGGCGGGTCCCGCTATGCGCGGTGTCGGGCCAGTAACTTTCAGGCAGGGCCAGTAAGTTTCAGAAACTACTGGCCCTGTGGGCCAGTGCAAATTTCTGGGCTATGTCAACCCCTGCGGTCAGACGGCGGTCGCAATTGAAAAGAACGGCTACAATTCGGAATCAGGACGGCAAACCCACGGGGCCTGGGTCCCAATTGAAAAGATCGGATCTGTGTCATTCAGACTGTCATGAAAAGGTCGGAATTGGGCCGCTTAGGGGGAAAAAATTCGGAATTGGGTCGTTTCAGCCTGCAGTGTGAACGTAGCCTCTGTGCAACACAACTTGGAAATGAAATCTAAATTAAAAAATTCTGAACATATCCCTTACATCCTAAATTGGGATTCCTAACATTATTCCCCAGAATGTTGTTGGTAAATAAGGAAAACTTGGCCAGAAGTGAATAATATTAAGAGAAATAAAGTTGTGATTAACGGTGAAAACAGCAGATTAAAAATAAATAAATAAATAAACTTTGTAGAACTTCTCACACTAGCTTAATGTTTCTCTTTCAAAACCAAAGAGAAAGACTCTTGAGAGTTTAGGAAGACAGGAAGGAGCAGAAAACCCCCCAAAGAAATTAGGCAAATGTGTGAGTTAACAGAAAATATTAGCAATGTCTGCATTTGGAAAATACAAGATTGTTACTAAATAAATGAGGTGAACAGAAGCAGTTATAGTTTTAAAGCAGTCAATACGTCCTCCCTGTTGCTCATTTCACTTCACTATCAACCTTTCAGGCTAAAACGATTGAAAGCTTGGATGTGAGCAGCTTACCTGCTTATACACCATGCCCTCAGTAAAGGCCCGACACTGTTTGAAGATTTCTCGGCCGGACTTTAGGGGCTTGAGAAAATCAATGAACTCTTGTGTTGCGCGCTCATCTTCCAAGCAGGAGTGTCTCCTTGTTGAGGAGCTGGGACTTGGGCCTGAATGAGCATCAAAAGGAGCAGCGTCTGGTGGAAACATTACATATTAATTTTAAGCCACACATGTGCTGCCTTCATATCTGTGCTGCCTTCTAGAATCACTTTTAAAATGAACTCATCAAGCTTTTTTTTTTTTACACAAGATGTACCTTTTTTTGGTGGTGTTTTTGTGGAAGGAGTAAAAAACTTTGTAACTGTGTGGACTTTGCTAGACTTTTCCTTATTTTTTCTTTCTTCAAATTTGTTAAAGGGAGTGACTGCAGCCTGTGGCTGGCTCTTTTGTTGTCTATTTGCATATGCTTCTTCCTCTTCTCTTTGGAGTCTGTAAAAAACAAAAGAAAAAGAATTCAAGCTTTTGTATCAATAGGCTGAAAAACAGATCTGAGCCAACATCATAAAGAAAAAAAGCAAGCACAAAGTTGTAGTTTGTAGTTTAAAATTTGAGCTATTTAGAAAAGTAGACACTGATATTTTAATATATTTTAGTAACAAAAATGTTTTTCGTCAGCTTTAAATGTAGCAATTCAACATTTAAACTACAAACTTTGCATCTTTGTTTAAACATCAAATAACCTTTATTTATAAAGCACTGTTTACATGTCTGTGCTTTACATTGTACACATTTATACTTTAAATCATATGTTCTGTGCAAATAGATTGTTTCTCCTAAAAAAACTTGGAATAAAAATGTAAAACATTTATTAGAATTTCAGTGGAATCATAAGTCAACAAAAATCTAATTTAATAGTACTGTCAAATGTGACAGGAGGCCAACACACCTCTCTGCTAGAGCCCAGTCCTCTTGAATCTGCCTCTGCTTCTCCTCTCGCCAGCACTTGGAGCAAAAGCCTTGCCAGGCTGCGTTGCCATAAAACCCGCATCCTTTTTTGCAGAGCAGCTCCGATTGGTCCAAGTGGATCCCGCGTCTCTGGATTGACATCCTTCAAGTTATAGCACATATGCTGGAAGATCGAGGGACATATATATTTGAATCTGCTGCAACAACAAGGCTTCAAAAACATCTGCTTTACTGAAACCACTAATCAAACGTAATCTAATTATCACTATAACAACACACGACTTCTTAGCTTGCTTCAAGCTTATACCTCGAAAGTATTATTATGATACTTAAATTAAACAACAGTAAATGTGACGCCAGTTTTCCATTTAACAAACATACCATGATGAATGCTAACATGATCATGTACCAATTCTCACGTTACCTTTAAATATGTTGTTTTCTAAACAAAGACGGTCATATCCTACTATCATCGATCGGTTTTTATAAAGTTATAACTTAGAATTTGCGATGTAAAGTACTTGTCATCCATCATAACTCTAATCAACAAGCGAAGCTAATCAACAACTGCGACTCGTCTCGAGCAAATCTAGCAAAGCAAGCTTCAAGCTAAATAATTTGCCATATTGGCGTTCAAATTACTCATGTTGGTAGAATGAAGGTACTGATAGTTATAACTTAACGTGTATTTACATTTAGATCAATCAGCTATGAGGTAATGTTATCCTCCTTTCCTCCTCCGTCACTTGTTGGTTTTGTTTACATTAGCTACGGCAGCTAGCTTCGTCCTAAAGCCATTTTGTCTGTCAGTACTTCCTTCTTCGCTCAACTGTCTGTTCTAACAGACACAGTGCACAGACGCTTCAGTTAGTGTCGCCATCTACTGGAGATTATCTAAAACTGCAGCCTCCATCTTGGATGAGTCACCACCTCCTGGTTTATACTTCACTGCAAAAAACACATTTTTTTTTGCCATAATTAACTAGCATTTAGTATGGCTGAAATTTGTGTTGATTAAAAAAAGGATTAAAAAAAATTCTAATAAACAAAACAAAAGGAATGCAGACATCGCCAGAAGAGCAAGTTACTTGAAAAAGCTGGGGAAAATTCAAGGAACCTGGGTAAAAGACAGTCACATTTATGCCAAACTCTGTGACTCCCCTGAGCAGTCCAAGGAGGAGAAATGAGGAGATGAACTCTACTTTCCATGGCTTCTAAAAAGACAACACTTTTTCTTCAACAGTCACCTGCAACCACAACTCTCAGAGAGATCTGAATGGTGAGCAAACTGACCTTAAAATATTCAGTGATAATGACAACAACCTTCAAGACATCGACCCTGATTTATTCTTTTCCACTGTTAATATGGACTGCAAATATCACAGCATAGATGAGTTCAAAAACTCTTTTAACCAAGAAGAAAAGCTGTCAATTATTCACTTTAACAGCAGAAGCATCTATACCAACCTTTGAATACATCAAGGACTATCTACAGAATATGGGGCATTGCTTTGATATCATAACCATACCTGAAACTTGGTTCAGCCGCGACAAGGACACTGACTTTGAATTGGAAAACTATGAATTTAACTATGTGAACGAAGTAAACAAGAAAGGTGGAGGAGTCGCAATATATGTGAAAAAAACGAAGTTTACAGTAATTGATAAATTGTCTGTTGCAGTGGATGGAGTACTGGAATGTCTTACAATTGAAATATGTAACAAACGATTCAGGGAAAAATGTCATTATAAGCTGTGTTTATAGGTCTCCAGGGTCAAGCCTAGAAGTGTTCAGTGACTGGATGGAAAAGATGTTTACCTCTCTAAATAACAAAATATTATTCATCTGTGGAGACTTCAATATTGATCTGATAAACGCCAGCAAACATAATGCCACCGACGACTTTATCAGCAGAATGTATGCTATGAGTTTATATCCAACCATAACAAGACCCAGCAGAATCACTACTCAAAGTGCTACTCTTGTTTATAACATATTCACAAATAATATAGAATACACTCATATGAGTGGACTAATGATATGTGACATAACTGATAATTTACCAGTTTCTGCACTATTTGCCATCAATGTCAACACAAAGAAAACGCTAAAAGAATCAGTTTACACAAGGTTAAGAAATGAAGAAACCATGAATGCTCTAAAGAATGACTTATCCACACAAAACTTGAAATCTGTGTACACACAGAAAGATGTGGATATCGCTTATAAGTGTTTTTAGAAATATTTAGCTCACTTTACAATAAGAACTGTCCAATTAACAAACTCAAAGAGATAAGTTGTGGTGTCCCACAAGGATCAATCCTGGTCCTGCTGCCATGCAATATTTACATAAATTATATATTTAATGTTTCAAAGCTTTTGAAACTCATATTATTTGCTGATGACACAAACATATTCTATTGTACAAATAGTCACAGGGGACGTATCAATGTGGTAAACACAGAGTTAAAATAAATAAAATTATGGATGGATTACAACAAATTATCTTTGAACCTAGATAAAACCAAAGTGATGTTTTTTGGTAACTACAACGCTAATAAAGAGCTCTCAATTGAAATAAACAATGTCTTAATTGAAAGTATCACAGAAATCAAATTAAAAAATAAAATTCTAAGGAGTTTTTCTCGATGACAAACTAAGTTGGAAGCCACACATCAAACATATACAAACTAAAGTCTCAAAAAGTATTTCAATCATAAATAAATCTAAATATATATATTAAAATACAACAGTAGATATTTATTGTACTGTTCCTTCATACTCCCATATTTCACCTACTCTATAGAAATTTGGGGGAATAATTAGAAGAGCTTACTACATCCTCTCTATTTACTTCAAAAACGAGCCGTCAGAGTTGTACATCAAGCCGGATATCTTGATCATACAAACAATTTATTTGATCAATCTAGACTTTTAAAACTGCATGACCTTGTGGGTTTTTACACTGTGCAACTTTTATACAGAGCCAGTGGGAAATCAATACCATTCAACATCCAAAAACAGTTTTTAGAAAATGAAGGAGGTTACAAACTGAGGGGATGTAGGAACTTCAAGATCAAATTCATAAGAACCACAAAGAAAAGTTTCCTTGTGTCGGTGTGTGGCACTAAACTTTGGAATGGGTTAAGTAATGAACTCAAACAATGTTCAAATATCCAAATATTCAATAATAGGATATAAAGAAACTCTGATTTCAGGATCTGAAGACACGAGGAGTTAAGGATCAACAGGTGTTTGAATAATTCCAAATACATGTGTGAACTTGATTCTGGTGAAATAATCAAAGCTCTTTTAATTACAACCAATGAATATTACATTGTAGTGTGCATTAATGATTACTGAAAGGTTTTAATTACAATAAATAAGCTATCGATTTTGTTTACTTGATTTGCAATGTGTAACAATAATTAATGGTATAATGTGATAATGTGTTCTAATTATAATCAATAATTATTACGTATCAGTACTGTTACTGTTTATGAAATTATGAATGAATGTTTTCTGATGTTAATCAATTATTACAAGGCACTGGATGGTGTTACTTGAAGAGAATCTTATCTGATCAGAACTGGATTTCAAAAACTGTAAAACTATAAAATTAATGAACTCAGTAGGGGTGGAATTATATAAGCTTGCGTTTTCCCACTCCTTTTCAAACATTAAATTAAGCTCTACTTAACTTTAGTGAAGCATTTCATCATATCTGTAATGAGTTTGATAAATATGTGTAAATTCTATATTGCTTTGACTACAATGCTTGAAATAAATCAATAAATCAAATCAAATCAAAACAAGTTTGATGGTTTAGTTATTTCTTACTTTTCGGTCTCTTTCTGAGAAGCCAACCTGGTAAAATAACTTTTATAGTGTTTTAACGGAATCAAACATGGTTGGTATGGTATTTTAATAAAGATAATGCATTTTATATTCAATAAACTAAGCAAATACACTCTCTCAAACTCTTCAAAGAATCTTAAAAACCAAAACGTGTTCCTTCTAAGGGGACCATCACCTCTTGAATCGGTCTTGAATGATGGAGTCCATAAAGGAGTAACACAAGTGTGTTAAGCTGACAAAAAACGCAGTCTAAGTTGACTCTGTCTTTAGCACACACACTTTCACACTGCACTGTGTCTGTATGCTACATTCAGTAGGACCCCGAACAGACATCACCACAAAAAAAGAACAGAGTGGAATCAACGAAATATAGGATGGATCCAAGAAATCTCACCTCTTCAGTCCAGCTGCCAAGGCCTCCTGAGGAAACAGACTGTGGATGACAATGTGACCTCTTTATTGAAAACCTTAAACCTCGACGAGAAAAATCTGGATCATAACTGCTAGAATCTGGTTAAAATTAATGATAGTTTCCATGTTATGACCTTTAAAAAATGAATCTTACTTCTCATCTGATGTTTTTTACATGTCGCTAGTTGTGAATTTCCTTTTTTCATTTCGAGAGCACCTTCCACCTGCATCCAAGGAGGCCCAAAGTGATCTACACAAGGTCAAACCAATACAACAACACAAAGATGAGACATTAAGGAATAAAAACAGTTAAACACAAATTAGAAAAAAAACATTATAAAAGAATATTGGTTTGTAAAGGTGTACTACATTGCACACATGCAGTAATCAGTTTTGTACCAGAAGCTATAAATGAAAAGCACGTTCATGTGCTACAAGCATGGACACATATATGATGTATACTGGCTACGGTCAAAAGAAAAATTTAGTTGTTATATGCTTTTGTAATTTTTAAACAATATTCCATAATCTACTTTAATGCAGCTTAGTTATCAAAAGAAAATTTAAGACAAAACTATTTCATGTAATTATAAAATTAAGCACTTTCATTTTCCAAATATGAATAAATTAAACACATATGATTTCATTTGGAAGGTGCATGAAATACATATGGTCATTTTTTGATATTTATATACATAAAAAGCACCACAGGAACAACCCAGGGCTGGTGTGTTCCCAGAACTCATTTCCTGCTTGCAAAAACGAGAAAAGATGTATCAAACAATCAACTTTACTGTCAGTAAACAAAACGTTCAGAAGGAGACAAGTTTGAGTATATTTGGATCTTTTGTGAAGTACTATCATATCAAGTTTGTCAAATAAGAGTTAAGTTAGTCTGTAGTATTATTACATATAGACAGATGAAGCCAATGGCGGGCTCACACCAGGCGGAGACACGGAAAGATGAGCTGGGAATGCGTGGGGTGTCGGTGCGCATTTTACGCGCCAGCTCAAAGCGGAAATTCTGGCCGCAGCTGGATCTCCTGAGACCTGGGCCATGGCAGGTAGGATGTTTTTCTATACCACTTTAGCTTAAGCAGTCATTAAAAGTTATGAAACTGAACGAAGAGTCGGTGGTTTCTGAGTTCGTCTGTGCGCAAAGCGCTGCATTTTAGTTTCATTTTGGAGACTTCCGGCTTGTTGTAGTTTGTTCATAGTTTTCTTTGATATGTAAAAAGAGGGGTAAAGTAGCGACGAAAGACTTTGTTCAGCCCCTGACACGATGTTATTCAAACCTTTTTTTTCTTCTTGGTCATCATTCAGACTAGAAACCGCTGCTCTCAAAGCGGAAACTGAGCTTGCATAACGTGTATTTCTATAACATACATATACACAAACATACACAAACTTGAAAATGACCATTGTATATGTACATGTACCAACTTTATTTTTTGTCTCAAAGACAACAACTTCGTTTCTTTCTTGGGACAAAAACCTGGAGCTTGAAACATTGATGCCTCAAGATTTGATTTACAGAGTTCAGTTTCTCTGGTTTTATAGCCAATAATCTGGCAGTGAGATGCAAAACGGCGTGAAAGCTTGAAAGCATTTACTTTCGCCTTTAGAGGTAATTATACAAAAGGATATTGGACATCCAGCCAGGGGCGCAACTACCTAATTTCATAGGGGTATGCGGCCAAAATACCCCCCCCCCCCCCCTCACACACACACAGAGACATAAATGCACATAATAAAACGTCCCATCCTCCTCACCTAAAGATATCTAAGCACCCACACAAAACCTTTATTGTTTAAATGCATACATCTCATTACTTCTTTTCTGATTGGAAATGACCCAGCAGAACATTTTTGTGAGCCATTTTCAACAGTGTGTTGCCTCAATGATTCCCCAAATCTGTGTGGTGGAGGCCATTCAGAAGGATCTTCTGAGTAATGCCTTGCCCCAGCCCTCTCCTCTGTACCTCTCTGTTCTTTTACCTCTTCATCATCAGCTGATCGTCTCTCTTGCTCTCTATCATCATCATCATCATCTGAACCTCTCTCCTCATTCTTCTCTGTTGGGACTGACATGTCAGGTATGTCTGCACTTGTTTTCCCAAAATAAGTGAACAGGTGGTCAGCAGAAATTTAAACCAGAATGAGCATCTTGGTTTTTGTGACTTCAATAGTTTAATTTTTCCTACCTTAAGTCATCTCTGCTCTCTTTTCTATCAGATCACCAAACTCATGTCTGTCTCCTTCAGCTCTTGTCTGTGTTCTTCTCCACTAAATCCTATAGCCAAGCAAGAAATATTTCATGTTTTTAATAAATTAAACATCTTGCTAATGCATGTTTTTTTAAATGAATAATACTATTTGAAAATGACTGACTTGATATGAACTGGCTTTGCCCTGAGCATCCACCATAAGACCGACCTGTTTCTTTCCTCCTTCTGTCCTGATTCTTTCTCTATTCTCGTCTTTCTCTCCATCCTCTCATCTGTATGTGTGTTAGGAAGATTTTCAAAGAATACAGTGACTAAACTATATGAAAAAATAAAAACATTTTTAAATTTAAATTATATTTGTGTTGGATATCAGTTAGTGGTGTAGTTACTGGTAGCTTTAACCTGAATGTTTCCAAGCCTGTTTTTATCACGGCTATGACGTACCTGCTGTCTCTCAACCATTTAGAGAAACTTTTCTTCATTCTCACCACATCTTTGTTCCTATTGCGTTTTCTGTTTTGAGCCCCAGATTGTTTTTTCTTTTGCTTTTCCATTTAACCCTGTAATCCGATGATCACTCAATTCAAATAAAAACAATCAACAGAGCGCGCTCCAGCACGTTCTCGCGTGCATGTGCTGGATTGCAAGACCTGAGGGAGGGAGGAGCGCCTGCGGTGGGGGCGCCCAATCAGTTACGATGTGCTTCTGTTACTGATCATATCATGTAAATATATGTGCACAAACAGCTGTGAAATTAAAAAATACGCTCTTTAAATAATTTTCACAATTTCGTGTTGGCGCCCCCTTTGGCTGGCGCCCCTATGCGACACATTCGCTGCATACCCACTTTTTGCGCCCCTGCATCCAGCAGGAACAGTGTTTTTGCAGGAGAACAACAACAAAAAACACAACAATTTGTTATATATTTTTTAAAATTTGTTTTTATTCAAACTTATATGTATTGAATAGCATAAACCTATATATAGCACTTTTCTATCTTGATTTAGAACTCAAAGTGCTCTACACCACCTATGCTCACACATTCACATACTGAAGGTGGCGCTGGCCGCTCTGCTAATAAACACCGGCACCAACCCATAACCACCAGGAGCAATGTGCGGTTCAGTGTCTTCTTGCCCAAGGACACTTTGCAACCACTTTCACACATGGTGAAGGGCTAAATGGAAAGCAAACGTGGGATCATCAGATCAGAGGTTGAACGTTCTGACTCCAGGCCACGGCCCCTGTTTCTCTAGTCACACTGCTACAAAGTTTTGCTGTGGTACAATAAGTTTGTAAAAGTTTTGTATTTTTTCTGTATTTTCTAGAGGAGCTTTTTAAAGTGAGGTTAAAGTTTGTGGACAAAGTGTCCAAGCCCGTCTTGACTCAGCTGCTTGACATGCTTCTTCAAGACAAAGTTTTGAATGATGAGGAGAGAGAGTCAATATGCGAAGAAAAGTCAAGAGCAGACATGGCCCGCAGTCTCATCGACACCGTGAGGAAAAAAGGCTCCACCGCCAGCAAGATGATGATTAATCACTTTGAACAAAAGGATCCAATTCTTTTCTCTGAACTGGGTCTGTCCTGTCCGGAGCCAGCTCAGACAAGTAGGAATTCAAAACATGTTTCTAGCAAAAGAAATCCATCTGAATAATGACATGTAAACATACAAAAAAAGTTTTTTAAGCTTCTTAAAAAGTGAATTTGTGCTTTCAAGATTCACATTCACAGAGAGATGAGCCAGCAACAACTGTCCTTACCGCAGAGGATTTCTGGAAGAAGACACAAAATGATCCAAATGTCAGTGGTGCCTCCTAACAAATTCATTTTTGGCTTTATTTAAAATATAAATAGTTTTTCTAATTTCATTTTCAAACTATTTTAGGTTTATCCTGTGACCAAAGCTTCTTACAAGAGTCGCGTAGCTCTGATGATCACGAACATTAAGTTTTCTAATGAGAAATTGAACCGAGCAGGAGCTGAAAAAGATGAGGAGAATATGGACAGACTGCTTTCAAAGCTCGGCTATGAAGTGGTGAAACACAAAAGCCTCACTGGAAAGGTACTTTAATTAAAGAGTTAAAATGACTTTGCTGTAAAGCGGCCAATGGCAACATTTTTTTTGTTGACAGGCAATTAATGAAGCTTTCATTGAGTTTACCAAACACCCCAAACTAAAGGAGACAGACAGCGTGATCGTGGTTCTCATGTCCCACGGGAAGCTGGGAGCTGTTCTTGGTGTTGAATGGAAACATGACGACGAAAATCCAGACGAGTTTCCTGTCAACAGCATTTATGAACACTTGGGCCCAGAAAAATGCCCAGCATTGTTGGATAAACCCAAAATCATCATCATCCAGGCCTGCAGAGGAGGTGATTTCTGACAGAAAATGGATACAGTATATAAGCAGTTGTGGGTTTTTTCTAATCAATAAAATATGTCAAACCTTTTAGATCAAACGGGATCTGTGTGCATCAGTGATAGTGGAAACCAAGCTGAAGAGTTCCTACATCCAGCTGCTGCAGGAGATTTACTGGAGGACAACTTGAGATTTGTGCACAAAGAGAAAGATTTTATTTCACTTCTTTCCTGCACTCCCGGTCAGTTCAGCTACTGTACATCGGAAACTCCCATTTAAAAAAAAATGTAGGCTGTATAAAAATTTAACACTTGCTTTTTTATTTGCACGTTTTCTCTACAGATACTAAGGCTTTCAGGTGCCGAGCTCGTGGGTCCCACCTTATCCAGTATATTGTTGAAATATTCAACACGGATGCAGATACACTGTACATTCAGGAGCTCTTCAGAAAAGTAAGATATAATGATAAAAACTGCTCTCAACTGGACATTTTATCAGTTATAAAAACTTTCATGTGCACATGAATGAAAATATTATTAATGCATCGACATACCAGCAGCTCTGTGTCTTTAAAGCCAAGCATCTGAGCGGAGAAATTAGGGATTTAAGTCATTTTTAAGGTTTACTCCAGTACTCTTCAAATGATTTTCTATCACTAGAATATTTTTGAATGTAAAACAAAACTCGTTTCTCTTGCGGAGAAAAGAGAAAACTGGGGGGGGGAGGGGGGGTCCGTAAAATGTGATATTTTTATTTTAAAAAAAAAGCTTTTTCATTGTAAGATCACAACTTTTTGAAGCAAAATGTACTTTATTCTCCTAAATTGCCTAGATTTTTACATAATTGTATGACTTTATTGCAAAATCTTGCCTTTTTTTTGGACAAATTTAAATAATTTTCATTATTTTACTACTTTATTATAATATATTTGTTTATTTCTTTATTTTATGGTGGCCCTAACACTCCTTTAAACATTTCCTCTTACTTTCGTTTAGTTTTTGAAACTAAAGCTGGGGGATGTTCTGAATATGTCCAGTATTTAAAACACTCAAACCACATTTTCATTTTCCTCTACTTGCACACATTTCAAGGAACAAAAGCAGACGTTACAACTTTTCCCTCTGTTTTTTCATTGCACAGGTGATGCTCCGCTTTGAAAGCTTTGCATTCAAACACAACAGACAGATGGCGACCATCGAGAGATGCACGCTGCTAAAGCAATTCTACTTCTATCCAGGCCTTGGAGACACAAACCATTCATGATGCAAAGTTTACAACAACACCTCTAATTATGCTTTAAAATTCTTGACCTGCAAAAACTGAATCTTAAGAAATTAAAAAAGCCCTTGTTTCAAGAAGAAATTCTTGTTTTCTGTCTTGCAAATAAAATAATCCCATCAAGAAAGTTTTTTATTCACAAAATAATCTTAGTTTGAGAAAACGTGGTTAGAAGTTTTTCTTAAAAAAGATTTCTTGGTAAGACCAATTTTCTTTACTCCATTAGCAGAAATGTTTTGCAAAAATCTACCAATGAGGTAAGAATTGTTTAGATTTATTTCTAAGGGGCCTGTTTTTGCAGTGTGCCAAAAAACAAAAAGCCTATGAAGATGAAATGAAATGTCTTTGTAATCTTTCATTTTTAAAAATCTTTATTAATAAAATTATAGATATCATTCATGCTCAGAAAGGAAAAACCTTTCCAAATCGCTCTCAAAGTGCTGTGGCTCGACCTTAGAACTGACAGACTGTGTTGCAGGCTACAACTTTACCAAAAACATGCACACATGAGCTGAAAAATAACTGTTTCTTTTAAATAAAATTTATCTTATTATAGGGATCTTGCTTGAGCTCTGTGGTAACGTATTCCTGGAGTTTGTGATCTAGGTTTTGACCAATAAAAAGAAGAAAAAAATAATTCAAGTAGTTTGATTGAGTGGGCTAAGAATCCTGAAGGGGATTTGGATCTTTAAAAAGAGAGATGTTGGTCAGAAAAAAAGAAGCAGATGGTGGTTAACTCCCTGCTGAGAGGGAGAGAAAATCTACCAACAAACTGAAGAAAAAAACAAGAACTCAGCTGTGTAAATGAACTGAGGTTTTTTAGAAATAACTCTGAAATATGAAAAAGTAGGACATGATGTGCTTAAGAATTGCAAACTTGATAAAGTAAAAAAAAAGCATTATGTGCAATGGCCCAAGGGTCTGCAACCTGAGGCTCCGGACTCCTATTGCCCTTTATTGAATAGAGGGCAATAGGAGAAACATAAATCATAAATAAGAGAAACATAAATCCGCATGTTCTCTCTCATTTTTGAGTTTTCTAGGATGGAAACAAAGTAAACTTTCACTACAGTCTTGAATTATTTTTAGCAATTTTTGGATGTTTGAATGCAAATAAAATAATTTGCCTTGTGCTTAAACAAATGAGAACAATTTTTTTATTAGTACAAGAGTTTGTTTTTCTTTTTCTGGTCTCCTTACTGTTCAGAGTCAAAACTGAAATATGGTGATTTAAATTGAGTTTTCTCCACCATCAAATCAGTGATAAATATTATGCAGAACAAGCTTTCTTTTTGACAGCAATGTATTGCAAATATTTGAAATCTGCATCTGCACAGTTATTTGTTTCCTGGAACAGCTTCCTTAGTAACCAGTTCAAAGTTTCACAATGTGTTTAATCACACTCCCGCATTTAATTAATTTTTATGAAAGATTTACAAATAAAACCCCAAACTCTGATTTTTTTTTTTAGACAGACTTTACTTTGAAAAAGAAAACAAAAAGAAAAAAAATCCAATGCAACAGATCTGTTATCACAGTACAACACAAAGGCAACAAGTTGAGTAGGCAACATGGTAACAGGGCTGAAGTGAGTCCACTTCGGATGTGTCCCCCAAAAGCGGATCCACAAGCCTTTACAGGGCTACTCTAACTCACCTTAAGAGACCCCAAATAACTCTAAGAACTGACAAGGAGCAAACTTTATTGAAAAAATGCGTACTTTTTAAAGCTTAGGACTTATCATCAAAACATTAATTTAAAAAAAAACAAAAAAAACAGAAGTGGGTTTTTAGATTAGGATTACTTGTCCAACCAGATTAGACTCTGTTTGACTGGAACACACTGGCAGTGTTAAAGAGCTCGGTGGCAGTTTACAATACAAAGACACAGGTGGTTAAACTAGGACTGATTTCATCCGAAGACTCATCCACAGCATTCAGACACGTGGCCACAGAACACTCTCTTTCACAAACATGCATGTGTGCATGCACTCGTTCGCACTCACTGGGAAAACGGCTGGAAAATGCTGCTCAACTGATAAGGCTTAATGAAAAGTGGTACAGCAGCACAGCTTCCATCATTTTTAGGGGGTAAGCAAAGCAAATTTGGCAAAGAGCATAAAAAAAACACAAAACTACATCAGTACAACTGGGTTCTTTTTGTTGTGTTCCCTTTGCAACATAGTACAAAACGCCATTTTACAGTGAATAAAAACATGCAGGGCTTCGGCAGGGAGGACATCAGAGGGAGTAAAAAGTAAAAAGACTACAAAAGTTCAAATAAATAAATAAATCTGTGGATAAGGTGGTTGTGAAAAACACTTTCGATTAGTGACCTGTCACTTTGCCTGTACAACACACAAAAAAGAAAACACTTGAAAAGCCAATCAGGTGTCATATTTTCACGTTGGAATGTTTCACGGCGGCATTACAGATTATTTTGTAGCTTTTTTCGCTCAAGAAAACATCGTATCTTTGACAACACTCAACACTCAGAGAACAGTTTGCAGCACCACACGTTTACAAAGTAGCAACCCATGCGAGAACAACCCTGGCCCTGTACACTGTGTGTAAAATGCATCATTATGTGATGCGGTTTGTGCTAAACTTGGAATAGATTGCATTTGTTGAAGGAGAAATGTGCTGTGTTGTGTATGTTTGTGTGTGTTTCCACGTGCCTGCGCTTGACCTCTAGGCCAGCGTTCCCCCAACTATGGAAGCAATGACAATTCCAAGAATCACACAGCATATAATGATCATAATTTTCTTCTACAGAGTTGCAGCAGTAAAATGAAAATAAGGGAGAAAAAGATCCTCCAGCGCAGCAAATAAAAGGCAAAAGAGAACATGTTAGACACAGAATTTAACCTTCACTTTTTCACATACGATATACTAAAGTGTTATTTCAGTTATTCAAAATTAGTTTTTCACTCCAAAAAAACTATTATAAAAAAGCGTAATTTTTCAAAGCACAAGTAAGCGTTCCATGTCAGTAAAACACATAAACACGACATTGCAAAAATAAAAAGCTGCAAAACATGCAACTTATGAAAACAGACTGCAGTATCAAAGCAATTTAGTTGATTAAAAAAAATACAAAAAGTATGCTTTTTGCCTAACTGTAGAATAACTTTTACATTTTAATTGCAATAAAACTATTTTTTAAATTTCACAAATTGACTAATGATGTAAAGAATTTAGTGCTTCTTGGGGAAAAAATGAATGAAAATATTGTCAAACTTTACTCCTGTCCATATTTTTTTAATGAAATGTCATTAATGGGCAAGTTTCTTTAGTGGCCATCAGTTTTAAAAGATATTTTTTGGACAACACTTTTTGCTCTCACTGAACTGGAACAGAGTGGGAAGCGAACACGATGCAAGTTAAAAAAGGAGCAGGAAAACTGTGAAGAGAGGCGGCAAAACAAAGAAAACTGAGAACAAATTCAAACAACTGCAACTTTTAAACAGCCACACCTCTGTCAGTCTGCCCCAGGGCAGCTGAGGCTGCACCAGTAGCTACTATTACCAAGTATTAATAAGGAGTGAATGAATAATGGACATTAAAAATGCTTTGAGCATCTGGAAAAGCGCAGAAAATCCAACACATTCTTATTATTAGGTTATAATTTATCTATTTTAGTTTTACTTTTTGACATTTCATTATGAACATATTAAGGAAAAAGAAGGCCAAATTTGCATTTAATACATGTATTTTTGGGGGTATGAGCAGAACCTCAAGAAAAATAAAGCAGATGATTGTGTAGAGATTTTAGGGCATGGTTTAAAACTTAGCAGTCTTGTGAAAACTTTGGTGAAGTGGTCCACAGTAAACCAAATTTGACATCCATTTTACATATGCCAAAGTTTAGCGCTATCTGACATTTACTGTCTATTAAAAAAAATGGATCAGATCCATATGTGATCAAAAAAAACAAAATTCTAGTTTTCAGTTACAGATGTGGCCTGTATGATGGGGTGCACACTTTCAAATGTGCACAATAGAACATGCAAAAGAGAAAAATATACAAGCCATGCCAGAATATATATAAAAAATACACCACTGTCACATATATAATACAATCAGAAGTCTATGTACAACATTTGAGTGCTCATGCAGCATCCTGGTGGAAAAATGTGGAGCCATATCATTTGAACAGTTAATGGTGTGTTTGTTTGGCAATCACTATTCGGAAGCTTCGCTCCCCCTCTTGTATGCTGGGCAAAGATTTGTCAGGATCCTAACTGAGTCCCACTGCGAGGGAAATAATGAGGATGATCAGACACACGGCAACACAGCCTCCTATCAGGAGCACCTTCTGCATGGGGAACAAGGAGAGCTGAGTGTCACAAATAATGAGTCAGGAGATGCAGCAAAGACTGACAGAACAGGAAGAAAAGGGAAGGGGAAAAAAAGACTAAATACGTTTGAAAGAAAGAAAAGAGAAATGCAGACAAAGAGAAAGAAAAGTAAAAGAAGGATATAGGAAGAAAAGACAATTTAGGATGAAAAATAAAATGTAAAGAAAAACAGTGAGATATAAATGTATGAAAGAAAAAAAAACGAAGAAAACAATTGAAAGAAAAAGTATTAAGAAAGTAACTGAAGTGCAATAACAGTCATAATCCAGAGGTGGCACAGTTGTTCCACTAATCAGAATGTGATTTAGGATTCTAAAAATGGAATATATAAAATTTACATTGATAAATTTAGCTCATTCCAAACTGAAGAAGAGTTTTTTTTTTTTTTGTTCATTGGTTTGAATTACTTTGCAGCCAAACCACGGCTCCTTCAGAGTTAAGAGACGCTTCTGCAATGCCGGAGCTGTTCCAAAAGAGTTTAGATGTTTGTGCTTCTGTTGATCCACTTAACGGCTCCTGGCTGCAGCTTCATCTGGAACATTCATACTGTTGTACTGAGAGGTTGGCAGTCGCTAGAAACACAAAGACAAGCCACAACACTCCAAATGCAGAAGACATTACAACTGAGCGTGCACACAGACAAAAACCAGGAATGCACTCAACTTTATCCATGCAGCACATGCACTGCTTTAATCCGCATAAGTGACTCACCCTTCTGGCTTTACTCTGGTATTTAACTGCCTTTTTAGTGTCTGATACTGCTCTCTCCACATAGTCTACTGAGTGCTCCACATTGTACTCTATGCGGTCTATCATTTCCCCCTAGGAGAGGTTTGTTACAGAAGAGGTGTGGGAGACAAGAAGATAGGGAAAAAAAAGAAGAAGAAGGAAGCAAGATGTGTGGGAAGGAAGAGGAGTAGATATAGATAGACATGAGGTGAGGGACAAGAGAGGAGTAAAAAAAAGAGAAGAAGGAGGAGACAAAAGAAGGAAGAAATAATTATGTCACCCGTTTGCTTGTTTTTTGGAATTTTTTGCATTGTGGGATGCGGTCTTTCGCCTCCTCCACATAATCCAGGGCCTCCACAACACACCGCTCAATGCAGTTTACCAGATCGCCCTGCACAAAGAAAAGGAGGAGTCAGAGCTGCACAGCAAAAAGATCACACACTGATTTTAGATGTGTATACAACTGGAACACACATTCATCAAGTAACCTTATGTTTGGCACAATTAGACTCACAATCATTCAGCTATGCAGCTTTCATTGATTCATCAAAGTCAGTTTTAAATCAGAATTAGTGATTGTGGGTAAATTACCTTGCTGAATTAGAAGGGCGGCAGCATTCCGTGTTTCTAGAGCTTAGTCATTGGAGTGCAGATACAGGATTGAGCAATGTTGGAAAATACAAAAGACGGGAAAACACATAGAGGTGGGGACAGAGAGAGCAAAGCTGAGAAGAGCAAAATTACCAATTTCATTCAAGAAAAAACATAAACAAAACCCCACACAAATTGATAAAAAACATTTAAAAAAAATAAGGGAATTAAGTTTAATACTGTTCAATTTTCTCTGCATCGGGTTGGTGGCTGGAGTTCAGGTTCACTCTTTGACACGGACTTTCTTCGGAATTTTTAGGCTCAGGTTTAATTTCCTTTATTTCAGACTAAGTCACGTGTGCTTTCATACCTAAAGCTCTGTTCTGCGGGCCTCCACACAGGAGCACAAGAATATCAGGATCTACATCAGTGGCTCCATTACTTCTAAGCTTAATGGGAAACCAGTAGACATTGACAGTCGAGGAGAAGTTTCTGCACAGATAAACTGACATTCCTTGAATGCCGAAGCCTGTAAAGTTCAAGGTCTGTTTATAATTAAATTAAACTGTACCCCCCAACTCATCATCACAGCCTGACAGTTCTGCATGAAATTGTGTTTAAAGGCAGAGACCTACAGTCCAAGCAAATAAATCAACATTCTAATTAACTTATTTCTGAGCCAAAAAGGGTCTTGCCCTCAGAGTTTGTTCACCAAATGAGATATTTTGCAGAGAAAATACCAGATGGAGATAAAAAACACAACCTCCTTCCAAATCTATTGGCAGATACTGGTCTATAATTATTTGTATACACTTGTCATATATGCCAGTTGAAAAAAAGAGAAGGCAGTCAGCGGCGGTTTAAGGCAAAGTTATTAGTTTTAAAGGGTGTAGAAGATTCCGCTAGCTTAATGAGGCACTGGAAAGATATATTTCTGCATTCCTTCGTTTCGCAACAGATTTCTGTATATAGAAGGTTGTAATTATTATTACGTGTGCATGGCAAGAATCTAAAAACGTTGCAGACTGCTCTCATTTGCATGCATTTGGCCCAGCCCCAGAGGCCACAGCTGTAGGAGGTGAGGCAGAGAGGATCAGTGTTTTCACCTGGCTCTCCACCAGCATGGCCATGTCCATAAACATGTCGTGAAGCTCTCTGATGCTGTTTTCCAGCTTGATAATCTCATTGTGTCGCGTCTCGATCTCATTCATTGCTTGCTGGGTGATGTTGTCCATGATAATCTGAGAAGACGCGACAGAACAAGAAGGATTATTAGATGGTAAAGCAGATTTCCACTTGCTCCATGGCTGCATTCATTGTGAGGCTTACCCCCGAGGTAAAGATAGCTGGGTTGTCGCTCTCCAACATGCTCTCCAGCTCTTCATTTGTTGTATTTCTCCCAGCTAAAAGAAATAAACAGATGTTAGTATTCTTCTGATAAGAAAAACAAAAACACAAATCAACAAAAGTGTCAGTTGGATTATAATCACATCAAGTATAACTGAAAATTGACCATAACCCTAACCCAGTGGTCTTTTAATGAGGATCAATATTTCTTGCGTATTATTCAGGTTTTTTTTAACTTGTCCTGTCCAACAGCTAAGCAAACGGATGAGAGCTGAAGCCCTTTGTGTTGGACATATTTTACTTTTACAACAGGGGTTATGAATCTTATGATACACCAGATGTATGTTTAAATAAACCTCTTTTGTAATTTCAGCTAAACTTTATTCATGTCAATTATATTTGTAAATATTTTTTGTTGGACCAGAGAGAGAGGGGGATGACAGATAAGGGGGGGTAGAGGGGTGATTATAGTAGCGAAGGTAAGATCATGAGGCGTCACAAAGCAATAAGTTGCTGGAGCTTTATAATCACAACTGACAGGTCAAGACACATGAAAAATCTAAAATGGGCAGGGCCTGTCCACACACACACACTCAAACGTTACAAACACACCTGTTGGCTCCAAAAGTGTTCATACACAAACAAGTCTACATGGACATACTACCACTAACATTCACACATGCCTACTTATGTATTCAGACTAACATGTGAAACATTTCATTCAGTCATGCAAACTGTGCAAAGGTGAGATAGCACCTGTGCTCGAGTGAGTGTTTATCTTCTTCTGGGGTGGATGATGGAATGTAAAAAGAAGGAGGGAGAGAACCCAGCCACCCCACCACCAAGGCCCCCACCGGGACCCCCCAACACCCGCACAGTACAGCAGATAGAGAAAGACCGCCTGCTGGGCAACCACACCCGCCACCCTGGGCAGGGCCAGTGGGACCGCCACAGCAGCCCCCAACGCCAGAGAGCAGGGGGGCGCAGGGGGTAGAGAGCGCAAGCTCCAGCCCGACCCGTAGAGCAGCCTCCCCACCACGCCCACGGGGGCACTCCAAGCCCCAGACAGGCGGCCCACCACCACCCAGGAGTCCTGAGCATCCCCCCGCCCCAGCCCCAGGGAAGGACCCCCGCCCCCCAGGCCATGGTTAGTCCAGGAGAGAGCAAGGCAGGGAGCGCCCCCCCCCTGCCCAAGAGGAGCAAAAGTCCTCAAGGGGTGTTATAAATGTGGCCTGACCAGGCTCTCCCGAAGTTGGAAAATATGAAGAAGGCCGGCGCCCAGGGTCCAGGACCAGAACCCACACCACCGGGACACGGACACCCCATGGCTCAGATGTGATATGATCCCTGGCTCCCGGTCTTGCCAGAGAGCTCAGGGATCCCTCTCCCTGCGTCAAGAGAGGGCCGCCGGGCCCAGGAAGCCAGCACCCCGGGGACAGGGCCGCCGTGACAGAGGGCCCCGGTTCCTTCCACCCGGGATGGGGAGGGGGACAGAAGATCAGAAGTCCCTCCCCCTTTTGTGATGTATGTGTGTTAGTGAGCGTGTGTGAGTGCGTGTATGGGTGTGTGTGTTGGAGGGTGTATTTTGTGATGTAAAGGTAAATGGCGTATACTTATTTGGCGCCTTTCTACCTACAAGGCCCAAAGCGCTTTACAGTCACAGACCCATTCACCCAGTCACACACACATTCACACACTGGTGGTGGCTCCGCTGCTAAACACTGGCGCCAACCTACCACCAGAGGCAAGGTGGGGTTTAGAGTCTTGCCCAAGGACACTTCGACACATAGGTGTGCAAGGTGGGAATCGAACCTGCAATCTTACGATCAGGGGGTGTG
The DNA here is from genome assembly GCF_053564925.1 of Oryzias latipes. Taxonomy (NCBI): domain Eukaryota; kingdom Metazoa; phylum Chordata; class Actinopteri; order Beloniformes; family Adrianichthyidae; genus Oryzias; species Oryzias latipes. The sequence continues at coordinate 22,800,771 of NC_136249.1, read as the reverse complement.
TGTACTAAAGGGTGTGGTTAAAATTGGCGGGGAGGGCACTGAGAGGACATCTTGTGCTTGCAAACAGTGATGTCCAAGCACCCTCCCCACCAAGGGGCCCTAAAATGTCTAAGGTGCAGTTAAAACTGGGGGGTAGGACATTAAGGACATTTACTGCTGGCTGGCAGTGATGTCCAAGCACCCTCCCCTACCAAGGGTCCTAGATGTCTAAAGTGCAATTAAAACCAAGAGGGGGGGCACGTTCCATGCGGCAACCAAGGGAGGGGGGCCACTGCCAAGTAGCTCCTCCCCCCAAGGTGCATCGCTGGCCGACCCCCACCACCCTCACCCTAATAAATGGTTATAATGGCTATAACAAAAGCCATTACATGGCCTTTGTGTGGAAAAGATGACATTTTTAAAGCTGAATGCAAAAAATTCCTTTTTAGCTGCTTTAATTTATTTTTTCTCCTGATTTGTATGTAAATGTAAGCTGTTATTATCAGCTGTAGTTAAATAATAGGAAGAAAAGAGAACTTTAAAATCTTAATGTATTGTAATACTTGTGTTACTTTACCTCCTCTGTCCCACACTTAACCCAAGTATCATTAACCTTTAATGTTAGAACAAGGATTTATGAATACGATGAAGTTGTTCATATTTGAATGCTTTAAAAAGAAACATTTTGGAACAAATGCAGGTCAAACGCTGCATTTTCCTGAGAAGGGGTTTTGTATGAAAGTCAGACGCCTCATGTGCAGGTTAATTTGTAACTTGAAACATCATCTTTCATTTTCATCGTTAACTGCCAGAAGTGCTGGAACCTGTCAGTAAAGTGGCATGCTGACATGTCTTCCTGCTGATAATGGTGCTCTTTATCCATCTTTATCTACCCCAACTGGGGTGTCCTACTTCCTAAACACTTCCCTCACAATCACTGCTGACCAATAGCAGAGTGGGAGCTTTGCTGCAGCTGTTTCTTTTGGGGTCCATTACTGCTCCACTGCAGGGCGAAGTTATCACCTTCAGTCTTACATGTGCATGTCTTAAACCCTCAGTAGGGACTCATAGTGCTTGCTCTTCCTCCCACATGTGTTAATGGCCTTTAAAGTCATGATAGGTTTTTGATTTATAGTTGTAATTATGCTAAAAAAAAAAAAAAACAACAACAACACATTAACTCCACCATAGCAGTTATGGATGTATGTTCTAATGATTGAAGCACTGATCATAAATTGAAAATTCAAGCTTTTCTTATTATCAAATTGTTTCAATTCTTAGGCATAAATACATCCAAATAGACTTTAGACAGCCATCATTTTGTGGTAGAAAAACTACCAGAATTTTAAACTAAAGAGAAAAGTTATCACATCGCAAGACATAATTAAAAAACAAAACAAAAAACAGAAAAAATCTGCTTTGAATACTCCCCCCTCCTAATTCTGTGTTTAACAGTCTGACAGGGAGAAAAAACACATCAGGACACTTGATGTGAGTTTAAATAAAACGATTTAAAACAGATTTGGATCAAAGAGGAAAAAAAACTGCCACTTTGGTTGAATTAATTTAGCTTTCTATGCTATTCCTGGTGAAACAAATGCAATCACAAAAAAACTGAGTTATTATAAACTAAATTGTTGCTTAATCTACTTTGACAAGCCACAGCTTAAACAAATTCACATGGTTTGTTGTTTGATTCCCATTAACATCACTAAAAGTGAAAGAAAGGTTTCTCTATCAAAAGACTTGTTATTTTTTTCTTAATTTAGATTTTAATTTCAAAGACTTTTGCCACATTTCTGTATTTTTTTAAATATTATTTTGTATGCTTTTAACATTTTTGCTCTCTTATATTTGTAATGCTTAAACATACTTTTTCAGTACTTTACAGCAGTGGAATCTAAAGTCGTTTAAAAAAAAAGCATTGCGGAAAAAGATTGACTTCACTTAAAAAAAAGGGAATATTTTATAAAAAAATAAATAAATACAAATAAAAACAACTTCTTTGGAAATATTGTTTTTCTTGAGTTAGCATGGTGATGAGGTGCAGTAGCGAGCACCCTCAATCTGTCATATTGGATGATTTAAGACCATCCACGACCAGACTCTTGGGGGAAATTGCAATAGTTTGTTTAAAGAAATAAGTTGACATTTTGAGAAATGTGCTTATTAGCAAAGCTGGAAGAAATAAGGGCAAAACAACAAACTTGCTACGCCAAGGCTTTTGCTTCTGCAGTCGGTGTCAGTGTGATGTTCAGAGAGCTTCAGATGTGCTGGTGGACTGATTTGGAAGTTTTATAAAAAGATGAGTTACCTTCCTTACAGCTGAGTCGTAGTCTCACAGCGAACAGTAAGTGTCCCTGCAAAGGCTGTGTCTTTGTCAAATACAGCTCCACTTTCCCACCACTGGACCCCCAACAGCTATGTCTCGAGTGACGGCTGCAAAATCTGCTTTCATGAACCAATTAGAGTGTGAGAATGTGTGTGTGCACGTACAATCCAAAGTATGTGGTTGGTGTGAGCCTCAGTGGACAAGAACGTGAGGTGATGGGTTGAAAAAAAAACACCTGGGAGTCAGACCCAATGATTACCTTCATGACTAGAATAAGGATTAAGCTGCTCTCTAACATTTCCCACTGAGATAGGGTCCTCTTCTTTTTACATATGCGGAGCATGCTGCTGATTATCCAAACTTTATGTCTCTGTCAAAGTGGAGAATTTCATTAAGGTGCGATTAAGGGGTCATCCTTTTTATTACCGTGACTAAAAAGCTACTCAACTTCTATAATGACATTTTGCAATTAGGAAAACTAGACATGAACACACACACACACACACACACATTTGTGTGTGTAGGGATTTTTTTACACCATGACAGGCTCAGAGGGAAGCACTTCTTTGTTACTATGGAGACCCAAACCCTGAAAAGCCTAATAAGAAGTCTCACTACACTTTAAGTGTTTTATGGGCTATAAAATAGCTCAAACGATGTTGCTTCCAGAGTATTATTTTATTTCCACTGTTATGTAAGAGTTGAAGTGAGGTCTTAGTGCACCGGAGTGAAAAGATGTGCAAATCTCCATGCAAAAGGGGCAAAAGCGCACAAACTCCTGCGCATTGCATTTTCACTGCATTTAGAAATGGTTGTGGAGTATGTCATCACCAAATATGAAGTTTGGTAATGATAAACAGTACAGGTGAGACCTCCCTTTTTTTAGGATCTTTCGGCACAGTTCCAAATTTAGCAGAAATGAAAACCATCTTTCTTTATTTTTGAACATGATTACACACACTTGTATAGAGACCAATAGGGTTTGGCTCAGACTAGTTGCCTAACATATATAAATGTAGATTAACCGTGATTTATCTAGGTATTCTTAATGAATTTCCTTATTTGATTATCAGTCTTTCTTGGAATAGAAACCTAAAACCATGATACCTCCACTGGGGATAACACCATTGATGTCTAATTTCCCCTTGGGGATTATTAAAGTAGCTCAAGTTTAAGTCTCTCCAGGCAAGTGTGAACATTTTGGGAAGTTCTAGCAATTTCTATTTGACAGTACTCAAGATCACAGCTTTAGTGATTTGTAGAGAGGATTCACTCAGGCAATTGAGAGGACTCACTTTCCCCTTTGGTGGAGAATTTCCTGTGTGATGGACCCCTCCTCATTTACCTTGCTGCTTCTGGGAGAACCGTTAAAGGCAGTGATGCGTCCAGTGTGACCACATTCCCTTTATAGAAGGACTTACTGTCCTACGACTGCAGCTTATAGTGTCCGGACTAGGGCCGGGCTATATGGCCAAAGAATAAAGTCTCCGATTTCTCATACCAAATTTGATTTCCGATTTTAATTAATTTTTTCTCTCCCTACTTTTACTTTCTTTTAAATAACTATTTTATTTTAACATCTCCTTTGGAAGTAATCCTGAACACAAAGTGTAACTAAATACAAGCTGTAAAACTGTTTGTAAAACAATGGTGTTTTGTGAGCTGCTGGTACCTTGAGCATCTCGTAAAGAGAAACATTTCACGTACTTGACAGATTCTCTGTTTCAGGTGTTGAAACAAAATTTGTCGTGCTACCACTTTTGATAGCAACAACCTTCAAGACGATTTTGCAGCGTGTGGTTTGTTGCTCCAAGTCTGAAGTCACAAAATCGAACCAGGTCCACAGAACTGTTTTGGGAGCAAGCTCCTCTTTGCTAGTTGCCATTTAAATGTCTGTGCATAGCGAGAAATGGGCCGGCTGATCGGACTCTGAACAATGGAAGTTTAAGAAAGTAAAGTATTGGGAAATAAAACTCAAATTTTGAAAAGCACTTTGACAAAATTAAAAATCGAACAAAGTGCAGTACATCAAAAGCTAAACACAATAAAAACTGTTATAGAGAAGCTCAGCATTTTATGATCTATAAATTACTTCCCAGGTTGGAATAATAATAATAATAATAATAATACTAATATTTATCATCATCATCGTCATCATAATAATAATAATGACACTCAAAGCGCTTACAATGTGTGTCCATTATTCATTCACTGCCAGTACGAGCCTTTGGCCATTTTAAAATGGTTGCTGCATTGGCTCCCTGTGCATTTCAGGATTGTTGTTATAGTTCTTTTATTGCTTTATACGTGTTTTTATGGCCTTAGGCATTCATATTTATCTGATAGGATCTTAAAGTATGAACCCTCGCGGACCCTGAGCTGCTCAGATACAGGCCTTCTAGTTATTCCAAAAGTCAGAACTAAAACATCCGGGGAGACGCCATTCAGTTTTACAGACCATGCTTGTGGAAAAGTCTCCCAGAGAGCCTCAGGGCCGCAGAGACTGTTCATGATTTTAAAGGCTAAATACCTACCTTTTTAATCTGGCTTTTAGTTGAAATTTAGGAATTCATTTGATATTTTGTTTATTTTATGTTCTCTTTTTTACTAATTTGATATATTTTTATTTATTCATGTTTAGTGATTTATATTTGTCTAATAAGGTTTGTGTATTTACTTATCTGGTAATTTATCTGTTTTGCCTTTTATTTATTTTATTCCTTTTACATTTTATTTGTAACTCTAGTGTTTTCCACAGATGGACCCTTTACATCAGTGATTGACCCTTCTCAGTGAATGGAGTCGCTACAATGGGACCTCCGAGGTCTGGCTCTTTTTCTTAGACCTGGGTTTTTTTTTGGTAGTGTATTCTGTGAACTTTGTGAAATTTGATTATGTTTTTATGCATAGCACTTTGTGTAACACGAGTTGGAAAAGTGCTATACAAATAAAATTTGATTTGATTTGATTCAATAAATAAAACTAAACTTGTGCAGGAAGATGAAACAATTTTTGGATCAAATTTTGATTTATCTAAGTGGATGAATCAGGATAATCTAGAGTGGCTATGGAGAAACTCTTTCTTTATCCTCTTTTTTTTAAACTTTTTATTAATCAGGTTCAAAAACATAAAGGAAAATGGAAGAAGCAGCATCGAGTATCACTCTGACAGACCACAGGAGGTTTCCCTCTGCATTACACTCTTATTGATTCCCACACCAACCAGACGAAGGTGTTGGAACAGCAGAGACACAGCTGTCTATGCAATGAAGACTTGTAAACATTTCCTTTCAAATCAATATTAGTTCCTTTCTTGCTGGATTCTCATAGTCTTCCCTTTCCTCTTGTGCACTTTTAAAATCTTCTTTACAGAAATCAACAGGGGTCTCCTTTGACTCCACAGGACGATAAATCAAACCCCAAACTAATCTGGATGAGCTGAGAGGAGAAATGAGTCCGTGGGGTTTGTTATAAACTCTGCTCTCCTTATGACAGGGTTGGTTCCAGTGAACATGTGCAGGGCGGAGCTCACACATCCCAAACAGCAGCATGTGTCCACTCTAACTGACAGATGGCCAGAGGAAATTACATCTGTGCCAAGCCCCGTGCAGCATAACTGCCCGAGCTCTTCTCTGCTATTACAACGGAATGAGTCACCGCGTTCATCCCTGCATGCATGTGTTTGCTTTGTATATAAGGTGACTCTATCGCAGTGACTGTTAGGGGCAGCTGGCGCGGCGCGGTCTGCCAGGATGACGTGGCGGGGGCCAAGTCAGAAGTCTGTTCCAGGAGCCTGGAGCTAATACCTGTCAAGTCACATTACACAGACAGTGTGAGGAGCTTTAGATCGGAGCTGTGCTAACCTGGCATGTGCATGCATGTGGCTGTGGGAGTTGAGTTACATGTTGTGGAATATGGTTTGAGTGCAAAAGCCCTTGTTTTGGGGACACAAGACAGAGCAAATTCAGAATAACACATAGATAAAATAAACTGAAACATCTTTTAGAAAACCGGGTGTTTATGACAATGTCGGACATTGTTAAACAAACCCTATGTGTGGGTTTTTGTGGGTTGAACTGGTGCCATTAGACATTGTCTCTGGCGGGAAATTCTGCTGCCAGAGTGAGACTATGCATGGTTGTTATGACTTTGACATGGATGGTGTTTGTCAAAGTATAATTAAATGATGATTTTTTTAAAGTTGTTTTGATGTTCTTTTGTGTGTTTTTTTTTTCTGTGTAATGACAATATTTTTAATGGAAAGAATGAATGTGTAGATGTTGATTTTAGCAGTGAAATAATCATTTGGAGCCTTTCTGGTGCAGCTTTGCTGTCAAGCAGGCGTATTCTACCCTTTAGGCTGCGTGAGACCACTGAGTTTTCAACAAATCTGACAAACCAGAAGCGTTAAGAAAAGAGCACAGAAAGAGAGAGGAGCTTGTTTTGTTTCCTGAGGTGCATCACAGTGACAGATCGCTAATGTTGCTTCTGTGGCACTTTGTTTTTGAACACCAGTTTACAGTTTTTCTTGCCATTTGATCAATTGCTTTGTTTACCAAACAGTTTATTGATATGCATCCATCTTCAAATTTATTAATAAAGTTTACAGAACGAGTTTCCTATAAAGCTATTTGTTTTATTATCTTGAGATAATTCAACTTTTTCTGTTTGTTTTTATTGTAACAGATGATTTTTCATTTGATAATCTAATTTTTTGTGAAGCTTAGGTGACCAGTTATTTGAAAACGGCTTTCATTACGAATCAAAATCAGTTGTTAAATAAGTAATTTGAAAAATCAATCAATTTGTTATTCAGGTTTTATTGTGAATGTGAATTAAATCAATTTGTGGATTTGTGACACCCGTAAGAGAGTCCAAGATTTGTTGATGGTCTTTCAAAAATCTTTAAAGCTAAACAGGAACCAAAAACAACGCCTGATAAGGTGTGTGGCGGGACAGCAGCAGTCCAGTCTCCCACATTTACTCACTGATCTCCAGCTGCCTCTGAATGCGTCCCTTGCAGCGCTCCCTGTAGTCTGACTGGGTGGTATTGTATTCTGACATCACCTCCACAAATTTGCGGGACAGAGTGGAGTGCTACAATGAAAAACAGAAAAAGACTTGACCCCTTGACCTGTGTCCAGCAGCAGCACTTGAGGCTTAATGAAGAGCCACTCTTAGTGCTCAGTAATCAATAAAAAAGGGATTGTGCCTCTGTCTTAAGAATAGATGCATCCTGAATGTATTATAAACAAGAAGGAAATGTATTGAATCTGTTCATTGCAATGAAAAATTAAATCATAAAAAACAAAAACACTTTAATTATCATAAATTATAAAAACATGTAGCATGGAGCTCGAACAAAGCAAGCACATAGATGCCCCCTGCTGCTCAGACTTCACCTGTGTTTTGCGTATCCTCAGGTCAGCTGATGACCTGTTCTGCCCCTCCTCTTGTTCAATGGTTTGCTGGATACCTAAACACAAAAAGAACAAGAGACATATTTTTTCTTAAGAGTGTTAAGTTTAGAAAGAAACACCAGCAATGGAGTCAAATGAAAAACCTTTAGTGTCTTCATCAGACGTTTAAATCCATTTTAAGCCAAGAAGCAAGGTTCTGGACGAGTCCAAACAGAGGCACAGATGGGCTGATGATGAATCTTACATTAATGCTGTCATCTGAGTAAAAACCTGACATTTTAGGCTTTTACTAAAAAGGCTTTGCTGTCACAAACATTCAAACTTTATGTTAATAGTACTTCTGTGTCAAATCAACATTGTTACTTTTATTTAGTGCAACATAAATAGTATAGGTGATGAGTTTTTAAATTTCTAAAATCTTTGTTGCCACAAAATAACACTAGATTCTTCATCTTGCAATGGTTTTGGAAAAATAGTAAGTAACGCATATTTTTTATCTGCAAAAATATGCAGCTGATAATTCTTAGCTCTGAAATTATACCTCAATATCCAGACAAAATAAATCCGGCTCAGCTTGTGCTCATCTCCACTGAAAACATGTCAAAGGTCAGATGAATGAAAACGAAATGACAGTTTTCGAGGGGTCAGAGGGGTCACTAATTTTCCACAGGAAATGGTGTTTGGCTGTGGGATAACTGTGGTCACATAAACCATTTGAAATGCAGGTTTTTCAAAAACTGTCATTGAAAGCATTGAAAAAGAGCACAAAAAGGAAATAAAACAGACATGCCTCTCCTATTGATTTCAATGATGACTTTTTCTAAAGTGCGAGTGCTGATGACATTTCTTACAATGTGCGACAGGATTGGCTAAAGCTCAGGTGTCATTCTCCTTTTCTTAAAGCAGCTTAATCGTAAAAACATCATTGCACAGAAAAAAAACAGAACTGAAAATTGAGAGGCAAAAAAAAACATTTTTAATAGAAACCCTTTTTCTAATTTTTTCTTTTGTCCAAGAACTATTGAAAACTAGACCATAATTAAGAGACCAATGTTAACATTCTTAAATGTTAAAAGCTTCTGTAGATGCTTGTGCTTTAAAAAATAAAGGTGAACATATCAAACAATTATTTTTAAATGAGTAAAAAATTAATTAAAAGAAATGGTTGCGTGCCCTTTAAGGTTTAATTACAGGGAAACTTAAGAATCAATTTAAAAAGAAAGTTTCAAATATCAAACTACAAGAAATTTTAACATTCAAAATAGCTCTTTTTGTTACATTTATGTTGTTTCAAAAGTGTTAAAAAAAGTTAACTAAAGACAAAATTTTCAACAAGGTTAGTCCTTTTTCAGGTGCTTAAGACATCTTTTTGCCTTTTTTTCCTTAGTCTGAGATGAGGAGACGTATAGAGGAAGCAAAGAATTGCGATCCATAAAAACACAGAATAATCTCTCTAAAAAACTGTATAAGAAGGTCAACAAAACGATAAACTTATAGCTGCATAAGAGAGAAATGTAGGGCTCAAAATCCATAGCAATGTAAACACGTCCTTCTCCTATAACAAAAGCTAACATTTTTCCCTCAAATGTCAGTCAACAGGAGTGGAGTGAGGTGTGAGGGATTCATAGCTGTTCAGACCCTGGCTCCTGAAAATATGTTCATGGATCAGTATTTCACAAGGTGGCTTAAGGGCAGCAAAATGTGATATGTTAAAGTTTTTCTTTTTTTCCTCCCTTAGATGTTTAGATTCAAGTCATTGACTTCACATCAGGTTTATCTTAAAGTGAAAGAATTCCAGATTGCATATTGAATAAATAGTCATTGTAAATCTGATTTTTGTTTAAAAATTTTGCCGGTTGGGGTGATGTGTAGCCGTGTACTTGTGTATTTGTATAGATGTGCTTAATATATAAGACTTGCAAACAGTTGTGTGGATGCCATGTGATGGTGTGTATGTGTGTATGTATGGGTATGAGCATCAACACATGTAATGATGTAATTTACATATGATACTCATCTTATCCCATGACCTTGTATCATCAGCTGCCCCCCCCCTTCTCCACACACAACCCCTGTCCTGTCTGAGCGGCTAAAACTCAATAAAGTTCCAACCCCCGATTGTAAAAGCAAAACTTGTCCATTAAGAGGCACTCAGCTGTAATCTGTGTGCTCATTTGCTAGGCAGGACAAAAAAGAGGAGAAAATTTGAAAACAGATTAAAACTCGAAAGTACACATTGTAAACTTGAAGGAAATATAGAAAATTTGAAAATAAAAACAGTAAACTGTGGCGTACAGTGGTGACAATGCTCTTCTAAAGTTTGGTACATCGTAGGGTGGATGACTCGTTGAGGCACCAACAGTAGATTGTTTTGGAGGGGAAATGACGTCACCATCAATTCTATCACCTGATGTCAATCATGTTTTGTTGCGAATGGGCTTAAAGCCCCGTCCCAATATAAAGCTAAAATCAGCAGGGAGAAACGAAAAAACAAAAGTTAAAAATACTAAACAGCAGCTGTTACAAAAAAACATTAGCTTTCATTCAGTAACAATGTTGGTTTTTTTTATTTCTAGTTTTAAATTTACAATACACATTTTTACAATTTTCAATGTTTCTTTCAATTTTTTTACATTTACTTTAGAGTTTAAAACTTTTTTTTAATTTTTATTTTTTATTTTTTCTAAATTTGCAATTTCTGTTTTCAAACGTACAATCACGTTTTTCTTTCCATATGTACTTTCTGACAGTTTTTTTCCCCTGTATTTGTTAGTCTAGCGATTAAGGGCAAGTGTTTGTCATTTATTTTTTATAGTTAAGGAAAGTTTTTTAAATCTTTGGTGCACATTTTTACTTGCATCGGTATTCTCTTGTTCTGACATCTGTACACCAGTGCTACACTGGCCTTGATCAGTGTGTAAATTAGACCTTTTCCCACACCAACTATGCTTGCATGTCGTAGACTCAACAAGCATCCTTCAAATCCAGCTGTGGTTCTCTTCAAGGGAGCCAAAGCGATGAGCCGCAATAACCACTTCTTCACATTTTTACCAACCCCGGCCACCATCCACCTCCATACAACCCAGGCCCTCAGCCTCATTTCCTTTCACTGTGCCCAGAAAAATCACAGTGCCGGGCTTTTCTCCAGCTGATCGGAACACATTCAGCCCAGCTTTTATGTCCAGTTTTGATTTACTTGCCAAGGAAAGTCCTTCACTGCCCAGTGACTTTTGTTTTGGTGATAATCCATCATTCCGCTTAGTCAATTTGCCCAGAGTGAATCTGTTTCTGGAATCACTTTTGCTTTCAAATATGTGAAAATAAAAACAAACTCATATTTAGGTATATCTATATTTTTTTGTAGAAACAGATTGTTCATATAACCAGCCTTAGACGGATGCATCTTTAGTTTAAAATTTGCACTTTAGAAGACATGATATTTATTTAAAGACGCAACCCCATGAAAACTGTGTTTCTAGTGTTTTTAACATGTTCTTGTAACATTTTTTTTCATAATGGAGCACATACATAAAGGACATTAATTTCAACATATGTGTTTTTCTTTATTCAAATCGTTGAATCAGGAGCAGAGAAAAAACGTTGTGGGAAAAAGCTTGCAGTTGTGACGTACAAGTTACTATGGCAAACCACAAGCTCCCTGCTCTGCTCCATTTTGATGCATCCACCTGTAGATAATTAGATCCATGTACTTAACATCTGGCATCCCACAACTCAAAGGTGAATTTCTAATGAACTACTACCGCTCTGCAGAAACTATGTCCTAGAAAAGAACACAGCTTTTTAGATTTTGGCTCAGAACGGCATCATAATTAAGACCACTGGGAACATAGATTAAAAGGTGATCGGAGTATGTCTTTAACTTTAATTCTAGCTAACTAGTTTTTTATTATTATTTTTATAAAGGCTCCTGAATGCTCCTTCATACTTTCCCCTCAGAAAATCCAAACAGAGACCATGCATTTGAACAGTTGAGTAACAAAAATGTGTGGAAAAATCTAAAAAATGATTAAAATCCTTCAGAGACGTAGTTCATCTACATGAACTGTTTTGCAAATTTAGGCAAGATAGCATGTAAGCTGTATCTCCTGCGGGTTGAGGTGCATCATCTCCAGTTTCCTATCTTTATTTGTTTCAAAGAAAACTGCTTTACACGATTTATTCCTAGAGACAAGATTATTAGTTATAATACTCACTGACCTGGTGTAAGGATGAATATTAAATATTTCACTTATAGATCAGTCCTTGATAATAAATTACACAATGATGGCTTGTGACCTCAAGGCAGACAATGTATATTTAGTACTTATGAAAGTCTTCAAATACTCTGACTTATCCTAATGCATTCTGTTGTGTTAATAATTGAAAAATACTGATAACTATGTCACCAAAACCCCAATGACGCAGCAAAGGAATTTCCTGCCTGAACTGGTACTTGCAAAGATTTAAAATCTTGTTTTCAGACAGTAAACATATACATTTTTCTCAGGTTTTAAGATGTTTAAATTTTGATCTAAACCTTTCCAATATTTTCTGAAAATCACCACAGTTGAGAATTATTTGATTCATGAAGAGCTTGGATATATAAAATAGGGAAATTATTATCAAAATGAGTCAAAATCCTTTTGCTCCATAATCTTGGCAATAGAAAACTTTGATTCAAGACTCAAAAAAACCTCAATTTTCACTGTAATTTTTTTATTCATTTTAAGGATGTTATTTTAAAGTTCAGTAAATGTAAATGTAAATTTTAACATGTTAGTCTGACAGTAATTGTCACTAATTTTTAATAAAAACTTGGGTTTGTGTTTCAAGAATAAGAGCTTAGATGTAAATGCGGATTCATTCAGATGGACCAACTTGTACTAATATTGTCTTTTCATTTAGTTCTAAATTGAGTCATTTCCACTTATTACATTAGCTTTTTGTCACTGTAATCAAAATAAATGTCAATTAGATACATAAAAACTGAAAAAAATTACTACTTGCTTAGAAATAGCAAAAAATGTACTTATTATTGGGCTGTATAACATTCCGTTTTAAGGAATTCTATTTAACATTTAATTTTTTGTAGATTATTTTTCCTTTTTTATGCTTTTGTGGAACTCCTTGCTTCTAAATTGTGATATTTCAAGATTACTTTGCAAGTAAAAATGACTTGCTACATGTAGTACCCGGACAGGTTATTTAACTACCTTCTTGATTTTTTTCTCAAGATTAAAGTTATTTTCCTAATTTTAGGCCATCTCTTTTTAGAGTGTAAATAACCGTTTTGCAGAAGCTGGGTGCTGTCTTCCCCACAGTTGTCAGAAACCTTTTTGGGGTTTCACAGTGTTACATTCATTACCCAGGTCAGACAAACCTTTATAGTAAAGTTTCTTCAAAGAAAAAGCACAGAATCAAAAATGTCAAAAACTATTCATTTTTTCTAAATAATACTTAGAAATTAAGGCTAATATCTTCACTAACGTACAGGTATTCAGTAAGAATTTGTTATGTTTTCTATGCATTTAAATAGGGATGCGTTTTAATGCATTTATCTTTGCACCATCTGTTTCCAGCCTTTGAATAACATCTCTAAAGTGAACCATTACTGACCATTTAAACTGTTTATTTTTTATGCTTGTATCTGTGTTTCTGAGTGCAATTTCACAAAGATAACAATTTAAAGCAAGTACTAAATCTGTCTGAGTTTGCCATCATGGTAGCACTGCAAAGCACTGAAACTCATGCATGCTAAATTCATAAAGTAGGGGAGTTAGAAGGAAATGTCAGAATAGGATTACACACTAAATTGAAATGCATGGAGAATGACAAGCAAGGACTCTCCAAACACATGATGAGGGCCTAATCTGGAACTAGTGCTTGTAAACTGTTTGTTGGTGTAACATTAGTGTGACTGTTTTCATTAGCATAAATAAAAATAAGAGGGTGTTCATGAATCAGAGCCATCATCCTCTCTGTGGAGAGTGAAACTTTATATGAGAATAAACTGAGGTGTCTGTCAGCTGCTGAAGGCTATGCGATCTGCTGTCTGAGTCCTGCTTCTCTATTCCTGCAAAAGACACAACCCTGCTGGATGATCATTTTTATGACACCGTTTTGCATGCAGGACAGAAACACATGCTCACATTACTGAACCTTTCTACTTACAGAGGATTGTAGAGGTGAGAACAAACACATGTCATTGAAACCAGCTATAGCTATAGCCTCACATTCATAATGCTGTTTTTTATTTTTATTTTTTAACAATTTTTCATCTTTGCATGACTTATCCCAAATAATGTATCTCCCACGTTTTGAACCAGTCACTGTACATTCAAACAAAATAAATGTTTTTTTTTTTTTTTTTTACAATGATGCCTCTTGTCCATCTTCTGGGAAGTGCCTGTGTCATTTTTAATCAACAAGCCATTGGCTGATCGAATAAAAGTAGATTTAAGTCAAATTTTACTCAAATTATGAATAACATTAGGCAGCACTGTGCACAAATAACAACATTTGTATTACTAGCTGAAAGTACTGTAAGGTAAATTATACTTTAACACTGTTTAAGTTTACCTTCTTGTTGCCTGTTTTTTGCCTTCTGACTTTAATTATAAAGCGATCACAGTTGTTTGTCCTTATCCCTTAGATTTATTCATTGTGTTCTATGTTATGTATTTATGTGCTGCAGTGTGGTCTTAACAATTGATAGAATATAAGTAAAAATTCACTCCAGTCATTCATCACAGTAAATGTATCTGACTGGGAGGTTAAAATGAAATATCAGATTTTGTCTGTGAAGTAAGAAGAACCAGAACCAGAATAGAGTTAATCAAATAAGTTGTTTGCATATTACATCATAGCATTTTATTTCAGTTCACATTAATTAGGGAACAGGTGATTGACGGCTCCACAGGAGAACAAAGGGAATTGTACTCACTCTTTAATTTAGAGCGCACTTTGTTGGCCAGCTTTTTGATTTCTGCCATGAGATCCTCGAGTTCAACCTTGGTTTCTGTAGAAAGAAGAGGAAAGCAGATGAAACACATTCAAACCTACCGTAAGTCTGAAAGAGTTTCACAGGGATGGAATCCACACCAACTCATGTGGATTGGCAGTCTCATTTAGGACCAACAATTCATTCAATCTAGTCCACCCAGAACACTTACCGGTAGTTCTTTTTTTTCAAGGAGTGACAGCTTTTTTCCCTTAAATAACAGCTTAAAAACATACAGATTTTGCTGCATGATGCAAAGATGAAAGTTGGTGAGGAGAAAAGAGGCAGTGAAAGTCCAAAAACTTGTGTTATGCTTACAGTGACATGAAATAAAAAAGACAGAAAACATGATCTAATGGTGGAGTTGGACCGGCTTGCTGCTTCGTCGTCCAACCCGTCTTTTTTTTTTTTTGCTTTCTTACATTTGTCAGATTTGGCTTCTACTTGGACGAGTCTTGTGTTTACTGGACAAGCCTAAAATCTGACAGCCTTTGAGCCACAATCACAGGCTAATCTTTATGTGTTTCCGGGTTCCATCGCAATAGTCAAGGTCCAGACGGATTGTCTAAGAATACCCGCTGTGGTCTCTTCAGCTGCTCAAAAAAATGTAGCAGCCTGCTAGATGCAGTTAAGGAGGAAATAAAAAGACAGCAAAAGCAAAGGATTAGGGAAGGAAAACTCCACTGGTGTGCCCACAGGCTAAAAAGAAACAGAGCCAAGCTGTCATCCATCGTAGATAGCACCTCCCACCCCCTGAATGACACAGTGAGGGTCCTAAGAAGCTCCATAAGCGACAAGTTCTTACACCCACTATGCAGAAAGCAGCATTCCTCCAGGTCTTTTGTGTCATCTACTTTAAGACTGAACATGCATCATCAAGCTGAGGAAAAACGTTGAGTTACATGTGGAAATGTGCAGCAGCAAGTGAAACATCATACAGAAAAAATTGTTTTCCATAATATACATTTTAATTGTTTTAAATGTATACCAATGCAGATGGCTATTCATCAAATGGCATCATCACATACCACAGACTTGTAAAACTGCTGTTTTTGACCTGCGTAATATAGCTAAGATCAGAAAAATATTATTTAAAAGTGATGCTGAAAAACTCATCCGTGTGATTGTCACATCCATGCTGAATTACTGTAACTGTGTTCAAGCAGCAAGCCCTAAACGTTCTTTAAAAACTCTACAGCTTGTTCAAAATGCAGCAGCAAGATTGTTAGCAGGAACTAGCAGAAGAGAACACATTAGCTTCCTGTGTTAGTTTCTCTTCCCTGGCTCCCAGTTGAATCTAGAATTGAGTTCAAAATCCTCCTGCTAATCTATAAAGCCTTACATGGTATGTCCTCACCCTATATTAAAGATCTCATAGTGCCTTACCAACCAAACAGAACACTTTGCTCACAAAATGCAAGACTACTTGTTGTTCCCAGAATTAGTAAAAGTACGGTTGGAGGTAGAGCCTTTAGCCAGCAAGCCCCTGTTTTATGGAATAAGCTCCCAGCTCATGTAAGAGCGGCCGACACAGTTTCCACATTCAAAGTTAGGCTTAAAACATTCCTCCTTATTGCTTTATTGCTATCTTACCTACTGTAATGAAGTTTGGGGGAATAATAACAATTTTCATTGCATCCATTATACATATTTCTCCATGGATCTAAGCAGAGGGAAGATGGTTTCATAAACTGGGCCAGGGCGGCCCATTCCTCTTGCTTAGATTTATATCATATTGTGTTAAAATTGATATGCTAAAAATGTAGATTTTCTATTATTGTCTTTATTATTACCATCTGCTATATGTGCCATAGTGCATGCAACTTACTACTAACATGTTTGAATTAAATTTAGTAACAATAACAATTAGCTGCTAGTATGCTGCTAGAAGTTAGAAGCTGGAGAAACTATGGTACACTGGGGTTCTTTCCTCTGTTCTCATCTGCTTCTCCTCTTGTCTCTTCTTGATCATTTATTTATCATTTAGTTCTCCATGCCTCTGTTTGGTGCAGTGCAATACATGTATTGTCCTTTGAGTGAATCCAGATTCCAGGTAGCTCGTCCGTGCTCCTGTACTTGACTGTGGTCCTTACCTCTGGCTCGTCTGTGCCCCTGTACCTGACCATGTACTTTGTCTCTGACTCATCTCTACTCCTGCTCCTACACTTTGCCGTGGAACCGACTTCTGGTTTATCTCGTGCCCCCAGCCGTCCCCCAACTCCATCTGGATGAAGCCCATCTGCTGGACTATTTAAACATGTAGTTGTAAAGTTAGATAAGCCAATTTTTCTCTAAGAGTTCTGGTACATTGCCTGTCCATCCTGGGAGAGGATTCCTCTTTCATGTAGACATTCCGGAAGTTTTTTCTTTTTTTTCCTGGAATCTGTTTTTTGTGAGTTTTTCCTTACTGAGAAGGAGGGTCTAGGGCAGGGATGCCCAGTTTAGTTTTGTCTGTTTAGTTTTCGTTAGCAATCAGCTATTGTATATTTTAACTGATTTTATGTATTGTACAATTAGTGAAGCCCACTGAGACAACTGTGTTGTAATATTGGGCTTTGTAAAACAAATTGAATTGAATTAAATCTAACACATTCATATTAATTATTTTGGGGTTTTCAAGTCTTCCAAAAGAATAAAACAGCAAGGGTTAAACCAAACTGAAACATTTTGAATAATTCTTGAAATGTCCAGTTATTGAAGAAATCAAATAATGAAGTGTAACATTAATCCGTGAGATACATGATCTTGTTCAGAAAAAAAAAGATTATTTTAAAAACACGTTGTCTTTAAGGGGAAATATATCTAAAAGAATGCTTTTATTTTTCCCCGCCTACACACAACTTAATTTTTTTTTGCTTAAGCTCTAGACCAAACCTTGCAGGAACACGGATGAGTGACCAAATGACAATGATAATAAAAGAAAAGCCACCGCTTAGTGACTAAAATTGAATGAGCCACCATTTTGGGCTTTTCTCGTGTCTCTGTGCAACTTCGTGCACTCTGCTCTTCTCCCTGCCTCCTACACAAACCACCTCTCCGCTCACTCAGGAGTGCTGAGGTGACCACAGGTGACAGGTGAGCTCAGCAGACTCCAGCAGTATTCAGCCAAACTCTGCTGACTTCCCTGCAGGCTACTGAGGTGTTCAAAAACAGACTCTGGAGCTTAAAACATGCAAACACGCTGTGGTGGACAACAGTGGATTAAGATGACCTACATGGGAGCGACAACAAACACATGGCGGAAGTTACAAAAACTGAAAGCCCCGTAAAACCTGAGGGATAAAAAACCCCCAAACATTTAAATGAACCATAAACATACAGATTTCCGTGATCATAAGATTGCTGTAGTGTCAACCTTTAATCAAAAGTTCATTAAGATGTGAATATTGTAATTTTAGCATTGACATTTATCGTTTTTGCACTGTCATACTAGTGAGAAACAACATCTCGTCTCACCTGTGTATTTCTCTGCAAATACTATGTGTGAAATGACAATAAATTAATCTTGAATCTTGTAATAGAAAGAATCCACGTCAGAGAGTTTTAAAGGATTAATAAACAGGTTTTAAAGAAAATGTACCAAATTTGTTTACATTAAATGGGAGTGGTTTTTGAATCAAATTGTGTATGGCTATAAATCAAATGTAGGTTTTTATAAATTGCTATGTTGATTTCCTCTAAATGGTTGAAGAAGAATCAAACAGGCCAAGGTAAAAAACAAAACAAAACAAAAACCTTCATTTTTTGCAGCTTTGTTGTACTGTTATTTTCTGTCTTTGGCACGAAAAATCTTCATGTAATAAAGGAGTTTTGTGGTACAATTTTTGGCCAGGTGCAAACTAAGAGTCAAAATCAAAAATCATTGCAAAGAAAAATCAAACACACTGTTGTCAGGTTAACCTTTTGAGTCAAACCCAACTGCCTGCAGTTCTTCTTTAATTTGTTTGCTTTCGCTTATTTCCTGCCTCTTTAGGCTTGTATGAATCACGAGGATGAATTAGAAGCAGAGGTACGCATTGCATCTGAAGCCAATACAGACAGAGCCTAATGGATAATTTGATAACGCAGTATGACAAGCAACTCAATCACTTTTACATGTTCAGTTATTAAAACATATTACGCACATGTTTTTTTTGTTTTAATGAAAGAAGTTTTGAAATATGAGAACAACATCATGACCTTGTTTAAAGTTGCATGACAAAGCTACATAAAGTTTTCTTCTTCTAGGTAGTTTGAGAAATATTTGCCTGCACACAGCCAGATGGCACACTGACAAACTTTATTACACTTTATAATATTCACAGAGAAATTAAATGCATAACATGAGCTTTATTCAAACGCCTATACCTCTCCAAGCAACATCCCACAATAAACCCCCTGATCAGCTCATTTGATAGTGTAAAAGAGATGGAGAATTATTACATGCTTTGAATCTGCTTAACAGAATTTTCATATCAGTACATGTAAGTCTTTGCTATCTGCATCTCAATATTACAAGGCTTAGCTTATATATAGAGAATAAGCAGCAATCTTCATAATGTTGTTCTTGACTACTGTTTTTGGCCACTTTAGCTATTTGTTTCAGTTAGTTCGTATACAAAAGTACAATAGCAACAAAGCCTTGTACCTTGTCACATTTCAGCTACAGTGTTAGATGTCCTCAGTAAATTATATCCTTGAGATTTAGAAAAAGTTGCAAAAATATTGATAGTTTGATGGTTTTGCCCAATGCTGTGGATCATGTTTAATTCATTACCCATCTTTCTGAAGCTCATCGCATTGCTCTTATTCTTGCCTAAAAGGATTTAATTGTGAAAAAAGTCACCAAACACAGTTTGTCACCCCTTTTTCCCACAATGTACATGAGACGTTACATTCTGTTTTGTTCACACAGACTATTCTCCTTTTAAAATGTAGGTGTTATTTGTAAATAAAGGAAAGGTGCCATTTTATTGTATAATCCGGAAAAAAGGAGGCTGCACACCAATCACAAGCATAAGCTCAGCACTGAGCCTCACTCAGTGTGAAGTATTGTTTGTGCCACTCTGCCTTCTTTACCGAGTGTTATATCCAGTTCTGATCCTCTGCTTTCCTGACCCTGTACTACATTTGACTCCGTTTTCCTGCCCCCTGGCCTGAATCCCGCCTGGATCCTGACTTCTCTTGTTTCTCCTTTGATGCTCCAGTGCTCGTTGTTGATCCCTGCCTGCCTGACCCTGATTTAGCTTTGTGGGCGTTTAGCTGAGCCAATGAACCTGCTGCATTTTTGAACCAGCTGTCTGCCTGTTCTTGTGACACAGACAGGATAAAGTGTAATAAAACAAAAATAAGCATATAAAAACTGCCAAAAAATGTGCAGCATTTGTGCAGTAAAATCATCAGGCAACCAATGACGAACAACAAATAGTCACTAATCACATGTGCAATATACATAACTAACCCAAAGGACCCTAAACACACTCACAAATGAAGAACTAAAAATTCAATAAACTGAGGCAGTGCTGCATGTGAGTAAAGCATTCACTGTATTTCCATATCTTTGTGTGAAAATTATTTTTTCCCTGCAATCTAGCTGCGAGTGATCACATTCATGCTGTGTACTCTGAGAGCAGCAGGGTCACAGACTGATCTGAGGTGGTGGGAAGATGCCTTCTGGACAAAAAAAAAAGCCACTCAGTAAGCAGTGCTTTGTCTCTGTGTATAAAAAATAAAACCTGTTTTACAATACGTTTCCATATGGTCACTACTGGTTCTCACTAATACTACTAGTCACCACAGCAAGTTATGAGAAGGAAAAAGAGAATGGAACAGCACGGCACAGCAGATAAACTCAAGTGTTTCTGTCCTGTTTAGAATAACTTTAAAAAAAAAGTTTAATTGACATGATTAGAAAAAATATGTTGATGATTATAGGAGAGAATACACACTTCAAATTATATCCCTGTCAATTTATGAGTGATTTCTGGTATTGTGATTTTGGAACAAAATCTATAACAAGATGAAACTTCTTTAACCTCTTAAAACCGGCCATCCACATGCGTGAACATCACATTTCGGGTTATATTACCACAGTAGTTCATTCAGCTTAACTGGGGCCCTGTAACTATATGTGTAGAGGGTTAGCTCAACTCAAATAATAGCTCGGGTCTGAAAAGGTTAAAGCTGGCTGGAGTCATTGTTAGTGTTAAATGGCTGCAAATTCAGATATGTTGAGAGGCAGCTGGGTTTTTACAAACTGTAAAACTGAAAATTGCCTGGGTTGTTTGTTTTGAGAAGTTAAATTCATATAGTTCTCAGATTGGTTACTTTAAATAGCTGTCTTAAGAGGACCATCTTCAGATTTGTGTGTACCTGTTGCTATGTTTCTTTAATTGACCTTCAGGTTCTAATTTGTTCTGGTTCATCTGCAAGCACAACTGTGCGCCTGAAGTGCAATGGTTCACAGGGAGAGGCGCGAGATTATTCAAAGGTCAAACCCCCATTTCTGTGAAACCATGGCAACCCTGGCTGACCTGTATCAGAAAGGCAGCTGCAAGCATCAGATAATAGAATAAAACTTAGCAGACAGAGCTTCAGGGACAAAGGTGTGGATTTATGTGGTGGCATGTCTTTTATGGAGCCATGTTAGAATTCATTCTTGCGGAAAAACAGACTAGGGCAACGTGATAGATCAAGGATCTATTCATCTCCATTATTAGATATGTGAAAAGTGGAAGAGTGCCAACAAAGATGAATAAGTAGAGGGGAGAGTGAGAGGGAGGCAAATCAGAGGGCAAAACTGAGGAGTCAATTGAGCTGTGGCTTCACACTCCATCCCTCTCCATCTCAAATGGAATCGTCAGGTCATGCTTGTTGCCATCATTAAGACTGTGTTGCTATGGCGATATGTGTAGTTGATCCTCTCAGCAGCTTGAGAATGTTTCAAAGTGACAGAGACGAGAGCTGGAGAGATGCTACAAAGCAGGGAGAAATGTGGAGGGTAGAGGAGAGACAGTGTGAGAAAGTGACAAATATAAATGTCATTTATTGTAACAAATGCTTTAAGGTTGATCACTGGCTTCTTCACTGACAGTGTTAAACTTGAGAAGCGGAAACTAATTTCAACATTTTGAGTTTGCTACATTCAGATGAGGATTGTTCATCTTTAAATTTCCCGCATATATCTTTAGCTTACTCTAGTAAATTATCATGCATGACTTCACATGGTGAGTCCTGGTGTCACGACTTCTGTAGCGCTGGGCTCATCATCAATCAAAGGTCTATGTTTAATGATACAGATTCTGTTCTTGAAAGTTACAACTTAGTAATATTTTCTTGTGATAAAATGCAGCAGGAATTTGAGCAACTGAAAAGAGAAAAACCTTCAACTGACAGAATTAGGAGCAAACAATGGCAGCAGCAGCAGCAGCAAGAAGAGCAACAAACACCTCCAGGTGGGCAAACAGGTCAGCCTTTTCTGTCTGAAAGCATGGGGGCTTTAAAAGAAGATTTTTAAGCTGCACAAACTCAGGATGGTAGTTATTTGTCAGACGCTGATTCTCCAAGTTGTCCCACTTAAAAAGATGAGAGAGGTCTGTAATGTTCACCATAGATACACTTCAACCGTGAGAGACAGAATGTGAACATTCAATCAAGGAAATCCCTTTGTGTGATTTTTAAAGAATTTCTTTGTATGATTGTTTGTAAACATGGTAGAATCCTGTTCCTCATATACCTGTTGCTTCTTCCTTAAGTTCTTTTGTCCTCCACTCGTTAACTGTGTTAAAAGCACCTGTTTGAACTGGTTATCTGTATACAAAGACATCTGTCCACACCCTTAAACTGTCAGACTGCAACCTCTCCACCAAGACGAAAGAGCTGTCGAAGGACACCAGAGATCAGATTATTCATCCCAACCAGATGGAATGAAAGAATCTACAATAATCATCAAGCAGCTTGATGAGAAGAGATCAACTGTTGGAGCAGTTATTTGAAAATGAAATAATACAAGACAATCTCCCTCAACCTGGAGCAGGAGCTCACCTGGTGGGGTACAAATGATCTTAAGCAGAGTTGGGAAATAGTGCAGAAATACACGGGGGAACTGGTCAATGACCTGAAGAGATCTGGGACCAAAGTAACAAAGGTAACTTTTACTTTACTAATACACTACGTAGCAGCAGAGCTCCAAAGGTCCCCCTGCTTAAACCAGAACATGTCCAGAGCTGTCTAAAGTTTACAGAAACCCTCTGGATGATCCAGAGCTCAGTTACATTCTTTTGGAAATCATGGTTTTAGATTTTGTTTTTTGAAATAAGATATTCTAACAGAAAAAAAAGTATATTACACATCCATCTCCTCAAAAGAAACAAACAAATTGGCACATTTTAAAGAACCAAGCAGAGAAAAAATGTCTCTTCCCCCTTTTATGCAGATTGTATAGTAAGGGAAAAAAACACTGCGCTTCTTGAGGCATATGTAAATAAATACTAAGATCGTTCATTACATATGGAAACCTAGGACAAAAACAATCAGTTGGCCACCATCCCACACTGGTGTTCTTAAACATTACCCCTTAAGCCTAAATGAAACAAAATAGGAAGTAAAGAAAAACAACAATAAAAAGATAGGTATGACATTTAAGAAGGCACAAAACTGGTTTCAAATTTAGGTCCTTATACTTGACTAGGCCATGAGTCCTTTACAATTGGGTTAAAGATTTCCTTCAGGCTTCAAAATAATTGCTGCTGTGCGCTCCAACAGAAAAAAAAAGAACGAAGGAAAAAAAAATTGTACTCATTTTAAAGTAGAGCTGCTGTCTGAAAGACAACTTCCTCCAAATTTTGGTTGACCACCTTTAACCGAAAATAAAGTAAATAACCACTTTGGTTTAGTTGAACGTTCTCTTGTGTCTCAGATTATATACCTTTCTTTAATCTAGATTAAAGGGCCTATATGATATTATTGAGCCTTTTATAGTGAACGATGTGTCTTCATTATTCATTCACTCCTTCGATCATTGGTTGACCTGCTCAATCACCTGAGCCACTGCCGCCCCATGATCACACTATAATATATTAGTTTTTTTCCCAGAGCATTTCTCCAACGTGGAGGTAAGACGACTGGATCTATGAGGCACCGGCTTTTGCCCCTTGTGGGTGCCGCCCAATTCATGACGTCAACTTCAGTCGACCTCGGCAGCGTGTCTGCGTCTTGCCCACAAAAACAAACAACATCCAAACTTTTGCAAAGACGTATGTGCATCTTGTGCATATAAAATGAAAGCCTGTGCTGGCAGAGCAGACTCTTCGTGGCAGGGGCTGTTCATGACTTGTCTACGTCAGTTCATGAGGACACAGTCGTTTTCGGGGAGTGGGAGGGGCTGGTGCTTTTCTGTGTGCTGCCTAATTCTATCCATCGGGGAGTCTGGTTGTCCTCAATCTCCTTGGGTCTACATTTCCCTAAAACTGACATGCATCTTGGCTTACAATGCCATTCTGGACTTTAACTGCTGTTCAAAGGAGGTTTGGTGGTCTCGACTTACCATCAGCGTCAAAGAATGGGCTGCAACTTGTCCAGATTGTGTCCAAACGAAGTCCTTTTCATTTCTGATGGTGAACTTCATTCCTTCTGTAGGTTTTCCAAATCTATTGCTTGGCTCAAGGGTTCAGTCAGCCTTTCTTTCAGGTTCCACCTTTAGTGAGTAGTAAAGAAGTCTTTCCCTTATGTGCTTTAAGGAACCTCATCCTGGTCCTCTTCAGAATACACTGCACACTTCAATAGGTTTGGCACCTTTTCAGATGGTTTATGGTTATCTTCTTCTGTTCTTTGTCTCCTCAGAAGGTGAGGTGATGGTATTCCTGGATCTTGCCTCTGCTTGGCGGCTGTCGTCTGTGGCATGGTGTCCCCTAGAAGTTACTCTGGACTGTATCAGCTTACAAGGCGAACGCAGAAGGTTTCCTTCTCCTTTCTATCAGTTGAGGCACAGGGTTTGGTTGGCAACTCCTGATTTTCTTATTTGTGTTGAAAGGAGAACCTAGGGACCACATTCCATTGACCCTTTTCCCATCTCCAAAGTTGACAGCCTGGTGGCTGTTTGTCCGTGACTTCTCCAGCCGCTGCATCTGTGGGGTAAGCAATACCAGCAGGACTGGGAGGATTAAGGTTCTGAACAGTGGGATATTTTATTTTAAAATCCTCCAACTTTTTTTCCCAACTAAATCAATTTCATTGATGCAAGAGACAGACTTGCATCTTGTTTAATAAATAATAATAATAATGATAATCTATCTATCTATCTATCTATCTATCTATCTATCTATCTATCTATCTATCTATCTATCTATCTATCTATCTATCTATCTATCTATCTATCTATCTATCTATCTATCTATCTATCTATCTATCTATCTATCTATCTATCTATCTATCTATCTATCTATCTATCTATCTATCTATCTATCTATCTATCTATCTATCTATCTATCTATCCATCCATCCATCCATCCATCCATCCATCCATCCATCCATCCATCCATCCATCCATCCATCCATCCATCCATCCATCCATCCATCCATCCATCCATCCATCCATCCATCCATCCATCCATC
The DNA here is from genome assembly GCF_053564925.1 of Oryzias latipes. NCBI lineage: Eukaryota > Metazoa > Chordata > Actinopteri > Beloniformes > Adrianichthyidae > Oryzias > Oryzias latipes. The sequence continues at coordinate 22,775,450 of NC_136249.1, read as the reverse complement.
CATCCATCCATCCATCCATCTATCTATCTATCTATCTATCTATCTATCTATCTATAGTGAACAAAGAGGATATCAAAGGCTAAGTTCACACTGCAGGCTGAAACGACCCAATTCCGATTTTTTTGCCCCTATGCGACCTGTATCTGATCTTTCCATGACAGTCTGAACGACACAGATCCGTTCTTTTCAAATGTGACCCAGGCCACTTGGGTATGTGGTCTTGAATCTGATACGTATCCGATCTTTTAAAATGCTACCTCGGTCTGAACGTCTAGGCCAAATGTTTCCGATCCGTACGTCATTAATACGCTACAAATGTCATCATTCTGCGTTGAAGTAGGCGGGAACGAGAGCATAAACATCAACCATGGTGGACGATGCTGCTGAGACAAGTCAGTGGAAGGGAAGCTCGGTCACCGATTTGATTCATATTTGGGGTGACAGCTCTATTCAGGCCAAACTTCAGGGTTCTTATCACAACCGGGCGGTTTTTGAAAAAATTTCCAGTGAAATGGGCGAGCGTGGTGTTGAATCTTTCCCGTGATTACTCCCCCCCCCTTTCCGACTGTGGATCCTCCTTCGGGGTTCACTTCCTGGTTCTGACCCCTAAGATTCTCCAGAGCGAGTTAATGAAGAGTCAATAGCAGTTCTGCTGGGGGACACCTTCTTTTATTATCGTTCTCATTCCTCCCTAACACACAACATGAATGCGCGCCCCCACTGCCCCTCTCACTGGTTATTTCATGCTTTGTGGGATGTTTCTAATGGAGGATATATATATATATATATATAAAATGAAGCATAAAATCCCATTTCTGAATATGTCTTTATGTACACTGTAGTGAATCAGGAGCAGATGAAAAAAAATGCTGTTTGAAAAAGCTTGTAGCTGTGACATAGAAACTACAATTGGGGGCCACAAACTCCCTGCTGCAGTGCTCTATTCCAATGCATCTAGTTGCAGACAAATAGATCTATGTACGTCTTTGTTTTCCTCATCTGAGCTGACATCTGGCTAAAAACTGTACGACTGGACAGCTCCAATATTGCTCTCCATTTTTGTTTCACCAATATTGTTAGCTTGAGGTTGTGAGGGGCTGTAAGCTAACTGGAGAAAGTTTAAAAGGGATGATGGGAAAGGAGGGCAGGCTTACTCCACTGCCCATAACTCAGAGGGGAATTTCTGATGATTTCCTGCAATTCTGCTGAAATTATGTACTAGAAAACATAAGGTTGTTATTTTGGCTAAAAACGGCATAAACATAATTAAAAGACCACTGAGAACGCTTTAAAGTTGAAAACGATAATTGGAGTTGGAGTTCAAAAAGATAATACCTGTTCTGATAAACTAATTTTGAGAGAAAAAGCTTACAAACAATAATGCAGTAACATGTTACAGACAGATCCAGATTTTCGGTTCAAAAATGTGAACCCAACTCGTAAATACAAAAAGTTGCAGTTTTTCAAACAACCTCCAGAGGGAGCATTACTCCTTTAACTACCATGTGAAAGACAACCACATCTGCAGTAAAATAAACATGTGTACAGCCTTAAAACAAAAAAATGTTTTAATGTTTACAGCTTAATCTGGTGTTGACCACTATTTTTTAATTTTATTTTAGAGCTTAGCCTCTTGCATAATTAGTAGGGTTATTTTTTGGGATCTGGGTGGCTAAAAAGAAATTTTACCATATTTTGGGCAAAGGGTAAAAAAATAAAGCACAATAATGAACTTTCGTTCGGCAGCAGTCATTTATTTTCAACCTCATACTCAATTTAATCTAGTGGAAATAGGTTTGTCAACATAATAGAGAAAGATGACAAAGCATTGGAGCTCTGATTTAACTGGCTTTCAGCTAACAGAGGCAGCTGTGCAAGATAGAACCATGCTGTCTTGCAGAGAGCCCGGTTGGTGGGAACGTGCTCCTCCAATCTATCAGCTCTTTTACAGCATCTGACAGATACTGATATTAACTTGAAGGTGTCATTAGGAAAGGATGACCGGAGCTTCTCACTGCCTCACAGAGCGCTTCTGACTGACACTCACTAAGAACAGTGGAGGTCAGTCAAACTATTCTGGGCTCATTGTTTAAATCTACTGACAGCTCAGCTGTGTGTTAAAAAAAAAAAGGAAACACAATGTGAGTGAGTCAGAGGTCAGGTAAAAGTTATTCTTCATTCTCAGATTTAGGCTAGTGAGTGGCAAGACTGACCTCTCACATACCCCACAAGTCCCCAACAGTTCCAACAGCTTCATTTGAAAAAGACAACTTTACAGAGAATAACTTTTAAAAGAATAACAGAAATGTGTATGTTAGGCGTTCAGACATATGTAAACATAAAAATGCTGACTACAAAAAAAAAATAGTACCCCAACGACATTAAAAATATCATTTGACATCTGACGTCTAAATTAGTTGTGATCCAATGATCTCCATGGATGTTTTGATTAACCATCACATTATTGACGGGAGTTTTGTGAACAGGGCTGAAGAAAAAAAAACATTGGGAGAAAGAACTGTCAGACAGTATAATAAATAAGAACAACTATTAAAATCTGATGAAAATTAGTTTAAAAGACAGGGAAAAAAGCTCAGAGTGGAAAGCCCTGTGTCTGTGTGAAAATGTAAATTGAGCAAAGGTGACAGAAAACAGGTAATTTAAGTATTGGTCAAATTGAGTAAAAATAATAATACTTTTCCAGACCATTATTTCCTTTAATTCTATAAGAATGTTGATTTAAGCACAATTCAGAAAACATAGCCAACAGATTTCAATAGCAAACAAACAATTTACAAACAACGGTTTTCTTTTGCCAAAGTTACTTTTTTAAATTAACTATTTGTGAAAATATTACAAATATTAATCTAGTTTTTATCTGACAAGTTTAGCTAATAGTTTTTTCAGATGTTAATTTCAAATCGATGTTAAATTTGTGGCTTTTTATGCTTCCTTTGATGATGTGGTTTTACCTCACATCAAACAAATATCAATGTTTTCATAAAATGTTATAAGTAAAAATCCAAATTAATTAGATAAAAAGTAGTTTTTGGTCCATTTTCTCGCAATTTAGAACATTAAAATATTTCATCTTGCTTAAATAAAGACACAACATTTCTAACTAAATGCAGAAAGTCAAATAATGGTACTGTTGTGACTGGGGGTCAGTGCAGAAACTGTCCTGTTTGCTAAAAGCATTTGTCATCACAGAAAGAGTGTGGAAATGTAAAGATCGTGACACTATCTTTAATGCCTTTAGAAATAAAGAGATATGTTAAAATTCAAAGTTTGTTGCTCAAAAAACAAACTTCCTGTCTTACAAAAATAAGCAAACAGCTAAAAGAGTGGCATGTAGTGGAATCACTGAAAGTATGGTTTCTCTAATAAATCTGTCTGTCTGTACTAGAATCAACGTAAACATGAATTTTTTTACCTCAGCGTCTTTTGTAAACACTTTCTGATTTGTAAATTTTGTCGAGAAACTGCTGCTATATAGCAGAGGTTAATGTATTTTAGGGAGAAAATCTGTGTTGTGGAACCATTTGGCTTTTATCTTGTTATGTTGCACAGTTGTTGTAAGCTGTCGGGATTCACTTTTTTGATAAGATACCAATGTGAAGAGCTCCCAAGTGGCCAGCCAGGGCTTTTCTGACAGGAAAAAAATGTGTCCATACTCCTTTAGTAGCTTACATGGGTCTCTGTTGGTTGCCAAGCAACTGTTCCTGTCCCATCAGTAATCTAGCACATAGATAATAGTGTTTAGTCTATTTTTCACGTTTTTGCAACATATTTTAGTAACAAAATAAAACAAAATATTAAAAATTTCAGAAAAAAAGGCTTATTTTCTTGTTTTTATTAATCTAACTTATCTGATGTTTCAGCTGCTTCAAGCAAATTAGCAATTATTTTCATTTAACAAAACATTGTCCATAACTGGAAAAGACTGAGAAAATATCAAAACTTTCAGCAGGAGCCAGACCCAATTTTTATGTGGACTTATGTATTTTATTAACATGAAGTCCGTAGAAACATGAAAACCACATCGGTTTATGTTGCCATCACAACTAAATGAAAGCTAATCATGAACACTGGGGTCAACTCTTTCCTTCATTAACCTTTAAGCCTACATTAGTTCTCTTCTAGCAGGATTTATTGTCTGAGGCGGAAACCGCACATCATATTTAGTTTTTCACATTCACCACACAAAAGCTCCCATAATTATAATAACATGACTACATCAGTCTGGGAGCGATAAGCATCTGCTGCTTTGTCCTCGCTAACTTTGGGTCAATTCCTATCATTTCACTTTTCAACTCACATGCATTTGCCCTTATTTTCTTCATCTCTGACTGGCTTTCTGCCTCTCCCTGTAAATGTATTACTGCTCCTTTGTGTGCTCTACTTATTGATTGTCTAGAGTCCAGATGCTGGTTTTTAAAGAGACACAATCTGAGCAGATATTTCAAACATTGATAACAGTCTGGGACACTGTAAGAGGATGGGCAACGACACATAATCAGATTTTATCTCAAGGAAGTTCTCATTCCCCCAACGATTCATTAGGGCTGCAACTAATGAGTCTGAAAGTACCACGTTTTTCCCCCTATCATCTAAACAGTTTTATGATACAGCAAAGAGAATCTCACATGAATAAGAAAAAAAAGCCTGTCTGAACAAAGTTTCACCGTCAAGATAATTGATTATGACGGTAAATTCATGCAGCTTGTGATGGAATTTCAGATTTGTTTGCAGCTTTCATGTGTGTGCAGTTTGGGGAAACTGAGAGTGAGACTGTTAGATGATGAGACCTTTGAAGCTGTTAGGGGGAGTTCATGTTCACGCTGGATTATTTAAATATTTCATGGGGATGGAGATGCAAACTAGTGTTTGTAAGTAAGAGTCTTTTTCGTTTTGTCAAACAAGTGGAGGGAGAGTGATGCTGCTTACCTTCACGTGTTTTGACCGCTGGCCTGCAGTCTTCCTCAGAGGGTTTCATGCCCGTCATGGAGTGTCACCATCAGCTGCTTGTGATGGGCGTGGCCCGTCGGACAAACCTGTCAGGTCTATCTGAGTAACCGCTTCGAGATGCAGAGACTTAGATGCTATCACCCACTTGGGATGCTGCTTTCAGAGGAACACAACTATGGCAGAGGGGGTGTGGCCATTGAACAAAGCTGACAGCTGATAGAGACACGGTAGAGGACGGTTGTGAAAGCTTCTGAGAAAGACTGGAAGCCAGCGATCAAAACATGTAGAATTAAACTACATCTTTATCCTTACATTTGTTAGTAAAAAAAAATAAAAAAATAATGCAGATAAACAGACTAAGGTTTTTCTAAACCAGTGTTTGCTTTAAGTTTGCACCTTTCCACAAGAAAATTGAGGATCTCATTCACAACCAACAAATGGTTTCCCTTTGAATTACATAAGAGTGGTTTGCAATTCTTTCATTTCGTAATGGTGCCACAACTTTGTAACTTCCAATAATCCCTTAATACCAGTCAGTTTTATCTAACGTCATGATACGGATTCTTATATTTACTATCTATGTTCTGTAAACACGACTGGGTCAGAATTTTGATTAGAATGTCAGGAATAACACTGAAGAGCTTCTGTTTTTTATTCATCATATCTATAAATCTGTTTTGTCTCATATGATTGTTGCCTGTGGACCTATTACTTAAAAAAAATAATTGAAGTTTGAGGCAATGTTTTTGTACCTGCTCTCTGCAGAAAGGGAAAAATTTTCTCAACTTGGATGTCACATCAACTGACTGGTAGGTTATTAGCCTCTTCTTCCTCTCTGGGAATGTCCTTTTCCTCATTCAATAGTACGTAAGACAGCCTCAGTCTTAGTTTAAAATAGGAAAATACCGTGACTTTAATGCTTTCTTCTTACAAATAAAATTACAATCTAAATCCAAGTCCAAATGCTGGAGACCATAACTGAGATGCTACTTAAGATTTAGGGAGACGGAAGGTAATTGAGGTGATTTATCTTCAACTGGAAGAGTTATCTTCCTGGCTTTGTCCTCCATTATCTCTCCATGTGTACTTAGCCTTTGGCATGAATGTCACATCACATTGACCTCTCTTTTATACGGATACTATTTTATGCCGTGTAAAAGCCCTATCTTCACAGGTCAGACAGTCCGAACGAGATGTGAGCCACGAGGAAATTAAATGCGATAACAGAGAAAAGCAAAGACAGAGACAGCTGAGAAGTAACAAAGGGAGCTGGGGAGCCTGCACACTTTTAAATTCTGGTAAGGAAGATTTGGCCAACAAAGATCCAACGGTGGAAGAAGATTTAGCCAAAACAAAAAGACTAGAAATAGCAACACTGGCAAGATACAATTAAAGACAGCATCTGCAGGGCTGCTAGTTAAGGATCTGAGGCAGAAGAGATGTAAGAGTAAAAACTCTGAGATAAGATAAATGCTGACAAAACACTTACATTTAATTGTAAAAGAAGCTATGTTTACTGTTTTTTTTTTTATTTCTAACAGGCTCACTCTCTACACCTATGTTCTCGAATCCCCTCCATTGCAGCCAAGCAAGAATAAAGGTGTCAACACAAATAAAAACGTAAAATATTGACCAAATAACCAACACCTTGATTCACAAATAGTTATATGTGTAAAAACTCTACCCACGTAATGTCTATTACAGTGTTAAGATTATTTATACCTCAGAAAACAAACGTTTGCAAATGTTTCTGCAAAGTCAAAGAGGAAGTGCTTCACTCAGAGATGTTGGTTTGTGCAGACCTGTGAAAAGTAAAACAGACAGCTTATCTCCAATGGTTTTAATGGAGAAGAGGAGGTTGCATTAAAAGCACTTGGATCAATCTTTTTTATTATCATAGTGTGCTGTCACTGCTCGGGTTTCCTCTCAGAGTTCAAACACTTAATGGGCCTAAGTACCTTTATTTTCTGCAGTCAGAAGCTTGCCTTCAAAGTGAAACTATGGTGGGTCTCAAACTTGTAAAGCCGTTAAACGGAAAACTTGTTTTCCTTTATGTAGGCTTTAGAGGATCTGAACACCTTCATAAGGACTGCATTAAAGACCCACTCCAATGAAAAGGATGTTTTTAACATGTTCTTGTAGCATTTTTCTCATGAAGGAGAACACATATAGAAATTAATATAAGATTAAAATAGCATTTCTGAGAATTTCTTTATTCAAATCAGCAGAAGGTAAAAAATTTCAGCTCAAAGGGGAATTTCTGATAAACTACACTAAAAAAATAAACTATGGCTGTTAATACTTTTACTAAAGTGCATTTTGTTATTTTCTTAAACTCTTTTGATTTTTTACGCATTTTAAAAATGCTTGCATGAATATTACTGAATACATTTTATATTTTGCATTACTCACTACTAATTTAGGCATGCGATTATGCAACACTCTTGATTAGAATATTTATCCTCGTGGGATTCCGTACCTCATACAATATAAGCATGCTTTACAATTACGGTACTCAATGTGGTTGAAACCAGGCTTTTAAGTATATCTACAGAAAAGTTTTTTAGTGTAATGCCACGTCGCACAAACGTTGTTCTAGAAAAGCACATAGTTTGATTTTTAAATTTTGGCTAAAACAGCACAATCATATTTAAAAGACCGCTGGGAACACTTTTACAACAGATCAAAATATGAATGGAGAGAGACTTTAAAGTCATTTTGAAAAAACTATAATTAACTTATTTTCTCAGTTGAATAATGTATTTTTTCTAATATGACAATTCAATTAATATCAAATCAATTTTATTTATATAGCTCAATATTAGAACACAGTTGTCTCAACTGGCTTCACATCAGTAATTGCACAAAAACAGACTGAGCCATTGCAATTGCCTCTGACTTTAAATGCAAACACTGAAACACAGGTGACCTTCAAAGGTATCCTCCATATCAGATTACAGCCCTCTTTTTGATCAATGGTATTGATTTTTTAAAAATGTGAATAAAGTGGACGGATATCTGATGAAGAAAGCTAAACTAAGAAAACAGTATCTTTCTAATTTCTCTGTATTCACTTTCTTAATGCTTCATTTTGATCATGCAGGGTGGATTACTATCACAGTCTTCTGTTTGTTGGACAGCTGCTGTTGTTCATGGTTCCAAACCTGACTGCAAGTTCAATGGAGATCATTTTGAACTACTGCTGCAAGTTTATAAATCCCTCATTGGTGTGGGGCCTGTGTAGTTTCACAAATAGTACAGAGCTCTGAGATCTACAGGAAGCAATCAGCTGATTAAAATACAGTACCAGCCAAAGATACCAATAAATATGATCAGAAAGATGAAATCTACCACGTATCCTCTGGATCCATTTCCTACAGACCTCCTTAAACTGAACATTTCTGTAATCAGCGGGGCTATCAAGGGGACAGGTCGCCAGCCTGTGGTCGCTCCACCAGATCCCGGCCCAGCAACTCGCTATGCCCGGCGGTGGAACACATTTGCTTGCTATGCCTGCGGCTGGCTGACTGCAGACAGAGTGCCAGCCACCCAGGGCAATTATAAAATAGATACTTAATTTTGATTCTTGTTTTTATTTTCCCCCTCTTGAACTAATGTGGGTCAAAGAGACAGGGAAGTAGCAGGTTTTTGTAGCGGGAGTGGAGCAAATACCGGCAGGGACTGAATGATCTCATGAATGTGATTACCTATGCTTTTGTAGAGCTTTTTAAAATAAACAAATCCGATCTCTAAACATCACAGCAAGAATGATCATTCTGACAAATAAAATGACTGAGTAATAAGTGTCAATTTCTCAACACAAGTCTAGGGGATGTTGGCTTCTTGAAACCATTGGGTACTTCCTTTGGGAACATGAGAGGGGAGGGGTTGAGGTGTCCATTGTATTTACAGTCTATGATCAGACCACAAGACCTTGTTACTTAAGTTAGAGTTATTGTCTCTGTCTTTTATTTTATTTTTTTACATTTCTTTATAAGTAATGGCTTCTTCCCTCCAAGCTACAGATGATAATCAAGTTATTGAACAGTTTGGAATGAATCCTACACTCTCTTGACCTGGCTAAGTGGTTGGAGTGTTAATCTCTAGCCATACCGGTGTTCAGACAAGACAACACCAAACCTAGCAGTAAGTGTACTTCCATTTATTACAGACTTAGCCCAGAGGTCAAGTCAGCTCCCAAATCAGTTAACATCCGAGAAAAGGAACCTTACTGCCCTTACTGTGAAGAAACAGAGGATTACCGAGGAGGCTGTGATACATTTGTCAAGAAAAAACTCATAATAGATGCTGGTGATGTAGACAGAATCAATCTGATGACAATTACGTGTAGAAGAAACCCTGTAACACTTGTGGTGAACAATGTTCATGATAAAGCAATGGAGCAGAACCCCAGATCTGAGGCCTGCTGAGGTGGGGGGATGCTGGCCCTTGCTTTCACCCTATACTGAACTCCCAACACGACCAGCTGGTGGACCACCTAAAGTTCTTTTTGGGGTGCCCCAGTAACACCTCTGGGGGGGATTGGTGAGGGAATTTTCAACACCCTCTTGTTCTTAGTGGGAAGGCTCTTGTGATGGTCTCTGTGGTTTAGTCCGAGTGGTTGGCATCTTAATAGGATCTTCTGAGCACAAGAACATAACTTATCTCTTTTTGCCAACCCTTCACTAAACCTGACTTTACAAGGTGTTTTGCTTAGGCAGTAGCCATTAGTGTAAACATTAGGCACCATTTCATCAGGCTATATACCTTTAGACTGGTTCTTGTTCAACTTATTTGGAGGGATGGAGAATCTGAGCATCCACTTGATGTCTATGAATGCCACATGCCCCCTTTTGGGACTATCTGCTGTCTGTGCTTAGCTATTTACATTTTACAGTGACATGTTTGAGTCCATGAAAATGGTCATGAAGATGTTTAGAATTCTGTTACCTCACCATTTTATGTAGACAATTTCCTCCTATCACATCCTTTTACACAACTGGCAAAGCAACTTATTAACAAAATGAGGAAGCTTTTGGCTGCTGGACGATTTGAGATAAGGCAGTGGGGCTCGGAACATTTCTGAGGTAGTTTTTCATCTGCCAACAATTGCACAATGAGTTCCAGTTGAACTTTGACTAAGCAAACCCAAAAGAGACAACACTTGGTCTATGTTGATATTACACCACGGACACAAAGACCTCCCTGTTTCATACATAGATCTACCTCCACCCAATTTATTTAAAAGGTATAAGTTTTATCAAGCTGATGTGACACAGGGCAGAACAGTGGAACAGTGGTGTGTGCTCATGCCTCACAGCAAAAAGATCCTGGTTCAAATCCTGGATTAGACATTTCGATGTGGATTTTGCATGTTGTCCCTGTGCATGCATGCGTTTTCTCTGGGCACTCTGTCATCCTCCCAAAGTCCAAAAACATGCTTCATATGTTGATTGATGAATCTAAAATTGTCCCTACGCGTGACTGTGTAGGGGTGTGTGATAAGTGTGGCCCTGCGAAAGACTGGAGATGTGTCCAGGGTGTATCCAAAACACATGAGTGGCCAGGTTAAGCTCTGGCAACCCTGCAACCCTGTGAGGGATACTGCGGGTCAAGAAAATGGATGGACTATGACCTATTGGGTTTTATTACACTAAATACCACCTGAGTAAAGATATTTGTGCAAGCTATGCGACAGAGGAAGAGAATATAAGCAAATCCACTGTCTTGTGCTGTTATCATGTGCTAATCATGTATTAATTAATATGTGCCAGCAAGTAGGCAGGAATTAGCAGAAAGATGGTCGGCAGAGAATCAGTAAACACATGAACAAAAGAGGAGAGAAGGTAGTGGGCTCATGAAGTTGTCCATGTAGGTGGTGGCTGAAGAGAAATGATATGATTTTGAAACCAATGAAAAGAGTTGAAAAACAAGAGATTTCAAGCATCGTGATGCCTCATATTGAGTTTTGGAGGACTTAACAAAAACAACAAAATGACAAATCCTATTGGAGGAGAAATTCTCTACTAAGCCTTTATTATCCTGAGAGCACGATGTCTGGAGAGAAAATAAGTGATGCTGTAGCCACCTACACTGTCAGCATCACAAACAAGTCGCAACACCTCTTTTGGCAAAACATGACTCCTTATGTGAAAAAGCAAATAAGAGCAGCATTTAAGATGGAATCTTGCAAGAGAAAGCTTGTGCTAAAAGAGGGAGAAGAAACAAGGGATGGATCACGGAGAGAAGAAGCAGTTGTGAAGCTGCAGAAGAAACAGAGGAGATTTGTGTCACCATTGGGGAGGGTATCACTGAGTTTATCAGAGAAGTCTCTCATAATACACCAAGTAAGACAGGATTTATGTGAGGATAAAACACCCAAACACAAGTTGAGTGGAGCTGTAAATGCAATAGAGTAGTGAGAAAAGCAGAAACCTTAGCCACTTCAGCCACAACCACTTCAGAAATGTTATGATAAAACATCAGCTCTTCAGGTCAGGGCTGGCAGTCGAGTCAGAAATAAAAGATGCTCTTTTGAAGAGAGTCAAGTGGTTGATGACTAATATAAATTATTTTTTTAAAGATGGGAAAGTGAACATCTAAGCAAAAAAAGTCACCACAATAAAATAGTATGGCACAAGTACAAGGTAGCGGCTGAGTAGCTCGGTTGGTAAGGTGAGAGGCTACCATGCAGGAATCCAGGGTTCGGTTCCCGGAGGGGAAGAAACAATGGTGGGGGGAAGAAACAATGGTACTGGGGGCAATTACCGTATCAATAGCGAGCAGTTAACATTACTCAGTGAGGGTCCTTAGGCAAGACCCTTAACGCTACCACCTCCCGAGCGCAGTTCAGCTGCAGCTCACCGCTCCCCCAGGGGATCGGTCAAAATATATATATATATATAAAAATAAAAGTTGGTAAAAATGAAAGCCACAATTGAATCTCTTCTATATGAACTTCCAGCTGAATGTAAGACCTCCTAAGAAGTTTAGTGTCAAAGTCAAGATGTTCATTTCCTCTTAGACTCTTCTGGATCCCCTTTTTAAATCTCACTTCATAAAAGAACACAATTTTCTGAATGGACAGAAAAGTATGCACCTGCTATAACACAACCATATTATCAACCTCAAAATGTAAATAGTCTTTCCAGACCATTTACTTAAAGACCCACTCCAATGAAAATGGTGTTTTTGGTGATTTTAACATGTCGTAGTATTTTCTCAGAATGGAGTAAAAATGTAAAGAAAATGATTATTAAAAATGTGTTTCTGCATATTTCTTTACACAAATTGTGGTAAATCAGAGTAGTTGGAAAAAATGACGTTTAAAAAAGATTATAGTAGTTACATACAAACTATAATCAAAAAGCCACAATCTCCCTGCTGATTTACATTTCAATGCATCCACTTTCAGACAAAAAGATCCAACTATGTCTCAATTTTCCTCATCTGAGCTGGCGTCTGTCTCAAAACTTCCACTGGATAGCTGATATTACTTGCCATTTTTGTTGCAGCGCTAATGTTAGATTGGACTTATAAGGGGCTGTAAGCTAGTAGGAGAGAGAAAGAGATGATGGAAAATTAGTGCAGGCTGCGACAGACTGGCGACCAGTCCAGGGTATCCCTTGCCTACGCCCAAGTGGCCGGGATAGGCTCCAGCAAACCCCGTGACCCCAAAAGGGAATAAACAGTTAAGAAGATGAATGAATGTATCAACGTCAAGTATAACACTTCTTACTCGCTTTTTGATCGGGTGGAATCGTGCTGCAGGGTGGTTACAGACAAGAATACGACTAGAAGGTACGCTGATAAGTGTTTATGACATATAGATTTTCGGGAAAACACTAAGAAGCAATGTGTTTCACGCTAAAAAGTGTTTCGATGAGTCTGAATTCATATATCACATTTTAGTTGTTGCTGTGTCTCATTGTTGTTATGTTATGGCATTGTTTGGATAGAATTCAGTTAAAGAACTACAAGGTAGCTTTTAGGATGATGTCCCAGCAGCACCTGTCAGGCGCGTGCCGCGTAACGAGACACAGAAAAGCATGTAAGAACCATTTTCAGTGGTGTTAAAATACACGTTCTAACAAATAAACAGTTGGACCTTTTTTTCCTCTGATAACACAACAATCTTTGCTTTATATTTGTCCGCGACACTTTTGTTGCTACACTCCTAATCTGTTTAGATCTCATGGTCACTGGCTACGGTGGCCATTTGGTTCAGTTGCTCCATTCCGGGGACGGATTGTAAACAGACTGAGGAATCTCAGAGCGAATCGAAGATCAGTCTGTTTGGAAACGAACCGAGACCGCATCGAAAAATGGGTAAAGAGAGCGGTTCCTGGTCCCGGACCAGGGTCTGCTTGGGTGTATTCAGACTGTTAGAACATTCATCTGAGCTGCAGGCTGGTGTGGAGTCACATGCACAGCAGGCTTGTATCTCAAAGGTGACATCTTGCCTCTTTGCTGCTCTGATCCGAGTGTTACAGCAACGCTCGGGGGAGTTCAAACTGATGTTCTGAGACAGCAAGCAGATCAATGCTTTTTGGGTTAGGTAGGAGGCCTTGGATCAGGTGGAGGAAAAGGGATCAGTGGTGTTTCTGATGTGATTAACAGAAATGTCGTGAAAGTGGAGATCAAAATCAGTGCACGGACATAAATGAGGGTGGAAAAGGTGTCAAAGGATGGCAATGGGAAGACTAGAAAAGTAGATTTCAGAGTATCTAGTCTATAATGAAATAAATCAAAGCGCGAAAAGCCAAAAGAGGCAATTAGAATGTTGAAATTAGAAATATTTCAGAGTGTGGAGAAGGCATGACAAAAGAGAAATGGAGCAAAAAAGGCAGGAGAACAGGAGAAGACAATTTCACAGTGAAAGCTTACATTCCAGAGAAGCAGTGGAGACTGTAAGGATCAGAGGGTTCAAAGAAATCAAACAGTTTTCATTGACATCCACAAGTATATTTAACCATTATTTCTTTTCAACAACTTTTTTTTTTTAATCTTTGCTCAGGAGAATCTACCATGACCATCAAACTTCTTTTATGTCAAACAATAAAAGATCTGACAACGTGTTTTATTTTGTTTCGGATTTTCATGAAGAGTTTTTGTGGCTCATAAAAACAGTTTTGTCCTTCAATAGTGATTGCTGCATAAAAACACATTATGGGATATTATCACCTATATTTTTCAAAGTTTAGCCTCGTTGTCTGTTCTCTTATATTCTAATAAACACCAAACATAGAGGTTCTTAACCATAAACTAGATCTGAATATGTTTATGCCTTATACATGGGACAAAAAATATACCAACACCCTGAATTTTATGCCAGTTCTGCAAAATGACAATTTTTTTTTGGCCAATTTTGAGAAATATATTTGACAAAAAATCAATAACACTCTGTCAGAAACTCCTAACAGGCTTAAATCTTAAATCATTCTACAAAGAAATATGTTTTTACAAAAACATATCAGACCACGCAGTCAAGCAGTAATAATAAATGAATCGGTTTGTTCAAAAGGGGCCCACGTCCAACAGGTTTGTTTTTCCAGGAAATTATTTTAATTGCATATCTTTAAGGGAGGCTACACCAAATGATTAATACTTTACCCAGATTTAGCACCAGTTTACAAATGCGATAATATGAAGCACCTCACTTTTATCATTTCAGAGGACAAGCAAACTAAAGTCTCTGGACTTGGGCCCTTCTTAAATTAAACAGGGGCCCAAGTCCAGGAATTTTGCACTTAATGCATTGAAAATGTCAAGCATAGTCAATACATTACAACGGACTTGGGACTTTTTGGCATATAATCAGGTAGCTTTTCCCTTGAAGACCATGGAACATATAATATCTCTATTTTGAAAAATTGTGGATTTGGGCCACTTTTGAACTAACCCATTCAGTTGTTGGTTATGTAAAGTTTGTACCTACTAAGCACCAATAGCATCAAGCATGGTGTACTTATAATCCCACAGATGGTGACTAAATTATTCAAAATCCTCAATCATTTAAATAGGGTTTCAAAATTTTGTATAAAATGAAAAGGATTCTTTTCATAGTCCACAGCATTGAGGCAATTCTACTGATAACTCAGAGCTAAATTATTCATTTTGTTCAGTTCAATTCTGGTTCAATTTAGTCAATTCTGGGCACTCATTAAAAAGAACAAAATTATTTTTTAAGTTTAAAGCATTGTCACAAAGTACAATATCATCATGATGTATTCAAGATGATTTCATTTAGAATTGGTGGTCAAACTCAAAAATAGACAGTAATGACATCTAAAAAATAAATAGACAAAAAGCCTTACTTTCATCTGGATTTGGTGAGGCGAGGATGGCACTATGCTTCCTCTTCACCTCTTCAACTTTTTCTGCCAGAGACTCGATGAAACTGCGGATCTCTTCCACCTGTTAGAAGAGAAACCCAGAGGTGCTTTAGACGCTTGCAGAACCCCTGCAGGAAACACCTGAGATTAGCCGGACTAATGCAAACATCTGATGAAGAAAGGACATAAAACCTGCTTCGTCTGCTAAAGCGAACGTGTGACTGCTGAAGCAGGTCACAGAAGATGCTGAAGTGTGTTAAAACTAAAGGAAATTTAAAAGCATGAAGTCATTATTATTTCAACCTTTGTATTATAAACAGCTTACATTACAATAAATAACCCAAATAAGATGAACACTGTTAAAAGTCTAAATATTGTCACAAACCCGAGTGTGTGAAATTTGTTCTCACCTAACCCATCACCTGGTTTAACCATCTAATCCAACTTGACGTCAAGCAGTGGAGCAGTGGGTTTCATTTCTAAGGCTTTATTGGTACCAAACCATGGTTTGGAACCAAACATATCCTAGTCTCTGGGTTAACACTATACTATAGGTTATCAAGCAGAAGATAATCAATGCAAACAGCATATATTGACTGCAGAGGCAGTTGACTTCAATGGCAAATGCTAAATAGGCATTTTTAGACTTTTACCTGTTTTTGTGACTTTGCAACACATCTTCTTTTATTGTTTGTGACATCCAAGGAAATAAGAAAATGAGTCATACTCCAGCCTTAGTAAAGATAACAGTTTCCTTTTGAAATGCCTCCTTTTTACCCAAAAGAAGATTGGATGTTAATTTTTTCCTGATGTTTTACTTTGCTACTTAGAAAAAACATGATATAAAAGCAGCATTTTCTTGAACACCTTATAGAAAAACTCAGCTCTTAATGTTACTCACTTCATTTTTACTTTGACCTCTGCATCATCTGCCAAAAAGTTTGGATCTGACATTCTAACCAATCACCTGCCTCATCACCAGCTGTGCCACCTCAGGATCCTGCCAACAGCTGGATGAGCAGCAGGTCACATCTGTCAGCGACTTCATCAATCTGAGCTTTCAGCTCAGGCTGACGTCGTGCTCATCATTTTCTCCTGCTTTTTTGCACCTGCTCAGCACAGACTCTCCATTTACTGTCCACCTCTCCGTTTTAACTCAAATCTGTCATACTCTTGTGCTTTCCTCCCCAAAGCACATCCCATCATTCAAAAATTATCTTCTTAATTAATTTATAAATGAATCTTTGTTTTTTTTAAATAAGATAATTGGCTTTGGAAGATCACTTTGTGGAAAACAAATGTTGGAGGTGAGATTTACGTGAACATTTTTGCGCACAAGTTAATAAGTTAGAAAGGTGATAGAGAAAAATAGAAGAAACAGCAAAAGTAATCACTTATTTTTTAAATTCAATTTTCAATTAGTAGCCAGTTTGAAGATTGTTTTTGCATGAGAGCCTATCAGTGTTTGAGGACAAAGCAACAGACCTAACCCTTTAAATCTAAACTCCTCAGTGAAGCAGTCAAATCCACCAGCTGCTATTGCAGAGCGGAAAGAAATGTTTTCCAGCTTTCATTTGATTTGTGTCATTCCAGGGTGGAAGTCACATTTAGAACTAAATATAGAGAAACTGAGGAGCTTGAGGACACAGTGAGACTTCTTCTTGCTTCTGCCGATTTTATTATTGCGTCACCAAATAAAAAATGCTGGAAGCACAAGGCGAACCCTGTGAGACAATATGAGAGGAACAGGCTGATGTAATGATGCATACCCACACAAATAAGTAAAGATAAGGCCCAGATGCTTCGGTTACAGTTATGAAACTGATTTCCAGCTCAATAAAATGTGGTGGTTGAGTTCATTCAAAGATTATATTTTTCTTAAACATATTTTTTATCAGAAATTTAAGAATAAAACCTTTAAAAAAACAACGAAAACACAAATTTGTAGATAAATATTTTTCATTTTATGTACACATTTGTCATCGTGTTTGTTGTTAATGTAATATCCTACTTTGTGGGACATTGATGTGACAGAAGTGTAAGTGAAGCCCCAAATACAGCAACGAATGCATTTAGTAGCACATTGTAAAACATTTTTTTACAAATAGTAATGTAGTAATGTGTGTAGTAGTAATGTGTATTAGAAAGTAAAAGAAGCTTTAATTTGTGCTGAACACCATTTAACTTTGACAGCAGACTTTTGCTGCAGTTTGTCCCTTTTAGTTTCTATTAGTCTTGCATTTTTATATAACAGTTGGAGCTTTCTCCAAAACATTTTACTAGTCCCAACAGGGTTAAGGCCTGGACTCACTTTTGTGGCACTTTCAATATGAAAAACTCCTGGTGCAGTCATCATCTCTGGATATATCAGTGCAATAGGAGAAGAAAAAACTAATTTCATAGGTAGCTGAGCTCATTTTTAGAAAAAAATCCCATCCTTCAACTATTCTGCTCGTTTATCTGCTTCTTTGAGCTGACCAAATAGTTTTAATTTATAACCATTTCTAATTTATAACCTGAAAGCCTGATTGTGCTTCAGTTGGAGCAAAACAATATGTTCCAAGCATATATTATTCAATTCTAATGAAAAACATTTGGTTTCATTAAATCAAGTCAATCAGTATTTATATTGTAGTTTTTATACAACAAAGCTCCAAATAAATAAAAATAAATAAATAACCAGACCATAACCCCTCTAAACAGACATGAACCCTTTGAACCCATGCAGGCAAACATTGGGGATTAGGCTGAAAAGAAAATGAAGTCATGTGACAGGTTAAATCTAGATCACATTTTATTGGCACAATTATTTTGACAACAACACAGTTCAATGTGGCTTTAATTCTGTGGTCTACAAAAAAGTTTCATGTTGATTTAAAATGACAAGCGATGGTTTCATGGCCACTTCAATATTTTCTGTATTATTGAGCTCATGTGGACCAAAAAAACATGAATGTTGCTAAAAAATAAACTTAAAATCCGAAACTAAAGTGTTCAAGGTTAATGCAACAAGCTGAGATGAGAGCAGCTATTTTCTTGTTGGCTGTTGTTCATCTTTAATCTTGTCTTCCACCTTCCACATATTGCTCTCGTTTCAAAATCTGTCTCTTTCAGCGAGCTTTCAGCTTGTAGCTTTTGTCTTCACTCTCAGGCTTTAAGTGTTTCTACACCTTTTAGGCAAACTCTGCACTATTCCAGCACATTCCTTCGATGAGGCGCACTGAAATCACAAGCATACAGAAACTGGTGTGTGTGAGACTTTGAGGTGTGAAGGATTGTCAGAAAAGAAATGAGAGCAACTCAATGTGAGAAAAGAAGTGCCAGGATGATCCCCAAGAAATGAGAAAAAAAATCTATTTATTGCTTTGTATGCTTTAACCTGAAATACCCCTTTATCCTTAAAAGGTACGATGTAGTTATTTATCAAACATCCTATGCATAGTGCATAGAATTGTGTTATTTATGGTTATATAGAACTGCAGTGATGGCTTAAAATTTTTATATACATAATAAATGTGTAATTCTGATCAAAATAAAAAAACAAATTCATTTTCAGTGTTTGCATGAGAATTGGATTTGTTGTTCCACAAGAAACTATTTGGATGCCAGAACATCCCAAAGCTGACATGGAAACATGAACTGCCAGAACATGTGTTGAAACTTTTATGTTTATGCATAAAGGAACTTCAACTTGTTTTAAATAGTAGAATATCAGAATGTGCTGCTTTTTTAAGATGTTCTGGAAACCACAGGAGGAGAGCACAACCAACAATCCCAGACTACTGGTAACTCTATTCCAAGTAGGTGGATCAGCTTTAAATAGAAAAAAAAAAGTTTTTGTTGCTAAATAAATATCCTGTTTCCTTAAGCTATGTTCACATCGTCATTAATAGTTGTGGTTTGTGTCCGGCCAGAATTCTATGACACCAAGTCTTTCATATATCGGAATAGGGTTGTGAAAGAAAAAGCTTGAGCAAGATTCACGAGAATTACACTGCTTTGAGATTTCACACCAAGCCTCTTCCAAAGGTGGAGGACATGTGCTATTGTGAACTCCATATGCTTAGCACACATTCCAGAATGCACATCTAGCGTGTTCATAAGGCCGGTGTGACCACAGTGATTTGGTTTGAACCAACCCTTTTGGGGAAATGAGTTTACCTTTAGATGATGTCACAGAAAGCCTTTTTAACATTTCACTGGTTCAGACAGAAACTCTGGTTTAGATTGTAGAAACAAATTGAATGTCCACTCCTTTTCCCTTGACATTAGTTTTAATTCAGTGTGCTTGGAAAGACAATTGTGATAGAGTGATTATTATCTTGAATTCAAAGCTGATGGTCAAGCCAGCTAAAAGTGTGACCAATGAAATAGCTTCTACAAGAAAATGATAAATATATTGGTCCCCTGCATTATAAACACTCTACAGAACAAGCCATCCGTATATTGAACAGTTCTGCATACAGTCACGTGTCTTGTCAAACAAACTTGTATTACATGATAAATCATGCAGTTTGTCACAAAAAATGTATTTTCCACAGAAAAGGGAATGGTTTCCCCTCCTTAACAGTGCTTCGTTATTTTCCCCCAATTTTCCTGGATTTTTTTTATTCAAATGGAATTCAACATGGAATGGAGGACAAAATATCCCATTGACTTCTATTGGAAATTGTGTTTAGCATAACAGCAAATGCACAGCTGGACTTCAAAAGCCAGGCAGCCTTTTACTTAATTATCAAAAACCATTTTAAACACTGCTAATCCCAAACACTACATGCCAGCATGTGTTTCCTATGGACATGCGGATTTTAATTGATGCACCTGCAGCTCCATGAGTGATGGTTTAGTCTCTTTGGTGATTTGTTTGTTGTCTTTGAAAATTCTCATATCAAGGTACCGATGGTTAGACCTGCTCCATAACTAAAAAACGGTGCTACGTGGCATTCAACAGCAAAGAATCAGCCTTTGAAGCACCACTTTATGTAGCGTTTCAAAGACATCAAAGATAAAGCTCTTTTTTACAAAACAAAATCATATACAAAGGAATTTTACTGGCAAATGCAAAATAAAGACAGACAAGTGATTGCCGCAGATAGATAACCTCCTTAAAGTCTTATTAAATCTGAATAACTATACATTTTTTGCTTTTTAACTTGCTATAGATTAGCTCCAAAAAAACCTTTCAAACGACACTTCACTTCACACCAAACGATGCCACAAATCTAGCTGGCGTAGGTCCAAATGACTGATTCACAGCAGGCTTCCATCTCTCAGGAGACACCAACTGCAAGTACACTAAAGCGAGGTCTCCCTCTAAAAGCCCTAATGCCGTTTAGTTTGTTTGTTTCTCCGTTTGCACACATAGCTTACAGGAAAATGCACCCTTATAAACAGATGCACTGGCACACAGGCTTTCTGCATGGAATGTATGCAAAGCATCAAATGCATTAATGCGTCTGACTATTCAGAGCTGCACAAGGAGAATGGTGGTGTGTGGTATGCTGAATCAGTAGGCCTTTCCAAATGAAATCAAACACACAGCGATCAATGATGTCACATTCACAAGAACAGCAGGAGTTATAAATCATATCACTGTGCTCTAGAGAGGAGGGTTAGTGTTCCATTTATCACAACCCCCCCCCCAAAGGGAGTCTGATTATTTTAAATATCAGAGCAGAATATCCAATAAGATTATTTTGTTGTGATTGACCAGAGGTGTCATTCATAATGGACACTTCGTTACTAATTAAAATAGAAAAAAATAATAATACATATATAAACATATATGTACCTGCTCAAAGAATTCGTCCATAAAGCCTTTGTCCATGCCCACAGCGACTTCATCCTCCTCCTCTGTCGTCTCCTTCCCCTGAGAAAAGACAAAGGTGCACATGACTTCAGGGCAAATGCAAAAGGTTTAATCATAAATAAGCAAAACCCACGGTGAAATGATTTCTGCATCTGACAACATTGGACTGGATCATGTACAGCTTAAATTAATTCAATCTGAAATGAAACAGGATCAAGACTCAGCCCACCTTTTCAGCCTTCAGCTGATGAGTAACAAGGAGCACCTAATGACACTCCTAATTAGAACCACAGCTTGAGAGATTAGCAAGTTATTATTTAATTACAGCCTGGGGGCAGACAGAGTCTTGAGTTCCCCTTTAACACACAGACAGGTTTGGGTGGGTACTTTATCTCAGGCATCATAGAAATTCATATCAATGCAACGTGTCTATGAAGACTCTCATTCATCCAGGTTGGTTCCATTGTAGTAGGGGCTGTTTTATTTAAAAACCAAGTCCAGATGACAGCCCCTAAACCTACTACAATATCAATGCAACATTTACCAGCCCGACTATTTTTTCTGGGTCACATGGCTCACAACATGTCAACAGAAGGGCCTGTGCCAAAGTCAGCAGACATATTTTGCATGACCCAAAGTAAAAATAATTACCCATGAGGGAAAGTTTCACTGTGGTGTAGGGAATGTTCAAAATTGCCCATGAATGAGTTTACCACAAGGTTATTCTGTTATCTGAATGAACATTCATATGTAAATTGAAAGGTTTTTAATTGAAAAAGCCCCCCAAAAAACAGTTTCCTCAATAAAGATTTTGTTGGGTGCCATGCATTTACAAAGGCACAGAAAATATATCAAACGAACAAATCCAACACGCTCCCTGAAAAACACCAAAGCTGTCTTGTTTAAATCAGCTTGAAGTGTCCTTCAAACTGAAGCTTATTTTGTGTTGAAATTGAATTGAAAAGAAAAAATAAATAAATTGAAAAGTTGAACTGAGTATCTTTGAATGATTTGTAGGCAACAAAAATGATAATTCACATCTGCAAGATCTTAGAGATTTGCAGTAAATAAATCATACATAGATAAAAGCAATAAAAGAAATCAAAATTCATAAGTATCAAGCCAAGGATTCATTTTGAAATAAATAATTTCTAATCGCATATAAGCTATTACACTGCATTAGCAGGGGACTCATGTGGATAAATCTTATTCATCAAGCTGCTGTCAGAATAATTCAGTTTCCCATAAGAGGCTTATGAGATCCATTTGCTTATCAATGTTGTTCTGACAGGGAGCAGTTTTCATCTTCAACAACCCAAAGTGCCTCATCAGGCTTGGAAAGAACATGCAGTGCAGCGGGGACAAAGTCTTGAGCTGCACCTCCAGTTTCTGATCAATTCTTGAGCTCAAAGAAACTCCCAGGCCTTTTATTTTATCAAGTCCTACTTCAAGTCTTGTCTGTCTAATATATAGACTTTTGTGACAGAGTATAGAGAGGTATTAGATTAAAAATGCGCCTATAATGACCCTACGACTCAAAGATTTGCTTCAGAGAGGCAGGCTGCAGAGTCCCTTACACTCAAAAACACTTTAAACCATTAAGTCCAGTCACAGATCCATCTGAGCGCTGCATTTAGAGGCAGTCAGATAAACATCGTTCAGATAAAGATGCTAATGATGACTGCATTATGAGGTAGAGCAGACAGAGGCTTTAGCTTTAACCAAAGAAGAAATATTTAATGGAGAGAGGCCACTGCAGTGTTGGAGGTCTGTTTGGGGTTTACTTAGACAATAATTCACCAAAATAAAGACACACATGTAAACTTGTTCTTCCAACACTTTAATGTGCAAGCTGATTTTTGATTGAGAGTCTCAGACGGTAGAAGATAAGCATTCCAAGTGGTCTTTTATGATTATGATTATGCCATTTTTAGGCAATATTAAAAATATATATTGTGTTGTTTTCAAGGTCATAGTTTCTGCAGAGCGGCAGTAGTTCATCAGAAATTACCTCTCATTTGTGGGCAGGACTGTTAATGTGGAGTGAGCCCGCCCCTATTTCCCTTCATCCCTCCGTTTATACACTCTCCCACTAGCTTACAGCCTCTCACAACCCCAACCTCACATTACCGGTGAAACAAATATGGGGAGTAATATTGGTGCTATTCAGCCACACAGATTTGAGACAGATACTTCTCAGACTAAGAAAATGAAGACGTACATGGATCTAGTCATCTACAAGTGGATGCATCAGCAGGGAGCTTGTGGCTTGCCGTAGCAGCTTCAACATTACACCTACAAGTTTTTCCCAATGCCATTTTTTCATCAGTTCCTGATTCACAATGATTTAAATAAAGAAATACTCAGAAATGCAATTTTAAGCTTAATTTTCTTTATGTCATCCATCATAAGAAAAAGGCCATAAGAGCATGTTAAAAACACCCATAACACAATTTTCATTGGAGTGGGTCTTTGAACAAATGCAAGACATAGACGGTTGAATAAATCTTTCTAAAACAGTTAACTATAACCAAACCCTGGAAAGAAAACTCATGAACAGGTTAGCTAAAAACTCAAATATTTTGGCACAACCAGGTTGACTGAGGTTTAAACCTCACTCAAATTGAAAGGTGTGATCATCGAAATGCAAACCAGAGCTTTTAAAGTCACAATAGTAATAACATAAGTGATTACAGATACCCATAGAGAATGACCTCTTGTTCAGAAGGTAAGCTATTTAAACCTGCAGCTTATAGCACTTTTTTTAAAATCAAAAAGTAACACAAGGACACTTTCCAGAAGATTTTGCTATTTCAAATATGTGGTTTATTTTTAAGACTGTGCAATCATAATAGAGCAAAGTCTACGTGCCATGTCACCATGGAAACAAATACAGATAGTTAATGATGGATACAAATTCATAATTACATTTTAAGGCTTGGTCCTGATTTGCTGGCAAACCACTGATACTTTTAAAGCTCCAGCTTAGAGAGCACAAATGAGAAAATTGGTTCATCTATTAGCAGTTTTCACAGAAAACACTCAGCAAACAACAATCATTTCAGCTGGATAAAACGTGGAGCCAATGTGACTCATTTAAATACGATTACAGGATGGTGTTATGCCTTAATGCGTGTTTGGAGCATTGCGTTCAAAAGTTTTTACTTGCACCTGAAATGTTGCTAATTCAGAAGGGTAAAAAGCATTTATAGTTTACACTTTCATAAAAAAAGAATTTGAGAATTAATCATTTCATCAATTCATTTCTTTCACAGAGAAAGTTTGAAATAAAGCATAAACTGATGCTGCATTGACTTAATCAGTCAGCCATAATAATTCGTATAATATTTGATAAAAGCTGTACCGGATCAGCCTAAAATGACAAAAGAATGAGTGACAATGTTTTTTTCTTTATTTCCACATGATAGTAGTGCCACAATAAATGACTGCAAACGCAGCTGTTGTGTCCTTTAGGTCTGTTCGTGGGTATCCAGAAATGATGACATTGGATTTTTGTCAAAATGTTTAATTTATTTATTTTTTAAACATGCATTGGCCGAGATAGATGCCAGATATTTCAGTTTTAATTTCTATTTTCATTTTTACCACTGAACACCAAGTAAAAACATCTCCTATTTGTATTCGGACTAAACAAATGCCCAAATCAGATGTTCAAGCAAAACAAATCAAATAATTTGATTTCAAAAAACTAAATGTGATATTACTATAAAATTTAGCCCAGTACAGAAATAAACAGAGGAAAATCTGCAGAGAGAAATCAACGTAATAAGATTCTTTATACACTGCACCCCTAGTAACAACTCAAAAAGTGAAAATATAGGGTAGCTTTCCTGAAAAGTCATTTCTTAAATTGTCCCTCGTGAAGTGTAAAAGGTGCTTTGCTGAAAAAGTGGAGCAGGAATAGAGGAAACACAAAGAAATAAAAGATCAACTGAGGAAGAAGAACGAGTGCAAAAAAAAGTAAAGGTAGTAACTTATTTCGATCCTTATTCTGCAACTTTTGTTATGAAAGACGTTTTGTGCACCATGTGTGAATAATTTAGAAACAAAAATGTGTTGATTCATGTCTGTTATCTGGGTTATGTTCATTCTTGAAGCCTAAATAAAGTAACTCGCTCTTCTTATTTTGTTCTTAGACTTCAAGATCTTTATGGTGAGTTTAAAAAATACTCTGGCATTAGAAGCAGGAGCACAGAGAATATGGTAGAAGCGGCAGCAGCAGGAGGCAGAGGAGAGAGCTGAGCAGGGAATCGGAGCAGGCTTTCAGCCACAGCAGTGTGCAGCCATCTCAGAGGGTTGCAGAAGCTCCCGCAGAGCGTGGAGGACTTTGGACTGGTTTCACTTTGAGTGGTCAGGAACTGAGAAAACTACAATGCCATCCTCCACCTCCAACTCAGATCTGGAGCTGAGCTGAGCCAAAAAATAAGAAGCTCCTCTAGGATTTCACCACAAAAACTCTTACTTGACTGTCTGCATGCAACAGATGCTCCAAGAGAAAAACACCAACATATATTAATATCGCTGTTGACTTCCTGGAGATACACAGCAGATGGTAAACAGGCAGAAAAAAAGAGCTCTATGTAAGCACGAGTCTATAATCTGTCAGTGCATTCTGTCTCTGGGTGAAGTATCATAAGTCATGTGCTACAGACCAGTGGCCTGGATTTCCTTTTTTATTAGATTATAGAGTTGCTCTTTTCACAACAACAAAAACCTCATTTGAATAAAAGTGATAAGAGATAAAACAGACATGACACTTTACTAATCCTTTTTTTTTTTTAAAGAAAAGAAAAGTAAAATGTTTTTTTTTTTTTAACTCGGATCCTACATTGAGATATTTTCTTGTATATCCTTAACTGGGAACTTTCTCTAAATGACCTTAGCATAAAAGTGGCAAAAACTTAAAAGCTAGTGACGAAGGGCCACCCAGACAGACATCAGTATCCACCAAGGATGTACTTTACTGTTTGAAGGAAAAGCCCACAGCTTGTAACTGCTAAACTGTATATAATTTCATAGCAATCCTCACCAAAGGGAGACAGATGAAGAGCACAGGAAAATTTCTGAACTAGAAATTACACCAAAAAAGGTTCTCACCTACAGTGTTGTTGATTTGTTTTATAAAAAAAAAAAGGACTAAAAGTCTTTCATGGAGTAAAAATACTAAACTGAGGCAGGTTCATTATTTGGTCAGTATTTAGCCAGGACAAGTATGAACAACTGGCAAACACATGGCAATGGCAGAGGTGAAACATTTTATATGTGGGGGCGCAAGGGGGTTAAAGACTTTGGAAAGGTGGCAAACGAAAAATTTAATTTAAAAGAATTGTTTTTGTTTTATTTTTTGGAATCCTTAATGAAGCGTGTATTGATGATTTCCTCAATTTTCTCAATAATGACACTTATAGTGGCTATGAACGAGTTCCTTCACTACTCACTATTATATTTCTACTCATTAGTATTATTTGTATTTCAACCGGCTAACTAAAATATAATTGTTTAAAGCAGCGAGATTGGAATTAAAATAAGTAAAAATGTTTCAACCACCTTTTTTTCCTGCCTGTAAATCAGTCACTTTTAGCTTTTTTTTTAATTAATAATTTGGGCCAAAAAGCTTAATTTTCTGTGATTTTAAACACTATTATTTAATTTTTTGTTGCTATTAAGCGTGTCTCCTGTTTCTTTCCGCCCATCTGCCCTGTTGTTCTAGGATAACAAGTGTATTAAATTAACTTCCTTTCCTCATTTTAAGATACACAGGCCTTGAAGTCTCCATTTTGTCTGTAGCTTTTTGCATTTTTAAAATAGATTGTCTTATCGATTAAGTTAAACTGAATCAGAATCAGAATTCTTTAATGTCATTGTATACAAGAGGCTTGTTACAACAAAAGTGACATACATATTAGAATAAAAATAGATAATAGAAAATATGTGGAACTATGGATATTTACATTTTTACAACTTACATACAATGAAGGGCACATAACTTTTTTTATTGCACTTCCAGACTGTTAAATATTGCACATAAAAAAGTCCAGATGTTCAATTTTTCTTGCTGTGTTGTCACTTTACCAAAAAAATTAACTTTATTATTAGCAGTTTTTAAATTATATCGACTCTTCTCTAAACGGGAAATGCTCCATTTGCCACTTCAGATATTTTGATCTACTTCCATAGGAGACATGACGCATTAAAATTCTCAAATAGTTATGAAAAAAGTCATCTGTAATATATTAAAATTTGGGGAATAATGTGCAACACTGCAAATTGAGTCTAAATATTTATTCTTGAAAAGATAAGGTTTATTTAAGGTTTCCATTTATTAAAAAATAATTAAATCGGTGGGTGACCATATATATAAATTGTAACCATGTTGGCCACTTACAGGCATGGATACAGTGAAGAAAAAAAACAGATGTAAAGAGCTGATGATGAGCCATTTTCACATAGGAAATCTCACAACAACAACACATCATACGGTCATATGGAACAGTTTTTCTTAGACATGTTGTCTTCCCTTTTGTAAATGATATTTCTACAGGGAAATTCCACACGTTTGCTAATTGATTCCATTTGAAGAACACAGGCGTTTGTGGTTATGCAGGGAGCCGTGCCAAAACTAAACAACTCGAGGCAAGAAAAGCTGTTAATAACAAAACAGCCACAAATGATCAAGTAAATGATCAAGTAAACCAGGTTCATGGTTCATGTAGTATTAGCAATAAGTATGTGAAAAAAGCTCAATGTGTCCACATAAATATTCCCATCCACATGAATGAGACTAAGCATCTTTAGCTCATGTACACTATAGACATCAACTGTTAATAATTTAGACCTAAAAAAAGCAATATGTTAAAATACAAGTATGCTTACACACATGGAATCACTCAGTTAACAAAACTGTTAACATTGTGGTATCCTATGGGGTTCAGATGACCCGATCCTTACATTGACGTGTTATCCCTAATATTGACACAGGTGGATAAAGGTGGAGAGGATATGTAATCCATGGACACCAGTGAAGATCACAAATCATCGGAAAAATAAAGGTTTAGCCCACTGTCTTGTGGGGTCTAGATGACCCCACTCCCAATGTTAAAGTGCCTAGGATAGATAAAGGGTTAGAAAAACAAAAATGTGTTGGAATTTTTCATTAGAGCCCTAATGAAGACTTTCTGGATAAGCTTCAGTCAGTAATGTATTTTCTGAATTTCTCTAGCAGGATGTTATGCTGGAAGTTAGCTGCTGGTATCTGTTTACGATATTTTTAATAACTGATTACTTTTGTCTCAGTTTTGTTATCTTTGCTGTGTTTAGGGTTGCAAAATTGAAAATGAAAAAAAAAAGAGATACTATGATGTTCAGTGAGTCTGTGTTCAGATTGGGAAAACCCTTTGTTTCTAGATCAGGTCTCCTTAATTTGTTCTGGATCGAGGCCTGAACCTTGAGTTTGGTCTGTATTTAGACTGGCATCAAGTGGACCATTCTGTTACGGACCAAAGCTCGTAAACAAAACCACATAACTAAAAATGTCATTAGTCATTGGCCAAGAACTATAAGGGTGGGTCAAAACAACAAGAGAAAGACGGACATGCTGCATTTACAATCCTTATCAGGACAGGTAACTCATTAAACCTTTATTTCGATTCCCAGTTTTAAACGTCAGGAACAATACTAAATACTTCTTACTTTGGTATGGCGGAAGCATGCTGCTAGGTGGTTTCTGGTAAGGCGACGTGCTGTGTGTGAGGATCCTAGCAACTGCAGTGACGAGGAGACGTCGGGTATGAAAGTACGCTGCTATGTGTTTATAGATTGTTAAGTAAAACAGTGTGAGAAGGGTTAAAAGTTGTTTTAATGAGCCTGCATTCATCCGACCACATTTCAATGAGTTGCTGTGTCTCATGGTTGTGGTGTTTCAACATTGTTTTTAGGAGAATTCTGTTAGGGAAACTACAAGGTAGCTTTTAGTGTGACATCACGGGCGCGTGCCGCGTAGAGACAGAAAAGCCTGTAAGAAGCGTTTTCAGCTCTGTAATAAAAACATTCTAACAAGTAATCAGTTGGACCTTTTTTCCTCTTTGATAAAACAACAATCATTGCTTTATGTTTGTCTGCGGCTCATCTGTTCCTACATTCCCACTTTGTTTTCGTCGGCTACAGTGGCAGTTTTGGTTTAGTTGTTCCGCTCCGAGGACGGATTGTATTCAGACGGAGGCGTGTCAGAGCGAACCGAAGATCAGTCCGGTTGGAAACGAACCGAGACCACCTCGAAAGTTGGGTCCCAGAGCCTTTCCTGGTCCCGGACCAGGGTCCGCTTGGGTGTAATCAGACTGAAAATTTGTTCCGGTTTTCGGGGGAAATGAACTTTGGTTCACTTTAAGCTAACCAACTGTGTCCAGTCTTAATACACCCTAAGTGTGGGTTATATAGTTTGCTTTTAAGGCATATTAGCAAATGGTTGATAAACCTTTAGTAAAGGAATCTATGCGCCGAGATGCAGTAATTGTGGGTCGATTTTATGGTCTTGACATGCTTAAGCAAAAAAACAGAAATTCAGTGTCTCCTTGCAGCATCAAGAGTTGGAGATTTAAAATCAAGAATGACTCTTGAGTGCAGCCACCACTGCAGACGAATGTTTCCTCAAGGGATGGGTCAAACCCACAGAACAAATTTCAAACACTTGGGAAAAGTGTGACAGCTATCAACACCAAATTCAGCAGCCAGTTTAAATATAACATCGCTTCAGCCTATCTCGGTTTAAAAAAGAACCAAACATTAATACTTGTTTGTTAATCTTCTGAAACGGAACATTTTGATAAAACTGGACTATGAATCAATTTGACGATTTCATTTGCACCGTTTTAGAAAGGCCATTATTTTTCAGTATCTGTTTGCTGAATGTCCAATTCTGCAGTGCATTAAGACAGCTTCATGAATAGATAAAATAGATTTTAATTTATAATCCGCATTGCTTGTTTGATGCCTTCCTGTTGTGGGTTTAGTATCAACAGACCACAGACAGTGAAAAGCTTAAGAAAGAAAAGAACTAAAAAAGAAAAACATCTGCGTTTCTGTTTCAGCAACAGCTTCATTTTCGTAGGAACCTGGCAACCGCTGCCACATTTTCAAAGAAACCCCATAATTGCATGGCAACAAAGTCTCTTGGTCATTTTAGCTGTTCCAAATGCCTCTTTTTTAAACTTGTGTTACTAAAGATCGCAGAGAAAATAAAAACCTAAGCAATAAATAAAATAAATACATACACTTTTTAAAATAAATATGGACATATAAATGACAAACTAATTAAAATAATTAGTAATATAAAATATTAGTTTTTTTTCAAAAACTGTAACATTTTTGTGATTTCTTTTTTTTGAATATTTAAGACATTAAACATAAATCATGTACATAAATCTAAAAGAAGTGAATTTAACCAAGACTACTCAATAACCTCCCTAGAGGAACCTTCAATCAAAAGCTTTTGAACCTCAACCTACAGCAATTTCAGAAAAAGAGGCCAGACTAGATTTCATGATGCTCCAAAAGACAACTCTCAAACTAGTCCTCCTTTAGATAAATATTAAACAGCACACATCCACACAGCTCCACTGATAAAAATAGTCATGGCCGTGCTTTACTTTGCTTCCATACTCATACATTTGGGACATTCACCCCAAACTGTCAATATGCACACTGTAGCAGCTGCCAGCAATGTCAGCTAAAGAAATGAAAACTGCTCATCAGTTAAGTCTAAAGTTTATTGAAAACAGTACAACAGGGTAACATTTTGTCTGCATTAGAAACATACATATTGCAAGATACTTTTTCTAAATAATAAAAATAGATCAGACTATTGACATAGGATGAGCAATCTATATATGAATTTGATACATTGCTTATCTTTCTTAAACTAAAACATTTTACTTTCCTTGACATCTGTGTGTCACACTGTCACATAAATAAATCTGAAATGTTCTTCCTCTTCCCTGCAGATGTCCTTGACTTCTTTGTCTCTGCAGGAGTTGAGAGTGTGCGTTATAAAGCACTGTCTGGTCTAAAAGTGTCTGCAATAAGTCAAAATAACAACGTGATAGATGAATTAATAATATAGACGAAACATTTTTAAAGTAAATCCTTCATTTTCCTGCTGATTTGGCTAAATGTTATTTCCTATTCCCTTTGAAAGTGGTAGTTTTATTATTATCTTATTATTTTCTTATTGCAAAAGAATCTGCAAAATTGCACATAACTTTTGTCGTGTTTTCAGATAAAGAAAGAAAATAAGTTGCACAAAAATACAGATGCAAACACAGAATCGGCATCTAATGTGACTGATGGGTTAACTGAGAAAGTGACTGACAGTGAATAATAGAGGGACACTATGTGGTGCTACTGAGACAGGATAATTACACAACCAGGGTACACTGGCTGCTCAGGAAGTGATAGACTGAGCCAAGAGAAGACCATCCAACTGTAAAACTCACTCCATTCTCGTCACATCACTGTTTTCTTCAGTATTTCTTACAACGCCATTGATGGAGGATATCAATAAATCCATGTCATACTGAGCTCAGACTAATTAGATAGACAGCATAATAATTATTAGAGTCGAGATTATTAATCATGGTGAACTGTCAAAAGAAATCCTAAATTAATTGACATTAATCACACTTATTTAAGCTTTTCATGCCTCAATTTCTGCATATGATTATGACGGGAACATAATTTTTGTTTGCTTTTTGGACGTCACAATAAGACATTTTAAAACGTCTGCAATGTACTCTCAAAACAATCCCCCCAAAGTAGATTGATAAAAAATTTAATTAAAAAGGAAAAAGAATTAACAGCGGATGACCACTTTCTTTATAAATGTTTCACCCCAACTTTAAAGTAATACCCCCTCAAATGAAAAATATACTGATATACATAGCAGCCAAAGTGATCATTGAGATGCTTGGCTACAAGTTCCATTCCACACAGAAGAAGCAGTACCCTCCATGGAAACAGGGACAGGAGAAAAGATTAGGTGGCAGGTAGAGCTACTGGAACTGCAGAAAGGTGTGATGAAGAAAGGAGTTTGTGAAAAAAACACAACCGTGTCTGATAAAAGAAGAACCTAAGATGTTAGTTATTGATACAGACACTATGAACTTTATTGAACTAATAAAGACACTTTATTGATCCCAAGCTGGTAAATGTAGTTGTTGCAGCGACATTGTGCAGGCTCAGCTAACAAAACAAAACAAACAAACAGTTATAAAAATCAGGAAAACAATTAGTCTGGTCCAAACAGCTTTTAGAAGACAAACATCAAATGAGTTTTATCTATGTCACAAGGATGATGTATTATATATCCAATGGAGTGAGGCAGGAATAATCTGAGGCGGTTGGTGTGACAGCGAAGCTGACTTAGCCTCTTAGAAAAGAGGCTGTCTGTCAAATAGAGGATGGATCTCAGGATTATCCATGATGGATACGAGTTTATTCAAAGTCTTCCTCTCCATCACTGCTTCAGCAGTGTCCATTTTGCACCCAAATATAGAGCCAACCTTCCTGATCAGTTTGTTCAGTCTCTTTGTGTCGTTGGCAGCTATGCCACCACCGAGAAGAACAGAGTGCTGGCCACAACAGACTGGAAGAAAATTTCGAGCATCTTGCTGCACGAATTGAAGGACCTTAGTTTCCTCAGGAAATAGAATCTGCTGCAGACCTTCTTGTACACAGCTGTGCTGTAAGTCTTCCAGGTATTTGTACTCCTTCACCTCTGCCACAATCCTGCCCGAGAGGCTGAGGGGAACCTTGTCGGTTCCTACTGAAGTCAATCACCATCTCTTTGGTCTTGTCCACATTGAGCAGCAGTGGACTTAGTCCAACCCACCTCACAAATTCATACACCAGTTGCCTGTATTCTTCCTCCTGCGCAACATTTATACAGCCAACAACCACAGAGTTATCAGAGAACTGAAGATGACATGACTCTGAGTCGTACTGGAAGTCACTCATGTACAAGGTTAATAGAAAAGCAGCACAGCACTCTGTGGGGGTCACACACCACATCAGACAGGACACTGCCCAACCAGACAAACGTTCAATGAAAATATAACAACATTGTAATAGGAGTGCCAAGGCTGAAAACTGAACAGACACATATGGGAGGAAGAACATCACATTGTCAGGATTTGGCTCCGCCTCCTCCCACAGCTCTTCTTCTCATTTCTTTACATCTTACCATTCATAAATAGGTATTACTTCTGTCTTTGATCTCTGTCTGAATTAATAATATACTACAATATAATATACTACAATATAATGTAAACATAATAATAATAATAATGGATTAGATTTATCTGCGTTTTTCCAGATGCTCAAAGCGCTTACAATGTGTCCATTATTCATTCACTCCTCATGTATACTTGGTGATGGTAGAGAGGTGGCTGCCAGTTCACGCCTACTGTCCCTCTGACCATCACCGGGACGTTCATACCCATTCACACACCATTGGAGCCACACTGGAGGCAAGGAGGGTGAAGTGTCTTGCCCAAGGACACAACAACAGTTGACTGGGGTGAGCGGGGATCGAACCGCCGACCCTTCGATCATTGGACGGTCTGCTCAACCTCCTGAGCCACTGCCGCCCGTCTGGACTTAGACAAAGAAACAAAACACAGATCAGTCTGAGGTTAACAACTGTGTTTCTCCAATACGAACTCCAGTTTCCCCGAGTTAAGCAGATGCACAAAAGAAAATAATCCGGGTGTGAGACAGGGCAAGCCACCACCGCAGCAGTCAAAGTGTGTGCATGTGCAACAATTTCCATTTCCTAACAATCCTCCTCAATTTCCTCCCACTTTAATTATCTTTTTTTTTCTTTCTCATTCTCTCCGTCTGTCATTCTCTCGCCTCCTTCCTCTAAAATTCAGCTTCACTGCAAAATCATTACAGCGACAGGCCCACACAACACGGACTCACTTTGTCTTATTCTCCCTCTGAAGATGTCTTCGCCCGTCCTCTCAACATCGAATTTCTTCCTCATAAACACTTCAGTGTTTTATACAAACATTTCATTCAGCTGCATACATTCCCAGAAATATACTTCTCATATTATCGGCTCTGTCCCTCCCCTTTGCCTTGTCTCCCTCCTCCCTGTGCCTTTTCACATCACTCTGACCTTTAACATTTTAATCATCAAAGCAATGC
This sequence comes from Oryzias latipes, assembly GCF_053564925.1. Lineage (NCBI taxonomy): Eukaryota > Metazoa > Chordata > Actinopteri > Beloniformes > Adrianichthyidae > Oryzias > Oryzias latipes. Next base: position 22,741,118 of record NC_136249.1, on the reverse strand, counting down.
CATTCAAGAACAAACGAATACAAATTTACGAACTGCCACCAAACGAAAGGTTAAATAATGACTTTTAATGCAATATTTACAATGGCCTTGTGCAAATCAATAATCAATTTCAGGTCAACATTTAAATGTCTGCAGCTACTGCCCATCCACACACATCCCTTTGTGCCACAAATGCTTGCATGAGATAAGTGACCTTTCAAGCCAACTCTTCAAATGCTTGCTCACATTCTGGCTTGATAGCTCATAATTAGGTGATGGGTGTGGATGCAAATATGAAACGTAGAGGTTGCAGGGGTTTAAACACAAACTTGTTTATCAGGGCCGCACTTGTTAGCGGCAGATGTGCTGGGAAAGCTCTGTCAAAACTTTGAATAGCGTTTGAGGGCACATGACGTGAGAATGAAGTAAGGGCCATGTTGAAAACTAATGGGGGGAAAAAAGGAGATTTTCCATTGAAAATTGTTTTTCGGTATTTTGTTACATGCTGTCTTATCTTTACGCTTAAAATTGCATTTTTGAGTTTATCTTTATCCAAATCGTGGTAAATCAGGAGTAGACGCAAAAATACTAGTTGTAAAAATCTGTGACAGTGACGTAGGAGGTACAATCGGCGGGTCACAAGCTCCCTACTCCACTCCATTCCGATGGTTCCAGATGTAGACGACTAGATCTATGTACCGGTACATCTTTGTTTTCCTCGTCTGAGCTGACATATAGAACTATACGTCTGGATATATCCAGCCGTATAGTGGATAGCTCCAATGTTGCTCACCATGTTTGTTTCCCCAGTTATGTTAGCTTGGGTTGTGACAGGCTGGAGTAGGAGAGTGTGTAAACACAGGGATGATGGGGAATGAGGAACGGCTTTCTTCGCACCAACAGTACCGCCCACAACTAAGCGTTTCTGATGAACTCCTGCCACTCTAAAGAAACTATATCCTTGGCTAAAAATAACATAATAATAAAGAAAAGACGACTGGGAACATTTTTTCAATAAATTAAAAAGATGATTGGAGTGGGACTTTAAGTTACAAAACGCTCTCCTGTTCAAAGGTGAGCTGCATGTTGGGCTCTAGTGCCTAAAACAAGTCCCGCCTACTTTAAGTGATGTGTTTAAGCAACACTATTTTCTTCTTTTTTGCAATAGAGTTTTCAAAATTCATAAACAAAGAAATAGATTCAGAGCTATAAAAATAAAGTACAAAGGGCTAATCCCATAATATATATTGATAGTTTTATTTAATAAAAATGTCAGTTTCAAAATATCAAGGTCTCCTCTGGCAACTGGAAGCTCCTCTAAATCAACAATGACGTTTTGTAAGTCATCGATCCGCTGAATTCTCCCCAGCAGAAGCCAGCCTTCACATTTCAACAGACACACTTCAAAAATAAATATCAGCAGTGAGCAGCCACCAGGTCTCATTTCAACTGTCACCTAATTTGCAAAGACAGGCAAGTCCCTGTTGAAATGCCAGCTCAGCCACACTCATTTTACGGCTCATTAATGCAATTATGCAGCATCTACACCATGTGTACAGGAATAATATGTATGAGAGCGAACGTGGGTTTATAATGAGAAGTGATAACAATACAATTTATAGTGCTCACTGATTTACCTCGTGGAAATCCATTTGAGCATCTCAGCCAAAAAAAAACACAATTAATCCAAGAATTTAAGAACCAAGATATAATAAAATAACAGAGAGAAAGAATAAAAGAAAATATATGGATTTTATTTCTTTGAGAGAAAAAACCTCAAGAAATAAAAGGGTAAAAAGAGAGCAGCAAAAAAGAAAATGTGCACTAACATCCAAGAGTCAATCCTTCACATCCATCCCATTAGTTAATATCTCACTATAATGACAAACAAGCAGTGACAATGAGAACCTCAAGCGTGCACACACATACAGACACAAAGGGCCGCTTGAACCAGCATTGCCACTGACTAACAAGGCTGCAAAGAGGACAGGAGGGATAAAGGGAGAGGAGAAATGTAAGGAGGACAGAGAGCCATCAGATCAGCAGCGGTGAAAGATAAACAACAGAGGAATCCCGCAATAAAAGAGGGAACAAAGAAAAGAAATGGTTATTACGGAAGGGAAAGAGATTGTCCGTGAAATGAGCCAACAAGTGTCACAATTTCAGGTTAAATGCACAGCTTAAAGCTGGCTTAAGCAAATGGTCTAGCGCCGCAAAATGATCCCATTAGAAACATAGGAGCCTCTGTGAAGTGTGAAATCTGAAATAATCTCATCAGTTTGATTCCCTTTGGGTTTCAGAGCTTGAGGATGTCTGATGGACACATCATATCTGCGCCATATGCCACTAAGTCAGAGCTGGACCAGCAGGAGAGATGGCACAAAGTAAAGCGCTGGGAGAAATTAAAGCATTAAACCTGGCAGCCATTAACATTTCACAAATAAGCTTTGTTGGAGAGAGGAGCATGAGAAAGGTGTTTGGCTCATAAAGTTCCTTTATTGAACCTGAAGCCTCAAATATTGGGGGGGATTAATATCCTGCCAAAATAACACGGGATTTGAAATTAACAAACAAAAAGACAGATCAGAAGGAGAATAAAGAGAGCTCAGATATCTGACTTTGCTGCTACGTTTCAAAATTGATGATTGATGCCTTCGTCACGTCTTTGATTTGCTCTAAAGCTGTTAGATAAGATAGCTGTTTTTGTCATTAAAAAAACAAAATGATTTCCAGCCAAAGCCATTTACACATTTAGTCTTTTTTCCACTAAGGTTTTACAAATGAAGGGAATTTTGTCAAGGATACATGCGAATCCTGGGATTTGAACCTGAACTACAGCGCAATGCATAAAATATATTACATTTGATTATTTTAATGCATGCACCAGTTTATCAAAAGTAATTAACAACTAGTTATGAATGTCAGTACAATGTCAGAAGTGCAGCTATGATGCAGTAAGTGGGTTTGAACCTGGTATCTTCCAATATGAAGCAGATATTTTAACCACTATGGCAGCATGTTTCATGGTTTCTCACAGAGATGTAAAACAGTGAACTGATCACGTCTGATAACACCCAAAGAATTCCCAATAGAGTCTGAAGTCTGGACTGCAATATTGAATAAAGTTTGCTCCGCCCACCCCAACAGCGTGCTAAAAATGAATGGGTCCACCCGCCTGTCAATCAAAAGAATGCACTAATTATGAACATATTTGAACTCTTGCAAAGTCAACACAGATTATTTACATAAAATCTTCTACCAACGCGCACAACAGAAATGAAAGCAAAAAACATCGACAAGACTTTTGAAACCAGACTAAATAAGTCAATGTTTGGCATAAAATTAGACTTTTCAACGTGGGACTCAATGGGAAATTGCTCCTATTCATTGATTTTTTTTCCTGCAACATCTTAGATATATGATCCACACAGACATTACAATTATTTCTATTAAATTACTGAACAATGCTAACAAATCTTAAAGTTTGAAACGTAAACCAACCAATACTGACGGCATTTAAAATTAGTAGTGAGCTAAAACCCGAGGTCTCTACATTACCCATGAGCTTTCTAAATTCTTTAGAGTTTCTCCTGTTTGACAGAGTTTCTGATACTCTTTCCACTCATCAATCCACAGAGCTCTTACAGCACAAAACCCCAGAGTGGTATGATGTGGTTGCAGAATCATGTCTGCTTAGCGGGAATCCTAAATCAAATTTCCAGGATGAATCCAAGAGGAGATCATGACAGGAACTAGTTAAACTCTCTCTACACCATTAGATAAGGAGGTCAGTGCTTCCTTTAAAATGCCCTTTAATACAGGAAACATGGAGCTGTACTCTTTAATGGAAAGGAACACAAATTCATTGGTGTTTTAACCAGTTCTACTAAACAGGATTCCTAATAATAATAAATATGAGGACGTTAAGATGAATGTGGACAACCTGATTTAAAATATTTTACAGTTATAATTTTATTACCCCTAGTTCAACTAGTTTCATTATTTTATTGCTATTTCCGGTCAGTTAATTGTTCAAAGAATCACTTAACTAAAAAGATCATTTTTTATGCCTATAGATAATTTGGAAAAACAAAGATGATATATAATATACATAATACTTAAAAATGAGAAAATATTGAAGATTTTTTTATTTTTAAAGAGTTGTAGTTAAATACCCACATGCAATTTGTCTCTTTTGAACTCTTACATGTTTCTTCTATAAAATTACAAGCAAAAAACAACTATATTAAAATGCGTTTTGTTGGTTCTCTTACATAACATGTCAGCCTGTCTCATCACCTTCATGCCTCTACATCAAGTGAAACTTTTTTCTAAAGGCGTAGACAAAGGATATTGAGTCTGTCCTTCTTATTAGGAAGGGGATTTGGGCTGATATGAGTAATTCCTGAAGAGACTGTCCACATTCCCATATCTCATTCAATGTTACTTTAACTGCAATGCCAAAATTAAAACAGAAAAAAATAGGAAAAGCAAAAGGCACAAACAGCCCAACAATCTAACCAGCAATCCCTGTGATAAGAAAAGTAAAGGATGCTGTGTTGGATTTCAAACCTTTAAATGTCACTCTGGTCTTAGAGTCGTGGTCAAAAATACAGGCAGTGATGCAATTCTGTCATAACATGCAACAATTCACTCAGAAGTGCAAATGTTTGGTCTTTGTGTGTTTATTGTTTTTTTTTTTTACTGGAACAACATAAAAAAAGTCAAAATTCACACAAAAATCCAAAATGGACTGGTCCAAAATACTGGCATCCTTAAATTGACATTTGATAGCACACCCTTGTAATAAAATAAATGAAACCAATAACATCCTATAACAACAAGTGAGTTTCTTACTCTTCTTATACCAAACTGCTCCAGGACATTCCGATTAGAATTGGATGTCTTCCCTCAACAACTGTTTTGAGATCTTTCCATAGCTGTTCAATGAGGTTGGGATCTGGATCCATTTCAGGACCCCTCAGTGCTTTGTTTTGGAACTAGGCCTGCACGATAAATTGTAAAATTTATTGTTATTACCATAGCAAGCTGTGCAATAAGTATATCGCAAAAGTCTGCAAAAATTTCAATAAATGGTAGTAACCTTAAATATGCTAAAACAATCTTATGACAGCTTGAAGTATTTAACGAATCAAATAAATTCCTTTATGCGTTTGACCAATCGGATGGACTCCTTTACATCATTTACCAATCGGATGGAGCCCTTTACATCATTTACCAATCGGATGGAGCCCTTTTATGTCAGATGCTTGCCTCCTGTGTCGTTTGGTGTATAATTTAAGTAATATTGACTATTATTTCAATTAAACTGTTGCAGTGAAATAGAAATGATCTATTTGGTTGTTTTTCTATTTGTTTATGAATCGCAAGTTATGTCGTGATCGCAATGTTGATCACTAATATCACAAATCACAAGTTTTCCTTATACCGTGCAGGCCTATAAATTGGAACTATTACTGAGAGATTGAGGAATGTTTCAGGTCATTGTCTCAGAAGGAGACTCATAACCTCTGTGGAGAAGCAGCTACTGGACGGTGTCTACCAAGTTATTCCCTATAAAATCTTTGGTAATCATCAGGGTTCAGGAGACTATGTCAGTCATAGTGGGTGAGGTGAGTCAGTGGGTACCAATGAACCTCCACAGTGTTTGACTGTAGGCACTGTGCTTGTTTCTGTAAACAGTGCCTTGATGTTGTCGACTTTTGTCCCCTGTCCACAGAATATCCTCCCAGAAGGTTTGTGGTTTTGTCACACGTTTTGCTCGTCTGTAGTTGTACTTTTCTGTCACTGTGTCAGCAGTGGTGTCCTCCTGGATCTCCTGACACTACTGTACCCTGTGTCTGCAGATGAGCTTGCACTTGGTTGGAAGGTAACTGGGGTTCTTTTTTCACCTTTCAAACAATCTTTTATTGCAATGTTTCAATAATTTTGCCCTTCTTTCCACATTCAGGAGGGTTGGCTACATAAGGGGCTGTAAACCTCTAAATGATATTTCTCACAGTGGACACAGGTGCAACAAGATTTTTTGAGATGGACTTGTAGCTCAAGATGGCCAATTTTTTCCATTTTTTCCGCTCTTAAATCCACCGGACACCTCATTCACTTTCTATCTTTGCTCTATTCTCAGCAGGACACACAACACAAAGGTTGAATTCTCCTTTTCTCCATTTTATTTACCGGTAGTTGCAATTGTGATTTCTGAATTCCCCACACCTGCCACAGGTGTGTCTAAAAACAAACCTCAGAAATTATTCCACACTATTTTAACAAGGTGCCAATCATTTTTATCAAGTTCATTCTATAGTTGTGTGTGTGATTTTTTTCCTGTTTTTCCTGACAAACAAACCCCAAAACATTTGCAATTGGAACTATTGACAGTTAGTCTTATTTTAAAGATTTTTATTCTTGTAACAATAAACATACATTTATCTGTTAACCGTGACACATGTCTGCTCCTTTTCTGTCCTATTTCTTGGGCTGCAACAGATAATCTACTGCATGTAAAAAAAAAAAAAAAAAATCTTACAGAGGGGAGGGAAGGAGGTGCAGGTGAGGTCAACTACACACTTGTTCAGATTTTTTTATAGAATCTCAGAGATCTCCCACTCTTGGATTTAGCCGTCCAGATCCACAGTACCGCCTGCCCCTCTGAGCTCTAAATAGACAACAATATTAATCGAGCGTTGATGGGAAATAACTGCCTGTGACTTGCAATTTGCCTCAATTTCGTTTGGTCCCGACTGCCTGAAATAGGTCTGCCTAGAGTCGCTCCAGCTGTAATATTTCAGACATGAAAGATACGATCAATAATGATGAAAGAAAATGCAATCAGCAGCTGGCATATCTCTGCTGTCGACCCCACACCGCAAGCCTGAAAATAACCTCTCCTGGTGATGCTGCCTGCGAAGATTTGCTCCAATTCTCTGTCTTTCTTAATTTTACAACCACAGCTCATCTTCTTGAGGATAAGCCTGTCTGGAACACACTAGCAAGCACAATTTGCAAGGCTGAGCCACCATTCCCTGAGGCCAATTCCTACTTGATATTCTTTGAAAACGGAGGAGCTGTAAATTGTTTCCTCTCTTTGGCTCAACTGCCAATTATCCAGATTTGGCAATGGTCACTTATGAGGCCACATGCATGGAGGACACATTCAGCTATGGACCTTTTTTAAAACTTCATTCGTAGGGGATTTTTTAAATGAGAAATCAATAATTATTGATCTTGATTAGAATCATTGCAATGGTTATGATCCAAAACCAAATGTGCCATGGAGGTCTACAGCCAGCAGAGGAAAATGTCCACAAAAACACGCTTGATTTTTATGTTCAGAGTGCACAGACGGAAAACTTAAAGCTGCGAATGTGTTCTGTCAGACTGAAGCTGAATAAAGCCAGCACATATGTTAGTAACAGACTAAACAGTGTGCGCACTGTGGGCGGTTAAAGGTCTGTGGACCTCCTGTAAAGGGCGGACATTTAAGCGAAATGGGCGCAATGGGGCCACTTTACCACTCCAATCACACACCCACAGTGGGAAAGATTGAATCAAACACACAAATAAATTCGCTGTGGGTTAAAAGAAAGGAAAAACATTTAGGTTTACTTCTAAATATTTAGAATTATTGGTAAAAAATGATTGGAAACTCTTTTCAAAGATTGCGTAATGTGACAGATTTAACGATATTTTCGATTGGTTCCAAAATGATTCATGATTAAGACTTTAAGGTTTAGTAAAGTATGGAAATTAACTTTTTTAGTGAAATTTGAGTTTTATTGAACGAGGATGAAAACCCGCATCAGACCCCACAACTGTTGCTCCAAAGAAAGCAGCCGAGCAGCCTCCACACCGCATCCATCCGCGGCTCCCACTTACGTGTCGAAGTTCCTGCATGCGATCCTTCATGGTTCCGTGTTTGTCCCGTGGTTCTGAAGGCTGAGGTGATGCTGATGCTGATGCGACCGAGGCGAGACGCGCTGATTTCCACGCTGTGTGTGTGGATGGTGGAGCCACTTTACATATCCGAGTGACGCGCACGGAAAGGTGAGGCGAGGCCTTTCGCCGTTAACCCATTACACGCCCGCAACATTAACGCCCGCGCGGAGTTCTCTCCCGCTTCGGAACCGGCCGAGAGCCCGTCCGCGTCTCAGACTAAAAGCCTCTGGAGCGAGCGGTCCATTTAAACCGGGCTGGTCCCGATTATCGATTGAGCAGGTTTGATAACGCCCAAGTGGTTTACAGTGAGCTCAGGCAAACAGCGACCTCTGCCGACACACACTGGAACTGACCAAAATCTAATGGTTAGAAATGTCAAAAATACAGACTCCCTCTTATTTTAACTTGCAAAAATGAAAATTATTTTTATCATCAAATATTTTCACAAGAAAACACGTAAACCTAATCATAAGAGTCATTGCAGGGTATTGTATATGTTTCCTTAATTCTCAATAGGAGAATGTTGCAAAAGAAAACAATACAGACCCAATAAACTGGTAAGGAGGGTCAGTTATGTCCTGTTAAGGTGTCAGAACGTTATAAGTCGCAGTAAGTGAGCGTATATTTTTAAAACTTCATTTTCCTCATGCAGTGGGACCTCCTGTGTGTGGCTACTGTCTTCGATACCAGTTCCTCACATCAGCATCAATCCAGATTTCCACTTTGGTTCTATTCCCATTTAGTTTTATTCATGTGTCCGTCAGTGTTGGGTAAATTACTTGATTACTTTACTTAAGTGGATGAAATTGTAATTAATTTACTCATTCCTCAATTTAAAATGTCACTACTCGTTACTTTACTTTTTTCCCACTCACATAAAATTATTAAGGAAATAAAGCACGCACAAACAAGATACCCTTGTAAAATCCACTAAATAAAACCCTAAAGGCTACACAAGGGTTTTATTTAGCACCACCTCGTTAACTTCAACACGAGCATGAAAAAATGTACATTGAATAGGAGCCTACATAGTGTATAGATATAGGTTGCTCATTGACACTAGGGCAATGGAAAGCATTTCATCTCCAGGACATAACTTGCAGTTAACTGAAAACATTTTTGCCTTTGTTTTTAACAAATTGGAAATGATTTAAAAATTTGTCGAATGCCTCTACGTCCACGTTCATATTTGTGATCTCTTTGTCTCACTTTTACCAATCGCCAACTCTGCATTAGCGCGCATGTGTGCCTATTTGCACTAGTAACTCTTAAGGGTATCCGTTTTGTTTCATTTACACAAAAGACAATATCTTAGCCAACTGTTTACACAAATTATTTGGTTTTATTAGTCATCCATGGCTTCACTGCACCAAAAAGTAAGTCATGGAGTATTGAGGGTTTCTGTAGTCTAGTAATTGTAATTTGGCTTCTAATTGTTTTAAGCCTATTGTACAAAAAGTGCTTTATAAATAAAGCACTTTTTGTACAAGTGCTTTATAAATAAAGTTTGATTTCATCGATGTCTGTGTGTTGTTTCAAAATCTATCAAACTTTTCTCTGTTCTGAATTGCAGCTGGTGACATTTGAGCTCTGCTTTTTCTTAGTGAAGAAATCAAGTGGGTCTCATCCTCAAGTAAGCAGTCAAAATATCTTCATCTTTTTTGGTTTATCAATTTAAAAGACAAAAATGGTTTGAGTCTATGAAACTAAAAGAAGAATTGAATATTTCATAATTATTATTATAAACCCTTTTGATTTCACAGCTCAGTTTTGACACGTACACCTGTTAAATCCAAACAGAGTTAAATCTCACCCAATTTGGGAGAAACAAATTGCCAATCACTTGAACAAATAAGAAGCTGATTGGCTATAACAGCATCTCATGTTTGCACCTCATCCACTTGACTCAACAGAGTAGAAAAGTGCAATCAGGCTCCAGCGTTGACCGTGCGTGTGCTGGTTCAGACCAGAGATGATGACGGCATGAGCTGCATGAGTCAGAGCTAGAAGTGAGGTCTCCGCTGACGACCGGTGTACTTTGTATCCGCTCGAACCTCCCTGCAGGTCCAACAACACAGAGCAGGCTGTCAGCCACATAAAGGTGGAGCTTTCACATGTTTCTGTTACACAAACATCTACCGTGTAAAGGTTCAAAATGCTCTACTGATCATACCTTCCCTGTCTTCTTCTTCTCTCCTTTTTCTCCAAGATCCAATCTCGTCCCTTCTTCACTGATTTTCCTTTCATATTTTTAAATCGACACCTTCACAAAAACAAAAATAAATAAATAAATTGCAGGCAGTTAGAATCCTTCACCTGTTACCAAACTGAACGCCTGAACCACAGAATGTGAAAGGGAGGAAAATCTGCCTGAGAGTTCTGAACTCAGTCAGAACAACGGCCCTTTTTCTATTCTTTTGGTCTGGCTTCATCAGAAACACGTACGACTGAACGTGCTTCGACTGACGCCCGGACCTGGGGGGTGTTTTTCGGAACGCATGCTTTACATCTGTCAGAAGAACAAAAAAAATCTGCATTCAGCTTCAGTTTTTGTCCAAGTCCAAGTTTAGGAAAAGCTCCTCTTCAACCTACATTTATAGATAGATATGGAAATCAGCCACACAAAAATATGTAGAAAAAACAAAAGTAGTGTTCCCTCATTTACCACGGGAGTTACATTCTAGAACAAACAACCTCGTGATAGGTGAAATCCTCAACATGGTATAGATGTTTTAAGGCTGTAAATCCCCTCAGTACACATATGCACTTTTTTCAGATATTTTCAAACTTTTATCTCTTGTTTAAACTCTAAAAGTTCAAACCTTCAAAGAAATATGAGTCCAGATAAAAATGAGCAAAATTGCACTGAAAAAAAAAAATCAGCAAAACAGTAAGATGGTGAACGGTGAAGCGCAACATTGCTGTACATTCATCTAACATTTGGATAGCTGAAAACTGAGGATTGTTGAGCAAACAACTGTACGATAAAAAGGTCATGAATCTTTTCATTTGAACTCTAGATGACGTCATGCTGCATGTCAGAGTTAAACACACATTCAACAATAAGAATCCTGTAAACAAACCGCATGTGGAGCAGCTTTAAACCATAACATCAGACTGAGAAGAGTAGCTCTACCTCTGTCCTGAATACTGAACTTGGTTTGAAACAGCTCGGTCAGACGTTTCTGAGCCCAGACCCTGAAACCAACAGAAAAAAAACAAATGTTTGTGCTGCACTGCAGCCTTAATGAAGATCAGTATTTGACGGCAAACAAACATCTGTCCTTACTTTAGGAAGAACTCCTGTCATACCGGCAAACAGACACAAGAAGAACCTAAAGGTAAACCACAAGACTGAGTTCAATATCATAAAGAGTATTGAATGATGTTCATTTTACAGATTAATCAAAGAAAATTCAAGGCACCCAGGAGTGGCAGAATGTGTCAAAATAAAAGCCCCAACTTGAGTGGGGTACTAACTTTTTAGCCTTGCTGCTGTTGGGGTAATCCACCACCATGCCGCCACTGAAACCTGCTTTCATGGCCTGCGTTGTAATCAGCTCCAGCTGTGGAGGAGCCAGGAGCAAAGCTAAAGGTGAACAAATAGCCCAATCCTACAAAATATAGAAATGAATCTGAAAAATCAAGCAGGAATGCCTGATTTTTTCTACCTGCTCTGAATTCTCTGGATAAAGCTGAAAAACGGCACGAGAGCCTCTAGCCTGATAAAGAGAGAAGACAGGATTAAGGACATGCAATTTCTGTTTGAGGAAGTCAATAAGACTGAAAAGACCTCACCAAAGAAGAGTATAGTGTGCTGAAGAAAGTGAAGAGCCTCTTGGGTGGACTGTGGGACTTTTTGTCTGCGTTACAGAGCCACTGCAGCGCAGAGATGCTGATGGGGAAAAAGCCTTTGAAACACACTGACAACCTTTGATTCTAGTAAAAACCTTTCACCACGCTCAGTCACCTGATGCAACCGTCAAAGGTGCCTGCTCGAAAAGGCATCCCATGGCCCATGTCCCCCAGCACAAGATCTCCTTCCACTTCTCTGTCCAACGCGACGTCTGCCGTGAGACAGATTGGACTGTGTCAGCAATAACACAAAGACAATAAACATGCCTTTGATAACCTTACTGTACAGAACAAAACAACATCATCAACTCAATAAACATGAAGTTCAGGGCAAAAATATCAGACAAACCTAACATAGCAGTGCTGATGTCGATTCCAACCCAGTAGTGTCCTTCCTCTGACAGATAGTCCCCACTGAGACCAGATCCACACCTGAAAGTCAGTCAGGGCGATTACTTCCTGCCTTAAAGGTGAACGTCGGCACTTTTTACAAAGGTAGGATTAATCCTTCACTCTATTTTATGTCTTCTTTATCAAAGAATACACAGAACCACCCTTTGCTAAAGGACCGTTCATTCAATACCACGATGCTTTGCAATCACAAGATTTAAAATAAAGAAATAACAGATGGTGGATGCAGCCAAGTGTCATGCAAATGTTTCATTTGTTGAGCTGCCTTTTTTTTTCCAGATGTGACATCAGTAAAGTACAACGGAGTTTTAGGGCCACCAAAAAAGTGGAAGTGCAGAGCAGCAGGTGAACGCCGCGCAGCAGCAGAGCAGACCGACTAAACTTAGTTTGACAGGTGAGCTAAATGTTTATTGATAACGTTCCAAATGTTTGGAAGCTCGTTTGTTTGATTTACAATTTATTAAAGTTTTATTTATCGATGGTTGGTTTGCAGCACGATGAAGCCATCATCGGTATCCCTGCAGGCAGCTGTCCACTTGAATCCTTTCTTCCTCCACCAAAGACCAGATCTCTTCGTTTGTGTGGTGCTTCCGCCTGAGGAGGAGCACTTTTTGGCATTTTCAACGTTCTAATGCTAATATTACAGACTATTTTCATTCCTCTTTATTGTTTTTTGTTGAAACTGGAGGCTTCAACTGCAGGAGGGGGCGTATGTAACACTGTTTACTTCCGCATTGGTGCTCGGATGACAGGTTGATGACGTAAGGTGACAAATGAACTTCAGGGTGTGTGAATGAAAAGGAGAATAAAGGCTGCAGCAGTCTTCTATACCCAAACGTGTCTCTGAGCTCCTTATTTTACATATGAAAGTCCCCCTTTACTGACACTGAACCCCGGAAAGCCGCTACACTGACAATAATCTGATTTTGAGGCGCAAAAAGGTTCAGAATCTCTTTGTTTATCTAAACCTATCTGGAAATAAAGCTTCACAAAAGGCTCCACATATTTCATCTTCAAGCTTGGCTCCAATAAATGGAAAACTTTGGCGTTTTCTCCTTGTTAATCTGAGTTTTTTCTCAGAAATTTACGAGTTTTTATCTCCTAAATTTACGAGATAAAATCTCGCAATTTTACTTTTTTTTTTTTTGTGGCCCTAAAACTCAGTCGTAGTAAAGAAAACATTCTCCTGAAGAAAAATAATGAAGGATCCATTCAGGATCAAATAAGAAGCCAGAAAAACATTAATAGTTAGGCGGGGATTTTAATACTTTGTATAAATTGCTCAATGCAGAACAGATGTGGTTAAAAAAAAAAAAAAAAAAACTGAAAAAAACAGAGCTCCTCCCTAACGGTGGAGGCTGCTGTCCCACTGCTATAAATCAATATTCTGATACAATATAAGATCTTTGCAGATAAATGGAGCACAAATGAGTGAATAACTGCTGTTAACTTTTAAAGCTCAACACTGGTCAAGATGCACACCTAAATGGAACAGAATAGAATAGATTAGAATAGAATTTCCTTTCATACCAGTCCTGATAAAAAAAACACTCATTTTTGATAAGTATTTCTGCCAATGGTTTCATATTTCTATTAAAACTCTATTTGAATTCATTTATTTTTTATTACTGGCTTACCCGACATCTAACAAGAAGGACGGCTGTCCCTCTGGCAGGTTCAGAAGCTCCACAGCCCTCTCTGACATCTGGGTCTGAATCTCAATCATGCGGGAGCTGTCGACAAAAAGACAGTAACCTCTCAGAATCTGGCTGTTTCGGTTTTTCACAGCAGAGTTGGCACGCCAAACCCAAAATGTTACATTCAAACACAGATGAGTGTTTTGAGCAGATTTGTGGTGCAGCGTAATCATTATTGTTTTAATTATTATTATTATTATTTACAATTGTTATTTGTATTATTGTTAAAAAAGGTGTTTTTATGAGACATTAAGCATATTAAGGGACAACAATTTAATGAAATTTCAGAAATGCATGTTGAAATACTGAGATATAGATGCATAAAACACAGCATTAAACGTTTATACTCACTTCTGCGAGTATTTCTTTGCTTCCTCCTCATTGTAGAACTACAGGGATGACAACAAACAAACAGCACAGGTAAACGATTCAATACACAGTAGTTTGGCCTTTGTATGTGCCGTTCAAGTGTTGCTTCAATACATAAAATGAGGCTAATCAATTTACAAAGACTGTAAATGATGTCATTTTAGAAAACCTTCAGAAAGATGCTGGTTTTCTGCTCAAGGCCATAAAAAGATCTAAAAACAAAATGTAACAACATTTGGTTTTGGTTCAACTTGTCTTTGTTTCAGCAACAGTCTTGGAGTCGGGCTGTTTCACTTTAAAAATGGTGCTACATTTATAAAGATAATGCATTTGTGAGATGAGCACAAAAAGTTCATCCTAATAAATATTGGTCAGTAACTCCTAAAATACTTAAAGCACCACTCCCATCTTTTGATCTATTCTCAAAGTGTTCCCAGAGCTCTTTTAATTATGATTATGCAAAATAAATGAAAAACTTGTTTTCCTAGATAAGAACATAGTTTCTGCAGAGCAGCAGGAGTTCATCAGAAATTTTCCTCTGAGGGGACTGCTGCGTATCCTGTCTTCCCTTTGTTTTCACACTCTGCTGCTAGCTTACAGCAACCTCACAACCTCAATCTAACAATACCGGAGCAACAAAAATGGCGAGCAGTGTTGGAATTCTCTTGGTGTATAGTTTTTAGCCAGATGCCAGCTCAGACGAGGAAAACAGAAACATACATGGATCTATTTTTCTGTAAGTGAATGCATCAGAATGGAGCAGAACAGGGAGATTGTAGCTTCTTTGTCACAGCTACAAGCTTTTTCCAACGGCATCATTTTGTCTGCTCCTGATTCACAATAATTTGAATAAAGAAACACCCAAAAATGCAATTTGTTTTAACATATATCTTCCATCATTCTGGTTACAAGAACATGTTAAAAACACCAAAAACGTGGTTTTCATCAGAGTGGGTCTTTCAATTGTTGTAGCTTCTGTTTTGAAATTCTGGTACAGTGCTGTGGATGAATGAAATGTTCTGCAATATAAGTCTCATTTTTTGCCTTTTGGATAATTTAGTATAAGTGTGGAGAAGAAATTAGCTGGATAGGTGCACCAAGAACAGTGAGAACTTTTGGTGGAGGCGGTATGATGGTGTGGGCCCGTGTCTCCCGCACTGAAAAAACTAGCTTCAATCTCAACACACAGAGATGTTTACATCATCAATACATTTTTCCACACAAGTACAAGAGCAAACTATTCTTTGAAATGACAGCGCTTGCCTCCACCGAGTGAGGTTTATCACTACATCCAGAATATATTTCGTTTTGCTTCTAAAAACTTGTGCTGCTTATCCCACAAATCCACGTTACTTCCATTTATGGTTACGTCCAAATCGGTTTAAAATGGAAGATACCATCTTATCAAGCTTATACCCAAAACGCAATGTTACATCAAATAGTACCTAATCTATCTAATCTATTACCCTGATTTCTCAGGTTAGATTCACACACACAGACTAGTACAGCTAACTGACCACATCTGGAGGAGCCATGTGCTCGGGTCGTCGACAGCTGGAAGCCATCGTCCTTCAATGAGGAAGAATGCTAGTTAGAAAAAAAACAAAGTAACTAAATAAAACGTCAAAAACAAAAACAGTCTTGGAAGCAAACTATCAGTTCTTCTAAACACACGTGAAGCGAACGGCGGTCACGTGACCATCTTCTTCGTTGATCCTAAAGCCAGAAAAATAGCGCTTATCGCCACCTACCGTTCACTCTGAATATCGTTTTAGTTTTCATTCATTCAGTTAATTACATTTGATCACAACAGAAAAACAAGGAAATGTAGCAAAGATTGTAGAACAACAACTTAAAAACACTAAGAAACACACAAGAAACAATGATGTTATCATTTTTTAAGTATATATGTTATTTTCAGTGTATTTTATATATACATACATATATATATATATATATATATATATATATATATATATATATATATATATATATATATATATATATATATATATATATATATATATATATATATATATATATATATATATATATATATATATATATATATATATATATATATATATATATATATAGATAGATAGATAGATAGATATAGATATATATATATATGTATAGATATAGATAGATAGATAGATAGATAGATATAGATATATAGATAAGATTTAAAATTACAGCATTTTCCTGCGTACTTCAAACTTCTGACGGTCTCAGAGCCAAATGGAAAAATATGTTGGTGTCCCTCTGTTAATGAAATCAAAACCCACAACAGTCACTGAAGAAAAAACCCAAAACTTATTAAATCAAAAGCTTTTCTGAGATTAAATCAAAATTGCTAATAACAAGTGAAAATAATTTAAACTTGGAAACCTTAAAAACACACTTTGATTGTATTTGTTAAAGCTTTACGATCCTGCTCCAAAGTGTTCTCCTGTATTTTGGGAGTTCTAACCGCTCATTCATGGCACATCTTCTAAAAGACATACATTATCCTCAGCAGCCCTTAATGGGGTCTACCTTTTAAAAGTGACAATTCTCAACCACCATGGAGACAGAAATAACTGACAACATTGTGTCACTAGATCCATCCAGGAAGGGCCGTATTTCTAAATTGTATGACATTATGTTGGACCTTAAACATCCTTCAGTTTAAGATGAATTGGGAAGAACATATAGGTCTCCCTATATATATATATATATATATATATATATATATATATATATATATATATATATATATATATATATATATATATATATATATATATATATATATATATATATATATATATATATATATATATATACATATATATATTTGAGTTTCTTCTCTTAAACTGGTAAACCCATCTTCATTTTGTGCTTGATACCAGTTAATCCAGTTTAAGGTGGTACACCGAGTCCATAGTTCTAGGGTTAGGCTCGCTTCTATACCCCACAGTTAGCCCACTGTATTAGATGTAATCTTAAAGAGGCCTCTCTTTACCATATGTTCTTTTCATGTCCTCATTTGAATGTATATAGGATGGCAATTTTTGACAGTGTCGCGTTTATTTAACACCAAATTGAAACCAACTCCATTAATAGCATATTTTGGGATCATGGAGACAGAGCTGTCTTAGGTACTGCTGGAGACAGATACATGAGGAGAACATGTAAACGTCTATACTTTGACATTTTTGTTCCTCTCTTTGGGTTAATGCCAACAAAACTCCTAAAGATTATGAAACAAATGAATTTCAAATAATAAAACCATGACTATATTTTCAAACATAAGTGTTTTTGCTATTGAGTTGAAACTATCACAGATATGACACATTTATTTTACATTTTATCAGGTTTGTCAGAAAAGGTACCAGTGGGAAACACTGATAACTGAAATTTCTTGACTTGTGTGCCTGTTAAAATACTAAAAAATTATAAAAATTAAAGAATATTTAAATTTATATTATTATTTAAATTAATATCAATAATCTTTAATGTAAAAAAAGATCATTTTAATGCTAGTTTTCTTTTCTTTTTTCTCATTAGTTAAGAATTTCAAATGTTTAAAACAATGTTGACTTGTATTCAGAAATGTACTTTATTCTTGAATTGCATTGTTGTAAATTTTATATTTTTGAATTGTACTCTGCAAATGTTTAATAAAAATAAATTAATAAAAAAAGTTATCTTTTCTTTCGTTTTCAAACAAATGCATTTAGAAATCCGAGGCTCATTGAATGCGGTCCAATGGTCCCTCCTTCCTATTCTGTAAATTGATTGGTCAGCCAAGGGAGCACTTCCTGTCAATCTTAAATCCTATTGGCTAGTTTCCCCGGTGACAAACCGGAAATAGTTTTCGTGTTTTTACTGTTTAACAGCCCGGTTTGGATAAAATGGCAGGGGTCAGCTACAGGCTTGGCCGTCTGACAGCTCTCAGAATGCGCAACAGTCGTCCGGTGGGTGCTGGCGGAACTTCCGGCTGTTTTCTAACGAGATGCCACCGCGGTTTCTGTTCACGTTCAGAAGAAGAGAAAAGAAGAACAGATCAGACGCTCTCAAAAAGGAATACAACTCGACAAATTCCTGATGAACTCTGGGGCTGTAGGAAAACCAAATGTCAACAGGAAGATGGAATTATACTGTTTGACACTTCTTTTGATTTGACCTCATTTGATTTAGAGAGATGTGCAGAACACCGACAGAGTCCTGCACCCCTGCACGCCCCTGGGGTGCTTCTCGAGAAGAGATATAAATTCCTCTGGAGCAGCAGAGGATCAATTTCAGCCCCCCCAGAGACCCTCCTGCCCCCTCATCAGCTCAGAGGTTTTTGCACTGTCGTCCTCATTCTGGCAGATCAGGGAACAAACAGGCCGAGACTTCTGAAGCCTCAGCTAGATGCATTTAAAGCATCTCAAACCAGAGGCCACAGCTCCCAGTCAGACGAAGTTCTTCTGCACAGGAGCAGGACGGCTTATTATGACATCCTCAGAGTGTCTCCCTCTGCTACACAGTCTCAGGTCAAGGCGGCATACTACAAGCAGTCCTTCATCTACCACCCTGACAAGAACCCGGGGAACAAGGAGGCGAGCCTGCGGTTCTCTGAAATCAGTGAGGCCTACACAGTTCTGGGCAGCATCAGCCTGAGGAAGAAGTATGACCGGGGCATCTTAAGCCAGTCGGACATCCAAAGTGCAGGAAGACCTTCATCTAAGGAGCCAGCAAGTAAACCCCCAGGCTCCCAGCACCAGCAGGCGCATCAGAGAGCCCGGCGATTTTCCCAAACCAGTGGAAAACCCATGTTTGACTTTGATGCCTTTTACCAAGCTCATTATGGGGAGCAGCTTCAGAGAGAAAGGAATCTAAGGCAATATAAGAAGCACATGGAAGAGATGCAGGAGAAGAGGAGGAGCCACTGGAGGGATCAGAAATTAATGGAAGTGGCTTTTACAATGATTTTGACCATGGCGGGGATAATCTTTATCAGTCTCAGGAAGCCCTGAAGTGGAATCGGCAGACGCGCCAGTCTGCTCCTGCGATCCCTGTTATCGTTTCAAACATGAATGATGAACAGCAGGAAGACTGTTGAAGTGCTGTTTTTTTTTTTTTTTTGTTTCTGCTAAATATATTCACTTTTTCATGAAACATGGGGTCAGTTTCATGAATGTAGAAACATTTTGCCCGTGAGGTTTATTTTGATTTTCTTTTTTTCTGGAATGAATGTCTCCAGACTAAACTTTGAAATTGTGCCTCATCACTCAATCAGAAAGCAACATTTTATAAAATGAAAAAAAAAAAAACAATTACAGACACTACAGGAGAATGCTTGAAAAGTATTGGCCCCCTGACCTGTTCAGCGTGTACTCCGCCTCCGGTGGCCCCATGACCCTGAAAAGGGCATAGCGGGTTTGGAAAATGAATGAATGGATATTGTCCTACACTAGTGAGAACAAGACAGGTGAATTTTGGATGGTTTTGGTTAGTTTTTAAGCAATTTAAATTCTTAAAATCCCTGCTTCTAGTGTCAAAAATTTGCACGTTCCTTGTTTCTTTTATGCTGTACAGTTACATTACTGAAAGGGAATGAGCAAAATGTCACGTTGCTGAAAAATCTACACAACTGTTTAACTCCTACCAGCTATTGAAACTACTACTCATATGTAATGATCCCAAAGGAAATGTCTTTATCACAGCAGCTCCATTAAGACAAAAGGAAATAAAATATTAACAGCAGAATGACTATATGCATAGGTACAAAATAAACAAACAAACTCTGTTCAACTATGTCTTGATTGTTGCTAAAAAGGTTCTACTTTTGTGAGATAGGAAATTTTTGAGGGAAATAAAGTGAAAAACCCAGACATTGGTGTTCTTTGTTTTGTCATGAATCAGTGCAGCTCTTACATCATATTTGATGGGTAGCAGCATTTTTGTTGTCACCATGACGCAACTAAGAATCTATGGAAGCATATGTGTCTCATTTCAAAATAAAAGTCTATACTGGAAATGTTTTTTCATTTTCAAAATAAAGCTGCATTTGTTGACTCACAAATAAAATGAAAAATCAATTCCATAAGAGTCTACATATCAAACTCAAAGTTAGCCTGTTTATTTCATTGCCTAAAGCTTCTCCTAAAAATGCTTTCCATCCAGATTCTGAATTTCTTTGACCCTTCTGGAGCTAAAATGTTGTAGTGTGTGGTTTGCTTCCTCTTGACCTGTTGGGTTGAAAATGTATACCTATATAGTACTCTTGATTTATATCCCAAGTTCAAGCTGTATCTTTTAACTGCCTGGCAAAAAAGACATATAAGCCCTACATTTCTTTCAGGAAAAAAAAAGATTTTTAAATTTTAGCCTTGGCAATAAAATTGTGCTTCAGATCTAAATGTGAAAAATTCAAAATGAAAATAACCATCCAATAACTGCAGACCTGGAGATCAGTCAACAACAAGTTGTGGACCAAAAAACTAATCGTGACAGGAGAACAGATGGTAAAAAAAGGAAGAGAGAAACTCAAAGAAAAGCACCTAAAATGTTCCAAATGTGTATCCTAAGAGTGGAAGTTGTGGCTTGAAATAATGATGTCACACGTACAGAAGATTGGTTTGTGTCAAAATATCACTTGAGGGATTACAAAAGTAGATTAGATGGATAATAACATTGGAAAGGAAGAATTCCCTCATTGATTCACAAAATCAATCTAACATTTTCATTCTGAATGTTCCAGTCTTAGCAGTAACTTTATTTCCCTGTTGTCTAATTTTTTTATTAATAATGAATAGTTGTTTGTTTTCCAACTGAAGAACCTGCCCTGTAGGGGGCATCTGAATATAGAAAAACCCTCCTTAAGTTTCGTAAGGGAGCCTGAAGGGTTCAGAATTCTCACTTTGCATTTAGATGCATTTCCCTGCGGGACTGGATTTGTCCAGACAGAAGCAGGGACAGTTGTTTCTTCACATTTTATTCACAGAAATATAAAGTAGTATGTCAAGTACATCACTTTGTACAAAATTGCACAGACTCTTCAAAACCCAGTCAGACCACAGAAAGTTGAACTGTAAGAGAATTAGGAAAATAAAGGTAGACATGAAAGATCTGTGATATGTAGGGTAAGTTTCCTCGCCACAGACACTGTTCCACTGTGGACATTTTCATCAAGGGGTTTTACATAAATAATATTCAATAGGAAAAATGTCATCTACAGCAGTTAAATTATAGGTTTCAAAAGTAGGGTTCAAATTGGCACATAAACGGCTCCATTCGCTCCTCTGAAGCTACATGGCCATGCTTGAAAAGACAGTGATATGTTTATTTCAACAAAGCAAATAAAAGAGGGGAAAAAGTTAAGTACCATAACCAAAAAAAAAAAAAAAAAACAACCCAGAAAACCTACCATGAAGCTATTGTTTCATTTATTTCCACTTTGGGGTAAAATATCTACATAAGCATTTTTTTTCTTAAATTAAAAAAACAATAATACAAATTTTCCCCTACTAGTCAATTGGTTGCCAAGCAACAATAAAAAAAACAATGCTCAGGCGTAAAACCTTTTGTAGTGTCACAATTAATTTTTACTATCCTAAACATGAATCTGATGAACTGTTTAATTTTAAAGTTGTTAGAAACCAAAATAAAAAGTTATTCACAATTTTTTACAGTTTATTCTCAACTGTGTTTAAAAGCCTTAATTAGTTGAGTAAAAGGTAGTGTTTCTATTAAAAAAAGTGATACATAAAGCTGAACAAACACAAAACCAGGACTCTCTGCTACTGAAAGCCTTTTTGCCACTGAAGTCGATCTTAAACTAGCAGTGTGGATTCTTAAAAAAAAAAAACATCAAAAGAAAAAAATAAACTTTTCATAAAGGAAACCAAGTAAAATCTAAAATCAAAAGAATGACTTTAATTTCTTTCTAAATGAAATTACAACTTTTAATACTTAAAAAATGCAGAAAGAAATTAATATGGATTAAAGATAACATGACATATTTCCATTCAAGCATGGCCATTGTTTGCTTTTTGAACTGTATATGCCCACAAATTCACCTGCAGGCCACACAAGACAGCACACATCACTTTCATAATAAAAAAAAGACATGTTCTGAGTCCCTCTGATAAATGCTGGATTTGGTATAATAATATGTTCAAGGCATTTCTTTAAAGTAATCTATATTATCAGCATCTCTAATCTACAGGTTTTCAATATAATGCAGGTGACTACAGGACCATAACAAGAAGGAGGAACCCAGAAAAACATCTTTTTTTTATTAATGCAGCACACTCTTTATTAAAAAATATCTGAACTCTAAAACACCAGCAAAAAGCTGCGTCAGACACATCTGCAACACATGACCTTGTGTGCATATGTAATGGTATCAATAAAACCTTCCAAAGCATGGATGTGCTGTATGAAGAGATATGCATATTTTGTATATCTTAAGCAAAAAATGACAAGATTTCATTTTTAGCCTTTCTGTGATGATATGAGATGCCAGCGTCGCCATTCTTGTCTGCTACATCCTTGTTTTGCAGCAGCTCGTGTGTCTAAAGTAACTGTCAGGCACTGAGACCCTTTAGGTTAAAAGTGTTTGGGGGAAAATTATCTCCGAGCTGTATTGATGTGGTTGAAGAGAGCCAGAGCGGGACTTTTTAGGGGAAACCCACAGGGACAGTGAGGATATCCGGAACAAACTCAAAGCAGCTTTACAAACATTGAGGAGATGCTCTCAAAAGCTTGTAGGAGCTCACTGGGGAGGGAGCTTCTCTGTTGGGTCAGTTCAAACTCGGCCCTCCCAAAGGGGGGTGACACGGGCTCTGCTTTTGGGGAACTGGGGGTAAGGCTGAGCAGGAAGGGGTCAGAGGAGGGGAATCAAGGCCAGCTGGGTTCACTGGACAACTTCCCTTTTCCTTAGAAGTCGTATATTTCTTCCACTGACTTCCTTTGTGGCTAATTTTCATAAGGAAAACAGAAGCAAACTGAAAAAAGTTTAGTGTAAACACCGCCTAGAATTTTTTCTTCACTTCAACTGGAAATCGCCTGAAAACTAAAACAGAAAATGGTAAGTGATCCGGTGATGTGAACCACTTCCCCTCAAACACAAGATGCCCCATGTCATCTCCCTCAGTCACAGAACAAATGACTCATCCCTGATAGGGGCTGTTTAGTAGAAAGAGTACTGGTTCTCCACGGCCCGGGCCCTCCGAGTCCCATCTGCATCATGGTAGTCCTCAGATGATCCACTAGAGGCATCCAGCAGCCGTTCCGAGCTGTTACTCCGGCTCTGCAGGCCCCCTCCTACTCCTCCTCCGGTACCAGGGTCACTTCGGGAGAGGGAAGGAAGAGCAATTGGTGAGGAAGAGGTGCTTGACGACAGGGGGCCATCAGAGGGAGGCCCTGCAGGCGCTGTCATTCCAGAGGTGTGAAGAGCGGGCTGAGCTGTATCTGCTCTGCAGGCTGCTTCCCTGGGAGGGGTGAGGACTGGTGGCACGGTCACATCTGTAGCAGCTGGTGAGAAGAGGCAAGGAAGCAGCATTAATGCAATCTATTAATCTGTGCTGCTGATCTTATTCAACTTGTTTCCACTGGAGAGTTGAAAATAAAAGGCTCGTTCATGCAGCACTGGTAAACACAGGCCCGGCCGGCCTTCTTTATTATCCTTTCTCTTGGTGGGCAATAACACCAACAACACTGGGGCCAAAGACACGTCTGAGCAGTGTATCAATGAGGCCTTTTCCCCCCAGAATCAAACCTTTGCTCTATCTACAGGCGAGTCAGTGCATGAGTGTGTGTACATTTGGCATCTGGGAAAACAGAGGACCTCTTTGTCCCCATCTGAGCGGGATGGAGCTGGAGGCGCAGACTGCATGCAAAGCAGCCGCGGCATAATCACCTCCCTCACTCCCCTGCACAGGAGGGTATTTATCCTGTGCCAGAGGAGCAGAGGACAGCAGCAGAAGTAACATGGAGGACAGGGAGGGAGGGGGCAGTAAGTTTTAGCTGTGCTTTCTCAGTCTGTAAAGGCAAAGCTTGGCTTTTACAGCACTCATCAGGATTCAAGAAAATATTCCAAAATTTTTACACCTACCTACAATTATTTAGAGCTCAGCAAGTGCAACCTGTTTGAGATTTTTATTTTTAATAACTTCATAAGGAGCATGAGGTGCTCCAGCAACCTCGTGACCCCAAAAGTGAATTAGCAGTTTTACAAAATGGATGAATGGAAGTGTTCATTGTTCTCTTGTGGGACTTTCACTCTATCTGATCTAAATGTTTTTCCTTTTGCAGCACATTTGAACAAATATGAATTTATATGTTGGAATGTAAACAAAACAGGCGACCAGGCGGGTGCTGAGTACCTGCAGTGGAGCTTCGTTGCACCTGCACATAGGAGCGTAACGTAATGTCGGCTGAGCCGCCAGATTCCAGCGGGATGGGGTGGGTGTGGAAGTGTCTCAGCATGTCCGACACAGTGTGGAACCACAGGTGATGCACGTGGCACTGCCCGTTCTCATTAACAGACAAGCGCAAATGCTGGAGGGAGGAGGAAGGAAAACAGGTGATTAACAATATAGATGAAGGGATTTAACCTGAAGAAAGAAAAAAAGACACACAAGAAACCAAAAACAAAAAAAGTGAGAGGTCTGAAACACCCAAGCTAAGACAGAGGTCAGGGCTTTAAACGAGGAGTGACAGAATGCCAAGGCTGACACCAGAGGAAGAAGTGGCAGCTGACACTTAATCAAGACTGCCGGCCGGCCGGACGTGACGTTCAAGGATCATGTTACACTGGAGAAAACAGAGTAATAACATTTCAGCAGCTTTCACTGAAAAAAATACAACTTTCAGACAAAAAAACAACTAATTTCCTTTACATTTTACAATTCACTGATTGTTATGCAGCTGTTAGATTTGATGTCAAAGATACAGATGTTGCAAAAGATACCGTAAACCTTTGGCACCAGTAAAGAAATGATTCTTTCCCACTAATGAAGCCTCACATACTGAAGACGTGTAGTATTAAGACAAGTAAACATTAAATTATCATAAGTCATCTTAATATAAAGTTAACAACTTTTTGCAAAGTATGGGGTTAAATATTGTTGAGAAACAAGCTAATAACCATCACCACAGGTTTCATCAGTGTCTTTAAAAACTATTTTTGGCTGTAACAATAACTTTTAAATCACTGCTTTTTTTAACTACACAGGTTAAATACTTACTTTGGCTTTACCCTGGAAGTTGAAGGTGAGAACGTACTCGCCGGGTCGCGTTTCGCTCTGGCGAATCACAAAGAGCCCGTGGCTTATGGCCCCGCCAGTGAGCACCAGCTGGGCCGCTCGCACGCGAGACAGCGTACCGTGGAACCATGGGTAGCCCACTAAGCTGGCATCCCTCTCAGACTCTTTTGCTCCTTCACCACCTGTGTCATGTAACACACATCGTCACTTTATTTTTCCTTCTTCTCTCTTTTAATTTATTTTTTAATGTCTAAAGTTGCACTCCAATCATCTTTTGATGAGTTTAAAAGCGTTCCCAGTGGTCTTTTAATTATGATTATGCTGTTTTTAGGCAAAATTAAAATAAAATAAAAACAGAACGGCAGTAAGTCATTAGAAATTCGCCTCTGAGTTGTGGGCGGGACTGTTGAAGGGGAGACTATCCCCTTCCCGTCATCTATCTGTTTATGTGCTTTCCTGCTAGCTTACAGCCCTTCATAACCCTAATATAATATTACAGGTGCAAAAAATATGACGAGAAACATTAGTGCTATCCAGCCGTACAATTTTGCCAGATGCCAGCTCAGATGAGGAAAACAAAGACATAGACAGATCTAATTGTCTGCAAGTGGATGCATCAAAATGGGGCAGAGCAGGGAGCTTGTAGCCTGCTGTAGTAACGTGTATGTCACATTTGCAAGTTACAACAACAAATGCAATGCAATAAGATTAACTTTCTTTACATATGTCCTTCTTCACAAGACAAATGGCACAAGAAAATGTTAAAAACAAGATTTAGATTGGAGTGGGTCTTTAAAAAAATAAAAGCTTCTGTTACCTGCAGAGGCATTCTGAGCCTCTGGAGACTGAAGGAAGCGCTCTAACGGCATGTGGGAAGGGTGCTGGGTAAAAGACGGTTCCCTGCAACGGACTGAGGGGGCGCTGTAGTGCTCTGCTGCTGTAGAACAAGGCCTCTCTGGAGCCCGGTACACTCCTACATATGCAGGTATTTATCAACAGGTTTCTCAGGATTGGAGCTTGTAAACAAATGGTAAGATGCTCACCTTCTGACAGCAGCTCACAGCTGCACGAGGCCACCATGGAGCAGTCTTTGGAGACCTGACCGTGGGGACAGGACGCCAGCTCAATGTCGTCACCACTGTCACTGTACACAAGTTGGCCGGTCAGGACAGCCACAAGAGCCATTACACATGTGCAAACAAACATCCCCGCACCCTAACAGACATCTCTACGCCCATCCACATCCTACAAGCAAGCACACAAATATTCTGTCTGTTTATGTGCCGAGCTGCACCCACAAGGGTCCACAAATCCAAAAAAGTGAGGGCTCTCAGGAGCACAATCACCCATGTTTGTGCTCAAGCAGCCTGTCAACAAACCAAACTAATTGGATGATTAATGACTCTGTGTGCTTCCCCTCCTTTCACCCGTCCTATCCCTCTATCCCTCCCTCTCTCCATTCATCCGTCCCATTCCGTCTCCTGCCAGTAGCAAATATTTATCCGGGGGTTTACCTGGGGTCTATGCAGTCCTGGATGTCAGCAACCCATGAGTTCTTCTGTAAGGAGTCGATGGTTTCTAGAATGTATTCTCCCCCATTTTCCACCTGTAGAAGCAGAAAGCACCCCCGTAACACACTGAGCTCTGTTCACCCAGGGAAACTCCAACGTTAATCCTTTTCCAAGATCCTGTTTACAAGCTCTCCTTTCATGTTTTCTTCCATCTTTTCAGCATTTCGCTGTCTGCCTGCCTGTATACATGCGTGATGGTGCGGATCATTACCTTAAGAACAAAAGTGTTGTCCTTGTCGGGCATTTCCAGCGGCATGGTGGTCCTCACCTCCACAATGGCTGACAGAGGGATGCTGACTTTGGGTTTTGAGGACTGAAACCAGCACATAAACAGACTCATGAGAGCACATATACATATACTGCAGTGTTGTCGGTTTAACTTGATCTCGAAAATATCCCGTAAAAAAAGTTTTCTAACAAGACCACAGCCTTTGCAGACCACATTCATTTGAAAACGGTATACAAACCTTATAAGCATGCTGTTTGAGGGCCTGTATACACTGAAAAATGTAAACAGGAACTGCAAATATGTAAACTGGAAAGCTTACTTCTGCAGAAGAAACTGTCGTTGGAGGGAGAATTCCTTTTAGTGGGGTTGGATTTTTGTTTGTATTTGTTTTAATGTGTTAAATGCAATAAAAACATTTAAAAAAATGATAAGATTGCAAACTTATATACAAAAAACATGAACTCTTTTTGAATTAAAATATATGTCTTTTTATTTTCATGGCCAATTATCCTTCAACATGACCCGAGTCACCTCAACTGCATGAACCAGGATTCAAATTTCAGACAGCAATATTTTTAAAACTACACAACAAACAGTACGTCGGCCCCTGGATGGCAGTTCATCTTCATTCCAATCTGTTATCAGCAACATCTAAATAAACAGCTCCTAATGATCCACAGTTGAATTACATCCTGTGTTGCGATGTACAGGAAGCATCTGTAAAACCTAAAACCCAAGGCATTGAAACTTCAGTCAAAAGTCTCTAATGCTTAAATCGCTAGCAAAAATATGTAATTACACACAGCAGAGGCTCTTCATCTTTACACCTGATAGTTAAAGCTATTACTAGTGACGCTTTTGCTGCAATGAACTCTGACAAACAATGGGACCAACTTCAAAAGTAGACTAAACCATCCGGACAAACTCAAAGCTCTGCTGAACCAAGTAATTATTCCTGCTCTGAAACAAACAAGCAAAAACAGGAACGGTTTACAGAAGGTCATCTTCTGAGGCCAACCCGTTCTCCAAAAATGAGTGGGCCTTCTCATCAGTCAAACCCAGACCATAATCTAAAGACATGCAGTGTTTTGAGCTGGACTCATTTCTTTCTGTGCATGTCAGAGGAGGCCGAGGGAAGCTGACTGATGTCTCGCAGAGGCTTATCAGCTGATCTGTCTGGAGTAACACTGTCCTCCTCTTGATCCGCCTGCTGGCTGCCGTCCACGCCCCCAGTTCCTTTCTTTGGATCAGATGTCATAAATCACTTCCTGTATTAAACTATTCCACCACTTCCCATACCTCCATGCTGCACATCCAGTCTGAAAGGAGTCTGAACAAATAGTCGATGCTGCTACAAATACATTAAAGCTTCTGTCTGTAGTTTGTCCCACTTGAACTGCTCTACTAAGCAGACACAAAATATTAATTTTAAGTACAATTCATGGACATCTAATAAAAGAATATTTACTTTCCCTTAAATAATTCCACATATTTATTCAGATTTTAAACATGAGACTTTGTCCTCTCCACAAAGTTCAGCCAAATTAATAAATAAATGATTAAAAACAGGAAACTAAAAAAAGTCTAAAAATGTTGTTTTAGTCAAAGATGTTGTAATAGCATTGAATACCATTAAACAGGTTAAAAAAGGTATTTTGTTCTTTCTTGTAACTTAAATTAATAATTCAAGTTAAAAAAATCATTTTATTTGTAATATCTTATAATGATCTGTAAGATGATCCTATTCACGCTCCATGATTTAATCTGCTTTCGACATCAAAAGTGATTTTTTTTAACCTTTTTGTCAGATCAAAAAATAAAAACCATAAATAACTAAAACTTTAAAAAGATATTTTCACAACTTGATTTATAACCTATAGATTAGAGTCATCTCTGAGGCGCCTGCTGCTGCTCCATAGAGGAAGCAGGAAGTGTTGTGTGATCCCTCAGAACAAACCAGAACCAGGAGCAAGTGTCAGTCAGATTCCATCTTTAGCAAAAAAAGTAGTCTGTTGAACTATAATTAGTCTATACTAAAAGTGAGGCAGTATACTTAAAGTTTACTTTTTACATACTGTATATATTGTAAGCTTAAAATATTTCAATTTAGTCTGAAAGAGTATTCCGTTAGTATACTTCCTACACTACACGTACATGTACTATACTAGTTTATTTACTATTCTTATACTTATACCATACTAGTTATATTAGTTTAAGCAGCAGTCTCAGGCTGGAACAGAAATGTTTTAAAATGCATTAGCAGAAAAATACTTTAAGTTTTAGAATGGTACTTAGACCAATGTAAAACAACAAAACAAAAAAATAAAAAAACCTGTAAAGCCTGGCTGATGTTCAAAAATAAAAAAGTCAAATTGATCGAAAAAATGTAAAAAGTCCTTAAAAAAGTCACTTTTCCTCCCCTTTTAGGCCATTCAGCACAATGTGCAACAGAAATGTTTATTAATCTACTTTTTACTTTGTCTTTACTTTGTTGCTGTTAAGGGAAGAATACAAATGAATGCCAAAATCCAATCATCTCAACAGAAAAATGTCCTAAAAATTTGAAATTCGTGAGAAAAGGAGAAACAGAGGCCAAGTCAAAAACAGGATTTTGCAGCTGCTCCACAATTGCAAACTTGTTTTGTTCATAACCAAGTAAAATCACGACACTCAACTGTCAGATGAATTTGCTTCACATCTGTAACATTTTTTTCAACAAAAAAATAAAAGAGTTTGGTTAACATCTGCATCAGCGGTAAACATACATTGTAGGGGGGGGGGGGGGCAGGGGTCTACATGCTTCAGAGAATGGGAACAGGACAGTGGCGCTTAAGCAGTTCAGTGTGCAGAGCAGGCCTGCGGAGATGTGTGCATTTCATTATCCTGTCATCAAGGCTGCAGTCTCCCCTCTGAAGTTTATACTAATCTGAGCCATGTCTGTGACTGATAATAGTTGTGCTTTGTGCAGATGTTGATGGTACATTAAAGATGAAAGTGCTGAAGCACACTTATCGAGCTTAATTTCTTCATCTTGTTCTCATTGACTTTCCGGTGACTCACAAAACGTTTTGGTTCCTGTTCTCGCTTTGTGTCAGCAGGATTGCACACAAAAAAGGGGAGCTAAATATATCACTTTGGACCACATTTAGCTTTGATTATGCCATAAATCTGAGTGTGGGGGGTGTTTGGCAATAAATGTCACAAAATAAACTTTCCAAAGATCTTGATATTTTTTTTTATCCAAAGAATTTCAATGGAGTGAAGGTCTGGACTCACTAAACGTTTAAGTGGTCTTGGACCACGGTTCATCTATAAAGTGTCCTTCCAGGCTTTGGTAATGTGTTGAAGAGCTCCTAACATATTACAGAGTTAGCAGTATTCCTTTGCTTTTGTGATTTTGTGATGTTTCTGAATGCAGGATCCTTCTTCTAACATGTTTTCAGAATGAGAAGCTCCACAATTATCTGACAAAAATGTCTCCAAGAGCAATTTGTCATCAGCTAAACAAATGATTGACTCCTTGGATCTGAGGCTTTTACCCATTTGTTTTGTTAAGGGATTTGCAATCTATAACATTGAAAGGGCCAAATGGGCCAGTTTCTTAGCTTGTGTTGGAATTTCTTCACTACTCACTACATAGTGAACTGTGTAATGTGTTTGCCATTTAGTAGTGCTGTAGGAATCTACAATTCCAAAATCCAGTGCCTTAGAAAATTCCCAGAAGTCTCTGCAAATAAATCAGTGTGCATTGATGCTCACTAGATTGGCAAACATAGACCACAATGCATTCTGTTTGAACGATTTTTCATGAGAAAAATAGTCCGTGTTCATCATCAGAATGCAGGGGATTCATAAATAGTCTTCATAAAATGCTCATATTTATTAGGCAATTACTTCAGGAAATCTGTGACATCATATTTGCCTTTTAAAAAGAAGTAGTGAGCATGGTGTCCAAATTGCTTTTAACATCCAGGGCTTTAGATAGTCCCACACTACATAGTTTTTAAGTGGGTAGGCAGTAGTCCCAATTTCACTGTTAACAATGAAATACACTTTATGTTTTTGTGGCCAACTACATTTATATAATGTAGTTTTTACATAAAAAAACTGAATTATAGTTTTAAATAAAGTGATAAAGTGATATGTTTTTCTATATATGACAATTTTACCTTATTTTGCTTTTGCAGCACATAAAATTCCTATCTAAAAATAAAATACTCCCCGTGTCAAATAAGATCCTTCCTGCTGCAACAGATTTACTTGAAATAAAAATCCAAGAAAGCAAAGTCAAACATTGGTAAAAAGGATGTGCTTTAAGCCTTTTCTAGTAATAAACCTGCAGATTCAACTTTTTACCATCATTTTGCTCAGTTTTCTGACATGTTAAAAATCTGCCAACCAAATTCTAACTAATTAACTACAACTTACAAACCCATTATCTATGTAAATTGTTAGCATTGAAAGCCAAAGGGCAACAATGGAGCCTCAGGTTGCCGAGCCCTGATTTAGTTTAGTTGTTTTTTTTAACATTAACAGAAAAAAGGGAGTTTAAAGATCAATTTACCCGTTTTTAGAAAATAATAAAAGAATGATTCTCCTTTCTTGGAACACGCTTTTTTTTTTTGGTCTTTTGCCACCTCTGTCTCCTCTCCAACGCCTGTCTCCCACCTGAAATCTCTCCTCTCCCCTCTTTCACAGCCTAATCCACATTTCCCAACAGCCACGACTAAAGGACAGTGGCAGATTTACCCACACTCTGCTGCACAACCTCCCAGCCTACGTAAGGTCAGGTGCAACGATCTGGAAATCCCATATAGACAAATGTGAAAGGTGCATCCATGCATGAGAATGTGCAGGTTGAGCTGTGTTACTCATCAGCACAGGTTCAAGGGAATCAGCTGATACATAATTTCACTACGGATGTTTCTTCTTCTGTACTTAAAGTCATACTTAAAAATACAGTAATTTTCTCAGAAGCAGATGAGACATGGTTGAGTCATGTGAGCACAACTTTTGTTTTAAGTGACTTTGTTTTTACTTTCTAGCAGTTAGCAGTTTCTAATCAAAAGAACCAACCAAACTTTCACATAAGTTAAATTTGTTTTTAGATTAAATCAGGCAAAACAGAAAATAAGAATAATTCTAGGGTTGTTCAGATTAAAATAGGAAAAATCCATCTAAGTCGCTATATCCCTGTCAGGGTCATGGTTGCTGGAGCCCGCCCCAACTGCTGTTGGGTGAAGGTGGGTTCACCCTGGACAGGTCACCAGCCTATCACACAATCACACACACTCAATTTCGAGTAATCAATCCACCTAAGAAGCATGTTTCTGGACTGTGGGAGGAAGCTGGAGTATCTGGAATAAACCAATGCATGCACGAGGACAACATGCAAACTCCACACAGAAAGGTCTGAGCTAGGATTTAAACCAGGGCGTCTCACTGTGAGAAGCGCGAGATCGCTAACCACCAACCATGCAACCCTATGTGAAAAAGTAATTGTCAGAATTCATTGTGTTGTGAGATATTACAAGATTTAACTAATAAATTAAAAGCACAAAAATCTTCTTTCTCTTTCGGCTTTTCCCATCAGGGGTCGCCACAGCGAATCATCCTTTTCCACCTCACTCTATCATGGACATCTTCTACCCTAACATTAGCCAACTTCATGTCCTCTGTTAAGACATCCATGTATCTCCTCTTTGGCCGTCCTCTTGCCCTCCTGCCAGGCAGCTCCATCTCCAACATCCTTCTACCAATATATCCACTATCCCTCCTCTGAACATGTCCAAACCATCTCAGTCTGGCTTCTCTGACTTTGTCGCTAACACAGGCAACATGAGCCGTCCCTCTGATGTACTCGTTCCTTATCCTGTCTAACCTGGTCACTCCTAAGGAGAACCTCAACATCTTCATCTCCGCTACCTCCATCTCAGCCTCTTGTCTCTGTCTCACTGCTACCGTCTCTAACCCATAGAGCAGAGCTGGTCTCACCACTGTCTTGTACACCTTTCCTTTGAGTCTTGCTGGCACTCTTCTGTCACACAACACTCCTGACACTTTCCTCCAACCGCTCCAACCTGCCTGCACTCGCCTCTTCACCTCTTTTCCACACTCCCCATCACACTGAACTGTTGACCCCAAGTACTTAAACTCCTGCACCTTCTTCACCTCAGCCCCCTGTAACCTAACGCTTCTACCTTGATCCCTCTCGTTCAGACACATGTATTCTGTCTTACTACGACTGACCTTCATGCCTCTTCTTTCCAGAGCAAACCTCCACCTCTCTAGCTGTTCCTCCACCTGCTCTCTACTCTCACTGCAAATTACAATGTCATCCGCAAACATCATTGTCCAGGGAGATTCCTGTCTTACCTCATCTGTCAGCCTGTCCATCAGCATAGCAAACAAAAAAGGACTCAAAGCTGATCCTTGGTGTAGTCCCACCTCCACCTTGAACTCCTCTGTCTGACCTACAGCACATCTCACCACCGTCATACTTCTCTCATACATGTCCTGAACTACTCTGACATACTTCTCTGCCACTCCAGACGACCTCATACAGTACCACAGCTCCTCCCTCGGCACCCTGTCATACGCCTTCTCTAAATCTACGAACACACAATGCAGCTCCTTCTGACCTTCTCTGTACTTTTCCATCAACATTCTCAAAGCAAAAATGGCATCAGTGGTGCTCTTACGGGGCATGAAACCATACTGCTGCTCACAGATCTCCACCTTCTTCCTAAGCCTGGCTTCCACTACTCTTTCCCACAGCTTCATTGTGTGGCTCATCAACTTTATTCCTCTATAGTTGCTGCAGTTCTGCGTGTCACCCTTGTTCTTAAAGATCGGAACCAGAACGCTTCTCCTCCATTCCTCAGGCATCTTCTCACTCTCTAAAATCCTATTGAACAACCTTGTTAGAAATTCCACTGCTGTCTCTCCTAGGCACTTCCATACCTCCACAGGAACGTCATCAGGACCAACGGCCTTTCCGCTCTTCATCCTTTTCAGAGCCTTCCTAACCTCATCCTTTCCAATCTCTGCTACTTCCTGCTCCACAACAACCACATCTTCCTCCCTTCTTTCCCTGTCATTTTCCACGTTCATCAGCTCCTCAAAATACTCCTTCCATCTTTTCTGTACACTCTCCTGGGTTGTTAGCACCTTTCCATCTCTGTCCTTAATCACCCTTATCTGTTGCACGTCCTTCCCATCTCTGTCTCTCTGTCTGGCTAGCCTGTACAAGTCCTTCTCTCCTTCCTTTGTGTCTAACCTGTCATATAGGTCATCGTAAGCCTTCTGTTTGGCCTTTGCCACCTCTCTCTTCACTCTACGCTGCGCTTCCTTGTACTCCTGTCTACCTTCCTCAGTCCTTTCTACATCCCACTTCCTTTTAGCCAACCTCTTCCTCTGGACGCATTCCTGTACTTCCTCATTCCACCACCAAGTCTCTTTACCGTCTTTCCTCTTTCCAGATGACACACCTAGCACCTTCCTACCTGTTTCCCTGATAATTTCTGCTGTAGTTTCCCAGTCATCTGGAAGCTCATCCTGACCACCCAGACCCTGTCTCAACTTCTGCCTAAATTCCTCACAAGTTTCTTCATTCTGTAGCTTCCACCACTTGGTCTTCTTTTCTGTTTTCCCTCTCTTCTTCTTCCTGACCTCCAGAGTCATCTTACACACCACCATGCGGTGCTGTCTGGCTACACTCTCTCCTACCACCACTTTGCAGTCAATAACCTCTCTCAAATGACCTCGTCTACATAGGATGTAGTCCACCTGGGTACTCCTACCTCCACTTCTGTATGTCACTCTATGTTCCTCTCTCTTCTGGAAGTAAGTGTTGACTACAGCCATTTCCATCCTCTTCGCAAAGTCCACCACCATCTGTCCCTCCAGATTCCTTTCCTTCACACCAAACCTGCCCATCACCTCCTCATCACCTCTATTGCCCTCACCAACATGCCCATTAAAGTCTGCTCCAATAACAACTCTCTCTCCTCTGGGGATACTCTCGATGACCTCATCCAACTCACTCCAGAATCTCTCCTTCACTTCTAACTCACAGCCAACCTGTGGCGCATACCCACTGACTACATTCACCATCACCCCTTCGATTTCTAACTTTAAGCTCATCATCCTGTCTGAGACTCTTTTCACCTCTAGAACACTGTTTACAAACTCCCCCTTCAGAATCACTCCTACCCCGTTTCTCTTCCTATCAACACCATAATAGAACAGTTTGTATCCTCCTCCAATACTACGTGCCTTGCTGCCCTTCCACCTTGTCTCCTGCACACACAGTACATCTACCTTCCTTCTCTCCATCATGTCTGCCAGCTCTCTGCCTTTCCCTGTCATTGTGCCAACGTTAAGAGTCCCTATTCTCAAACCTATGTTCCTGCCTTTTCCCTTCTCTCTCTGGCCACGGGCCCTTCTGCCTCCCCTCTTTCTTCGACCAACAGTAGTCAAATTTCCACCGACACCCTGTAGGTTAACAGCATCGGTGGCGGTCGTTGTTAACCCGGGCCTCGACCGATCCGGTATGTCTAAAGTGTTGTGGATGATTCGCATGGTTATTTTGGCAATTTTTACGCCGGATGCCCTTCCTGACGCAACCCTCTCTATTTATCCGGGCTTGGGACCGGCACAGAGGCAACTGGCTTGCAACCCCTGTGGCTAGATTAAAAAGCACAAAAGCACAAAAATACCCCCACAAAAACCACAGTTCTTTTTGTTTGGTTTTCAGGGCCTTTAAATACCTTAGGTGGCACGTAAAACTCCAGCATGAACTTGTCACCTCCTTCTTCCCTCTTGGTCTTCCTCAGCAGCAAGCGACATTTCTGCCACTGTGCAGCCCCCATACAGTTTGTGTCATCTGCCACCATGTACCTCAGAACCCCCTCCCTCTGGATTTCCAGGAGCTCTGCCTTGTGGCCCTGGGAGCCTCTGGGAAGCCGCAGCTTTTGGGACCACCTCTCTCCCCCTGCCGCCTCCCCACCTCCCCCATTTGCTTTCCTGGCCCCGGAAGGAGCCTCTGGTTCGGGGGAGGCGCGTCTGTGCCACATCTCCTTCACCCCGTCCACCACACAGAGGCTCATGTTCCTCAGGGAAAAGCCTTTTTTGAAGCGAGCCTTTGGGTGACTAACCGACACATCCTCCGAGCTGCGGGACTGTCCCAGAGCGGACACCTTGTGAGTCGTTTGGCGGCCTCGGGAGGCGGCGGTGCCAATGCCTCCCCCGTCTATCCCTCCCCCTCCACTGTCCATGCTGTCCAAGGATTCAGTTGAAGCCCCAGCGTCTTTACGCTTCTGATAAAGGTCGTGACCGTAGGACAGCGGGCAACCCTGGATTCCCAGAAAAGGAACAATGCTGTACTTGGGGGCTGCGTTGGAGACGTCCTCCCCCGGAGAGGATGCTTTGCTCTCTCTTGCCTGGGTTAGCGCTGCAGAGAAACACTCCAAAAAGTGATGGGCAAAGTGCTGCGAGAAGCTGGTGTCTGCTCCGGGGGAGTCGTAGCAGGGGTTTTCTAACAGAAAGCGCTGGAACTTGTTGGCAAAGTCTGCAGCAGAGGCTCGAGCGTGGAGCTCGCAGAACTCTCGCCAGTCTGGCAGTGGGC
Organism: Oryzias latipes; assembly: GCF_053564925.1. NCBI lineage: Eukaryota > Metazoa > Chordata > Actinopteri > Beloniformes > Adrianichthyidae > Oryzias > Oryzias latipes. Next base: position 22,704,180 of record NC_136249.1, on the reverse strand, counting down.
ACGAGGAGGAGAGCTCCGGGCTACCAGGCTGCACCGCTCCGTTCATCACTGGGCCATCCCAACCCAACGAGGAGAGGCTGCGGGGGAGCAAGAGGAGGAGAGTGTTAGCATGCACAACTGCAGGAGCATACATCACTGCAACTGCTTGGCTTTAGATCACACGACAGCTGTGACACAGTCTGCATGTGTGAGGCTGTAGAGACAGAGAAGATGTGTGAATGAAGCAGACTGTGAACCAGCTTGTGTGTCATTATTTATATATCTCCATATGACAAAATCTGCTTGCTCTTCTGTCACATGTTTATAAATAAAATCCGGAAAAGTATTAAGATGTGTACAGCTTTCTCATGTTAAAGACCCACTCCAATGACGATTGTGTTTTTGGTGTTTCTAACATGTTCAGGTGGCATCTCATGATGAAGGACATACATGTAAATGAAGAAAAGTAGGATTACAACTGCTTTTCGGAGTATTTCTTTATTCAAATGTTTGTGAATCAGGAGTAGGCAAAAAAATGCAGTTTGAAAAAGCTTGCAACAGTGACGTAGAAGCTACAATCAGGAAGCCACAAGCTTCCTGCTCCGCTCCATTCCAATTCATCCGCTTGCAGACAAATAGATCCAAGTACGTCTTTGTTTTCCTTGTCCACTTGGCTCAAAACTGTACAGCTGGATAGGTTCCACCGGTAATGTTAGCTTGGGGTTGTGAGGGGCTGTAAGCTGGCGGGAGAGAATGTAACGCTGGGGTGGGGTTACTCTGCACCAAAAGTCCCGCCCACAACTCAGAGTTAAATTTCTGATGCTGGACTGCAGAAACTAGCATAATTATAATTAAAAACACTTACATTAGATAAAAAGATGATTGAAGTGGGACTTTAACCTCTCCATTCAACAAAAATGGAACTGCAAAGCTTATATTTAGATTAATTTTTTTCCTGATGTTTTAATTTCATTGTGGGGCAATGTTTTTTTGGTGACACAAAACACACAACAAAAACAATAATGCTGAGTACTGATGTCAAATTCTTAAACCGAATTGATTTGATTTACTGAGAAATAATTTGATTTAATTTACAGTTTGATATCGGCTAATTTTTAAATGAAAACTGTCTTTGTATGTATTTAGTTTATTCACAAAAAATGTAAAAAACGTTTTCACACAAGTGTTTTAAACACTATAACTCTTACTTTTTGCATTACAAGCCAAGAAAACAGTTGGGTTTTTGCCTTAAAAAAAATACAAAACAAATGAACTGACGTATCTTACGACTAAAGATCAATTTGAATTAATTATTATCATTTTTTAGTATGTGGATTTTCTTTGAAGGTGAAAAAGGGCTGTTGGCAGCCAGAGGAAGCGCTCCTGAAAGCTCCTGAAGGTTTAGTGAGACATTCAGTGGAGTGAGGCTGCTCAGCAGAAGACTGACGTCAGGTTTTAGCATTGTGTCACTTTGGTTAATACTCCTCTGTGCAAGTTATGGCAAAAAATGCAAAAGGAAATGGCTCAGACAGCTGAGTTTACACAGTTCTAAACACGTGCAGTTGATAACTTTTTGATGTGATATTAGATTATCTTCCTTTTCTGCAAGAGAGTTCACTCAAAACAGGCTTACTAATAAATAATACAACATCACGCTGCTTAATTTTTGTCATTTATTGTCTTGAACACATTAATTCTTCTCACGGACTCATCCCTCCACTGCTCCCAACCATGATTCACGTTCCTCCTTCACAGTCCCCAGCTCTGCCAAACCACATCACATCACTGAGAAAACTTTTCGCTACAGTGAGGACCTAACAAAGACTCACAATGACATTGTGTCAGCAGCAACAGCCAATGACAGTCTCCCCGTCTGCCTCTGCACATCAGTGACTAACGCAGCATTGGTGAACACTGCCAAACAATCAGGCGCATGTTGCTCTGGTTATAGCAGCAAATCGCGCAGATAAGAAGATGCCGCTTAAGCCGGGTAAAACGAGCTTTGGGTCGGCTATGAAAGCTCTGAGAGGCTTTTTTTTCTTTTTGTACCCACTGGGCTTCTAAAGAACTTCAACAAATCAAATCTAACCATTATTGCCCTCCTGAAGCGTGTCATCTATACCTCGGAGCTTGGATTCTCTGGGCCGCTAGAGGTTTTGAAGCAGGTTAATTGTGGTTTTCTGGAGTGTCAGAATAGGGTCAGTAAGAATGAAAGCTGCTTAGTCAAAAGCTGAAAAAAAGTAGAAGACATGCTTTACGAGAATGATCTGTCTGCTTTCTATTTCATCAGTCTGAAACAATATGATCAGAGGAAGTGTGTATTAAAACTGCCTGCTTTTAGTGTAAAAATGCTTAAAACTGCAGAAAATACCCCTCACCTTAAGAAAAATAGAGGAAGAAAGGAAGGGGGCAAGGTTAAAAAATATTAAATTAAAAAGTGACAACAAAGCAAACGTTTTTCTTCTTATCTGCGTCAGTGAATCCTTGGAAACCAGAGTTCCGACTGTCAAAATTCCACTTATTTTTCCTTCCACACTCCAACATCTAAAGGATGCTTGAACCATTTAGCTTTTTATTTCTGTGTAAATGCGACCTTTAGCTTCATTAAATTTGCTTTAGATAGATGAGATGTGAACAAAACTAACAGAAAAATTACAACAACTTAATTCTATACATATTATTCTTGGGAGTAACCCCAAAGAAAAAAAAGTAAATTTTAAACAAACACAGTGGCCACAGCTTTTGGTTAGAAAAAAAAAAAAGACTTATTGGACCATAAATTGCATTACAAGCAAAGGGGCAAGAAAGTATCTATAAACAGTCACCAATTGTGCAACTTTAATTTTCATCACAGGCATACCTCCACTTTGGGAGAGAAAAAAAACAAATGGGGAGAAGATGGAATCTGCAACAGATAAGCAGCTTAGTGTGAAGAAATCCACTGTGGGAGCAATTATTAGAAAATATAAGACCACAGATGAGCTCCCTCAATCTAGGGTTCCACAAAAGATCTCACTCTGTGGGGTCAAAGGGATCACAAGAACAGTGAGCAGAAATCCCAGAACACTTAGTGAATGACCTGCAGAGAGCTGGGACCAAAGTAACAAAGGCTACCATCAGTAACAACCTACGCCGCCAGGGACGCAGATCCTGCAGTGCCAGACGTGTCCCCCTGTACATGTGCAGACCTGTCTAATGTTTGCTAGAGCATTTGGATGATCCAGAGGGGGATTGAAAGAACGTTATAGCGTAATGAAACCAAAGTAGAACTTTGTGGTACAAACTCAACTCGTCATTTTGGAGGGGAAAGAGTTGCATTCAAAGAGCACAATACCTACTGTATACCATGGAGGTGGAATCATCATGCTTTGGGGCTGCTTGTCTACAAAAGGGACCAGGATGACTAATCCTTGTAAAGGAAAGAATAAATGTTGCCATTTATCATGAGATTTTGATGGAAACTTCCTTCCATCAACAAAGGCACTGAAAATAAAACATGGCTGGCTTTAAAACCATTATTTCAAGGTGCCAGAGTGGCCTAGACAGTATTCAGATCTTCACCCCATTGAGAATCAACGGAGGGTGTAGGAGCAAACTCCTCCGCCTCCACACCCAGCACCTCTCCAGCATCTTTGCACGCTTCACGATGAAAACAATTAGCTTCTTTGGTTCTTTCATTCCTTCAATTATTTGTGTTTGCACCACTGATGTACAGTGGGATTTAAAGGGTTACAAATCATACAGGAAAGTCAAAAGACTAACATCTGCATCCAATCACGCCGAACAAACAAACAAACACACCCCGTGTTCACTTGGCTATCAATGAACAAAAGTAATACATCCACTGAGTTCTTCATTAAACGTATGCAAGGCGATATTAACCAGATAAATTCAAAACATTCCCAAGTTGAAGCAACAGTTGGTGGCTGACTGACTTTTTTGCGCCAAAAAAAATCTGGTAATAGAGAAGCAAAACCTAGTGAAAGCTAAGAAGAAGAAGAAAAGATAATTCTATCTGACGGTGTTCAATTAAAAAACAAGCAAGTATTTGGTTTTTGGATTTATTTTTTGCTGTCACTATAATGTGGAAAATTAGTTGTTCAAGGGTGTTCATTTAAAAAAGTTTTCATTCAAGACTCGTATCACTGATTCACTAAAATAAAAAATATATACCTTTTCCACGTTCTCCTATATTGGACTCTGAGGCGGAATTGTAAAGGAAAAATGTTCAAAAATGGAAGCACCTTGAAAACTAGTCCACAGCAGCATCCTACATTCTCACATACCTCTTTCTTTATTCATGAATCCATCACCTTATTCACTCGATCCATTCATTCCCTCAAGGCAAATGAGATTTGTAATCTGAACTTCCAATCACCAAGTGTTTTTGGAATGATTACCTTACGCCTCTTGTCAGTGAGTGGAAGTGATGGTGTTGCTGGCAAAAAAAAAAAAAAGTCAATTCCTTTAAAGCTATTTAAAAACCTGCATTTGTCCAGCTTTCCACCCATTCAGCAGAAAAACAGCCACTTACAATGCGCTGCATTTCTAAAACTCCTGCCCTTCCGCAACAATGAGAACCTGCCCCCCCCCCACCCCCCTAAAGATACTGACCTGCCCACACTCTCCCTCCCGCACACACCGCTGAAAACACACGTGCTCAAACAACGAATCAGCATGAAACTCAAGCCGTCAGGCTGGAGGAAGTGGCCGGCATGATGGTTTTTGTGAGGCTCAGCAGACTGTTGGGAAAAAAAAAATCACACAGGGACTTCAAAAATTACAAAGACGGCAGAAACAAGAAAAACACATGTGATGGAGGAGAACAGAAGGGAGAAGGATGTTGGGTTCCTGCTGAACACCAGGTTTCTGGTGCTCTAAAATCCTTGAGCGTTGGCGTCTGACTCTACCTGCTAATGTGCATCATGTGTTTTCATTTTTGAAAGATCTGGACTGACGATTCACCAATAAAGAACATTCACTTTTTCTATGCAGCCAAATAGGTTATAAGTTGTTTCCATCACAACAAAACCTTAATTCTAAGATTTCACACTGAGGCTGCTCATGTTCCTCAAACTTCAAGAGTCACCAGCCTGAACGGCCATTAACGTTCACATTCATGCGGTCGTAACCTAATTTTAAAAAAAGGGGGGGGGGGGGTTGCCCAGTGATGATGCATGCTTCCCCACTGTGTATTACAGTTTCATTTCTCACTGACAGACACAGCAGAGCATGGAATGAGGGGTCACCACAAGCGACAAGCCCTTTGGTGACAGACAAGGAGATGACACAGCAACTGTTGCTTTTGTCTTTTTAAGGGCAATTGGAAAATTGTTGGGTTAAAACAATCCATCAAAAATTCCCTTTCAAATGGTAAGGGAGGGCTATTTTTCCACTCCTCTTGTAGTTTGGTTTGATTTCACACACTGCTTAGAGTAGGCCAAAGACTGAACACAAACCACAAGGAAAAGTCCAGCAGTTCAAACACCTGCTGGTTTTAGCATATTATAAACAGGGAAAGTAATGGGGGGAAAAAGATGAGATACCCAACAACTTTTTCATATTTTGGTTTTCTCAGCACTTTGGTGTGTAGCCTAATTTATTTGCATGCACGTTATAGCGAAGCACAATGTGGTTGATCTGTAAGATTCCCGGTCATGCTACGTTCACACCGGCTTACGCAACGCAAGTGACCACTTCCAATGGAAAGTCTATGTAAACTTGCAAAGGCGCATTTCGGGCCCAAGCGTTCAAAACTCTGGTATTTACGTGTCGCCACACAGGTTTTTAAGTCTGTTTTTGGGCTCAAAAGAAAAAAGCCTGGCGCGAGATTTGAACCACTTCAACATTTCACACAAAGCCTCTTCCAACTGTGCACTAGTATGGGGTAGCAACAGTCCACTGAGAAAATAGTAAGCTAAAAGTTCAGATGGGCTTTTACAGCTGCCAAACTTAGCCATTTAAACTGTTAATTTAGTCACTTTTGGAGACAAACAAAAGGGGCAACGTTCACCTATTCAGAGCCCAATTATCAGTAACAAGCACATTGATGCCTCACTTATACTTTTTTTTTCTTTCTAAAACAGCACTTTTGATGAGTTTTCTCATTTTGATTGAAAACCTTTTGGAAAAAGTGCTGATGAATGTTAGCAATTCTTCTGAACCTGGAGCTCCTTTTTTTCCATCAGTGGCATGTTTTTGCTCCACAAGCCAGCTGGTAAAACAATCAGTAAGCATGCGGAGGTGGAGGAGACAAGGGAAGCATAAAGAACAGGAGACAGACTTCAGGACACTGGTTTGCAGAGGCACCGTGTAGAGTTCCACAGTTAAAAGCTCCTTTCCAACAGTGATGAATAAAAAACAAGAGGAGAAAAAAGATAAATACAGTAGCAGAAAATCAAAAAATGTTCATCTCCATCTGTCAGGCCTCAGAAACCTTTCCTTTCCTGTGTCTCCTGCCTATCTGTTGTAAAAATCTACCACTCCTGTACCCCTCCTTCTGCTGATTATTCACCCAAGGGGACAAGGCAGATATCTCTGTCAGATGGTTGGAAGTTCTGTCTGTAACAGTAAACTGAAGGGGGGCGGGAGGGACAGTAATCTGCTGGGGGAAGTGATCAGCTTCGCCTGCAAAAACATTGTACGGGATCCTCCCCTTTATCCAAGTTCCTGGGCCCTGATAGGAGTTAATGATTTTTTGAGAAGAAAATGACAGATGAGGGAAGATTATTAGAGTATGGTAGAGTTATGCAGAAAAGATGCCCAAAACGGCACACTTTACGGGATAAACAGTGTTCCTGCAGTCGCAGAAGCACCCATATCATCCATGCTGCGAGTGGTGCCTGCAGCACTGCCTCTGATTGGACCATGAAGATGATTGGTGATGCTGTGCTCCCACCCCAGGGAGTTGGGGCCTTGCTGCGATTTCTAAGATTAGCCCGCTCCACAGCACGAGAGCCAGCTACAGCAGTGCTTGGTACAGTACAGCAATGTGCATAAACAGCATCCTGAAATTCATGTTCACCTTCAGAGCACCTTTAACCAGCCACACCTGAAAAACCTAGGAAAGACATCCAAGCAAGCTCCACATAGCAGGTTCAAGAATTAAACCAGAAACCTCTTACAGTGCTCATCATCACACTACAACTAAGGGTCAAATCCCTTGACTGTATGGACTATGCAAGTGTGACATCACCCATAGAAAATGACTTGCTTTTGGTTCCAGCGAGATGAAGTCAATTCAGCCGCATTAGGGACTCCACCATGCTGGAGCCAGAAATTGTCAGTAAGCAGTGACTGGTCCAAGTTGGTGTGAGTCAATGTTTCTATGGCAACCACTCTCACCATTCAGAAGTGAGTTTGATGGAAGGCCACACCCCTATTCCTTTTAAAAGCGGGATTGGGAAAATTTGTCAATCAAATATTTTGAGTGTGAGCGCACAGACTTTTATTGATGCATCTTGAATAACTTGCGATAAAAAGATGAGGATTAGCAAGAACATGTTAAAAATATGACGAGGAGAAAAAATAGTTATTATGAAGATATAAGACTAAGTATAGCTGTTTATTTTTCAATAGAAATCTATGGGATTTCGGCGTTTTGGGATAAGCAGGTACTTCCTATTTGGAACGTTTGGAACATGGAGGGGGCACTTACTCCAGTTCTCATTTACAGTCAGTGGTCAAATCTGATAACACTAGTTTGTCTAAACCTTCAAGCATTGACCTGATAAAGCTTTAAAGATGGCAGCTTTGACCCATTCTGATGACAGATCTACCTTTTGGCACATCCAGAATTTATCCAACTAAGGGCAAACACAGTGTTTTGTCCTTCCATGTTTATTGTAGCATCAGATTCATCTTTTTTCCGTTGTACATATTGCATCTAAAATGAGTTCCCACTTCATTATCCAAATGTGTCCAGTGAAATAAAGACTCGGATAGGTCCTCAGACTGTAACATGTTAAAGTAGTTTACATAAATGACCTTTTGCATTTAATGAATGCAGCTTTATAAAGTGAACACACTGCGGGCAGTTTTAAGAAACATTTCAATTACTTTAATAATAATAGTGATGAAGATAGTCTCATTTTAATGAACCACTTTTACCTGAATTGTTTTTTTCTTTTCTTAAGATATTATTTAAGCTAAAAATATAAACTTATAGGGTAATAATGGGTGCATGCAACCAACAATCCTGTAACATGTTCTGGCATACTTTTATGCTGCTCTTTTCAATTTTTAGAAATCACATTTAATCCATTTTTGGATTTCTCTACTGTTAAATCTTTATGTCCAGATTCTACAAAGTGTCGGATGTTTCCCTCACAGAGCATAACAACAACATCAGGTCCAGAGCCAAGAACAAAGGACAATAGTCCAGAGATGAATGCCAGAAACAGCTTCCTGCATGTGTTCAGCAGGAATCTTGTGTTCGACCAAATTGGAAAACTGAATCACACTGTAGTTTTTAATTATTGTATAGCCTGGGTCATTATCATAGCAAAAACTCTACTGAATATTTGGTAAAAATGATTTCCAACTTTCTGTGCAATAAAATATTTGCAACAGAAATCTGATTAGTCAAAGGTCGGTTTCATAAAGTTGATTCTCTTCTAAAAATCATGATTGTTTAACCATATTCCTCAACTCTCTGTGCTGTTTAATTCTTTTTATTTATTTTGTATTTATATGATAAAGTTTTAGGGAGTAAATAAATGGTTGAATATTTCTAATTTGACCCTGAAACATCCCACAAACACTTGTTTTTGGGTCAGGGCAGAAGGGTTGAATTCAGTTTAAACAGAAGTAAAGTGAAATTTTCCCACCAATGTAGTCAAAACAGAGATCCAGGTGTAAGTAGGAGTATCAGTGATGGAAGAAAACAAGAACTCACAAAAAAAAAGTGATGGACCCAGAAGAAAAAGCAAAGGGGCAGATAAAGACAAAAAAAATTCCAGCCCTGAAAGATTGGAAAAAGGGGAGAGAATGCAATCAGAAGAGCAAAACGAAGGGTCAGCTGTGACAGACTCCAAATTCCCCTTCTTTAAGATCCAGAGAAGCTGACCTTTAACCTGAGCTCTGATAACCTCACTTCTCCTTGACAAACTTAAATTTTTATCCAGGCGTGTGTGCAGGAGCAAGATGGTGTGCAGTTGTGTTTTTTGCATTCGAGGGTGCCTTGCCATGAGGAACTTAGCGGTTTTGTGTCAAAAAGTGTTCTGTGAGTAGGAATATTGTTTCTGCAAGAGTGGGGTTGTCTGGAGAGGGTTGAATTTGTGTTCAGATGTGTAAGTAGTGGGTTTGTAGACAGGACTGGGTCTGTGAGCAGGAGTGCATCTATGTGCAGGGGTGACTTTATAAGCACAAGAGTGCATTAATGTGAGTTCGTAATGCAAAGAGTTTATGTGTGGAAGAGTGAGTTTGAAAGAAAAAGTGTGTCTTTGTGCAGGTTTTTTATTTGTTCAGAAGTGAAGTGTGTCCACGTGTGTGGGAGTGAGTTTGCGTGTAGAAGTGTGTTTGTGTGCACAAAATGTAGAAACAGACAGATAAAAAAAAGAAACAGAAACAGACAGATACAATTCTGGATAAGAATCCAGACCCAAAGAGGAAATATGAAACTGTTGAGCATCAAATTGCTAAAGTGCACCCCCATGTACTTATGAGGAGGAGTGACCACTCACGTCTGATGATGCAGGTAGCCGATGTTACACACATTTGTTTAGTGGCTTCTCAGCAGGACAGAGTCTTCTCACTCTGTCCTCTGACAATATAAATGTTGAGTGAGCTCGGCATCCGTATGGCAGCCAACGATAAAGGACGGAGCGCGTGGGAGATGAACGCTTCACCACTGACTTCCATTTCCTGTCTCTCACCCACCAAGTCTGACTAATTCCACAGACAAGCATGTGCCTCTCGCAACCACACACGCGCAGGATAAATACTCGACAACCTGAAATCTGTCACCTATTACGATATGTTGACAAAAAAGCCACTTTTTGTTTTTCAGGAAAAGATTCTCCTCCATGTTTTTCCTCAAGCAGAATTCTTCTTAACAAGTCTTCAAGATTTTTTTAACAGACATTCGTATTTTGAACTCATTTATTTAATATATTGATTTTTTTAGATAATATTTACAGTAAAATATAATATTTACTGGAAAACATTTGCAATCAAACTTAATTTTTTTTCTTTCCTTTTTACTTTACAAACCATAGTCAACTATTTACTATGGGAAAAAGTCTGTAGAAAAACCCTGATCTTTTTGTTGTAAAAGTAACTTTTTAATAAAGAAATACATATTTTTATGACATATTTGCATGGAGCAATATGCAATATTTTTTTTGTCAAATTACAAACATTTCTGCCTCTGCATCAAACTAAATCATAAACTGAATGGCAAAGACTGGATCTTTCTGATGCAGTTTTCTTTTTTCTTTTAGCAAAAACTTCCAATTATCAAATCTAAACCCCCAGAAAAGAGATTCTTTGCTGAGTTTTTTCGTTATTTCAACATCGGGCTGTAATCTCCACATGTTGCCTGTGTTGTGTTTAGTTTGAAAATAAAAGCAGCTGTCTGTCAAAAAAACTTACATTCAGAGTCAGATGTTAGTTAATAAATGATCTTAATGTAGAGGTGAAACAGTGTGTATATCACATAAAAGCGTTCCTAGTGGTCTTTTAATTATGATCATGCCGTTTTTAGCCAAAATAAAAAAAAACTGTGCTGTTTTCTAGGACATAGTTTTTGCAGGGCGGTAGTTCATTATAAATTCACCTCTTCGTTGTGGGCGGGACTTTTGCCGTGGAGTAAGCCTGCCCCGACTTCCCATTATCCTATGGTTTTCACTCTCTCGCTAGCTTACAGCCCCTCACAACCCCATCGGTGCAACAACAATTACAAGCAACATTGGGGCTGTCTACAGTTCTGAGCCAGATGCCAGCTCAGACGGGGAAACAAGGATCTATTTGTCTCCAAGTGGATGCATCAGAATGGAGCAGAGCAGGGAGTTTGTTGCCTGCCATTTACAGGTTCTATGTCACACTTGTAAGTTTTTTCATTTGCTCCTGCATTCACAAAAAGAGATACTCAGAAATGCTGTTTTAGGCTTAATTTTCTTAATTCGTGTTCTCCATTATCCAAAAAAAGCACAAGAATATTTTAAAAACACAGTTTTCATCTGAGTGGTTCTTTAAAGATGAATTGTTTTCATAAAAGGGTAATTATGGGGGCGTTTCTTCATGGAGCATGTCTGGACTTTACATTTTAGCCAAAGCTTCACTTTCAATAAAAGTCATCAAACTATTAAATGTCTGATTTTGGAGCACTTACATATGCCAAGAAAGCGTCCATTCTAATTCATCACATTGTCACAGCATGATGTCAGACATGCCAGCATCACAAATCAATGAGTGAAAAGGCGTTTCTGTGCGAGCTTCTGTTCAAATCGGACTTGTTAGGCTTCATGTTACCTGTCTGTTCAAGCAGCTCATAAAAAGATACGTGAGAGAAAGTCAATAGAGGGCCTGTGACAGGCCTGCTGCAGTCCCAGGGAGTCTATTTAAAGGCAGCAGTGGAGCGTGGTGCAGGCTGCGCGCTGGACTTCATGAATGGCCTCCTGCTGAATGGCTGACAGACCCAGAAGGCAGCGATGAATGGGAGCCTGCGCGCGTGAGCTGTCACGGATTCTGGATCATCTTGAGCGCACCTCTGAGGGGGCCGCAGACAGATCCCACCTTTATTGCGTCTATTTAGCGGATTTTATGTCTTAGGGGGAAGAAGAAGAGGAATAAGCCTCCTCCGCATCTCCACCCCTCAAGCAGAGACGCAGACTATCCCTCTCTTCCATCACGGGCTGGATGTGGCCACTGCGTTTCGGTGAGACTTACCGCGCGGACGTGAGAGAGGGGCTTATCCCCCAGAACGCAATGTGTCTGCAGCCAGAGGTTGTTGTTATTGTCCTGCAGCTAAAAGAAAAAAAAAAGAAGAACCGACGCTGCAGCGTTTCTGCTCGCAGCATCAGCGCAGACGCAGGTTCTGCTCACAAACGCCAGGATGATCAGGCGCGTAAAGAAAAGCGCAGCGGCACTCACCTCAACAGAGGACGCGGTCCATTCTGTCCCAGAGGAGAGCAGACTCCGGCTTTCTGCACAGCAGGTCCTCACTTTTCAGCGTCAGCCATGGTTAGATCCTCCACCTGCTCTCATTTGTCTGGTTTATAGAAGCGCGCAGGCAGCCAGCTCTTCCTCCATCTCTGCTGCGGAACACTGGGCACTGCTGCCGCCGCTCCACAGACCTATTTAACCACACTGAGCTGCAGGAAGGCCCATTTCCGTTTGAGTTTTTCAAAATAAAGGTAGGGAATTCCAAAATGTAGACTTCCTTTTCGCTTTTGGTGAGGGGAGGGGAGAAAAACAACAACACCGCCTTGGGGTGGGCACTGCGTGACAGACACGCAGATCAATGTATCTTAATAATAATAATAATAATAATAATAATAATAATAATAATAATAATAATAATAATAATACTCTACAGTGGAAAAGATATATTTGGTTAAACAGGGAAAGTAAAATATCAGGTTAAATGGATGTTGAATATTACATGGAGTTTTTTTTTGGTCATATGCTCATATGAATTAAATTAAATTGTATTCAGATTTTTCAAAGATAATATAAAAAAATAATTTTTAAAGTATCATATACCTGGACTATATGTTACTTTTATAAATTAAGAGCATAATGTTGTTTATCGAAATTTGTCTCCTGTTAAAAATGTTTCTTCTCAACATTGTATGGCTTTTAATTTGAAGGTGAACTGAAAGGCCAGTACTGAAACAGCTTGCTTCACTTGTGAATGTGTGTGTGCGTGCGTGTGTCTGTGTCCAAGTGTGTAACATGTGTGTATGTATGTGTTTGTGTGTATACCTCTGTCCTTAAAGGAGCCACGCCCGTTTGTTGTTATCATCCCACTGGCAAAAATCCTGGATGTATTGTGTTTCAGTGTGTGCAGGCCTGGGCGCTCAACAAATGAATCCATATTCAAAACAAAAGCACGGTCCAGCCTAGCAGCAGATGCACTACACCAGCTGCTCAAGATAAACAACACAACAAAGCAAAACAAAAAAAAAAGGCCAAAAAAACGTAAATCCTGGCTAAAGCAGACAGTCTTCCATCAGTGTTTTGTGAATGGCGGAAACTGACAAAATTAGATTCAAATATTCTCTACATCATGATGGAGAGGTAACCCCCACAAGGTCAGCTTGACAATAATAGCTGCTCTACAAAACGTGTGTGTGTGTGGGTGTGTGTGTGGGTGTGTGTGTGGGTGTGTGTGTGTGTGTGTGTGGGTGTGTGTGTGGGTGTGTGTGTGTGTGTGTGTATGTGTGCACACCTGACATTCTGAAGAAAGAGAGAAAATACATTCCTATCTGATCTAAGAACACCAAAAAAGAGGAAAGAGAATTCAAAAATAAAAGTGAACAACCTGATATACTTATGTTTATATTAATTCATTATCTTAATCCAATGTGTTTACAGTTTGCGAGAGAACTATTTAAATATCTGGTGCATATTTGACTTAGTTCCCCAAAATGCGCAACAACAACAACAAAAAAAAAAGATGAATGACCAAAAATGTTGGTCAAAACTCCTAATTTCATGTTATTACAAAATGGTTTTGTCCCATTTTTGTGCAATAAAGCATTTTTGAGCCACTGTTTATGAAAAAATACTAGCTGTTGGGTCGTTTCCGACTTTTCATATGGTTTGGTGATGCTTCCTTCAGAGTCAGCGGCACAGGGAGCTTAGTATATTATAATCCTCTCTGAGAGGATTGAATCTGTGGGGCTAAGTACTGAAATAATAACAGCAGACAGTAGTAAGAGAGGATGAGCCATGTCAGTGGTTAGTATGTCTCAGAAAATAAAATTAAAGGGTGTGTTTATGCTTTTTTATTTTTATAGAAATAATGTAGCTGCTCATCAGCTGTAAAAATACATTAAAAAATATTTACTAAAGATTTACTGCAGTTAGTGAGAGTTAATCTCCGATTCTTAAACCTGTCAGTGCAAGAAAATTAAACAAGATCTTCAGACCTGCAACCCTGAGTGTAACAGCAGAAAGCAAACAGTGAGATCGATTGTTGCTAAGTCTAATGAATTACTGATAAATCATTTACCACAACTTCTACTTAATGTTCCACGTGCTTCTGTGGTGACTTTCAAAAAACTCTTCATGAGCTGAACAATGAACACATTAGGTTAAGTAAAAGCATTGGCACTTTTGAGATGTGGAAAACCCTTCAAAGAAACAGATAACAATGGGAACAATGGGGGGTGGTGTCATCATGATTTGGGCTTCTTTTTTTGTTGCTACATTTAGACCAGAAAATCAAAACTGAAGAGAATACTTCAAAAGACATTTTTTATCACGTAATCGGTAAAAAGAAAAGAAAAAATGTGGAATGATACCCCACTTCCCCAAGCAGTTCTCTTTGAACACAGAAGTGATATTTCAAAAGGGTTTAGTCATATCTTCAGTTCTGCTGAAACAGTAGAAAAAATTTCCGCCAATTAATAAAAAAAAACATCCATCTAAAGTATGAATTTGTTCTGATTTTAGCAGAAATGGTGATTTTCTTTTTACGGGAAACGTTCTCTTGCACTTTCACGGCAACATCATGTATGAAAGATTGTATGTATTTCATTTAAACCTACTTGCTTGTCTTATTTAGGGACGTTTGTTCAGGGATCCGTGTATATAGTAAAATTCAACAGCAGTCTCACATGTTCAGCTAACTCTCATGTCAGATCTTTTTACAATAAAGCTAAAAGATCACAATCCTCCTGTAAAGAACTATTACCCTTTAATTAATCACATCACTGAAAAAAACACCTTTGTGCCAGTATTCTATATTTAAACCAACACTGAGGCAAAAAGTGGCTTCAGAGAAAACAAAGTGAGTAAGGGGCACTCTCTTTGTCTTCCTCCGGAGGTTTATTGATCCTAAAACACTTCCTGCCGGAAGGACGAATTGACGAGAACCTGAGGGGGCAGTGTCCTCCTCAGCGTCCTCCCCATCTGCAGCTCCCTTTCTTTCTCACATCCCATCTGCTTCAGTCTGTCCTCGTCTTCCTCGGTCCAAGGTGTAGTTTATCGCTCTGCGTCCTGATAAATTCTCCCCTTTTGCTCCAGCTCCTCATTGGGCTCATTGATCAACAGGTCAGAAGGAGCACATTTAAACTCCAGGGAGCACATGAGGAGGCTAAAAGAAGAGGGAGGCTTTTGAGCTGATTCTCGGTGAAAGTGTCCTGAGTGGTTGGGATGGAGATTGGCCTCCTGGGGCTGTTTAGGTTCCATGGGTTTTAATAAGAAACTTCCTCTGCTTTGTTCTATCTGGGAGGGAAAAAAACGTCCTGGGATACGCAGAAAATCTTTTTAAATACGTTTTTTTGGGGGAATGAAGAGAGAAGCACTGGTGCATCCTGCTTTTTAAAACGCAACTGTCATTTACGAAAACTTCCCCTTATAAATCTGCACCTATATCAACATCAGGGAACATCCTTTCACAGCAAGAATCTCAAATTTTGTCCAGCTTATCATGCATTTACATGTGCATAACAAACTGGGCCGGTTTTTGACGTCTTCAACCCAAAAACTATTTCTGTAACCAGAGGAAGGGAGCCAAGGTATACCGACCCTCAGGGCCCTTCCCCCAATCTGTGCGTCAAAAGAGGAACCAGGTGGGAGTCGCTACAGCTCAGACCATGGCTCACGTGGGTCTCAGGGTCTACTCACACCAAAGTCCAGCCCCCAAAGCACAACTCTTCTAGTAGCTGTAATTGCTCTGGAGCTGTCCCTGGGCACTGGCCCTTCGACTCCAGAGTTTGTAGTGTGGGTACGAGTCATGACAAACCTGGCAGCAAATAGAAAAAACAGACTTTCCTTCCAACTGTGTATATGTTAACTGTGTCTGGGCACTGACAGTAAAAAGATTAATGGCCCTCTCAGATCATATTTTGATCTGTTGTAAAAGTGTTCCCAGTGCCATTTTTAGACAAAATAACAAAAAATTGTTTCTGCAGAGCGCCATTAGTTAATTAGAAATTCACTTCTGAGACACTCCACTGTTTGCGCGGAGTAACTCCACCCCCTCTTCCCATCACCCAGCTGTTTAAACTCTCTACCGCTAGCTTACAACCCTCCACAACCATTACGTTACTGGCGCAACAAAAATGGCGAGCAATCTCGGCGTTATCCAGCCGTACAGTTTTGAGCCAGATTTCAGCTTAGACGAGGAGAACAAGAACGTACGTGGATCTGTTTGTCTTCAACTGGATGCATTAGAATGGGGCAGAGCGGGGGGCTTGTGTCCTTCCATCTGTGACTTCAGTTGTTCGCCCGCTCCTGATTCACAATGATTTGAATAAACAACAGTCAGAAACGACATTTTAAGTTTAATTTTCTTTATAAATGTCCTCCATCATAAGAAAAATTCCACAACAACATGTAAAAACTTCAAAAACATAATTTTCGTTGGAGTGGGTCTTTAAATCATTGGAACCTGGAAAGCCTGTGGTGCTGTTAGCATGGCCCAACTGGTTGGCTGTGAGTACACACTTAGTGGGAGCTCCAGCCCCAACTCTATCCCATTAGTAACTCCCTTTGGTAAAAAAAAATAAGACTAGTAGAACAGTGCTTTCACTATATGTACAGACAGACTAAAGACTGGTCTAAGCCCCTGCTGGGTGTAACCACTTTGAGGTAGCCCTTTCACCTGCGCTAACCCTAGTGAGTTGCCAAGAAATTAGCAGTCCTGATCCTCAGACGACCTTTTGCTGGGACGCTGGGGAGCGCATGCGTGCGTTTCTTTTGTGACCTTCTACGTGTGTCTGTGAGTCTCCTGCTGAGCTGGCAGGAGGTGATATACGATGTGATGAAGTCAGCCCGGCCTCGCCAGGGTCCGGCTCAAGATAACTCAGCAGATCATGCCATCGATGGTGCTGTAAACAACAGGAAGAAAGAACATCAAGGAAGGAGAACACACACCATTGTGTGCTGCACAGAGTTAGGGAAACACGCCGTGATCCATCAGCAAACACGAAGCTTTGTCAACGTACACCATCAATATTTAAAATACACTTTTAATATAACTTAAAGTTTTGCAAGGTTCTTTCAAATGTTTACGCGTACACATCAAGAAAAACTCCCAACAATATCAGTGGATGCTATGGAGTAAACCAGCAGAAGAGAATAGTTTACTTCAAATAATACACATTTCCCTCATCTCTCAGACTGTTTTGGATCTGCAGACATTTCATTTATTCTCGCCTTTTGACCAATTTCAAGGAGTTACATGGCAAATTGGCTAACCTCAGTAAAATTTTCAAATCAACACTGATGAAAAAACTCTGGTAAACAAAAGGAAACGTCTTTTTCTACTAAATCCTTTAATAACCCTTGTGCTATCTTAGATGACCCCACCCTTACATTGACGTGTTCTCCCTACCATGACAAAGGTGGATAAAGGTGGAAAGATTTCATGTAATCCATGGACACCAGTGAAGATCACAAATCATTGAAGAAAAAAGGTTCAGCGCATTGTCTAGTGGGTCTAGATGACCCAACTTCCAACATTTAAGTGCCTAGGATAGCACAAGGGTTAAAAGAAGCAGTAAACCTTGATGCCTTCTGTTTCAGATCCAACTGAAAATGCAAATTCCTAATACAACGGATCAATAGATCATAAACTACTTCCAGTATACTGTCCAAAAGAATTTCTTAAGTAATCCCATTGAATTATGTATTGTGTACCATTTTGTCTGGTGGGATCCTGGAAATGCACAGATTTCTATATCACTTCATTTGCTTTTTAGATTCAGTGTAAAATTTAAAACAAAAACTGGGTCTGATTTGTCGAATCATGGATTAACAAAGACAAGATTTGAAAAGTTTAAAAACTTTGCTTCCTTCATCCCAGTCATGCTGTTTCCATGGTAATTTGTCTTAACCAGATTGTTTATAAAGGTATTTCTTTGCTCATCGTAGAAGCTTTGTCCTTAATGCTGCTTTTTCATAAAAAAGTAACATAAACAGCTTCTTTGCCTTGAGAAAAGTAAAACTATGCTGTTAAAAGTCTGTTTCACATGTATATATGGAACAAAATGTTTCATTGTACATTATTTTCAACAATCCTGAATACAGAAATGACACATTTACAAATTCTACGAGTTCTGTGATGACACAACATCAAAATTTGTTCATTCAAAAAAAAGCTCTGACTACTCAAATTCCAATGATACATCTTTTTTGTTCGTTAACACATCTCTACACAGATAAGGGGACTGGGGACTGAAGGGACACTTCTGAAGCAGCTTTATGGTTTGAGGCCAAGACCATCATCAGGAATGTGTCAGGTCACAGTCTGCAGAGCGATCCAGCCAACCAATGTCAGAGCAAATCACAGCGCAGGGGAGCATTCAGCTTACCGCAACCTGACAGTGGAGGCCTGTTTCCATAGCAACACCCATCACAAGGGTGTGGGGGGAGGTGGGTACAGAGGGGCGGTGAAGCGCCTTCATGCAGACAGAGAAAAGGATGAAAGAGAGAAAGGACAGAGACATTTCCGGAGGGGGGTCGGGAAATGTTGCTGACTGATTTAAAAAAAAATCTCAAACCAAAAGAGTACCCCCCCCCCCCCCCCCCCACACTCAACACACACACATGCACAACAAACGTGCACTCTTTGTATCCATGCAACAGTCCTCCGCAGTTTATGGTCTGAGCCACTCAGCGGCAAAAAGGAGCCAAATCCTGAATGGTGAGTTGCTTCAATGAAAGCTCTGAATGAGATTTTTCACAGCGGCAAAGAAATGAATGAAGACGGTGTCTCTGAATGGTGGTGGTGGTGGTGGGGGCTGTCTGGAAGGAGAAAAATCTTACCTGCCAAACTAAATCCAGATTCAGCAGGAGAGCACTCCTAATTCCTCTCCCAGCAGGACTCATTGAGCCGCCGACAAACCACAGAAAAAGGAATTCATGGTGGAGGTGGGACAATGTTTGTGTATAAGCCCCCAGAACTTGTGTTCCTAAGCTCAGGTGGGTGGAGGGCGTCAAGCGCAGAGGTTTGATCGTTTTTTCACTGAAGGCTTCACTCTTTGTCCACGTCCACTTTAGAGCATATTGCATTGTTTAAATCGTTTGACTATGTTTGTGACGCTTTTGTCTTATCTTAGCGATAAGTCAACAATTTATCTTCTATAGTTGATTCTACTGTTAACATTTATTTATTTTTAGGTAAAAAAAAATTAAAGACTGTGCATATAATAAAATGCTTTGATAAATTCAAATGAGACTAAAGAAAAACATTTGATCAGACTGAATAGACAAGCATGCCATGTTTGTGGGCTTCTGCATTTCTTCAATTGTGTCAATTATGTGCTGACACATTCCCTTCAGCAAGAAAAAAAGAAAAACCTTTGACCTCTGACAACCTTTTCCTGATGGCCTTCCATGGTGAGCCACTCAGACAGGGAGCACAGAATTCCCAAAGAGCTCTACTTCAGTGTGCTGCATCCTCAGAGTATTATCCCATAAGGTTTGAAGTTTAGCCTGCCGGAGCTTACTTTGGATTTTTGTCTGTTACTGCTGTCACGCACAAAAAAAAACACACAAAAAATTTTATTTTTATTTTAAGTTGTGCTGCATGAAATCTGCTCCTCCTCCTTTTTGTGAAAACATATTTATTCCATTAGCCAAAATAATCAAAAAATGATTTATTTTCTCCAATTTAAGACTAGTGAAACACAAATGTCTGGTCCCCGGGAGATATATATATATATAAAAAAAAATCCAGACCATTTATTTTATGTAAAACCTTTGTCATTCTATGTGAAGGCTGGAGCAGATGATGGGCAGCTGCAGGAAGCCTGCATTGATAAGAATGATGAAGGGCATTGCGCGGATATAAGGTATGTGTGTGTCCCAGTATGAGGCCAAAGGTGAACGGCAGTGTGGAGGGCAGAGTGAGGCTGTAATTGTGCTGATATTGCTCAATCTGGTCTGATTGATAAGCAAAATGAGGTTTAGGACACAGCAAAAAGAGGAGGAAGAAGAGGAGGTCTGCTGCTCTGTAATGGCTGCATGATGTGCTGCTCTTTGACAGAAGGCCCCTCATGAATAATACAATCTAATTCAGCCCTACTAAGATGGGGGCAACTTTAAATGGGACTGCCGAGGCTTAAATCCATAATCAGCAAATTGTGCATTGCGATGGAGACAGTCTGTCGTCTCTCCTTCCTCCTACTGGATCAGCTGTTTAACAGGCCACAGGAGTGCACCATCATATTTACATTTTCTCCTCATCGAGAAATAGCCAAATATAAACATTTTAGTGCTACCATGAGAATTCTAAAATGGGATGGTCTGAAAAAGAAAATCAAATGTAAAGAAATGACCGTGCACACGTTAACACATGCCTAGACAGTGAGAGCATCACTGCATTCTTCTCACTTCTGGACTGCATCTTCATCATTCAGTTTCTCCTGCAGCACATTATCACACAAGATGAGAGAAAATCCCCCCAGAAAGATAACCAGTTGATTGTCCAAGACAGGAGAAGTCTTCAGACAAACGCCTATTCTGTTACAGAGTAACCATGTTTCCACCATCCACAAAAATCATGGTTTCATTTGTGGTTCTTCTGTCCAACCAAATGAAAGGACCGTCTTTCAGATCGTTTTTTTGCTTTTACCAGCAATAACTTTCACGGAGGTGGGATTTTGTTAATAAATGCATCTCTACAAGATAGTTTTGTTTGATTGACGTTCATGGGCACAGATTATTAAGCACCTTTTTGTTGAAAGCAGAGCACCTTCACTCCTCACTTTGTCAATGATTTGAAAATGTATTTCCCTAAATCAACTTTTGTACTTTTCTTTGGTGCAATATATTACAAATAATTCATTGTAATAATGTTAGAAAGCTCATTTATTGCCATTCTTACTGTTGCCACATTGTTAAAGAATTGTGCATTTGTCTCTGCCGATGTGAGAAGGATCTCTGGAACACTAACTGAATCCATGTACATCTACCCAACAACTAAATTCTTTATAGTAACCAGTTCATGTCTGACTTTACCTCCAATGATATAAAACATTTTCCTCAATTACTTTTCTGTTCAAGGTGATACTAAATTGGGTCCTGGATTTAACAGTATGTTGCATGAAGGGGAAAAAACAAAATGTAGTTGTTTTTTATGTATGACTATACCCTTTGTTACTTAGTTAATGTGATAATAGCCCATAACTGTCCAGTCAAGTTCAGTGCAAACATCCTTAGCCACTATTAACGTGTCAGTCATCATAAGTCAGCGACTTCAATTTGATCCAGTCTGCACCACCTTTGTCATAAGAAGGACCTCAAATGTGTTAATTACACATGTTAATTGTTGTTAATTACTTTGCATTTATTCAATTTAAAAACTGTTTTAAAAACCTTGTTTCTGCTTTTACCTACCGTGTGCAAAGAAGAGAGCACATATGAGCACAAACACACAAATAGGAACTGAGATGACTAAATAAAAAAATGACAGCCGAGTATCTTGGGAAACAGGTTCTGTGCAGACGCAGCAAACCCATTCAGATGCAATTAGCACATGGAGCTTAGAATGTTGATCGAATGAAGACCCAAGACAGATAACTGCATAGATTTTATTTGAACAGGAAGATGGAAAAAAGGGATAGACAAGCATGCAAGTAGCTGTTGAAAGCTGGGTTTACACTTTAGGTAACCGTCAACATGTCATTAACGTGTAACTAAACAAAGACAGTTGAATAAGATCCACAGCCCGTCACTTATCAATCCTACCATTGATATCAAGAGAAAAAGAAAAGATCAGCATGTTAGCTGTGTATATAAGTGAAAAAAAAACTTTTTTTTTGATCCAACATCCTCTCTTTCATAAATGTATCAACCCTACTAGAGAAAAAAAACAAACAACCCAAAACCCTATCATAATACCGCCACCGTTACCTTCAAAAACTGCATTAATTCCATTATAGTATTTTTATATATTAACCACCAGCCCTCTATCTTTAAAACACCCAACTAATCAAATATATATTTCAATTCTGAAAAAACAAAACTTAAGTACCGAGGTGTACTATGGTAGATTTCTAATTCTTTAAATCAAAATCGTTTTTAAATCATCTCAAACTTCATTTTGGTTCCCCAAAAATTTATAGTAAACGTTAAAACCCATAAAATGTCCCTAAGTCACAGTTTAGAATCCTATACTGCCACCTAGTGGAGATGTTCACTACTACAAAAACAAAGGAGCCAGAAAACCCGGAAAGGTTCCTTCAGAACCTGCATGATTTAAGGCTCTGTGATGCAGGACAGCCTACAGGTTTTGGTCGTTCTCGTGGAAGCGGTGGAGGTGGTCAGAATACCTGAAAGAAAAGGATTTATTTGATTGATGCAATTTCCTATTAAGTTATTATTATTATTTTTTTAACGTTTAGATGCACGCTTACTTTTTAGCACAGAACGCAGTGCAGTCTCTTCCAATACTCTCGCTCCAAGCAGTCTTGTACAGCACCTGGGCATTTTTTTAAAAAGGTGGTTAACACCTGGTTTGACCAAACCTGTGCACTAGAGTGTTTAATTGACCCACCAAGAAGACCAGACAGTGCAGGAACAAGGTGTAGAAGAAAGCAACAGTCCTGGCCATCTTGTTGGAGAGAATCACACGACCCTGCAGACAGAAGTCTCAAAGTTTGAGACACAACAACACATGACAGGAACTGTAAGGAGAGTTAAACTCACCAGGCTGAGAGTTGCTTTATCCCAAGGACTGAGGCTCAGGTATCGGCGCTGGCGCTCCTGGAGACAACACAGAAAAAAATTAGTAAAATGAAAAAAAAAAATGAAAAAATTAAAAATGAATTCTAGTGTCACTTTTTCTGGAATCTTAAAACTACATATAAAAGCAAATCTGCACTTCACATACAAAAAAATATGCCACTTTTTAGTGGCAAAGTACAATTTTTTCTATGACAAAAATCACAGAGAAAACGTAGGGAAAAAAAATACAGTAAAAATAGATACTCTGTTGTCTGTATTAACAATTTACTATCATTTTTATCTTGAATAAAAAAAAGAAACAAAGAAAATGATTGCAGTATTTTAAGTCTGATGATTTTTCATATACCCAGTGGGAAACGTGGTTCTGTTTGGATGAACACAGAACTGATATCCTGGCAACAGTAAAACATTTTTAGACCAATTAGGTGGAATTGAAGAATTTCTCACTGGTTGATAAACTTATACTGCTTTAGATCATCCTTTTTGGGGCAAGTATTTTTCTGCTTCCCTTATAACTGGTATAATTAAAACAGGTTCATGTAGACTTGAATAAAATATGTAAATGATATAAAATCAGATGCTTTAAAATAAGCAATGTTTGTTTAAAAAAACAAAAAAAAAGCTTCTTTTAGATGGGAAACAACAAACACATCAACAAGGACTGAGGTGAGGTAATTTGAGAGCAGAAACGTCATGGATTGTGTGTGTATGTGCTATACCCTCTTGCTGAAGGAGGCAAATGGATCCAGTCTTTCTTCATACTGAGAGGAGTAACGCATCACTGTGTCATCGCTCCCGCCAGCCTAAAACATAACAAAAACACAAAAACTGAGACGTCCTTCCAGCTTTAATCTGATTTTCCAGACAAAAACAAAGAGGAATCCCCACATCTGTATGAAAGTCACAATGAGGGACTCACTTTTCCCGGGTAGCTCTGCAGGAACTTGATTTTCTCGTAGAGCTTGATGTTGTCGGCCCTCAGGCTATCCAGCTCATTCTGCAGGGCCTGCATGGTCTGCTGCAGGGAGCGATTCTCCTGCAGGAGGAGAGGAGTCGCAGGCCAACGAAAGGGGTCAACAGTCACGTGAAGCAAAGACAGGTCGTCTGCGGCGGTTATTCACGAGGGTGTGAGAAACTCACAGCTTCCAGCTCCTGGTTACGGGAGCGGAACCGCTCCCTTTGGCTGGAGATGATGGCGAGCAGGGAGTCCATCTGACCCTGAGGAAGCTCCGTGTTGAGACTCACGCCTGAACCTGCTGACAACACACAGAGGAGTTGTTACACGCCACGACTCAAGTGAAGACATCAAAGACTTCCAGGCACACTTTATCTGATTATCCTGAATGAAAATGGAAACAACGCCGTTTAATTGCAGCATTTACTTCAAAGGGAAAATTTTTTGAATTGAGCGTGGAGATGAAACGAAAAACTTTCAACAAAACGATGCACCTTTTCATTAAGTGCATTCTGCCTTTCTAGTAGGAAAAAAACTGTAAATCTTAAGATCTGCAGGGAGGAAGTTTTCCATCAGCATCAAAGCTGCACATAAAATCAGTTTAAAACATTTTGTAGCTTCATATAGAAAAAAATAAAAACTATCAGCTTTCCAGTCCAACCTCATTCATAGTTGTAGCTATAGTCAGTTTTGTTGAAACATCCTGGATTCTGCCCAAGACGAACTCATTTACAGACCAATCAATTTGTCTCATCTCCTGAATTATTATCCTTCCAGTTCCCAGGAAGTTTTTTTCTACGATGATAAAATTGAAATCAAATGATCTTGATATGGTTAACGAGTAAACAAAGCCTTTTCTTTGCTTGAATATCCTCAACTTTTACTTTTTGCTCCAAACTTTGGATAAATCAAAGATTTTACCAGCAAACGACGCAGAGGCCTCCTTAATGGGATCCGGGATGTCCCTCATGTTGCTGATCTCCGATCCGTCCGCTTGGGGACGAGGCAGGGAGGACATGGCCTGGATGGTGCCCAGGTCATGCTCCAGCTTCACTATGAGCTCCTTTTGCTCCGAGCTGGTCCGCACCGCAGCAGAGAACTCTCCCTGCAGCTCAGAGTAACGTCCTGTCAGGAGCAGAGAATGTCGAGCGTTATTCATTCATTTTGTTCAGATAATCAGTAATCCTTCGGAAAACTCACCTGAAAAAGATGAAAAGAGCTGAAAAGGAAAAAAAAACGACTGCTTTTTTGTTTCTAGTTTCCAACCAAATGTCTCTTTTTCTCTGAGAATACTTTTGTTTTTCAAACCCCCAAATATTTTCCAACAGAAAAGAAGCACACAACAGAACTCTGTTAGTATTTGTATAAAAGAGATTTACTTCAATTATCACACCTAGGGTGCAAGTGAATAATAATGATGAATCAAATGTCAATCATAACAAATACATTGTGAACGTTTCATACAGTGATATTGCTTTTCAATGTTGCAGAAGGGACTGTTTTACAGTGCTGAGAACAAACAACATGATGCGCTTAGTAAATAGAAAGATAAAAGAAACAATGATACATGAAAAAAACAGAAAACAAAGGGAGACCCCACAGGAGGAAAAAAAGAGCATCTCATGAGTGACAGAAGTGCTGAGGAAACAACTTTCAAAGGAAAAAAACACACACATCCCTTTACAGTCATGCAGCCTTTTGTACTACAACAAACACATACTCGCGCACACACACACACACACACACAAAAATTAAGATGAGGAAAATTATTACTTCAACGTTGTTGATGGATAAGTTGGAGAAAATCCTCTAAAAACTTGCTGAAGCCTCAACAAGCATCTTAAAGCTTTCCAAAAGAGGAGGAGGAAGAAGAGAAGGGGTGGAAGGGTGAGGGGGGTGGGTGAAGATCTCCCCAGGTCATTTGGTCATCAGACTACACTGTGGTTGAAGCTATGGGTCAAATGAAGCAACGACGCTAGGTAGCAATACACAAAAACTTCTGTCGGCGACCTTTCAACAGAAGTGGAAAAAAACAAACCAATGTCACTTTTTGGCTTTTGCGTCTTTTCTTTAAGTCGTGCGAGACTCGACCTCGTGTTTATCGTCTCAACGTCGGTCTCGGAGTAAAAATAAGCAAACAAAGAAATGGCCTAAGACTTCCAAATTAGCCGGCGCCATTGCGAGTGAAAGGAAAACGCACGCGAGTGGAAGGGATGGGGGGGTTTAAAGATGAGTGTCTTGTGCTGTATAATGTGAACATGTATAACTGAGTGTGCTATGCATACAGCACCACTGATTCAGAAAGTGTTTCCTTACAAAACCCACTTCATAAGATATATTCTAAAAGTATTACAAAAACATCTGAGGTTTGTCTTTTTTTCTTTTTTTTTTCCTGAATGTGACCAGTGCTGCTTTTCCGGCTTCCATCACAACGAACGTGTCAAAATGAAGAACCACTACTTCAACAGATCATACAGTAAAGCTTTACGACTTCAGAAAACATGATAAGATATACAGCATTTGTTACACCTTTACAATGTTATTCAACAGTGTATAGAATCATCTGATTTAAATTTGTAGAAAAATATCTGTGGATCATGGAAAAGTCCTGAATCGTCCCTTCTCTTCTCCTGCCTTCAGACAAAAAGCACACTGTGACAATAGTGAATCAATCAGCTACTCGATTGACTGTATTTACACATCTCTCTTTTTTTTTTTTTCCAAATAAGCATTAGAATTGGCACACTTCATTATCAATACCTGTAGTGCCGCAATTCATGTCACAGCAAACCTGACACAAACAGAAAAATACAAAATGCCCCGTGAATAAATTCAGTGTTATTACAGTGTATGCTGATTCTACATGCTTCCTCCTTCATTCAAAGCTCTGGCCTTTCGCTGATGGTTCGTTTGAGTACAACATAAGAAAAAACTTGAGGGGGGGGGGATTATACAAACATAGACAATAGTTTGAAATGATACCCGGACTCCAAAAATGACTGCAGCTCAGTCGTAAAAACCTTTTCTTTCCTCCCGTTACTAGCAAATACACACAAGCTTCCACAGAGAACGCGTTGAGTACCAACATGAAGACCACCAGAAGAAAACTTTGGACCAGGGTGAGCGATTGATGATATCACTAGCTTGGTGCCCTGCTTGGCAGATAAAGGCACAAATCTGATGATGGTTCAGGTGAGCTGATGGACCCTTGAAATGTTCCAATAATCCGTGTGGTCATCCAGTCCCAGCGGTCCAACAGAGGCCCTTCAGGGAGGACAGACGTCTCACATCTGCTCTCCCGGAGAGGAGCCCACGTTGGAAAAGTTTTACAATTATCAGATTATTATTAGAAAATCCAATTCTGATCAATGGATTTAATTGAAGAACAGCTATGGCTGATGGTTGTAATCTGTACTATACAAGAGAAGTTTGATAAGAATAAAGTCTATGACGAGATGAGAATGGGTCCAGCCAAATTACGTCTCCATTTTTAGTGTCAATGTGAGTCTGTGCTTGGTTCTCAACCACACATTTTTTTTTCTTTTTTCTTAAAAGGCATAAATGTCCCAGACTTCTGGGATTTCCGTTGTAGTGTTTGCAGACCCTGTCCAAGGTTTCAGTCATAAAAAGATCTCGCTAAGTGCTTTGTTACGAACTGCAATAGAAATTCTGCATAATCATAGGCTGGCTATCTCTGCTCATTGTGGCGCAGCACTCCTGCTAGCTGGTACAATTCTCTAATCTCAATTTGGCAGATATGACCTCTTTTCAACACAAGTTCTCAAGTGAGGTAATTCCACTTGACCAATTTGATAAAAAGTACAAACTTGGAGCAGTTATTATTACATTGGCGTGATTAATAAGATGGGCGACATTTGGCTGCATGCCTTGCCAAGCGTTAGTGTTGGGCTTGCCCAAGGGGGGGGTTAATATATAAAAAGGATCAGAAAACAGGAGAAAAAACAGAAGGATTAGGCTATTTGATATCTACTGATCTTGATATGTCCTTTGATTCTCTAGCTAGCATTTGAAGAGTATAACAGTTGTGGTAAGAGCTTTCTGCTTATGGGAGCATGAACCGTAGCAAAACACGTTTTCAAAGCTACTGAAATGACACTAAACTTTAGGTTTCATGAATATACAAACAAACGAGAACTAGTACATCTTTGTAAATATTAACCAATACTGCCGGCAGTCTATACGCTAATAAAAATGTTACTTGCCCTCAGGAACAGTATAATCCCTTAAAAAATTGACAACTTGTATGATAAGACATTAAATGAAAAAAAAATACAGCACCTATAAATAAGCAGAATAAAAACCAAACTATAAATGCAAAATAGCAATAAAACCAAGCTACAGTAAATCATAATACACTACTTTGTGAGAAGATTAATGTAATGGTAACGCATCAAACAGCTTAAAGAAGGGTGTCAGTTGTGCACTAGTAGTGTGTGCAAGTAGATACGAAATATGACCCCCACGCATTGGATTACACGAAACGCTCCTCAATCTCACACACGCATGTGTCAACAGGCATGCGTGGATCCGCGCAAACACGCACAAAAGGGGAGGCAGTGGGCTGACAGGCACTGAGGGCTTGTGTGGGACAGGGAGGAGGTGATATGCCTTATAATTTTGTAGTGTATACAGTAGAATTTAATGCAAAAAAGACTTACATCCCTGGATACAGGAGAGACTGGAGGAGAGTGGCAACTACTCACACCAGGGTCAGGGGGAACTCACTTCGACAGCAACCAGCAGAAAGTACACAAGTTCAGCAAGTTTGCTTGCTTAAACCCTTTTTTCAGTCAATAAAATTATTATTTTTTTTATACTTTTTTTTTCTCTTTTAAATTCAACTGAGTGAATTGACCTTAACCCTGACTTACATGCAGGCAAGCAAAAATGCACACAAGAAGACAAGTATTCACACACACTCACACACTCTTCCTGATTTGGCCTATAAAAGATGAGTTTGTGAACAGAAACTGTTTTTTTTCTCCATTTTTCCAGAGGTGCAGACACAGACGCCAGCAGGTCCAGTGCTGGATTCAGATGTGCACCGCCTGAATCGACAAAAGAAATGTTAGACAGCTACAGTACTGCTGGAATTTCTTTGTACTGTATTTTGAGAAAAAAAATAAAAAATTCCCAACAATTTAACGTTTTCTGTTCTTAGTTTGTACGGATTAAAATGCTTTCCAAAAATTAAAATAAAATAAAAAAAAATCACTATTTTGTTCTCTTTAGAGTCAATAGACTGTGCAATCTCTTATTGGCAACCAGATAGCAGTATCAGAAACAGATCATCCTTCATCCTAAAAAGAAAGGTCTAAGGAGGCAAAAAAAAGAGGGTTCCTTCCTTCCTCTTCAGGTGAGTACGTGTGTTTGTGATGAACCTCAGATCCTTCTGGCCATCCCATGGCCGTCAGCAGGATAGGCGACGCAACAGGTCTAAGTTCATCAGTCAGTAACCCCCGGCAGCTCAGCCAGCAGGCTTTGAGTGTAGGAGTGACTTAAAAAAAAAAAAACCACAAAAATAAATGCTGCCATTGAGAAGAGAGCGCGCACACACCCACACACACACACACGCATTCTCTGAGTGTGTATGCATGCAAACGCATACACACAAACAGGTGCACACTGACACAACCCCCCCCCCCCCCCCCAACACACAAAACACACACGCAGTGAGTGAAAAAGGCAAAGGGTTTGTAACAGTCACTCTACAGTGTGAAAAATGAGGCATCTCACTGAGTGAGGGGAGGTTTGTGGACACTTGGGAAGTGACAAGAAGAGCGGAAAAAGAATCTCCTTTAACAAAGTGAGAGTTCTTGTAAGAGAGTTCCTGTCTCTATCTATCATCTATCAGTGTCTATCACTGTGACAGCTGCTGTGTCAGGCCTTGCCTGTGTCACTGAGTACAGGTTTCAACCCCAGCTGTGGGTCAGACCCCAGCTCAGGACGAATCAGTCTGGTGCACCAGTGGCTGGTGATAGGGGGGGAGGTACAGCAGGGCCAGAGGCCAGCAGGACGGCTAAGTGCTTTTCTCAGTACAAAAACAAATATCAGTTAAAAAAAAAAAAAAAGAGAGGAGAGACACTTAAGTTATCTTATTTTGTTCTTCTATGTATTCAGTAAATCTTCTTTTAAGGGCTTTTTTTCCCCCCTGACCACTCTTTGTTTCTTTCCTCTTTTTTGGAAAGCTTCTACGTAATAAAAATGGCTGCTGAGCTTGACTTTGGCTGTGTCCAACCTCCAACTGGAACAGAGCAGGAGGGGTCCAAGGTTAGAGGTTGTGAGGTTAGGAGACAACGGGGATGAAGGACAGTCAGGGGGAGCTAGAACTCCCACTCTGAAGGATCCTCTTTGCTTGCAGCCTTCTCCAGCCTGTGGATGATATTATTGAGATTGGCTGCTTTCTTCTTGCGCAGATTGTTGTCCCTGGGGTTTCTGGCGGGGCCAGAGGCTGGGAGAATTGTACTAGAGGCAGAGCCACCGGAGGACGCGTCTGTAAGCCCAAAGAGCCCCAGTCCACTCTGCCCACAGCTGGAGCCTGGCCCGGCTAAGCCTGAGGTGGTGCAGTCTAACTGGGCAGGGGAATTATTAGAGCCCCCTGCCTCAGACTCTGCCTCCATGTCGTGGTCCTTGCATCCTCTGGGGTCCTCCATGCCGATGCCTAGTCCGTGGCGAGTCTCCGCTGTGCCCTCAGACTCTGTGCCATCACAGCTATCCCCTTCCCCTGATTTGGACCCACGGAGGGAAGGGGAGCCCCCCTCGCTGCCAGTCCCCACTCCTCCGGCTGCCTGGATTTCCTCTATGAAGAGCTCTCTTCTGATGCGTGACCTATTGGATAAACATGAGTTCAGTCTGACTTGTCAAACATGGCCTTCAGTTAATGAAATGTCAGCGTCTTCAGCTTAATTAGATAATCCTAATGAGAACTGCAGTTATTTCTGCTCGCTGTGACTTTTCAAATACAAAAGGAAAAAGATTTCACTCGTGGAAATAAAGGCAGTCAAGTCCAACTTATAAAACATTGATGTTTCATATCAAATCTGCTAAAGTATATTTGGGGTTTTTATTTTGATTTCACTAAAAAAATTCTATATAATTCCAGAGAAAAGCACATGAGACAAACCCTAAACTCTAAAAATGCAACTGATTTTGTGCAGTGTGTGAATGTGTGTGTGACTGTAAAGCCCTTTGGGCCTTGTAGGTAGAAAAGCGCCATATAAGTATACGCCATTTACCCATTTTTGTTTGTAGTACAGACCTGTAATTATGGAACCAGTTGATGACAGTACTGGTCTTCAGGTTGAGCTGGGAGGCCAGCTCCTCTATGGTTTTGGGGGAGGGATAAGGCTTTTGCTGATAAGCCTTTTTCAGGGCCTCCTTCTCTTCAGGGCCCAACACAACCCTGGGCTTCTTCAGCTGCTGTTGCCCGGGACTCTGGGAGCCTTGGACGTAATCGGAGCCGGGCAAACCCCCGTCTACCAAGTGACCATCGCTCAGGGAGCTCAGCCGCCTCTTCATGTAAGCTGTTTAACAACAAAAAACAAAAGGGGAGTTAGCATACATGGCAGATTTAAATAGTAAATCAATGAAACTAGATCAGTCCCTTAATAAATGATATAAAAGCACAAGTTAATATGTAATTTCTTTTTTTTGTTGTACAATGGTCCCTTGCCATTTGGCATTTTTCGCCATCTGTACTTGTTATTTTTAAACAGCACATTGTGTTTTGCTGTTGACCTTGTCAATTGTGCCATGTCCTCTGTACCGAAGGCGTTCAGCTTGCTATATATGCAAAAATCTTTGATTGCGATCAGATCTTTGGTTTCCCTCTATGACATTAGACTTATTTTTCTACATAGGCGGGAACTTTGAGAGTTCAAACAAGAGGGACAAGCGGGAAAATGCTCACGTCTGTCTGAGACAACTGTATGAAGTGTGTAGTGAGTTCGGAGCGTGAAATTCTACTTCACGGATTTCACCCATCGCAGGTTTTTTCGGGAACGCAACTCCTGAAATTAACGAGGAAGCTGGGCATTCATTGTAAAATGAAATGGCCACAATCGGAGAGCAGCAATGAGGCAAATGATGATTGCTGGACAGCAAAGTCAATTAAAAAAAAAGACCTAATAAGTAAAGAATTAAATTTTGTACTTCTGGAAAAAAAAGAGCGATTGAAATGTAAGAAGCAGTGACAGAAATTGAATGAAAACATGCCATCTTACCATAAAAACATAGATAACTAGCTATGCAAGCCATTAGGTGGTGCTATTGTCTCTCTAAAGGCTCTTCAAAGGAACCACTTCCATTTTAAAGCAATAGAGCCTTTACCATTTATGCTAGACACCGGCAGCTACATAAAAAAAACAGCGGATCGTGGCAGCTTTGCATTGACTTGACATTTTCTCCAACCCCAATACACGCTGCCAGACATATTAGTATTGCGAGAGGAAAACCCCTCAAAGCAAGGTTAGACCACTTTGAAAGTTGGACGCTGCCCGGCAGGTTTGTACCACAAGAGTGAGAGGTCAAATGTGGCCATTCTGGTTGAGCGGAAGCCCATGCGCTTCCTCTGGGTTCTGCTGATGGCCAAGAGCGGCGTCAACTCTACTATTTAAGCATTGTGGTCAATACGCTAAAATAGAGCTGAACACAAAAAACGATAGCATGGACTTGGGGTTCTTTTTACTCTTTAGGTTTGTGTATAGTACAGGGGAAAGTGATCCGCGGTTGCTGTGTGCACCGGTGGACTCTGACACGCGTCTTCAGAGAGACTGCTTCAAGTGGGCAGTTAGGGGTCACTGGGAGGCAGCTGGACGAGTGAAACCTTTTGGCTTTGTTGATTCTTTAACAAATCTTGCAACCAAGGCAGACAACAGAATGATGGGGGGTGAGGGAGTGGGCAACGGGCTAACGGATGATAAAAACGCGAGCGTATAGACACTGATGATTATTATGATGACGACGATGATGAAGAAGAGTGCTGATGACTGAGTAAGCAGGCCCCTGGCAGTCCCTGAGCTGTCACATTGAATACAGTATGTGATGTCTGCAGTCCTGATCGGTACTGACATCACACCAAGATGACTGCAATCTGCACAACATGCTCTGCTGTCCTACACAAAAGATACCGTGCGTGCAGATGTGCACGTGTAATTCAAAGCCCGCCGCTTGGGGTTGTTCTTTGTCATGTGAATTCATTTATAGAATAAGTAAATACTGCTGGAGATAAAGATTGCTTTTTGGGGATTTAGGTAATTTGGTTTGACATCACTCAGAAGCCAGTGGAATGTTTTTCTGTGTGCAGCAGTTTCTCAGTTTTCTTCTTATTTTCTTTTTTTTTTAATGTGCACACCTTTTTTCTCCAGGCGTTTCATGTCCATGAGCTTCTCCACACTGTGTGGATCCTGGAGCCAGAGCTGCATGCGGACAAAGGGCTCCCTGCCCTTCAGGCTCAGCTTGTGCCAGGGTTTGGGCCTGGCCAGCAGGTCTGAGACAGAACCCTGAGTCAGACCCAGGATAGTCTCCCCAAACAGACGTTGGCCTGGTTAGGCAAAGAAAAGAGGGAAAGACACACCGATACATCAATGTCTTCAGTGAAGAGAAGATGGATTTGATCTGAGAAATTGTACTTTTCTCACCAAGGTTATTGTCGGTTAACACCTCCTTAACCTTCTTGGTGATAGCATAAGTGTCGAGTTCAGGAGACATTGCAACCATCTCCTGAATGCTGAGACCCGAGTGACCTGGTACGGGCAGTGGGGTGCCCGGCTGAGACTCCCCACCTGAGGGGTCATCCGATGGAGGTTTGAGGGAGGACTGTGAGATGAGGGGATCCCCCGTGAGGCCGTTGACAGACTCTTCAGCCGAACTGAGAGGGGACTCGGGGGCCGGGCTGCAGCTCGCTGATGTCTTCGGTGTACTCTCTGCTGGAGCCGAACAGACACAGTGACAAAAATCGTACAGGTTAGCTGACATGTTGCATTAGGAGAGGGAAAAAAACTGTTTGATCACAAAATCACCAGGAATTTCAGTCAAATGACATCAACAAAATCCTTCCTGCTATACAAACAGCAAAAGGTGCTTAAGTTTTCAATTGAAGCTTTTTTTTTAACTTCATTTTTCCCCTCTGTGTCTGAGTGGAGCTGCGATGCAGCTCAGCAGGCTGGAAGAGAGCAGTCGTGAAGAGCTGTCAGTGTACATTAGCTGCTGTTTACACCCCCAGAGAGAAAACGAGAGACACACAAGCGCACACACACACATACTGAGCTGCCATCTGGCGCTGCGACACTAACTTGTCTATGACATGACAAACCAGCAGCTTGTTGGCTGACACTGCCACAGCACTGGAGATGGGGGGGATGGGGGGGATGCTAGGAGGGTGGGAGGCAGTGAGTGACACACTGATAGCAACGACTAGCCCTAATCAGCGTTTCAGTGGGAGGCTGTGGCCAAGGTTGGCGTGGTTTGTGGATCTGGATTTTGTGCTGGTGAGTGAGTGTTGGTGTGTTTCCCTCCTTACCTTGGTTCTGAGCTTGCTGGATGTGTGCGTTTTGTCCCTGGTCGCCATTGAGCCATGGCTGCATGCGAAGATATGGCTCTCTGTTCCTCTGGTTTAACTTGTTCCACGGTTTGTGCCGAGAAACGCCGTCACCCAATATTCCCTGAACACAAAAGAAGAATGAATCGGGAAGGTGAACTCCTCAGAACATTAACGCCCTGGAAGGGGAAGACAGTGGGATTTGCCCACACCCCTTACCTCTTTGGAGTCCTCCTGGTTGTGGTTCTCTTCTCCTGCCTGGTTCGATATGCTCCTTCTGGAATCTGTGTGCATGTTGCTCCACCACTGCTCTCTCCAGTAACCCACTCCTCCAGCATTCCCGGAGCGGGCCGAACCCTCGGAGGTCCGACCCACCCTGAGGGCGCCGTCGGCAGACATGTCGATTCCTGAAGAAGATCGGCTTTCCCTCTTCACACCAGAGCTGAAGTCCAGGATTGGAGATGGGGACGATGGGGATGACAACAGTGCACTGGCTGGCTTCTTGAGTGACAGAACTAGGGGGTTGTAGGGGGGTAGGGGGGCAGTGAGTGTGGAGCTCAGGAGGTCTCTCTGAGATAGTGATGATGAGGAGGAAGATGAGGCTTTGAGGATGGGCTCGAGTGCAGCCTGTTGAGCCTCCATCTCTCTGCGTGCTTGCTCTAAGATGGAGCGGATCGCTTCGTCCGACCCACTGCTCCCTCCGCTCCCTGCTCCACCTCCACCCCCTCCTTTCAATCCTGCATATGACGGCTGCGCGTGAGACAAATCTGTTGGGGGGGAGAATCAAAGGGTCAAAATTAAAGAACTGATGTAACCATCCTGACGCTACATACTCATACTCATGTGTGGCACGCTCAAGAACATGCTAAACTTGTATAATACAGTGTTGTACTGGACTGTCGCCACCCGATACTAGAGCATGTTCGCTTTCCAATACAGTTGTATTTGTCAATTGGTCAAAGTTCAACTGGTATAACGTTTCTCGCGCTTTTAATGACAGCGTGTTTTGTACATAGAGCCTAAAATCAGACTTAAGAACTTGAGCAGCAACGAGTGGAAGCGAGGGTTTTAAACCCTCGAGGCCAAAACGAGTTTTCATTGAAAGTGATGGCTTGAACGCACGTTTCCGAGCCCGGTGGGAACATAGCATTAGATTCCCTTTGCAGATGGGAAAAGCTGCAACTCACCAACTTTCTGCACTTGCAGCTCTCTTTTAGCCTGCTCCAGGATGGACTTGATGGCTTCATCTGAACCTGCTTCTGGGGTGCGGACACGAGCAGTGATGTTCCCTGAGAGCAGAGGAGGAGGAGATGAAAACATTATGGCTAAAGAGAACAAGTGACCAAGAGAAAATACAAGGATTAATAATGCAACCAAGGAAAAAAAAAAAAAACATTTTCAAAGGCACAAAGAGCAACATTTCCACCAATGTGCGATTGAGCAAAGATGTTGGATGGATAGTCCTAATGTATCTGGACCCTTCAGAGGGCACACATGCACACGTGCTGCAGAGATCGTCGAGGAAAGACTCCACACAGAAATAACAACTACCAATAAAATCCCTAAATACACATGCTGGCTTTCCGTGTGACGCAAGTCACTAGAAGTGTGCGGTTACTTTCAAAGCCCATTTATATCTGTTTGCCTACCCACAATTAATAAATGGCAACAAGGGAGCACACACACACACACACACACACACACACACACACAGCATGGATACACTTCACCCCATCACAAACATGCCACACAAACAGAACGTGCTAGAATCGCTGCATGTGAAGGGGACAGACCTGTGTGTGAAGCTGTATCGGAGAGGGTTCTCCGCTTCGGAACATCCTGAAACACTCGGCTAAGCTGGGGCTGGCCTGAGCCCTCTGTTAAAAACAATATACCACACACTATGTTACAGCACTTGTGTGTTTTCTGGTTTTTCTTTTTTTTTTGTTCCCTCCTCCTTTTACAGCTAGACTATATGGTGCCTTACAGTGCTTTGCAAATACAAGGAGTGTTTGTTCCACCCAATGCACATTATATGGTACCATAAATGCATTGATCTTAACCATCTGCAGCCCCAGTGGGAGCCAAACTTCTATTCTGGCGGCAATTTAAAAAGCCCTGCTGAAACTGACAACTGTGGGATTCATAATTTAACAGCATGTTTAAAACATAGGCATCCCAAGCGCAGCCTTTGCTTAACGTAGACCATCTATGACTCATTGGCTTTTTTTTTTTTTTTCCTTCAACTGCTGAGGCCACCTTCAATCAAAATGTCCTGATGCGTTAAGAAAAGCATGCCCAGGCTAATCGAATCTACCCGCAGTTAACAGTACCCCTGCCTTCCTGCTGGTTCCAAAGGATCAATAGTATTGACGTGTGAAAGGTTTCTGTATTGACCACGATGGCTAGGAGAGGCTCTTGGGATGAGTGCGTGCTAGGAACTCATTCAAAACACACAGGTGTGGCACAGAATGAGAGTTAAAGAGAGAGAAAGGAAAATAAAAAGCTAGTCCATATTGACAAGCTAATCAATGATTCTGTACAGGGCTGATTGCTACCACACTCACTCTCACACACACACAAGACAAGCACACAAACACAGGCTCCTCTACACCCCCACACACATTAAATATACACAAACTAACCTCTTTGCCGTCCCTGGATGCTGCGCAGGGCGAGGATGTTCTGCTCATCGGCGAGGAACTGCCTCATCTTATGAAAGGGCTCCTTCCCTCGGATGGTTAGCTTGTTCCACGGCTTTGGTCTGGCCAGGATTTCACTGACTGAACCCTGGGACAGTCCCAGCACGTAGTGGCCAAACACACGCTGACCTATGTTGTGCTTGATCAGCTGCTCTTTCACCTGCCGTGCAATTTCTGCTGTGTCCATGTCCTCCCCATCCAGAAGGCTGCCGGTGGTGGCGTCAGAGTGGCTGGGCGATGGCGAGGGGGCACTGCCCACTGTGCTGCTCCCATTGACGGGAGCCATGTCCGGACTGGCTGGAGGTGGCTGGGGGCTGCTGGCTGCCAGTGGGATAGCAGCAGACCCTGAGCCGGGGGTGGAGGTAGGGATGGAGCTCAAGGTTGGAGTGAATGGGGTGAACAGTAGCGCCCCACTGTGGATTCCAGATGACTCCTGCAAGGCTTTTGAGTAGAAGGTTTGGAGCAGCTGTCGCTGAATCAGGGAGTTCAAAGCCATCTTACCACCCACCAGAGGAAACACAGGGGAGTAAATGTCCTGTCCAATGCCTGTGGGAGTAAAGGGGTGTGTTTCGCTGCTGCTGGTTGTGGTGGCAGTGTTGAGGAGGTCCATGGGAGCACGAGACATAGGCAGCTGAGAGGAGGAAGGGAGAGAGGGGAGAGGAGGAGGAGACGAGGAAGAGGGATCGCTGCCCAAAGTCTCCTCCTTTGCTGCAGACTCTTCTGTCCCTTTTCGTCCGGCTGACCCTACAAGAAAGGGCACACACAATGCATTATGGGGGAGCCAACAAAAAAGGGGTTCCAAAACAAGAAAGGAACAAAGTCGCTTTAAAGTTGTCTTAGTCAAATCTTCCAAATTTGTCAGCGTTGTTTTCCTTTTTTGCCAACCCCCCCAGACAAAAGTGCCCATGCATTTGTGATTGCAACCTTTCTTGTAAGCCACAGCCTGGAAGAAAACAAGAGGACAAACAAAACAGTTGTCACCATGCCACTCGGGCAGATTAGCCTGGCCCATGACTCAGTCCGTCTCTCTGGGGCAGCATAAAGGTAACCGAGCAGCGTAAAAGACGTCCTTTCGAAAAACAATGCATCATCGGCGTCTTCTTCAAGCGGTTGCAGCCCTGTCTTGCATATTTTTCTCGGTGCTGCATCAGTCTTTAGTAAAAGTACATCCAGGTTTACAAAATGTCAAAATAAATACAGCTGGAATAAAAGTTTCAAACAACAATTGCATGGGTGGATACACAACTGAATCACGTTTTCTGATAAAAGACTTTTGCTCCCATCTCTGGGATGTTGCTCAGCTAAAATGCTCACATTCCAACGTATAAAAGACATAAAAACATTCTTCCAAAGTTGAATAACTACTAGAATAAATCTTTAGAAGCGCTTTGGGAGAACTCTTCTCATGCATAACCACAGAAACTTAACATGATTGAATAAGACAGTAAGCTTCCCTTACTGAGAATGTTAATCAATTCAAAGCTATTCAACTATTCAAGCCTAAAGCAATGACATTTCAAACCCATAAACAGTGGTGCAGAGGGCAACAGTCCCGATGTAGGGGGATTAGTACAGTGTTCTCCTTATTGTGAAATGCATTTATTTAATGTTCAGATCACCCGATTGTTGAGGTATTTACCAGAAACAAGATGGTATATTTTATTTGTTTTATGTTAGGTTTTTTAGATAAGAGTTCTGTTGGAAACTTGGAGACAGAGATTTTTCAAATAATAAATAATAGCAACAAAAAAACACACCCACATTTTTTAAGTATTCTCAGAGAAAAAGAATAACCAGGTTTCTAAAATTCAACCAAATTTCTGTTTCTATCAACATAAGAACTGTACTTCTTTTAGAGTCTTGCTGCACTTGACATAAGTTTTGGAGTTTAAGCTATCTGCATTTTCTCCTCTCTACCAGTTAAACCTTTGCTGAGCAGTCTGTTGCAAAACAAGCACAGAGATGGATCAATCCACCAATGTGCTCTACACTCAAATTGTTAATTTAGAAAAACATTTTGGCGCTGAACTTTTGCCAGCAAAACTCTTTTTCACAAAAACAGAAATTCTTAGCCAGCGTGCACTTTCATGATGCACTTGACCTTATCCTGAGTTTCTGCTTAGCTGTAACCGAGGACAAAACCTTTAGCAGGCAACCTAATGTGGTTTTGCTCCTGCTTTTTACGGACTCCCTCCCATAAAGCTGAACTTTGGGACTCACCGCTCAGCTCCGTGTTGGCGATGCGCAGAGCGGCACTCTCGGACTGAAGAGCGCGGTTCCTCTCCAGCAACAGCACCTCCAGAGGTTTGGAAGAATCCTGGTGCAGCAGAGAGGTGAAACAAGGTCAAAACGGGACTTTTTTCGATAAACATTTCCCATAAATGCCTGTTTAGGTGTTCATATTATTGATTTACCTATACTAATATGTCACTGCCTTATTAATAAGTAACAGTTTAACAGCTGAGTACTCGGTGTGTTTTTCTTTTACCTGCAGAGAGTCAGATGCTCCAAACTCCATCGCCTTAAGGATACTGACAAAAAAAAGGAAAAATAAAAAATCTTATCAGATTCCATCAAACATAAACACACATCTAGTGTAAAACTATCTTCATCGTTTACGTCTTTTTAGGGGCATGAATATTTGTCTCATTGCTACAGACATTTAGCACCACATAGGGAGTTCAAATCAAATCTTCCCTCACTCATCAGATGATTTAGCCCCATTAATTCATGGAAAATTTGAAATGTGCTTTGACAAATGACCATACAGGATTTGTGTGTGTACTCGGGCACTTCATTCCAGCAGTGCTTACTGAACCAGACAGGAGTGTGTGTGCATTATTCATTAGCTATTGTTTAGACTCTATGAGAATCATTGCCATCCTCTTCGTCATCCTCGGTGCATCACCCTGTCCTGTAGCCGGCAGTGAAACGACAGGAATGAAAATGGAGGCTGTGCAGAAGATTCAACAACGACGGTGCATAGGGAGGGGCAGCGGTGGCCTTGTTTCAGGGGCAGGACATGGTGCTGAGCTTCCCTCATGGCTGCATGAAGAATTGGAAAAACATAACACTGCATCCAGGGCCTTACTGATTCCTGATCAGTGTCCTGGAAGAAA
Organism: Oryzias latipes; assembly: GCF_053564925.1. Classification (NCBI taxonomy): domain Eukaryota; kingdom Metazoa; phylum Chordata; class Actinopteri; order Beloniformes; family Adrianichthyidae; genus Oryzias; species Oryzias latipes. Next base: position 22,664,001 of record NC_136249.1, on the reverse strand, counting down.
TGTTCCCTGACTTCAGAACACTGACTTAAGTGGCACTAGGGTAAGTCCCGCCCCCTGTGTGGCACCAGAGTGGGGGCCGGGGCTTCCAAACAAAGTTGTTGGTTTCAGCACACAAAAAACAAAGTAATTGACAGCTGCCTCTGCAGCAGACCCTTCTCATGTGCTTGAGCGGCCATGGGGACGATAACTCAGTCTCCACAGTGGTGGTGTGTGTGCGTGTGGGGGTGGGGGGGGGGACGACTCGGTAGGTAAAAGAGGACAGCAAAGCCATTTCATTTATCTGTTTCTGTCAAATTGAAATCTAAATCAAGCGCTGTGTCTGTGCCTGTTCTTTGTGGCCTTGAGAACTCATTATATCCATTTTTTTTCAACAACTTTTACTGGCAGATCATTTTTTCAAAGAGTAATTTTCTCTTAAATACACCAAAGGTTAATTCACATTTTATTTAATAGTAAGTAGTACTGACTTCTGAAAATTCCACTTATTCGATTAACAGAAAAGTCAATGCCGTTTTTCTCTCATCAGTGGCTGTGCTGCTCATTTAAGGGCTTCAGTGTCTTCTTACCTCAGCTCCTTCTTAACCTCCTCATAGTCAGCTTGCTTCTCCAGTTTCTCCTCCAGCTCCTGTAAATCAAAGAGGTACATGTGAATAAAAGCAGAGATGTATTGCAAGGGCAGCAAAAAGCTGGTATAAAAGACAAAACAATCTTAACGAAAATGGTGTCTAAAAGCTGAAATTGTTTAGTTTTTGTGTGGTTTTTTTTGTGGAACCTTGAGAACTGCCGACTTGCTGCTCAGCTGCTGCTCCAGCTGTGTGATCTGAGAGCTGGTGGTCTCTCGGAGTTTGCTCAGGCTGGCCTGCAGTCTCTGGACATCCTCCACCAGCTGTGCGGTCTCTCTTTCTTTGGCCCTGAGTTCCGCCTCAAGACTGGAGTGGGATGCCCCCTCGGCAGCCTGTTCCTACAGGTCACAGAAGTTCAAAAAAAAAAAAAAAAGACATTGCTAACCCATAAAACAAACTGCAATCGCATTCATTTAAAGTCCCGCCTTTCATTAATTAATATGGAAGATTTTCCAAAAGAGATTCTTGAAGACTGCCTTCTCCTGATCAAAAAACATCAAATAAAAAAAAAATTCCTCAAACGTTGGTTTGCAGCATCAACAACTGATTTGCTGTTGAAAACTATGAATCTCCACTCTTCCTGTTAATGACTAAAAACCGTTCTGGGAATCCTGGAACCAGTGGCTGCAGTGATTCTAAACATTCATCAACCAAACAGTTCCTCGCGTGCAATGCTCATTTTAGATCTTTTACGAGCCCATTGCCAAACAATTCAGTGAATCGATAAAATGTGTCACCGTGTTGGGGTCAGCCTCGGCCGGGCTGTTAAGCTGCAGGGATTGGTTAGTCAAGGACAGCTGCTCTCGGAGTGCCTCTGCCTCCCTCTGAGCCGCCTCCGCTCGCTGGAGACAAAAAGACCAGAGCAAAAAGAAGATAAAACATCATATGCCTCCACTGGTTGCTCTCGTGTGGCTCACTACTTTTGGTGCGTGTGCATATTCTTCCTTTTTTGTCTGAATTAACTGCTATGTATAAGTGTTGGGAAAACGGCAATAAAACCTAAGTACGAGTTTTCCATTACACCATCAAAAAGAAGACGGCATCGATTGTTATACAGCTGAGAAAAATGTAGGATGACTTAAAAAAATGGATATTTCCGTTATTTAAATAAAAATCCTCAAAACTAAAATATCCACTGAAAAGTCTCTGCAACCATGCTGTGACGCTCCTGTTCAGAATCATCTGCAACATTGGGCCAACTTGCCATCATTAGGAGTTACAAGGAGCTGATTCCTCTGAGTTCCTAATTGCAAACATATTGAGAGCTGTTATTGACTGGGTGGGAGTGGAAGAGTGTGTTGCAAAAAAAAAAAAAAAAAAAAAGAAGACGACGAAGAAAATCCTGTTTTCCATTTTCTTCTTGTAAAAGCATATAAAAAGTCTGGCTGAGCTCAAGGCCATGCTGTCGCCCTGCGTAAACCTCAAATCAGAAGTGTGAACAGTGCGTGTGTCTTTGTGTATGTGCAGCATTATGGCTAGAATGGTAACCTGTAGGCCAATATTAACATTACATGCCTATGCTACCTCTTTCGACCACAAATCATTCTCTTGGGCTAATAATGAAAGTTAACAACAATGACATTAACAGATACTAAAAGAATATTTGCAACATGAGGGTGGAGGGCGTGCTACAGGCCTTATTTCAGCTGAAAGGCTTTAGTAGGTGTCTAGTAACCATGTGACTGAAACAGGACCCCTAAAGTGATAAACAACTCTTATCTGGTCATTTAGGACACTTTTATTTACAGATTTATGTAAGGTTTCCTTCCTTCTTTAGCCAAAATTACCTGATTGGCTCTTTCCAGGTCTGTCATCACCATCTCAATCTCATCGGCCCTGAGGGAGATAAATATTGTTACTCTAAAGAAATGTGAGAGTACTGGGAATAATAAAACACAGCTTCCCTAAAACATCAAATAATGGAAAATGAGCAGACGAGTCTCAGCTTAAAACACTGCACACATCACGTGTGTCTGGGATTGTTTCAAAAGTTAGGATCCATTAAGCCACTGTCTAAATTTCGCTTTAATCCATCGATTGTGAACCTTGCAACCCAAACAGCTTGCGTGTGTGCTTTCTTACATGTATTTAAGTGTACCTGTGTGTTCATGCGTGTGGGTGTGCACATGTAAGCCCCTAAACCCAGGCCACAGTAAAACAGAGGGATTACATTAATAGAGCTTTAAATCCTAATACAGCAGACTAATCTGCTATGAAGCTGTGTGATTGTGTCTGACTAATGGTCTGGATGGAGGCGACGGTTCACCTCTCACTTGCTAGAGGTCACACACCAAAAATATAACCTCACGCTACCACCTCTCATTTTAATCCTTTAGGAGGAAAAACAGGAAAAACTTTTCTCCTTTAATGAGTAAAATATATCATTAAAGTGTGCTTAGTCTGAAAACAGTAAAAGTTAAACACAATATAGAGACAGAATTTATATAGAGAGGTTTAATATATTGTGATATACAGATGTCAGGTTTAGACACAAAGGAAAATCCAAATACTATTAATGCTGATTAGTTGATAATTTCTTAGTGTGTGAGGGTAAGCAAAATAAACTCGACAGTTGTATCGTTACCAGAGTGAAGAAGCATGGAAATATTGACCTTTTGAATAGTGCTCAATGCAGCAGAAAGATGCGGACATGTTTATTTAAGACATTACTTGCTGATAAGAATACATGAGTTTGGAGTGCGGGGATGTGAGCGCATATGTGCACTGCTGCATCCATTAAGAACTCCTGATTTGACTGTGATCCTTTGATAGTGGACCCACTAGCCCACGCGGCTTTTGTATTTGTGTGTCACAGTATGAGAAACAGCGTTATGTCCCATAGGCTTGCATACTACTGATTTGAATGTGTTTAACAAAACCGACACAGTTGATATTAGGTCAACATTATGCCATGGGCAATGCAGCAAAAGGAATCAGATGTGGGCGGGAGAGCGTTTCGCTCTCCTCCTTTATTCCTTTCATACTTTTCCTTAATAGTTAAAAGGATCTGGTATGTATTTAAGCAACATAATAGTACACTACCTCAACAGCTTTTATCCAGTCTTAAGCTATAGTGTGCCGGACTCGCTCGGTTCCTCTCTCGCACACGCAAATGTAAGGTCAGACGGCCAACAAGCTAGAAAAGCTTGTAATGGAGAGCGTTTATGGGTAGTAATGCAACCCAAATACAGCGCCGCTTCTGCTCCAAATGTGATCATTTAATCAAAGTACAGATGCACAAAGTCTTCTTAAATAACCTTTGGATTTGGCTGTATTTGGGAATTATAAAGGCAAAGCTAGAGAATGAGGGCCAAAGCAGATCACAGGGAAGGGATTTTCTGTATATCCTGATACAGTCAGTCAGTCGCTGGGCAGAGCAGGGACTGCTCATGGCCTGCTAATGAACCCCATGGCATTAAATCGTCAAACATTTAGATGGGTCTACGGTAACCCAAAGTCCTATTTTAAATAGATTGAAAGGTGTATGTAAAGCACCGTCCGATAACCACAAGGAGGCGCTCTAAATTAGTCACACAGCTGTATGGGAAAACACATAAATGCCAACAAACACCACACACTTCCTTTGTACCATGAAAGCCAATGGGTGCACCCAGTGACATCAGTGAAGGACCTCCAAAAAAACACTAGAGCCTCTAAGCCTTTACTCTACTTCCTGCATCTGAGACGGGCCTTTTCATCTCTTATCTTCTCTATCCTGCTCCACACATAGCTGCTGCCTTTCTTTTCTGTACTCTGCTCATCTCTATCCTTCCCGTTTCAACCGTTCCTCTCCACTTTTTTTTCCTTCCTCCTTTATCTTTTTTTCCCCCCTTCCACCTCTCCTCTCTCATCTTTGGCCCTTTCTTCCTTGGCCTCTGCCTTCAGTGCCAGCAGGATATTCCCCTGATTTAGATTTTCATTTCCCTCCTCTTCCATGCCTCTTATCCCCTTCTTCCTTGCTGAAGCCTCCAGCCCCTGGCCTGCTTTTTGCCCCCCAGCTTTCATCACTCCATTCCTTTTCTTTCCGTGGCTCTCTCCACATTGCGTTTTCACAGCGTGTTACCTTGGGGATTTCAAGGAGGCTTAAAGAAAATCTAGCTGCGAGAGAGTGTCTGTGTGTGCGTGTGTGTGTTTTGCGTGCCATTTTGTGCTTAAATACCCCCGAGATGGACACAGGAAAGAAAAGCCAACTGCTGCTTAATTACCAGCAATTAAATGGGTAACCCTAATTGCATCAAGCCCCGTCTATGCAGTCAAAGCCACATCTACACCGGCACGGAGCGCAGCCTGCAAGCACACAACCCCACAGCATCCTGTGAGGCCAGAGATCAATATATCATTAATCTTTAACACAAACTAAACGATGAAAAAGCGGCCGGGCAGCCCCTCGCAGTGCCGACACGGGGAGGGAGCGATGCTACATCTACAGGCCGGCCTCCCGCTGTCGCTCAGCCACACACTGGACACCGCAACAACGGAGCGGATTCTTAGGGAGCCGTCATACGCCCCACAGTGTGTGCGTATTTACATGGGAGGCAGGCCTATGCAAGTTCATATATTTAATAGGCAGATTACCCAAAAGCAGCGAGAGGATTGGGGATTTGTCATGCCGTGTCATTCTCGTGAAATATTTTAGAGCGCCGTGTTTTGGAAGGAAGAAATATGAAGGACGTTTGTGTGAAATGGTATAAAAATGGGTGTAGTTAAAGGGTTAAAAGTTGCGTTCAGCCAAACACTGGCAATTTGCTCAGCCAAGCAGTAAACAGGGGAAGGACTCTGAGGACTGGGAGGGTGCAGCGTTAAAGAGGGTTTGTGTGTGCTTTAAAGCGTTGCATTAAAATTTCAGATCACAGCACGCCACATAGTCAAGGACCCTGAATGCCTCAGGCTCACGAGTGAGCAAGTGAGTGTGAGTGAATGAGTGAGTTCCAGTGTGCATGTGTGGATGTAGGCGGGCATGTGCTTATTAGCCTCTGTGCCCAGTCAGGGCCTACTGTAAGCACCCCCACAAACTTCCTTTTCTTTAGACACAAGAAGAAGAGAGACACCGACGCTAAAGAGAGCTTAAAGCCATGAAGCACTTCAGCGGAGAGAAAGAAAAATGAGGGCTGGTCCTCTGTTAGACAATGAAACCTATTGATTAGTGCCATTACACTGCATGCAGTGTCTTCCTGTAACCTTTACTCTCACACAAACTCCGTTCAGATGATGAAAGGGGCACACAAAAAAATGCAGTAAGTGAAAAGAAGAAAAAAAAATATCCTCAAGACAGAAACAAAATCGATTTGTTTTTAACTTCCGATCATTTCGACATCGAAGAGACATCGGGAGTCTGGGGAGCAGAACATCTAGAGAGTCACGTTGGCATTCTGCTGCACTTTGGGTGTGAATGCAGGATGCCCTTTAGTATGCAGTGTTTTATTTTCTAAAGAAAATGAAACACCAGTAATTAAGGGGCAAATAAACTCACATTCTCTTCAGAAAAAAAGTATTTTTTTTTACTTTGTAAGAGCAGTTTGGACAGTGGAGGGACAAAGGAGCGTGAAAGTGATAAAGTGGAGTGCCAACATGGAAAGGTTGTCATCCTGGCCATCACTTTTGCAATCAATGCAGCTCAAGCTCATCTGTCTGGTTCTTTTGGAATACATGTTTTAACTGATAATCACTGCAAATAGTCATTACACACCCAAAAAACACAAAGAAATATAATTTAGAGCTTTGCTGAGGCTGCAGAATAAATTTCAATCCACTTTAGAGCTACGCTGCATGGATGTTGCTGGGATCTGAAGGCTGCCGAGCGCTATGGGAGATATTCCAGCTGTTAGAGGGAGAGTGGGAGTTTCTAAGGAGGCAGATTCTCCCAAACAGGATGATTATGTCAGGAATAGAATATTGTGCAGACAGAGGGGAGAAGTCATCCGCAAACACACGCTGTTCAACAAAGCACTTACTTTGCTGTGGATTCTTCGTCGTACTTTGTCTTTAAATCAAAAAGCTCAGCCTGAGTTGTTTCAAGTGCTGTAAAAGATGAGGAGAAAAGAAAAAAAAAGAGTAAGACGAAAGCTGAAAGCCACAAGTCAATTTTCAAACAAAGTCGTTTAAGAGGCCCTTTTTCCTCGTCCTTTTGAGGTTTGGGCTCATTCCCAACATCAACATGTCGTCTTGTAACACTGAAGTACGGCTTAGTTTGCAACTAGTTACGTCTAAATATTGACAAGACATAGTGGCATCTAATGTGGCGGTCCAACATCCTTTAATCAATAGGGGAATGTGTCGCCTGGGCTCGCAAACAGAAACAAAGACTGATTAACAGCCCCGCTTGATCTATAAATACTGCTCTTCTGGATTGGGCACAAAAATATGTTTTTATCTAAATAACACCATTTAGCTTCAATCTGATGAACCAATATGGACCAATGTCAGATCTGACCCATTGGTTTCTATAGAACACTGCTGTGGATAGTGTGTAGCTGACTGCAACACTGATCTGATGTTACCAAACCCACACCTTTCTGACAACAGGCAAGACAAACAAGCCTTTCACTTGTTGGAACAAACCTAAGTCATGTGCGGATTTGACAAGCAAGTTCAAGCAAAAGACCACACCTCTGCTTGTGGACAACAATGACGACAAACATAAAATAAAATGTTATGGTACAAATTTGCCTACAACACATAAAATCAAGTAAGAGGTGGAAACTAGGCTGAGAGATGTTTACTTCTGTTTGCAGTTTTGTGCAGGGACGGGCACAGATGGCCTCATTGCTATTTGTTTTCCCAGCAACCCCTGCTCTAGCATGTTCTAATTGGCTAGGCACACCCGATCCAGGTAATCAGCCGTGAGTAGAGCGAGGAAATCTGGAAAAGATGCGTACAAACAAACCTTGAGGCTTGGAATTCCCCTGTGCAAATTGTTACTTGGTGAGCTGAGTTAGCTCCAGTACATTTGTTTTTAAACAAGCTTCAGTCTGGAAGTCAATGGGTTGTCTCTGCTGGAAGCCCCCACTCTCCCTTCCCAAATTTGATACAAACCAGCAAGCACCAACTTCAGCAGTTCGCTTTAGAAGTAGCTTACCTTTATCATGGTCTAGTTTCAGAGTTTTTTTAATGAATTTTGCTTTATTTCATATGTATATCATATTCATATATGGGGAGGGAGTAGTCACACGTTGACATTATAGCTCAAACTTGTGCAGATTTAGGGGTGTGTTGTTTTTGACCCAACAGAACTTTTACTTTGTCCCACCCAGTTGCTGTTTTTGGAAGGCTGGTGAGTTGGGAGGAGTGAACTCCGGTCAATGTGTCCGTCCCACTTTATGAACTTTCATAAAGAAATGCTTGAAATGATGGCGTTTTTAAATAATACAGAGACAACCGCAACAGCTTTTCAGATATACGACCTTTTTTAATTTGGCAGCCAAATGTGTTGGGACTGAATGGAGAGGTACCTGTCTGCAGGGATTGGACCTTGTGTTCAGCCTCTTCCAGCCTGGAGGACATGGAGGCCTGGCTTTCCTGGAGTTTTCTACGGAGGTAGAAAAACAGAGAGCAGGAAACAGAAAGTCACACTCAAGAGATGAGTCGGTTAATCTTAGGTTTGCATTTTGCTTAGCTTCTTTTAAAAAACCATTTTTCCCAGCGTTTCTGAAGTGTTTTCCCCACTAAAATCCTCCCAACACAGCCCACTCCTCATTAAGCAGCCCTATTAGGCAGGAATGTCTGGCCACTGGGGCACTCTGCGCACAGGGGGTGGGTTGAGTTAGGGTTGATTAAGGGAGGGGGGAAGGGGTGACAGAAACCACACGGATAAAACAGATTGATTCTTGGCATAAAAAAACTTGTGCTCTGCAGAAAAATTGTCACTGGCTGTGAAAACATCAATAATCCGGAGCAAAGATGGCATTTATGACACCATTTAATACCAGACTTTCCCACCATTCTGTCTCTAACTTTATGTTTTTTGCTGTCATTTTTTTTCTTTTTTTTAAGTCTCTGCCCATCTCCCCTTCCGAGATCAAAATGCATCAAGGGGTGCCATCTATTTAGTACCACTTTCAGACACAGGAAGTCGGTTCTCTGCAGACAGGAAGGGGCCTATAAAACACTGACGTACAGGAAATACAGTTGGACAATTGATCTTTTACTGCATGCCAGAAAGTCTTTAATCCACTGACAAAAACCCACACAAAAAAAACAATAGGATTAGCATTTTTGCAAGTTCAATTACAATTTTTAAAAAACCCAAAGAAAATCCTCAATCTGCAGTTGGGTAATTGGGTCTCTTTCAATGATAATTACAGCTGAATGATTTTAAATCAATATATAATTATTATATCTACATGGTGTGGCACTAAAGCTGCACATTAGCCTAGCTAAAGATTTTTCTGAACCACTTCAATGAAATGCTGAATCTCTTCATTCTGGGTGTACTGGTTTGCACCAGCGAACCACGAGTGCCCGTCACTTAGATGTTGCATAAACGTTTATTGACCCTACTAACTCGAAAGGGGGGCACACTTAGGATCCAAGTTAACAGTCGCTCGTATAAAATAAAGAATGGTTTCATAGAAACCTGCACTAAATTGGCAATCCTAAACAATTAAAGCAGTTTTCCCTGGAACGTAAATGGCTTTTCTGGAAAAGAGCAATTTAAAGTTTACTCATACTGTGAAAATTCATTCAAACATTTGAATCCAAGAAGGAAAATTAAAGTTTGACATTTCAAATTCTCTTTTTTTTTCTTTCAGAATACACAGAATTCCTAAAGGACAGAGAGGTGACACTGATGTAAAATGTTTCTCATTCGAAACAAAGGTCCACAGCAGCTTTACCTCTCCTTCTCTGCATAGTCATTGTGTAGCTGGAGCTGCTTCTCTTGGGCCAGGTTCTCCGCTTCATTCTTCAGAGACTGCTCATACTCTCTGATCTTCTCCTTCAAGGCCTTAATGGTGACCTCTGATGGAGGATTGGAGCAGAAAGACAGATTTTGATGAAAGAAACAGTATATACTTTTTTTTTTCTTGAATCGTGTTTGATTAAACCTTTTTTTGTACTGATATTTGATAAAACATGATCGTTGAAAAGTTATTAGCACCACAATACATGTTAGCACTTTCCTTAAGTATTTTGAGGCTTTAATTATTTATCTGTAATAGCTAAAAGTCCCACTCCAATCATTGTTTGATCTGTTGTAAAAGTGTTTCCAGTGGTCTTTTAATTATTATGCCGGTTTTAGCCAAAATGGAAAAAAAAACCTTTGTCGTTTTATAGGAGATATTTTCTGCAGGGCGGCAATAGTTAATCAGAAATTCCCCTCTGAGTTGCCAGCAGGACTGTTGGTGCACTCAATTCCCATCTTCCATTTGTTTACAGCAGGGTTGGACAATTATTTTAACTCGCGGGCCACATTGGGTTCTAAAATTCAATAGAAGGGCCGGACCAGGAGTAGAGGCGTGGAGTGAGAATGATCTGACATGGAATGTAGATGAAAACATTTGGGTTAAAAATTATATTCTCAAACAGAATATTCTAGAGTTTTTAGTTTAAAACTTTTGTTTACCATTTTTGGATCTCTTTTTTATTGTGAAGCTCTATGGTACCTTCAAGGAGTTGTAAAGTGCTTTATGTTTCATTCATTTATGATAATTTTGATAAAATAAATAACACTATTTATGAAATAAAACAATGACCAAATAATACTTTCTATGATTTTCAAAGACAAAAATTCAGCAAAAATATACTGATACATTAAAAAAAACCAATAAATAGTGGATCCTCTCCTGTCATAATTCTGCTGAGACTTTGAGGGCTGCTATTCCTCACGTCTCACAGTTTGCGCAGTTGTGCTGTGTCCTGCACGTCTGTTTCTCATCCAGTAATAATGAAAAAGCAAATTTCTATGTCTTCTGCTGCAGCTAAGCATACATCTTTCACCAGTACAGAGTTCCCTCGTTTATTGCAGGAGTTACGTTCTAAAAATAACCGTGATCGGTGAAATTCACGGAGTTTGATTACAGACGTTTATGGCAGTAAAACTCCTGACTGCCAAAATACACTTTTCTCACACTGACATGAACATTTTCACACTTTTCTCTTGTTTAAATTCTCAAACCTTCATAGAAATTTAGGTCCAGGATCTTAGAATGAAAACAAAGATCTGATCGATCACAGATTTCTGATCTGAAGAGCTCAGCGTTTCTGTACAGTAGACACTGAGGAGATTGATTGACAAGGTCTTCAGCCAATCAGGATACAGAACAGGGTGCGCTCTTTAAAAAAAGCAGCATGATCGCTCTAAAAGAATGAGCTAAACCGGGAAAGATGAACTGCGACGTGGAAAAGGGAGACTGTCTTCTTTTTCTATTTGACAGAGATTTTTGGAGGGTTTCACATCGGGACACAGACTGCAGAAGGGGGGAATAAAATGTCACGTCTTGATCGTGTGGCCAGATTTAAAAAAAAAAATACAACAACATGGGTCTCTGATATTGTTCGCTGGGCCGGACCAAACATGGAGGCGGGCCGGATCCAGCCCGCGGGGCGTAGTTTGCCCACCCCTGGTTTACACTCTCTCCTACTAGCTTACAGCCCCTCACAACCTCAACCTAACTTTAGTGGCACAACAAAAAAGGCAAGTAACATCGGAGCTATCCAGCTGGTACGGTTTTAAGTCAGATTCCAGCTCAGGTGTTAATAAATATTTGTTTACAAGTGGATGCATCAGAATGGAGTGGAGCAGGGAGCTTGCGCCTGCCGACTGCAGCTTCTGTGTAACAACTACCGGTACAACCCTTTTCAAACTTGCTTTTTTTCCCCGTCTGGTCCTGATTCAGAACAATTTCGATAGCAAAATACTCTGAAATGCAATTTTAATCTATATTTTCTTTACGTGTCCTCCCTCATGAGAAAAATGCAACAAGAAGAAAAAAGAAACACCCAAAAAACCCACTTTTCATTGGAATGACTGTTAAGTGCCTGACTGATTCCTACATCTCTTAAAATGTAGACAGATTGCTTAGGAAAAAAAACAAGGAAACAGAATTTGATATGTTTCCTGTGTTTTATAAACAGCAGCAATTGATGTGTCTGACCTTTGCTGATGAAGCAGCATTTTAAGTCCTGTGTTTTCGGTTTAGCACAGACGAAAACCTTGGCCCCTATGGCTCCAGCTTAATCTTTACATTCATGCCCGATACAGAAAACACACGCAGTAGATATGCTGTATTCATTAGAGTGGGATTAGTACTAAAAGCCCATAACATGCTGACAGCTGAGCTCTGTATGAGGTAGCCTGAAATAAATCTAAGGCATAACTGGAGTAATAAACAGGGCCAAGTACCCGTTAGTGTGTTGGTGCATGTTTCCCAGAGAAAGATATAAGTGAGGGAGACAATGATATAGAGCAATGTTGCCTGCTGCCTTTGACTGAGGGCTCTTAGCAATTTGTGTGTGCGTGTGTGTGATTTAAACTCCAGTCTCACTGCTCTGACACATAATCAATAGAGGAGAGTCCCCTTAGAGCCCTCTTACCCCTTAACTGCTTAACTGAACTTTAAACATTTAGGTTGCAAGGATCAATGGCCCCTGCACTCTGTGTGTGCATGCGTGTGTGTGTGTGTGTGTCTGTGCGTGTGTGTGTGTGTGTGTGCAGGTGGGTCCATGTATGTTTAACAGGAGTGGGAGTTCCACGGTGTGTTTTGGGGTTTAAATTCCCCCCGATCTATTGATGCGGGACGGAGGAATAAAGGAAGAGGGGAAAAGGGAAAATCAATGGCAGAATGGAACCCTGCCGCTATTGAGCTGTTCCAATTAACTCTTGCTGAGGAAAAAGGGGGATTCCAAAACACTCCCTGCCTGCTCACTCATTTCTTTTATACAAAAATTCCAACACTTTTATTGCCACTTCACACTCATCTCTCAGCCTGTCAGTTTTTCCATCTTTCTCTTATCCTGAATAGGCTTCTCTCCCTTTTTTTTAAACCAGTAAACAAAACCTCAGACAAACAAAGGGAAGATTTTCTTTATAAAACTGCTTTAAAAAAACAAGAAGTCATTATAAAGTCCAGGTTTTTGTATATACTGATATTTTAGAGACACAAACAAACTTCCTAATCTGACACATCTGCTCCTCCAGTGGCTGAAGACATCTCTTTATAGATTTCCTTTGGCCTCATGTCCAGCTGCCATATTTCTGTTTTTAAATGCAGATACTTCCTTTAACAACAGTCCAGTCACTGCATTAATGGAAATAGTAGTAGCCCTGCATTCATTTCATTGGTGCAGACTCATTAAATATGCTGCTTGCAGAGAGTGTGAAGACCTGCTTCAATTTCACACATGCGAAAGTTGGGGAAAAAAAACATGAACTGTTAAAAGTCCAGTTTCTCCACCATTCTAATATTTTAAACGAGTTAGCCATTTCATGGCTGCTCTGACAAAAAGAGAAATAGTGTCTTTTACCTTCCTTATTCTCTTTTGTGGCTCATTACTTAATCTATCTGCAGCACATCTCAACTAGTACAGATACAGACTGTGCAGTCACAGTGTGCCAACTTTTAGTTGAAGGGTGCAAAATGCGCAGGGGCCAGGAAGGACTATATTTGTTCTCAGCAAGTGCCTATATACCGTAAATGAAGAAACCAAGACACTGCCTACTGCTACAAAGCCATAGTATTCATCAAATCACCAACTTCAATGCCATTTTATTTGGGAGGTAAACATAACTTTAGGAGTTAAATAAACCCCTTCATTTACCACAAGTGGCCCTTGCACAGCATAGAGTCAAAGTTTAACTCCTGAAAATATAGAAAAATGCTAATGGCATGAAAATGGGTAAATATACTAATAGGAAATTGGATTACTAGTCTGATCTGAGTCTGTAAAAATCCCAGAACTCTGTGAATCTGAATGGCTAAAGATATACATTTACATAACACTAACATGATAGTTTTAAAGTTTGTGGGATCTTTAAAAGTTTGGAAATGTGCTCCAGAGTCTGAAAAGAAGCATCATTAGAAAATAACTCTTGAAACATTATCACGCCGGATGGTTTCAACATGAATAGAAGAGTGTAGATTTGAATCATGTGCCCTGAAAGTTAGGGAACATGCTCAAATGTGCAAATCTGCGCCCAAGTGTTTCTAACCTTGGTTTTTAACCTCTGCGAACTCTTTGTTGTAGTCCTCCAGTGTCTCTCGAAGTTTGGTGTTCTCTGTCTCAATGTCGTGCATCCTCTGGAGCTTCAGCTGCAGCTGCTGAGCCAGCTCCAGCACAGGTACAGGGTCTGGGGAGAAAAAACACACTGTGTTAACACACTGCAAAGCAGATTAGACAAGCAAGGGCGGCAAGGTAGAGAGCTCGGAATAACTACAGTCAAGGCCCTGTGAGAGCAGGAGTTTGTCCTGGTGAAGTGTCCTTGAGCAAGGCAATTAATCTAAAAGCTCCAAGAGAACATTTCTGGAGCCAACCATAGCTTTGATTTTGCTCTGAAGGATGACTGATTCCAGTGAGAATACTAATTTAGAACAGAATAATGAACATTCTTTATTGGAATATAGAATGTATATAATTCATTAGGGTGTGCTTTATATGCAACGGTTAAAATGCAAAACAAAATTTGGTAGACTTAACATGTCTACCATTTTTAAAGTAATTTGCCTCATATTTGGGGGAGATGAGCAGCATCAATTAAGGCTCAAAGTTGTTTATTCTTAGATCAAGAAATCAAAAGAGAAAAAAGAAAATAGGAGAAATAACACAAAAATAAATCAAACAGGATATATAGTCTTAAACTGATTAAAAAAATAAAGACATGCAGATGATACCATTAAGTTATTCACCTTTTGGCATTTCCCTTCGGGGGTCGCCACAGCGAATCAGCTTTCACTGATTGGCACAGGTGCTTTGGCCGAGATTTTCCTGACACACCCTGTATTTTATCCAGGCAGACCAACATTTGGGCCCACTTGTGGTTACATAGTTAGCCAGTAGCGTGTAGGGTCTCTCCCAAGGACCAACACTGGACGAAGCTCATCGTGCCCCCTGGGAAACGAACCCTGGTTTGAAACCCCACAGCCAACTGAGCCGTCCAGCCGCTTCAAATGGTGCCATTATAATTACTCTAATCAATCATAGACCTAGATGGACTCTTACATACAGAACACACACACACAACACAGTAAACCCACTTATATATAATGACTGACAGATAGTTTTAGAAATAGCATTAAAAGGAAGTGGAAGCAGCTTTATAAACCGTTCCCCGTATTGTATTTTACTTAACTTTTTTTATACAGTTGCCATAATACAAGACTTAACATCTATGTAGTTATTTAAACTTTATCAGTCCAAGTGAATATTATCTTGTATAGCTATAAATATTAATGCCACAAAAAATGTAGTACTCATTGATTATCATAACAAAAAATTAAACAGTCCTCTAAATGCACATACCCTAAGAAATTGTTTCAACAACCAGGGAATTCTAGGTGTCAATGATTCCGACGAAAACTTTGTTTTCTGTATTTTTAAACATTTTTTGTTGCATTTTTTTCATAATGGAAAAACATATATAAAGAAAAGTAAGATTAAAACTGAGTATTTCTTTATTCAAACTACAGAGAATCAGGAGCAGACAATAAATGTCGTGTTATTTTTTGGATAACCCTGCATTTACTTTGTAATGACCAAAAAAATGCTTTACGTTTAAAGATAATTTGTTGTAATCTGTCCTTTTATTTAGCTCTGCATTAACCACATTGCTAAGTTCCTTATAATCCTCTTCAGAGTAAAATACATTTGTATCATCAGCAAATATGAGTTTTTAAGGAACTGAACCATACAGGACACCTCAAATAATCTGATGTAAATTCTTCTAGCTTGACAAATTGTCTTCTAAATTGCTTTTGACCTATATTGATAATCACAGTTAGTTCAGGTTTGAGTACATCTTGGATACTGTCTTTCCTCTTTGACAAAAAGTTCAGCACAAAGTACACTAAATGATACTAAGTAAGCCATTATAAAGAGGAGCATTGTTAATTTATCAGATAAACACTAGCACTGTACGCAGGGGGGTTGTTGTCTTCATCGATTGCTAACGCAGCAGGAGAACTGGAGTAGATATCAGTAGATTTAGATGGGAACATAGATCAGAGACATTAACAAGAAATATTATTGGGCTGTGATCAGTTAAAGTGCTCACTATGATGAAGTTTCAAAGCCAGAGAGAAGAGAAAGATGGGAGCAGACAGTTGGACAAGGAGGAACGCCACAAAAAAAGAGCAGTAGAAAGAGAAATGAGAGATTAAAGACACAAAAACAGAGGGGGAAGAAAAGAAACTTTCTAGAGGCCTTTTACCAACAACTCTGGGAACACACAGCAGGGTTAACTGTCAGTGTGATGAAGAGAGCCCTGTCAGTCAGGCCAATCACATCTGATTGGTGCTCATGGGTGGCAGACTGGTGACAGGCAGCCAAGAGACGCAGGCGACGCTCATCAGCATGCCAGCTAAAAGAGCAGTTTATGCGTATGTGTGTTTGTGTGTGTGTGTGTTGTACAGATAAGAGGAACTGACAGCTTACAGCTGGGGGGGTAAGGGCTCTGTGTGTATGTGTGTGTGTCTAATGTCTGACGCAGTTAGATATCTTAACTATGCTAATGAGAGATCAGCAGAGAACGATTGGGGAATTTCATGCTGATTTTGTGCTGTCAAGGTGACACGCCATGGAGGGCTCCGTTTTGGCACGCACGCACATACACCTTTGCATAAACACACGCTCACTTTTACAGTCCCACATGAACACACAAACGGAAACAAATCCGAAGCAGCATAACTGTACGTTCTGGATCCTATCGGCTTTGGCGCCCTTGGAAATGAACTTTCTTTGCTTCTTATCAAACTTTTGTCCTTCATGTAAGCCCTCTTCAAGCCAGCTGCACAACCAGTTAAAAGCAGTTTGACTTGTGGGCCACTGGTGCTGAACACTCTCGCCAGACACCTTTAATCTAAAGCAGAGCACACTGGCTGACTAACCAGGCCTTCAGCTGACAGAAGACAGAACAAAACACAGTGTTTCCTCTTTCAAGACTGCTGCATTAGTCAGGCTGGTCTGTGTGTGTGTGTGTGTGTGTGTGTGGGTGTGTGTGTGTGTGTGTGTGTGTGTGTGTGCGTGGGTGTGTGTGTGCATCAGGCATTACATCATTGTCTCGCTGCAAGTTAAGAATAGCACCGTCAGAGCTGGCGCTGACTTATTGGGAGCAGTACAATCCAAAGATATTACTGTAGGTCTATCCATGTGGGAATATGATGACCTCCTTACGCTATAGATGAACTCAACTCCTTTTTCATTCCTACATGCACAGTCCCCCAAGGGCTCCCGTACAGCTGAAAATCTTCAACCAGCAACACTGTGACTGCGTGTTCTGTAACTTTCCTAAGCCTCCGTGTGCTGAACGGGACTGCTCAAGTGTGTGCACTTTACCGCAGCCATCAGTGAGTGCACCAGTCACCCATATCAAAATGCACCTTCTGTTAAGACCATCTAAAAGCTACACTCGTTGGGCTGAGATCTCCAGGCTACATATTAGAGCCCTGTAAATGCGTCGATGAGCACTGAAGGAGCAGCGTCGTTTTTTTTTTCTCTTTTGCACTACGGATATTGAGTGCATGAATAACTGTTTATCCAAAGATTTATGCTCGATGGGTTTAAATAGACACACTGTGACATACAGCATGAAATTAAGCTTGTTCTTACCAGGGACATCAATTATTTTCTTGTATACGTTCAAGAAGGCGGCCTCTGCTTCTTTACTCCTCTTACTCAAGGCATCGATCTGCAAAGATGACAAAAGAAAAAGTATTGGTTAATTCTCACATACACAACCTCATTTCCAATTGTCAAATTCATCCATTTTGAAAGTCTGCCCATTAATTTCACATTAGGGGTAGTCTACACAACTGTCCATCATCAGTTTGCACTGGTGTGTTGCATGTCATTGGGCATTTTGACAGGGGCTGCTTGGGTGTTTTCTTCCCGTAAATCCAGTTCAGCTGTTCAGCCGCTGACGGATGTGTTTCGTTTGCCATGCGGCTATGCATGTCCACGTCGGTCTGTCCTCAAGCAAGTGTGCCCGGGTCCATCAGTATGTGCGTGCGTGCGTGAGTGTGTATAAAAGTGTGTGTTCCCTCCAGCACACTGACATCATTAAACAGCTGGCTCAGTCTTTCCAGCCACAGCAGGGGCAGATTATTCAGTCAGCTCTTAGCAGCAATACAGTGTGGATCTATTACTGATGTAGCCATTAACACAGGCAGGCACGGCATGCATTCCATCCCCAACGTTATTGAATTGGACAGCATTAAGAAGGATCCATAAAAAAACTATTCTTTAAAAAAAAAAAAACTTTTGTAACGTTTTTAAAACCGAAACACAAAGGAATGGCTGGATTACAGCCCAAGTGTCACTCTTCAATATGAGAAACAGGGAGCGTAGGCAAAACATCTGAAGTCAAGTCAGAGTCTAAGGAAACAGATGCCAAATAAAGACATTCAGATGGTGCTACTGTAATGGGCAGAGGTACAGCTGACTACTCTGGCTCATGCACTCAGACTAAACAGCCTTGTGTTTCTCTTCCAACTCCTCCAGCGCATTAACAAAGAGAACAAGAATGAAGACAAAAGCCTATATAAGCCCAAATACAAAGTCTTCACATTCCCAGCCAAGCCAGTAGTGTAGTTGATGGGTGGTTAGGGGTTCTTGCCACTGTAAACAGAGCGGGTTACATGTAATACTGCCTGTGCTCCTATGGGAACCTAATAAATCTCTTCACATGGCTTTGATTCATCTCTAGATTTTAGCCGCAAAACATCTGGCCCTGAGTAGGCTGGTGCCAGCAACCCCCCGCCCTCCACTGTATTTTTATTTCAATTCATTTCTTGTCAATTTCATGTTGTCTGACTCATTACTTTTCCTCTGAGTTGTTTTAGTGTCAGTGTTTCTCACATGAGTCTCCGTCACGCACTTCAGCCTGTTTTACCAGCCTGCTATTTTTCTCACCCCCATACACAGACACACCCAAAACCCCACTCATTTCACTGATTCACATATCAAGCTACATTGTGCATTTTACAGTTTCAAATGCCGTCTCAAATTAAGTGATCATGATCCTCAAATGGAAGATTACAAATTTTCAGCACTTATACCTTTGGCACACCAACAACCGGCTTGTGTGCAAACATCTATTCATATCTACATAAAACTGTGTTTGATCAAAAATTTAAAGATTACAATGTGGAAAGACACAAAACCAAAAAAAACCCTCACAAAAATGTTTTTGCTGATAGCAGTAAAAGAAATCAGCAACATGGCTGTGCAGTGACTGGGCCAAGGTTAGTGGTACAACAGCTTTATATAGCCCGACATGGGAGGCAGGAAATAGACTTTTAATGTAGGACACACCCTACTGTTAAAGGCAGGTTAACTGCAAGACCAGAACCATTAGAAGACCACCCAGGATTTGCAAATCCAAGCCTGCTGTTCCAAACTGCAGTTCTTTCAACCAATCCCAATGACATCTGCTATTACACGCTCCCCTGCCCCCATCCTGCACACATACACAACAAATGAAGTGACACAAATGATACCTCACCAGTATCAGAGGGTTATTGGCGAGAAATGCTTACAATAGCAAAAGGTATCCCTGACACATCCCCACACACAAACACATACATACGTACGTCAGCACCTTGTGCCACCATCACTCAGCACTGCCTCACTCCCCTATCTCAACCATAGTGTGTGAAGGGCATCAGGCTGACCTGTACATACGTACGTGTGTGTTGTGTGTGTGTGTGGCCCCAGTGGAGTCTGATAAGAGGAGGCTATGGGAAGCAGAGACTAAGGCCTTGGATAATGGAAAAGCTTATCTGATCGATGGACCAAAAAGAAACACTGAGCATTCGATATAAACACAAAACCGGTTTGCCAAACTGGCCTTGTGGAAACTTTACAATTATTGGTAAAAATCATACCAGTAGGCATGTACCTTTCAATCACAAAAATAAAGCAATTAAGCCTTAAAATTTGCGGGTTGAAACTCTTTATTGGTTCGTCTCCATATTTACTTGACTTAGCCACAACTTCCTGAATAAAAAGTTAAAAGATAGGTTTGTAAGAGAATCTAAAAAGACCCCCTATGGTTCTTGGCGCTGTCTTGTCCTTGATCAAAGGTTTGAAGGGTAAGCAAACAAAGACAGGGTAAAATTACGTATCCTCATAGCGACTCGTGTTGTGGCATGCAAGTGTGCAGAATAGTCGTCTGATTGATGGGCTGTTTTGAGACTGGCGCGGGTGTACAGTATTATCTCAATAATCATAAGATAATGTCTCTCAGTTCCGCGACCACCCACTACGAGTCTCAGCAAGTTTTGGTGTGCATGCCGCCAAGGTGTGTCAACATAAAGATGGTGGAAACAGCTGACAAAGCCCCAATTATGCTGGTGTTTCTGTTCTCTAAATAGACTGTGGATCATCAGCAGAACATGGTGGAACCACTATAAATTACAGCATTTTTACATAACCACTGGCTGTGGTTGTTGATCTAACACAAGAATATGGAAACTAAACCAGTGTTAAACTGTAATGCTCTATGGCCAGTAGCAAAACAGCCCTGTCACTATGTATTGAGATGATTTTGCTTGAGAATGTGTGTGTCCTACAGTATGTGTATGTATGTCTGCGAGTACCCACCCACCCTTTCCAACCCCAAATAAAGCCCCTGTCTGAATCTGAACCAGCCGCTTCCACTCCAACATTCTGACTTTCACATACAGGAGTGAACTGCAAGTGCATAGCTGCCAGAAAGGAGGAGTCAAAATGGAATTAGGCCAATATGATGAGGAAGGAGATAGAAGTGAGCAGCAGTAGGAGTGTGTGTATATCTATCTATCTATCTATCTATCTATCTATCTATCTATCTATCTATCTATCCATCCAAGAAATAGTTCATGATTCACCAAACCTTCCCTTAAAAGACAGGCTAATAAACCCACTGTACAATGCAGACATACAAAGTCAGAGGAAATGGCAGTCAGTGAATTGTAACTGGCTTAAGCTAGGGTTTTGTGGTGACTTTTTTGCAGGATGCAATTTAAACACACCCTCGGGCTACAGGACTTCATGAATAGGACAGAAAATCAAGAGCAGAGCAGAGAAAAGAAGTAGAGGTAAGAAGGGAAATGAGATCGAGGCAAGAGTAAATACAGAAGATGTCTAAGCAAAATAATGACTACTTTAATGGGCAAGTGTAAAGAAAAAAATGAATGTCAGAGACTGAGATTGGGAGCAACACTAAGTCAATAAAACTTATATGAAATTAAAATGTTTTCAAGTGTCAGTATACATTCCATAACAAACTCACCTCTCCTTGGAAGCTCTTAAGCAAAGGGGCGACCTGTTTCCGTAAATCCTGAAGAAAAATGGAGATAGATAAGTAAATCAAGATATTCAAAGAGTTTCATTTTTGACATGAATATACAAAACCATGTGACACCCATATAAAGAATAATAAACATGCACTTCTGTAATTGAATTGAGAAAATGCCGTTCTCGCCACTTACTGAAACTGAATTTAGTAGGGTGTATAAAAGATCAGCAAAAGAAAAAGCAGTAAAGCTAGGTTTATTGCCCAGGGTGCTGTGCTGGACCGTGCTCCTTATAGGAACAGGTGCAGCACCACCTGGGCCACCCAAGGCATCAGAAGTGCGTGTGAGCCAGAGTCAATAAGCCACAGAGCAGATCTACAGTTAATGCAAATTGTCTTTTCAGTTCTGCTTGAAGTTACTGCTTAGGTCATTCTACAACTTTCTTTAATATAAAACAAATGCTTCTTTATCTATGTCCCATTGTTTGACTTTCCAATAAAAGTCAGCCGTTTTAGATTAGACAGCAAGTTGAGTATGTATCAAGGGAACATGCAAATCAGAACGCTGTAGGCGAGCCTCCATGCTGACAAACTGAACTGGAGCGTATGGTAAGAAGTGCAGCAGAATAGGACATTCTGTTCAGGAACACTTGATTTGTACAGTTTGTGGACACTCTCACACTCACAAGTCAACTTAATGAAGAAGGGCAACGACAGATATCTGTTCAGGAGCCGTGTTTCCTCTCTCAAACCTCCACCTAGACATCTAAGTGACAACTTTGGGTAATGAGTATCCCAAAATGACCTGTGACCAGTGTCTGGAACTGGGCAAGTCCCAGGTTGGTGCAGACAGGCCGTTTGTCTGCGGCTGAGGACAGGTCATGAACTCTGTGACCCTGGTTTATTGTTGACTCATCAGGGGTCACCATGGCAGTTTGTCTGGTCCAATTCAATATTCCCCTGGTGTGAATAATGACCTGAACCCTGCACCTTATTCTCTTTTGCGAAAGCTTTCCTTTTTTTAAAGAGCGCTTATATGAAACCAAATATTTGAATTTTCCATCAAGTTGTGGTGTGGTTTTGAGATTTCTGTTGTTTTCTTCTATTTTACTTAAACAAATTTAGACACCCCTTACTAAGAGACCAAACCATTTTTGACTGCAACAATAATGCTGCAAAAGATGAAAAGACTAAAACATTTTAAAGCAGGTAAAGCAGTTCAAAATACAACAGTGAGCTACTCAATCGCCAGGACACTAAACCCATTTGGTCCGCTCAAAAGCTGCTCCTTCAGCTCCCCCCTACAAAGATTTATGACCATATAACATAACAATGCACACACGGTCATTCTATATGTGTGTGTGTCTGTGTGTGTGTGTGTTGAGGGGAGTGGAGGGGCCCATGCACCAGGAGATGGATGGTCGGTGTGTAGGCTGCCAGCAGACAGCAGACAGGGTAGCCCGAGGAATCCTCCAGGGAGTATGGAACTCCCATTCCCTGTCTGTCTGCCCTGCAGCTAAACACAAACTGTGTCTTTGCATCCATGCACATATACACACAAACACAAAAGTTGTTTTACTGCTACTGCCTTTGGCTAGCAATCTTTGGGGCATTTTACAACCATTCCCACCCTTTTCTTTACAACACTGTAGTAGAGCGGACTTGACTAACTAAAAGGAAATTAAGAACTCAATGAATAATTTAGGAAACTTAGGAAGCACAGTGAGATGTAGTCTTAAAAATTTGACAGTGTGTCAGACCTAATAAATTATAAAAACTTTGTTTTCACGCTGCATTTCTTTGCACTACTTTCAAAATGCTACAAAACCTGCTGTGCGAGTGTGTGCATGTTATTATGCAGACCATGAGTGCAGTTCACGCCGAGTACAGCTCAGCAGACGAGACACAGTCAATGTGGGCCGGTCTCCTGGTTGTTGAATAATGGATCAGAGACGGACTCCCGCTCAGCTTAATGCAGTCTGATCTGATGTGACTGTGATCTCCGCTGACTGACACAGACCACTGAGAGCTGACAGCCCCCTCTATGGGCTGGTCAACCAAATACACAGCCCCACATGAGAGAGAACACAGCTCCATGAACACACAAGACTTTTTTTAATCAAGCGAAAGCCATCGCATGTTATGACCAAGCCTGTTTGGTTGGCAGTCTCGACGCCTCTGTACTTCCAACTGCCCAGTTTTTATTGCCGATTCCTATTGAGCCGGTTAGAGCCCTGTAATGAATCCTGTCGCTCGTCTGGCCTGGCTCAGATTCCTCCTCCACATACCAGGGAGATGCCAGGGGCCACACAGACGCCAGAGGAGCCTTCCTAAATCACAGCCTTGTTACACTGATGAATGTGTGTGTCCTGTTCTGTGATCTAGGCTATCTGCCTCTGTGTGCTTTAGCCTTTGCCTCTTCGTGTTTTCTCTGTGTGCATAGGCGTCTCGGCCTCTACATGTGTATTTCCTTGTGTCCGTCTCGACTCCCTCTGTCACTAGTAACGTGGTTATACTTGGAAATCAGACTAGAGATGAATGAGTAGGGTGAAGCAAAACTTGCATCTTCTGTATGCAGGCATGGCTCTCTCTCGTGTGTATATTCTTGTAACCACGATGGGCAACATGCTGGAGTCAATAGTCACAATCCCTATCCTGTGGTAAATATAATAGGGCCTACTGTCAACTCTACCGAGGGTTGACAATTTTCTATCCACTGTGTACACCATTCATACATAATTTATACCAACATCAATAATTCACCATGGTGACATTACCAATAATAACACAACAATACTTTGTTTTCTCTCTGAGGTTGGAACGGGGTTGCCTTGGTAACAGAGATGAAACAAATATTCCCAGGAGGAGTGATGGGAACACAGGAATAGGACAGAATTCCCTCCTGATCCCACTTAGTAGTGGTGTCACACTCTCTCTTTCTCCCCCTACTGCTCATCCCTGCTCTGACTTTCTGCCTTTCTCCCTGCATATACACACACCAACAGACCACACTTTCTGTTCCTATGAAAAACTAGGTCAGATAATACAAACTCCTGAGGGGTTTTCTGTTTTGTCTCTTCAGGATTTCACGGAAACTAATGGAGATACTATTTTTGGGAGCCAAGCCTGTATATCTCTTGTGTTGTCTTCTCTTTCTTATTGGTTTCTTTGTAAATAATTAGAGGTGCACTTACGAAAAAGTAGAACAGTAGCTGAAGCAAACTGACAGTTTGTGAATCGCGAGTTGTGTGTGCATGTTTCCTATGTTGGGACACGTCAGTAAACATTGGATTTTCTCACCTCTGGAGTGGTCTTCTTGAACTCACGGCTCAGGTCAATTAGTTTCTTCCTGGACTGTTCACTTTCGTCCTGTCTGTTGGCAAGCTGTGTGGCGGTGGCATCTAGTTCTTTCTGCAAACCAAACACACAATTTTGTAAGGTTTCCGGTGTGCATTTTGTCATCGGTACAGCAGTCCATACAGTAAACATTCATCTTCATAAAGAATGAAAAGCAGGAATTGTTTTTGCACCAGCCGTCCAGTTCCAGTAGAACCGATGATTAAATGGAGCAGCAGCAAAATCACAGATGATATAAACAACACTGCAACCAATAAATGAACTTTCCCACTAGTAATGTCAAATCATCAGTTAGTAGCAACTCACTCCAGAAACAATAACTTTGAAACCTGCATTAATGTTGACTAATCTCATCCTCATGATCTCTTTCAGCAAAATGACTTTATAGAAAATGATCATCAGCTCTAACCGGTCTTTTTGAGCGTTTAGTTAGTATTTTACGTAATGCAGACTCTTGAAACTTGTATAGATTTTGGGTCAAATTCTGACAAGTTCTGAGATTGCATCTGTGTCTGTGTTGAGCGTGTGAATATTGCAGGATGATGTTTCTTTTGGAGTCTTGCCCCGCATCACGCATACTCCTTTTTTTTTCACCGTCATCTTGAGAGCTTTCACCATATAATTCACTCAGTCAACCAGCAGCTCCATCTCCTCAGTTTAAATCTCTCCCTCACCCCCGCCTCTCTCCCTCACCCACCCCTTCTATCCACCTCCTGTGAGGCTGCCCACCCCAGAGAGTGATTAAACGCTGCTGAAGGGCCGTTATGCTAACTAACACACTAATCATTTAATACACACATTACCACAGGGGCCCTTGTGGCTCAGTCTACAGACAAGGTCCCAAAACACACTTGAGCACATAGAACCGCCTCCCCACACTGCCCACACCCCAAAAACTACAACCCTCTAAAGAAGCAACGTTACCAAGTACTAATTAGGAGATTTTCCCACATCAGCATTAAGTTTAACTCCCTGAGCAGCAGTGATCTTGTTTTATCCACAAAAGATCAAAGAAAAAAAATGATTAGGCAGACAGACTTGGTTGACTGTCCTCTGTTATGGATTTTACACAGCAGCACAGAGAGTAAAACAAAAAAAAGAAAAAAATTCTCACTTGCTTACAAGCCATCTTGCTCTAGCTGCTCACAGAGCAGTTGATGTAGCAGCACGCCTGCCCATGGCCATGGAGCAGCTGCCCTGTCTGTTAGTGAATTCGAGCGTGTGCAGAAGCTTGATGAGAAGTAGAACTAATACATTTTAATCACTTGAAATTATTTGTTATAAACTAAATGCCCCAATTTATGGGTATAGGTGAAATAATTCAACTGCTTCCAGATAACAGTATCATAATAGGAAAATCTCATCTGACTAACAACAAATTATACTAAGAAATGTAACCACAATGATTGACTGTTTGCAAAAACAAAAAAATAATAGTTTCAATCCAGTCCAAAATCAGATAAAATAAGCAGCAGAATAGAGTGAATTAGGTATGCATTTAACTAAACTGCATCATTAAACCCTCCCAGTCTAACTTACAATAACACATTAACTAACATTTACCTTTCTATGATACAATCACAGCGTTGAAACAAATGCAAAAACTCTGACATGCCATCATCTATCCAGTATATTTATAGCTGTTTCAACTTTAAAACATCAGGTTGTGGAAAGCAATGCCCTTCCCCATGTGGCGGGGTTTAGTACCAGCTATAGATAGACATGTATCAATAGCAAGGCAGAAAAATGTTTTGGTTGACGATGAAACCCAGACGCTAATTGAAAAAGGGAAGTTATTCCAAAATGCAAAATATACTTAGGAAGAGTGTGAGAAAGAGGAGTCAATAGTTCTACTAAAGTTTTACTGTTGTGCAGTTTTTTATTTATTTATCCGGGCATATTCTCAGCTTGCACGCTATTTAGTGAGCTATATTTACATTTGTGCATTTGACACAAATTAAAAATGACTGTGCACAATAAGGTGTGCAAGTGAACACTTGATCAGTCACAGCAAGCTCGACTTTTGTTATCTGGGCAATGATGCTGAAAGAACAGATCATTTTACGTTACTTTGTCATGTTTGATTACTGTTTAAGTAAAAATATTCCAAAATATCTTTTCTTTTTGGTTTTTATAAGTGCATATTTATAGTTCTGAACACATTCAGGCACAGGCTCAACTTCTCTGTTGGTGAGGCATTCACTCTATTAAGAATGTCAAAGCTTAATTATAATGGTTGAGTGGGACATCAAGCTTTTTTTCTTTAAAAATGTTCACAATAGCATAAAGTCTTAGTCAGATCAAAGTTGAATATAAAGCTGAGATTTCTTCTAACTGAAGCATTAAAACCACACTATCTCCAACATCAACAGGTTTTCTTGATTTGCCAAGTAGTTGATGCAACTCATAAAAATGTACTTTCAATATAATTCCTTGACTTAATGTTTTGAGTTTTTTGTCTCCGATTAGTTAAAATATTTAAACATATCAACCAAATGAATACGTTTTCAGCAAGATCCTGTCCCAATTTTTCTATTCTGTCTCAGAAGGTCCTGGGTCAATCCCTTTCTACATGTATCCCAATGCGTTTCCAAATCCCTGTCCCCTCAAAGATAAATAAATAAATCTCACCACTGCTAAGCAAAATAAATCACACATAAAAGAGGATTGATTTGATGCCAAGTGAGCAAGTAATTATGGTCATGGCCTTAGTCCAAAAAAACTGACCTGCGAACTAAGTTAGGTTTTCGACTATGCAGCAAACGGTGCCCACATTGCAAACACAGACAGGCTTAGCTCTCTCGTCTTGCTGATGGGAACACAACATCTAACGAAGCACAATCGCTGCCGCCACACACACAATCATTCTTACCACATCTGCCATTTTAACTCCCATAGAAAACGTTGCAAAATACACCACCTCAGGTAAAATAGTAAACAAGCAGTTTGGGTTTTTTCCCACTTTGGCACCTATTATGAATAAACTGAAGTGAGTAACTAAATCTATGGAAAACTAAAGCTAGGCAAGGCTGCGTTAAATCATCCTTCTCAAAAAGGAGCCTCTGTTTTATACAGTACTACCATCAAATAAAACTGACATTCTTTCTGATACATTTCAAAGCCATCAGGAAAAGGGCGGTATTGTTTACAGAAATCTAGAAAAATTATTTATTGAAATACCAAACTATGAACCTAAAGCGAGGGACATAGGAACAGAAATGTATTCACTATAGCTTGTTTGAACAAAGTTGATTTTAATTTAGAAAATCCCAGATGTGTCACTAGGTTTGAAGCAATAAAACATTGAAATTGATCACTGTTGATGTTGGGCAACGCTGTTCTACAGATTCATTACTTAAGTGTGAAAAAGTTGACATTTGCTACAAAAAAACCTTGATGTTTGATTAAGTATCAGTAGGAAAAACAGAAACACAAACTATCTCACCTTAACTTGACTTTAAAATACAATAAATATTTAAAAATATTTAACCTGTTAAGCATTTAAATTGACTTAACCCTTCACATGTATTTGAACCCTATTTTAAATCAAGCTTTGCCTGTTAAGGACGGCACAGTCCAGCTCAACAGAGGATGGAATATGTGTGTGCAGGGGAGCATTAAGTGGGCTGTAATGTCTGTATGATTGCTGTAACAGCACTGCCTGGCTAGGCTGGACTGGCCCACAGCAGCAGTCCCTGTCCTGGTTCATTTGGTCGTCTGGTCAGCTGTAAAGTCAATTGGAACAGATTGCCAACACTCCCTAGAGAGACTTCAACACCGACTTGGCCAAGAAGCCTCTTGCACTGCTCCACATGCATGTGCTCTCACATGAATGCACAGACAGGCTGCTGCAGTAACTTTGAGAGCCCAGTCTTTCCACATTCTTTGAACTCTGTTTCAGGAGAGAAAATGTGCTAACTTGTTAGCCCACCGCTCTATAGCTGAGTGAGCTTTTTTTTTCTTTTCTTTTTTTTTGTAGGAGAGGTTTAGCTCAAAGAGAAATTGGGATTTCTCAATCCTACCACCATGACTGTACACACTACAGGTAACACTGACGCATAAACAAATCCTATTACCTATGGTCCTCAGATCACTCGTGTGTATTTTCAATTTGAGCCACTTTAATGACATCCTTCGTTCATTTGCAGGCAAAGCAAGGCCTTCTATCCAGCTAATCTGCTCTAATTACTCTAATGAGCCACAGGTGATGATACAGTGAGGCTGATTAAAAGGGGCATGTCTGATTATGCCAATCATATTGACTACAGACTAAATGAGATAACAGGAGGCAGACGCTCTTTAATTGAGATATCAAAACTTTTGCGGAATTCCTTATGCCCCAACGCTCCCAACGATGCCGAGACAGATAGGCTGTTGGAATGACAACAAAGTTATTGTTATGTACACAGATAGGAGTCAATCTGCAGTTACTGTCTGTATAACCACGGTGACCAGGGGAGCACACAGAGGAGATAATGTTACCAAAGGACGGGCTTCTGGTCTCATTCTAAAGGACAGCGTAAAACTGGAAACTCCTTTGCGTACACCTAGCCCATAAACAAACATGCCAATGCTCAATTAGGTGGAACATGCAGATGAACTGCTCCATATTTGGAGCGTGCTTTGCACATATTCATCTAAAAGTACATGAAAAAATACAATTCAGTTCATACCGGATATAAGAAAACACAATTTTTCTCATCTACAAGGATAAAAGAAATTTAAATGTAAGCACTGCAGCTTTCAAGTAAAAACTTTGTACTTGACACCATGACACAGATGTTAAAAAGATTAGGTTTTTCTGTCCCACTCGCGCACTTCACTTATCTTTCCCTTTTATCTCGAAACATGTCTGAGGCCGTTATGTGGTTGTGATAGTAAACAGTAAAGGCGTCTGGAAAGATGTCTTATCTGAAATCTGCAAAACCTACCTTTCAAAGCACCCCCCCCCCATCTGCAACTCTTATGCAGCTGACTGTTCTGTATGCCGTACGTACTGTGTGGGGGTGGAGTCACGGGGTGGCAGCTCAGTCAGGAGCAACAGCCACGCTTGCTACAACGACATGGTACATGATCACAGATCACAGGCCCGCCCCCTCAAAACACAGCACAACAGCAGCAGCAGAGATAAGACACTGCGATCCTGGATGCCTGTCTGGCTTCCTACGTTTGACATAGCATGTTACAGAACTAAATGTGCCAACAGATGCTGTTTTCACAAACCACAAAGGGGGGTTTAAAAAGCAAGCCGTATCTTCCTGAATCTCTGTTTTAGCAATTCCTCTCTCAGACTGGAATGAAACCACCAAGTTTCCTTAATGCAGACTTGCACTTGAGTTTTACAGCGGAAGCTAGGATCTAAACGCTTTTCTTTTTCATTCGGTTTGTGTGCAGAACAGTTGGGGGCGAGGGACAACCTAACACTCTCCACAGTTTATCAAGACGCTTGTGCTCCCTGAGCATTTTGCTCCTTTTTTTGAACACATATCCACATCTACCAACTGCACAGGAGCAGTCAAGACTCACTTCAGTGATGCTGACGCAAGCCTGGATCAAAAACAGCCTTTTTACGCAGCAGCTTTGTTTGTATTGATCCATGTTTCTCTGCTCAGGAACTGGTTGTTGTTTTATCTCACCGACACCCAAACCTGAACTCTCCCCGAAGCTTTCTCAGAGCGAGTCATTATTTTACCTGACCTATTGTCTGACAAGGGGGGATTTAGCAGCCTGGACTGAGCCTAAATACAAATATAATGAGACTAAGACGGCTTGTAGTGGGGAGGAAGTGGAGCTCACTTGGTCTCATTTTGGAGAGTTTGGATCTTGCAGGAGGCCTGTGTCAAAGGGGTGAGCGGTGTGGAGAGTGCAACGGGAGGAGAGGGATATGGCGATATGCTGGGGTGTAATGCGATGGTGAAAGGGCAAGATTTTTCATCCCTGCGTTTACAGGCTGGAACGGCTAGGATATTGAGATCCAAGATAGGATCAGAGGGTAGTGAGCTGTTTCAGCTACAATAAAGGCCAGGCATTACAAACACAGCACTGATAGAGAGAAGGAGAAAGAAGCAGAGGGAGAGAGAGAATCACACCTCTCATCCCTGAATTAATGCCTCCATTCTGCCAGGAAGCCATTCTGTGCCAGTGAGAAGAGATTGGGGAGGGGATGAGTGCACAGATATAGACTAAAAAATGGAAACTGGGATCATGGAGAGAGGCGATAGGAATTAATCAAGTCTAGGGGCAGAGTGGGGCTCTTCAGGCCCTATAGCACATATACAAGGCTGAGAGCCAAGATTTTTTTAAGGCAACCTGCATCGTGCAGCCATTTCTTTCTATGACTTTAAATGCCCATACAAGCAACCATCAGTGAATGATGACAGAGTCGCAGGTGCAGGCAAGCAATGCAACACAGCAAACATCCACACCCTTCTACACTCATTTACAATCTATTTCTGACCCAGAAAGTCTGTGACCCCTGACAAGAGAGCAGTGTTGAGAGTTGCTCTGTTCTCAGTTTGTTAGCCATTGGGTTTGCTGTAATTTGTTTAGACTTCCATATAAGGACAACTAACTGCTTTAGGGAGCTGGCAGTTTAAGTACAGTGACAAAGGTGTGCATGCCTCTCACGTGCCTATGCTACATTAGGTCCCTGCTCTGCATGAGGTCCTTTTTTCCCCCCACATTTTAATTTAGCCCCCACTATCTGTTGTATCCAGTAATTTCTCTAGACGCCTGATGACACATCAGCATGAGCTGTGCCACGGCCTATAAAAGAACCATGTTGATTTCCGGACAAAAATTAAAAGCGTACATCAGAGCGCCCAATTTAGTTAGACATATCTTTGTGTCTGGAATCTTTAATGTCGGCTATCCACGCTGTCACTACTGTGTAGTGTCACCATTTCTTCTGAATTAGTTTGACACCCGTGGTCTATACAATCAACATCAACAGAATGTGTCCTGGGGCTCAGTCTTACTCAGCCTTTATGAGCAGAGATTTCTGCTCCGCTTGCATGACTTTCCAGAGAAAAAAGGCACAAAAAGAGTGAGAAGCAAAGAATGAGCATAGCTAATCCTTGCCTTAATGACAGAATAATTAGCTTGTGTTAGGCTAAGTAATGACTTGTAATTGTGCCATTCATTCTGTGTTGAGAAAATGTGATATAATGCCACACAAAGAAGGAAGAGGAATTGAGCACAGTGGGACATAAGAAGGAGCATGTGTAAGAACTCGGGCTTTTTATATTGATTGATCCAAACATCAAACGAACC
This sequence comes from Oryzias latipes, assembly GCF_053564925.1. Lineage (NCBI taxonomy): Eukaryota > Metazoa > Chordata > Actinopteri > Beloniformes > Adrianichthyidae > Oryzias > Oryzias latipes. The sequence goes on along the minus strand of NC_136249.1, from coordinate 22,632,327 downwards.
ACTAGAGTAAATGGGGGGGGGGGGGGGGGGGTGAAGGACAGCTAAAAGCTATTTGGAGCCTTCACTGCATAAAAGACTTGACCTGTTCCACACAGCAGACATATCAAAACCATCAAACAGCAATCAATAGACCAAAGCGGTCAACTCAACAAAACGACACCCTACTAAAACATCAAACTCCCAGCCAAAGCGTCAGATGATAGGCTACACTCAGCTTATCCATTACCATCAGATAAAGAGGAGATAAAACACAGAGCCTAATCCTTTCATGTGTCGTGACAGCCACAGCAGCCTCCGAGGCATTCCTTCAGTCTGGCTCTCAAATAGTTTTATGGCGGAAGGCAGCCATTCAGCCAGCCAGTCAAGGCTGTTCTGGTCTGTTTGTCTTATTTCACAGTTTACACGCTGTTTTATAGGTAGTTATTATGGTCGCCATGGTGATACCATACGTTTTTATAGTCTTTTGGTCTGAGGGCAGAGAGAGTAATAAACGAAAACACACACACACACAAACAAAGACTCACAAAACACACTCCTGCTGTGGAAAGGTCTTCTGTCCCTCCCTTCCTCCCTCCCTCACTCTTTATCAGTCTCGCCAAATGCCTATCTCCCCACTTTCTGCCTCATGTGAAACATGGATAGGCTAACGTACATTTGTCCTTTTTCATTTCACATCTGGAACTGATCAGAGGGCCTCCTGGAAGTTGAGGCCTCCGGGCCTATTAATAACCACACCGCTGAACTCCGGGTCAGACAGCAGTCAGTGGATGAGTCCGGGTCTACAAAACATGGCCCCTTCCTCTGACTCTCAAGACAACTCTCGCCTTTAGATGCAAGATGGCAGGTTACACAGCCCCATTTTGTGGACTTGAGTAAGACATTCTGAAGATCCACAACCCGAGCAAACGCAAACAGAATATTAGCACAGTATAGACTTAACTAGAATACTTTTCATTTAAGTTGAGCTGTTTACATTTTTTAAATGAATTCATAAAATCATCTTTGGTAAAGTTTAAGAAAGAAAAGAAAAAAAGAAGAAGAAAAAAAAAAATCACAAAAATATATTTACATTTTTTCTTTACTTTGAGAGTCCAAACAAGTTCAGGTTCAAGGAAGCTAGACCTGTTAAATGCCAGACAGATGGTAGTCATCCTGTGTTAGGTCTAAAGGTTAGACCAGTCAGACAGACCAGGTCATGGCGAGGGTCACACAGCATTGAACCATGGCTTAAATCTAACAGCTGCTCGGGGCAAAGGTTACAGAGGGGTTAAGGTACTGCCTCATCACGTTCAATGAATTTTGCAGCTATTAGGTATGATTTGTACAGAATTTTAAACATTTCACTTAACAAAAATCAAAGCTTATCCCTGACTAAGATTAAGTGAGAATAGGAGCATTCCCCTGCAATGAATACTAAGGTTCAATAAAAAAATATGGCTAGGGACTACACCACGATATAAGGAAGTGAAACTCAAGTATTCCCTTGCCTACTAACAGTAGTGGGGTATTGCAGGCTCAACAAGCCTTCTTCATCCCAAAAAGGAAGTATGGTTTGGGTTGGTGCTCATACAAGACCCAAGTAATTTAACAACAAATCAGGTGATAGGACTCTCTTGGTATAAGATACTAAAACAATGGACATGCTACAAATGTGTGAGATAAAATATTGCCAATCCCAAACCATTTTCAGCACTATGTGGAAAATTTGCATTCCAACTTTACAATGAATGCAAGAAAAAGAGCTCAAATTAAGAAGGTGAGAACATGATGAACTAACTACTGGAAGAAGATACTGGCAAAGGTATTGCAGCATGTGCTCCAATGGACGTAAATGTCTTAATTTACAAAATGTATAACTTCTGTAATTGACAGCTGAATAATTCAATTCTTTTATGACAATTACATGTTGTTTAATGGCTAAAATGAAGACTTCTCCGTAGAATGTCAATATTTCAATAGGTAAAAAATAGAAATGCTGGCAGGCACTGCACAGTCTTTTCACTGTAAAAAATCTTTTCTGTCAGCCTACGAAAAACGCTACCAAGGTACAATATAACTACACGCAACCCAGTTAAGATGCTAACAATTCACTGAACAATTTGTAAACGTAATGCACCACAATCCAACACACACACCTGCAGATACAGGCTAGTTGAATCATCATAATCGGAGGTAGTTTTCTGCTGAGTCCAGGCTGCAGTCGCTGTTATTTTTAGAGAACTGACACAGAGGCAGAATGTCCATTTACTCAGTGAGAGGGCAGCAGGACCATTATGCTCCAGGTTGCTTTTAAACTATGAAAAAATAGGAAAGAGCATAAAAGAAACAGAGCAAAGGTGTGGACGCTTACAGATAACATTAAGAACTTAGTCATTTCCATTCCGTTCTATTAAACTGCTAAGAGTAATAACACTAAAGCAATGTTTCTACTATAAAAAGGTGTAATTAAAACATTAACCTTTTCAACTTTTTTCACATTTTGGTTTGGCAAAATGAATGAAATCTTTCATGGACAAATGAGTTAGATCACAGAGAAGATGGAAGTTAAAACAGACCAATAATAAAAAGTAAATGACAACTGAGGCTAAAGATTTATGGGTGTTTTCATTTTGATGTCAAATAGATTGAACCTAAGGACAGGTTATAGGTCCGGCAACAGAAGCTGCAACTGACACTAAAATTTACACAGAAGCAGATATCAGGCCATATCATAATTCAATCCCTGTACCTCCAAAGTGCACCAATATCACAATTCAATACCAGGAGCCATTAAGCAGCACCACACCAATATCATAATTCAATCCTGAGGCCATCAACCCATGCCAATATCATCATTCGATACGTAGGCCATTAGGATACACCAAAAGGCTTATTAGAATTCAATACCCACTGTCAATGATCTCACAGGACATCGGCACTGAAGTCATGGGTTGACGTGGGGCGAGGTCTGTACATGAGGCTCTTGGGGCTCTTTTTAGCCCACGATTCAATAGAAGTGGGATAAACAACATATGATTAGCTTTGGCAACCCCTAAAGGAAGCAGTTGAAAGGCAAAGAGGAAACTGTCCTAAAACAAGGCAGGGAAAAAGGAATCGGTGGGTTGGTTTGAGTATCAACATAATTTAGCAGATCTGCTTAGACTGTCATTCATCCAGGTTGATGCCATCAAAGTAATAGGGTAAAAAAAGCAGTCAACTGAACTTGGTTAATCTTTTACTATTGAAGATGCTTCACGTGTTTTCCAAGAAGCTATCTGTGAATTGCAAAAAATCTATCAGAGTATCTAATGCAAAAACATATTTTTGGCAAGCTTAATAACCAAAGCCCATTCTGAAAGACAGTTATGTACATCATGTGTTGTAAAAATAACATCACACTCTGCCATGCTTGTCAAAAAAGTGGGGCCCCTGCCCTGCAACCATTCTACAACGATCCCATCGTGGTACTTTGGGATGGGACCCTCCCACCCACTGGACCCCCCCACCCCCCCACCCACCCACCCCCACCCCCACCCATTCCACCCTCGTGTACTGTTCATGTGAATATGTGCTTTTGTGTTCAAATGGTATAGGTGTTTCTCTTGTATCTACAAATTGTATCGCAGTGTTTAGATAGGACTTTTTTTTGTCACCATTGCCCCCCCCACCCCCCACCCCCACACACACCTCATTTGTAACCCATCTACACCCATCCTAAACAAGGCAGCGCACTTACTGCTGCAGCCTCAGTCAACTCTGAACTGTACATGTGTATTTGTTGTATGCCTGATCTTGTTCGGGTTGTACTGGAAACAATATTGTATGTCAGTGTAAAAGCCGTGCAAACGACAATAAATGCTATCTATTTTTTTTTCTGCTTCACTTTATAGTTAACATCACGTTTAACATCTGCAGTAAATTCAATCCAGCCTCTAGCTAGGATTTTCTTGGCTCCTTTAAGTCAGTTTTCCCCAAATATCCCATAACTTACAGTTGTTCTGATCCGTCTCCACATCATAGTCTTTCTGTAATGCTAAAAAAGGTCAAAATGCTTTGCAGAATAGAAAGTACAATGATAAAAAAAGACAGACTAGTAAAAGTATTCACATCGAAAGCTAAATTAAGTTTTACGAGTTTTCTAACAAAATTGTTTAATGTATAAATGTTAAATTCTAGAAAATATGGGGGGGAAAGTGGTTCAGTTACAAACTTTTGAAGATTATCTGGCTTTCTGATGCCATCACATCATATTTTTCTCAGCTAGTACAGAGAAGAACTACAGTTACAGTGATGCAACAGCTGGCAGTGGTACCCAAATAAGAATCACAGTTTGATTCTCTTGAAACACATTGAATCAATGAATTTTAGACTTCACCAATGGTCCTTTTTCGTGCTCCTCTGTTTTTTGTTTGTTTTTTGGGGGCTAACTTTCTTAAAACTTCAATACAAAAGCACATGTATTTTTTTGCATTATTATTATTATTATTATTATTATACAGTATATTTAGGACATGAATGAATACTGGACAGTGGGGTTACTTTGGCTCTATAGCACTCCAGATTTTTATTTTGACATAATCATAACTGTAATATTAATAATAATGTTTTGAATCCAGTCCCATCACATGACTATCTTCAGAAGAGCTTAAACTGAAGTTTTCTTTAGGCAAAGAGAGTTGGTTTACCTTAAGTTTGTTTGCTTTTTATGCTTCCATGATTCAAAGGTCAATTTTAGGTGCCAGAGCGAGCTAAACAATAAAAAAAACATGACATTCCAAAAATATCAAGAGAGATACGAACACGTAAAGGAGCTAAAACCAAGATTAAAATGTTTCTTGTAAAATGCAACACAAGACAGTATATCATTAAGTTATAGTGTGTGTGACTGGATTGGTTTAAGTAGTATGGTTGGGCCAAAACTTACAGAAAGAACACCACCCTTTGTGATATTACATAAAGGCTCGAACTGGCGTTTACAATCCTCTACTCTTAAATGACGTGGAAACTTACAAGAGAAAGCAGTTAGAGTATTCTAAAGTTAGTTTACAGACAAGAAAGACGTGCTCTGGTGCTCTCTGTGCTGGAATGCTGAGCAGTCTGAGAACAAAAGCTTCTCTTATGAGACACACACAACATCTATGATCCTACAGGTGAGCAAAACGAGAAACTGGCTCCATAAAGGCCTGCTAGCTTCTGGACACCCTCTGCACATGTTGACAGCCGTATGGGAGCTTGGACGGCCTAGTAGGAAGTAATGGTTTCTTTCTTAGGGTGCAAGTTAGCAATCCCAGCTGGCAAAAAAGGCAACACATAAGGGAAACTATAACATGTTTTAGCATATGTTACAGGCTTTACTAATGTGGTATCTGCCAAGACTCAAAAATGATCTCAATTGATAGCCACTCTAAAATATCTAAGAGACATTTCTATGATCATTCTTTGGCAGAGCTCTAAGAATGTGATAAAAGTTTTACATAAAAATATTTGACATTTGGATGGAATGTTTTTTTATTGACTCAGTTGCTTTATCAATGAATATAAAACATGTTTTGCACAGATGACTCAAAGGGATTCATTCTTTAGGTAGGCAGCTGCTGAAAGTGGTAATGTCAGACAAAACGGATGCTGACGTTTTAGCTGAGAACTCTGGGGAGAAAAAAGAAACTCTTAAAAAAAAGTAGTTATTGCAATATTGAGCGAGAATAACCCTAGCGAAGGCAGGGTCCACCCTGGACAGTCCATCGCGGGGCCACACAAAGACAGACAACCACACACACTCACACCTAAGCGACAATTTAGAATCACCATTTAACCTTGTAAGCATGTTTTTGAACTGTGCGATGAAGCCGGAGTGTGTGGAAAAACCCACACATGTGAGAGGAGAACAGTCCAGCTTCACACAAGAAGGTACCCAGCTGAGATTTGAACTAGGGCCTAACCACTACACCCCCATGCAGCCCTTATCTACTATAACTCAGAATTATTATATTACTTAAAATTACACATATGTAAAATAAAAAAATATGCATGCATATATGGCAAACTAAACAAAAATTTGATTTCTTAAAAGTGTAAGTCATTTATTTCCGATTCTCAATTTGTCAAAATCAACACCCAAATCTTCCTGAAACCAGGAGAGGAAAGAAACTGAGTGAAAAGTGTTGCATACGATAAAAAGCTGGCAATATGGGCCTCCAATGATAAGCGTCTACTGGTAAATCAACCATAAGAAGTTTTTCTAGTTTTGGGAGCAGTTCAATTCCTTTGGCAGCAAGCAACGAAGACTCGACAGATGAAACGACATCGTCTGAAAAAGTTAGAGGACAAAGGCCCCATCAAAGGCAGGCCCAGGACGGACCAGAGACCTGACATGCACCCGTGCTCTTCTCTGACTCATGCCTAGACACTCACCGAACACAGAGAAGGCTCAGTCCCAATGCCAGGTTTTGTCACTGGGCAGAGAAGCGGTTGGCTACAGTAAAAACATGACGTGATGCCCCTTCCTCTGTGCTCCCCCCAGCCTGTGCAGCAACAGAGGAGTAAAAATATCCCACCAGTGAGTTCAGACAACCAGCTCATAAATTAACACTAAAACTTCTACAGACAACAGCGAGCCAGTCGTTGAGAGATTTACACCACTCAGGTTGCCACCGACCACAGCTCTGGGATCGGCTTACAAAACCTTTTTCCTAAATTTACCCATTAGGAGGTGGGGAATAAGAACGGCCTCTATATCAGTTTTCATCCAAGTCACTATTTAGCTGTCCGCTAACATAGTGAACTATTTTTCAAAGTGGCTCCAGGGTGCGTTTTTCCAGGAAGCGTTATGAGGTGAGATGTAGGCTATTAGGCCTAAATTGAAAATTATGTATAACTGAGAGGTCTGTTCTTAATTTCCTATGCTTACACAGAAAATACAAGTTATAGGTTTAGACCCAGCTATTCGCTCATATCTTAAGGCTTGCCTGTAATGAAGCGCAATCACTCATCGCTCTCAAGCAGAAACGCAATGTTCCAGCAAACTGCTTGGGAAAAAAAAAGTGGAAAAAAGTGATGATCCCTTCTAAAGAAACTCAACTCTGTAATGGACAGACAGGGATTACAGACGTTAAAACCTCCTCCATCTGTAATTCAGTGTCACCCTGCCATCATCTCTGAATCACTGATCCACTTTGCAAGTGTGCAAGACCTTGCTAAAAGCATCAGTGTTGCACCCATTTGTGTTTGTAGTGGCGGCGGTGGAGGGGAGCACGCAGAGACAACTTAACAGTTCACTGTGCATTTTTCAAAGCACTTTCTGTCCTCTAACAACCACCTAGCTTGTTTCTCGCACAGGGAATGGGACATGCTGATCAAATGGGATTTTAATGAATATCAGCATGTGGAGTCTAAGGAATAAATGCTTTGATGACTTGGAGCTACTGGCATCTAAGTTGAGTTGGATTTTGATCTTCACAAGAAAACATCTCTTTGCTGGCGCCTCTTACGTAGAAAAACAGATTAGGCGTGCTGCCGACGCTGTCCGTTCAATTAAAGAGGAGAAAAGAAAAAGAGGAGGAAATGTGGCGACAAGGCCAAACATAGGCTCTGATCACATCATACTACCCCCAAATTGTTCTTTCAAAACAGAAAAAACTGGCTTTTTAAAAAACCTTCTTCTCTAAAGGCTTTCCTCCAGGAGCCCCTCAGTGGGAGGGAGAGTAAATAAGATGTCATCAATAATAGACAGTGAATGTTCCGAGCAGTTGTGGGTGCATGCACGTGCACACACACACACACACACACACACACATACACCAGCTTCAACTGATTCCTATCCTGCAGACAAGCCTGCCAACTGCCAGCCTTTTTGCACACGCTCAGATTCACTGTCCTGACTAATCGCTTGTGATAGGGGCCTTTGCCATAATTACCCAGGGCCTTATCACAAACTTATGCGATGCATTTTTCATGTCCTAGCTACTGGCAGTGCCTGTGCTGTCTGTGCAGGCAGTCGGTGTATGAAAAGACTGAAACACACACACACACACACACAGAAAACTGTCCAGAGAGGGAAAAAAATAGGTGAAAGTGGGGTGAAGGGCCAAAGAGGAAAGGTAAAAAAAAAAAAAAAAAGATGGAGGGAGGAGGAAAACGCTGGCAGGGTGATAGATGGTGAGGAAAGACAAGAGAAGCCAGTCTACATTTTTTTACATAATGCATGAACAAGGGGGCATGAGTAGGAGGATCAAATAAATAGAAGAAGTGAAGCCTTGATGATGTGGCATAAGTGCAACACAAAGCCCGCTGGGAAGACTTGTTCACTGTCCTTTTGTCTCGCCAGTCATAGGGGCATCATGACCTAAATATAAGTTTAAACCCCGAGCCCGTGCAGTTCACAAAATAATGCATGAACAATTGGGGCTAGCCTTCCTAATGCAATTTTATGCAAATGACGACACCAACTAGCCCACTAATATTCATAATTTGTTATTTGAAATTCAGCTATGTGTGTTAAATGCCACGAGAGAGAAAAAACAACAGTGCCATTGTCTACATGTCTTGTGATAGGTCAAACACGCACTAATTTATTCACACACAGAGCAGGCCAGATATTTTTTTTTCCCGATATCCTCTCCTGTACCGACTCCTCAGTCCGGAGATAAGTGGCGTGCGTGGAGCCGAGGCATTCCTGAGTTCATCAAAATCACAAGGTCATCATCTAACACATTTCTAACATTCATGCCTTTAAGTCCGTCCCGCGCTGTTCACTTTCACAGACGTGGCAATGTGTGTCCAAAAACAAAAAAAAAAAACAAAAGAAAAAAGAAAAACCTTCAGTAAGACTGCTCTCAGGAAAAAACGACATAAAAAACAAACAGTCGAAGCAGCTCAGCTCCTTATCGGAGAGCGTTCCCTATAAACTGCTCAAAACCACGTTAGCAGATAAAGCTACTAACGTGTCGATTTGTAAACTTCTTATTGTGATAGTTAAAAAAAAAAATAGGGGAGGCTAAATAATGCAAGCAAACAGCCGTTGTGAGTCTGTGCTGCCCGTCTCAATGGTTGGTGTCACCACAGCGCCACCGTATAATGAGTCGCACTTATTTTTTTCTCCCCCAAATTATCCAACCTTACAGCGGCTAAAGCGTCGGGCTAACTGCGACTAACCGCTCCGGTAAAAGTTAAAGAACACGCAATAAAGAGAACCGAAAGCCCGTCGCCGAAGCTCGGTGGTTGTGCTTCCATTTCTGGCGCATCCCTGCGGCGTCGCCCGGCTTGCCCAGTTGCTATGTCCGATCGATGTTGAATTGAACAAAGAGGATCAATTTCTGATCAGCGAGAGAGCCACTTTCATCAATGTGAGGAAGAGGTCTTGAATTCTCTTCCGAAACACCTCCGAGACGGCCGCCGAATCCACACTAAACGCGGCCCTCGAGAGAATCGCCACGCGGGAAGCGAAGAGCGGACAGGCGGTCTGAGTGGACGTGGAACTGACCTGTAGTTGTTGTAAGTCAAAGCGCTTCCAATATTGAAACATCGATCCTGCATTGGCCGCCATCTTGAGACATATTGAGACAGGAATGAGATGCTGATAGAGAGCGCGGGGGTTGGAGTTCAGTGGAGAGGAGCGGGCGGAGGGAAGACCCGGACCGGATCACACCCTCCGCCTCCGCGCGGAGCAGCCGCCGAGCGGAGCGGAGTCAGCCTGCAGGAGTGTTGCCTTAATAACGCCATTATAATTTCTCATCATTTTTTTAAATGTATATTTATATATTACTGGTAGGCAGTCGCTGCGTTAAAGTGCCCTATTCTTTAGGGTACTACTTTAAAATGCAAAATCAGTTAAAGAAAAAGACTGGTCTGGGCTTGATTTTATCATTTGTTTACAGATTATAAATAACAGTGAGCAAAAATCATGCCAGAATTATCCCTTAAAGCTACGCACGGACGTACTGTCATAAAACAGGTCCCGGGGCACAGGCGGACCCCCTCATTATTAACCTGAGAACAGGACACAAAGCCTGAAACAACAATAGAGATGTTCAGGTTCGTTTGTCTTAAAATGGTAACTCTGAAAAAGTATATTTTCCATTACATTATGTTAATATTCAACCTGTAAGTCATAAACGATTTATTTTGTTTACCGGCATAGATTTCATTTCCACTTTAGATTAATTAGTGTCTTCGTTTGAACATGCTTTTTTCAACTGCATTTATGAAAGTTTATAATAAGGGTTTAGAAATAATCAGAATTCTTCTTTTGATTTTGAAATTCTTATACCTATTTGTCCTGGCTGTCCTTGTCCAGACAGAATTTTTAGACAGTAATGCGTAGTATAGTAAACCTTTTGCTCTTTCTTAACAGAAGTTGTATCATTTTGCTCATTGTACTTGTTATGTCAGATATTTAATTGTTGCTTTTTTTGGTTCTTTTACTGCTTCTTTACGTTATACTTTTGGTTTCTTGTCAGTAAATTCTATTTTTTATGTCTGTTAAGTGGCTATAATGGAACCAACTACTCAACTCTGTTTTTTGACACTTTGCATTGAATAATTTTGTATAGTATCTTTTTGTTTGTCTGATCAGTTGTTAAGCCCTTTATATTTATATTTCTAATACTGAAAAAGGAGGTATCACTGACTCACCACAGTGTTTGTGTTCAGTGGTTGGAATATTTTTATGGAAACATTTCCTGAAAAGACAATTTTAGGAAAATCAGGAAAGACATGTATGTTGCCTCAATGTTCTGTAGGAAGGTAAAAAAATACAGTATAATCATTTATAAATTATACTAATGATAAGCAGTAAAGTGATTTGATCAAAAATATCTTAAATTCCAGTTTGATTCGTTTATTTTTCACACATTGCCTGTAAAAAAAAGAATATAATGCTCAAAGCTTGTTGAGTATTACCATGTAAAAAATACATATCATTATTTAACTAATTTGAATTACGTGTACGTATTGTGCTATACAAATAAACTTGCCTTGCCTTAATTAAGACTAATTAGTTAAATAATGTCCAGTATTTTATTTAAAATCATGAATCTTGATATTTCATTTAAGGGAATCTTCTGTCATGCAGATATTAATCCGATTAGTCTATTTAATAAACTGGTTGTGTTACTAATCCAGTCAAGGCCGTGCTGCAGCAGGGAGAAGCCCAGTGGTCAGAGTGTCAGTGTGCATAGAGATCCTTTGTGGATGTGACCTTGAGCGGTGCACTGAACCCTAGCTGCTCCTGGGGCGTCGCTCCTGCTGACCACGTCCTCTGACCCTTGCAGTCTGTGGACGTGCCTCGGAGGAATATGCAAAGAATCTAATTACCCGGTATGGATGTTGTGCCCTAAATTCCAAAACTGTGCTGCCTCATTCACCTTAAAACAAATCTGGTTTCAGCCTCCTCTTCCTCCTCCTGCACACTGAAACCAACTCAAGCTGCTCAGGTTTATCAGTTTGACACATCTGTTCTACACATTGTTTTCATTTTTAGCACTTTGTGGCTTCCCAAATTTAAACCCACCGGTTTCGCTGCTAAGCCTAAAAAACTCACGCATGTATTTATACCTGCAAAGTTTGCTTCAACGCCCCACAAAAATATATATATTTTATACCTTTATTTTTATCCTACAAATCATTTTGGTTTTTTTTCTCCACCGCTGCACGTTAATCGCATTCACTAAAAATAACACGAGAATTTGCCATAGATAATAACACCTCTTTTGCTGCATTTGTCTGGACACAAAGGTTTGCATTCTTGTGCACTAAATTGCTGCAACTTTCAGGCCATTACTTGATTTGATTTGAAGCAGTTTGTGTCTCCCACAGCATGAATGGTGCTCAGTGCTAAATTGATATGTAGCTGAAATAGCTTGTGCCTTATTTCATACTTCGTTTATAGACGTAATGCAGCAATTTAAAGGATGGCTGCTTTTTTGTCATCACACCCAGTCAATAGAGTAGACTGAATTGCACTCTTAACATCTGCAAGTGATCTATCATTAAAGTATAATTAAAGTTCTATAAAATCATAAATAAAAATACATTCTATAGTTGCTATTTGTGATCTCCAGAATTTGTATTATAGTTCTTTGGAAACTGCGGAGTAGTCTCTAAAATGTCTCTTTCTGTGCGATTGTCTTCAAGCAAGCAATGTAGCTCTATTGCCAATCCAAATATTCAAAGTTTGACCGTAGGGAATTCAATTAATTCCATCAATAAATGACAGAATTCACACAAATATGCACTCATGAAGAAAGAGGTGCTCTTTGAGTATGAGGAAACATTTTCCAAAACCCAGACAAAGTTAAAATGCCCTAAATAAATGTGGACTATTTACTTTGCGGTTTAGATGAAAGACTGTGTATGAACTGATGAATCCAGAGTTTAATCCTCTCATTTCTTTCCCTTTCGTTAATCAGTGTTTTCCTAGCTTGGCCTCTGCCTGGTGATGCTACCTATCATTAAGCCAAACCAGAAATACTGGTCTGGGATAATCCGCACACAAGCTTAGCAGCTCTGCAATGTGTCCATTATGCTGTATTTGTATAGTTATCTCCTACTATCGCACAAAGAAGACAAACCAAAAGGAACTCGACACTTTTTATGCCTCTGGGTTTACTATAACGAGTTAAACAGGAATAATATTCATTTACAGTTAATAACTGTGCTTTGAGTTAACTCCATATAGTGATTCGAGTACTCAACACGGTCTCTAAGTTACAAATGTACCAACACAATATGTACTCAACGGATCAAATACTTTTTAATTTAAAACTCAAAGGGCTTTAAGTCATTTCAGACCAGTGGACCTGCTTGTGTTTATAGTCTGTCAACTGAGAACACATGTTTGACATTTGGTTTATATCTGTTTCTCATAAAGCTGCATACACGCCTCTATGTAGAGTCAGTGCTTAACATCTACGAGCTACAATCACCGGCGTTTTAACTCTACACGTCAGCACAGTCTGTTAGGATTTGACTGGAGTGTCAGGAGGATCTGGATCTCTTTGAAGTGGTGGTGGGAGGGGGGGGGGGGTGCACACTGCACAGTGTGAGTTAAAGCAAGAAGCTCAGCAATCACTTTGACTCTAGATGGAAAATGTTTCCCTTTAAAAAAAAAGGAAATAGAAGAAAAGCATCGTGAACTTTTCATGTTAAGGACAGCAGCAGCAGGTTCATGTGTGCAGGGAGAGCTTTAAAAAGCCTCATCGGCTCTTGTGCAAAGTTTAAATGTGGAGAAACGAACCCACATTCTTTGTGTCACTGCCATTATAAAACTAGATGTGCTGCCCAACCAGAGCTGCAGGGCATAAAATAAAGCAGCCTCTCTGTCCTTTTAACTCTCCCACTTTTCTCTGTTTGTGTCCCTTTCTCCCCTGCTCATTGACTCTGCCTGTAAGGTGCTTTTAGCGGGCCTTGTGTGGCTGGGTTGGAGACGGATGTGAGGCCCATGGGAGCTGCAGGCAGAGAGCAACACTGATCATGTCAGACAGGCTGGGGAGGCTGCATAAGATCATCACCACCCAGCAGTGGAGTGAATCGCCGCAGTGGCACTTTCACACAACCTCTGACCTCCGCTGTGACCTCCCAGGTCATGATCAAGGTCAGGGGTCAGCACGGGCCTCAGTGATCAGCATGATTGCAAGCCCCTCCTGACCCTTCTTCCTCCCCCCCCCCCCCCCCCCCCCCCTCAGCTCACTCTGATCATCATTTTTTCCTCTTCCTCTATTTGTTTCTGTAAAGCCCCGTCTCTCCTTCGCCAGGCACTTCCAAGTGAGACATCTGTTCCCCTGGGAGTGCAAAAGGGAAAACAAGAGAAAATCAATAGAAAAGATGAGTGAAGACCCGCAGGTCCCATCACAAACTGAACACTTCTCCCTGTGCTGGTATTCTGGCATCCACAAAAAAACACATACTGACACACAATGGTGTTACTTGTGAGCAATAGTAAGGCACCAGTCAATACTAGCCTGGAAAATGTGTAAAACTCCAGCCAAAAGTACAACTCTCTGCAAAATAACCAATCCGCTTTGTTTATGTTTTATCACACTAATGGAAACGTTCACGTGTTGCATTTCTAAAACAGGACTTCAGCTGAAACCAAAGACGAAAAAAGGTGTTACAGCGTTTCATTTTTAGTTGGGGAGAAGTCCTTTACTGACACAAGCACAAATGCCAAGCTTTGTGACTGTAATCTGAGCAGCACAAAATGTCACCCTATCACCAAAGCTTTTATCACAGTTCATTTCCAGCAGCATTTGCATGTTTTGGCACTCAGACAAAAAAAAAAAAAAAAACCTGAAGGGACAAAAAGACAAATAAAGCAAATGATTATGTTTAGTCCCTTCGTTTGACATTTGGGTCAGAAACATCCTCTCACGGTTTGTAACGTTGAGGATGTTGACAGAGCTTATGAGGCTTCTATATATCTGCAGGCAGGACATTAAATGATTGGCCAAAAATAGAACTGTTCAGATGAAAGAGAGGATAAATAATGCAGGAAGAATACAAAACCTCTTATGGGGATAACTAGTTACACACACGTGCACACGCAGGCTGCAATGTGAGGAAAAGTGAATGGATGGAGCAGGAAGGAGGAGGACTCAGTGGGGACACACATCTTGTGCTTCATCTCCTCCCACTCCTTCTTGTCTACCATTTTTTTTTTGTTCCATCTCACAGTCAGACTTCATGACATACTCTGTGTCTGTGGGGAAGAATAATGTTGTTCCAGTCACGGTGTGTTTTTCCTGCCCACAAGCTCAGACACAACAAACAGTGCCAGCTCTAAAAACCTGCCGCCTCGTCATTATTTTTTCATGACTTTTCATCAGGATACCTCCAGACGCTGACAGCTGCTGCATCCTTCTGAGCATCGTGTCACTATCTCGAATAGTGTATCCTCTAATCCAAGTATTTGTTTGGGTTAGATCATCACATTAAACCTGTGAGTCACTTATTAACATTTTGGTTAGAGGGTTTTTTAATTTATTTATATATATTTTTTGGCAATGTAGGGTCACATCTAATAAATGAAACATTGGAGACAAACATTTTCAAAGCCTCACTGCTGCATCCATAATTTCCTGCTGAGATGTTTATTCATTTGTTCAATTAAAGAGGCGTGTTTTGAGAAAATTCCAGCACTGGCGCGCGCAGAAGCCAGGCCTTGTGCTTGTGTGGGGAGACATCTAGTGGAGAACAAGGTTTATTATGGATGTGTGTGTAGGAGTGGGGGGTGGGGGGCTGATAGGTAGAAATACTAGGAATTGATTTAACCATATAGAAAATAAGTTTGGAGGGTTGAATAGGGGGGGGGGGGGGGGTTTGAAAAAAAATCAAGCTTTTAGGGTTTAAGTGACTCTGAATTGAAAGTCACGTGGACTGGATGTGAGTGTCTTTTAAAGAGAAAAATGGTGGGGAAATGACATGAAATGTGTTTGGACACCGCACCCTGCTTCAAAATGTTTACTCAATCCAAAAAGAACCTGAAACGCGCTCCGGCAGTCAACAGGCCCTCACAAAAGGCCCATTCACAGGTAACTGGAGCCCAGGCTAACGCTGCCACGTCAAAGCGCCTGAGAGCAGCTCCAGCACCGGGATACGTTTGTGCTTTTGGGTCACAATGACGGCGCTAAGTTGACCTTAGACCATGACGGGCTCAGAGGACGCGTAAAGAGGAGGAAGCTGGTGTTTTTGACACACTATCTCCTCGTCTGGAGAACACCTGAAGTCGGTCGTTTGGGTGTGTCAGCAGGTTTCAATGTACACGGGGTCACCTGTGCTGTCTAATTTCCTGGAACACACTAAAGAAGAAGTGCAGGGTGAGCTTCCTGGATCATCAAGACGTTGTTGCTGGGAGATCTGACGGGTGCAGGGGGCGTCCATGGGACTGTGGGCTCGTTGGAGAACACGGGGCCGCTCTTTCATTGCAACTCCCAGAGCAGCCAGTCGCTCAGGTTGGCCCCTGTGGAGGAAATGCTGCGTCTGCGTCCTGGAACGGACGCGCTCCCCCGCGTGCCTGCTCACTGTCGGTGTGGTGCTCCTCCTGGGAGTCTGCATCCACCTCCTGCCGGAGCAGATCGCTGCGCAGCCGTCCCCCACAGAGGAGGTGAGCGAGGTGACGCTTCTGATCTGGAATCACCCGTTCGGGGAATATCGGCAGCTTCCGGATTGTCTGGAGCTGTTGCACATCAAGGGGTGCACGCTCACGGACGATGCGCGGGCGTATCCGTACGCCGACGCCGTGCTCGTCCATCACCGAGAGGTGGCCACAGGTGAGACGGATCTTCCAGCGGCGCCGCGGCCCCCTCAGCAGAAGTGGATCTGGATGAACTACGAGTCTCCCACGCACACGTACGGACTGTGGCAGCTCGAGGGCGTGTTTAACCTCACGATGAGCTACCGAACAGACTCTGACATCTTTTTGCCGTACGGCTATCTGGCCCCCAGGGGTCTACAGGTACCTAATGCGCAGCCGCTCTCCCGGTCTTTGCGCACCACCCGCTCCGGCCGCGGCCTAGTGTCATGGGTGATTAGCAACTGGTCGGAGACCCACGCACGCGTGGCTTTCTACTACAAACTTCGCCGGTATATCCCGATCGACGTGTTCGGCAGCGCAGGCCGGCCGCTGCCGAAAGGCTCCAACAGCGTGGTGCAGCTGCTGCGCGGCTACATGTTCTACCTGGCCATGGAAAACTCCCAGCACACCGATTACATCACGGAGAAGCTGTGGAACGCCGTGGCGGCCGGTACCGTCCCGGTGGTGCTGGGTCCGTCCAGGAAGAACTATGAACGCTTCCTGCCCCCGCATGCGTTCATCCACGTGGAGGACTTCCCCACAGCGCGGCACCTGGCCCGCTACCTGCTGATGCTCAGCCGCAACCCCCTCCAAATGAAGCGGCACCTGAGCTGGAGGGGGGATTACAGCCTGCACCAGCCGACCTTCTGGGAAGAACACTACTGTACTGCATGTAGGGCGGTGAGGAAGAGGAGAGGGCGAACCGATGAGGTGGCAGACCTCACAGAATGGTTCCTCTCCTAAAAACTCCCCCAAGCACGACCTGTTGAAAGCTGAAACTGACTGACCTGCTGATTTTAAAGTTTACAAGTCAAATCTACTGTCTCAAAGAGACATTTTTATATGACTTATATTTTTAAAAAAAAAGAACTGTGAAGGATACATACAGACTGGAAACATGTCTGACAGTCACAATGCTGCTTCTAAGTTTACATTCAAAATGACTTGAGTGCAGCCTTGAATTTCTGCACATATGAGCAGCACATTGCTCCCAGTAATCATCAGTGATGTGTAATTAAATATATTTTCTAAGAAAACATGAAGGGAAGAGATGCCAAATGGAGGGACAGAAAGCTCGTCCAAGCCATGCACATGTAATTGGATATATGAAGAGTCCCTGGGTCTGAGCCTATAGTCTGAGCTGTTGTTCACAAAAAGCTGTACATGGGTGGCTGTCGTGTCTCAACAGGGCGTCCATCCTTAGAATAACACTTAAGCCTTGGTTTTGTGTCTTTTTTATCATTTTACCTGATTGCAATACTGATGTTTGTCTAAATAAAAATTGGTTGATTTAATGTTGTTGCCTTTAAGGTCTTTAATAAAAAATAAAAATCCACCTACCTTTTATTTTGCGCAACACTGATATACCAGAGCCGCTCAATACGAATCAAAGTGAGCCATTTGTTGCAAATGGGAATAATGTTGCTCCCTAATCAGTAAACTATTTATTTTGATGATTTGATTCATATCAGAATTTGTGGTTGTTGATACGATTCATTGTTGATAATGGTAGATTTTGAACGATTCGATTCACTGATAAAATCTCACACTCAAGAACTTTTTAGAAAACAAAATCAAAAAGTAGAAAACATTGAGGATATTTTATCTGTAAAGTTAAAGCATGTCAAAAAAATAAACATAAGATTGTAAATCAACTGTAGAAAACGTTAGAAAAATGTCATTCTTACAGTAATGTAACAATCCATTTTAACGATTAAATTCATATCAATTTATGGTTGAAGGTGCAAATCATAGTTAATATTAGTTCATTTGGAACGATCCAATTTGGTGACCTAAAATCCAGGACATCTTTAGCCAAGTATTCAGCCAGTGTGTCTCCAAATACTGTAAAAACAGTGGATGAATCGAGGTGTGACGTCACCCATACAAAATGCCTTACCTCAGGCTCTCGCGAAATGAGGCAAAAAACCTCACCATTGCTTCCTGATCGGGGCGCCGCCATGTTGAAACCAGTCGACAGTGATTGGCCCGAGTCGCTCCGAGTCATCGTATGCATGGCAATGGTGACAGTAGTTGCCATAGATACGATGACTTGGAGCGAAAGAGCTGTCAACTGGTTTCAACGCGGCGGCGCCCCGATCAGGAAGTAATGGTACTTCGAGAAGGGAGGGGTTGAGCTGTCCATTGTTTTTTTACAGTCAATGTGTGTGTCAGAGATAATTACCTGGTACTGAACATTGCAGGTGAAGTTTTCCAGATTCCTTGTTTTTCTTGCAAGATAATCAAGTGTAAATTAAACATGTGTACAAACAAACAAGTAAACAAGAATTAATGGAAAATCCATTCACATTTTAGTTTCCCAAAGTTTAGCCCTCTTTGTTGGTTTTGAATTCCCAAACCAATCAAATTATGAATTTCCACAAATTAACTGAACATTATTAGAACATTTTTCCACCCGTTGGACTGTAATGATGACTTGATCATTTTTTGTTGCCATCACATGTGTGTCTTGTGTGATACACATGGTTGTTTTTATGTTATAGTGAAATAAACTTACAGTATGTCTCTTCAAATAGTATTTTTCCAACATTGATTATTATCAGTCAACATTTTTTTAAATAATTGTGTAATGGTTTAGGTCAAACAACTTGCCTCAGACAGATCAATCTGCTTGGATTGTAGGAATAGAAATCAATTCATCGATTAAGTCAATGAATCGATACACCCCTAGTAAAATGCCATTCCAACTTCACTAGTTTGCTTCGATTGCCTGGAGAAACAGACATCTGTTTCTAGAAGATCCGGTTCCTATTTCCTGGGCAAATACACATTTACTGTTCCTGTATTCACAGGAGCTTCTTTTTCTTTGAACAGCTCTGACCTGTTTTTCTGCAACGTGTCATTTGAACGGCACGCTGTGTGATGAGTAAGCAACGCGACCTTTTGTTTGGGCACAGGTGGTTTTTACAGTTTACTTAAATAAGTTCTCACATTCTATTTTACAAGTTCTCAGATCAAATCTACAAGTGCGTTCTTTTTGGAGCACATTTACCTTCATAACAAAGGCCACTCCTTAATATTTGCCTAAAAATCAGGAGGTCACAAAGACATTCATTCAGGAAGACCTGAACGACAGAGGCTCCTGCAGCCCATGGCAGTCGCTCATTGGAACATCTTTTTTTTTTTGCCTCTTGGCAACAGAAACCATCCTCTATCTAATGATATTTGATATCACTAGAAAAAACTGAACTCCCACACAAAAACTATAACTACAGATTAAGTTGTTTGCAACTTGAACCCATTGACAAACAATGCAGCCTTCAGTGCTGGAGGTGTTTCTGCTGATTCCAGTATCGGACTCAACGGCTTGACTCGTGCCAACCACAGCAGGAGGTGGTCTACCTCCATGGAAGCAGACAGACTGTTCCACTGTTTTTCCACCCTTTAAAAAAAGAGGTGCAAGAAGATGCTGCAGCTCATTGAGCTGAAATTTGGATGCATCAGATGCTCCTTTACGCTGTGTGTGGAGCTGCACTGCCTCTTCTGGCAGCTTGTGTCCTCTGCTGTCAACAGCTTCTTCAGATGATTTGATATACAGACATTTAATAGAAAAATACTTTTTCCTATTGTAAAAAACATAAAATAATAAAAAATTATATACAATTGTAAAATCATGTTTAGGCAACAAAATACTGAACATTTGCCTTTTAACTTCTCTTTAAATTTTAAAATCTGAATACTTTTTTGACATATTAAGTGATGCTTATCTTTTTTTATCTTTCACAAAAATTGCAGCAATCAGCAACAAACCTAGCATGTTAATTTTATGCTGATTAAACACACTTTAAAACTCATTCAAAGTTAATATTTAAACCAGTAATAAAGAAAATGCTCAGTTCTCAACTCTGAGATTAAAGTTCATAGTTAATGTTTCTAATGTCTCAGGTAAATCTTTGGTGGAGCTGCTCCATAAAAGCTGACATATGATAAAATGTAGCTGGTATTCACATTGTTTCTGTTTGTACATCATTCATTAATGTAACATATAAAACCATTCTTTAAAAAATAGTTTGAGAATATGATACAAGTTCATGAAGGTTTAAAAAAAGTTTATGGGAATTTACCTAGGAACAAAGAAATAAAGTGTTTAAAAGGTAGGGTGGCACAATATGATGAAAACCTGCGATATTAGTGATCAATATTGCAATAACGGTATAGCGATGCATAAACAAATAGCAAAACAACTAAAAACATAATTTCCATTTCACTGCAACAGTTTCATTGAAATCAGAATCAACATACCTTAAATTATACTCCAAATGACCCTTGTTTACTTGGGGGGGAGCATCTACATAAAAGCTCCATCCAATTGGTCAACAACGGGAAGGAGTCCATCCGATTGGCCGACAATTTGACGGGCTCCATCTGATTGCTAAATGCATAAAGGATTTATTTGATTCGTTCAATACTAGCTGCCATAAGATTGTTTAAGCACATTTAAGATAACCATTTATTGCAATATTTTCGCCATCTTTTGCGATATGCATATTGAACGACTTGATTTCGCAATAACAACAAATTTGCGATTTATTGTGCTGGCCTATTGAAAGGCAATCACAAAGCCAGAACTATTGCTAAAGACCATTTCAGGAAGTAGAGGAAAGTGTGGCTCCTTGCAGAACAAAAATGATAAGAGGAAAATTCAACAGTTTTGCACAGCACTGTAAATCATTAGACAAAGTGGAACTTTATGAGAAGACTGCAGTGTGAAGCAAACACCAATTTAAGCAACTGCTTTTGAACATTTGTTTGTTGTTAATTCCAGGGCATAACAGCCGAAGGAGATTATTTCAGATTCTCAAGGCTGCAGTAAAGGGATTGTGGGGTTTGAAGCTGCAAGTTGAGACAAAAACCAGGAGATAGGATTGCTTTTACTGATGCCGAAAGACAGATTTTCTGACCGTAGTGTGCACACAGAAAAGGACAGGGTGAGCGGTTCTAATTTTTGGAGTTTGTAATTTTTACACAGCCAAAACTTGACATTTTAAGTTGAGGAAAATATGATTTGGTTTTATGATATAAGCTACAGTATAGAGCATCTTTGTCTGCAAAAATGAGCAGTTCTGCTATGTAGGTTTGACTATATTAAACAGATCATTCCCAAAGCCTTCAAGGTCTTTGACCCAGATTGAACATGTGGGTGTGTCACGTTTTTCTCTCTTCTATAGCTGTAAATTCAAGCATTGAAGTGTAAAAACGTCAAATCTTCAGCTTTAAAGACGGATCTTGAATTCAGATTTTACTATTAACTGAAAAAAGACCACAATATTCTTCTTTTGTTTGTTTATACGAGGAAAAGTCTTCTGGTGACAGTATGGTAGTTTACTGAGCATGAGGTGAGGGGTTGCTTGGCAACAAGGTTGACACGGGATACTGGAATACCAAGGAGGACATAAAGTTCAGCAAATTTAAAGTGAGTATTAATCAAAAACCTTTAAGCTAAAGAAATTTCATTTGATTTAAACCTCTTAACTACCATCAACAGCTTATTACAAAGATCCTTCTCAGGTCTCAGCCAGACCCCCTTGTCAGCACAAGTGCCATTCATAACCTTCACGGCCCCCAGCTAGAAACAGTAATCTCATTTGTACAGCAACAGATGTTTCTCTTAAAAACATCCGTTCACTGTGCAGTGAACAATCTGCCTCTCATTCTCCCAGGAGATCAAAGAGACTAGTATAATCACTATGAAATGTGACATAGTGTGCTGGTTGAAAAAGACATATTAACTTTCAGTGGGCCTACTCTGTTTTTTACACATAAACACTGGCCCTCGTTTTCCCATTGGCAAAGCCTGCGTTTAATGAGGAAGCTCTCATGTTCTGTACATCAAAAGACTGCAGAGAGTGGGGGAAGAGAGGAGAAAATGCATACGAAACAACAAAATCCCGAGACAAATAAACAGCACATTGTTCCCATGGCAGCGTGGCGCATTAATCTGACGGCTGGTTTCCCATGGCTGTGTCTCGCTGCCCCGTAGACCTCCACTCTGTCTCACTGATGGCTCCTGTGATTGCAATCATCCATCTTACTGTCAAAAGTAGAAAAAAAAGGCCAAGAGAGAGGAAATCGCATGCACCATCTCACTCCTGCTCCCTTGTGTCCAGCCAACGTGCCACCCCACAGTGGGAAGGACCAACACACAGGCCCTCCACGGCGTACATGCCCGTGCTTGTATGATTAACAGGGAGAACATGTGTGAGTGAGCATCTTTGGTTGTCTGTGCCTGCACCACACTGCATGATCAGTCACCAGAGTGCACACAAGGGGGAGCGGTGGACATGTCTGATCTTGCAGCTGATCAAAAGCACCAGAGATTTGCTCCCTTGAGGCTGTGAAAGCGGGCCTCATATCAACACGTCTCTGTTCAGCAGACAGGAAAAACAAGAGCGAAAGAGACAGCAGAGGAGGAGGGGAGAGGGTGCATGAGAAGAACGCGAGACAAAAAAGGATGCATAAAGAGTCCTGGTTGTATGACAGTGATACATAACCATACTTATCTTCTGATTCTGATGAGCTAGCCGTATGGCAAAAGCCAGCTCTGTATTTGTAGATAGAGCAGCATCTGTGGTCCCTTTCTGACAGCCTTAGAGGGCCAAAGAAAAGAGGAAATAGGTGTTTACAAGTGATTTTACAAGCTTCCACTAGGAAGAAGAAACTGTAACAATTTAAATGTGTGGTTTGTAATCACTGCCAGAATGTGAGAAGGTGAAGGAAAGCAGTTGTCTGCCTCAACTTTCAAAGAAATATCAGTTCAGTCTGTGAAAATGTGTCATCTGTAATGACACATTTTCTAAGTAAGGGTTAATGGCCAACGAAGTATGCATTATCACTTTTTAACGCACGGCGTGGAAGCCTGACTTCGCGTCGGACGGTTGCTTCCGCGAAGTGCATTAAAAGGTGATAATGCACACTTCGAAGGCCGTTAAACCGCTTATACCATGGTCACTTACAAAAACAATAAATATTAACCAGTTTTAAGTCCTTAATTCTTATTTTTTTTCCCGATTTTTTATTGTACTGTCTCACAATGCGTGAATGCAGAAAACTTTAGTAGATACCTGACAATGTTTGAAATGGCCAGTGGATGGGTATTACCTTCTAAAACGAAAAAAATAAAATATTTACTTCAGAAAGAAGACAGCTACTTGTTTTGAAAAATGTGTCTGGGGCTGGGATTAAAAGTAATCCAGGAATTCTCCCTCCTCAAACTAGTTTTGGTGCCTTAATTCAAAATGTAAAGCTAGAGTACAGCAATGACGGTCTCAGAGAGAAAACTCTAGTGTTTATTAACCTTCTGACAACACATTAATGAACAGCTCAGCAACTTTAAGACACTGCCTGCACTGATCTGCTAACCTGTCAGGGGAAAACACAGATTATAAACTATGCATCATTACTTTTTCAGCGTTGTATAAAAGCTACCTGTACATGTTAAACCGTCTATGCATTTAATGGAAACCTTTCTGTTCTTTTATAACTTATTGAGACACGTCATATCTGACGGAACAAAAGATCCCCTACTTGATGATTTTTGTTTTGGCTACATTTTTTTCCCTTTTAATGAAGTTTTTTGTGTTTAGACGATGGGTGTCATAACTCTGTTGACACAAGTCATTTACCTTCTTCGTAGCACAGACTCAACAGCGCCATTGATCTTCTGTGTACCTCTTGGCAAGAAAAAAAGGTTTTACTTTGTGTTTTTCCAAATGTCTTTTACATCTGCAGCTTGTAAAAGAGAGACGGCACAAGACACGGCAGAAGATTTATTCAGAAAACAACAGTGTCTCTCAGAGACCTGTTATACAGTAATCATATCAGTGTTAACAGAAATCTCAGGGAGTTTATGAAGAAGTCAACGTAATCCTGTCAAATTTAGCTCCCCGTCGGCATCTTAGGGTGTTCGGGCCAAATAGAAATCGCTGCTCTGTCAGGATCTTCCTCCTTTGTGTTCCAGATGTGTGTTTTACAGTAAGTGTTCCTTTAATTTAGTTTGATTTTAAGCAGATATTCATGGAAGTCTCTCACAACAGCAAAGAGAGAATAAACTCTTATCTGACAAAAGTTAAGGTCACTGCAAGAATGTTTTCCACACTAAATCATACATTTGGGGTTTGGCAACATTACCAAAAAAAAAAAAAAAAATCAGAACTTTATTGGACCAAATTTAATGCATATTAATTTTAGAAATATGTTGTAGTTTTTGTGTTGCGATAATTTAGTTGTAGAAGAAAGAGGAGTTGAGAAAGACTAGATAAATCCTTTTGCATTTGCAATAAGTTTTTAACATCTCTCTAAGAACATTATAACAACAGATCATGTAGGAGAAAAAATGTAAAATATAGAAAAATAGGTAAAAAAATCTAAGGTACGATAAGAAATATGAAGGAAAAAATATCCAGAGAGGCTCAGAAGATGTTTTTGCAGGTTAAGTTTGTAGCTGAAATGATCAATCCATGGTCATACTTTACGTACAAACAAGTGGAGAGCAGCAAATATTCAATTACTTATATTCATTTCAAGTGGGCAACAAACACCGATGTAAAAAAAAAGCCAAAGGTTGTAACTCTACTTAAGTTATAGAAGACAAAAACAATTTAACACTGCTCACAAGTCCGGAACATCAAGTCAAGTCTGCTGAGGAAGACTCTACAGTCATGTCTCAAGTCACTGCAAGTGACTCAATCTGAAGCCCCAAAAGCACCATTCATTAAAAAAGATTTGCCACTTCCCTCACAATTCCACACAGAAATGTGGGTTCAAAGCATAATTTTAAAGGGGAACCTGTCCTTGTCGATCCTTTAGATCAGGAGAGTGGGAAAGGATTTGAACAGTTTGACGCCGCTTGGTCTTCAGGCCAGAGAAAGACAGCGGGTCTGAAAGGCTGCCAAACCCAGAGCCCTCAGAGTTCTCTGCACAAGGAAAACAGGCACAAACACAGTTAATAACACTTCTTTAAAAAAATCGCAATGGGATTTTTTTCACTTTCAATTGCAATTTCTTAAAGAAATTACATAAAAAATAAACATTTACTAAAAGTACTCTGGAAGGACTCTGAAGGGGCCAAATACAGCAAATCCCACAGATACTTTAGAAACGTCCTAACATGTTCTGGCTGGGATAACACAATTGGCACCTATTTTTCAGTGTTTCTTAATAAACAAAAATAACCTCCTGATAGACGTTAAAGGTTCAGGTGTCTCAACAAAAGCATTTTTGTTTCCCCCTCACTTTCTCCTTACCATGAATCCCTATTATATGCTCCAGGATCAGCACCCTCTCCGCCAGGATCTTCAGCGCCTCCCTGAGCTGTTGAATGGCCTCTCCCTGAACAGCACCGGCATGTTTATAGAAAGAACTCTGGAATGAACTCGAGAAAGAAAAGACACCAATCTTACATCATTCAGGCTCACTCCCGGCTCTCCTTTTGGTCCTGACGCTCCCTGGAAGCAGAAACAGTCATGTCTGCGTCAAGTAGGAGCGTTTTAGGCGACATAATAACCTGAAATGTACTTACTGGTAGGCCTTGCTCCCCTGTTGCACCTGGGGGCCCCTGGTTAAAAAATATCAGAGAGGAATAAACGTGTCTTCCTGCTCACTCACACACATGCCCTAATGGGTCACGTTCTCTATTCCCTTTGCACCAAATCTCCAATCTTAAATCATGCTAGTGGAGAGAAGGGATCAGGTTAAAAGACAGAGGCCCTCTAGAGAGCTGACTGCAGAGGGGACCTGACATGGCTGCTCTGATTAGTGAGCCCTGGCCTTGGATGAGGAAGAGGCGAGAGGATTAGTCATGGTTTGGACAGACTCTTTGAAGAAAAAGCTTGTTCCCATTTAATGTGTTTAAAATTTCACGACAGCTAGGGCCATTTATTTAAACATAACTAAAAGCATTTTGATAGTTCATAAGACCTAACTATGCTCAGTCAACCTGGTAATCCAATTATGAACGTACCGCTTCCCCTGGATCTCCTTTAGGCCCTGGACTGCCAGGCCTGCCTGGAAGCCCTTCCTTGCCCTGGTGTCAGACAGAACAGGGACATGTGTCGGAGGTGGAAGTCATACGTTACATATGATGCAATGCTGTGGAGACTCACATCTTGTCCAGGGAGTCCTGGGGCTCCAGCAGGGCCTTGTGTTCCCGGGGAGCCTGTTTCCATTCAAAAAAACAACCACCAAAAAGGAAGAAAGGTACGTTTTTTTCTGTTAAATCTGCACAAAAAAAAGGAAAGCAAACAGCTTTGAGAGGGATTTATCAGGGTTTGCAAACTACCTATGAACCCCCAAATAGCATATAATCAGTGTTTTAGTAAAATACTTTTCAAAAAGCAGAGTTTTTGCTTAATTAAAAAAAACTGACAAATACTCCACACTTTGCATTTTTTTGTCTTTTACAAGGAATGCAGCAATTCCTTTTATTTGCTGCAGGTTCATATACATCACAAAAATTACAATGGCATGTTTTTCTTTTTTGATTGGTGAATGTAAATAACGCAGACTGTAATAACGCACCAAAGAGGAGGTCAAACCTCATCAAGCATGCTTCATTAGCACTGTTATATATGATACCTGAGGGACCAACAGGACCTGCTGGACCAGGAGGACCAACTGTGATCCGAGGAGGAGGGATGGCTGAACGGATGGGGTTCTCTTCTTAAAAAAAAAAACAAAAAAACATCAAGATTTGCATCTAATCCGGATATGCAGCTAAGCAAATATTTTCACTGTCTACTTTGTTAAAAAGACAAAAATGTTCTTCACGAGTCAAATGATCCAACAGCACACAAAGTTATAATTCATTTCCTGATGTAAATTGTGTCAAATTGTTATTTTTTTAAATGCTCCAATTAATCAACTCTGGGAATGCTACTGAAACAATTATCATAGAAATTTGTTAAAAAAAAAAGAAAAAAGACCCCAAAAAAGTCTTGACTCCACTGTTTTTGCAGCTCAAAGTTCTAAAACAGACAAAATGCTCGAAAAAAAAGTTTGATCTAACTTGTGTTATTTGTGCATTTAAACAACTGCAAAATTTTTATATGAAGCAAAAATCAAATTTGATGTAGTGTCACCCAAGTGCAGTGAGTAAATGCAAGTCATCAATGTTATTCTCTGGTACAAGAATCTTTACTCTCTGTATTATCTGAAATTTGGTTGAAAGCACAATGATGATGGCAAAAAATGGGTGAAGACAACATTATTTTACATAAAAACATATTGTTTGTTGCTATGCAGAGGTCGACCGCCAATTGACAGGTTGCAGGTTCTGTTTCCACCTTGTTCTTCGTGGTCACAGGTTGGCACCGTGTGAGTGAATGTGTGTTCAAGGGGCGAATGAAAGTTGTGGCTGCAATAAACTTGTGCTATATAAGTACAAGCTATTTATTTACCAGCTTACTGTTTATGACAACTTTCCATGAAACTCAGAAACTTTTAGACCATCTGTGAATAAAAAGCTAAACTTCTTTTGTTTCTTTCTACAGTCCTGAGTTTTGTTAATCCGTTTTTTCAAAGTATTTCCTTAGCATACAGAAAACATTAGTAAGGTTTGCAAAACCGCATTATGCTTTGCTGAGGTAGCTGATAAGAACATGTGCTGCAAGGAATTTTATAAGCTTTTGGGGAAATAAAAAGGTATCTTTCCATCGTGGTCAACAGCTGGATTTAATACAGTGCCTTAAAGGTCGGGAGCAGCTGGTAGATCTAAAGCAGATCTATTTTCACAGAGCAGGAAATGCTTAAACATCCTCAGACTTCACTGAAAACATCCACTAAGTGGATAGGATGGATTGTTTAATAGCTTGAAGGACAGTTGTTAATATACATGTAAATAAAAATGTAGTTTGAGAACACCTCACACTTCCCTCATCACTTGAACATATGCTCAGCGTCAGCCTTCTCCCATGTGGAGACAGCACTATTACATTATGGCTGCAGTCCACAGAACGGGTCTTGAAGGAGCAGGCTTCCCTCTGGAACTAATTTTTCTAATGCTACAGCTCCTCGAGCCTGGCTGCTTCCCCAAGAAACTCCACATGAGTGGCAGCCTATCTCCTCCCTCATTCAAAGCCAGCCCTGCTCTTGGCTTGGGGCCGTGGCTAGTTTCCCCAAAACACAGACTGTTGTGCTGACAGCTAACAAATTAGGCCTGATTTAAAGCCAGTTGGCCCCACTCTGCTTACAAGGTCCCACAGACTCAAACCTACATAGCTGCAGACCCACAGACACAGTCCCAAAAAGACAAATGCATCCAGGCCTGTGAGGCGAGGAGTTTAACACAGACTCCTACTGCCTCCCTGTGGAGAAACATAAGCACTGAAGAGCCTCACATTCTATATATCCTTCTCCTTTTATCTTCCAAACTTCAAAAGACAAGAATATTTGGAGGACGTGCGGCAAAAAAAAAAACTGTTAACAAGCTCCTCCAAACCGCGGCACGAGTTCCTTCAAAGTAAAAGAGAAAAGCACAACTAAAACACAATCAAATGAAAAAATGTGTTGACACATCAGTCTTTTTGTAAGTACCGCTTCATCTCCATCGTTGGTACAAACTGAGGTTGCAGAATACGGTGGCTAAGTAGGAACAAAACACATGGAAACCATTACAGTAAATGTGTGCCAGCTGTGCTGTAGGGAAAAGCAACAATTCCCTCTTGATTAAAAATGTAAGCTGCAGTGTTTCAGTCTCTGCTCCTCCACCTGTCTACCTCTTAATCCACAGAAACCAGTTAAGGCAGATTCATGTCCTGCCTGTCAAAATGAGCTCATACAATAAGGATCACGGATTTTGGGATCATTTCTAAGACAGACTTACACTGCTGACACCAAGTCTGTGCATTTAAAGAACAGACCAGTTGTAACCTAAGATATTTTAGCTCTGCTATTCAGTTTTACTGAGAGGTTGAATGGAATGGTCAACCTTGAGAAGGTTCCACATGAAAAACGTCTCCTCGGATTTGGACAGGAGAAGAAGCAGACCCTGGAGGGCCTGGTGGACCAGGAGGGCCAGGAAGACCAATTTCTCCTGGCAAACCTCTGTCCCCCTTGGGCCCTACAAATGACAACAAAAAAAAGGAGTTTACTATTTTAAACCTTAGTTAGCATGTGTAAGATGATGACAGGATTTACCCATAGGTCCTGGAAGGCCTGCCTTTCCAGGAAGACCTGGAGATCCTGTGGAACCTGCACGCCCTGGAGGTCCAACGGGCCCTGGAGGCCCTCTGCCAGCAACTGCAGCATGAAAAACAAATTAGCTCCTGATGATTTTCTCTTTGTGGCTGTTTGGCTTTGCTGAAGAGTAAGCATGCAACCCTGAACACATGTTCTACCCTCCAGTTAAACGTGTTGGGAGACTGACACCATCCCCACCTTTGGGATGAACTTTCCTTTTTGATAAAACCAGTAGTTCTGTGTGACCTAATGAACGTGATACATACTTTAGCTGTGCTTCTGTGGATCTAAAATGGTGGGATTATTCTGGGAGCCACTGAGTATTCGTCCTCCACATACATATTTTGACTTTTCTTTCTTTTTTCCCACATATGTATGTCTTGTCACAGCTGTCAGCATATCTCATTATTGGTTTTTTTAGTGACACAAACAAGATCAATACAATTTTCCTCCAGATTTGTTTTTCCTCTTCACAGTCGGCCAAAGTGCATGTCCAGTATGGGGGTTATATTAAGTTCTCTCTCTTTGGAGCATGTTTGTAGATTATCATTAAATGTAGATATTTGGATCCTCCTGGATTGAACTGGAATGAATTAGAAAATGAAAAATCTAAGCCTTTTCTTGGATACTTGAAGATCTTGTGTTGTGGTTTGTTTTCTATAAATAAACTTAATGGAGTTTAATTTGGCTTTAAATGATCTAATTAGACCAAATTTAATAGATTGGATTAATTAGTTTAAAGCTTCACACACATCCAAATAGAAATGTTTTCCATCCAATAAAAAAGTAACTTCTTTGCTTTTAATGCTAATCTTGCAATTTAGAACTTTTACAGTGTCAAAAAAATCTTCTGTCATTCTTTTCAATTTAAAATAATTGTTTGCAACTAAAACTTACCCAGCCTGAGCTGGCTACAAAGAAATAATGGCCAAAAGATGGACATAGTTTATTTCGCTGAAATGTGGTAAAAAACAATACCAAAGTATGTGAGAAAACATCTTTTCTGGTGTGTGTAAGACCTGCAGGCAGGTATGGAGGTGGTCCAACAGAAGTGGGTCGAGGAGGGTCCACTTCATTTTCCACTGAGCCATATGGTAATCGGCGAAGTGCTGGAAGAGAAGAACGTTCCTCTTCCAGGAGTTTCACCTGGATCCAGAGCAGAACATTTCAGACACAAAGTGTCTTTACAATCCTCTTGTCACAGCATGTAAAGCCCCTACCTTTAATTCGATGTTGTTAATCCTCCCATTGATGTCACTGAAAGTAGTGCAGTTCATACACTCTAAGAGAAGACGAGGGAGAAAGGACAGGTTGTTAATACTTTGAGACAGACCAAACGATCATGTTTGTGCTGTTCCCTCACTTACTCATCTGCCCTGTCTCTTTTACTTCTAGTCTCTTGTCAAGACAGATGATAAGTTTTCCTTTTTTGGATAATTTACAAACTAGAAAGTAAAATTATACTTCTTATGTGAGTCCAAGTTTCACAGTGTTTTTTTGTTTTTGTCTATCTTATTTGCAGTGATGGATGATGAAAACGTTCTCTATCCATTAGCTTTAGCATGTAGAAATTGTCTCTTCATTTCTCATAGTACTATTGTACTATGCACAATGACAATAAAGCTATTCTATTCTATTCTATTCTAGTGAATGAAAAACAATCCCAATATTTAAAAAAAAAGAATAGGTGTGTTAGAAAAAAACAGTTCTCTGTTATATCATTACCTATGATTTACTGTTTTTACCCCCTAAAAATATAAAATGGATCCCCTTTCTCGATGATATTTAATATTCTGTTGTTTTTCTAAAAAAGCATGTCTGCTACACTGGGTCTGCTGTTCTGTCTAGTTAGTATGGATACAGAATGGAGTGACCCAGCCTGATATTCCACCAAATCAGCAGCAGAGGAGGTCAAAGAGCCAAACCACAGTTTACATTTCTACGAGTCACAAAATGAGCAAATGAGGTGGTTGCATTTACGATGTACAAGAAATATGGGGCAAAACTATGATGTATTCATTGTGTTTGCTATAAAAACACAAAAATCAATCTCTTTTGTGCTTATGAGTCTTTGCCATTAACTGAAAAATAGGTTTGATTAACTTTTTAATGTTTGGCAGTTTTGTGTCTGTGTTTTCTAGTGAAGAAAATGTGAAGTCAAAAGTTATACTTGGTTGAAGAAGTTTAAAATCTCCACTTTGTCAAAAGAACGTAGAAATCAGAGCAAGATTAGATGATCTGTTGAAACAACAGCATTTCAGCTTCTGTAAAATCTTTTTTTTTTAATGAGGAAAGAAATGCTGCTGTAGTAAGTGCCAAGAAAATCAAAGGAATTAGGTAACAGAAAGAGATTTTTTGATTAAGACATTTTTGGAGTATTTTGGAAAAATGAAACAATGTCAGGCTCCCTCTTTGAGAAGTTGTTTGGTTTTTCTTTTCAAATTAGAAAGAGCAAGATACTTGTGTGCATATCCTTTAAAACATTCTTGTTTACCACAAACCTTTCCTATGGTGCATTTATACTGTTTAGGACTTCTTGGTCATTTTTGTCCCAGAAATTACACGCTTTCAACCACAGCTAAACCACAAATACCTTGACTTTTTTTGGCTATGCAACAATTTTGGATCATTTTGCACAATATCCGATCCAAAACACAGAATACCCCGAAATCATTGAAGAAAATATTTGTTCTAAATCTGAATTT
This sequence comes from Oryzias latipes, assembly GCF_053564925.1. Classification (NCBI taxonomy): domain Eukaryota; kingdom Metazoa; phylum Chordata; class Actinopteri; order Beloniformes; family Adrianichthyidae; genus Oryzias; species Oryzias latipes. Next base: position 22,600,164 of record NC_136249.1, on the reverse strand, counting down.
TCCTCTGGTCTAAGGCTCAGAGGAAGGGTGGAATGTCAGCTGCCTGTCCCACAAATGGGACCCACCCACACTGCGGTCATAGCAGGGACACCCAGAATGAGAAACAACTGCTGCTTATAAATAACCAAAGCATCAACAAAAAATGACTCAAACAGTCCCGGTCTGCCTAAACCACCGTCTCAGACCGCGGTTAATGAGGATGCTATCGTCAGCGGACAAGGTTTCTGCTTCACTGAAATAGTCCAGAGAATCAGGATTTTTCCCTCACTGATGCTCCTTTTCCACCACTTTCAATCTCACCCTGAAATTACAGTAAAAATTAATCTGAAACAAATCAAACAAAATACTGAGAGCTGCTCTGATGGGAAAAGACTCCCCCCACCCACCCAACATGAGGCATTGCTGCGCCTGAGAGGTTTCTTTAGTCTCTACAAAGATGTGAAAGATTCATAAATCAACAGGATTTAAGAGAAGCCGTAGCTCCACCATGTAAGAGCTGATGGAGGTTTGAAATCCATTCATCTGCAGTAGTTCGTCATCCACCATCTGACTCTCTTAAATCTCTGTGATGAAGCATTTAGATTTTAACAAGAGTTGGGAGTAACGCATTACAAAAGTAATTTTGCACGGCAGTATTTTACCTTTGTCCGTTTCTGTAGTAGCGTTAGTGATAAATATTTGATTGTGAGTGATGCTTCTGTTCAGTAAGGCTTGATGTAATAAACATCAAACCTCAAAAATCTGTTTTAATCAGCTAGGCATTAATCAGAAATGCAACAAATTCTTTCTTCTGTGAACTTTTTAAAGTTAGATTTTAATTACTGAGCCACATTTCCTGTTAGGCTTATAAATCCAAGTGTTTTAATTTGCATTTTGCAATATTTATAAATATGTTTTTGTAAGCCCTGTGGTTTCATACAGAAAATAGCTTTTGTATTGTTGATGTAGACAAAGTGAAGTGTAACACGCTTTTATTTTGAAGAAATAGTACTAAACATCTGTCTCTCCATGCCACCTCCAGGAGCAGGGCACTTTTTTGTAAGAAGAAACGATCAATGCTTGAGAACCTCACTTGATCATCATGGTTTTCATGAAATTACTGTCAGAAATAGTTTTCCATTTCCTCTCATAGCGTCTACAGTACTTTTATATACCCATATGTACCCATAACACGCTCTCCACCTCTGCTACTTCTCTCCTTTCAAGGTGAAGAATGGGTTCATCCCACCTGTATTTCCCTCGCAGGAGCATTATCTCTCAATGCTGTCAGCTCAAGCTCCTGTTCAGCTGATCCATCATGATTGACGAAGGGCACATCAGGTGCTACTCTGTTCTCTCAATGCCTACAGGAGTGTGCAAATGTCAGGTGTTGGAGTTTCTGTCCCCAACTAAGATTCAGTCTTGGATCCACATTTTTAACTCTGCATCCTTTCAGGCTAGTCCTTGCCCTAAAAATGATCTTCTCTTTAGTGGATTCTGTCCGGATCTTCCTCGGAAACCTACTGTAGGCAGACTTCCTCAAACTCTCCTTCACCGGATCTGACTTCCCTTCTTTCACTGCTACCTTCAGAAAAGACAGGAAGTTAGAAACATGAACTCATTACCTTTATCTGTGACTAAATTCATGTTTGCCTACAATATATTTGCCTTCTATTCCCCCGTCACCCTCCATCTGCCACTGTCCTGTTCACAAATCGAATGTATAGTCATTAAGACAAGTCTCTTCTGTACTAGCTTATCTATGTATATTCTCCATAACCTCTAGTGTCATAATTTGTCTTGCAATTTCCAGTATCTCTACTAGAAAGAGATCGCTGTTGCTTTTTATTCAGTTTTTACACATCACCTTTACATTAAATATAACTCATCATACTTACCCGTAACCAAACTATTTCTGGGTGTCCATCCATCATTAGCATTCTCACACTATACAATTATTCTTCTGGTTAAAACATAAAAAGTGACCAGGTATCGTTAAAAATAAAATAAAAATATCTTGTTATGGCCTTAGACCTTAATGAACCTCTTCAGACCTGAGCTAATATTTAAACTACCCATCTACACATGCATTCACACGGCCCCAGTAAGAAGAATTACCAACCGTGGTAATGTTAACCTAAAATGTGCACACGTGTCACACCAGGTCTTAAGTGAATAAGCCTTTGTCTGATTTAAGTTTAACAGAGGAATACTGATAAAATACCAGAAAACCACTTTACATTTTTACTAAATGTTAACTGGATTTGAATTAGTTGTGGTCCGGGCTGTCATCTTTACCCCACTTTATTATTACAGATTAATATTATTATTACAAATGTTGATTTTTTTAAATGTTATGTACTACTTCTGGCCTTTTGTTCCAGCAATCCCTATAACACTGCTGAGGATAAATAGGTATTGAAAATAGATTAATCTAATCATTTTTTTTTTGAGTTGGGTTATCATAACACGTTACGATCCGAGATGGTCGTTTTGTAATTTAAAGGATTATTCATTAACCTCTATTAAATCCAGGACTCCACTTAATTTAACATCACTTTTAATGGAAAAAAAACATTGAAGTATATATATTTATATAATTGGAAATTAAGTCAGACATGAAGTGGTTAGTAAGAGGTACAAGTAATCTGTAAAGTAGTGTGATGGTAACTTTCACATTACTGTTTTGCCTAGAAGAGTCTTTGGTCCTAAATTGGTCTGGATTTTAAAATGCTCATTCATGCTTTCCAAACCAGACGATGCATCTGAAATATGCTGCCTTTTAACTGTTCCTCTAAGAGCTATTAGGCTCACATTTGTGGCTTTGAGCTAAACATCTTACCAGCTGTTGGAGTCCCATGAAGTACTGTACACACATTTGTGTTTCCTTTGCAGGAACTGAAACAAGTGTGCACTCTATACTAGACCAGAAATCCTCTCTTAAAACCTGTTTGTCAGATTATCAGTAAATTATATTCTGAAAATTTAAAAAAAAAAAAAAGCTTGAAATTTTATCCCAAAAAAACAACCTTTTTTACTTTATCCATACAAAAAACACATTTATTACAAATATTACATATTTTGTCAGACTGGCCTTTATATTGCTGCTGCATTTATAGCTACCAAACCAAAGTTTGCTTTATTTTTGCACATTTTCATTTTAACTTTCTATCTCACACTTAGTTAAACTCTCAAATGACATCTCTTTATATGGCAGCCCTCACCAACAGTCCTGTAGGCCAGAAATAAACCAATTACATCTTGTTAAATCAGAAAACACTCTAAGAAAACACCACACAAATGTGAACCCGTACAGAACAACACTGCTTTCTTCTTTCTTTTGTTTTTTAATGAGTGGCAGGTTTTCATTTTCTACTGTTGGAATTTAATTATGTTGGGTTAGAAAACCAAACGTTCAGTGATGTTTCAGTTCGTACCACAGCATAAAAGTCTGTTTGGATCCATAATTACACTCTAGCAACATCAGACGGGGTTGTTTTCTTTGGATCGCACACAGCTCATGGGAAAGATTCAAACTGATGTTGTCTTTAGTGGGAAACCAAATAAACAGTAAAAAAATAGAAAGTTTTCTGCTCCACTTGTGTGTTTTTGCTCTTTCCTCCCCCAAAAAAATTCACATTTTGACTGATACTTCTGTAGATTCTATGAAAATTATTCACAGATGCAACAATACGCTTCGTAGTTTTAACGTAGTACTTTTGCAAGATAAGTTATCGCAGTGATATCACTTGATTTTTCACAAGAAATGTCTGATATTAATTGCTTATTTAAAGGCCAAGTCTGTTAAAGAAAACTGAGAAAAATCAGGGGCCCACTTGGATCATGGAAAAGCACTTTTGCTGGATAAGCCTTTATTTAGACGTCAGATGAATTAAAACTGCAACTATATTCCATCGCAGGAAGCATCAAAAACAACCCAGCCTGAGTAATAACCCCCGGCCTGTATTTTATGATCTGCAGGACAAGACAGCACAGAGTATTTTGGCAAGCTGTGCATCAGAGTGCAGTCACAATCTGCTGAGCCAAATACATTTCCTATATTAAACCTGGACAGCGATCACAGACGTTACTCATTTTTTCTCGATTTTGCCCAGAAACAAGTTCAGGCACAAAGTAAACCACAGCGCTAAATCTTTGCTCCGCCTGTGTCTGAATGAGCGGCGGGTATGAAAGGGTGATGTATTGAAACATCTTTTTGGGGCTGAAGAGTGGCCTTAACCTCAGAAGGATAAATAGACAAGCATCCACCCAGTATATGTGTGGGTGTTGTGTTTGTGTGCGTGTACAAACCCCAGACAGGCTTTAAGGGCTGGCCCTGTCCCAGGATCCTGTTGTGTGTCTGCCTTAGCCAGCAAATGGTGAGCAATTGCTGGCATGAAGGACAGCTGGCAAAAAAAAGAAAAAAAAAGAAAAAGAGAAACACACACAGATGCACACTTGTCAAGCCACAAAATCTCACTCGTAAGATCACACACCCACTCTGACCACAACTGCCAGTGACGGAGGTTTAAAGAAGGTTTCTCGAAATTCAAGATGTCTGGCGTTTAACACAATGATCATTAAGAAATGTTTACTACGATGAAGCTGCCTGAACGCTTCTGTGATAAACAGAACACTTTGTGAGCAAAAATGTGTGACTGAAAATAAAAACACTTTAAATCCCCAGCAAGACATGTGTGTTAATCTGAAGCTCTCTGATGAAAAACAGACCCTTTCAGCCGCTCTAATAATGACGAAACACAGCGATTCTACAAAAATTAACACCTCATTTGTCTGGTTTGGCCTCAGGTTGCCTCAACAGGTCCTCCTCAGCTGAACATGCTGGGTTATGACCACCCCCCTCCTGAAAAAACAGCTGACTCTGCAAACCTTTGGTATGTTATCCGCCCATCACTCACATATAGAGATAGATGATGCTGCTGACACAAACATGCAGCCGTTGTCATGCAATGAGTTGGAGCCGTGAGATGTCAGATAGAACGACGAGAGTAGAGACGTGATGACAGCCGGAGATGATACCTGCTGTCCACTCACTGCTGTTTTATGAGGGGTCCCTATAATTATGGATTATGAGACAAACATTGGAAAATCATTATGGTTTGTTTAGAGAACCAAAATGGAATTTGTTTCATGCTCTAGGAATCCTTTCACATCTAAATCACATCATTAGGACACATATGCAGCCCTAACAGGCTTTTCATCAAATAATTGTCAGAGCGCACAGACACTCATGAGCCTTGTGTCAACTTTATAATAAATAAATCTCACGTTCTGGCATTTATAAATGCACGAGTTTCAGTGGATACCAGCATGATTTGTTTGTTATTTATATAAAATAATTTTATCATGAATGCTTAACCTCCCCTGTCAGCAGGGCTTCACCAATGACTTCATTGATAGAGTGTCATGAAAAGCAAGAGAGGATGTAGGATTTTTTTTTTTTTCTTAATCTCTACTATAATTTCTCTGACTATACATAGTTTACAAAGGGCAACATTTTTATAACCTACACAACTATGTGTTATTTATTTGATAGAAACAGCAGATGTCACACTGAAACCTTGCATGGACTTTACAAAGACTTAACCTGTAGGAACAGAAGACAGCCTGACCACTAAATGGAAGAATTTCAAAGAGAGAATGGCTAGTAAGGTGATGAGAGAAAAACGAAAAACCACAGACGGAGCACCGGGAAAACTTCATCCAACAGGCACATCAGACCAAGAGCGTCTGAAATATCCCATAGCTCCCGGCAGGTCAAAGGACACCATCTGACCCACTTTTGAGCCCCAGCAGGGATGTAGCAGAGAGATCGGTCATATTAGTACACTGCAGATTGAGGTCTGGAGAAGCACTGTGGGATTTTTTCTCTGTTTTATCGCTTAGCTTAAAGAGAAGAAAGGAAGATCTTAAGGACATAGGAGTCAAGCAGAAAAGAGTATAGATTATAAAACACAGCGGACAAAAAAAGGAAAAACATGAATCCATTTAAAAAACACAGATCATGTTTAAGGTGACCCATCTGATAGATTTCTCCCTCCTTCTTTTCAGTCAGCCAGGAGAAAAGATTACTTTAGAGGATTTCTAGAAACCTTCATAAAAAAAGCGGACCACTTACAGTCTAACCTTTAAACTCCATTTATGCTTCTTTTAAAAGAAATGTTACACTGAAAACTCAATTTTAATGCAAGACCTAAGGCAGCTGTTCTTGTAAGGTGAGGTCCCGCTTCTTATTCTGTCTAGATTAACAGAGAAAATTCTGTGCTGTTAAAATGGTCGTTAGAGCTTGTGTGCAACCCCAACAAGGGTCAACATGGGGGGGGGTTACTGACACATTTCTGTCAAATGTGCCTCAGGAAGTCATGTGGAGTTGGGGAGATGCACTGTGTGCACAGTCAGCGTAATCCAGACTGTCAAATGGGAGACAGGTCAGGGTGTCAGAGCAAGTTGTTCAGAAAACACCCGATTTACATCAGGACACACAAAAATGACTCAAAGTACCAACATGCTTTCTGAGTTTGAGTCTGTTGTGAGATCTAAAGAACACTAAAAGATTTGTGGGACTAAAATCAATGTAATACATTTACAGGTTGAGTAACCAGGAAAATACAAAATAATCAAATTTTCATTATAACTTAGAAGTGTGTCAAAGAAATCTGACCAAAATGATCATTGATGTCAAAGTTTTGCCTCGATTTCAAAGGTTTTAGAGATTTATAAAGAGAAAACCATTTCATACAACCACCAGTGACATTTTTAAGTCCCACTCTCATCATCCTTTGATCTATTTTAAAATGCTTCCCACTGGTCTTTTAGTTATGACTTTTTCATTTTGGAAGTGGATGCATCAGAATGGAGTGGAGCAGGAAGCTTGTGACCCGGTGTAGAAGCTTCTAAGTCACACCTACAAGCATTTTCAAACTGCATTTTTGTGTCTGCTCCTGGTTCACAATGATTTGAACAAGAAAATACTCACAAATGCAATTTTAAATGAATCGTAATTTTTCATTAACAGAAAAATGTCACAAGAACATGTGAAAAACACTAAAAATCCCATTTTTATTCATTGGACTAGGTGTTTAAATGAAAAGCAGATAAATCAGCAAATTTGAACAAACTACAATAAAACTTTTAAAGGACAAAGAAATATTTTTCTTAAAAAAATGAACTGAACAACATGTTTCGGTCATAAACAGCATTTTATGGAGCATCTGTTTTAAATATAAGCATAAATCATTAAAAAATGAATCGTTTTGCACACAAACGTTTTTGAGGCTGAATTCTCCATCATGAAGGCAACTTGGCCATTTACCAGACAAAAGCGTTAGACTAAGCATATTTTGAGCTTTGGAAAACTAAAACAGGATGGTCCTAGGTAAACAAGAGCAACACGCATCTCCTCAGCTTACATAGACTCAACTTTGACTCTGGCCTTCTTTAAAAGTCCTCTTCTTCTAGATCTCTGGGGGGCTTTGGGGGGGCCTCTGAAGTCGAGCCAGAACGCCATCAAACTAAAACCAGAGATGATGTCATCCTTAAGGCTGTCCTCTCTCTTGCTGATAAAAACAGCTGGCTCAGAGCCTCCATGCAGCAGTTTTCTGCTGCATGTTCATTGTTCCGGAGTGACATGAAGACCTCAACAGAACTGCACAAACACACATGTTTATAATTCTGCTCTGAGCCAAAACTTTCCATGCAGCGAGGATTTGTTTGACGTTTTGGGAAATATGATTATGTGCTTTCTTAACCACTAGTTATATGTGGAAATTGATAACATGCCTTGTCTATGTTCGCCACTAGCAGCAGAACGTTTCTAAACAGTTGAGAATTTAAGATATTTCACCATCAGTAGGATTTAAAACATCATTAAACAAGTCCAAGATGCAAATCTATCTAAAACCATGGGGAAAATACTACATTTTATTTATATACTGAGTTTAGTGTGTATAAAATGTACAAAAAAGGTTACATTTCCTGTTAATTGCATGGCCATAACATTAAAAGTCCAATCTTAACCATGAGTGTTTATCGATCTACATCTTTGCAAGTAGAATTTGGTTTTTTTGACAATATCAGAAACATATCGTGTTCATTAGAGTTAGTTTTTTTTAAGGGTAAAAAAAAGAAATAAAATAAAATAATTGCTCGATATCCTTTATAAGAACTCCGAGTGACTTCTAAAAGTCCTCTTTCACATTATCTGCATTGATGAATATACCAGGAACTCCTTTCAAAACAGTGGGGTTCGGAGTACTTCATGCAAAAAATAATAATCTGCAACTTTAGTTGGAAAAATTGCTAACAGATGAGTATTTCCAAACTTCCTACTAACAAGAAGTGATTTAAAAGAAGAAAAGTAGTCTGCTCCTGTCTGTATTACGCATCAGTCTGTGAAATATGAATGTGGGGGTAACATCATGGTTTGGGCCTTCTTTTTGTCCTTGGACTGGGGGATCAATGGTGGTACCATGACTTCCAGATCAATGACTTTTAAAGAACACAGCCCTGATGTGCAGAAGTGTAACAAAATCAAAAGTGGGACATGTGCCAAGATGAATTGCACAGAAGAATTACAGAAGATTAAAGTTAATGAGTTGATGAATAATTTGGTAAAACCTTTCTGGATTATTTATGGCTTCTGCTAACCTACTTTAGTGTTCATGTTAAAATGTGTTGTCCATTTTATTTAACTGTATCAGAAGTGTTTTTTCACTGTAAACTTACATTTTCTTTTTTATTTAGGAGCTGGAGTTGGATCCCAGCTCCTAAATACTCACTTTCCCACAGCTCCACTGCTTGTCTACAATGCTAGCATCCTGCAGACCAGAAATGTTCTCATTCTATTTCTCCTGCTTCCTTCAGACACAGTGAGCCCTCCCAGCTCACCCTCTATGCTTCAGCTCTCAGCCGACTATCACTGACATCATCCTCTGTCCTAAAAGTCTTCTCACCGAGACCAACTTGGCCCTCTAGCTCTCCATATGGAGGTGATTACTGTGCTGCTTTGTACTGTTAGGAGGTACAAACACGTTTCAACAAACATTCAATAAACAGGTGATTACTTCTTCCCACCTCTCAGTCACTTTGGTCTCAAGTGAACCATAATGAAAACCAGTGGTTACCTCTTTTTGGAGAATCATTTCCACAGCTGAACAAAAAATGGCATCGACAGGCTTTGTAACACCATGCATGTTCCTTCTATTTGTCCAGAAACAGGTTTTTGTGGTCGATCACGTTGATCTCATCTCTGTAACGAATGTTTCTACAAAATGGAAAAAACTGTGGCAACTCTGTCTCGTCAACAAAAATCCCTTTTTCAGATAACTTTTATTCTGTCGACACATTTAACCGAACCAGAGCTTTTAAACAGATGATTAAGTTCATGGCTCAAAATAATGCCCCAGATTGATATCTACACAAAATAACTGTAATAAAAAGAAAGGTTTGTAATAACTCCAGCCTCTGCAGACTAATTCCATCTATAAAAGGTTATGTGATGTTTAAAAAAGTGAAAAGGCGCTGTGCTTTTCACAGCCCCTGCTCTTTTTGTTGGTGCTGACCGTTGTGGCTTGACCCTTTTTGGTCTTTATTGGGACTAAAGTCTGCGGTCTGTGGTGTTCACTTCAATGTACTTACCATGACGATACAGAGGGAGGCGAGCAGAATATGATGTAAAAGACTCATTTGGGCGGGTCTGCCCTTTTCAACACACAGAAGCAGCACAAGACACACAAAAATAATGTCACATTTTCTTTCTGGATCCTAAAAATCACTGAAGGCACAAGCACAAAAGGAAAGGTGCAAAACTAAGAAAACACCAGATTCTTTCAACTCCTGTTTCAATACAGGCTCTGGCCCCAAACGTAATCCCGCACAGGCTTTCCTCTCTTAATTCAACAACTTTTAAAGCCATATCAAAAACCCAACCGCTGCACAATACAGTACAGCGATTAACAACTTGTGCAGAAACACGCCACCGAAGATGAAAAGAGCGCTGATGTGGGAAACACTGCGTGGTGCTGCTAAGAAGACGCAGATGTGTCTGGGCACAGCACATGGCCTTTTATTGAAGCCCCTGAGAAAATTAGTCTTTAGAAAGTCTATCTACACTTCCTTCAGGCCAACCTTTTTTTGAGCGGGATGCATTGTGTGAAATAGAGATCCTCACCTTCACGGCACTCCTCTCCAACAAATCCCGGGCAGCATCTCCACTCCACAGCAGAGACTTGCTTGTACGCAATCTTGAAGGATGGCCTGATGACAGTTCTGTAGCTGAATGACAACAAAAGTGTTGTTATTTCGCGGACCTAATTTAGGTGTTTTCATTTACATACGGTGATATGAACAGAGTGAAACTATTGATACCTTTAACACTCTTACTCTTTTTATGCAAATAGTAATTTAAAACTCTGAATGCACAGCCTGGGTTTTGCTTACCATGGTTCTTTTAACAAAACACTTCCCATACAGACACAAATGGAATTTTCTGTGAGCTATGAATTACGCCGAACTGGCGGAATTTCTACAGTTAAAATGGTGATCTTTAGAGTTTTACTACCCCTCCATCCATTTTCTTAATCTGCTGTATCCCCTTTTAGGTCTTAGGACTGCCAGAGCCCAACCTGGCTACTGTTGGGCAAAGGCGAGCTACACCCTGGACTGGTCGCCAGCCTGTTGCAGGCCGTCAATCACACACCCAAGGGACAATTTAGAGCAATCAATCAACCTATCAAGCTTGTTTCTGGACAGTGGAAGGAAGCTGGAGATCCCAGAGAAAACCCCTGCATGCATGAGGAGGACATGCAAACTCCTCACATAAAGGACCCAGCTGGGATTTGAACCAGTACCCGATCGCTATGAGGTGAAAGCACTAACCACAGCCTGACTTTTACTTCAGTAACTTTTTTTCTTTTTTCACAGTAGATCTAAGCAGAAAACCAGTTCTCTTAATGAGCTACAATGGGCTGTGTTTATCTCACTCCTTCTTTTTGTTTGTAAAATGTTGAGTTATGGGACGCACAACAATATTTGAAAAATGTCTGTATCAGCAGATAAAAGGATTATTATTGCAGCCCTTAGGAACATTTCTGCCAATTGGTGTGCAGTGTCGTTCAGGTTTGACTAAATGTCCATGATGAACGTGTCTGTGTGTCAGCAACAAGAGAAACACACATACAGACAGCAAACTTGCTGTTTTCAAAACTTCGTGGTGATGTGTGGCCACATCAAACAAATGTACGTTATAGCACTCATTTATTAATATAAAATCGACAATATTTTAAATTAAAATTTGAAATTGTGGACACTAGTAACACATCCTTGAAAATATTTGCTGGAAAATGGCAAAAAAAAAGCTGATTCTTTTTTGAAAGTAAGTTTTAAAAGTTAAGAGATTTTTTTAAATCACAAGAATTGCTATTACTTGTTTCAAACCACTTAAGGAACATTGTTTTGAAGGGAAGTTACTTTTACTGTGGTAATAGTATATTTATAACATAAGAAAATGAATATGTCACATCATGACTTTTAACGCAAGGACTAAAAAAATGAGAGCTCTCAGCATCACACGTGATCTAAAATGATGAGTGCATATTTGACTGAAGGATGAAGAAGTAACAACCTGATAACTTTGGCACATGGTCCGGGCCATCTGCAGCCCTGAAACACTCTCTGCACTGAGCTTTCTGTCCCATTGTGCACTTTGCAGGTCACTGTCTTGAAAACAGTGTGCTGACACCAGTTCCTAGAATACAGGTTGGAAGAGTCTTTGTTAGTCGTACAGTGGAAACATAGTTGGAATAAAACATGCGTAAAACAAACGGCAAAAGTGAGGGAAAATCGCCCGCAGGGCATGAGGCATTGCCTCGAATGTGTGCGCACCTACGTGACCCGGTACCGGGTGGTCCCGTGCTGCTGCTGTGTTCCGACTTGATGCGCTGCCGCTGGATTGTGATGCCTGGGAAGCGATAGACAAACCCAGTTCCAAGCGCAGGATACACTAAACTAATCCAAACGAACAGCGCGTAAAGGCAAGACAAGCTCATCATCTCAGCTGAAGCAGTCCAATGAGGCTGATGGGTCCCGCGTGAATCCTTCTTTGAAAGAAATGCAAAATGAAAGAAAAGAAAACCCCAATGAAACTGTTAACTTAACGAGCTAGTCGTTAGTCTTCGTGCTGGCGCCCCCAAATGCCCGACATGAATGACATTCAGTCTCTTTCTCTTCCTTCCTATAGAATATGTTTGGTTTCTGACGTTTGACATCGTGCCGAGAGCAAGGAGTCAAATATCCCGTGTGCGTAAAAAGCGCGCTGACTGCCAGGGTTAGACGGAGTGCGTAAAAAGCGCATCTGGTCTCCATTGAGAGCCACAAACGTTCAGTCTTTATATAAAATAATGTGAAAAACATGTCAGGAAGCAGTTCATGCTCCGAAAAGTTTAATGCATTTCATTTTTTTAAACCGCAAACAATACCGCGGAAGCACACAACCCCAGAGTACTGTTTTAAAGTTTTGCAGCATACCAAAAGTTTAAACAGGGCATTGTAAACTTTTGGTTTGAAAAAACTGGAAAGGGCAAAAACAAGAACTGCTTCGGTATAAGAATAAACTGAAAATGTGTTCACAACCATGTGTTTATATGCAATAACGAATTCTGATAGCATTTCACTTTAAATACAGCTTGATGCTGGTTTTCAGAAATTCCCCCATAAAGTAATAGAAACAAGATTAGATGGTTAAAAAAGGTCCTTTTTTAACCAAGACCTTTTTTAACCATCTAATCTTGTTTCTATTACTTTATGGGGGAATTTCTGAAAACCAGCATCAAGCTGTATTTAAAGTGAAATGCTATCAGAATTCGTTATCCAAAAAATGATTTTGATTAATTGGACCAAAGTTTGAGGGACAAGCCCTTAATCAATTGTATTGACAGGGAACATGTGTTTCTAAAATCACATGTTGATTTTTATTGAATTTTGAGTTTAAAAAGACATACATACACACACACACACACACACACACACACACACACACACACACACACACACACACACACACACACACATATATATATATATATATATATATATATATATATATATATATATATATATATATATATATATATATATATATATATATATATATATATAAAATAAAAAAACATATATATTCCATAAAGTAAAAAAAAAGATAACGATTTCCCTAGGAGGTATACAAAAACAAGCAACAACAACACAACTCATGAAATAAACTCATCAAAAAAGAATCACAATAAAAACAAATAAGGATGATCAACAGCTGATAAATTAGGGGGGAAATAAATATTTTATTTAGTTCAAACAAACCAAAAATACATAGGTCTATGGTGGAAATGATAAATAAATTCTTTAATATTGTGTATCTAAAAAACCTCCAGTTTTCTTCTGTTTTCCTGAGTGCTGCTGAGCAGCGCCCTCTGGTGTTCGTTGCGTAACACAGGCTAAGGAAACGTGTCCCGTTTCAGATGATCCGGGGCTGATGGAACGCAGCGTCGGTGGAGACATGGGAGGAAAAGAGGACGCGAAGATGCTAGAAAACACAGTTAAACAATTCATCGAGTATGTCCGCAAACAGGTTGAAGAGCAAGACCCAGTTTTTCTGATCAGCGTCGTCGTGGCCTTAGCGGCGATCATCATCACCTGCGGTAAAGTTTGCGTCAGTCTCTTACCGTTAACCGATTAGCTTAGCATGCTACTAGGCCAGGCATGTGGCTCAATGGAAGTAGTTTGTTGGGAGTTTGAGGGGTTTGTTTCTGCGCGGGGTCAGGTTCTAGCATTCAAATGTGTGTTTATGAACAATTTTAATTGTGCTTTTACGGTTGTAGCCGCATTGAAAATGGAGAAAGCTAGCTGCTAAGCTAAAGCTAGCAGCTGTCTGTTGCGCCTCACAGGAAGCCATTCAAACTTTGCAGACTAACAAACATTAAAACTCTCTGCTTTTTGTCTTCAGTTTTTCTGAAGTACTTCCTCACCAGCAAAACCGTCCGGAGCGCCGTGCTGCTGGTCGGACTGTGTGACTCCGGGAAGACCCTCCTGTTCAGTCGGGTGGGTTTGACCTCTGACCCGCTGGCTCCTGCTGTGATCCTGAGGGGACTGTTTTGATGGTGGCTTTTCTGTTTTCACAGCTAGTATCAGGGAAGTTCAAGCGAACACAGACCTCCATCACTGACAGCAGTGCCCCTTATAAAGCCAAAAGTGATAAGGTGAGGTTAAGACATCAAAACAACAACATATCAAGCCATGTGGGCTGGTTTCTCAACGGATTGTGTCGTCTTCTGATTCCAGGGCACAACTTGGACTCTGATAGACCTGCCAGGTCATGACAGTCTCCGGGCTCAGTACCTGGAGAAGTTCAAGTCAGCAGCCAGGTGAGATGCTAAACGCAATGGCTGGATTGTTTCATGTCAAACACACTTAGGGTTGACTTAATAGGGTAAACAAACAGTTATAAAAGCCGTTATTCTTATAATTCACTTCAGTCCAGATCATTACAGTTCGGACAGATTGAAGGATAATAGGTGGCTATGAGATTAAAGGATTTTTTTGATGTAATCCCCCCTTCTGAGCACGCAAATGAACAAGTATGGAGAGGAAAACTTCTAAATCAAAACATTGTTAGAAACCTCCAGCGGAAGATTTGGTTGATGGGACCATATACCACAACTGATTAAAGACCCACTCCAATAAAAATTGGGGTTTTAACATGTTCTTGTAGATTTATTTTTCTCCTGATGGAGGACATTTAAAAAAAAAAACTACTAAACTACATTTCTGAGTATTTCTTTATTTAAATCGTTGTGAATCAGGAGCAGATGAAAAAATATATTTTTTTTGATGCACCACTAATGTTAGCTTGGTGTTTTAAGATAGCGGGAGAGCGTATAAAGAAAGGGATCATGGGAAGTCAGGCCATGCTTACTCTGTGCCAATGGCCCCAGCCCACAATTTCTAAGTAACTCCTGCTGCTCCTTCAGCATAATCCTAATAAAAAAAAAACACAAGGAAGAAGTTTACAATAGATCAGAAGATAATTGGAATGGGCCTTAAACATACATACGTGCAGATGAGAGTGCAGACAGGGCCGAGTACGTTTTCAACACAGCGTCTGCCTCCCAAACTCTTGGACTAACATGATGTCTTAAGGCTCTGCCACCGATTCTAATTGTGAAACTTTTGAGATTAACCTCTAATCTTGCTGATTTAGAATGAAGATTCCTGTCTGGAATATATGGAAACTGGGATGTATTTAAGATAAAATGATGCTAATCTTTTTGATGCTTTGTGTGTTCAGAAATTCCAAAATCTGTGTGAATTAATAGAAGTGAAGCCGAAACCCGTAGAAATGTGATCTGTTCCAGCACTGCTTTTAGATTTTGTGTTCTTCCCTTTTACTGTAAAGTTCTTGTTTGAAACTCAGCTCAAGTGCCTTTGAACCAAATCAGAAAAGGGATTTTGTCTCTATGATTACAGTTTGGGCATTCATAGCACATGCATTTGCGTCATGGTGACACTTGGAATGACTCCTCCTTTCTATCCTCAGAGCTATCGTGTTTGTGGTGGACAGCGCCATTTTCCAGAAAGAAGTCAGAGACGTAGCCGAGTTTCTGTACGTCCTGCTGACCGATAGCGTGATCTGCCGAAACACCCCAACTCTCCTGGTGGCGTGCAACAAACAAGGTTTAACATCCTTTTTGTTTTTTATTGCGTAAAAGCCATTGACTGTATGTGAGAACTGGACTGAGTTGCTGCTTGTGCTCCAAATAGAAAGTACCCGCTGGTCCCAAAAAGCCGAAATCCTATAGACTTCTATTGAGAAATTAACAGCTATTACTTATCAAAATAACCATTCTTGCTCTGCTACCCTTTATTAACGTGTTTTTGCTAATCCTAAAACAATGTTTAATATTTTTGCTGTAGCACTAGTTATTCAAATTATAAACTGACCAATCAGATGCTTCAATAAAAGTAGGTGGCCTTGTGTTGAACCTTCGAAGCATTTGATTGACAGACTCTCCTGAACCTGCTTTCAGTGGAAGGGGTGTGGCCTTCTATCATGCTCACTCCTGATTGCAGAGATAGGTTGCCATAGAAATGTAGACTAGGACCGACACGGACCAATCACAGCTTACTGAGGACGTCTGGCTCCAACATGGTGACGGACATGTGGTGGAAGAATGGCGACTGAATTGACTTCATTTGGTTAGTCATTTTTTATTGCTGATGTCACACTCGCTCAGTCCAGTTCTCCATATACAGTCAATGGTAAGAAGTAGATTAATTTCTATTAGCCGGTATTGTCCTCCTATTAGATGAATCTGCTATTTACTCTTGTTTGTTTTGACAGACATCACCATGGCAAAATCTGCCAAACTGATCCAACAGCAGCTGGAAAAAGAATTGTAAGTCATTTTTACTGCAGCCTACTTTTGACATCCAAGCAGTACGACACTTTGCATTGTTCATCTTTTTGATGTCAGCATATGTACTGTTGGTCTATTTAGAGCATTTCTATCCAGTATTTAAAGTGATCTGATCTTATTTTAGTAAGTCTAATCTTTAGATTTTCAGCAGAACAAACAAACTTGTCAAAAAAGATGGTTCATCTCGAAACTGTGTGGCCTTTGGGCAAGGCATTGGTCTTGTTTGTTTGGGCTTTCCTGGCTGAATCAGTAAGAAGATTAGTTAAGAATGGTAAATGACGTATACTTATATAGCGCTTCACAGTCACAGACACATTCACACACTGATGGCGGCTCTGCTGCCGAACACTGGCGCCAACCTCCCACCAGAGGCAAGGTGGGGTTCAGTGTCTTGCCCAAAGACACTTCGGCACATGGATGTGCAAGGCGAGAATCAAACCTGCAATTTTACAATCATGGGTCGACCGCCCTACCACTGCACCATGGCCGCCCAACCTTATTTATGGCTTATATGAAAGCATTTTTTATTTATTTATATTCTCCTGCACTCTATAATCAATTGTAATTCTTTAACCTGGCTTTCAGATTCATGGAATATTTGACTAATGAAGCCCCTTAAACAGGATTTTTCTTCTTTGGCAGGAATACCCTGAGAGTGACCCGCTCAGCTGCTCTCGGCTCCCAGGACGGCTCCGTTGGCGGCAGCGTGTTTCTGGGCAGAAAAGGCAAGGACTTTGAGTTCAGCCAGCTGCCTATGAGGGTGGAGTTCCTGGAGTGCAGTGCCCTCAGCAACAAGGCAGAAGAGGGAGAGGCGGACATTAAAAGCCTGGAGAAGAGCCTGGCTAAACTGTGAAATCTGCAGCTTAACACCCTCTGCACGAAGTGTCGTCTTAAAGGCACAACGCTCCAACCAGAAAGTCCATTTATGCCTAAGTAAGATAGAGCACAGTAAGGAGAAATGCCCCCAAGTGAGACATCTCTAAACTCCATTTCAACAGGAAGGAAAAGAAGAATTTCTGAAATGGGAAGTATATATATATATATATATATATATATAGATAACCCCCACATGCTTTAATAGACAAAGTATTCGTGAACAGCGCTGGTGTGTTTGTCAGGTTGCTCTGCAGCTCTGAGAAATCCTCAGAATTTTGTTTTGCTTCCAAAATGTACAGCTGGAAACTTAGAAAAATGATCAGATTTATTTACCGTTTGTCGAAGTTGCATCAACTGAAGCATGACCTGTGTTTTTCTTCTTAACATATTTAAGTCTTTCAGTGCCTTTTTTTCCTGTATCCGCAGAAAGTTTTTGGTTTGGCTGTTTATAGACTGGCTTACAGTGAAAAACTGTTTCATTTCTTTTGAATGTGTTGATATGCTGTAGTTCCGTTTTATTCTATTCTGCTTGTTTAAGGAAAACATGTTTTGCAGGGAAACAAGACTTGTTGATGAAACAGTCCAAATACTTTACAGATGAGATGACTCAAGATTTTATTTCCACAAACCAATTTAAGTTCATTTTCATGTTTGTCTGGTTTGGAGTCGTTTTCATTAAAAACTGTGATTTCGTTTAAAAAATAAAAGTGTTTGAAATACGACTCACTCCACTGGCAAAGATGTATGTTTTACCTTCAGGCCTGTTTCTATTTTTTTGTATCTTTAGCACTAGTCTTACTGAACAAGAAGCTTGTGGTTGTGTTTTTAATGCAAGCAGATGAGCTGCAACCAACTATGGTCAGTCTTCCACACAGAATCAAACAAACCAAGCATATTGAAATTGGATGCTGCTACATCTGAGACAGAGGATACACTGTCAAACTGCAGCTTTGGTCTGCGACCATCACGCTGGGTACTCCTTTCAGCACCGCAGGACACAACCAGTTCACTTTGTCGCTGTGCTTGATGCTCAGTTTGGGGCCAGGCTTGTCCGTTACCTTCTCTGCAGCTGTGTCTTCCTCCTCCTCTGCTTCCTTTTCCAGCTGCGCAGTCTGTTCTTTATTCGGAGTCTGCTCTTTTCTCTTTGACTTGCTCTTCCTCTTTCTGTGCTGTGGTGCCGCTCCTTGCGGTTTTCCCTCTGGAGATACCACCGGATGCTTACCGAGGTCCCACAAGGCCACATGGCTGTCGTTTCCTCCGGTGACGAGCCAGTAAGGATGCGATAAGAAACCGACAAAATGTGCTTGTGAAGCTCCCTGACTGTGAGCTTTGAGGGCTCCCTGCTGCTCCAGTTTGGAACCGCTGCCAATCCGCATCACATGCACCCGCCCATCTTCTGATGCACAGCCTAAAACGTTACCACAGCTCGCCACCGTCACACAGTGCACCAGTGGAGGGTTGAAGAGCTGACCAGCGGGCTGCTGGTGGAGGCCTTCGTCGTCTTCTGCTGCATCCTGGAGGTTGAGGGTCCATAGGGGCCGTGTTTTCTGCAGGTTCCATAACATTACCTGAGAGAAACAGAGAAAATACTCTTGCTCATGGGGTTCATACATCACCCAAACACTCCTCTGTAGTTCTCCTTTTCTTCACCTGCATGTCCAGTCCAACAGACACCAGGTTGTTGGGCCGGTGGGGTCGGAAAGCCACAGAAGAACAGATGTTTGTGTGTCTGCGAAGAGTCCTGCACACTTTACCCCCCGGGATCTCCAGCACTCGCACCGCCCCAGAATCATCAGCTACCGCCAGGGCTGAACCCGTCTCATTCAGTGCCAAAGAGTTGATCTCCTCTTCCCCTGCTTCTCGGAAATCCTCCACGGAGCTCTTGAGGTTCCTTGGATCAAGCACACTCACCGTGTCTCCGTGTGACGCAAACAGCTGGTTTGAAGCTGCGGGGGAAAACACCACACTGGTGATGTCGCCCTCCCCAGGAACGGTGATACGGCCTGCAATGGTGCCATCTTGCCCCCAGATTGTAATCTGTCCACCCTCAGCGCCTGAAGCAATGAGATCCTCTGGACCCGAAGAAGCACCAACACACAAGACGGAGGTGGAGTGGCCTTCAGACCACTGTCTGGCCATTTCTGTCCAATCAGAACACAAGTTGGCAAGAAATTAAACATAAGATTGTGGCATTAAAGGGATGTAAATGTGGATTTAGTTAACTGCTACAGATCATCGAATGTACCCCAATGCAACAGGGATTGTAGGTGTTGATGTCCCAGTTTATTGTAAATGAGAACATGTTCTTAATAGCTTACGCGGTTAAATAAAGATTAAATAAAAAAACTGCCATAATGAAAACAATAACTTGGCGTTTTAACCGTATGAAGTCAGAAATATAACAACTTTAAAATTTCAGCCATTCTAAATTAATTACGACTTTTCTAGCTGAATTAATTGAAAGTTTGACTGTAATGGCATAAATTAGCAGGTTTACCTTACACCTCAGTCTTTTTTAGATCTTTTTAACAAATAAAATACATTTCAGATTGTCAAAAAGTTATAAGGTAATTTAATAGTTCTAACCCAAAAAACGAATGTTTGCAGAAATCCTTCGACCTAGTTTCTTCTCGTAGGTTTCAAAGTAATGCTTTAAAGTCATTTTATACGTGACTGTATGTTAAAAAAAAACTTTTTGAAAATATGGGAGCTCATGTTTTCTTTAAAAACGCAAAACTATCTAGTTTTAGCACTGCAGCTAGCTAATTAGCATCAAAGACATGACGCAGCTTCGCCTTTACTTTGACGTTTTCCGTAAATGACTGGAAGAATAATGTTGACGCTTTCATTTAACTTATTATTATTTTTAATATATCAATGCTGTGACTTAACCGATTACCTTGACTTGTGAAGAGCTAACCTCAGCTGGATGACATGTGGGTCTTCGTCGCTCATTGATGACATCACAGCGTCAAAGTTTTGCTTTCACCAGTTGGACCTTGCGAGGAGGAACTTCTAAACCGCTATTTTACGTACCTCAAATAAAAAACAACAACAACAACATATATCCTGGTACAACTTATTGTTCCAAATCTTCTGAAAATAAACGTTATTAGAGTGTGATATTTGCATATTAAAATTATCTCTCAAATATTCAAACTTTAATAAACTGTCTGAAAATCTACCATACTACTACTACTACTACTGCTAATACTAATTTAATGTGAAAAAAACTGGAGCAACTAAGGCATTCTTTTCAAAACGAAATAAATAATAACTAGGATGGGGCAAAAACCAGGTTGAAAAGTTCAGTGCAGGATTCTTGAAGTTTGATATTTTTATGCAAAAGGAAAATTTAAATGGCATCAATAACATTTATGCACAATGGCTGGCATTGGACACTTATGTTGATAAACTCACATGTAGAGACAGAGAACCTTGATGAATCAATGTGATCTATTTTTTATATTTATTGTTTGCATGTGAGTCTAAAGAAGATTTTTGACACTTTGTTTGAAAGCTTTTTTCTGTTTTTACTTAATTTTTAATGCACTATGTTTTTGTGTTCTATGCATAAATACCGTAAATGTTCTACATTTCAGTCACGATATGGAACAGTACTGGTGCTAATATGAGAACGTACATATACAGACTAACTGTTGAACAGTTTCAATAGACCTTTGATACATTTTGAAGGGAAGTTTAGCAGTGAAGAGCTTTGAACCGAAAGAAGCACCTATTTATTTCCCAGGCGCTGTGCAATGAGAAGACAAAGGGAAGCAGAGAGAGAATACATAGAGGGCAGATCATAACTTCTTTGTTCAGATTGACCCCTCCCACTCTGCCATCTTTTCCACAATGACCACTGTCCGCTGATTCATCCAAAGCTGTAGATCTGATGAGTGTTCATTTCTGGGTCAGTGAGCAGCATGCCGTGCTGCTGCGGTGAACAGAGAGAACAGACCATGGCTTTCAGATCCTCTGTGGAATACACAAACTCACTGCACTGTCATCCCCAAAACCCAACACTCTCTGTACCAACACAAAGTAGCTGCAGCTCTTTCTGAACTTTGGAAAGGTAAGGACTCATATCTACTTCCCCATTGTGCCCTGGACATTAATTTAAAAAATTGTGAGAAAATGTGCAGATAAATGTCATTTTTACTCTTAAGAGAAGAGATTGTCTCACAATTTAAAACTCAGCCAGTTAAGTCTTTGTTGCTACAATCAAGATACATTTAGTCTTATAAAGTATGTACTTTAAAGGTTAAGCTACGTTTAATTACACAAATGCCCGTGCTACCATTTCATTTTTAATTCATTCCTTTAATGGGATCTAAAGTAAACTTGACAGCTTAGACAGTAAGAAACAAAACCTTTTCTGTCACCTGACTTTTCTTCAGGATTGTTTCATCAAGTTTACCTTTGAAATCATGAAATAAATTCTTATTTTTGGGGTTTGTTCACAGTTGATACATTTTCTAATAATGTATGTTTGTTCGTGTGTGGAATATATTCATGTTTATCATTCCACATAAAAGCCAATCAAAAATTGAGAAAAGCAATAATTTCTACTGAGGCAATTATTGTTTTTCCTAATTCTGTATTTTGCACCACCCCATGTACATGCTATATTTTTCAATGAAAGCTGGTTCTGATTTTTACGTTTTTGCAGAAAATCTCCGGGTTTGCTTTGAGGAAGTGTCACACAGTCCTGCTGGAGCATGAGGTCGCCTTATTTCCCAGCGAGATCAGTGCTTTTCCGAAAAGAGTCCAATGGAGTGACGTATAGAGTCCCAGCTCTGATCTACGTGCCCCGCAACAGAACATTCCTGGCCTTCTGTGAGGAGAGACTCAGCCCGTCTGACTCCCAGGCTCACCTGCTTGTTGTGAGGAAAGGCACTTTCTACAGAAACTATGTGGAGGTCTGTGATAGGATGGAGTGCGGTGATTTTTAACGGTCAGAAACACAAAGTTTTGCTTTAAATTCTGCTTGTGTTGACATTGCACTGCTCCAAATATAATTTTTGTCAGCACTCTGATAAGTTAAAGGATAAAACACACACAGTGCAAAAGCCAGAACAAACCTTTCTCTTTTTTATTTAGATTTATGTCCATATTGTGTTTAAAACAACAAAAAGCATCAGTTTGGAGAACACAGTGATGTCCAAAAATACATTAAAAAACAAATTATAAGAGGCAACAATTGTTTTTGCAGGATGATGGTGTATTTACAGATTATAGAGTAAGATTTGATATCTAAAATAAGACAATAATTACACAAGTGTAAACACCAATCTTCTTATGCAAGACAAAAATGAAGAACCTAGGAAAGAGTCAGACAACTGGCATTCACTGAAGACTCCAGAAGATTCAACTAGGAAATTTTAGTAATATAACACAGTTATATAAAAGTAATATTTGCAACACAATTTGTCTATTATCATATTTAGTTTTTTATCAGTTCATTTCTTTTACGTATACTTTTTTCTGCCCTTGTCTCTTAACTGATTTTTGTGGCAGTGGGGCAACATCAGTGTTCTGGGCACTGCCTACCTTCCAGGCCACAGGTCCATGAACCCGTGTCCAGTGTTCGATGACTTCACGGGAACGCTCTTCCTCTTCTTCATCGCTGTTCTCGGCCACACGTCAGAGTCCTACCAGCTGGTGACGGGGAAGAACGTGACCCGGCTCTGCTACATCTCCAGCACCGATGGGGGGGACACCTGGAGTCCAGTCACCGACTTGACCAAGACAGTCATAGGAGACACCATTAAAGGTCTAAACATGTCCACTTTGAACAGATTTTTAATCTGGATAGTCTTTTTGAGATGAAGAAAAAAACAGCACAAATGAAGCCTAAGATGTTTATTTCTCCTCTGGACTTCAAATGAAAACGAAGTCAGACAAAAAAAAAAAAAAACTTCTGAAAGCCCCAAAAACTTGATACACCTCATGATACATGATACACCTCTGTGTGTATCAGAGTGGCCAAGATACTCAGTCATTAATTTATCTCCAAAAGATATTTGCATTTCTGATCTCTTTTTGCATAGAAACCACCTTTATATTGTTAAAGCACAGAAAAACAACAATCTTTAGTTAAAAACCACACTTTGTAGAGCTCCTATGGGAAAAGAGGAAATCTTTATCAAATTGCCAACAATTAAATAGGAATTAGGGAAAAATGCTAGCTGTGTTCTGAAAATGATACATGCTATAACTGTTTTTTCATAGTCCCATTCCTCTCCTTCTTCCCAGCAGATTGGGCCACGTTTGCTCTGGGCCCGGGTCACGGCCTACAGCTGAAGTCGGGCCGTCTGCTAATTCCTGCCTATGCCTATCACATCGAGTGCAAAGAGTGTTTGGGGCGCCTCTGTCAGACCACTCCTCGCTCCTTCTGCTTCCACAGTGACACGCACGGCAGGAGCTGGCGCTTTGGAGAAGCCATTCCAGCTCCAGAGAGCGTGGAGTGCCAGATGGTGTCTGTGGATGAAGAAGACGGCTCCAACGTGTTGTACTGCAACGCACGAAGCCCTCTGGGATACAGGGTACAAGCCCTCAGTCTGGATGACGGAGCTGTGTTCCAGTCAGGGCAGCTGGTGCCCCGACTGGTGGAGCCTCGAAATGGTTGTCATGGTAGCATTGTTGGATTTCCTGCCCCGTTACATTTATCCAAAAGTCTGAAGAATTGCTCAAAGCGTCTTGTCTCCAGACACTGGACATCCCACACTAGCAACATGCACCTACACCATCCTAATCCAGATTTCCTAAATCCTACCTGGGTGGTGTATTCCCATCCAACACTGACCACCGCCCGCCAGGATCTGGGTCTGTTCCTTAGCCTGTTTCCACGTGATCCAGACAGCTGGCGTGGCCCCTGGGTGATCTATGAGGGTCCCAGCGCGTACTCTGATCTGGCCTACCTGGAGCTGTCAGCCTCACCTGGAGCTGTGCCCGCCGTGGCCTTCGCCTGCCTCTTTGAGTGCGGCACCAAAACCCCCTACGATGAAATCTGCTTCAGCATTTTCACCCTCTATGAGCTCATCGACAATCTGCCCGTGGATGTACAGCCCAGGGAGGATGACTGCAGACAGACCAGCGGGAGCTGTAAACAGCAAACCCAAAGGACACCTGCTGTGCAGCCGAGGCCGCACGTGAAGAAGAGGAGGAAGAAGAGCAAGCTGCTCGAGATGTGTTCTTCTTCCTAAGCACAGTTTGAAATGTATGACATCCAGACGAAGTATCTTTTGATTAATAGCATTTTAAAAACAATGTATTCTCTCCTCAGGTGCATCTGGGTATGTGATTTTTTTCCAGCAAATTAAATATTAGATTGTAACTTTCATAAGCTTTTTTTAGTATACGCCCATTTTAATGCTGCTTTTTCTTAAGAACATTTGTAGTTGGGGTTTTTAATGCTCATATTTTTCAATTATCTAAAGTTTCTTGGTGCTTTCTTGGTTGCCACTAGTCAGTGAATTTTTAGCAACTTTAAGCTTCTGAGACATTATGCTTTTTATCCTTCACTGATCTGTATAGCAAAGAAGTACACATTCAAAATACATTCATTTATTCATTCATCAGGACTAAAAGTCTCCGTTTTTTTTGTCACAAAAAAACTGATATCATATTAAATATTTCCTATATAATCTACTGTGGCCTTGATCTTTCTCTTCATGTCATATCTCTTCTATAACAGGTCATGCAACCTTACACTGTTGTAAACTGCTGAGATGGAGAGCTTTCTTCATGACTAGGAGCACAAATATCAGCAGAACATATTTTTAATGAGATGTTGAGCAAAAACTGAGATCTTCATAATCATCTAAATTTGATCATCCGACTCCCATATGTCCCGTTTTCCGGTTAGCTGAAGAAAACTTTGCAGAAGAAGTCTATTTTCAAGAGTTAAAACTGCAAAGCTGCAATCACTCTCAGATGAAAAACACCTGCTGGTCTAAGTGGAGAGCCTCCAACGTGATTCCTTCTTGTGAGAAACAGTTAACACCAGCAGCTCACTTGAGCGGAAATGAGTAATGTTTAGTTGGAGCGGTTTGTTTAGTTACAAAGAGCAGATACAGATTGTACAAGAGAGAAGAAAAAAAAAAACCTCAGCAGGATCTGGACAGTCTCTTCTCTCCACCTCCTCAATGCTTCACCCCTGGCTGCCCTCTCTTTAGACGAGTTTTCGTTTAGCTTTTTCTCTCGCATCACTACTCTCCAGTGCGTGGACATGGGTTTCAGAGGCTTCATTGTTCTGGTTGTGTTAATGGGAATGAGGGGGAGTCCCACTGGAGCAGTGAGCCTGAAGGACGAGTCGGCCCATCCAAACTTTGTCACTAGAGAACAGGTGAGCTTTTGCACTTTTTTTTTTTTTTACGGACTGTTGTCAAAACTTCACAGGAAAATAAAACTCTCTGATTCACAATAATTTGAATAGATACTTTAAAAAACCAATATCGCAGTAAATCATTTTGTACATAGTACAAAATAGTAAGCTCCAGTCAAAAAAACAAACTCACTGTAACTGTTTTCCTTTGACAGCTGGCAGAAAAATAAAAGGGGTCAAATGATACCAAAGTTGAGAAAAACATATTTTGTTTTAAAGTATATAAATTAGGGAGACACTCTATGAAGAAAAGCAACATTTCGTTTGGCTCAATGTTATGAGGAGAAAAACTCCAGTGACGTCAAAGTCCAGCGAAGAGGCAGCTGAACGGACGGTCTTTAGTTTTTCCACTTGTTTTTCTTGGTGGGCAGCTGTCCTGTAGCTTCTAAGTATTTGTGGATGAGATCTTCTTGTGTGGCTGGGAGGCAGGGCTGATATCTGCTGTAGTCCATTGTGTACTCGCCTTTACCCTGGATAAACAGTTATACAGTCAAAAACTCTTCTGTGTTATGTTGTATTTAGAGATTGAGATTATTTTTGGTACACAAACTGGGCACATTTAATGTTTAATTCTAATATATTTAGCGGGAAAAGAAGAATTAAACAAAAAAATTTAGCTAATTGGCAGGACTTCACCAATTTTTTGTATTAGAATTTTGTATTAAACTTACTTCGGTGCAGGATCGTAACTCTGTGGCGTAGCCAAACATATCGTTTAGTGGAATCTGGAGGAAACAGAACATTTCTAAACCCATGCCACTCAAAAAAAAGTTTTGCTTAAGGGGGGTGGGGGGGGGGGGGCACGACTTACATCTGCATACAAAGTGAAGAACCCTTCAGCTCCATCTTGTCCAGTGATGACGCCATGGCGACGGTTCACCCCAGCAATGACTGCTCCTTGAAACTCCTGAGGTGCAACAATCTCCACAGACATGATCGGCTCCAGGACGATGTTGTTGGCCTTTTCCATGGCTTTGGAACAAAACAAAGTGGATAGTGAAAAATCAACATGAATGATGCCGTCCTGGATCATAATGCACTCTGTTTGGTATATTATGGATTAGGACCGTCCTAATCTAAACCGAAAACCCTTGCAGTTCTGACCTTGTTTCAGAGCACCTTCTCCAGCACGAATGAAGGAAATTTCATTTGAGTCAACCATGTGATGACCTCCGTCTTCCAGGACGAATCGGACACCCGAAATCTTGTGTCCAGTCAGGGGTCCCTTCTCACAGGCGTCTCTGAAGCCCTGAGGCATCATGGGACACAACAGACAATAAAGTAGTGCTCTACAAATCCTTATGTTTTAATCTGGGAGAATCTTCTTTGCACCTTCTCAATGGCTGGAACAAACTGCTTTGGGACGTTGGGGCCGACTGTCTGGTCTTCAAACTCCAGCTTGGTGTAATGTTCTGACTCAAGAGGCTCGAGGACGCCGACAACTTTACCGTACTGTCCGGAGCCGCCACTCTGCTTTTTGTGCGTAAAGTCAAACCTGCAGATAGCCGGCATGGAAAAGGTCAAAGTCTATACAGAGAGTGAGCCAGAGGGAGCAAGTGTAACGCCCCTTTAGCCTCTTGGAGAAGTTATGTTAGTTTGTAATGTTACAAAACTTTAATTTCAATTCCAGCTCCAACTGACGCACAAGCAGAATGCTGAAAATAAAATGCCCACCCTCCCTGATTTAAGTGATAGCAAATGATAACTTTGATCAAACAAAATCTAAAATCCAATTCACTCCAATTCAAAATCTTATTTTAGTCCAAAACTATTCATTTTCAACTTTGAGAAGAAATTAGGATTCTCAAGCCTTTCAAGAGGGAACTTCAGGGTCAAAACTATCAACTGAGACAAGACCAGCAAGTTTGTATAGTTTTAACTATAAACTAAAACACATCGTTGAAAATCTAAAGCAAAGGAGGAAAAAACAGGAGTAAATAAAGTCTGGCACTAACTGTGAGTTTTTCGGTTTCTATGGAACAGCAAGTTTCTATTTGTCTTATCAACTTTCAGGGTGGGAGGATCTGTAAGTGTAATAGTGCTGTGTCTCTTTAAAAGAGGGCAGAGCTTGTTGACGGAAAGAGGAAGTCATGTTTTAGTTTGCATGGGAAGCATCTGACTCGGCTACCTGATCGGAGTTGACCTCCTGCCTTCCCAGCATTCAGCTCTGCTGCAAAGGTTGGAGCAGGCTCTGTTATCAGATCTGATAATCTTCTCTCCTCGCAAAGGGTTTAAATGCTTGCCCTATTTTTCAATTTGGTCTGAAGGTGTGTGTGAATCTACAAGCAGCCCCACCCAGCTGGCACTTGAGATCAAAGTCCTAAAGGAAATGGAAGCCCTTCCCTCCTCTGTTCTTTTCCTTCAAATGTCTTTTTCTTTTTCTTTTCACAGAAAGATCTGACAGTGGAGGAGGGAAGGGGGGATGTAATGGCAACTGGCGAGCTGAACCCCAGTCATTTTCCTGCACGAAGGGCGGCAAAGGTTGTCCAGCACTACCTGAACACTCGCTACGGCTCCCCATACAGGCTGTTTGGTCTGGAGGACGTTCACAGTGCCACTGCGGAGGTCAGCTGAACTTCACAGCTGAAGTCTGCACACAGCAGTCTGTCTCACCTCTGCTGTTTCCTTCAGGATGTGGCCGACACTGGAAGAAGGTACCACCTCCAGATCTCAGCGCATGAAATTATCAGCAACGTAAGAATTTCAAGTTTTCAAAATCAAGTTTAACTTTAGATTTTATATAATTTGCCAGACTAAAGTGACCAGCAGGCTTTTATTTTAAAACCTCCGTTAGTTTTGGATGCAGGTGCCACACTACAGCAGATTACAATTCACTAAAAAGCTTGTGCAAACTATGAGTAACATCTAGGTGAGGATAGTCTTTGTGCTGGACCGGTTTAACCAGGACTGACAAAGACCTGCTTTGAAAAAAAAATGATGAGGCTCAAGCAAGTTCAAGACACTGTTTAACTTCTCCCAACTGGTTTCTATGGTGACAACAAGGCGAATCCAGTTTCATCAATGCTTTTCCCTCCGTAAATCCTCCAGAGGACGCAGAAGTGCTCAGCAGATGTCTTCTTTCCGCGGGGAGAGCCAACACAATCACCAGAGGTGAAGGCTTCCTGTGAAGAGCTCCTACAAAACACCACAGCTCAAGAGGAAGCCTTATACCAGAGGTACAAGGAGGGCCACAGCCTGCTGTCTGCACAGTACATACCTGGTATGTTCTTTGAAATACTCCACATCACTGCTTCGGGGAGATGTTAAAACATTGCTGTGGCTTTTTTATGTAAACTAATCTCATTTTTTAAATATTTGCAATGCCAGTCCTAACTTTGATACAATATAGTTTCACGTATTCTACAGTTGATTAGTCATTTACTATATTTTCTATTCAAATAATTCAGTTTAAAAAATGACAGTTTATTATGATTACAGCTTGTAACTTATAAAGCCCAAATTCAGGATGTTAACGACTGAAAAACACTACAAAAAGAAAATTAAACAACTAACTATGTTGCCTTTAGTTCTTCAGCATTGCTATGTGGCATCTGGCCTTTTCACAATAGAACACATTCTCTGTAGACATAGCAAGTGGTAGCTGGTCAGTCCAGGGAAGCATGGAATGACCATAACGTCCTGGTCAATGGCTCAAAATTCAGTGGTTCTGGCGGCCATCAGCCGACAGTAATGAGGACATTTTACAGAGCTTTACTTGAATCTGTACCTTTTTTCTTGAAGACTGTGGGATCTTGTTTAAAAAAAAAAAAAACAAAAAAAACATTTTGTCATAAAAAGAATAAGTGAATCCACTGACCTACGGCCCAGTTCCTTATGTCTCTGCTTTGACACAACAAATGCCAAACTTGAAGTTTAAGTTCTGGATGTCTGTGTGCTTGATTGGTGCCATTGGTGACT
This sequence comes from Oryzias latipes, assembly GCF_053564925.1. Classification (NCBI taxonomy): domain Eukaryota; kingdom Metazoa; phylum Chordata; class Actinopteri; order Beloniformes; family Adrianichthyidae; genus Oryzias; species Oryzias latipes. The sequence goes on along the minus strand of NC_136249.1, from coordinate 22,570,518 downwards.
TTTCATCAATGGGATTCTTTCCAAAATCCTTTCAATCTAGCAAATTTTTCTGAGGTGTGATCATCTTCTACCACATTTAAACTTTGCTTCAATGCTCTTGAACACAACACTATGAACAACAGGCTTCTACAGCACGACTGTCAAACGTCTGCAGTTTTCTGCCATGGATGTGGTGCCGGATTCAGACTGACAGAGCCTAAAAAGACCCTTTTCAACTGTTTTGAATTGGTGTGACATTAAAAATTGACATTTTCTAGCGATGAATATTGGGCTTATTAGCTGTAAGTTTAGTCAACAACGAAAAAAATCAACATTTAAACTAAATATTTTTTTGTAAATATGTTGTAACTCATTGAGCTGCACCTGTACTGCAACTGTCCTAACTAACTTCAGTGCCAACTGTCCTCAGACAGCCAGGGCCACATTGAGCCTGACATGATGCCCTTCTGGCACCTCAGCATCGTGGCTTCCAGCTTCATCATGCTACATGAATCCACAGAAAACACTCTGTACAACATGGCTCAGGTGGCCCAGATCACACAGCTGGTATGTCTGTGCTTTTGTTTTTTCTCACTAATCTATAAGAGATTTCTGGAAATCCCAATGTTTGTTTTGTTGGTACATAAATAAAACTGTTCAACTGTATGGTTATGCTTTTATGAAGACTCCATGCCTGTGGTGAGAATCTGTTTTTGCTCCCCACTGTGATTAAAAAACAAAAATCAAATTAAAGCTCTGCACAAACTGGTATTTTTTTATACACTTGACTATGGCCAAACACTAACATTTAATTTAAAGGCCCATTTTTCTCTTTTTTGCTGAAGGAAACTGAAAGAGAGGAGCTAAAGTTTGACTCCCACATGTTGCTGCATGACATGGTGTCTCAGGTAAACTTTTTTTAACATTTGTGCCATTTAAAGAAGTTTCTTTTTTTTCTTCCAGAAGATGCTGTAATACTCAAATGTATTTATGATCCAATTCTTATGTCTTCCGGCTGCTGCCTTTAGGGGTTACCACACCAATCTTGTTCACACAGACTATCATGTATTAAATCAAAGTTCAGCTAGTGATTTTCACGTTTTTGCTTTGGTTTAATGCCAGAAGCTTTTCCTGACACAACCTCTGCATTTATCCAGACTGGCACACACAAACAATGGATGTGAACCTTTGTGGTTGCACTGTGTATATGATTCTATAGCAGGGCTGCTCATTCCTGGTCCTCCAGATCTACCACCCTGCCTGTTGGCTGGAAAACAGACAGTGGGGTAGATCTCTAGGAACATGGTTGGACAGCTCTGCTCCGAAGAACAAGCCTTTTAGCAGTTTTTGACAGTACTATGAGAAAATGTACTATGAGATATGGTTTTACTTCCCGATCTTTTGCCTTTAAATTTCTAAAATGTGTTCTCTCAGGAAATTCTCCACTGGAAGCTGCTTTTCACATGGTCTCCTGCAGAGGGCGTTAAAGTGCAGCAGATGCAGCAGATACCGAAGCCGAATCACTGAATGTTAAAAAGTTAAACTCCAAGTACAAACATACTGCTGGTATTCACCATGTTGCCATGACACTATTTTGTACTCTTTTTACTGCTTTATGATTGTATTTAGAGAGAGGGTAGAAAAACAAAAGGGAGATTTGTCCCGACGACTGAAATGTATGCTTAATAAATTCCATGAAACGTTTATGGTGCATTAATGTTTCTTTAAACACTTGGTTTCCCAGAGAGTGTGTGTGTGTGTGTTTTTCCTAAGTGTTGGAAAAGAGGACTTACGATACAGGACTGCTGATGGTCTCTCTAAAGGCCACTTTGGGTTTCCCCATCACACAGGGACAGTTGTACTCCCTCTCCATCCTCTAAACACCAAACCAGAACACATTTGTAGGAAAAGGTCAACATGTCAGATGCAGCCTCAAAGTAAATAGTACATTTCCTGTCAGTTTATTAGGTATTTACTTGAATGTGGGCTCACAGGTTACTGATTTGTTAGAGAATCAACTTTTTTGCCTTATATTGAAAATGTAATTACAAACTGTAACTACAATTTGACTTTTTTAGCTAGATTTTTACAAGTGTTTACTCTAAAGGTTCAAACAAATGTGCAGAAGTCCTGGCCACTACGTGACCACCCACCTGTGAGTAAATTTCCAGATGCAGCTCCCCCATGCCTGAGATGATGGTTTCCTTGCTCTCTGTGTCAAAATGTACTCTAAATGTGGGATCCTCTCTGGTGAACCGGTTGATGCCTTTGGAGAATTTATCCAGATCGTTCTAGTTGGAGACAAAAGCAGCGTGAGGAACAACGTGAGCTGCTGCTTTACAGTGGTGAAACAGGAATATTCACCTTGTTGGACGGCTTCATGGCCATGGATATGACGGGCTCTGGGATGTGGATGGACTCCTGCGGCACATAAGGTGATAAATGAACTAAAGCAGAAGTTTTTCTTGGAAATATAAACATCTACGCAAGTTTTCACAACCATATAAAACTCGTGGTCAATGAAAGCTCATTGAAAGTTAAACCAGGTCGAACTTGGACCAATCAGGGACTCAGATTTGGTAGTGACATACAGATGGCGTCCTCTATAATTTGTGAAGTGGCAACCATGGAAAATCGATCATGGAGGAAGAAAGAGTAAATGCGGTTCGTGTCTGACCGGATTTCTATGACATATACTGTATATTTTCATATATTAGAATCTTGGGAAAGAAAAAGCCTGGAGGAAGATTTGCATCGCTCTTCCAGCTGTAGGTGGCAGATATCCGCTAGTAAACAGTAAAAAAAATAAAGTGTTCATGGCTAAATACTTTTTTGTTTGGCTTTACTGAATCAGGTTTGAACTGCTCAAACTTCTCTTGCATGATCTAAATTGATCACAGCAGTCTCCCATCGGAAAAATCCATTTATCTGCAAAAAAGTGTGCACAGTTGTGTGTGTGCATGCTGTTTACCCTCCGGTGACTAGACAAACTCACCATGGAGAGGTTGGTACTATTCTTGGATGTGAAAGTGTCTCCGCTTGCACAGTCGATCCCAAAAAGGGCGCAGATATCTCCTGCATAAACTTCCTCCACATCCTGAAGGAGCAGGCAGGAGAAGAAGAAGAAAACAAAACTCTTTAATCAGTTATTTCATATGTTTTCATTTTGTTCCTTTCAATTTTAAAAAGTGTGTCTTGAAAGTTGACTGACGTAAGCTGGTTATTTTCATGTCTCAGAGGATGTGGTTATTTCTACATGCTTGACTTAAGCCTTAAGAGGAACCTTGATGACCAGTCATGCTCCTCTGCCTTTTTTGCACTGCAAACCACAACTGGAAAACTTCTACAATCAACTTCCTACTGACCAACACTGATTGGCTCTTACCTCCATCTGATCAGCATGGAGCCGCACGAGTCTCTGAACTCTGACCTTCTTGCCCGTGCGAGTGTTGAAGATGTATTCCCCTTTCTTCAGACAGCCTTGATAAACCCGTACATATGTCAGCTGTCCAAACCTACCAGCCTGTAAAAACAAAAGAACCACAAAACAACCAAGAAAATGATCTTTAAAACAGGAAAAGTAACAACAGAAACCTTTACTTTTTTTTTTAGCTCAATAGTTGTACCTCCAGTTTGAATGCGAGACCAACATATGGGTTAGAAGAGTCTCTTGTACAATCCATTTCGACCTTTGACGATACTGCAGAATCTCTATTAGCAGAGGACAAAAACAAAAAACAGTACTTCAGATCAAGGAACAGAATTTGCTGCTTTAAAAATAAAGAAGAGCTCCTCAGAAACACCCACTCGTCATTGTGGATGGCATAGTTTTTTTTTTCACTGGGGTTGGGCAGATAATCCAGTACAGCATCTAGAAGTGGCTGGACTCCTTTGTTCTTCAGCGCCGTGCCAACCAACACTGGAGTGAAGAGACGACGCACTGTGGCTCTGCGGATCGCAGCCTGGAAGACAAATAAACGATTCCTCCTGAACTCTAAGGGCTTAAATCAGAACAGCTTCAAAAGATTTTCAACAGCAGTGTGTGCAAATGCAGATAAAGTAAAGAATGAACTAGTTTTTAGTTAAATTGTGAAATTGCTGCAGACATGCCTGATAGTCCCTACTTTTAAGGCATATGTTTCTTCACAACCAAACTGGTATGAAACAATAGTATTAAAAATAATCTAAAAATGTTTATTAGTCTGAATCCATGCATTTATGGAATAAATGATTGCTACTAGTCTGTCAATTGATTTGAATGTTCTTACTGCAGCATGTTTAAAAGATTAAAAAAAAACTCATATTGACCAAATCATTCATATTCTGGATGTGGAGAATTTTCCTGAAATATTTGTATTCCGTTATTATTTAGAGTTCATTTTGAGGTACTTGAATTTGTTTTTCAATCTTTAAATACTTGTGCACCGCTGTACCTCTCTGAGCTTCTCTGTCAGCGTGGTGCTGGAGATCAGCATATATATACATACATATACATACATATATATACATACATATATATATATACATATATATATATACATATATATATATACATATATATATATATATATATATATATATATATATATATATATATATATATATATATATATATATATATATATATATATATATATATATATATATATATATATATATATATATCATTTGTTTTTAACCTCTTTGTTGTTTTTAATGTTTTTAGGAGTTTTTATTGTATGACGCTTTGTTAGACTGCAATCATTTTAAAGCGCCATATAAATGAATAAACTTGAACTTATTGACCTTCAGATCTAGGTTGGTTGGAATCTTCTCCTCCAGGAACATCTCCCCCAGGGTTTCATCCGCATTGGCAACACACTCCACCAGTTCTTGCCTCCGATCTGCTGCTTCAGCGCGAAATTCAGGTGGAACTTCGTCATAGCGGAGAGCTTGACTGTAGGGAGATGGAGAAACCCTTTAAATGTGTTTGTTTAGTTTTACATTAGGAAAGATAACTTTGGCAGACACTAATCACAGAAGGTTCAGTATGTTCTATGTAAAATCAAAAACTGCATGCAGAGTCTCTTACCCAAACGGCCCATCAAAGTACATGCTCCTCTCTTCTATTAGGTCGATGATGCCTTTCATATTTCCTTCCAAGCCTATAGGGATATTCACAAAGGCTGCGTTGTGGTTCAGTTTGGATCTGAAGGAAAATTGATCAAATTGAATTTTCAAAAGGGAGACAGATTTGAAGAATAATTATTAAAATTTATTTTTACATTTATTTAAAAAAAATGAAATAAGCACCAATGATGTACAAGTTGCCAAAAGTGCAAAAAAGACTTGTTTTCTCACACCACTCAGCTCAGTGTGTATATGACCAGGAACTCTTGTGTTACCTCATCTGCTGCAGGGCCCGGCTGGGGTTGGCTCCCATTCGGTCCAGCTTGTTTATGAACGTGAGGAAGGGTACGTTGTAGCGCTTCATTTGTCTGTTTACAGTCATGGTCTGACACTGGACACCTCCCACTGCACATAAAACCAGCACGGCTCCGTCCAGAACACGCAGCGCTCGCTCCACCTCGATAGTGAAATCCACGTGACCTGCAAAATACAGAGTGGTCCAAGTTATTTAAAAAAACCTAAATAAAAAAACGCAGCAATCCTTAGAAACTCTGTACACATCAGAAATGGTGTAAACTTATTTAAATTAAACTAATAGGTACAATAGTAAAAATGTATTTGAGCATGTTTAAGTCCCACTCCAACCGTCTTTTGATCTATTTCAAAGCATTCTCAGTGGTCTTTTAATTACAATTATGCCAATGTTATGCAAAATCAAAAAGCATATGTTGTTTTCTAGAACATAGTTTCTGCAGAGCAGCAGCAATTCATCAGAAATTCACCTTGGAGTTGTGGGTGGGACTGGTAAGCCTGCCATCATTTCCAATCATCCCTTTGTTACATGCTCTTCCACTAGCTTACAGCCCCAACCTAACATTATCAGTGGAATGAAAATATGGGACAATATTGGAGCGGTAAAATTTTGAGCCAGATGTCAGCTCAGACAAGGAAAAGTACATGGATCTCTTTGTCTGCAAGTAGATGCATCAGAATGGAGCGGACTCTAGCACTTGTGTCACAGCTACGGGATTTTTCAAACCGCATTTTTTAGGCTGCTCCTGATTCACATTGATTTGCTTAACCCTTGTGCTATCTTAGATGACCCCACCCTTACATTGACGTGTTTTCCCTACAATGACAAAGGTGGATAAAGGTGGACAGATTTCATGTAATCCATGGACACCAGTGAAGATCACAAATCATTGAAGAAAAAAGGTTCAGAGCACTGTCTAGTGGGTCTAGATGACCCAACTCCCAACGTTAAAGTTCCTCGGATAGCACAAGAATATACTTAATTTTCTTAATAAATTTTCTCCGTCATGTGAAACATGTCACAAAAACATGTTAAAAAACACCACTTTCATGGGAGTGAAGCTCCAGCTGGGGAAAGGTCAGTGGAAGTAAACACAAAGCGTTTTGTACCAGGCGTGTCGATGATGTTGATGTTGTGATCCTTCCAGATGGTGTATGTGGCAGCTGACTGGATGGTGATGCCTCTCTGTCTCTCCAGCTCCATGGAGTCCATGGTGGCTCCAACGCCATCCTTCCCCTTTACCTAAACATCGACAGCAGCACTCAGATTAACGATCCCCTACCTTTATTTCTCTTTACATATGTGCTCGCCCTCACTTCGTGAATCTCTGCTATCCTCCCGGTGTAGAAGAGGACCCTCTCGGTTAAAGTTGTCTTTCCAGAGTCGATGTGCGCAGAGATGCCGATGTTGCGGATCCTCTCATTAGGAAAGACTTCGGATGAGCATGTCCGACAGCTGTTAATAAGGACCTGAGGATATGATAAAGGACAACATCAATGAGGTGCATTTTTCGCTACTTCAGTTCGCGGTTATGAAATCTGCATGTTTTGTCATATAGCCAAGTAGCTAAAGTTGCCTTTTTGAGAGTGACGCTTCCTGTGGCCAAACGGTGAGTTTTGGTCAAACAAAGACCCGCCTTTAAAAGTATCATGTTGACTTTAAAGGCCAGTGAAAATGCAATTCCTCTTCAATTCGACCCTAACGTTCCAGCTAGCCTGCTGAAAGTCACGCCGGTCCCAGGCAACTTCCGCATCTACGGAAAGTCCAGAGGAACAAAAATGGCAGACGTCATGGAGGGCTCACAGACGGAAAGCGCAGAATTTGACATGAAAGATGTTTTTGCACTCATAATTCAGTGATATTCGATTCTCATTTAATAATTGAATTTGTAATTTGATCATGCAATTTCAAAAGACATTTTGCAATTGCCATTTCAATTTTCAGGCTTGCAATTTGAAAGTGCATTTTGCAATTTAGAATTCGATGTAAAAATGAGAATTCAATCGAACTTTTTTTTTTATTTAAAAAATTAATTGCATTTTAACTTGACATAGATTTTTGGTACCATAATTCGTAGAGGTGTAGCGATTCATTTCAACAGTAGTTCAATTCATATCCTAATTTGTGGTTGACAATAGAATTAACAGTTGATCCATCCATCCATTTTCTGAACCTGTTTTATCCCTTACGGAGTCGTGGGGCAGCTGGACCCTAACCAGGCCACTGTTGGGCGAAGGCAAGGTACACCTTAGACAGGTTGCAGTCTGTCACAGGGCCACAATCATGAACCCATGCACAGCAGGGGACATAATCAATTCACCTAAGAAGCATGTCTTTGGACTGGAGGAAGCCGGAGTTCCTGAGAACTCCACACGTAAAGGTTCCAGCTGGGACTTGCATCGGGACAACCTTCCAGCTGTAAGGCAAAATCGCCACCTTACTGTCGTGCACCACTGTAGTCTATTTTAAAATCGACCCAGGCCATCTTTAGCCAAAAATTCAACTAGTGGGACTCAGAGATAAATACCTGGATACTGAACAGTGCAGGAGAAGTTTTCCAGATTCCTTGTATTTCTTGCAAGATAATCAAGTGTAAATTAAATAAATGTACAAGTAAACAAGAATTAATAGTAAATCCATTTATATTTTAGTTTAATAAAGTTAAGCCACTGTTGTTTTCTGGAACATTATAAGAACATTTTACCGCCCTTTATGGTCATGTGTCTTTGCAAAATTCAAATTGTTTCCAAACATTATATTGTAATAATAGCTTGATCCATCACATATAGTGGGGAAAAAAGTATTTATTCAGCCACCAATTGTGAAGGTTTTCCCCCTAAAAAGGTGTGAGAGACCTGTAATTTTCATTATTGGTACAAAATAAGAAAGAAAAATCCAGAAAAACCCCAGCATCAGAGCTACCAGCAACTGCTGAGCTATAGCTCTGATTCCACACAGGTGTGTCGGTCGGAACGAGTTTTTCTGCATGAAGCTCTCCAAGCTCTGATCCAGTATTTCTTACACCAGGCAGATGTTATTTTGATACTTGAATGACTCGTTGAACTTGAGAAGATTATTCTTTTCAGAATCCAGAGATTTAATGGGGTCCCATGGCTTTGGGCTCATACTGGCTCTCAAAGTTTGGCTGTGTGGGTTTAACCCCAGGCACCTCCTGGTTCCACTGAAAAAAAGTCCATCAATTGAGGAAAATATCCAAAAAACGAATAAATAGGAAAAACAAAAAATGACTTGACTTAAAAAAAACTTTTATCACAACAATCCTAAAAAAAAAGAAATATATATGTAAAAAGAAATAGTTCTTGCACAATTTGGAGAAGTGCTTTGTGTCGCTTTGCGCACCGTCCGCACAAGGTTTGGCTTGGCATTGCAAAATGGAGAGATAGCCTTCCTTATTTAAAGTCTCTTTTACCTTGATCAAATCTCCCACCCTGTTTTCCATCTCGCAAACGTTTTTTTGTAATCCAAACACCTCAAACTTTGATTTGTCCGTCCATAACACTTTCATCCAATCTTCCTCTTTCCAATATCTGTTCTTTTTGTCCATATTCTCTCTTTTGTATGCCATTTTCAGATGTAACTTTTTCTTTACTACATGCCCTGAAGGCCAGCATCCCAAAGTCATTTCTTCACTTGATGTTGACACTGGTGTTTTGCCAGTACTATTTCATGAAGCTACCAAGACCTGTGAGGCATCCATTTGTCAAACTGGAGACTTTGATGTACTTTTATTCTTGATCAGTTGTGCACCTGGGCCTTCCATTTCTTTTTCTACTCTGCTTGTGCTGTTCTCTGAAGAAAGTAGTAAACAAAGTAGAAGGAAATCTTCAATTTCTTGACAATTTCTCACATGGAATAGCTTTCATTTCTAAGGACAAGAATGATCTGTTAACTTTCACATGAAAGTTCTCATTTTTTGGCCATTTTGAGCATTGCATTGACTCTAGATACCCAACCTATTCACATGAAGGTCAGTTTTATAGTTCTCTAAGCAGCCAAAATGTTTTCAGCTGTGCTAACATGATTGCACAAGGGTTTTCTAATCGTCTGTTAGCCTTCTGGCACAGTGAGCAAACACACTGTACCATTAGAACACTGGAGTGATAGTTGCTGGAAATGGGGCTCCAGTTATCTAGGTAGGTAGTGCACCAAAAACCAGACATTTGCAGCTAGAATCATCATTTTTAATTATTTACCACATTAATAAGAGTGTGCTTATGATTGGTGTAAAGTTATCTTCATTGACAAAAAAGTGATTTTTATTTCAAAAGTAGGAAACATTTCTAAGTGACTCCAAACTTTTGAATGGTAGTGCAGGATTTTTAAATTTGTGGTAAATGTTGATCTATTTTGCTGGTCCCTGTTAATATTTACAGTTCTCTGTCGCCTTCTTGTGGCTACTTGCAGAAGACAAACCAACAAAGAAAGTGTGTCTATATATATGCTAACTCTTGAGGAAAGCCATAAAACACAAATTTAATACAGCATCATACTTCTTTTTTTTTTAGTCAATATTCCTTCAAACAGAACAATTTCAGGGTTTGTTGTCAGAAACGTTCTGACAAAACTGTCCTGTGAAGTGTGTAGTCCAGCTGCTGTGGCCTCCGCCTCTGATCAGAGCATCTGCTTCACCTTAAAAACAATGGTAAAGTGATGGTCCCCTCAGAAAGAACAGTGAAGGTGGTCCACAATTTATTCAATTTCTTGTTTTAAAGGTTTGTTCCCATGAACCATTCTCCAAAAAACACAGAACAGAAATACAATAAACTAAACCATGAAACTTATGTTTATTTTTTTAATGTTATTCACTTAAATATTCAAATGTGTTTATTTGTTAAAATGTAGCATCAATTTGTTTTTCATTTAACATGCAAACCTACCACATGTCAGTTCCTGTCGTTTAGCATGAAAAGTATGTGTTTTTTTGTTAAGTAAACATTCACCTACTAAATTTCTTTACGGGTATTAATTGACTTTAATCTTAATCTTAATCTCAATCAATGAAACAACTGTGCTGGTGGTGCGTGGGGGATCAATCCAAGATGGCGACCACACTAATTTTTTTTAAATAAACTTTATTGACAAATATTGCACCTACAAAAGATCTAACGCTGGTAAATCAGTTCCAACAGGTGGCGACAGTCTACGAGGAATCGTATTTAATGTCTTGGAGTGTTTATTATGATTAGTTGGTTCACCTTAAAGCTCAGCCGTATTTGGGCTAAACCAAACTGTAGGATCATTTGGTGTTCCAATGAGTTATATAACTACTTGCTTCCAACCGAAAGAAACTTCATTATTTGGCCACTATCAAACTTTTCCTAGATACTTTATTGATGAAAACTGATTGATTGCTGACTAAAATAAAAGTATGTTAAACAAAAAAAAAAAAAAAACATTTTATTAAACCAATCAATTAGCAACTCAATTCACCTCCTTTGTTTTAAACGCTGCGATATTCCTCTCTCGTGTAGCCAAAAATGATGTTATTAATATATATGTATAGTGATGGATAGTTTTGGACAAGTTTGAATTGTTTTTGGATCACTTTTGGTGAAAGTAAAAGAGCTTGGGTGTTGAGTAGACCTGCCCTCCTCGTTTTGCTGAACGTTTCCTCTTTCTTTCTACCACATGCTGTGTTCCTGCGTTATTAGTCTGCGTGTCACACCGATCGGTTCAACAGTCGCATTCTTTTCGCGTTCAGCTGTTGATGGACATTTTTTTCTTTCACTAGTGCTGCTTAGACTCCTAAGGTAAGTCTACATACATTTTCTAATTAAAACACACATGAAGGATGAGCTGTCACTTGGTTTCATTTTCAATGAAGTGTATGCCTTGTTTCATAGTTCATATTTTAAACTGATTTAAAAAAACACTCAACTCAACAAGCAGCATTTAACGAAACAAAAAACTTCCCTTTAAATGCGATAAAGTCAAACCTTTCAGTGGGAAGTGGTTGTGTTTTCTCTTTAGCCTCCAAACTAAACAAACAAAAGTGTTAAGATAAAGGATGATTTAGCAGTTTAGTGTTTGATAAATGTAACTTGCTTGTATTTTTTATGTTGCTTAGCTCATATTTTTTACTTTAAGATGTGCTTTATAGCTAACTTCCCATAAAGGCGTTTGTGTGTCAGCCATGGTGGGTGTGTTGGGATGACTGTGTGTACTTTGTGTCATTGTGGCATAAGACTATCTGTCATTCATCTTGCTGTCCTGATGGAAATCTGAGCCTGACAACTCCTGCCAGAGGGCGAGGCGAAGACACAAGGAGCATAACACAGTGTCACATCATCACGGTTCATAAAATTATAAGATCTACCTGAAGGAAGAAGGAAAAAAGAGGAAAATAATAATAATATTTGTGCCTCTGGGGACAAGAGTTTCATTTTTGTTTGTGATCCTCCACCTGTTGGTGAAAATCCACCTTTCTCCCAGGTATTAGTCATTACGGAGGATAATTTCTAATTTCATTTCATACAGTTACACAAGAAAGTGTTAGATGTGCTGAGCCTATTTGTGTGGTTTAAGATGAGTTATTGTTTCCATTGTAACACTTCCTGTCTCATTTCCTTCTAGTGTGACTCTTGACAGCAGAACGCCTGCTACTGCGATGCCTTTTCATTAAATCTCCAATATAAGGAAAACTTTTGTTGCAAACTTCAAAATAATTGTCCCTTTTTTAATTATGAGATGCAATTCACTTTAGGTTTGTATATCGTGGGTTAGAATTTATGTTGCAACTAGATTACCATCTGTATTTTGATCCATGTGTTTTTAAACGCTGCATCCTGTGCTGACATAACCACCCCTCTTTAATCTAGAGAAATAAGACAAAAGGGAGCTGTTTTTCTCTTGAAATCAACTTATGAGTGGATTGCCAAAATTGTGTGGTGGACGAAGTAAAATAGTTTTGACAAACTGTCACCTGGGTTGTCAGACGAGCATATGGTTAAATCCAGGTGCTAAAATCTAGGCAAGTGTACCACCTAAGGAATTCAGGACACCACACAAGGCCTGCAGTCACTTTAATATTACTGAGATGCATCAAAAACCTGTTTCAACAATTGACGCAGTTGCATTAACTACTAGTACTGTTAGTCCCTTGTGGGTTGAAAAAAAGATAACTTTGCTTTAATGATGTATAAAAAGCTGTCTTGACTCATTTAGTTGGATTAATTTGGGATTTTTTTTTAAAAATGCTCGTGGGAACTAAGATTGACCTTTTATAGATGTGTTCATTTAAAGCCTGGTTGTTGTGGGTAAATGTGACAAGTTCAGACTAATGGATCATATCCTCCCTGAAATCTTTATTTATTGGTAAGTTAACATCAACTAAGGGACAGTTACCCTTAGGCTACTTGAACGTATATATATAGATAGATAGATAGATCTATAACTATTCTTCTTTTTTCCCCACAGCGCTTACATTTCATATTAAATATTTTCCAATGCACACTTTGTGTTACCATCATGTAGAAACCACATTGTAAAAACGCCTAATGTGTCAAAACACTAGTAGACACTATTGGTACTATATAGAATTTATACTCTATAGATTTTAAGTATGCTGTTCAAAAATCCCCCTTCCACCCCCCTTTTTTTCTTGTGACTATATTCCTGTTCTGATTTACTTTTTTTTTTAATAAATGTAAAACGACTGTTTTGGCACTGGTGTCAAGCCTAGGCGTGTTAATCCATGTCGGTGACAGACAATACTTTTTGAGTTTACTAAATGATTAATCGCCTATTTGTTCCCACAGGTGCGCCAGATCTTTACCTGGATGGAAAAAGGATTAGAATGATCACACCGAGTTCCGTACAATGACTCGATTTCTTACTAAATGAGAGGAGTCATGGTCTGAGCACAACAATTGCTCCAATTTAGGGTGTGTCCGGCGGACTGTTACTACTACGGTATGCAGGATGGGCCAAACTCGCTCTGATCTCGCGCACAGCTCCTCCGCCTCCAACTCTGGTAGAGCGACGTGGAGAGCCGAGGAGAAAGCCCGACGGCTCCCCAGGTTGCGGAACAAAGGTGAGCCACCGAACAAGAACCCGATGAAAAACAAAGTTCTGGCTTGCTTGGGAAGAAGAAAGCGATTCCAGACCGAAGTGGAGGTTGGTGGCGGAAACGAAGCCGCAGATCCAGCATCGAGCAGCGGCCACAGAGTGGGAAAGTTGCCGCGGGACGAGGTTGCGTGGGTCGTTGGGGAATATCAAACAGAAGAACCGGGCTGTAACGAGGCAGAATATGGCCTAGAATGCGAGGACGGTAGACGAAGTGCCGTAGGGTGCTCGGCGGGTCCAGCTGCTGTGTCACGCTTGGAAACGCAAAGCAGTGAAGTTAGCATTGCGGGCTACGAGGAGCCGAAACCCGCGCGGGAGGACAATGCCTCGGATCCCCCACCAAGGGCCATGGAAGGTAAACCACACGGTGGAAGTAGTCAGGATTGCACCGTGTCTAACGTTGGGGTACTGACTTGCAATAATCTGAGTTTAGCCCCCATTCTGACCTCTGACCCGGACCCCCAACAAAGTTTGCCCAGCTTGAACTCGGAAAAGCGCGTGGACGGGGTTCTGTCCACGCCCGATGATCCCCTCGAGGCTAAAATGACTAAAACTGACTGCAGCTCAATCACGTGTCGATCGAACCAGGGCGGGATCCCCAACAACTGCCTCACTGAGACCCAAAACAGCTCTGATCAGATCCTCAAGAGTCCACCAGAAGGCCCACGTTTTTTCCCAGGAGCCATACCGAAGCTGATCATAACAAGAGACCCCAGTCCGACCCGCTCGGCGGGGACGCCAGACCTGCTGAGCGTGCAGCAAACGGAGCTCAGCTCGGGCTCCTTTCTGGAACTGCACCCCGACGACGAGTCTCCCTGCTCGGACAGCGGCTGTGGAGGCTCCCCCGCTCTCACTCGCAGCTTCAGGAAGCTCTCCAACTCCTCGTCCATCTGCCTGTCTTCTGCCTCGTCCTTCGAGGAGTCCGAGGACGACTTCACCGGCAGCGACATCGAGTCCAGCCTGTCTCCTGCTCGGCCTGTGTGCAGCCCGGATTACGCCACAGGGGTAGGTGGCTTCGTTTTGACATTCTCAAATGAAACAAACAAATGTTGATTTCACTTTTACAGAAACATCCTGTGGCCAATTGAATTGATCACAAAACACTTTCAGATCTTCTTTCAAAGATGACCACAATCCAGTTTAACTGCTGCAGGAACGGGGTGGGGTGGGTGCAGATGTTTATGACTACATGCCCTGCCAGAGACGTGTGCAACTTGTCTTAAGGGGCTTTTATCTTAATTGGCGGAAAAAAGGGTGTGATGAAAGAGCTGAGGAGAAGTTGAAGGCATGCCGCAATCCTGCAGCAACATGTCTCCAGTGAACAAAATGTCCAAACCAGTCCATACCTTTGGAATGTCAAACATCTGGAATACATGTATGGACAGACTGGGTGCATCCAGAGACAAAAATGAATCAATGTGTCTATGCTTTAGACTGAGTTACCAAACTTCTGTTTGAGTAACTAAAATCCTTTCAGACATTAGTAAGAGATGATTTATTAAGGCATCGATGTTTTCACGTGAATATGCAAGTAATGGAGCCATGAATTTCCCTAAAGTTTAATAAACATTTAACCCACTAAACAATTGGGACATGGTTAGAAAGTTTTTTTTTTAAACAACCTTTTACCCTGCTGTTCATCAGATTCATAGAGCTGTATTGTATTTGGTCACACATCAGCTGGACAGGTTAGACAGGACAGAGATACTTTAGTCTAAAAGAGACCAAAAACATTTACATCAAAGGAAACTTCGGTGTCTGCTTGTTTTTGTGTGGCTTCTTTCTACTCCCACTGGCACATGTTTCCATTAACTGAGGTTTTTTAAGAAGAGTTGGTGCCAAAATCTTTAAATCTTAGTTGAGTTCTTTGACAGATAAGGCAAGTACCGGTACTTTTAAGTTTTGGCGTGGTGGTTCAGATAAAAGCCAAATAGTTCTCTTGGTTTCAGGAGACTGGGATCGTCTAACCACACTTGGAATGTTTTTAGGAAATGATTTTGCTGATGGTGCCTCTGTAGTATTTGAACTTCTCTTTATTTTTCCCCGTAAATGCGGAAAATCCAGTTTTTTTTTGTCTGAGCCACATCAACCCATCCTAAAATGTTGAAAGAAGCTAGAAAGAAACACAGAAAAAAAATGACAGCTTATTTTTTTTAACAGTCGTGAGATCAACCAGGGAAATTTTCATTTCTGTTTTGCCCATCTGTCTCCTCTCATCTGCAAAGGCGTTAATAGTTCCTACCAATTCAACCATCTCCACAAACGTTCTACTGAAGATCCACATTCATTCAGCATGTTTAGTGTTGTTTACTCATGCAGGAAGTATTTGAAAGCTGCATGTTCCCTGGAGCCTACCATGTCTTATTCAAACATTTCTAATGTTAAGGAATGAAACAAAGATTCACTTTGAATTTTTTTTTTGTTTTAAATTCAGCATCCAACAATTTTCAGTCATTCGAAAAATATTATTTTGTTTGTGTGGTTTAATTCCAGATGTTGTGAAGCTGGCAGTAAAAAGTTCATTGAAGTTACCAGAGATGAGAAGTTTCCTAACTGTTAGGAAATACTCCTCACACGTCTGATTACATGAATCCATGGCTTGAACCACAGGATTGGTGACACTGTAATTTCCAAGCTTTTATATTTGCAGCCAGGAAATGAGCAACTCAGCAAGTTGTGCTTGGGCTGTTGTAACAAATGGGATGACGCTGACCTGTGGTTTGTGATAAGAGCCTTTTTTTTTCTTTTTTTTTTAAATAGGAGTGTTGTGTTCCCTCTCATCGTTGTTTTATTGTAATGAGCCAAATTAGGGGGTTATGTTTGTGTGTTGTGTCCAGCTTTGTCTCATTCCAGCGCCAGACGTCTACAGTTTGTTCACACAGTGACGTGAGAGTTTAGCTGCTTACACAGGAACAAGCAATGCTGTCTTGCATTCACGGCTGAGAGTGTGTCATGGAAAATTGAGCAGGAGGCTGAGCCAGTTGCTAGGCAACGCCTTTACCTTATATGGCAGTTTTTTTTTTCTGTCTCTGAGACTGCATTCAGTTGTGAGGCACAGATTAGATATAAATTCCTTTAAATGTGCTTTTCCCCAACAGTATTCCTGTTATTTTTGTATTATTAAGTGAAGAATCTATTACGAGGGACTGTTTTGCTCCAACTTGAAGAGACATTTAAAAGCAATCCTAAAATAAAGCCTGCTTTGTTGCTTTTTTGACCCAATTTTTTAATATTATTATCATATTTGGCCACTATAACTCAAAGTGTGACATATTAGATTAAAAAAATAGCTGAAAAGTTTGTCCAAGGTGAAGTACAGATTGGAGGTTATGTGAGGTTGGTTGTGTTGCTCAGGGGGGACAGTGGGATTCGAAATGATAGGCAGTGAAAACGGCTGATGGCTTTTACTAAAGTGAAGTGACTTTCTCCAAAGTAAAATGATCGGGTGTACAGTTTTAAAGCTTTTATTGTTCTGAGATAATTTTCTGAGGAAAATTGGATATTAGAAGAATCAAAGGCACCTTGTTGAGGCTAAAAAAAACGAAAACTCTTTACAAATTGGGGCTTTATGTCTCCTTTGTTGAGTTTGCCTTCATTGTTGTTTCAGTTTTTTTTAATATTTGCTCAGAAACCATCACATCTGAGCTGCCTGAATACTTGAGATGCGGGAAAGGGATGTGGTTTGTATAAACTAGTTGTGAGAGGATCTGTAGCCATGCCTGAAAACACCCTTTTGTGCGTTTGCTCGTATGCTGTAACTCCTGGAGTTGGTAATAGTTGTCTGACAGGTTCTCCTTTCTCCACACACACACACACACACACACACACATGCTTGCCTCTGTGTGTTACAGAAGAGCCTGTTGTATAGACAATAGCGAAGCCTGGGGAGAATCAGGACAGCGTCAGTGTCCCTACCCCCCGCGCCGCCGTGTCAGTCATATGAATCTGTCAGGAGGTTGGCCCAGCATGGAGCTCAGAGCAGGCCCGGTAGCGATTATAGGACAAGGGGAGGAGAAGAAAGGTTTCACTGAGAGGTTGGAAGAGAGCTTGGAGTGTTGTACCTTCAGGGTCGACGGGGTGAAGGATTTGGAGGAGGAAGAAAAACAGAAGGCCAGTTCAAGCACGCATATCGGAGACACAAAGGCAAAAAGACTGCTGCAGGTCAGTAGGTGTGTAGTGTTGATGGCAACAGAGATGTGAGGTATGGGGGGGGGGGGGGGGGGGGCAGTTGTGGGGGCTGTAAAATGCTAAAGTAGGAGACAATGTGATTTGCTTGACAAAAAAGAAAGCTAAACAGGATTAGACTTTGGGAGAAAAATGTTCATTTCCTAGAAAGAGAGGAGCGAATCTCCCCAAGTGCTCTTTCACTGAGGGAGCTGGTTCAGGGTTTTTTGTGCTGGCTTTGCTTCATTTTTTGGGTTGTGTGCGTCTTCTGTGGACACCAGCCTCTTTTCCCACTGTTCTGTCAGGTGAGAAGTGAATCCCGATGAACTTGAATAAAAAAACGCTGACTTTTGCTCTAAAATGATTTATTAGTATAGATCCCTCTAAATGTAGGTAAAGTGTTTTTGTGTTCAAATGGGATTTCAATGATAGCTTAGTTTTGCTCCCGTACATGAAAATTATCCATTTAATTCTGCGGGTTTCCCTGTATATCTGTGACTAACGGAGTTAACAAGCTTGTCAAAAACAGTTCGCAGTATCATCATATGACTCTAATGGTCGCTGTTTTCACAAAGCTTATTTCTTGTGACAAAAAGCGAGCGCTGCTCAGTTTAGTCTGCTGTTCATCAGATCTTTTTGGAGCCTTAGCTGACAACAACCACGGCTGAAGTGGTTTCCAATGAAATTTGATGCTGTGTGTCGTTTTCGGAACGAGCGGGAAATAGAACAAAAAAAGAAACAACTTAGAAATTATATAGAGATTTGTCCTAATTCAAGTTAGAAACAGCAGAAGAAAACCAAGCAAAGAAAAAAGTTTTTTTTTATTCAAAGACGTCATCCTCAAAGCTTTGCAGAGACCAAAGCTACGCTCAACTGAAGCTCTCCTAGATGTCAAGAGTTGCATAAAAGGGAAAGCGGAGAAGGTAAAAGGGTGAGGGGGGGGGGGGGTCTGTAAATGAAAACAACCACACTTCTTTTTTTTCCTTTTTTTTTTTTAAGATTATATTGTTTTTAGCTTTGTGTCCATCAGAGAATTAGCTTTCCATATGTTTGTTATATTAATGAGGGACGTATGAGCTCAGGGACGAGGCACAGCAAGCTGTCAGCATGAATGATTTCAACAAAAGAAATGTGAGAAGAGAGGCTGAAGCTTGTGGAAAGGCTTCCTCCTTTGTGTGCTCATTTGAACAAGGTAGCAGCTTATATATATATATATATATATATATATATATATATATATATATATATATATATATATATATATATATATATATATATATATATATATATATATATATATATATATATATATACTTTTATTTGTGTACAGTAATTAGAGTGTTATGCCACTCTGACAAATCGGCAGCTTTTGAAAAGTCAGCATCCATAGTGGTTTATGATACAAACAAAATCAAGGGAAGGAAACGAGTTCAACATACTTCTTGTGTCTTTTATTGGTATAGTGAAGTTAAATCCACACAACCTACATTTAAAGTATTTTTCCTTTACTTTTGCTGATCATTGTCTGCATGCATTGGAGTATGATGTATTAGGTTAGTGTGGCTAAGAAAAGTTTCATTCATGATCATTGAACGATGTGTATGAATGACTTGACCTCACATCCTGCAGAGATGAGGTCATTCTGCTCATGAGTGGCTCACCAGTGAGGCATGTCAATACAACAAGAATTCTGACTTCCCATGCTTTTGATGCAACGCCGTTTTTGTCATTGTTCTTGGCATCGAGGAGGTGGCAGAGGTCACAGCTCAGTAATCTGGCACTCATTCAGAAATGTTGGTTTGCTTTCTTTAAAAAACCCTGACGATGCAGCCAAACCAGCCAAACAAAAGCAGATGGAGGTATTTTACAGGTCAAAAGTCGCCATTGATTATTCATTTAGTGTGTGTTGCCTTTTTGGTTTTTCCAGATCCACCTGTCATGGGAAGATGGTCAAAGCTCAACAATTTTACCACAATTTTAATTTGGTTAAGACACCGAATGATTGATTCCAAGCAGAAAAATATTACTAATTTGACAGATTACAATAAAAATAAAGTTACAGTGGATAAAATGTGTTAAAAAATGCAGTTAAATAGGGAAAACTAACCTTTTAATCATAGTTGAGAACAATTAAAATTTGAAAAAGCTAAAGTCCTTTTCTAAATGGAATGAAGGTGGACGGGTTGAAGTGGAAGCCCTTTTCCCTCCTAACATAGCAGCAGACCTGCAGTTTGTTCTGTGCATGTGTACACACACTACACTAGGGTTGTTGTGACTCTTTGACCAGAGTGAACTGAATAGTTGGGAGCTATAAAAAGATTTATTTTATGATTACAGCCCGTTGCTTTACTGCTTACATTAATCTTTGCTGCACTCCTTTTTTTTTTTTTTTATTCTTTTGACCAGAAGCAGTAAAGCTCTCAAATCTATGCAGGGCAAACCTCAAGAACCATAAAAGTTTTTTTTGTGTACTATTGTAACAGATGTAGAAATCCTTTTATGTCACTAGAACTGGTTGTCCATTCACTGTAATTTCCCGCTCAAGTGCCCTAATGGTTTCTTCCGGCTCTTCTGAAGTTTCATGCGTCAGTTCTTGCTGCACGCCATCCTTGCTTTGGTGTTTCCCAACAGAGAGAACCATTACACAAACAGACCCCAACGGCAGCAGCACACACACTATCAGACAGTGTGGTTCTGCTTTACGACACCAGTGTGGCCTTTGGTAAATGTTTTATAAATGGGCTTTGTCATGAGCGGTTTTCACCTGGCCTTGGGTAAAGGGGAGGGCTTATCCAATGTCCACTGATATGTGCAGACAACAAGGTGTGTTTTCCTTTAATGAGTAATCATACTTTTGGCCTCCGTTTAGCTCAGTTCTTTGTTAGACCAGCAAGGCAAACCCGTATGAGTCAGGGTCCAGATTTATTTTTAAATTTTTTTTTGCCTCCCGGGATGTTTTTAAATCTTGTGGCTCCATTAATGAAATTAATGATTTAGTTCTTATTTTATATTTTTTAAATTACATTTCAGGCCAAGTCCTGGCAGAAGCTGAAGACCATGGTTCATTGCTCCCCGTTTGTCGTGTCCTTCAAGAAGCGTTACCCGTGGGTGCAGCTAGCTGGCCATGCAGGTATGCACTGAGCTCCTACTGTTTGCTTGAGGGCTTGAACATGATACTGCTTTCAGTTTTATCTTGTTAAAAGGAACTTTAGCAGCCTGTCAGTGAGGCTTATTAGCGTGACAGTGAGGCGGTTTTCTATGGAGCGTCCAAAGGTGACCAAAATCTGCCTAACAACATTTCTAAAAGAGAAATGGAACAGAAAAGAAAGCTATAACATCTGTATGTTTCAATATTTAGCAAACTCATGCAAAGGAAATTCATTCTCATGTAATTTAAGAGGGACAAAAATCCTAGAAATGTGAAGCAGCTCCTTGAATCCTCCTCCTTTCTCTCCAAGGTAACTTCCAGGCTGGAGAATATGGACGCTTGCTGAAGCGATACTGCGAGTGTGAGCAGCTATGTCTGCAGAAACTAATGAAAGACACTCTGCGACCTTATGTACCTGGGTATTACGGTGTAATCCAGAAGGATGAGCAGGATTATAATCTGATGGATGATCTGTTGGCTGACTTTGACTCTCCCTCCATCATGGACTGTAAGATGGGAAGCAGGTAAGATTCAGAGAGTGATATCTGGAGATGGTGCTTTGGTTTGTTTTCCAGTCTTCATGTAACAGTCAGACTCTATCTTATTATGATTTCCTCGCTTCTAAGGAAAGCAAATTGAACTGAAATGACATTTTGGCATCACAGGACGTACTTGGAAGAGGAGCTAACAAAAGCCAGAGAACGTCCACGCCTGAGAAAGGACATGTATGAGAAGATGGTAGCAGTGGACCCCGAGGCCCCCACAGAAGAGGAACGGGCCCAGCAGGGTGTCCTGAAACCCCGGTACATGCAGTGGAGGGAGACGCTCAGCTCTACTGCCACACTGGGTTTCCGCATTGAAGGCATCAAGGTCAGTGGTCCTCCAGAGCGTCCCGACATGTCCGACTTTGGTGATCGGTGCTGAAAGAAAATCAATGTTTCTGAAAGACTTCAGATCATAAAGGGAAGCATACATGTTTGGCAAGACGGACAGCATGTCTGTAAACTGAAAGGAAACTAGTCTGAAAAAATGTTTTTTGTTTTTTTGAGAGTAAATCCGGTCTTCTTATCAAGTCCTAAAAATATTCCATTTGCATGCTGCTTGACGCAAATGAAGACGTGTGACATAATAAAGGCATTCTAGGCCGCCTGCTCCACCTTTTGTTTTCCAGTCCAGTATCAAAAGCCACAATCTTCCAGACAAAAACCCTTAAGACCTGCGCTTTATTTCCAGATAAATATTCATCACTACATGGAAACTGATCCGGGAAGCTTTTATCACTGAGAGGAATTGTTTTTCTCACAATAATGAATTATGAATGAGTGACTAGCCCACTCTCCATAAAATGCCTTTCTTTTTCTCTTAAACAGAAAGCAGATGGAACTTGTAACACCAACTTCAAGAAGACAAAGCACAAAGAGCAAGTGATGCAGGCCCTGGAGGACTTTGTTGATGGGAATGTTCAGATTCTGGTATGTCTGCACTTTACGTCCACATTTTGGAGAAAGATGAGAGAAAAATGGAACATTACTGTATTTGATCTCTTGATGAAATTAAACTGCAAAGTGGACTATTTAATCAAATTAAGCTGCCAGCACATTGAATAGTTTATTTAAAATGATGTTGGGAAATACACCAGGTGTTTAGTTCAAACACAAAAAAGCACATTTGTGACTCAAATATACAAAGTTTAAGTCGAAAACGCTTTGAATTAATCCTACGGAGTAAATTCTGCTTTCATTTTATAACTCTTTGCTTCACATTTTCATTTCCTGCATCTCCTGTCTTTCAGAAATTGTACCTTCAGAGGTTGGAGGAACTACGCTCAGCCCTTGAGCAATCTCAGTTTTTCAAAGCACACGAGGTGAGATGTAATCAGTGTTTGCAGTTCTCAAACAAACCTGTTGTCCCAGTTGTAATTGCTTTATGTCCTCTCATCAGCTTCTGTACCTGATCCCTGGCATCTCTGACCTCTCTTGTTTGACTGGTTTCACACAGGTTGTCGGCAGCTCTCTGCTGTTTGTGCACGACGCCTCAGGCAAGGCCAAAGTGTGGATGATTGACTTTGGGAAGACCGTCCCCCTGCCTGACTCTCAGACGCTGGACCACAGAACGCCCTGGTCGGAGGGGAACAGGGAAGATGGCTACCTGTGGGGACTGGACAACCTCATAAGCATTTTCAGCACTGTGCTCAGCCAGACGCCGTGAGGGGCAAGCAAGACTCACTTTGCCACAGGAATCGATGCCCAGTTTGTGGAGGAAAATCAAGTTAGCATGAAATTGAGGAATGATTTGGAGATCTTGCAGTTTTTGTGGAATTTTTTTGAGGCTTTTATCTAAATGTTGTACCTACTTATGTAAGGAGAGACAGCAAAGAAAAG
The DNA here is from genome assembly GCF_053564925.1 of Oryzias latipes. NCBI lineage: Eukaryota > Metazoa > Chordata > Actinopteri > Beloniformes > Adrianichthyidae > Oryzias > Oryzias latipes. The sequence goes on along the minus strand of NC_136249.1, from coordinate 22,547,339 downwards.
CAGGACTTTTGTCACTTTCAGCTAACGAGGTCGAGGGAAGATACGGAGCTTTGAGGACAAGTGAAATCAGTGGAAGTCAGAAGAAAATAAGACTTTAAAGTTGAACATTTGTTACACATACTTTACTTTTTTTTTGTTTCCTGAGAACACAAGGCTTTGAACCAATGGACTTCTGAAAATCAACCCCCCCCCCCCCCCCCCCCAAAAAAATGACACTATGATCTCTTTCCAAGAGCTCCCCCTTCAGGTTAATGTTGCACAGAATTATCCTGCAACTATGGACTCTGTAAGAGCAACCATAACTCATTCAGTCCTTCAAAAGCATTGGGAAATGGAACTCATCTTTGACGTTGCAACACTACAACAATGGTCCTTGTGTAAACTAACTGTGTGTAAATATATCTTAACTTAATGTTTTTTTTTTTTTCCTTTTGAAATACTGTTTTACCACCTGTGTACAAAATGTATGCCTTGCTCTTTTTCTTTTCTTTTTTTTGATTGAACTGTTTAATCATTCCTGGGCTGTGAACTCTCACAATCCTCCCAAACACACAAAAATAAGCATGTAGTCCCAAAGGTTTGCTTTTACCTGAAACTGTTTTATTTTTGTATGATTTCATACAATGAAGATTTTTTGTTTTTCTTTTTAAATGAACCGTGAACAAGTTAAAAGCAATATTTTATTTTGTTTTTTGACTTTATTGCACTATAGATCTTCACAAAGCCATCGAACAAACACGCAGTGCCTCTGTCGGAAGGCAGCAGTGAAGTGCTGTGGTTACAGTTTTTGAATTTCCTTTGCCGTTCGGTTCTCTGCGGATGTTCTCATTGGTTCCACAGTAATGCGACGGTTCACGTGAAACTGGAATTCTATTTACAAGTCTTATAAAAATTCAGAAGCGATCTTGCAGTTTTGTTTTATTTGAAGTCAAAGAACACATGGCAAAGAAAAGCAGGTACTGGACTTCTTTTTCCCCATACTGGACAGTATTGTCAGCAGGTTAACTGTAGCAATTCCTGGATCTTCCAACAGTATCACACAAACCTACAAGAGACTGATTTCAAATGTCAAGTATTTTATATTTCCTCTTTTAAAGAATATTCTCCAAAATCCTGAAGTGACACATTTAATTTGCAATACAGTTAACCTTTTTGAAAATGAACACAGGGTGTCAGTGATTGAGGTGGATGTGAACAACTGTGTATTTTTAAAATGTCGGGTGTTATCCTTTTGCAAAAAACTTTGGACTGGGCAGAAATTGTTTTTTTTGTCAGCCATAAACTGCAATAAACTTACTGTAAATGGTTTTGGTTTTTCTTTAATTCTAGGATTTTTTGAAATATTTCCAAACAAATGTAAAAGATGTATTTCAAAATACTTTAATCTACAGGTTTCCACTTTGGGGAACACCGTTAAAAGGCCTCTGAAATGACCTGTTGCACATGAACCTTTGAGTAGAACAGGCTAAGATAAGAGGTTGATCTTCCTGCAGCATCACCCTTGCTGCTCTTGAGTGTGTGTGTGGAGCAACACGGCCTGTCCAGCCAGACCAGCTTCCACCCCTCCTTCAGGAACGACATACCGGCTCCCGTCGTTGACCCTCTGAGGGTCCATGGTCTTTAGCTGCTCATTGCTCTTAATAACACAGTCTAGGCTCCACAGCTGGTAGCGCAGGCTTTTCCCCTGCTTGGCGAAGACGTAGGCCTCTCTGAGAGCTGGGTTGCCAGCAGGACATGGAGAACTGCTGCTGGTGGCGAGGTGGAGCCACGGCAGCGTTGGGTCTGGGTGAGTGTGCTCTTGACTGAAACTGGCTTGCTCCAAACCAACAAGAACACCTAAAATCAAAACAACTCCCATCACAGGTGATTTTTTTAACAGTGCTTTCAGAAAATGAATGGAAATGGATTCAATAGAGGATCCAGATTAAAATGATGATTAGACAAGTTTAATCCAGTCATCAAAAAGACAAGGACCAAAGCAGCAAATGGGTTTGTTAAACGTATCTATCTGCTATAAGACACTTGCTTTCCATTACGCATCAGGTTTGTTGGTCAGCACCTCATCAGTGAGACGTTCTATTGAGTTATTCAAAAATGCTCATATGGATAAAGAGGAATTTCACAAATTTATCTTTGTATAAGTCAAATTTATGGAGAAATCTTTAATCATTCTGCAATGTTGTACTTTCTAACAGTGGCTTTACCTTGGGGCAAAAACAAGAGTTTTATTTTAATCCTGAAAATGCACAAAAACTACATTCTTGATAGGGTTTTAAAAAAATTACACCCACATTAATTAGAAGTTCTCCTTGCAATCTTTGGGTGGATGGACAACCATGGTTTTTGAGATTTCAGGTTTTGATTGACTCAACACACGCAAGTCACGTCTTGCTTGTTAAGGAAACAGTACTAACTGTTTACCTTTTTACCGCCTAAATTATATTCATTAGGCCTGCAAAAGCAAACATTTTAAGAGGATCTTTTATACAATTCCTTTACTAAACTAAAGCGAACCACCTAATTTACCTGAAATGACAGCCCAGTGTGCTCTGTGACCGCTTCGCTGACACGGTTCATGGTTGAAGTCCTCATCATAGCTGGTGGGGCATGTTGTCAAGAAATGTTCTGCTCAATCAGAATGAACCGTTCCTTGTGGCTTTTTCTGATGTGCAGGATACGGGATGAGAACAGGCTGTCCTTTCCACAGGTGTCTGATGATGGTTTCTCTGTTATTCCCATCTAAGCCTCCAGTGAGCAGTTCAGCCTTACAACCACAAGCCTCTTCTGCCAGCAGCGTCATGTTGTGGGCTGAAGAAAACAAGGAGCTTCAGCCAAACACATAAAAGAAAAAAAACATCTTTACACATAAACATTGTAATAATATTTTACTGTAAGCTCTTGTGGAGAAAAAAATAATTGTAAATATTTAAGAAACAATTTAACCAATATAAGTTTAAGTTAAATGTATTAACTGACACCTTGTTTTATTATTAGACACGGGTTATGTTTGACACATACATAACCTGTGTCTGAAAACAAAACAAGCAAGAATTCAGTTAACTACTACAGACACTATGAACTGAATTACTGCACTCATATCCAAGTTAACTCAAAGAATTTTAACTTTTAAACCTTATAATTTCATTTCTCTTTCAAGGTGCAGTGTTACCTGAAAACATTTCCCCCTGAGCAGTGTATCCACTGTTCACTGCTGTTTGAACCAAAGTCTTCATGTCCAAATCCAGCTTGTCCTGCTGGAGGTGAGCGGCCATCCACAAGGCCACAAGCCCACACCTGAAACATTCACATTCTCACTCGGTCAATTGGCCAAATATTTGAATCCAAAGATCGTTCTGACATGATATCCCCTTTGGAGTCTAAAAATTGGTGCTATTTATTCCCGACAGCACAGTTGACTGACTTACTGAGGGCCATCCTGAATGAGGGAAGGCACATACGTGTTCATCAGCATCCACTGCAGGTCTTTCCTGAATCTAAAAGAAAAATGGAATACATTAGTTTAAAAAAAATGAGATATGTGAGCTTCAATAACAATCCAGGACTCAAATAAATACTTTGGATTGGTAGTGAACCTCCTCACCTGCTCTCCTTCTGCCTCAGCAGTAACCTCGCCTCGGTGTATTGCCCCTCTACAGGGCTGCTGTTATTTGCTATGATCTGGTACAGTTTCTTCGGTGGTGCTGAAGTTGGTGGAGGAGGAGGCGGACAAGCAGCCAGTGGAGGAGGTGGAGGAGGTGATGACAAGCTGCAGTCCACCGGCATAGTCTCAAAATCTTTCTACTCTGTCTGATCAAAACCAGCTCTGTTGGGGGGAAAAATGTACCTCCATTGATTTCTTTAATAACCACCAGGGAGAAAGTTAAGTACCATTAAAGTCTAACATGGGGCTCAATAACTGCTTACCTTTCACTTCGAGTCGTTTGCACACAATCTAAAAAGCTCGATGTTTACCTAAACATGTCAACCTTTGGACGAAAAAGATTTGACATATTCTTGCACGTGGTAAACAAACTTTTCGATTTAACTAGCTAACAAGCTAGTAGCTAACGCAGCTCCGTGCTCATATTTGGACATACTCGCTCTTCTTCGTGTGTGCGATCGCTCTGTACTCAACTGTTACACCACCCTCCAGTGAGTGATGATGATCATTCCATCACTAGTCATCTACAGTTTAACACACCATTTACACACATACCGTACAATGTATTTGGAAATAAAGTTGAAGGCACAAAGTTAGTGACAAGTCAATCCACAGTCAGTGTGTAACAGGACAAGCGAAGTTTTTTTCGCTTGTGTCTCTGGGTTTTTTTCTTTTTCTTTTACAGATTTTTGACATTTTCTTTTAATCTTTCCTGTCAAGATACGATACCACACTGATAGGACGATTAAAATATCTTGCTAACGCAAATACTGAAACAAATTTCGTTTTTGACCATTGACTGAAAAGGACCGCAAATACACTGGCTTTATTTCTATTTTTTATTCTTGTTTTATTTATGTATTTATTTTTACTGTTACTGTATTGTTACTTAGTTTTTCCCTCTGTGATTGCTTTAATTGTATATTATTGAACAAGATTCGTTTTAACAATCGATATTGCTTATAATTTTGTTCTTAATAGTTTTCACAAGGTTAGAGTGAGGTGGAGGACGATGATTCGCTGTGGCGACCCCTGATGGGAAAAGCCGAAAGAGAAAGAAGAAGTTTTTTACAAGGTTAAAAAGATTTTTTTATTTATTCAGAACGTAATTGTATTCTTTATATTTTACTGTTATAAATGTTGCATTTTTGTATTATATTCTGCAAATGTTCAATAAAAAAGAGAAGGACCGGAAATCACGTGCAAGTTGGATTTATCGCGAGCAGATGATACGGAAATTGTAAAGGCAGGTTTTTCATTCACCCATCGAAGTGAGCGTTCCTTTCGCGCCGAGCGGTGGTGGGTTTTTTGTTAAAACTGATACTCAGGTGCGGTTATCCGGTGTTTTTTCTCTTTTATAAAACCAAATGTCATAAGGTTACAGATAGTTCGATTAAATTAATCATTTATTGCTGATTTGTCTCAGTTTATACCGAGTTTTAAGCTTTATGCTAGTAATGCCTGCATGCATTCAGGGTTGTTTGCTAGCGCTAGCTGTTAGCCTGCTAACTAGTTGATAGCATTCAATTCATTTTATGTGACATGCTTTGTTCTTTTCCAAACAACTCTTCGTAGATTTTAAGATGACCACTCCAGAAGTACGACCCAATCACACCATATATATCAACAACTTGAACGAAAAAATTAAGAAAGATGGTAAGTTTTTTAACTTCTGGCCTTTCTTTGCTTTTTTGGTCGAAAGAACGATGTGGTGATAAATGATGTTAATTCAGATCCACCACAGCTTTTTATTTTCCTCTGTCTTTATTAGAACTGAAGAAGTCACTGTACGCCATCTTCTCGCAATTCGGTCAAATTTTGGACATCCTCGTCGCACGAACCCTGAAGATGAAGGGTCAGGCCTTTGTTATCTTCAAAGAGATCAACAGCGCCTCAAATGCACTGAGGTCCATGCAGGGGTTCCCTTTCTATGATAAACCCATGGTAAGTTAAACGTTGTTTTAATTTCCTCCATGGTTTTAAATTTACAAATATCGTCCTGTAAAATGTTAAAACTCAAATCAATCTTAGTTTTCAATATTCCTCTCTGCTGTCATGTGTTGTATAGTTTGTGAAATGTTTCAATTCCACAGTGTGCATCAAATGAAGGATTGATCTTTGTAAACTTAGAAGTGCTCAGTGTGAGAGGATCACTGAACACTTAACACTGAACACTTTTTAATGGTTATTAAAAATACATTTAAATAACTAGTAGGTATAATGGATTTTTTCTTTTTTTTAAGCACACTTGGTATAGTAATGCCACATATTTAAACGTGTCTTACTGCAGCGCATTCAGTATTCCAAAACAGACTCGGACATCATAGCAAAAATGAAAGGAACCTATGTGGAACGTGAGCGCAAAAAGGAGAAGAGGAAGCCCAAGCCTGAAGGAACAGGAGCTAAGAAAGCTGCTGCTGCAGCCATGATGGCTGGTGTGCCTACTGCTATGCCTGTAAGTGGGAACGTTTACTGTGACCAGAATGACATGGCAGCTCTTACTCGGACAAGTTAAAAGTGGAAAAATACTGTCTGCAAACTTGCTAAGTTTACCATAGCGATAGGTTGTTTGGAGATTTTAAGCTAAAATAACAGCAATTGATGGAGAAAAAGTTTGGTTTAAAAACCCCACAGAACATAATATCAACCTAGCAAACATTTAGAGGACCATGAACATGTTTACAATGTGTCATTCTCTAGGGAATGCCTCCTATGAGCCAAGCTCCCCGTATGATGCATATTCCAGGCCAGCCGGCCTACATGCCTCCTCCAGGCATGATGCCTCCCCCAGGAATGGCGCCTGGCCAGATCCCCCCAGGTGCAATGGGTCAGATGATGCCTGGCCAAATGCCTCAGCAGGTAATGATTTTTGTCCCCCTGTTCTTTACATGTTTAACCAAAGATGAACATTCCAGGTTTTGTTTCTTTTTTGTCAAACATTTGCCTTCTCTTACAGGTTGCAGAAAATCCACCGAATCACATCCTCTTCCTCACCAACCTGCCAGAGGAGACGAACGAGCTGATGCTCTCCATGCTCTTTAACCAGTCAGTATTGACTTGATAATTGTTTTATGCTTTGACTTTCTTTTCTGCCCAACATATCAAAGACTGACCGTGACCGTTTTCTGCGTTTAGGTTCCCTGGCTTTAAAGAGGTGCGTCTGGTCCCTGGTCGCCATGACATCGCCTTTGTGGAGTTTGATAATGAGGTTCAGGCTGGAGCTGCACGAGATTCACTACAGGGATTCAAAATCACACAGACTCATGCAATGAAGATCTCATTTGCCAAGAAATAATGCCAACACAGGTTGAAATTTGTAATTTGTTTTTTTCCTTTTTAAGTGGTGGAAGTAAAAGGCGTTTTTTTAATAAAATATTTGTTTTTTTCCCAGATTACATGTAAGTATGCTTTTTCTAAGTCACTTTGACATGACTTTAGTTTTAAAAAGTTTGAAAGCATTGCACCCAGTGTCTGACTTGTCAGACATTGTACCTGGAGCTTGGTATTTGTTGTTTTGTATTAAAGTAATTAGATTACTTGATTGATTTTCATTATTTCTTGTTTATGGATTTTTTTTTGGTCATCTAAAACTTGTATTTACTCCATCCTTCTCAGACTGGCACCTACACAGCTTCCTGCAAGGGGTGTAACAATTAATCAATGTATCGATTTATCCAACCGGATCTGAGGCAAGTTCGTAATTAACCTATAGCATTATAAAATCCTTTCAAAATAATATGAATGAATGATAATCGATCTCGGAAAATACTAGTTGAACTGAGACATGATCGTGTTTTTTTTTGTTTTTTTTTACCATAACTATTAGTAATGAATTGTTGTTTACTTGTTTTGTACACATTTATTTACACTAAATTATCTTGCAAGAAATCCAAGTAATCTGGTAAACGTCACTTTCACTGCACAGCACCCTGGTATTTATTATGAGATGCATGGAGTTGTCCTGGATTGATTTTAGGTCATAGGATCATTCAAAGTACACATATCTACTATGAATCTTGTCGGCAACCACAAACTGAGCCGAATTATTAAAATGCATTGGTACACCTCTACCTCCTGCCAATTCGTTTAAACTGTAGTGGGGTGTTACCTGGTTATCACACTTACCTGCAAACATGAAGTCCAGAGCCTTTAATTTGTGGAATGCAACATCAATTTCACAGAAAATAATTTAAATTCTTCAACCAAAATATTGGATATGATAAATTTTACCTTGGCCCTTGAATAATCTTTATAAATAAGTGAGGACAATCTATTCTACCTGTAGGTGGAATCCATGAATTTGGTTTAAAGAGCTTAACTTGGACTTACCTCAACTGTTCCAATGCATACAGTGTTCCTGCTGTGGGCTTTAACTAGGCCCTGAATATTTGTCCTCAAACTACAGTCAGGACCATAAATATTTGGACAGACTTTCTAATTTAGTTTCTGTACATTACTACAGTGAATTTTAAGTAAAACAACTCAGATGCCATTGAAGTGCAGACTTTCAGCTTTTAATTCTATGGGTTGAAAATAAAGATTGCATAAAAATGTGAAAAACTAAAGCATTTTTAAACAATCCCTTCATTTCATTGGCTTGTAAGTAATTGGACAAATGAAACTGAAAACAAAATGGTCATTACTACTATTTGGTTGAAAACCCTTTGTCGGCAATGACAGCCTGAAGTCTTGGACATCACCAGATGCTGGGTTTTCTCCTGAATGCTCTGCCAGGCCTTTACTGCAGCGGCTTTCAGTTGCTGTTTGTTTGTTGGCCTTTCTGTCTGAAGTTTAGTCTTTAACAAGTGAAATGCTGCTCAATGGGGTTAAGATCAGGTGACTGACTTGGCCATTCAAGAATTTTCCACTTCTTTGTTTTAATAAACTCTTGAGTTGCTTTGGCTGAATGTTTTGGGTCATTGCCCATCTGCATTATGAAACGCCGCCCAATCAGTTTGGCTGCATTCACCTGGATCTGTGCAGACAGTATGTCTCTGAACACCTCAGATATTCATTGGGCTGCTTCTGTCCTGTGTCACATCATCAATAAACACTAGTGTCCAAGTGCCACTAGCAGCCATGCACCCCCAGACCATCACACTGCCTCCACAGTGTTTTACTGATGATGTAGTGTGCTTTGGATCAGGAGCTTCTCCACGCCTTCTCCATACTTTTCTCTTGCCATCATTCTGGTAGAGGCGTATTTTGGTTTCATCTGTCCAATGAAGAACTGTGCTGGCTTTTTTTAGATGCTTTTTAGCAAAGTCCAATCTAGCCGTCCCATTCTTGAGGCTTATGAGCGGCTTGCATCTTGCAGTGTACCCTCTGTATCTACTTTCATGCAATCCTCTTTTTATGGTAGACTTGGATATTGATACGCCTACCTCCTAGTGAATGTTGTTCACTTGGTTGGCTGTTGTGAACGGGTTCCTCTTCACCATGGAAATTATTCTACGATCATCCACCACTGTTGTCTTCAGTGGACGTCCAGGTCTTTTTGCGTTGCTGAGTTCAAAAGTGCTTTCTTTCTTTCTCAGGATGTGCCACACTGTTGATTTTGCCACTCCTAATACTGTAGCAGTTTCTTGCATGTTTTTTTTCTGTTTTCTTAGCTTAATGATGGCTCCTTTCACCTGCATGGGGAGCTCCTTTGACCGCATGTTGTCTGTTCACAGCAAAATCTTCTAAATGCAAGCACGAGTCCTCTAATCAATTCCAGGCCTTTTATCTGCTTCACTCATAATGACATAACAAGGGAATTGTCCACACCTGCCCATGCAATAGCATGGAAGTCAATTGTCCAATTACTTACAAGCCCATGAAATGAAGGGATTGTGTTTAAAAATGCTTTAGTTTTTCACATTTTTATGCAATCTTTTTGTTCAACCCATAGAATAAAAGCTGAAAGTCTGCACTTCAATGGCATCTGAGTTGTTTTATTTAAAATTCACTGTGGTAATGTATAGAAACAAAATGAGAAAGAATGTGTCTCTGTCCAAATATTTGTGGTCCTGACAGAAGGTATGCAAGAAGTCATGCCTGTTACTTCTCCTTTAGATTTTTTTTAAACTTGCATTCCCGTTTACACCTTTAGGTTTAACCAGGCAGTTTGATAGCATACAAAAAAGTTTGTCTTTAAAGTTACGTAAAGTAAAAACTTAGTTTTTTCCCCTAAAAACTTGCATTCTAAATTAAATAGCTAAACTTTCAGTTTGCTAAACCGATATGTATTTAGACAGCAGTTACTTCACATTTACTTTTGAATTGCGTCTTATACCACTGCTCTCTATTTGATTAACAAATTGAATTTCTTGACTTTGGCTTCGGAACAAAGGATCAGCCTTCTCGTAAAATATTTGGCCGCCAGATGGCGCCAAATGCACACCTGTTCATTTAGAGGCTCGGTTCTGAATCCAGCTGTTGCACAGTTTAAAGGTGAATATCAGGTGCGCTTCACGCGGCGCTTACAGCTCGCGGCTGAGTGTTTCCGTTCTGGTTGGACGGAATTCATCTGATGATGGAGGTCACTGCTCCTCTATGCTAATCAGCGCCGCGCTTCTCAAGAGCCCTCTGTTCCGCTCCAGGGGTCACGGCTGAGCGCCAAGCCGCGGAAACACCAGCGGTTGTCAGGGAAGCTCTTGAGAACAAGCCCGAGATGGACTTTAAGGAGGAGGAGGAGGAGGCAGAATCTCATTAGGTGCCCTCTGATAAAGAAGGCACTTCATGCGTGGAAGGCTGGACTCTAACAAAGACGCTTGAGGTCAGCTGTGGAAAATATTCCATGTCACGTTGGCCGATATTCAAATGAGTCTCCGAAGCCTTCTCATGTTTTTGCATCATATGAACTGAGAGTCCAAACAGGAGAACATGCTGTGTGAGAACGCGCGCGCCCGTCCTCGCCAAGCGCACAACTTTACCAGAAAACACTTCACAGGGCTGTTAATTCCGTGTTTGCAGACATGCAGGGCTTCATGATCAGCTTCCACGCTGTCATCTAATTGCTTCATCATTAAAGGTTTATGAAACGTTCCCATGCAGGAACCAGAAATATGAAAACAGTCAATTTGCGCTGCGGCGCTTTGAAGTGAAACAGGAGGAGTGAAACCAGTGAGGTGTTACAAAAGGTAGAGAGGAAACCCAAAACCCCGACTGAAGATCTGTGACGCGAAACGCACTCAGGATAATCCCATGAGTAAATGTGACCGAAAGAGGGGTGGGGTGCGGTGCGGGGGGTGAAGGCTGGTTTTAAGGAAAAGCAGCGGAGAGAGCGCTGCTGCGCTGGGAACCATCCGGAGAGGAGCTGAAAGACGGATATTCCCTGCCTCAGGACACACCCTCCTCGCTCCCTCTCTCCACGCATTGTTTCCCACACTGAATGTGCTGCCGCCGGGCGTCACAGCAAGCTTAGAACATGACCACCCAGCTTCTCAGCTGAGAAGAGTGCTGTGCGGAACCATTCAAGAATTAAATCTGCTCTGCACCTTAATTGGATGAATAGACACTTTCCCCCCCATCAAGGATTGCTCTTTCAACCTGAATCGACTCTGAACGCCGACTGGAGATGAAGGGAGAGTGTCAGCTAATAGGGATGAGAGTTCAAGTCAAGTGATCGGGCGACAGATTGGACCCGCAAAGCCTCTTAACGCAGGTGGCGGGAGGCGCACGGGAGTGTTTGTATGAAGTCCGTGGGTTTGTCTGCGCGTCTGCTTCCCAGCGGAAATCCTCCGTGGACACATCAGCAAGGTGGTGATCAGGTGCGCGCCTATGCAAGGTGGGTGTGTTCAGGGATTAAGAGCTAGGGCATAGATAGTTATGGTCGCTTTGATCTAGACGTCATGAAGTTGCTTGGTGGGAGTTTGAGGGTTTAAGTCCAGGCAGCGGGAGGAGGAGAGCTGGGCAGACAGAGGGCGCAGAAAGGGAGGAGGAGAACGCCGCCGTCGCCGGAGCGCACAGCACAGTCCCTGATCCCCTGACGCAGTGATGAATAGGTCAAGAGCGCACGCGGGAACTAGTGTCCGTGAAAGGAGCGGGCGTAAAAGGAGCATCTGGAAACAAGAGATGAGGACTGAGCGACTCCAGGGACAACTCCAGCTGAAGCGGACTATGATTTTTCTCGCCGCACTCACCATGCAACCACAGGTAAGCTTCCGATTAGATGCTATTTCCAACGCCTAACCCACCTTTAGACTGACCCGCATTCGTGGTTTAACCTGCGCATCAAAAAGCAGCTTTGCGCGTGGCGCACGCTCCGCTGGCCTTATTCTGCTCCTTCATGGCGCTCTGCCCACCTGTTGTTTCAGCCCGCCGCTCCCCACTATCCCACGCCACAGAGACCCACTTTAATCCAAGCATTAGAAAAATGATATGTAAAGACTACACGGGTGCCACCATCAGGTATGAATCCGACTTTTCATGGTGTGCGTCAATGCTTCTATTTGCAAAACAAAGAATGGGTTGAGGCGGGCAGCATACAAATCATTGTGAGAACTGAAGCTGCTGGGAAAATGATTGATTTGAGGTTGGGAGACATAAATACAAATTTTCTTCTTTATAAAGTAATCTTGTGAATTTAGGAGTAGAGAAATGACATTTCCCCCCCTATAGTCCAGAAAGAACAAAAGGCTGTTCTTCTCTTCACGTATTCTGGGTGATTTCCAGTCTTTTTCTTGCAAATGTTTGCAGCACATCCGCTGTGTCTTTGGCTTCATGGGTGCGTAGGTGGGTAATGCTTTGTGGACCCCCCCCCTCAAAAAAAAAAAAGAAATCTGTGTCATAAAATGAAATTCAGTGATGCATGTCATTTCAATTTTCTGTACATGAGAGAAACAGGATGGGTGTAATGCAGATGTAAGACTGAGGCCAGAGGTGTGCGTGTGCACGCGCATGTGGCCGTGCACGCTCAAGTTTTCCCTCTGAACACTAAGCTCACAAACATCATCTGTGTCTTGGGTGTGTGTGGGGCGCGGGGCCACCTCTGGGGCGTGTGAATGTTGAGCATTCAGGCACCTCTGCAAGCCTTTCTCAGAGGAGCAACAGCGGCCGTGCTCCTCTCTGCGCCACACTGTTGTCTATTTCTAATGCAAGAACCTGGAATGAATTAACACTCCTGGAACACCGGCTTCATCATGTATGTTGCAGCAAATAAGTGTTAAAACTATGAATAATTCTGCTGTGGCTTCAAAAATGGACATAAAGCTCTTTGTTGTGCAGGAAAAATGTTGTGGATCTTTTTTTCTTTGGAAAGAAAATCAGTAAATGAGACATTATTTAAAGGTTTAGTGGACTCGTTTCAATGTGGTTCCAAAATGCTTTTTATTTTTAGTTATTTATTTATTTTAAACATTGATCTCTATTGAATTCAGTAAAAATCGTTTTTGGAATCCCCAATTTGATGAGGTGACCATTGAAGTGTCACAGAAGCTCTTCAAATGAATCCCGTTGTCAGAAATGTTTGTGAACTTTGTGATACAAACAGTACTATCATATTGAACAAGTATATGTTTGGGTTAAAAACACTTCATTTTTCAGGCAGGCTACATCTTTTTTTTCTCAGTCTTGTTTGAGTTCATTAAGGTGAGATCTGTCTCCATCCCATGTCATTCTTTGGATGGAGAAAGGCGGACTCCTTGACTTCAGCGAGCCTTTAACTGCTTAAGCTCTCATGCAGAGATGGTCGAGGCTTTGGCCTGGGTCTCTCTTTGTCTCCGTCTCTGGTCTGACTGAGCGCTGAAATGCTGGTATGCTGGGAATGGCTTGGACCGTGAGTGCAGCAGAGGGAAAAAAAGAGGATGTGGAGTGATGAGAGCCACTGTATCTCCACAAGCCTTTTGATGTAGACAAGTTCACCCTCCTCTCGCCACCACCGACCTCTCCCCCGGCTCAGGGGACAGGGTGCAGTGGAGGGACATGCAAAATGTAACAATGGGGCGACTGATATTTTAGCTCGGAATCTTACCCTAACAGGTCTGGTTGGACTTTGTGATTCCTGCTTGTGACATCAGTGATACTTTAGTGGATCAGAACTGAATAAGGAACCACTAATTTGATGTTTGCGCTATGGTTTTCAGAGAATGTTCATCAGCAAACTTCATTTAATTTTTGGTTTCATTCATATTTGAAAAAGAGCCAAACACACAGGAGCACATATTCACGCTTGAATACACCTGTCCTTGGTGCTCCGAGACTCTCAGGAGATCTCATTAACAGCAGCAAGTATGGATGAAACTGTGTGTGTGTGTTCCACATCCATAAACAAAGACAAGGAAGAAGAACAGGAGAATGGGAACGGTGTGGCAGAGCCAATGGCCGCAGAGAAAGAATAACAGGATCTTTACAACTTATTCCCAGACAGAGAAAGAAGGAAAGAGGAGGAGGAGGAGGGGAAAAAAAGAGCGTGTCAGATCCCTCTGGTCCCCTGAGAGGGAGAGAATGATAAAGAAAAAGGGTGGTGGCACAAATTTATGAAAAAAAAATACACAAAGGGAGATGAGGGAAACAAAAGGAAGTTAAGAGATTAATGGCCGGTTTTCAAAACCTAAGTGATTCCACGTCAGATTAATGTCATTGTCGAATGGACTGTTACTCTGTAGGCAGGTAATACTAAGAACAAACACATCTGTTTTTTTTTTGGTCATATAATGAAACTTTTGTTGTCCTGACACACATTTTTATCTAGTTATTTATTCGTTATGATGATAAGCATGCATGTGTTTGAAAAGGACACATTTAAAACCTTAAAAGTTCACCGTTTTATCATTTAATCCCACAGGCCTTTTGTGTCAGAAGGTTATGTGTTTTTTTTCTTTTTTTGTATGTGCAGAATTACCTCACTTTTACTCTCTTGATGAATCTTTGTGTTTTATACACAGAAGTTCTTAAATCCACAAGTCTTTTAAAGAAGCAAAATATCAAAAAGCTTAAAATTTAAAGTCTATGGAGTTTTTTTCAATTTGAGATAGAAACATGACTGTTGCTAGTTCACTAATTTTCATTGGTCAGAACTGCATATAGTAGAGAACACTTTTAAACTGAGATTTTCTCTGTATTTTATCTGTTGACTTAAAAAAAAGAACTGGAAGGTAAATCATGTTAAACCATATTAGATTTGCCTAGCCCACACTGGAGCACTTTGATCCAATGGGCCCTTGCTTTTCAAATTAAAAGCCTTGACATAAACAGAACCCCCGCTGTCATAACCCTCTCCTTTCCCCCTGACTCAGGTGGTGTGTGGTGGAGGGCTGTTTGAGCTTCAGATCCGCCACTTCCAGAATCCCCATGGGCTGCTGCAGAATGGAGAATGCTGTGATCTGCAGACCAGTGGGGGACAGCGCTGCTCTTCTAGGGACCAATGTGACACCTTCTTCCGAGCGTGCCTCAAGGAGTATCAAGCTCGGGTCGCCTCCACTGGGGCCTGCACTTTTGGTGTGGGATATTCAGGCATCCTGGGTGGAAACTCCCACTCGTCACATCACCTGAGACACAGTGAAGGAGGAGGAGAAGGAGAAGACGGAACTAATGGACACATTGTCATTCCCTTCTCTTATGCCTGGCCAGTAAGTACGGGGGGGATGTGCTGGTTGTATTTTGGTTTCCAAGGGAACAGGCTGATCTTGAAGTGCAACCTAGAGCACTCAACTGAGTGGATTGGAGTGATGGCAACCCTTGCAGAGTTCATTCTATATCAGATGGATTAGCATAAAAAAACATGACATAATTTTTTTCCTGGTGGGCAGCATAAAGCTTTTTTTCCAAGACTGGAAAAAATGATTACATTTTCATGCAAAAATGTGTCTTTTTATGCTTGGACTGGGCATCATGCTTTGAAACAGAGTCCAGCCGACAAAAAAATACAAACAAACAAGAGCCACTTTGTCACTTTTCCCCATTCAGCCCTGTCTGTTGAGCGCATTACAAATTCCACTCTGTCATCTGCAAAACTTTCCTCCAGGTTTATGTAGAGATTAGAGGGATAGTGGGTTCTCAGTGTGATGCAACATATATTGCAAAGGCAATAAATCTGATTGAATAGTTTTTTTCCTTGGTTCATCCAAAACAGGCATCTGAAATATTTAACGCTAACAGCCATTTGGTTCAGTTTCTGAGCAAAGAGAACCACAAAATTCCACTTGATTATTTAAAAAAATACCCTTTGATTTTGTTTGTGTTACTATTAAGCCATTCTAAAATGTAGCTGTTATATATTTCTAAAAATCTAATTATAGTAATTTTATATTTTTCTATAGATAACAACTCTAACTTCCTCTACTTGTCACTGTGGCAAATATAAGGTATTTTCAAAATAAAATACACCCAGTGTCAAATGACATCCTCGAGGTGCAACAGATTTACTTTCAATTCTATACTTTGCATCTAAACCGCAACTGTTGTGCAGCGGAAGATAAGAATACACATTTGAAACTTAATCTAATAATAAACAGCTCTGACAATCAACTAAACGTTTTACCAACTTTTTGCTTAGTTATCTGACGTCTGCATATTGGAAGAGTGGTTAAGCACACAAGCCTCTTAATTTAATGTAATCCCAGCAGAGGTTTAAAAAATATTTTACAAATACAGTCACCTTAATTTAAAAGGCTTGACATAAATGCCAACAAACTCATTATTATTTATTCAAATGTTAGCATATTTCTTTAAAGCAAAAGAGCCACAATGGAAGAATGAAAGAGCCGCACGTGGTTCCGGATCCTCAGGTTGCAGATCCAAAAGTTTCAGTTCTTAAATTTGATATACAATTATATTTAGTTAAGTTCTAGACACATGAATGACACAAAGGTTTGTTTATCAAACCTTTGTTAAAGATTACATTAGATTAGATTAGATTAGATTAGATAAGATTAGATTTGCTTTATTGTCATTGTCCGTTGTACAATGAGATTGAAGCATCACCATTACAGTGCAAGAATAGCAAGGAACAACGAAATGCAATATCAAACAAACATATCAGTATATACAAGTGTACAAATATAAACTGTAAAGAAGAATGTCCGAAATTAGTGTGCAGAATTGCGTACAAAATTTGTGTGTAAACATGTCAGTGCAAGAGGTAGCAATGAGATAGAGTGTTGACGCTGTGGACAGAGTAATTGGACAGAAGTATGGATTTTATCTGTGCATTTTGGAATTGAGGATGGTTATAGCCTTTGGAAAGAAGCTGTTTTTGAGTCTGTTCGTCTTGCTTCTGATGCCTTTGTAGCGCCTCCCAGAGGGCAGCAGGTCGAACAGGTCTGAGCCAGGGTGTGAACTGTCCTTGATGATGTTCTGAGCCCTAGTGATGCACCGCGCGGAGTAGATGTCCGTCAGGGTGGGGAGAGGGCGCCCTATGATTTTCTGAGCCGTCTCTACGACCTTCTGCAGTCTCTCCTTATCCGCGACCGTGCAGCTCTGCAGCTGCAGAGCACAAGAATGGATCAGAAACCCTTAAAAAATAATTTGCCTTATATTCTTTTAGGTTCATATTCTTGGTCTTTGTTATTTTTATAATTACAAAAGGTTCACAACAATTTCATTGTGTTTAGCTTTAAATATGCTCTTCAAAATAGCTGCACACAGTCTACTGCATCATTATTCAATCTGTTGGTGCATTTGTCCATTAGTTTATTCCCACCAAAAAGTTACTTTTAATAAAACATTTTAAACATTTGTGTTTAGTCAGAAGCCACTCAAACATACAGGAAATGTTTGGATGCAATAAGAACTCTATTGGTTGCAAACAATAAAAACTTCCAGCTAAACATTTTCATAATGAAAAAAGAAGTTACATAAGTCTCCTGGGTTTCTTCTTATCTCCATCAGTCACCTCACAGTCTAAAAATGCCCTGTGCTGATCTCTGTGGAAATTTGCAGCGTCTTATCTAAACTGCATTCCACCAATAAATGCTTGTTTATTGATGAAACTAGAGCTTTAGAGGATGTCTTTCAGAGGACAAGAACAGAGAAACCACTGTTTTTTCAAAAGGTTGTAAAGATTTTGTTTGTGCCTTTCCAAAGAATTACTTTAATTGATATTCTGTTTATTTAAATTGTTTCTCACAATTGTTATATTACAAAAAGGAAGACAAGATCAAATTATGGTGTGAAGTCATATTGAGTTGTACTTGAGTAAAAAAGAGGTGAAGTATGTTTCGTCTTCTTTGAAAGACCTGATTTGGATGTTCTAAAGCTAAATTTTTCTAATTTCCAGGATGTCGTTGCTTTTTCTGCACAACTGGAAGGTTAGACCCCACAACAAAACAAGCACACACAAACAAACAAGAATGCCTAGCAGAGATGGTTTGGGTTTCTTCTCATTGATCTGTATCAGCCCATTTACCTGTGAGAGTCACTGTCCCAGAACCAATTATCCTCCCTTATCTGTACAGTTTTGCTTTTGTGGGTGTGCTCTTGCATGTTTACTGGATGCACACTGCGTGTGTCACACTTTTTTTCCCTCCTCTGGTCCTTTGGGAGGTGTGAGTGATTGGCAGGTTGCGAGTGTGAGAAACTTCTCCACGAGAAAGCCAAGCTGGATCAGTTTCAGGGCCGGGCCGGTCTGTGTGGGGGGAGACAGAGAGCTGGAACTCACTGTCGCAATCTCAGTGCGTTTTCAGCTCAAAGGATGGCTTTATCTAACCATCTCTGGAAAGTGGGGGAGAAGTAAGTGTGTGTGTGTGTGGGTGGGGGGGGGGGTTATCCCCCTGCCCCAGGTGAGGTGATGAACAGGTGAGCGCAGCCATTATGAGGAAAGGTGAGCTGTGTCTGTGTCCCCTGGCCTCCCTCATGTTCCTTCCCCCTAACCTCAGAGTGAGAATGTGTGTCTGGATCTGCATTTGCTTATGAATGTGAGTGTAGGTATAATTCGTTCTGCTGGTTGTTTTGCCTAAAATGAGATCAAGCCTGGCTGTAGGGGGCTTATCCCTTTTAGGACACTGAGAGTCTGTGTTGGGATATGTCCGTTAATTCCCCTAAATCCCTTTTACTTTGTATTTTTCGGATGTTGGAACGCAGATTTTGCCTCTGCCTCTTGGGCATCAGTGATCTTACACTTGGCTGGGATGTGGCTTGTTTTTGACCCCAGAACTGCGGACAATTAGTAGTCTGGGATGCTTTAGATGCTCGCCGGAGATTAGGCGGGTTCAAAGAATTCATAACAGCACAGTTATTTCTTTAAGCCCTGTCTCCCTCTGTGTCGAACCTGGTTGAAACTAGAAAGGTAGCGCAGAGGAAGGAGCTCAGACGAAGACTAGAATGAGTCTTCGTAAGAACAGATATTAGGTACAGTCATCAAACTATACATCAAATGACAAAGAAACAGATGTTTTTTTGTTGTTGTTGCTCAAAGATCATCGTCCAAGTTCAGGATAAAAGTGGACAGTTATCATTCTGATACTTTATAATTTGTCCTAATGATAGTATTGATTGTGAACATTTCATTTCTAAAAAGAGCATCTGAACAAACTTCCCTCTAATGTGCTTTAGCCTGTCATCATTTATGATAATTTAAATTTGCACAGCATTTACATTGATAACACAGACATGTACACCTACCGGCTACTTCATTAGATTCACCTGGCTAGTATCGAGTTGGTACTAGTAAGGTGAACCCCCTTTTGCCTTCAGAACTACCCTAATCCTTGGTGGCATAGATTCAACAAGGTACTGGAAACATTCCTCAGAGAGTTTGATCCATATAAACATAACAGCATCACACAGTTGCTACAGATTTGTTGACTGCACATCCATGACGCCAATCTCCCGTTCCACCACATCCTCAAGGTGGTCTATTGGAATGAAAGCTGGTGACTGTGGAGGCCATTTGAGTCCAGTGAACTTATGTTCAAGAAACCAGTCTGAGATGGTTCCACATTTATGATGTGGTGCCTTATCCTGCTGGAAGTAGCCATCAGAGGATGGGTCATATGGATCCGGCCTTTCATGTTGTTGACGCTAAATTCTGACCTAATGTGGCAGCAGACCAGACAACGTGTTTCCAATCTTCTACTGTTCAGTTTTTGTGAACCTGTGTGAATCGTAGCCTCAGATTCCTGTTCTTAGCTGACAGGAGTGACACCTGGTGTGGTCTTGTGCTGCTGCAGTCCATCTGCCTCAAGGTTGGATGTGTTGTGCATTCAAAGATGCTCTTGGGTAAATGGTGAATGGCGTATACTTATATAGCGCCTTTCTTCCTACAAGGACAAAGTGCTTTACAGTCACAGACCCATTCACCCAGTCACACACACATTCACACACACAGTCACACACTGGTGGTCGCTCTGCTGCTGAACACTGGTGCCAACCTTCCACCAGAGGCAAGGTGGGGTTCAGTGTCTTGCCCAAGGACACTTCGACTCATGGGCGTGCAAGGCGGGAATCGAACCTGCAACCTTACGATCATGGGACGACCGCCCTACCGCTGCACCACGGCCGCCCCACACGGCCTCTTCTATAGACCTCAATTGTAACCAGTGGTTATTTGAGTTAATTTTGCATTTCTGTCAACTGGAATCAGTCTGGCTGTTCTCCTTTGACCTCCGGCATCAATAAGGAATTTCTGCCCACAGAACTGCCGCTCACTGGAAATGTTCTCTTTTTCAGACCATTCTCTGTAAACCCTAGAGATATTTGTGGGTGAAAATCCCAGATCAGCAGTTTCTGAAATACTCATAGCAGCCAGTCTGGTACCAACAACCATGCCACATTCAAAGTCACTTATTTCTCCCCCATTCTGATTCTCAGTTTGAACTGCAGCAGGTTGTTTTGACCATGTCTTCATGCCGAAATGCACTGAGTTGCTGCCATGTGATTGGCTGATTAGAAATTTGCGTTAATGAGCAAGTCAGGTGTACCTAATAAAGTGGCCGGTGAGTGTACGTCTCAAACCGGAGCCAGATTGGAATTCACTCTTCAGGTACATCAACAACCAAGAGCGGAAGCAAATATATTTATTTTTTGATCATCATACTTTAAAATACAGCGTAGAGGTTCATGTAAGCTGAGCTTAAAAGAAAATGACAATCTTTTTTACTTCAAAATAAGAGAAAAAAAACAAATGTGCTTTTGTCTTTTTCATGAACCACCTTTTGGAGGAAATCTTATCTGGGCTTCTGCTGAGGAAACCTGACTACTTTTGGCTTTCCTTTGATATTTTCCGTTCTTTAGTCTGTTCATCCCCACCCTATTAAAGCACTAAAAAGATGGACCTAAGTAAGAAATCTTTATGAATGAAGAGAAAAGTAGACTCTTTTAGACACAATGCACCCATTTCTCACAGCCTAATCCCCCTCCCATGGAGGAATACAATAAAAACACTGACAGAAAAGCAGAGATAATGATTCCAGTCTCCCCCATGAATGAAAATGTAAGCAAACAAGCTAACTATGGATAATAAAGAGGGGAAAATGAGAAGTAAAAAATCTGGGGCTGTCATTGGTTGGGAGGTAAAGTACACCTTGACAGGTCCTCAGTCAAAAAGAGGGCCAACACAGATGGTCATTCATTCTCCGTTCTTATTATGATCCTTGAAATAAAACAACATTGGGACTGAAGGAAGGAAATCTTAGCAGCCAAAGAAACCATGCTCATGGACCACAGAGATGAAAGGCGTGCTCTATTCAAACAAAATAAGAAATCTGGAGCCAAACAATTGTAAATTCAGTGGTTTATGTTAAGCTCTTATAAAGGAACATGAGTTTTTTGTTTCATAATGTATGATTCGCAGTAGAATCTGACAGCTTTCTTTTAAAGGGAGTTCATTACATAGATTTGCACAAACTTTCTGTATAGACATCTGATGATGTCGGGACATGCAGGTGAAACCCGAGCCCCCTAGTGAACAGAAACACTAAGGTAAAGAAACAGGCTGTCTACATGCACACATAG
This sequence comes from Oryzias latipes, assembly GCF_053564925.1. Taxonomy (NCBI): domain Eukaryota; kingdom Metazoa; phylum Chordata; class Actinopteri; order Beloniformes; family Adrianichthyidae; genus Oryzias; species Oryzias latipes. The sequence goes on along the minus strand of NC_136249.1, from coordinate 22,525,804 downwards.
GTCAAATAAAGAGCACGCCTTTTCCAGAGCAGCATGCAAAAGTGAAGCCTTCATGCAAATCTCTCCATGTGCAGCTGCGGCAGTTCCCACCATAGCAATGACTGTAGCTCTTAATCAATGTTCAAGTGCTGAAATTACATCTGAGGGCGGAAAGAAAACTCCACAGCAAATTTTTATAGTATTCTAATGAAAAGAAGTATTTTAAATGTATTGATGAACAGAAACACACACTTCAGTGGAAGTAAGGGACTTTGTAAACTTTACTTGGGATTGAGCAAAAAATAATTACCTACCTGGATTTGAAAGACACTTTTTGATAAACTCACAAACACTGAAATGACCAACTTTAACCAAATTTGACAAACAGTTAAAGAATCAGAAACAACAAATAAGTGTCATCATTGAGCTGCTCTTCAGAAAAATGACTGGTTGTTGTTTTCTTTCTTGTTTTTTTTTAGTTTTTAGTTTTTAGTTGAAATATTTCATAGGCAAAACTGCTTGCTATTAGTAAAACAATACCTGGTCACTGGATTCTGCTTTTGTGCCTACATGTGATGTTTCAATTACTTAATAATATAATTATTATTAGTCACCAAGACACAATTTTTTGTCATTTCTGATTTATCATTACTTTCCCAAACATAACAGACTTATGATTAGACCATCCCAATTAAGAATATTTAGTGATGCTTAGACAGTAAACTGTTTTCCTCACAACCTAACTAATCATTTCTTATGGGTAAGCAGTTCATTTTTTTATAAAATGTTTTTCTGAGTTAACTGAAAAGCTATATTTGGCTATCTCGAAGATATTTATTTTTTACCATCGATATTGTTTTGTGTGTCCTAAAGCTTATTATGAAAGATTAGCCTCCTAAAAACAGTGTTCTTTTTTACTTAGGTGATTTACATTTAAAGGTATTCTGTGTTGATTTAAAATCCCAGCTGGTTTCTGAAGTGTTTAGAATTGCTTTTAATTCACCCCATTTTCTCAAGATAATTTCTTTTTTATCTATTCCCCATTTTTTATTTTTTTTGCATTGGAGCTTGTTTTTTTATTGTTCTCATAATGCCCTTTTTTTTTTACATCATTGTCTGTCTACATGCAGTTTTAGTTGTATCAGAATTGGCCTGATGGGCTAATTGACAAGCTGCTAAACACATGACATTAAAAAAACCTCTGCTGTGGACACAACAGAACAAATAGTGGAAAGTGTGCAAAGTTTCCTATTTGTGTACTTTGATATACAAAATATGGAACATTATGGAAATGGGCAAATGGGCCTTTCAAGCAAACCTAAAATGTAAAGACATATTTTGAGACTTCAGGCATTACAATCATTTTTCTTCTTGTGGAGGTTTAAATGAAGAGGTTTATTTGATGGTTTTTATTTATTTATTTTAGAAAGATGGAGCAAGATGGCAGCCTTACAGTCAAAAAACAAAGAGTTAAATTGACTGTGGGCGTCCGATGTGGGCTGTGGAGGAAGCAAAGACCATTTTAGTCTTCTTCTGTCTTTAAACAAATATTTTGTTTTATTATTTGTTACCGGGATAGAAAAGCTCCTGTTCTGGATTCGTCCACAGTATTTCCCTTTTTTCTGTCTTTTTTTCACAACAACAGTTTCTAAGTACATTTGTTTGAGATTTCTGCCTTGATCTGTCAAAAGCAGGAGACAGCACACCTTTGAACTAACCCAAGTGGTAAAATGTTGAGCAGGAAAAGAGTTTTTTTTTCATCAGGTGGGAAATATCAAAAGAAAAAGATGGAAAAGGATGTCAGAAAAGATAGTTCAAATTAAGCACTACGCCTCGAGAAACTATGATTCAGATTGAAATGGTGCATTTGATTTACACTGGGAGTAGGAGGCTGGAGCGCAACAGGGCTTGATTTAAATGCAGCATGTGTCTTATGAACAAAACCGTGTGAAAGCAAAAAGTTATTTGCATTTAGATTTGTTTTTTTAATGACAAACTGCATAGTGAAATGCACACTCCTTAACTGAAAAAAACATTCAAAGGAGGTTGAAACCGTTTTGATATTTCAACATCAAATAAAACTCGAGATATACCCACAATTACAATCATCTTTTGTGAAATCGTAAAATGTGGATGTCAAGGTTTTTAATGCAAAAGAAGAAAACTTTTTCATAAACAATGTTGTTTTTCTTCAGACCAACAGTTTGTTGTGGACGATCCTAATTCTTCTTTGCTCTTAGATCAGTCAGGATCCTAAAAATGGTTTAATTAAAAAACAAAACATCTGAATCAAGCAAACCATTTTTTACATTTTAGTCCATCATGTAAAATTTCCACACCAAAATGATTTATTTACTGGCAGTAATTTTATCACTTAAACTTTATTGTTTTGTCTATTGAAATTGTATCTGAGTAATGATGCAGAGATGAAACTCTGGGTCACATGTGAGGACTAAACCACCCATGTAGCTGTTTAGGCTAGAGAACGCCCTGAAAGACCTTCTGACCATGAGTCCACAGTGAAGATGTTGGGGTTATGTAATTTCCTGTCAGTATCAAGCAAGTAGAGAAATCTGGTTACTCTAAAATTCACCCAATGAGAAAAGTAAGTATGAGCTATGAACTCAAACTGATGTTTTAGAAGGCTGACATAAAAAAAAATATGTCAATGCAAAAAATTGCTGTTATGCTTAAAAGGCACTTAAGCAGGTAATAGTGATTAAATGAGCGCACCTAGCTGTTTTCCATCAGTGAAAGAGAACGGAGGCCCGTCTCAATATCATTACATCGCATACACATGGTGCGTTGTTACCTGTGCATTCCTGCTGTGTGGGAGCAGAGCACAGAGAGTCAATGAAGAGAAACTGAAGCACAGGGGCATAGTTGGAGCTTTCTTTTTCTCCCCAAGTCTCTCTTTCACTCATTCTTCATCTGTCGTCCGGGCTCTCTTCTCTTTTGTCCCCTAATTGACTGTCCTCTGCAGCCTTGCATGCCTGCATGTATGCTGATACCGTAGTGCAGAGCAGCTGAAAATACACACCTGCAACAATGCAAGGTGCAGCCAGTTTCCTCCTGATTGCTCTTTAGGTAGTCTGACCGCAATCTTAACCGAACATGCAACCTGGAATTGTTGGGAAAACACAAAACACCAAAAGTTAATTCCCATCGGAACCCAGAACACATGTTTTTAGAGATAAGTTAATAACTGCAGGCGAAACGTCTCAAGGGAAGTTTGTTTTAATGATTTCATTTGTGTGCAAATTAGATTGAGAGTAGCAGTCTTTCTATTGAAACAGAAGAGAGGTAAAGCAGCCTTGATTTGCATGATCATGGTAAATTATAGAGCCTCTCTGTCTGTGGACGTGTCATTGTGTGAGCGGACTAAGTGTTTCCCAGCATGTGAATGGGTGCAAAGCTGTAATTACAAATAATAGCTTTCTTTTAGAGTCTTCCTTCTGATATCTTTCAGTCAGTCAGTATCTTTTCTGCACACACGTCTGGATGACTGAGTGCAAACGCTTTAAATGTTAAATGTCGCTGTCCTCCCCAGCTTTTCAACCACATCACGTCTGTGGATTACCCAGACTGGAAAAAGTTTTACTCCAGCTGCCATTAATCCTCCTTTTACCACCGTAGTTTGTTGCCAAAGCTAGACAGGAGCAAACATTTTGAGGATCAAGTCCGCTCACGTGTCACTTCTGCTCTTGTCGTTTAAGCTCCGATCGGATGTTCTCACGTTCTTAAATCAGTGTTTGCATGTGTTCACTTTGATGAGAAAAGCTCACTTAACGATCCTTCACTGAAATAATCCATTAAATAACCCTCACATGCAAAACCATAAGAGCATCATCACTTGTTTTTGGAAAATAGGTACTTTTTTTCTACAGTCATATTGACTCAAGTTGTTGTCTTATTAGTCTGCATGTCAAAAAAAAGGGGGGGGGGGGGGGTAAATCCTAGGATGGCCTGTAATAACTTTTTTTTGTATTCTAATCGGCAAATGAAGACATACAAATCCACACGTAATATCTACCCCATTTTTGATTTTTTAAACCAGTAAAGCCACAAAACTACACTAAACCCAGAATGATTTAAATTTAAATGGACAAATGGACAACGATGAGAACACACACTTACTGCACTCTTTTCCTCGTCTCACCCTGTTTCACTAAAAAGGTCACAGTGGAAGTGTAGCTGTGGATGTGATGTGTTCATTGACTTCTCAAGGTAATTTCCTGTGGAAGTGGGTGGAGTGTGGTGGCGGTGGTGGGGTGAAGAGAGCTGGTTTGGGTTGTGGTGGAATAAGTGAGCAAAAGGCTAAGGCTAATGTACGCAATCTAGAGGGGAAGTGTTGGAGCAACAGGAAGTAGGTGGGGAGGTGTCCAGCAGATGATGTCAGTAAAGGACAGGTTTTTAAAAAAAAATTAATTTCATTTTTTAAAAGTCTGACTCAAACTGTTGAAAGAATCCCAGACAACTCAAGGATGTGGTGGTGGAGGGGTGAAAGGAGGACAGGATGATCATGAGGCAGGCTGACACTGGACGACATGTCAAGATGTCTCTGTTGTTCCACGGCGTTGGAAGTGACCACAGCGGTTACCTTAAGCCAATCAAGCCTGCAGGAATGTGGCTGTCTGACAGACAGGGAGGGGTGAAGGATGTAGAAAGGAAATGTCAAAAGCAACAAGCAAATTGAGTCAAGAGTTTAAGAATACAATAAATAAGTTAGAAAATTGAATGAAAACCGGATTTTTAATAGAATATTTTTTAGAATAAATGTATTAAATCCGTGGGTTTTTTTAAAGATTAGGATAAATTAAAAATATGATACATTTATACTAAATATCAGAAAATAATTTCCAGATAACATTATTTCAAATGAGTTAGTTGTGCCACATGTAACTGTTGGACCACCGTGATTTAAACCTTTTTAGCCCCGTGGACAATTAATTTAAACCGTCTTACTACAACAAACAAAATATTCCCGTTTGGTTCCGACAGACGTGTTTAGATACTTTCTGATCTTCTTGGCAGCACATCCGTTATCCGTTCCTGCCAAACAGCATGGCTTGGATTAAGGTAAGGACTCTGCTTAGGTTATGGGATCGTTGTAATCTTGTTTAGAATAATAACAACACTGGAAAGGTCAGGGAATGATCGCTTGCATTCAGGGAGATGTTAAACTGTAAACTGGAGATGCAAAATTATTCTAACCTAACTTGGATTATTGAAACATCAGTCGATTGACCATGAACTGACTTTTTTTTGGCTGGGTTTTCTCTAACTTTGAATATATTTGTTTTGTGTTAAAACATAGAGAAGGATCCAAGTAATCAGATAATTTAGTTATTTATCATGTTTTATAAAAAAAACACACAAAGATTTTGTTTATTTTCACATGAAACCTGATTGTCGTCGTTCCGTGGGAGTTCTGTTCAAAAGATCTTAATTTTTTTTGATAATTTTGTTATAACATTAACACATTTCTCTTTACTTAAAAAAGCCCTTGCACTTTGATTCGCTGTTATTAAAAAATTAAAAACCTGCTGTTTTATGCCTCTATGTTTTATAGAGCTGTCAGTCCTTATTTGAGATTTGAGATGTTTACATTCTGACGGTGGCATTTTGTGCCCCGCTGGAGGGCAGCGGGTTTGAAGGAAGGCAGTAGATGTTAGGAGATGGTGGGAGTGTCAGGGTTGCTGGAAGACAGATGGAAAGTGGGTGAAGGCAAACAAGGGAAGATCAAGTCTGCTGCTAATTATATCTACAATGGAAGAAAAACAGAAGAGACGTTGAGAGTATGAGAACATAGAGACGTGTAATTATAGAGACGGGGCCAAGACAGCGGGGCGGGGAGGATGGTCGCACACTGGGGGTCTGATTTCTTGTTTTCTGCTATGTGCCTGTGAGTTTTCCTCCTCGGGACAGTGAGGTGGATGGTTCTAGTTGTCACATTTTTCTTTTCCATAAATGTTCTTTTTTTTTTTTTTTACATTTTCTTCAAATATTCTAGAAAGAGGATCTCATTCCCTGCTTGAATGCAGCCGGCTTAATGTGGATCCTCGAACTGTACACCTATGTACACCTGCTGCTCTGCTGCAGGAATACTAATGGTATTGTTACTGTGGTTACCTCAACTACCAATTTATAGTGCAGGTAAAGTGTCAGCCATCTGATCTTGCCAAGGCCCAGCCATTGTCACGGCAACCGTTTTGCATTATTTGTAATTGCTTCATTTTTCTAATTTGGCACCTCAAAGCATTAAAAGGATTTTGGATTTAAAAAAAAAGTTTGAAACATTGACTATTTACTATTTATTTATGTACTATTTATGTCTTTACTTATTTACTATTTACTTATTCTATTTACCTTCTATTTAATATATCATTCACTTACATTTACTACTGTAAATATTATTATGGGTCAGTCGTGTGTTTGTAGGTTTGTTTTAAACAGGTGTAGTTGTTCACAGAGTTTACATGATTTCTAGGCTCAGTGTGAGGTGTGACTATATACACACACAAAAATCTAAAAATTAGTTGCAAACAAAAAATTCCAGCAAAAGTCCCAAAAAAAAACAACAAAAAGGCTTTTTCGAATTGGGTCCAACAGTCCTGTGACCTTGAAAAGCAGGTTCTGAAGATGGATGGATAGATTGATCATTTTCTCATTAAAAAAACACAACTTCTCTTTGTATTTTGACTGTTCAAACCCCACATTTAAACCTGTACCTTCATGAAAGTGTGTATATATTAAAGTTAAACTTTTTGGAGCTGGACCTGCATGCCCACATCATGTTGATGGAAGTTAAATCAATTTTACATTGAACTTCACCTTCCTTAAATAGTGATATATTTTTATATCATGTTTCGTTAGTTTTTGTCTTTGCACTGCAAATGGTGATGGCTTCAGTTTCATTGTCCAATGGATAGTGACAATAAAGGCACATCTATCTACCTAAATACTGACTGTCACTCGGAACTTATAGCACTTCCATAAAAACTTGCTTTTTCTATTAATTCACACAGAGGGAAAACATTTGAAATGCATCTATATTATACATTGATAACAAGAAAAACCTTCAGAAATATTCATGCAAGTTTGTATTTTTTTAAAGAAATGAGTTTACTTTTAAAGTAAACCATTGAAACATTTTGCACAAGATAACTATACTTGGCAGCTCAAACAACAGCACCAATTTAAACATCAGCTGCACCTGTGTGGGTAGTAAACTTTGTTCATATCCTGAAGGCATGTCTCCTCACGTGCTGCTATTCACTGATTAAACACTGGCTCGCAGGATGTCGACCACTGGAGTGTCCTTTAAATCTACAGAGTTGACCAATTTCCAGAGTCTTTGGTAAATCCCGGCAGCTTTAATCAGCAATAACACAAGGAAATGAATCCGTTGGCTCGTTTATGAACTAGAATTTGCCCCCTGACAGCCATCCGACAGTCTGTTGTTCCACAAGTTCACCCCTAAAAATTGTTCTCCAAGAACTTTTGGGAGACTTGTTGAAATAAAGACAATCCAGGGACCATGTAATTGGTGGCTGTTTTAAATTTATTACTTTTAATTTGCAATCCCACCCAGCACATCTTGGTGAGAAAAGGGAAATAAATTAGTATGTGGGTAAATACTCATTTGAATAATTTTCACAAATTTCTAACTAAAGAAAAGCACAAAATGTTCTAACAAAACAGTCAATGGAGTTGGCTTAACGATTTTCTGATGTTCTGAGGAAATTAGGGGCTTCTGCAAACAGTTAAAATTGTTTTTAATGTGTATGGAAAATCCCAGCAGAGCATCTCTTCATTAAGAAAGTCTGAAAATATGGCATCTATTGTCTTTTATTAGTCACATTCATGCCCTTTATGTTATTGGACTAATTTATAGCCTTAATGTCTTTATATTCCCAAGTACCTAATTGTTTATGGATATTATTACTGAAGTCTAAAGTGACTCACAGGTGAAATTGAAATCTGACAATTTCCTGGAGTTGAGTAATAAACTCCCTCTCCACCGCCTCATGAAACAGCAGCGGTAATAGCCCACTAGGTTATGCAGACACTGACGCTCTTTCTGAATGACACCAGCAAATAGTCACACATTCTGCTTGTTTCTATAAAAATTGTTTTACCCATTAACACACTATTTCAACTGCTGCACTCAGATTACTCCAGAAGTAAAAAAAAAAAAAAACACAGTGAAAACAAAAAAAAGGTTGTTAGGCTTTCGGTGGATGTCTGTGTCTGAATTGCATACGCTGGCATGCGAGTAACTGCTGGTGTGTGTGCAAATATGTATGCATTGGTGTGAGCTCTGAGGGAAAATTCCTCTCCCAGGGCTGGGAGTTCTTCCTGTTGTAGAGCTGTCTGTTTGTACAGCCTGGCTTTGTCGGGATATCCTACCCTGCCCATGTCTGAGGGAGAGATAGAGGGAGGGATGAAGGGGGCACCGATAAGGGAGGAGGGTGGGGTGTCGAGTAGATGGTAGGGGGGACGGGCTGATAAACTGGAAAGACTGTGATGGAATGTGGGGAAGAGAGAAATGTCAAATGAAAAAAGAAAAGGCTTTTTTGGAAATAAGTTTTGACGCCACGGAAAACGAGAAAGTATCATCTGCTTGAAATTTGCATAGCATGAATTCAGTGTTTGCCTGATTTTGGGTTGTTTTGAGGCTGCAGGTCAAGAGAAAGGGCCAGACAGCCTGCAGCCTGAGAGAGGAGACAATATGTCATCCAGACAAATTGGGCTGTTTTGATGCTGTCTAGCTTTTCCTTAAGACCCCTGTTCTCTGTGGCCATGCCAGACTGACTCCACTTACTCGTGTGAGCACGGTAAACAATCTTAATGAGGCTGAAAATTACTGGACTGGTACCACATGCTATTTTAGTTTTAAAAAGATGACAAACCTCCAAAATAATGTTTTTAATGCTTATAAAATATAAGATGTTTCAGTTCATCAAGTACATTTTGGTTTCAGCATGTTATCCCTGTCAACTGCTCCACAAACATAGATGGTTAATAAATTATCTTGGGAGAACAAATATTCATCATTAATTAACATTTTACATAGATTTTCTCAATTTTGGATGCTTTCTATTTAAAAAGTTAACCCTTTACTAATGGACAATTGTGTTACACAGGTTTGAAGCTGATGGGAAGTTCTTGACAGAAAAAAGAGTTTAGCAATTCCGAAAAAGACTGGCACGCAGTGTTTTAGAGAAGAAGAGGAGACTGCAGATGTGACATTTGGATGGTCTGCTGTAAACAATTATACGATTTTTTTACACTCAATTTGTTCACTTTCATTTTCAGCAAAAATGAAAATAAGAGTTGAGTCAAACCTTTTACTGTTACTAGCAATGTTCCAAAAAGATTCAGTGAAACGCTTCATTGTTCCTGGATCATCCTTTGCCATCCAAGTTTTTTTTTTCTACAGCTTTTATAAGCAGAGAGAACAAAGGCTGACATTTGATTACTCACTGAGCACAAGTGGAACACAACTAATCAGTGGGGTTTGCAGTGAAATTCATGAACCGCTGGAAATGAGACGCTGTCAGTTTAATCAGTTCTACTTGTGCTCTTCCTGTTTTGGCCAGTCAAAATGTGAGAAAAGACAACACATGTAATTATTGTGGGATGGAGCAGCAAACAAATCAAAGATTGACTGGATGCAGGGAACAAAACAATTTGTGTGGAAAATGGAAACGGCTTTCATTATGCTTTTTCTGCCTAATTATTTTCAACTTTTTTTATTTATTTCTTTTACAAAAATCTTTGAGTTTTTAGGTGTTGGCAGGAGAGCAAAAATGAAGAAGAAATGCAGACATGTCAAAGACGATCATGTTTTCTGCAGACACCCATTAAATAATTTGAAAGTTTCACTCAAATCATCTTTTAATCTATTTTCAAAGCATTTACAGTGGTCTTTTAATTATGATTATGCTATTTTAAGCCCCCCCCCCCCCCCCCCCCCCCCCAAAAAAAAAAAAAAAAAGCAAATGGAAAAAAAAAAACACCCAAAACTCTGTGTTGTTTTCTAGACATAGCTTCAGCAGAGCAGCAGGAGTTCATTAGAAATTGGCCTCTGGGTTGTGGGCGGGACTGTTGTTGCAGGGAAAGCACTCCCTCATTTCCCATCATCTATCTGTTGACAGTCTCTCCTGCTAGCTTTCAGCCCTCACCCCCAACCCCACAAGAACATTGCAACTACAATGGTTAGCAACATTAGGGCCATCCAGCCGTACAGTAAAGCCAGATGCCAGCTTGGACGAGGAAAACGAAGACGTACATTAATCTATTTGATCTCCTGATTCACCACTATTTAAAAAAAGAAATGCATCGTTTAATATATCTCCTCATCACAAGAAAAATGCCAGAAAAACATGTTAAAAACACCAAAAACATGATTTTCATTGGAGTGGGTTTTTAAAAACATAAACAAACCTCTAATGGTGATCTTGTGAGGTCACTGAAGTCAGTAACTGAGTCCAAACACATAGCCTCTGTTTTCTTGACATCTCTGTTTAACACTTATGTTGTTGGTGCAAGACCGTGTTTGTGTGAAGATTGTCAGGAGAGAAGCGAGGAAATTAGTCTATTCAGATCCAGTTCATGCTGTGATTTTTTAGCACCGTAACCATGGTTACTTTGACCTCTCTGACCTCCATACAGCAGCCCATCCTCGGCAACGGGGCTTACCACAGATACACCCTTCCTGCTGTATCCACGGTGTCATGTCTTACCTGTCTTTGTGCGCTTGTCGGAGGTGAGAATGTCTGCGTTCTGAGGCATGAATAGTGTTGAACAATGGAAAAGAAAAGACCCTGGGCTTCTCACAGGGCTTTACCTGCTATAATTAATAGTTGGCAAAAAGCGTGGGGAGAAAGAGGGAGAGGCAGAAACAGTGGATGGAAGGGCGGGTGAGGAAAAAAAGATTGGAATGGGGATCCCGCCAAGAGGTTTGTGCCAACAGTGTTTTTAGTGCTGTGTCTGCATTTTGTTGTAGTAGATAGTTTGTCATAACTGAGCTGAGCGTCAAAAAGTCCAGACGCTACAGCCTTCCATTCAGGGAACATTAAGGTTTTTTGCTGCAACAGCTATGCTCTGATTTCAGGAATGCTTCCCCAGAATGTTTAGTGTTATAATATTTTCTAAAGTCAGGTGAAAATTCTTTGGTGCTATTTTTCAATGCAACACTATTAAATCTGAATCCCTGATTGGTCAAAGTTCCTGGTTTAACTTTTAATGCACGTTCCATGGTTTTGTACATAGAGCTTGAAAACGATTGTCGAAACCTGTGTAGGGACACCTGAACACCAGAGTTGCTGAGGGGCGAAGTGAACGTAGCTTCACACACATAACTGAGCCTGCAAAGAATAATTGTAAGGCTTACAGGGAAAAAATACTGATTAACTGCCTCGTCTTAAAAAATAAATAAAAAGTTTATTAAAAAAAATATATAAAAAATAATTTTTCTAAACTGATTACAGAGAATGAGGATGAAGGGTAATGTCACGGCTGAGAAAACCCAAAACGCACGACTCTGGAGGCTCCCTGATAATGAGCAATACTACATGAAATTAAACTACAGCCAAAGAAACTGGAAAGACATAAACCACAAATAGAAACACAGAAACAGGTGCCACAAAAAACTGAAACTGTCAGACACGAAAAGGGGAAATGGGCAGCTGTTAGGATTTAGTAAAGGACAACAGAATAAAGGGATTATGTAAATAAGTACATACATAGTGAATTTACAACAGAGTTTCACAAGTGAAGTTTAATTAAACCAAAACAGAGGGGGCCCAGGAATAACCTTGCAAAACCACCTTATAACACATTATTGTTATTATTATTATCATTATTATTATTATTATTATTATTATTTGTATTAGTAGTAGGAGTAGTAGTAGTAGTAGGAGTAGTAGTAGTAGTAGGAGTAGTAGTAGTAGTAGTTTATTATTATCTTATCTTTGTTTTTCCAGCTTTTTAAAGGGACATATTGTGTTTCTTTCATGAACAGGTAGACTTGGAAATGTCTTGGCGATTGACCTGGAATAGGGGAGCTATAAAATGGTAACAGTTAAAGTTGGATTGAACTTTATTCAGTCAATGAAACCAATAAGTTTGTTCTAATACTTTAGCATCTCACTGAGATTTCATTTTACATATTGAACAGTATCCAGGCCCCAAAGGTTTCTCCAGATGTTTAACAGTCACGTGCAGCACAGCCCTCATCCACCATTTCTCCCTCGGCTGCGTCGACTCGGTGGCTGCAGCTCTGGCCGTACCTGAGGCTGCAGCGAGAGCTTATTTCTCCAGTTGACTCACCTGAGAGGATTTTGTGAGCATTTGCCCATAAAAAAGCGATAATACCCAACACTCCTCCTGGTTATAGTATTTCCCAAAGCGTACTGACTCCATTTGGTTTATCTGCCGGCTATCTGACAGCCTTAATGAACTGTGTGAACTGTCTGCACCCCAACACATCTCATTAGCACCATGATGTCTGTGCTGCAGTTCTTCCACACGCTTTTCTATATTTTTGTATCACAGAGGCATTTTTTTCCTCCCTTAATCTCGCTTTGATGTACCTCCCACAGACTTCCTTGGTGTCTTCCTCACTTTGTAGTTAAAAGTCTCACAAACTCCAGGAGCCCTGCAAATTATTTATGTTATCCTGGCGGTGTTCTTCAACCCATTTTTGTCCTCTGCACTACAACTTGTATCACCTTCTCCTCCCACATTTTTACCCATCGCAGTGATTGAGGGTGTACCTTTTCCCTCAGCAAATCCCTTACTCAGTGCATTTTTTTTGCTCCCCTAACATTTTGATCTGTGACAGCAACCCTTCATCTTCTCTTTTGCTCAAAGCGTGCCGCCTCCAGCTCACATTAAAGCTGCTGTTGGCCTCCCGCCCTTTCCCTTCCTCCATATCCATCTCTGCCACTCTTTCACATCACCTCCTGTGCCCACCGCCCGTTTTCTATCCATTTTGACACCTTCAACACTCTGCTTTCTGTCCGCCCACTCTGTGCCCCCCTCTGACAGCATGCTTCTTCAGCAAAAGATGTGACTACACATCAATGTTGCCTTTTAGGAGAGTGCACACGATGTTACTATTTGCATGGCAGGCGCTACTGTGTTTCACAGAGGGAGAGAATGGTGGGCAGATGAGGAGAAATCCTAAGAGTGGAGCATGCTTTTTCTGAATTATTCATTATTGATCCATAGCACGAAAGAATGCAGAAGAAAAAAAGGAAGTAGTCCGAAAAAAGGGTCTCGTGTATGTGTATGTAAGGTCAAAGCATTTTTTTAAATACTACACAAACGTCTGACATTTGGCACAAATGAAATGCTGCCTGTGAGCAGCCAAGAATGATTAAAACCATGAATATTCATAGACAAATCAGTCCAACTGTTTTTGTGGAATTAAGAGAAAAAAAGCATGGGAAAAAAAACTCAAAAAAAAATCCCAACGCCAGTACAAATTCAAGTCAAACAGTCCAGATGGGAAACTTTAACTTTGAAAAGCTGAACGGCTTGAATTATTACCTGAAAAAAAACCCAGTGATGTTAAAGTTTGCAACTTAAACTCTGCCCACATGCTGTTCAGAGCTAACCTTTAACACATCTAGCCTCCATGCATTTACAATCATACTGATTGTTAAAAGGGGGAAAGATTGGTAATGGGCCAAGAACACTGTGGTCTTGTTTTACTCATATTTGAACAGCAGTTAGCCAAATGCCTGACAGATGTTTTCTTTTGTTTGATTTGCAGAAGTCCTTCTCTCTGGTCCTGGAAGCTCTGGATTATGACAACGACACATTAGAAACAGGTAACAGTACACGATGTGTGAGCACAAATGTGTGCCGTAATCTTCTCTTTAAAACTGACCTGATCAACATCTATAAAATAGTAAAAATGTTATCAGTCTTTTTATGGGTGAGTGTATTTCACTGTCACTCCTATAATTATGTCACAATGAGCAAACAGCACCTGCCAGAATCCTAGAAGATGTAAACCCCGTCCTCTTATCGTTGGTTAATAAGAAACAAACGGCATTACATCCAAACGGTCATCATTTTCTAAGGAGTCGACTTTCCTCTAATTTGTTTCTTTTCTTCTATCTGATCTATTTTTTAGTGTCTTGCGAACTTGTCTAACACAGTAATGACAGGAATGTAACTTTAAGAATGGCTAAATAGTGTGTCAATTCAAAATTTAAAGAAACTTCAGCAAATAAACACGTTTCTAAGTCCCACTCCAAGTGTATTTTTATCTATTGTAAAATTGTTCCCACTTGTATTCAGACCATGATTATGCATAGTCTGCAGTGCAGCAGGAGTTCATTAGAAATTTGCCCCAGAGTTGGTGTGGAAGTAAGCCCATGCTGATATCCCATCATTGGGTAGTTTATACCTTCCGCTAGCTTACAGCCCCTCACCATCCTAACCTAACATAGCAAAAAAAGAAAAAAAGCCAGCAATATCAATATTGGAGCCATGCAGCTGTACAGTTTTGAGTCAGATGCCAGCTCAGATTATTAAATGAAGACGATTATGGATCTATTTTTCTGCAAGTGGAGATGCATCAGAATCAGAATGGAGAAGGGAGACTTAGGCCCGCCCATCGCAGCTGCTGCATCACAAACCTGAGATTTTTCTAACTGCTGGTTTTCATCTGGTCCTGGTCCATCACGATTTGAATAAAGAAATGGCTAATGATGTTTGTGCATATTTTTAGTGCAACCAAGTGCAAAAACTGATGGAAGTTCGTGTTAACCACATACAGTACATGGGGCTAAGACGCACTTTCCTGCATTGTCCTTTTGTATTTTAAGTGCGTTCAGGGGTACATTTTGTTGTTGGTCACACATATTTTAAGGGGTAATTGTAAAAACAGGAATGGTTACCAAAGGGTTGTTGTTCACCTTTCAGGATGTCCCTTCAGAGGTCACCACAGCAGTGGTTCAGTGATTTGGCAGAGTTTTAAACCCCGTAGAAGTGGACATCTACATGTGTGGAACTAAATGTGACCCAAAAAAGCTACCAGTGTTCAGATAATATAAAGGTCTGGAAGCTGGAAGTCACTTTCAAAGAATGTTGAAAATTTTGTTAATGGATTTTTAGGACCTTTTTTTCACCCTTAACCCCTATAAACTTGTAAATGGTGTATTCTTATATAGCACATTGCTACCCTGTTTTACAATCAAAGTCCCATTTATCCATGCTCAGGCATTCACACACTGATGGCAGCTCTGCTGCTTTACACCAGCGCCAGCTTATCCCTTGTGCTATCCTACTTTGACATTGGGAGTGGGGTCATCTAGACCCCACAAGACAGTGCGCTGAACCTTTTATCTTCAATGATTTGTGATCTTCACTGGTATCCATGGATAGCATGAAATCCTCTTCACCATTATCCACCTTTGTCATGGTAGGGATAACACGTCAATGCAAGGGTGGGGTCATAGGATAGCACAACGGGTTATAGCCACCAGGAGCATGTGGGATTCAGTGTCTTGCCCAAGGACACTTCGACACATGGGTTGACAAGGCGGGAACTGAACCTGCAATCTGTCGATCAGAGGTCAACTGCTCTTCCTCTCCACCATGGCTGCTCCTCTAATGCCATGTCTTCTTATCAGCCTCTTTCAGTCTAAAATGCAGTTAAAATCTACTATGCATGGGGTGGAAGGTTTTCATTCAAAAAGCTAAATTATAATTAAATTTGATTCAAGGATTTCTTTTTGTTTTGCTTGTTTCATTTGGATTGTTGATGCCATAACATAACATTGAAATTTTGTTTTCTGAAGATAAGTAAAGGAAAATTTTGTTTAGATGCTTTAAATTATAGCCTTTGATGCCCATGATCTACTGAACCAATGAAAGCTTTGTGCTAATTCATTAAACACAAACTAAAGTAAAATTTAGTTGATATAATATTTTGTAAATCTGATGTTTAGCTACACCACAATATTGTAAGTTGGCCACAAAAAAAAAAGAAAATCTGACATTTACTGACAGTTCTAGATTTAAGCACAGCTCAAAAACCCTTTGTACCATTTCTGCGTAAAAATATGTTTAGTTTTTGTACTGTCAGCCCCATTCTGATGAGTTGGATTTGGAAATATTTTAAATGAAATGTATTTACTTGTTTCTTAAGTAAAAATCTTTCTACAACATCTACAGTGATAATCAAACATGGCATTGAACCCCCCCACCATTAAATTTGGCACAATATGCTCAACCAAGTGAGCGAGAGCCCCTCCACTCCAGTCATTAATCTTTCTTCATCAATTTGTCTGTAAACATGTTGTTTGCTGTGACGTAAGGCTGTAAAAATATGGTTTGCGTATTAATGCCTTTGATGGTGGGCGTTTGGAAAGGCTTTTCATCCAGGACTATTATTTCCTGCTTGTCTCGTTTCCCTCCTCATAATCAGGGAAAGAGAATGTGAGCTGAATTCTAAAAAAAGCAGAACAGACAGATGTTCTCATGTCCATCTCCTTCCTTTCATGCAACAAACCCGCCTTTCATCCCTTCATCTTTTTACTTCCTCTCAGCCAGCAGAGGAACTGCAGTCTGATCCACAGTATGGCTCCAATAACTAGTCGTCTTTTCTTCTGCTCGCCTCTGCAGTTCTTCTGCATCTTCCCTTCTCTCTGCCCTCCAGCACCACTCTTGCATCTTTTTTACCTTGACTTCTCTTTCCACCTGTGTTTTTGGCAGCCCCTTACATCCAGGCTGAACTCGTTCATGAGGCCCATAGCTTAGCGCTGCTCAAACACACGCTTCTTGCAGCAGACTGAATGGACTTATCTGGCCCTGCTGCCAATCAGAAAGGATTACCAACGGCGAAGCGAATGTATCCTCTGAGATACTCACTGAAAATGGAAAAAAATGATGGTGTTCTGTGAGCTTTGACAGTCTGACCTTCACTTCATTATTTGTTAATGAAATGAGTTTTAGGCCGAATCCGAATTCTTTCCCAATGGCTTCTCCCTCCGCCTAGCCCTCCAAATGGAGAGGTATAGAAAAATAGTGGCTTCAAATCCATGTTACTCCCACTCGATGACGTCATCAATTGTCGCTGGTCAGGTTAGAGTGGCGTTGCTAGTTCTCGGATATGCATAAAAACATCAGTTTTATAGCTTTAAAAAGTCATGCTAAAACGAAAAGTCATTTCTTAGATTTACATGTAATCCTCTGTTTAATGAGAGCACACCCACGTGAAGAAAAGTGATTCTTCTCCACGGCACAGCGCAACTCGGAACATCCTTGCGGCGGTGGGGACGGAGGGTTTGCCCCTAAAAAAAAAAACCTTTCAGACAACCCTACCTCTCCAAATGCCCCTGAGGGGTAGGGAGAAGCTGTTGAGGCAGAGGAAGAATTCGGATTTTGCCTTTGTGTTAAGGAATAGAGACATCTCTCTTGATAAACTCCTTTTGTTGGTAGTTAATGCAAAGTTTTTTTTTAATTCTGTTACAAAAAACAGATTTGAGAAACTTGCTATAGTGATGCCTTCTTCGGTGTTCCTCTGCTTCGCTGCATTCAATGCAAATATGGTTCTGCTTTTTGACCTGATTTAGCTGCGTAAAACTGGTGAAAGCAGAAATAAAAGCATCTGCCACTGTGACAACACAAACTGAAATGCCTCTGATCTCAGGGTGTGATGAAGTCTACATCCAAAAAGGAAACGTAAAATAACAAGAGCTAAATCTTCTCTGACACTTTTGAATTTATCATTGGAAGTCCCACTCTAATCTTCTTTTGATCTGTTTTAAAAGCGTTCTCAGTGGTCTTTTATTTATGATTATGCTGTTTTTAGGCAAAATAAAAATAAATAAAAACTGTCTGGGAGTAAGCCTGCGCTCTTTTCCCATCATCTCTGTTGTTTACACTCTCTCCCACTTGCTTACAGCCCCTCACAACCCCAACCTAATAATATTGGTGTAACAAAAAAATCTTGGGGCTATCCAGCCATAAATTCTAGACACAGATGCCAGCTCAGACAAGGAAAACAAAGACATTTATGGATCTATTAGTCTACAACTGGATGCATCAGAATGGAACGGAGCAGAGAGCGTATGGCCTGTCCACTGTTGCACCTACGTTAGGCTACTGGCTTTTTCCAACAGCATTTTTCCTTTTTTCATGTGATTTACAATGATTTGAATAAAGAGATACTTAGAAAAGCAGTTTTAGTCTTAATTTTTTTAAAAATATATTCTCCTTTATGAGAAAAAATGCCACAAGAACATGTTAAAAGCACCAAAAACCCCTATTTTCATTGGAGTGAACTGCACAAAAGCAGGGGATCCTAATATGCTTATATCAGTTTCCAATCATACTAAAGAAGCTTAAAGAGATGAAAGAAAGCTGCTTTGCATTTACACTACTCTTTGATGCTCACTAGCAACCTATGATGTATGTTTGATTCTCTGAATGCTTCAGTTTCTGGCAAAAATACAGTTTTTCTTTTTACACTCACTTCTAAACAACATTTGGAATCATGGATGCAGATTTTTCAGTCCCATCATGAAATGACCAGATGGGAAGATGTTTTTTAAAAGGATAAAATGGTGGTTTTTGTCTTGACAAGCACTGAATATCTTTTTTTTTTTTACTGTGCACAGATTGGACAAACAAAATACTTCTGCAAAAAAAACGGAAAAAAAAACAAGTGTGATTTTTTTAATCTTAATTACAACAGATAAAACCACAGATAAAAGGTTTTATCTCTGTAGAGATATGAAAGAAATTGTTTTTAAAAACAACTTCCCACCACTACCAAACTTCCTATGTTTCAGGAATTATCTATAAACCATCTTGTTTTTCTTTTTCATCATGTCCGTATTGTCCTCTGCTTCTGTCAGTTCCGTTTGGATTTTGTATTCTAAGCTGCCAAACTTTCACCTCAACAAACAGAATCTAAAACAGGCTGAACACAGCTGTAAATTTAGCACACACGTAGACCTCACACTGGTGCACAAAGGGAAAACAACACCCTCCATATGTTCATGCACCAGCACCTTTAGGCTGATCTTTTCTCCATTGATTTGATAGAAGGTGATGTGGAACAGGGAATCTCGCTGTTGTCTGTCCTGCTGTTTCTTCCAGCAGAGGGAATTTCTTTAGAGCTCCAAGGAATGATCCTTCTGGTTACATCTGGACATAAACAGTTCCTCTGAACCTCTACCTACACTTTTCTAATTTTAAATTCTAGCTCGGAGCTTCTTGTTTTTTTTTTATCCATCAGTATCTAGGCTTTTGTGCTCTTAGTAGAATTGAGTAACATTCACTTAGTACAATAATTTAAATAACTCAAACACCCACTTGAATTTAAATTGTGTGCTTTTTTTACGTTCTAGTGGCATTTTTCTCATGTTTATCATTATTGAGTAATTCATTAAAAGACCATTTTTACTTCTACTTCAGTTGTTTTATTTTTGATTTTGAAATGACGCTACTTTTGCTTATGTACATTTTTGGTGTTTCTATTCACATTTTGTTTTTTTTCAGATTGCTGATTTTGTGCCACCAGATGAAATATTTAGAGAAAATATGTCACAGTTTAAGGAAAATTGTCTAAATTGATGTGCATGCAAGACAGATTTGCCAAAGACATCTTTCAAATTGTAACGGAAAGACAGGCAGAACAGAAAATATACATAGAAAAAAAGGAAAGATGACATTGAAGAAAGAAAACCAAACGTCAGTCATACTGCAGGACATGCACAGAAAAAGAGTGACGACAGAAAGCCCAAAATTAGTGTAGAAAACTGCAGAAGAAAGGTGAACCAAGCAGAAAGCACAGAAATGTGTAAACAGACAAAAGCTGAAAGCAAAGGAAAAATCAATTTAAAAATAAAACAAATTCTTACACTTCAAGGTTGGTATTAGACAATGAAAGTAAACACAGAACGTTAAAATTAACCTAAAAAAAAAATCTAAAATAAATCTAAAAAAAATGTTTTCTTCCAATTTCTGAAAATGTTGAGAAGAATGCAGGCCAAAAAAATAAAATAATAATTTGAACTTCAGGGACCTCAGCTATGATTGCTGAAGACCGAGGAATCAGGCGCTTTGAAAAACGCACACGCCTGCACACACTCACCAGCCTGTGTGTTTTTCTGTATCCATTCTTTTGTGTGAAGCTACAGTGATCTCATCTCTCCATCAGGCAGTTTGTTTTGTGTGTGTGCTAATAGCAGCTTCCCCTTCAGCTGAAACACTAATGCGTCTGGTTGTTACACACAGGCGTGCATGCATGCCTTCACACAAACCCGCACACACACCCCTTCTCTCCTCATTGACTTTTTTTCGATGAAGCTTCCTATACACACTAAATCTTTTACTATTTTGGTCCTTGAAAACCCTTAGGCTCACATTTATAGTATGCAATAAAAGCATTTGAAGCATATTTTTGTGTGTGTGGGCTAACGCTCGATCAGGAAGGATTACAGCAAAGTTAAGAGATGGCTGTTCCTCTGAGAAATCCCCTTCAGGGGTCAGAAGATGTGGCCGCTTCCCCAGAGCTGCCCTGGGGCTCGTTTGGTCCTCTCTGCTGTCGCTCTTTTTTTGCAGACCTCCGACCTTATTTTTCTGGTCCCACAGTCAGCCCTTGTGTCCTGCAGTGTCTGTGCTGAAAATATTTTTCACTTAATTAACCACATGCATGCCATACAAGTTTTATAAGGACGTTTGTTTGGAGATTTTAGACCATAAATGCTTGTTGATGTAAAATAAAATTTTACATCTTTAATAATGCAGTTTCCTCATGACTGTGAAGCATATGAAATAGTTCAGCAACATTTCATAGTAACCAACATTTTTAAACATAAATCATTCTTGCTGCAAAGTAAACCCCCATCAACCGCACATTTCCTTCTTCAGGTCAGTTGATTGAGCGGGTCCTTCTGTCCTCCATGTTGAACCCCGGCGAACAGTGGCAGCCGTATCGACACCACGGACAGAGTCTCAGTGTGGAGTACTGGCTTCGATTCAGATGTGACTCCAATTACTTTGGACCTTTCTGCAACAAGTTGTGCCGGGCTCGTGATGACTTCTTCGGCCACTTTAGCTGCGACCCCAGTGGCACAAAGGTCTGCATGGAGGGCTGGACAGGACCAGAGTGCAAAGAAGGTAAAAAAATTTTTTAAAAAAAGATGGGTTTTGTTAATGCAAGTGAGGTGAATTATTAGTGCTTTACATTTCTCAGGCTCATGTGGTTCAAAGTATAAATCATTTGAAAATTATGTCTTGACCTCAGACTTTTCTCAAACTGTTAAGAGAAAGTCTGGACATTTTTCTGATGGTGAAGCTGTTAGGAATTTAAATAAAACAGTTGCAAATAAAAGTCTTACATTGCTGCCTTTTAGACATAAAATAAGGACAAGGAAAAAGCACTGGTGTGCATCTGGGGTCATGAATGCTGTTCAGTGAATGCACATCATTAAGCTTTAGTGGAGTGGGCGGGCAACACTATCTGTTGTGACTCATCAGCTGGATGATCTGACCTTGTGGTGTCAGAGCAGTGCCAGCTCGCTGCAATGGTAAAAGTAAACAAAGGAAGTCAGAATGAGGTCCTACTGGACCCAGGTCAGTTTTAGGACATCCTGCAGACCTGCCCATGGTGACTGTTCCTCTCCTCTTATGGCTTCCTCCTCGGCACAGCCACGATTGGACTGCACAGAAGCAGGAATTGTCCACAGTTACCTCCTGCAGGTTACATGGTTTGGAGTCATTATTTTTTAAAAAGTCTTTCTATCTGTAAACAATATAACTTTGTCTAGCAGTTAGCAGGGGAAGACTATCTTCCAACTTCTTTTATTGAGAAATTTCAGCTCCAGACAGTCTTTGTTCACAGGATTTTAAATCGAATATTTCCAAACATGTGGCTGCATCAGCTTGGAAAAACCTGATGAGTAAATCAAATAAGGTAGTTCCTCTAAATACATATACAAAAAAAAAAAAAACTAATTGGGATGTAGAGCCTTCCAGTTGCAAATGCTTTCTCTAATTGTTTTGCTTTGTATTTACATTTGATTGTAGAATATTCTCTTGAGTCGGTTGTAATTGGAATAGCTTATATTGCAACTGAATGTGCATGATTTTTCCTGTAAAGGTTATACACACAATATTTAAAAACATGTTAAGCTTTTGTTTTAATTGTGAGCCATTGAAAAACAGACCGTCAAAAACACCCAAAGACACCCACGCCTTTTCTTGTTCCTTATTTCCCTTTGTGTGTGTATTTTGTCTTCACAGCAGTGTGTCGGCAGGGGTGTCATCAGACCCACGGCTATTGTACTGTCCCCGGAGAATGCAAGTATGTTTGACAAGCACACACAGAAGGGATTGCACCACCTTACACTTTTATTTTTTTAAAATGCTAGATCAAAACATTAATGTATTTACCTGGTAGGGGGTGTCTAATGAAATCTATAGACTCCTGCAGCATTTTGCCAGTTCACATTTTTCTGCAGAATAACTTCCAAACTGCTGTAGTTACCTGTAGAAACTACAGACTGAATTGTATTTATGAGAAGACCGATAAAGATCAAAGCTGCTTATTTCCGGCGGCTGGATTTTGTTTTAAGCCAATAAATCATTTCATGGTGCTTCAGCAATATCAGATGCCCAGTCATAGAATTGTACTTTAATGAGGCATCATAAATCATTTAGTAACATTGTGTTTTGGTTTTTATTTTTTGAGGACAACTAGATGGCTGATTTCAGTCTGCTTCTCTGCTCTGGATTTAGGTGTAACTATGGCTGGAGGGGGTCCCTGTGTGACCAGTGTGTGACTTTTCCTGGCTGCGCACATGGGAGTTGCACAGAGCCTTGGAAGTGTGTGTGTGACGTCAACTGGGGAGGACTTCTGTGTGACAAAGGTCTGACATTCTCTGTTTCTACTTAAGGGAGGCTTTAAGACAGAAATGTTGGCAAGGAGCTTTTTACTTCTCATCCACTGATTTTTCGCCTTTCTTTGACATCTGGAACTTTGTGGCATTTTCTACTGTATTGAACGGCAAATACACAGTTTGAAACAAAAAGATAACCATAAAAAGTAAAATGTTTATAATTTTATCCGAAATTAGTTTGATGTAAAAACTGCAGAGCACTCTTTTTTTGCCTCACAGCAAGAAGGCCTCCGGTTCAAGTCCCGGCTGGGGGACGTGAAAAATTACATCAACGGGGACCTTTCTGTGTGGAGTTTGCATGTTCTCCCCGTGTATGCGTGGGTTCTCTCCGGGATCTCCGGCTTCCTCCCACCGTCCAAAAACATGCTTCATAGGTTAATTGGCAACTCTAAATTGTCCCTAGATGTGAGTGTGAGAGTGAATGGGTGTGTGTGTTTGTGGACATTCTACCCTGGCGACCTGTCCAGGTTGTCCCCTGCCTTCGCCCACAAGTGGCCGGGATAGGCTCTGGCAGCCCCGTGACCCCGAAAGGGAAAAACGGTTAAGAAAATGAATGAATGAATAATTTGTTGATATTTTAAAAGCAAAATTTTTGTGACAAAACATTTGGTTCAACTGTCAAAAGTTGTGAAAAGGTTCCAAATCATTCCAAATTTTTTTTTTTTTAAGTCCCACTCCAATCATCGTTTGATCTATTGTCAAAATGTTTCCAGTGTTCTTTTAAATATAATTATGCCAGTTTTAGGCTAAATGAAAAAACCTTTGTCGTTTTCTAGGACGTAGTTTCTGCAGAGCGGCAATAGTTCATTAGAAATTTGTCTCTGAGATGTGGGCAGGACTATTGGCACGGAATAAGCCTTCACTCATTTCCCATCATCTTTTTGTTGGACTCACTCTTCTGCTAGCTTACATCTCCTCACACCCCAAACCTAACATTATTGGTGCAACAAAAATGAAGAGCAATATTGGAGCTATGCAACCGTACAGTATTGACACAGATGCCAGCTCGGACGAGGACAACAATGACGTACATCGATCTGTTTGTCTGCAAGTGGATGCACTAGAATGGAGCGGAGCAGGGAGCGTGTGGCTAATTGACTGAAGCACCTATGCCACTACTACAGGTGTTTTCCAATGGCATTTTTCAGCTCCTGATTCACCGGAATTTGAAGAAAAAAATAATCATAAATACAATTTTAAGCTTCAATTTCTTTATACATCTTGAGAAAATGCTACAAGAACGTGTTAAAAACAACAAATACACAATTTTCATTGGAGTGGGTTATTTTTATAACTAGCTCTTAGCTTCATTTGTATTCAGTGTGTCCTTAGAATTCCAGAATTCCATATTGCTGTTTAGGATCCTGGAAGCTGACTTAAGATATATAAACACAGTGCCTGCCGACTTCACACTAGCACTGTCTGTGCTGACATCAGGGAATCAATTGACGGGGACGGCATGTTTAGAGAAAAGACGATAGCCTTAGGTAAGGTGAATGTAAAGCAGAAAAGCATTGGGTCCTTGGGCGAGGTGGGGCCTGAAGCTGTTTCTGTGCATTCAGAAAACCTCCGCAGTGAGACATACAGACTGTGTGCGTGCAGGAAATAACTGAATACAGAAAACCTGTAATTAGTGTTTGATGCCGTCCCATCTGGGCTTTGCATGTTATTCAGGGGTTTCTACAGCGCTCCTCCTCTGACTCTTCATCCTCCTGATGTGCTCAAATCTCCTCTGGGTAATTTCTGCTTCACTTCCGCTAAACAGTTGAACTCAAAAATCAGAGCTTTGTTTCAAGATAATTTAGTTTCTGTTCCATCAGCTATCTTTTATTGGGCTAATTTCACTTCTAACATTGATTGGAAAAAAGTCTGGTCTTTACCACAAAAATACTTCTTAACAAATAAAGTCAAAGAAATCTCTTTTAAACTCCTACACAGATTTTATCCAGCAAAGCATTATTTAACTAAATTTAAGGCTGACATAAACACCAGTTGTACTTTCTGCCAGAAACAACCTGAAACCTGCTCTCATTTATTCTGGTCTTGTGAATTTACATACAGATTTTGGAAAAACATTCACAAATTTATCACCGATTCTATTTTTGCTGACATACAACTTTATTATAAAAACATACTTTTTGGTTTTCATAGCTTTGATGTCAAAGACCGTGATGCTTTCTTTTGTGTAAACATGGTATTATTTATCGCTAAATTTCATATACACAAAAGAAAATTTTCCAATAAAAAACCGGATTTCTTTGTGTTCAAACTGGAACTGCAGCATTATTTAAACTTAATTTCTGCTTCAAAAAATACAAAAGCTCAAAAAACAATTAGCATCTGTAAATCTTTTGGACTGCTGACATAGATTTACTCTCGCATTTTCTCTTTTCTCTTTATTTTTTTGTTTTTTTTTATTTCTTATTCCCTTTTGTGTTTATTATTAATAATTAGTTTTTTTTAAAGAATGCAACATGTTTGTTCTGTATTCAGAATTCTATTGTACATTATATGTGCATAATTGTTGTATTTTCTTGTTTTGTAAGTTGCAATTGTTCAATTAAAAAAAAAAAAAAAACCTGTAATCAGACTCAACACTTGAGACAACACACCGTGCAGGAATTGATCGGCATGATCAGCAAAGGGATTCACCCTCAATGTGTTATTGGGTCGTGCTGCTATCGATGTTTAGAGTTTCTGTTCTGTGCTGCAAACTAAAATGTAACTCAATTATGTCTCTTTTTTTGTGCGCACAGATCTGAACTTTTGCGGCACCCACACACCTTGTAAGAACGGAGGCACCTGCACAAACACAGAACCTAACGAGTATCAGTGCGAGTGCCCGGAGGGTTTTCGAGGACGCAACTGTGACATTGGTGAGTGTGGCCCCTTTCCCAAAAAACTCACTGCAGTTCTATCAGTCCTGCTTACTTTCACTGATGGAAAAGACGCACAGCCCAGCATATTTCCGTGTTTTGATTTAGGAACATTTCTTCATTAAAATCAACAATTTCATTAACATTGCACTGCTAGGCATTTGAAAATATCTGTTATGTAGCAAATTAAATTAAAGGAGCATAGGAGTTATAGCTAGTTCTGTTAAGGGGAGCGTTAGAAGGTGGGATTAAACGTGTATTTTTTATGCAATAAAAACAGAATTCCGCTCCTACAAAAAAATCAAGCAGATAATATGTTTTTAAATTGCAATTTATAAACATCACTCATTCTATTTAGGTGTATACATTTTTTCTTTTGGCCTTAATGATTTTCTTATTCAATTGAACATGAGCACAGTAGGATTTTGTCTTGACAGCTTTAAAAACGGATTGTTGTAGGGTGTAAGATGATTTAGGTGACGTGACGTCTTTGTGGGGGAGAACACTGCAGTTGGGGGTTCAATAAAACCCTCTTACCTCTATGAAGAGCTGCATCAAATTCAATCCACTGCAGCTGCTTGCCTCTGACCCATTTCTTGCTTGTTTTGTGAGATTTCAATTTCTAGTTTGTGATATGTGCAAGATTTGTTAGCTGATGAGGCCAAAGCAGGTGATGGAGATGTGGAACTTTAATATTTGCCTTTTTCTTCTCAATTTTAGTTAAAAAAAATTACATTTTATTAACCAGAAAAGAAACATACAATTGGATTAAAACCTAAAGCACAGTTTAGATGTACCAACTGAAAACATTTTTAAAAAGGTTCCCGACTTTTTCACTAGCTGACTTTTGTGAAAACTTTAAATCACTGATTGTAATTAATACGTGTAACTTACAAATTTTTAGTTGAGTCAAATCTTGTTTCTTCTTTTGGGATGTGATTTGACCTCAAATGATCAGATGTTTAGAAGTTCATTATTCAGATGGTCTCTCATTTGGTTCTTCTGTCTCCTCTCCTCAGCCGAACATGCATGTTTGTCATCTCCATGTATGAATGGGGCCACCTGTGTGGAAGACCTGGCAGGCTTCAGCTGCGTCTGCGCTGAAGGCTGGACAGGACACACCTGCTCAGAAGGTGATTGTCTGAGTTACACACACAAGATAAAGGAACAGGACCTTGAAGGCTATCTGCAACTACTTTTAATTTAATCACAGCCACTCACAGACTGCGATCAATCCAACAGAGGAAGTGCAATTACTCTGGACACAACAATATCAGCAAACATCAATGATCTCCTTATTCTCCTGCTTTGTCCAGCCGCACTTGGATTTGTGTGGAGGGGGAATCACTTCCAAAATCTAAGGCAGGGCTTATCATGTATGTGGTCAAATCTGCTAAGTCAACAGAACAAAATGGTGGATCTGTTGTCAAATGAAACCCAATCAAAAGTCTTGGCTTTCTGTCTAAAACTGGAGGTTTTCTGTTGTAGTTCTGCATTGCCTGATATGTTCTAACAGCTGCAGGTTTCTCTGCATCACAAAATGATGCCACAAATCTTCTGTCACTAGATTGAAATAAAAAAAAAAGAAGGAGGAGCCACCAAGATCACAGAATACTGAAACATAACACCTTGTGATCCATGTGCAAATAGGTGAAATTCCTGTGAACACAGAACTCTGAGCTTGCTGCCATGAAGGGAGCATCATTCCTCAGCACAGGAGCAGATCAAACATACACCAGAAAAACGGCGGCTTTCCTTAAATTACCCAGGATTTATTTAACGTGCTGTTCCCTCTCAGTAATGCTCAAATAGAAATATACAAAATATCTGCCAAACTGTTCAACTTGATCAAAGTGTTTTTGCAAACTGAACCTACTGCTGCACATAAATACCCTTTAGTGTGTTCCTGTGGTTAGAAGCCCACTGATTGCTGCTGGAAGGTAAAATACTAATATTCCAGCACACAGTAAAGACAGAATTTATAAATCATTAAAATTAAGAGTTTATCTTTAATATCCACAAACTGAAAATGGAAGGGTTGGCAGTCATTTTTTCAGTGAAAATTTATTTAACTAGAATTAGGGATTTAATGGTCTTGTAGAAAATAATTTATCTGTATTATAACAAAAAAATAAATGTTAAAAAAAGCAGAAGGTGAAAAAT
Organism: Oryzias latipes; assembly: GCF_053564925.1. NCBI lineage: Eukaryota > Metazoa > Chordata > Actinopteri > Beloniformes > Adrianichthyidae > Oryzias > Oryzias latipes. The sequence goes on along the minus strand of NC_136249.1, from coordinate 22,497,846 downwards.
TGTGATGGGTTTTCAGTTTGGATTTAAAATTAGGAAAGGAGTCAATGTTATGGAGGTTTGGGGAGAGAGAGTTCCAGAGTTTGGGAGCCGAGCAGCTGAAGGCACGGCCCCCCATGGTGACCATACGGAGCGGAGGGACGGAAAGCTGAAGGGAAGAAGAAGACCAGAGAGAGCGAGAGGGAATGTTAATATGGAGATTAGAAATATAAGAGGGAGCCAGGTTATGGAGGGCTTTGAACGTGTAGAGAAGGAGTTTTAAATGAATCCTGAAAGCTACTGGAAGCCAGAGCAGCTGCTGGAGAACGGGAGTGATGTGATGGAAGGAAGGAGTTCTGGTGATGATGCGGGCTGCTGAATTCTGGACCAATTGAAGTTTGTTCAGAGTTTTCTTGGGGAGACAGGCGAGTAGTACATTGCAATAGTCGACGCGAGATGTGACCAAACTATAAACTAAATGGAGGTGGAGTGCACGGTGAGGGAGGGGCGGAGACGATTCATATTGGGTAGATGAAAGTATGCAGACCTTGTAATGCTATTGATGTGAGATTGAAAGGATAATGTACTGTCAAGTGATTAGCAATCTTGCCTCAAGGAGGCCTTAAGGAGGCCTGGTTCGAATCCCGATTGTTCCTAGGTGGGAATGTGAGAGTGTGTGGTTGTGAGGCCCTATGACAGATAGGCAAACTGTCCAGGGTGTAGCTTGACTTCGCCTGGCAACTGCTTAGGCAGACTCCAGCAGCCCTGAAACCCCACATTGGATAAAATCATATTCAGCTTGTTCTTTTAATGTTTATGGAAACACCATAGAGAGAATGATAATCATCTTTCAAAAGAATTGTTGAAGGATTTGCACAAATACATTCTTAAGGATATATATTTATATTTATCCTTATCCCATAATTATTTTTTCTTGCCAGGTCTTTGTCTTGAAAACATTTGGACTGAGGCAGTTTTGCACATCTGGCTGTGCATCATCTTGTGAAAAAATGGGTGTAAAACATTTTCTCTTCATTGCTACAAAGGGGAGAAAAGCGTTCTATTTGCAAACCTGCTGTAAATGAGAGAATCTGTAACAACAGTCGATGGGATCTTTAGAGCCCGGTGTTTGTGGAAGCAATCTTTGAACAAAATGTTTGAGCTGGTGTGTCTGTTGACAGGTAAGATTGGATCACATGCTCTATGCTCTGCCAGAGCTGTTAGTGTAAACACTCAGCGTTCCACATTCACCTCTATCAGAACAGAGCAGATCAGACACTGGCATGTAAACACTTCAGCATGACTCCTTATTCAGGAGGGAGAGAAGAAAAATAGAGGAATGAAAAAAAAATAGCTTATTTTTCTTCCTGTTGTTTGTTGTTGGTGCGATTAACAGCCAGGAAAACAGTCTATCTTTTTATGTGTTGATGCACGTGTGTGTGTCTATCTGTGTGATTGGGTGGGGTCTCTGGGGAATATACAGTGAAAGAATTGTAAAGCTTGTGGGGAATCACAACCAGAACCACAACACAGCTCTGTTTTCAGACTAGATTTTTCTGCATAACCAATATTAATTAAAGGATTCTTTGTTTGTTATGAATTCTATGTCTCTTTTTGGGAAAAGTGCCGCTGGCTTGGCTGGATTATTATTACTGAGGCTTGGAATTGGGGTCATGGAAATGGAAAATGGTTGTTTTGCAGGGTTAGGTTAATGAAAAAAGGTTATGAGAGTTTTTATGTGAAAGGCTTACGTCACAATAAGGGAAACAATTCTGTTACTGTTTCACAAATATCCATCTTATAAAATAAATATGATTATTTTTGTTGGATCTTTTGTTTGATGACCTTCTCTTTTTTTGTTAAACCAGCCTCCCTTTCTCAACTCTTATCTTTTTTTCTGCTCCCATCATTCTTTGCTTTACTAAAACTCTCCTGGGTCCTCCTCCCTGGGAAAGGTTTGAAGTGTCAGTCATGTATACAGCAGATGATTGCATTTGTCCCTGTTTGCATGGAAACCAGAGCAGCAGGGAGCAATGTGAAAACAGACAGCATCAAATCACTCGTACAGCCGTGTGCCAGTCCGGGTCTCACATTTGTCACTGTGGCATCAAAGCTACTTGCTGGCAGTCTCACTTTCATTACAAAGACCGACAATGCACAATTTGTTTTTGTTTGTTTTTTTCCAGTGGTGAAGCATTGCGATCGCAGTCCCTGCGGACGTGGAGCAACGTGTCAGGATGTTCCTGAGGGTTTCCGTTGTCTGTGTCCACCTGGATGGACTGGCAGGACATGCCAGTTAGGTGAGGATATTACATGAGTTACACAGCAATTTACAGGACAGGGTGACTGCCCCCCCAAAAATTTACCAGTCTGTTTAATCTCATATTTTATCTAAATGAATAGGTACTGTAGCGTATGACTAAAACAGAACAGAAACTCAAGAAATTAGAAAAACTTAACTAAACAGCTACAAACTTGAAATCTGGACCACAATAAAACCAAGGAAAGACAGTACAACAAACATTTGTGCCACTGGTAAAATCCACAGATTATCCACAGGCCTGTAACATCTCTCGGTACAAATATAAAGATGTCAAATGGTGATCCATCTCTCTGAGTTGGACAGCATGAAGCAGCAGATTAGATCAGAGCAGGTTCCAAAAGCAAACCGTGTCAGGAGTGAACAGCGGCACATTAATGCTCACATCAGGCAGCCTGACAGCGAATAAGTCTTCTCTAAATGCAGCTCCACGTTATTTTTGGGCTGCACTCACTCATGCTGACACGTTTCCTCCCTGCGGGTTGTTTTGTCGCAGCACAAGGAGCATCGTGTCGAATCAGCTCAGACACACACAGAGGCTTCAGGGTTGTGAAGTGACAACACCCACTCCTCTGTGTTACCAGCAATATGTCATTGTGACACTTGATAATCCCCCATATACTTTCAAGTCACAGATCAGACGCTCAAAGCACACAATATAGAGTCAGCAAACTCAGTTTAAAAACTTTTTTAGTCTAAGATGACAGGTGTTGGCTGTGCATTAAGTATTGTGGATGATTATGCCCCTACTCCTTTATTGACTGATTTTCATTCTTACGAGTGCCACTAAATCCCAAGACTTTCATTTAAAAAAAAAACACTAATACAGAAACTCACCTGAAGAGCTTAATCTGTAATGGCTTCTGCACATGCCTGCTGCCTTTTTATTTACTGAGTGTTTCTTTCTAATCCTCCTAATCTAATCAGTCAAATCCCTGAAGGATTCCTGCTTCAATAATTTCAGCAGACTGATTAGAGGTATAGTATGACTGTCTGCATTTTAAAATCAGAGTAAAAGGCTCAATGATTAGATTTAGTTTGACTTTATGAGATGTTACTTTTTTAGAATATTGTCAGGTCCTTTATAAGTTTTCCATAAAAGTGGTGTTCATCGATTGTTTCTTCACAAAAGTTTTTTCATAAAAAAATAATGATATAAGTTACAGCATGACGGCACCAATGATTTAATGAGAAGCACAGTCTGATGATGAGACTGAAAATCAATGCTTTTCCCCTCATTTAAAAAACAAAACAAAAAACAAATTATTAGCTATAAAACAGATTTAAACAATAGGACTTTAACATTTCTTCTGTTGATTTCAAATTAATGAACAACCCTGTGACAGACTGGGGACCTGTCCAGGGTGTACCCCGCCTTCGCCCAAAAGTAGCCAGGTTAGGGCCTAGCAGCCCTGTGGCCCCAAAAGGGATACAGTGGGTTAAAAAAATGGAAGGATGGATGGATGGATGGATGGATGGACAAGTGAATGGATAAATTAACTAACAAAAAAGTACAAATTACAATACAGAGGTGGTGAGTGTATAGTGAAACGCGGGTGACAAACAAAACAGGGAAACAGTAACGTGTTTTTGTTTGTGTGGTTGTAGGTGACTCTGTTTAATGTAAATGTCATGCTGTAAAAAGTAAATAAATCAGTTGATAAAAATAAAGAAAAAGACTGTGTATACCAATCACTATGCCATTGATTAATAAGAGCAAACTGCTTTGATTTCCAGTTTTTGGAGATCATCTTTTTGGTGATAAATAGAGATATCAGTACTAGTTTTTTGTATTTCATTCAATGGTTTGTTTTACATTTTTCAGGTAGAGAGAGAGCTGGAGACAAAAGAATTGCTAAAGTTATAAGTTCATAGTCAGTATATAATAATATTGCAGAATGAGTGGATTGTGGACAGGTCCAGGTGGCGTGTAGGTAGGCATCCATGCAGCCTAAAGTGCATTTTATACAGGTTCTCTATTTGAGCGATTCCCACCTGAAACATTTTTATTTGAACAATGCAAAGTTTGTGGTGGGTTTTATGTTGGATTAATTGTACATTTGTGTTGTTTGACATAAAAAAGTATTACTGCAAACATTTGTCCAAGGATTTGGATTGAAGGTCAGAGATTAATCCTTTTTTCCATTTTGTTTTTGGAACAGTCCTGGTACTTGTGTCTGATACTAATTTGTATAATTTTACTGAGGTTTGTAATTTTCATAATCTCTTGAGTAAACTTAGACAGATGCACCTATTTGTTGGTGGTTTATGCGATTGATTCTGTTGAAGATGAAATGTGTTGATACTGAATAAATTGTTGATCTCCAACTCAGAATCTCTGGATTAAACAATTAAAAGAGATAAACAGATTATTGAGGAACAGATGTTCCTAATGTGTGATTCCCTGGTGCTGCTATGATGCAAAATAGACTGGCGGCTGTGGTGCAGTGGCAGGGCGGTCGACCTCTGATCAGAAGAGTTTCGCCTTGCCTGCCCATATGTCGAAGTGTCCTTTGGCAAGACACTGAACCCCACCTTGCTTCTGGTGGAAGGTTGGCACCAATGTTCGGAAGCCAAGGAGGTTTAGGTTTTGTCAGAGTTTATGCAATTTTAATATTCCTAAATAAGTTGGGGTGTTTTTTTTAAAATATATTTTGTGAACAAAAAGAGAGATTTGATATTGATTTTATTTTTTCATGCACCATTTGTGGTCAAGTTCTTTTTTTCTTTCTAGAGGAGGGGGTGTGGATGAGTAACATTAGTACATTAGTTGTTGTTCAATTCAATTCAATTCAATTTATTTGTATAGCCCAAAATCACAACAACAGTCGTCTCGATGGGCTTCGAAGTAAAACATGAAATCAAAAGGATCACGAATACAAAGAGTTCAATAGAAAAATACTAAAATGAACTAACAAACTGACTAAGCTATACTGGCATCCCTGCCCTTAGACCCCCCTTCGCGGTAAGGAAAAACTCCCAAAAAAAACGGATTCCGGAAAAAACAAAGAAACCTCAGGGGTGCCCACATGAAGGAGGGATCCTCCCCCAGGACGGACAGGCGATTTACCAGAAATCTTAGAGAAGAATTAACTTATCTAAATCTACAACTACATATATAAAAGTCCAGCAGACGAGCTTCATCCAGCCGTGGTTGTGGGGACAGTCAAAGGCGCGAGTCGAGCCGGAGACAGGAACCACAGCCAGGTGTAGGAGAAGGAGCAGAGACGAGGTACTCGGTCAGGTACAGAGCAGAGACGAGCCAGAGACGAGCCAGAGGCAGGATCCACAGCCAGGTGTAGGAGCAGGAGCAGAGACGAGGTACTCGGTCAGGTACAGAGCAGAGACGAGCCAGAGATGAGCCAGAGGCAGGATCCACAGCCAGGTGTAGGAGCAGGAGCAAAGGCGAGGTAAACGGTCAGGAACAGGAGCACGGATGAACCAACTGGAGTCTGGAAGCACTCCCACTCCCCAGGAAGGGAGAGGAAAAGAGGGACAATACATGAATCACACTTCACCAAACAGAGGCATGGAGAACTAAATGATAAATTATGATCAAGAATAGAGGAGAGGAAGGGTAGAAGTAGAAAAGAAAAGAGGTCAGAACCCCGGAGCACCATAGTTACCCCAGCTTCAACTTCTAGCAGCCTTTTAAAAGAAATAGTTATTATTAAGTTTAATTTAAACAAATTAACATTAAGTTAAATAATCTCTGAATACTAACTAGTCTGACAATAAGCCTGTCCAAATAGGAATGTTTTCGGTCTAACTTTGAATGTAGAAACTGAGTCGGCCTCTCTTACATGAGCTGGAAGTTTATTCCATAAGACAGGGGCTTGGTGACTAAACGCTCTACCTCCAACCGTACTTTTACTAATTCTAGGAACCACAAGCAGTCCTGCATTTTGCGAGCGAAGTGTTCTCATTGGATGGTAAGGGACTATGAGGTCCTTAATATAGGACGGGGCCATTCCATGTAAGGCCTTATAGGTTAACAGGAGGATCTTGAACTTGATTCTGGAATCAACTGGGAGCCAATGGAGCGAAACTAACACAGGAGTGATGTGATCTCTTCTGCTGGCTCCAGCTAACAATCTAGCTGCTGCGTTCTGAACAAGCTGGAGACTTTTTAAGGAACTCTTAGGACACGCTGCTAACAAGGAGTTACAGTAATCCAGCCTCGACGTAACAAATGCATGGATGAGTTTTTCAGCATCACTCTTAGAAAGTAGATTTCTGATCTTAGCAATATTCCGCAGGTGAAAAAAGGCAGTTCTACATGCCTGAGATATATGAGCCTTAAATGATAAGTCCTGGTCAAATAAAACCCCAAGGTTTCTAACTGTGGAATTGGGGGCTATACTTATGCCATCCAGGGAGACTATCTGAGCAGACAGAGCATCTCTGAGGTTTTTAGGACCAAGTATAATAACCTCAGTTTTTTCTGGGTTCAAAAGGAGGTAATTAATTGTCATCCAGGTCTTGATGTCACTGATGCAGGCGTTCAGTTTCTCTATCTGGTCATTCTGGTCAGGCTTCACGGATAAATACAACTGCGTATCGTCGGCATAACAATGAAAATTAATGCTGTGTTTCCTGATTATGTTTCCTAGGGGTAGCATATAAAGCGTAAACAGGATCGGTCCCAAGACTGAGCCCTGTGGGACTCCATAGTTGACTCGAGTGCACTGAGAGGAATGGCCATTTACATTAACGAACTGATACCTATCGGACAGATAGGATTTAAACCACTGGAGAGCAGATCCTCTGATCCCTATGTCCTGCTCTAATCTATGGAGTAAAATACCGTGGTCGATAGTGTCAAAGGCTGCACTGAGGTCCAACAGGACCAGAATAGAAAGTAGTTCCTTTTCTGAGGCCAATAACAAGTCATTAGAGACTCTAACTAGTGCAGTTTCTGTACTGTGGTGAGGTCTAAACCCAGACTGAAAGTCTTCAAAGTGGCTGTTGTCCTGTAGGTGGCAGTAAAGCTGCTTAACTACAACTCTTTCTAGGATTTTAGAAATAAAGGGCAGGTTTGATATCGGTCTATAGTTGGCCAAGATGCTAGGATCCAAACTGGGCTTTTTCAGAAGAGGTTTAACAACTGCATATTTAAAAGACTGTGGCACGTAACCCGTTTCCAGAGAGGCATTTATCATTGTTAATATGGGATTATTAATTAGGGGAAAAGTTTCTTTAAAAAGTCTAGTGGGAATTGGGTCTAACAGACACGTTGAGGATTTGGAGGACGTAATAATTGATGTTATTTCCGCTTGATCCACAGGAGTTAAGCAGTCTAATGTTACAGAGGTTTCTATGGATGCCTCCATTTCTACCGCTTCAGCCTGTTCTGGGCTGATAGTAGGAATAACTTGATTTAACTTATGTCTAATATTTGAGATTTTACTATCGAAAAATGTAAGAAAATCATCAGAGCTGAGAGTTGTACTCTAGCTTGTGATACTACCCTTATCCTTATGCGAAGAGTTCCCATATTCAGTGAGCAACCAAATATACTCACATTTTATATCTATGGTGCATGAAAAAATAAAATCAATATCAAATCTCTCTATATGTTCACAAAATATAAAAAAACACCCCAACTTATTTAGGAATATTACAATTGCATAAACTCTGACAAAACCTAAACTTCCTTGGCTTCCGAACATTGGTGCCAACCTTCCACCAGAAGCAAAATTAAGTGCTCTTAATTTCTTATCTTGACTAAAGGAGTAATATAAATTGCGACTGTTAGTTATAGTGTGCATCAATATTTTCATCAACTTTCTTTCTGTCGTACTTTTAGACACCAATGAATGTGAAAAAAGCATTTGCGTCCACGCCCGGTCATGCCGAAACCTGATCGGTGGATACCTGTGTGACTGCCTTCCTGGGTGGACGGGGCCTAATTGTGACATCAGTGAGTACACAAAAACAAAAGAACAAAGACACAAAAAGAAATGGAAATAAACTGATGGGTGAAAAGAGGTGATTGTGCTGTGACAGGTAATGAAACATCAACAGTCTCAGTGGAAAGGAGATCAGTCTTCTCCACTTTCATAGGGTTTTGCTGAAGATAATATAAATGTCAAGCATCTGCTTCCTTGATGCACAGCAAGGGAATAATGTCAATCATTCCTATGTGTTTCTTTTCTGTGTGTTTGCAGCAGTTTTTTTTCCATGAAAACATGGTTGTTGAGTGACAAATTAATGGTGTTTCTGGTTTCCAGGGAACAGCAGCTGTCAAGGTTTGTGCCTGAATGGAGGACACTGTGAGGTGAGAGTCCTGAATGTTTTTCACCGCCAGGTTACCTGTAGTTTTAACAGTTTTATTAACAGATTAGTGCTTTTATTATTTTATTTCTTCTTCTTTAAAATAAGAAATTATTGGAAGAATCGAACAACTGGGATTGTTTTAAACCCTTCATGTCATATAAAACAAATTTAATTTCGCTTGTACAACTCAATTTAGTTTTTTAAGAAAGTAAATCAATTACTGTACTCTCATCACACATAAAAATAAAATGTATCAAAGCATATGTTTTCTTTATATTTTTGTGCTTTGCAGGACCAAGTATCTGGGTCAAACTGCTTGTGTCCACCTGGTTTCTTGGGGAAATTTTGCCAAAAAGGCCCAAGTCCATGTGACAGCACCCCTTGCCTGAATGGAGGATTGTGTCAGGATAAGGATGGACAGACTACTACCTGCAGTTGTGCTGTGGGATATTCAGGAAACTTCTGCGAGGTGTGAACAATCGAGCACTATGGTTTTATTCTCAAATGTGTGTGTATAATATGAAAGTTTCAACCAAACCAACCTCCCTTCACACGATTGTCACTGGCCCCACCTTCATCAGATTAGGATTTTTGGGACTCCTCCTCTAACACACCAGCTTTTCATAGGTCAGATTTAGGATTTTAGGAATCCTGCCTTTATCAGTCCAGTTTGTCATTGGCCTTTCAAAAAAGATTTTTTAAAGGCATCGCCTCTGTCGCAAAATAACTTTTGAGGCCACCCCTCAGTTTCACCTGTCTGTCACTGAAGTTTGTCGTAATCAAGTCTTTTATACACTCACGTTTTGGGAAAATATGCCTCTGTTTCAGCTGAATTTTGAAGTTCTAGCCTCTGTAACACTACCTTTCTCTTCTGTCACAAGAGTTTTTCTGATATTTGTGTCTTTCTTACAGATTGCCTTGGATCTTTGCAATCCCAATCCCTGCCAACAGGGACTGGAATGCCACAGTGTAGAGGGCAGGTTCATGTGTGCATGTCCTGATGGCTACCATGGTAGGGAGTGTGTGAGCCTCAGAAGTACTTGCAAGGGGCAGCACTGTGAAAGTAAGGGAAAACATGCTTACCTTCAAGTTCAGAGTTGATGAAATCCATTCTAACTTTATACTCGTCTGAAGGTGCTGTGTCTGACACAACCAATGGGAGCCTCAGCTTCTACATGATCCTGGTTGGAGTCCTAGCTCTGGTGACTGTGTGTGGCTGTGCCGCTTGTGCTTTCGTCTTCTCACACCTCCATCGTATGCGGAAAAAACAGCAAGAGGAAGTCCCACAAGAAGAGGGCATCAACAACCAGAGGGAGCTCGTCAACCTAATACGAAACGTAGACCGTCCTGTTCCCCTGCTGCCTCCCACAGCTCCTCTCACTCAACCTCCGCCTCCCACCCCTTGCTATGAAGAGATTGAATTGACATTGCCCCCCTCCCCAGCTCTATCAAACCCATCACCCGCACTAAAGCCAGCCCATGCTGCCAAACTGGACATTTCAAACCGAGAAAGGGAGAAGTTGAACCGTTTCAACCAAGCAGACAATCAGGAGCTGGAGGTCTGACCCTGTCCGAGACCTCTGAGGAACTTTTCTAAAACTATTTTGCATCTGTAGCACTTTTTTATTTGCTCACAGAATCCCATCTCCAGTTACTTGCACTATAAGTCAACTGAAACGGCCTGAAAGGTTCCTAAACTCAGATGGCTACCGACAAACATGTGAGGAGCATAAGCTGCTAAATGGTAGGATCAGAGGACTTACTATGATGTCATCTTTCACGCCACTTGGAAGGCCATAAAAAGCAGTAGGTGGGCGATGCTTGACTGAAAAGTGTAAACACTTACCCTAGTGTGCCTGAAATACTGTCAACAGCAAACAGAAGAGCCTCCTCTGCAGGATATTTGTAAAGTTTGTCATGGTCCACGATGCAAGCCGATGGCTCATTTCTATTGAGACTGAAGTATGACAAACAAACAATGATTTAATGTCTATTTAACTATGTTTGTGCTTGGCTGTGTGCATAAGGATGCTTGAAAGTGAAAGAATGTATATAATGAGTGTATGTCAGAAAGAATGTGGGCTTAAAAATGTGTTGTTTGAGTAAGATCGAACAATATTGTCGATAAAGACGTTCATGTTTCCGGCTTTAAAGCCTTAACTTTTAATTCCAAACACTGTTGCCTGTTTTTATTTTCTCTGTAATACTGCAGTTTGTTGAAGATTCTTTTTCTTCTTTCTAAAATTACTCTGTAAATTAGCTTTTTGTACATAAACACATTGTACATATTGAGACTCTTTTTGTACTGTGTTCAGTCTGGAAGTATACCTTTTTTACTTTGCTTTTTTTGTCCCATCATGCTTTGAGTTTGGAGCAAACAGCACATGTGTCTTGTAATAAAAGTGCATTTAACAACTTTATTTAATCTGTATTTGCTCTATTTTTGTAGGTATTAGTCCAAAAGCATTTGTTGAGAGACCTTCAACAAGAACACAATTACTGTTTGAAGTTAGGATGAATAATCAGAAACCAGAACTAAATTGTCTTGTTCAAAAACATATAAGTTTGCAGTTCAATTAACCTATGACGCACAGGTTTTAAGTCCCTTTGTTGTTACTGTGCAGCTTTTTAATGATGTCTTTACATCATTATTTGACTAAAATGTCATTTCAAAAGGACATGGAAAGAAGAATTTTCTTCCAATTAAAAAAGAAATACATTAAACACTGAAAAGTCTCCCAAAGGGCATTCATTTTTTTATCTCCTTTTTCCTAGACTAGACAATCAGGGAAAACTGAATCCCATCGATGCTGTCTTGTATAAAGAAAATTAAGCTTAAAATTGCATTTCTGGGTATTTCTTTATTTAAATTGTTGTGAATCAGTAGCAGATGTCAAAATGCAGATGAAAAAAGTTTGTAGTTGTAGTTGTGATGTAGATGCAACAGTTGGCAGGCAAAAAGCTCCCTCGTCGGCTCCATTCTTATGCATCTACTGGTAGACAGTAGATGTACCTCTTTGTTTTCCACGTCTGAGCCAGCATCTGGCTCAAAACTGTACGGCTCCAATATTGCTCGCCATTTTTGTTGCACCTGTAATTTTAGGTTGGGGGATTTTGAAGGGCTGTAAGCAGGAGAGCGTGAATAGAGAGCTCTCAGTAATGGGAAGGGGAAGAGGAAGAAGGTTACTCTAAACCAACAGTCCTGCCCACAACTCGGAGGCAAATTTCTGATGGTCCACTGCCGCTCTGCAGGACTATGTCCAAGAAAATGACACAGGTTCTTTTGATTTTGGCCTAAAACTGCATAATCATAATTTTAAAAATCCACTAGGAACGATTATACAATAGATCGAAAACTAATCGGAGTGAGACTTTTAGATGATGGTGTTAACAGCTCCCTGAGTAGCCCAGAAATAAAATAAAAACATTTATTTAAAAGAAAAGTGGTTTAGTTTGATGCTAAACTATATTTCAACCCAAGCAATGAAGAGTTAGTCAGAGCATTTACCCTCTTCAGGACAGTTTATTGACTTTTATGGATTTTAGACAGCCTAACCCCAAATTTAGCAGTTGATGTCGATCTCTGCACAAAATCCCAGATATCCCATTTGGCCTCATTAAGACTAGTCAAATGTATTGACAAAGTCTACAGGTGATTATGGTGTCAAGGATAAAAAGAACTGCTAAGACGGTTCAAAAAAAGATTTTTTGTTTTTTGTTTGGATTAGGGATTTTTTAAGAGGCTTGGACTGATGTTTGGGTTCAGAAGTGACCTTCTTAGAGGCAGCCTGGTGCACATTGTTCTGCCTTTAACCCTTGTGCTATCCTTGGCACTTTAACATTGGGAGTTGGGTCATCTAGACCCACTAGACAGTGCTCTGAACCTTTTTTCTTCAATGATTTGTGATCTTCACTGGTGTCCATGGATTCCATGAAATCTTTCCACCTTTATCCACCTTTGTCATGGTAGGGAGAACACGTCAATGTAAGGGTGGGGTCATCTAAGATAGCACAAGGGTTAAACAAACCTGAAGTGGCCAAAAAAGAAGGAGAGATAATGATGATTCAAATTTTATGTGACCATAGTTTGTACTACTTGTTTTTTGGCAGCATGTATAAAAAACAAAACAAAATAAAACTCAGATTTAGAAAGCACGCTTTTTTTCTGAATATTAACCATCTGCTTTTGGAAAGCTCCGAAATGATGTGATGTATTAAGTTTGTGTGCACTTTGAAAACCAGCTCTGAAATCTGACTTGACATGTCTGATTTTAGCACGGCAAATCGAAACAGCAATTATGACTAGAACACATCGGAACAAAGGTCTACAGTGGGCTTAAGCTGCCTGTCAGAGTGTTAAAGTCATTAATTGCAAAGCACAAAGTGACAGTGAGTGAAAGGAAAGCTCTTGTGATTTGGAGCTGTGTTGCATCGCTGCCAGGTCACAGTGGTTACAGCTAATGGACAAATGGCTGTGACAAATGTGCATTTCATCCTGTGAACACAGCGGCAGGCTGGAAATGAATGTGGGCTTCCTGCCACAGAGCCAGCCAGGAGGAAATGTAAGCATACAGGCAGACACACATAAGAACTCATGCAAACTTTCTCCTCTATTCATGCTTATGCTGCAGGATGTCAAAATGAAGCTTGTTTGAAAGTTTGAAAATTTGCATTCAGAACTCACTTAGACAAAATACGGATTGTTTATGTTTTATTGTGTGACATGTCACAGTGACAGCACAGGTTTCTGGTCCTTCATTTTTCTTTTATATTTTAAATTTAGTTTTAAACTACTGTATTACGGTACTTGCCAAACTTAAGTTTTCATGTGAAAATGGTAAAAAACAAACAAACAAAAAAAACTGTGGCTTTGTTAACATCTGAGGCGTCAAGTTAGTACAAGTACAAGTTTAAACAAAAGGGGTATAAATAGAATAGAATAGCATAGAATAGGTCTTTAATAATCCCTAAGGAAATTTAAAAAATGGCCATCTGCTCACACTCATAAAACACACACATTAAAAACAATAAAAATAGTAAAAAACAGCAATTGATTATAGAGGCCCTGCCAGAGAATTGTATTGCCTGATGGCACGAGGAACAAAAGATTGCTTGTTCCATATTATTGAAATCAAAGTAGTGTATTTCATTTAGGTAATCCAGTTTGACGTCAGAGAATTATTTGTTGTTTTTTTTCTCTAAACACTATTTACGAAAAACATCTTTGCCTACAACAAAAGTAAATGTTAATGGGAAAGAGAGAGAAATAAAAATATTAATGCATACAGACCTTATGTATAGCCATGAGCTACAGAGTTTATTTAAAAAAAGAAGGATTTTTCCCCCGAAAATTACATTTATTGAAATAGTCTCTTTGGTTTTCATTTTTTTATGGTATTACCAAATCGTTTACTGAAGGAAGCATCTGGCTGTCTGTGTTGACGTTTAAGCTGTCTTACAGAGACATCTAGTGGTTATAAAGAGTACTGACAGAGTTGAATCAACAAGTGTCATGTACGAACAGTTATGCAGGATGAAAATCAATAACACACAGTATAGGCGATTAAAAAGACGCGTATATGTGATATATTTCTTTTATCAATAGTTTCAATATCAACACATTTATAGTGTGGGCAAAAATATACACAAAAACAGAAAATTCACGTTTAACTTTAATAATTTATGTTCAACTTTATTGAGTAAAATGTTCCACTTATTTTTAATCAATCAATTGACCAAACAATCAGCCCACTTTATTTATACATTACTTTTCATGTAAACCTAAACAACACATGCACCCGACACAACTAGAGCCAAATATTTCAAAAATAAGTTTTATTATAGTCGTTTTTTTTGTTCCAATAAAAATGAATAGCGGAACCTTCCTGTTACCCAAATTCAACTAAAAACTTTAAGATGTAAAATTTAAATTCTCAATAAGATGTTCAGTTAGAAAGACTATTTACTTTTGCAACATTGCGACTTTAATCTCGAAACTTTATTTCGACTTTAATCTCGATAAAACGAGTTTTTTCTCGAAACTTTGTGTCGAGTTTTTTCTCGACATGACGACTTTAATCTCGCCACGTTGGCCAGAATGTTTTTTCCTCACCGTGGCCCTAAAACTCCATCGTATAGAGGACACTGGTATCTGGAAGTTGTATTTTTCACGTTCTTTTCGTGCTTTTACACTCGACTACACGGCACCGCCCCTAGTGGACATAAGCGGTACTACAACCCGCACTGCTGAATCAGAAAGAGGCGTGTTGGATTACTGCGTTGCATTAGCCGTTAGCTAACCGAAAACAACTTTAGTTTGTGTTGGTGGCTTTTTTAAAACAGGTACGTTTTGAGACGCAGTCTATTCATAAGGCGGTGTGTTCTGTAGCCGTGTGCCAATATTTGTTTATGTATGATGTTGAAACCTAGACAAGTCATGTAACTGTCATGATATACTACTAGCGTCTTAGTGCTAACACTACAGAGGGCCCGGGCTGCATGCGCAATGAATTAGGCCAGCGTGTGTGTATTTTACTCGCTGTTTACTTTACCAAGTGCTATATTTTACACTTTATTCTTTATGCCAGTGGTGCACAATAATTGACGCAATAATTTAAACCTAGTGGTTTTAAAAGAGCAGCTGGAATCACGAATGTTGGTCTGCTAGCTAGGTTAGCTCATGACTTATAGACGATTTAGCTCCTGTCGAGAAAAAGAAAAAACAATAATTAATAATAACAGTAAATTGGAGATCTGGAGTCCATTACATCCTGAATGGTTTTCGCCAGTGCAACTATTTGTTTGCACAGGCGAACAAATAGTTGCCTTTAGCACGTAGCAATATTCAAATAGGAGCAACAGGGCAGTTAACCTCAGAATCAACTCATCTCATCATCATGGTATTTTGCTCTTTTAAATCCATGTTAGGTAAAGAACAGAGGCCAGTTCCGTTGGGTTAGACTCTGTTCGGTGGTTTTCTTGATGCTCTCCAGACGTGTTCATTGGACAGTGATTGGGTCTCTGTGAAGGTTTCCAGGATTGGGAATCTCTGTTTTGAATTTTCTGTAGTAGGATGTCATAGTGGATAAATGGGATGACTAAGTAATCTGCTTGGATTATGCACATTTATTTAAAAAAAAAAAGGATTTCATTTTTATTTAAAGTTTATTTGAGTCTTTAAACATTTTTGCTACTTAAACAATAATCAACACTCCAAAAACAGGGTTTGGGCTGAAGCATCCAGAAACCAAAGATGTGATTTACACAGAAACAAAGATCAACAGATGAAAAATATGCTGCTAACGTAAAATCCTACATGCACATTAATATATATATATATATATATATATATATATGCTAATATACAGCATTAAATTCCAAGTTATTTGAAATATCATCAATAGCGTAATTTATTAATAGTAACTCATTTATTACATTTTTTTCCCAAACAATTTTAAAGTTTTATTCCCAAAAAAAGGACCTTACTTTCCCTTTTTTAGCCAACAGGTTGGCAGAAAAATAAGTCTTCAATAATGTTTTGTCTAACAGCTATAAAAAACCTTCCTGTGTCACTTCAGACAGCTAATGCATGATATTGTTTTTGTAAAGATGCCCTTAGGGAGTCACCTAGGGAGCAGCCAGCTCTCTGACCCAACTTAAGACAAACACGGTCTTTTGTTGGTTGTGGTTGCATCTTGCATGGTAACTGAATTCCTTCGTTTTTGTGATGACAGGATTTTTCAAAAAGCTGGTAGGAAGAGAATTTTTTTTTAGAACAGTCCTTCACAGTTTACTGTAAGTAGAGGTAGTTTTCTGGAAATACACTTCATAGAAATGCGAGATCTTGAATTATTTTCCTGCTCCATCTGCTTGTTTGTTCGTCCTAGTTTTTCACGTTTCTTCGTTGTTGTCCTCTGTGCAGCAGCCGTGCCCCGCCGTGCCCCCACCCCAAGCGGTGCCGTCATGTGGCAAGAGGCCCGCAAACATGAGCGCAAGCTTCGGGGTATGATGGTCGACTATAAGCGCCGTGGTGAACGCCGGCGAGAGTACTATGAGAAAATAGTAAGAGGTTTTACATTTGACAGATGATGTTGTTGCTTCAACAATGCATCTCTTTGGCAACGTGAATATGTCATATAATCTCAATGTAGATCTAAATTTAGAGTTTCCTTGCATGTTTTATTAAATAAATAAACATTTAAATTATAAGCAACAATTGTACACTTTATTCTTTGATACACCATTTATTCATAGTGGGCTCCTGTTTGTCCCGTCTTTGCAGAAAAAAGATCCAGCTCAGTTTCTGCAGGTTCATGGCAGAGCCTACAAGATTCACCTGGATCCTGCTGTGGCGCTGGCTGCAGAAAGCCCTGCAAACATGTGAGAAGCTTCTGACAGTCTCCTTTAAACAAAGTGCTTTTAGTGCGGTGTTGATGTTTATATCATGATCTTTCTGAAGGATGCCATGGCAAGGAGATGCCAACAACATGATCGACAGATTTGATGTTCGGGCACATTTGGACTACATCCCCACCTACACCCCCCCTCTGCTGAGCACATCGTAAGTTGAAAACTCACTTTCTGACCTTTTTGAGTGTCGTATGTGACCTGGGATTTATATTTTGGTTTTAGTTCAGTTTTTACTATCCATCCATCAATTTTCAGAACCAGCTGACTCCCATTTCAAATTACGGACACACTGGGCACTTGACTCGCGTTCAGGAACGCACTAATTGCGGTTTCTTGAACGCAGTGGTGTTCACACTGGACCAGTAGGGAGGGGCATCTTCTTATTTTTCTTTTTCTACTGTTTACTAGCGCATGTCCACCACCTACTGTTGAAGAGGATTGGTGTTAAATGTCGAAGTGGTGAAAATCTCTGGATTTTTGCTCCAGACTTTTTCTTTCACACCTCTATTCCAAAATTTGATAGACTTGGTGTCATGTAAATCTACCCAGACACAAACCGCATATTAAATTCTCCTCCATGATCAATTTTTTTTAACAGTTGGCACTTCTGTGATTTAAAAGGGACACCATCCATTCAAATCCAAGTCCCGGATTGGTCAAAGTTTGACCTGGCTTCACTTTCAACGCGTTTTGTACGCAGAGCCTGAAAATGTTTGTAACAACTTGCCAATGTGAGATTTTGAATGCAGAAACCCAAAATGGGCATTTACGGCTGTTTACATAGACTTGTCATTGTCAGTGGCCGCCTGAGCCCGGTGTGAACGTAGCGTCACTGTCACTGAACTGCAGTAGCCAACCCAGCTACTGTTGCTGAGGGTGGGGTACACCCTAAACAGTATGAGTCTGTTGCAAGGTCTAGTTTTTACCATGGATGTTCAAACATTTAGGATGTCTATGAAGACTCTTATTCATCCAGGTTGGTTCCATTGTAGTAGGTTTAGGGGATGTCATCTGGACTTGGTTTTTAAACCAAGTCCAGATGACATCCCCTAAACCTACTACAAACATTTAGGATGTTTTGCTAATTGTAGCTGTGGGAGAAAAAGCTTTTCTTTTTCCTAGCAACACATTTGAGGCATTTAAAAACGATCAGATGTCAAAATTGTTGAATTCAAATGAGCATTTATACGTTTCTTTTTTTAGCTTCTCAAACATGTCTCCCTTGTTTTGCCCCATTACATCCCCAGCATCCCCCATCCCCAAAATCACATTTTAACTTAGTAATTGCTTTTATACCTCAGTAACCCTTATAAAACTATTACAATTTTGTAATTATTTGTCTTATTGAATAGTTTCTCTTTTCATTTTGATCTTGTAAATGTCATTTTACTTGACAGAAGTCTGCTCTCTGAGTTAAGAGTTTTTATGTGACCAACAACCTTCTGCTCTTCATCCCACACAGCACCCCAGAGCAGGAGATGGAGGAGAGGAAGTGCAACTATGAGCGCTACAGAGGTTTGGTACAGAATGACTTTGCCAGCAGTGAGTACTTTTATTAAATAAAGACATGAAGCGATCAATTATTAAATGCTTAAAGTTGACACATTACACATGTGATAGTGAAACTAAAATAAAGCCTCAGGCTCTCAGTGGGTATACTTTGCTGTTGTGTGCTGCTCTGTAATCCCTGCTGTTCTTTCATAGTCTCAGAGGAGCAGTGTTTATACCAGATCTACCTGGACGAGCTCTATGGAGGCCTGACGAAACCAAACGAAGAGGAGAAGAAGAAGTGTGTGAAGTGCTTTGTTCACAGTCTCTTGGCATTTTCTCTTCATGAAGTAGTATTTGGCCATGTGTTCAGAAACACTCTTTGACTTTTCCCCAGACTGGCGGAGAAAAGAGTGACTATTGGTTACACGTATGAAGACAGCACGGTGCCAGAGCCCAACCAGCACTCAGACAAAGAGGAGGACAACTCAGAGAACAGTGACTCGGAGGAGGACGAGGGCATCCCAGACATCGGTGAACATGTTACACACAATACGAACTTAACAAGTCAGAAGAAAACAGAAATGAAGACAAAACAAAATGAAAAAGCATTCATAGTCAGAGAGGGAAAAAATGGTTCAAAACTTTGCACCAGTGAAAACAAATTCTTGCAGTTAAAGGATCTTAATCTGGTTTGAAAAATATATTAGGAAACCAAATAAAAATGTAACGGTAATATAATCATTTGAGGTTATTATTATTATTATTTATCATCATTATCTTCATGTAAACTATCGTCAAATTTCGGCTATCGGCCAGAAAAAATGTATCGGCCTATCACTTACTTGTATGTTTTTTATTTTTTTGATGTGTTTACAGAGTATCTTTGTGATAAACTCAACATGACAGGCCACACACAGTTTGCCTTTGGTTTAAATTAGCTTCTGTTTTATTGCGATTTCCAAAGAAATTTCCTAAATGCATATAGTATGTTAAAGATGAGCTTGAGCGTTTTGCTAAAAACTATTTGCCGTCATTGCCCAGATGTGGAGGTGGATGTTGATGAGCTGAACCAGGAGCAGCTAGCTGACCTAAGCAAAATGGCAACTTCGTACGGAATGGCTGACGGCGACTTTGTCAGGTAACACGAAGCCGACATTTTTGGAACAAAAGCAGCTCTGCTGCTCCGTATATTTGTTTGACAGAAATATCATTTTAAAAGAACCGAATGAAGTTTGGCAAAACATTCAGTGCAGTTTGTTGAAACCATTGCTGAATTGAGCAAAGTAATTTTAAAAATCTCCAAGTGCTATTAATAAATGACTGCATATTTGCAGCAGGCATTGCCAGCTAAAAATGTTTGATACACACTAATGTTTCTTTAAGTTGTGATGACAGATTTATTTATATGTGTAATGTAAACACTGGATATTTCAAAAGGATGTTAAAGAAAGACAAGGAGGAAGTGGAGGCTATCAAACACGCCAAAGCCCTGGAGGCAGAGAAGGCCATGTACTCGGTAAGAATCCTCATCTCAGCTGGGGCTGCAGCCAAACCACCAATCTGCTGATTATATCTTCACTTTCAGTTGCGATTCATCAAACTACATCAGTTTATATGATGCATCAGGAAAAAATATCTGGTTTAGATTTTTAGTTTCTTTTTTTAACTCAAGCTTTGCATAAAAACCAGATCCAAGAGTTTGCGTTTCATTTTTCTCAATTTAAATTTGTTTTGTTCCTTGGTTTTATCTAAAAGGTTTTATAGTATGTGTGTGTGTGGAGAGATTAGTGCAAGGTCTAGGTGTCTTCTAACATTTATTTCACAGGATTCAGGTCAGAAAAATATCAGAAAGCCTCATTTCTTTATGCGTTTTGAGCACGTCTTCCACATGTTGAAATAACTGGCTAAAGAAAACAGAGGATAATCACATAGAACAAACACTCAGTATTTATTCTATATTCATGTTTATTTTTGCTTCACATTCTTATAGGCATTTGTCTTTGAATATGAGTGTGTGTGTGGTCCTTAGAAATGCAAATTTGCTGCGTTTCTAAGAAAGCTAATGCATGAAGTTTCAGATGTTTTCTCACATTTACATAACTAAATGAAGAGGTAATGCCGTATAGCGACAGTTTAACTTACTACAGATTCTTAAATCTTCATGATCAACAGTCATAGAGCTCAAAGTTGCGTACAGAGAGTATTCCCATTAGGGTGACTAGTCACGGTTCGGCACACACGTGTGCCACGGATTGCCCCCACTTCCCATGCATCATTTCACTGAACGCAATTAGCTTGTCAAATTCACGTCCACCGCATTTTTGATGACATGCGTCAAAGTCACTACTTGCCACTTGTCCTAAAGAGGTTTAATAAACCTGATGGTCCTGCTGCCTGTGGGAGGAGCTACCATCAAAAGCTTTTCTTACCCTCATTCCAAAAGACACGGAAAGAGTTGAGGGATCCAGTTTGTTTATTTTGAAGAGCTCTACAAAGTTGTCTGTAATCACATCTCCATTCCCGCATACAAGACGGCATTCAGAGACTTGTGAACAACGTCCGCCTTCAGCGGTATTTTCATGTCTCTGTGACCCAGTTTGAAGACTTTACTGTCCATATATATCTAAAAAAAAATTAGTATCTTGAGTTCAGAGCTAAATTTGTATTTTTTTTTATAAACAGGCCTCAATGGGCAAATGGTTTAATGTTATCTATATGTTCGTGTGTTTTAAAGTACTAAACATGTGATTTATAAAATACATATGGTTTGAAGCTTTTCAAAAATTAAATTAACTTTTATCCTAGTCTTTGTCCTTTTTACTGATCCGAAAAAGTGATCCGAACCGTGACTCTAAAAGTTTGACACGATCCAAACTGTGAGTTTTGTGATGCTTTTCACCCCTAATTCCCTTCTTTTATCAACCTGGTGTGGGCAATTCAATATATTGACAGTAACAGGAAGATGGAGCAGACGATTGTGAGGAAAAGGAGCACAGAGAAAACCAAATCCAACTTCTAATACAGCATTTGCATAACAAGTTTATGCATTATGACACATCAGATTTATACATTTGTTTTGACAAATATCGACATTATGGTAACAAAGTGTTGCAGCCTCAATGTCAAATTGTGCTCGTTTGTGGTTTTGTGTTTACATTATTTTCTTCTTCCTCTTCAGGGACGTCGCTCTCGCAGACAGAGGAGAGAGTTTAGAGAGAAACGCCTGAAAGGTAGACAGATTAGCCCACCGAGGTAAGTTAGCTGGTGTTCCGTTTTGATGTTTCCCTTTTTCATGTAAACTGTACAATGACACCTTTGTTTTTACTTTTTCACATTTCAGTTATGCCAGAAGAGACAGTCCAACATATGATCCATACAAACGGTGAGTGGTGACCTAAAGGTTTGGCTATTTCCTCCTTTTATTTTCTTTTACTCTCTAGTTGTGTGTAAACCTGAGCACGTATGTCCATTTTCTGGTCAGCCCAGAGTCCGAGTCCAGCTCTGAGTCCCGGTCACGTTCTCGTACCCCTGGTCCAGAGAAGATCACCTTCATCACCAGCTTTGGAGGCAGCGATGATGAAGCTGCTGCGGCGGCTCAAACTGCCACCTCTCACTCTGGCCACGCCCCCTCCAGCTTGCAGCACTCTGCAGGTCATAACAGGGGCTCCCGGTCGGTAACTTTCCCTCCTCTTGGTTGTTTTCTAATCATTGATATGACCACAGCTTTGGTGCATCAAGAATACTGGTGGAGTTTTGTGGTTGAAGAGGTGATAAGTGAGGAAACTTCTGCTGAAGAGCCTGTGCTTGTAATGAAATATGCAAAGAAAGTGTGTGTAGCTGACGCTCAGTTGATGTCACATGTGGCAGTGCAAGTATCACTACTAAATACTGTAGCAAAAAAAAGGCTAAGGCTAGGTTTTAAGCTGGTATCTTTACTAAAGACTTTTTGTCTGTTTGTTTAGGAGGCGAAAGTCATCCTCCAGTCGTTCCCCTTCCTCCTCCTCCCGCTCATCATCTCGGTCCTCATCTTGCTCATCTTCTCGTTCACGTCGAGCCAGACGAGGGCGTGGGAGAAGGGATGGGCGTCGCTCCCGGAGTCGCTCGCGGTCGAGACGGCGTTCCAGATCTTACTCGAGAGGCAGAGGGGGCAACGGCTCCTATAGGAGACGTGACCGAACGAGATCCCGGTCCAATGACAGGAACCGGGACCGGGATAGGGACAGGAGACGATACTCGGCACGCAGACGAACCAGGTTGGATATATGACTAAATATTCATTAAAATCTTCTGTTCTAACAAAATTGCATTAAGATTCCTGTGTCTTCTGCCAGATCTCGATCCAGCTCACGGCGGAGAAGCAGCTCACGCCGAGGGGGCCAGAGCAGTAGAGGATATCGCCGTGGAGATAGTCGCAATCAAAGTCGCAGTCATAGTCGCAGTCGCAGCTGCAGCCCCTCTCAGTCTCCCACCCGACCAGCCCACAGCCCCTCCCCTGCTCACAGAGTATCCCAGCCTGCTGCCACTGCTGTCTCTGACAAACTGAGAAAGTAAGAGGACGTGAAATCCGCTGGGGGTGTTTTTTACACGTTTACCACGCTCCTAAATGATGTGAAGAGCTGGTAGTGAGAAGATCAGCTGATCTGACTCATTTACTTTGAAAAATAAGTCACTTTTGTTTGGGTTTAACAAGCAGACTCTTCCGCACTTTTCCTTCTGTACATTCATGTTAAAGAAATGCATGCTTTTTATGCTATTTTAGTCTCACTTATCTTTAATGTATTGTAACTCGTAAACTATTACAACTAATCTACAAACCCTTTCTGCTACCTAATATTCTAAGTTGATGCGTCTATTATTTAAGAGTTTCCCCTTAGTTTTATTGAGCCATGTATTCTCTATTACCAGAAATTTCATCTGGCTGCAGTTAGAAAATCTTACAAAATAAAACTTTTAGATAGAAAAAAACTTAAGACAAAAAACAGAATTTTAATGAGCTTTCACCTCTTAGTTATTGATTTTTTTTTTTACCTCCAGAGCCTCATGTTTTTAAAGTAAGCTTGACTGTTTGCACGTCTTTGTGGCTTGAAAATAACAAAGTGTTGCTAGAGTCAGAAAATCCTTGAATATCGACTTCACGTAGCTTCTACATTAATATACTTCATTTAAATAAAGTTTAAACTTCAACTAAATGTGAATGTTTTAACCCTTTGAATTAATTTCCAGCTATTTAAAAAAAAAATCACTTGTGGTTTTGCTTTCAAGTAGATGCTGCAATGTAGGCCCACTCAAACATGTTTTTTCATCTTTGTCAAAATGTTCCCAGTGGATTTTTCATTATGATTATGCCGTTGTTAGCCAAAAAAAAAAAAAAAAAAAACCTGTCATAGTTTCTGCAGAGCACCAGTAGTTCATTAGAAATTTGCCACTGAGTTGTGGACTGTTGACATAGAGTAAGCCCGCCCCTTCCCATCATCCATCTGTTTACGTGCTCTCCCACTAGCTTACAGCCCCTCCCAACCCCAAGCTAACATTTCCAGTACAACAAAAATGGCGAGCAAAATCAGAGCTATCCAGTCAATCCAAATACCATTTTAGACGAAGAAAACAAAGACATTCATTGATCTATTTGTCTACAAGTGGATGCATCAGAATGGAGCAGAGAGCTTGTGGCCCACCGATTGTAGCGTCTATGGAACAACTACAAGCTTTTTCCAACGACATTTCTGCTGCTCCTGATTCATGATTTGTAAAAAAAAAAAAAAACTCAAATGAACTTAAATTTCTTTATACATGTCCTTCATCATTAGAAAAATGCCTCTAGAATATGTTAAAAACACCAAACCCACGATTTTCATCAAAGTGGGTCTTTAAGGTACTTTTGTAGACCAAGTGGTTTGATACATATTTGTATCAGTATGCGTCAAGGGGTTGAAGAGCTTCTTTAATGATGTAGCAGAAGTCATCATTTTGGCCTGATGCATTATTTTCCTTGTTTTTTTTAGGCCTGACACTCCGGGTGGTAAAGAGACGGGAGCTGCCAAAGTCAGTAAGAATTTGATCTATCTGGGTTTCTTGTTAAAGCCTACGCCTCCACATCCCTGACAGGCTGACATGGTTTTCCATCAAACTGGAATGAATTTAGCCATTGTTTTCCACAAAGACAAAACGATTGCCTTTTTTTTCTCTCTCTCTCTCCCACAAAATGGACATAAAGTGACTATTTATTTGTGAAGTGACTAATGAGAACTTTAAGGCTCCCACTTTTCTGCATGAATGTGCATTTAGCTCCTTCTTGAAGCCTGTTTTTATTGTGTTGATGAATGTTTGTTTGCTATTTATGTGCTTTAGATCTTGAAGCCCTAGTGTAGATTCACAAACGACTTTAAAGCTTCACCTTCAGCAAAAACTCATAACAATGATTTTAGCAAAATGTGGTAATATGAACGTAGCTTACTGGATTTTCTAGGAGTCTGCATTAATGAATCAAAACTGGACTAGGTGAGGATATGCAGGTATGTTGACCATCAGAGAAGTTCATTTCTGTTGTGAGGAGGGTCAGCGGCGCTGCAGGACGGTGTCTCAGAGGTACAGGTGTACGCTAACAGCAGATACTTAAGCACTCACAAGGCAGTGTCATGTTATCACATTTCAGGACGTAACCTCTGCTCTGAACACACCCATGTACCAGAACAAGCACCCCCCTGTTAAGAGTGGACATGACGTCCTGAAAGGCAGTCATTTGTAAAACCTGCTCAAACACGCCAATTCAACAGGATGAAGTTAGCAAAAATCAATGCCTTCAGATTGATGAGTATGTTGCTCATCACAGCATAGAGGAAACGACCATTTATTAGGTCATGTGACTCAGTTTAAGTAGGACACAACTATAAAAAGAGCCACTTTTCTGTTTAGTGCCTCCATGGATGCAGTATTCAAATAGCAACACTTGAAAACTTAAATTCAAACTTTAAAGAATAGAAATTGTTGCTCTTCAAAGCAAATGGTTTGCGTTTTGGTTTTGATAAATCGGGATCTTTTTTTTTCTTCTTTTCTGTAGACCAAAGTTAGATCCGTCCCTGAAGGGTACTTCAGAGAGGCATTCGGACTTGTTGCTACAAGCAGCAGTTCTGTTATGACTTATTGGATAGTAAAATGTAAAGATTTAGGATTTTTACTTGACTCTCAAAAATATAAAAAAGCTTAAAGAGTGTGTCGAAAAAGCTCTTGATCAAAGGAACTCAATTGTTGGTATTTGGGTCCAGATTGTTGAACAGCTTCAACTGTTTCCTTGCCTGCTTGGTGCTTGTTATTCTCACTTCACTTCCAAAGAAAAACGGGTTGCACACATCCAGGAACTTGCGTGCTTCGAGCGTACCTGCAGTGTTGTGACCTGCAGTTTTTCTTGCCTGGCCGGGTCTGAACAGACCATCGCTGGGCGTGTCTGTGACAAAACGCCACCGGCTCTTTCTGAACTTTCCGAAACTTGCTGGACCTGAACTTGCTCCTGTTTCATTTTGACCAGCTCTCGCTCCTCCACCGTGCTGCTCACTGTTACCTCTGACAGTATTATGTGAGCCCGCACATTGTGTGGAGGTTCATGTGACTGGATCCTGTCTTAAAGTGTCCCGCAGCAGCTGCAAGTTTGTCCGTCCACTTGCAGCCTGTGTGTTGACTCAACAAACAGTATTCACTTTGTTCTTTCACTTATTTATTTTTTATCATCTCCACCAGTTACTGTCCGTAAAGACGAGGGTATCGAATTTGTAAAATGGCACAAACACACACGAACACTTGTGTTGGGCTGTGAAATGTCGTCCTAACATTGTTGTCCTGATTGCAGCCCAAGCTGACCCCTCAGGAGAAGCTCAAGCTACGAATGCAGAAAGCGCTCAACAAGCAATGTGAGTGCAGCTAATTCCTGTCCAACAGTTGCACAAGTTAGAAAAAGTCACATCTTTTGAAAAGAAGCATTTGGTCGCGTAAAAGTGATGAAATGTTCGATTGCAGAAGATGAAAGCTCCTTTTGTCTGAGTTTCACATCTTTGCTGTTTGTTTGTTTCTTCCTCCCACTTTGCAGCCAAGGCGGATAAGAAGGCTGCTCAGGAGAAGATCCAGCAGCAGGAACACAAGCGACAGGTTTGTTTTCCTCTGAATCAAATCCAGAAGCACCTTTCCAAAGTCCTGCATTTCTCTTCATTGGCGCTGTTTGTTTTACAGGAGCGAGAAGGAGAGCTGCGAGCCATGGCACGCAAGATACGCATGAAGTAAGGCCGCGCGTTGTGCTGGCTTGTTTCGATTGTGTTTTGCAATGTCTGACCCAGCGACTCTACATTCAGGGAACGCGAGCGCCGTGAGAAAGAAAGGGACGAATGGGAAAGACAGTACGGGCGGCAGAGCAGCTCGCCGTCTCCTTCCAAATATGGTAAGGCTGAAATTTCTCAACACCTGTTTGGACCTTTAGTTTGAAGACTTGCTTTTGTAGATTAAAATATAAAAATGTCTACATTTCATTGGTTTGATTTCTGCTTTTTATCGAGCTTTGTTTAGTCGTATATTTTGTTTCACTCTTAGTCCATCTTCTGTCCCTCAGGTCGAGAGCACAACTCACACAGAAGGTATGTGAGAAACCACAAGAATCTACACGGTTCCAAAAAAACGCTGAGCGTTTGCATTTTCCTCTATATATGTCGATGCACTGCGTCCCAGAAGAAGTGCCTCAAGATATGCTTGAGCTGCATACCTTCCCCTCACACAGGTTGGCCTTGGCGTGCGAGAGAAATATTCTTGGACAAAAAAAAAGGCCAAATCCTTATTTGTTCCTGAAACTTTACTCCTTAATTTGCATCTTGCCTGTGGTTGAAATCCCTCTTGAGTGTGAACTTTTCAATTTATGACAAATTTGCCGCCACTCGTCAGTAGTAATGCATCCAATTCATCCAGCTTTAAAGTAGATGCCAACAAATCAGTGTTTTTTCCAACTATCTGAAAGTTTAAGTCAAGCGGAGCACAGAATAAGAATAAACTTACACTCAAATAGCAATAAAGCAAAGCTCTTGACAAAAATCCAGCACTTTTACAGGTAAGACGGGTAACCAGCAAAATGTTAAAACAGCTGCTGCCGATTCATGCTCTCAATCTTATTACATCCCAAAAGTTTTTTATGCAGAAGGAAGTTAATACAATGCATCCTGGGGATGAGTTGAAAATAGACAAATCAAATGGAATCGATCCTTTAAAGACCCTATACACATGCATAATTAAACTTTTTGAGCTTGAAAGTGTATTATATAGTATATTCCTCCCTATAAGTAACCCCAAAGTGGTATTTTGATCCGTTCACCCATCTAAAAACCTGCACTCTGAGCACCAGCCCCTCCCAATATCCACGAACAAGCGGGTTCTCACATTGTGACATAGACCGGTGAAGAACCGCCCCTTCCAGGAAGAGTCTGCACTGCCAGCTCCACCCCCAGACTAACGCGCACTTTCTCCACGGAGTTAGCGGTGATCGGCAAAAAGCTTTAATTTTATATGCACAATGTCCACATCCACCATTGGATGCTATAGGCCCTTTAATGGTAATTCTAAAGGAGCAACTGCTTTAAAAAAGGTTTAAAAGTTAGATAGGTTCAAATTATGATAGGCTTGCATACTTTAAGTCCAATTGGAATTTCTGACTTTTTTCTGATCGGTTTTGTTTTCCAGTTTGTAATACCAGATGTCAAGAGTTTATTGTAATAATTCAGTCTCCAATTCATCAATATAGTTTGTCTTTATACATTTTATGACCATTATTTCATGCATATTGTAGAGTGATTTTTTTCTTTTTTTCCCTTTTCCAATTTTTTTCCCTCAGGAGGTCAAGGTCACGATCTCAGTCTCGGTCTCGGTCACGAAGTCCATATTACAGATACTGAAACACTTGGTGGAAAAAGCAGCTCATCCGATGGAACCTGCAGTCCCTAATATCCTGTTCAAGCAGCAGCCTATTGCATGGAAAATCAGTGACTGTGTCTCATCAATAAATTGAAAAATGGAAGACGGACACCTGAAATTACATTTACAAAGCATAAACACTTAGCTGTGATTCATTAGATCCATTGATTACAGTTTTGTGGCCTTAGTGAAGCTTCTCCCCCTCTTCACATTTTGCTTGATCTTGCAAAGACTTCTCACTTTCTCCACCCCATTCATGCTTGCTTGATTTTTCTTCTGCATACTTCCCTTGAAAACATTTCTTCTGTTCAAACAATACAGAAAAGATTTGCCTGGTTATTTACTGACATGATGACACTTTTGCATTTCAGCAACAAGAGCTAAACCCCCTTTTAACCGGTCATATGTGTGTCATAATGGAACTGTTTAGAGTGAGTTTTGTACTCTGTCCTCAGCTGGTTTACAAAGAAAGAACTTTTGTTCTCACTAATGTCAATGTACAATAACGATTGACAAATAAAAGTTGATTTGAAATTATGAAGCTGGTCTTTCGTTAATTATTCAATGTATAATAATAATATAATGCCCTCAAAACAGTTTTTAAGTCATTTTGTAAATGGTTGCTCGAGCTGACAGGTTTCCAGAGTTTCAGTACCTTATTTCCACCATTGGGTGGCGACAAACCCTCTGCGCTCATTTGGCGCCTCTTGCTCTGGGAGCGCTCGTAAAGTCAAGCGGCTCGCGGGAGTTTTCTGCTTCTCGCTGCTGAAGTATGTGGCCTCATACTTAAACAAGAGCCGCATCTGGTCAGCGAGAAAAGCAGAAATGAATGTCACCCTGGTTCCGGTTGTTGTCGAGACACCTGTGGAAAAAGCGGAGCGGTAGTTCCTCTGAGGTGTGGAGGGGGAACTAGGTGATTTTCAACATCACAGAAAAAAAAGAGGCGGACAGTTGCAGACCCCCCCCTCCCCCCGTGCATCAACTATAAGTGGCAGAAGCAAGTGTTTTACCTAAAAGGGGGCGGAGTCTGGGTGGTTGGCGCGGGCGGTGCTCTCAGTCGCCCATGCCCCCTTTTGCCCTCCGCTCGCTGCGGGGGAAGAAGCGTGAACTTGAACGCTGCCTTCTCTGCGCAGAGCGAGTCCTGGCGAAGGCCAGCAAGTCTTATCAGTCCGTCCCCGGTGCTCAGCTTTCGGACCGCTTCACGGAGGAGGAAGAGCTGGACCGGGTCTGTTTTGGGGTTCTGGACCCAACGGTGCCAAACGCACGACGCGATGTCCAGGCGCAAACTTGGAAGCAGACCGCAGCACCTGAGCGCAATTCAAGGTAAGCGGCGCATGGACACGCCGGGAGAAAACACGCTGGGGGGCTGTTTTGTTTTACTTGTTTGTTTGTTTTGCGCGTGGTTCTTCATCGTGGGCTTTAAATAGACACGTAGATTTTAAAAAAATACATATCTTCCAAGGCGAAGTACTAGGTTTGCGTGGATCTTTCTCTGATCCGGTGTGAGGACTTCACAAACAAATATTTGAAGAGGAGCTGCTGGTGTCCTGATGAGCGCAGAGGGAGGACCGGTTTACTGGCCTCAGCGGCTGCAGGTCCAAACACGAGGATCATGAAGCCATCCAGGATGGATCAAGTTTCTCTGTCGGTGCTTTTACTCTTCAAACCTTTGGGACTTTTGGGTCCTGCTCCTGTGGCGTCTCATAAGTATGAGTGGACTTTAAAGGAGATAAATCCCTAACTGGGGGGTGAAATTCCTCCTGCATCCAAACAAACGTCGCTTCTGTTGATGTATTATATCATGGAGAGCAGCTCCGACAGAAAACGGGTACAGAAAGTTGCGCGGCATTTTTTTTTTATACAGTTCTCCACTGAAGAGCCCAGTGGTGCATGTCTGCTGTGACCACAGGCCCTGACTCAACACTGTGTTGTGTGCGTGTGTGCGCTCGCGCGCGTGCCTAACCGCGCCTTGCAAGTCTGCACAAACAGCGCGCCCCTGAAACAGGAAAGGTGACATTTTTGAGTAACAACTGGCGAGATCCGACTTCAGACTGTACTGTCTGTACCTGTCCTGTGTGCGGCCTGCACAGCCTGGGCAGGTGGATCCTGCACAGGCGTCAAGGTGTAGCCCTTGAGCAACACACTCCTGACCCTCTCCACACTCACGCATCCCTCCTTCTCTGCCTCCTCCTCCTACCTGCCATTTCGCGGTATCACTGCTTGCAATTAGAGGCTGCATATAAGCCACATAAGAATGATCAAGTTGCGTTTATGTTAAATCTGATGCAGCACATGTTCAACAGCAGGTCTCCTCTTATCTTGAACACCTTCAGTCACTTGTTTTCTCTTTTACTGCAATCCACTTCCTGTTGAGAAACTCCCGCTGCCTGTGGCTTGTAAGGCAACATTTCCCTTTGAGTGAAAAGGTGCAAGTCTCGACTGTGATCTCGGGACAGTGGTGCAGTCATTCCTGCACTCATGCTGCAGTGGGTCGCTTGAACAGGACACGCAGGTTTCTACTGGAGGTGGACCATGGGCTCCCCTGTCTGCACCCAGAGCCGGCAGATCTGTAACCGGTTAAAGGAAGTGGTCACTGTTGACTGAGCATATTGGCCTCGTTGACTGAAACTAGCACTTTCAATCCCTGTGCCTGTTGGCTGTTGTCTTTTAGGTCAACACTGCACCTCCATGCAGATGTCCACATGAACTGAAAACCAACTGTCTACTTCTGATTTGAGAGGGACTCTTCCTGTGAACTTCAGCACCTTTGCAGTTTTCACCAAAAAGATTTAAGCACCAAAATCAAAGTCTCAAAAAGAATGACATTTTTCAAGTGTTGTCTAACAAAGTAGTAACTGTATTACTGTTGTGGGGATTTTTTTTTTCATCCATTTACTGTGCAAAGATGGTTTTATATGTTATATATTCAAACACTGTTTGTCTTAAACCCTATAATTGGTCATTCTACTCTCAACTAAAGCAAATAAAAATTTTAAAAAATTCTATTTGAGGCAGGATTTGCTATAAAGTCATCTGATCTGTTAACAGTTTATATCTTTCTTGCCCCAGACACCACTGTTTTTGAGGATGGCTCACACTCATCAGGTGATCCCCACAGTCATGCTCCTCCGCCGATGCACGCCCCTGACGAAGGTCGCGACCTCCTCACCTGTGGCCAGTGCAACAAGGCCTTCCCACTGGCCCACATTCTGGCGTTCATCCAGCACAAGCAGGGCGGCTGCGGCTCCAGAAGCCAAGCCACGGGCATCAGCGCCACCCCACCCTCACCCGCCAGCCGAGCCAGGCACCAGCACACCGGCAAGAGTGGGCCGGGGCCCACCCTTGCCGGCTTCATTGAGCTGCGGAGAGGAACAGCCAGGAACCAAGCCTGGGGGGAGGAGCTTGGCATGAGTGTGAAGACAGAACCCGACAAATCAGGTAAGAGCGTGGACGATGCTGAAGAAGGTGGCAGGTTGCTAATTAGGGACTCTATTTTTTTAATTGTTTTATTTTTCTTTTCTCTTGATTTTGCGAGCGCTCCTCCTCCCTCTCGAGTCCAGCTCATTAACTAGCCGTTGCCATTAGCAGACCTGCGTGCGTTAGTTACGCGCAGGCTAATTGTGTGGAAAGGATAGGCGTCAGGAACATTCGAAAGGCACGGAGGGTCCCCAAGGGCCCCCGGTTGAGCACCTGAGCTCTCTCCGAACTCCCTCGCTGTCAGTCTCTGAGGTGGAGTGGCCAGGTAAACATGTTTCCTCCTGCCTGCCACCTCCTGCGGCCTGGACAGCAGAAACTGGAGCCACGGCCCACAAACTCCACCTTGTTCCAGTTTGATTCCTAGAACAGGTTGCTCTGTTGTCTGAAGCGGTCAGAGTGAATGCCAGAATGCCATTGCAGCTCTCTTCGCCGTCATGACACGAAAATGAAGAGTGTTGCATCAGGCGCAGCTCCTCAGCCATTTCCCGCTGTTCTGCCCAGGGCTGAGCCACCTGAGCTCCTGGGACTCTCCTCCTGCTTTTTTCTTCTCCCTTCACCTCATCTTCCCCGTGTTTTTGCACTCTCTCCATCCTGTGGCAAAATCTTTACCTTTAAGTTTATTTTTTTCTGTGAAGATTATAAGAAGAAGTGAATGGATACATATCTATGACAGTGAAGGAAAGGATCCTCTGAGGAGGAAAAATGGTTTTGAAGTTCTAAACTAAGAAAGGGGGCTGGAGCCTGAGAAACAGATGCAGATGGACACAGCATCCTGCCACACGTTTGTGGCAGGTACAAGTGCCCCCAGTGAAACTCTTCGCCATGCACACATACGTTAGCAGTTCCTTCCTTTGTGCACGCTCGAGGGACGTGCTCGCACCATTTCCGTTTGTCCACGGCCTGACTTATTTTCTATTTCCCCCCCCCCCCCCCCCCTATTCTGCATCTGATCTCATGC